>NC_135715.1:122068201-123268201 GCF_964656455.1 Halichoerus grypus | reverse complement strand
CATGCAGAGTGTCGCTCACCTTCACGTTGGGAGTGTAGAGGTTCCTGAGAGAGGCCAGGGCAGCAGACAGCCCCTCGGTGCTGTACCCGATCCACAGGGCTTGGAGGTGGCTCGAAGAGATTCCCGTCTTCTTACTGAGGCCCTGGAAGCAATCAGAGACAAATGGGTGTCCATGTCTCCTGTCCCAGCCGCATCAGGCTGTAATGGGGTACGCCTGGGAGGGTGCAGCTGGGCACTAACACAAGGACACCAGGACCTAGGAGTCTGACTTCCCTCCCTAAAACCGAGAGTCAAGGAATACGCCTGCCCTTGCTACGTACACTACGCCGAAGGAGAAACTTTTCTTTTTTTTTTAAAGATTTTATTTATTTATTTGACAGAGACAGCGAGAGAGGGAACACAAGCAGGGGGAGTGGGAGAGGGAGAAGCAGGCTTCCCGCCGAGCAGGGAGCCCGATGCGGGGCTCGATCCCAGGACCCTGGGATTATGACCTGAGCCGAAGGCAGACGCCTAACGACTGAGCCACCCAGGCATCCCGAGAAAGTTTCTTTTTATACAAGTTCTCCAATCATTTCATAAAGGAAGGATAAAAATTGGAATATCACCATTCTGTAACCCTTCATGAAGAGTCCAGGCAGAGATCAGTAGCTACTGGTAACATCGCACTAAGAGAAGCAAGCACAAATTCTGTACCTCCTGATGCCAGAAACCCCTGAGACTTAAACTCTAAAGAAACTGTGACACTCTGCCCACCCCCCAAAAAAGCAACAATCAAACCTGAACCTGATTAAGCCTCTAGATATAACTACCAAATGATAGGAAATCCAGAGGAAAGAGAACATGTTAAACTAGACCATGAGAAATAGGGACACAATCGGAAAATCAAGGGAGTGCGAAACCCCACAGGTCATGTAGCTCAGGCTCTTCAACAACTAAATACCCAAGAAACAAAAGGGAATGAATGAAGTGGAATCTTTAGGTGAAAAGGAACTTTTAAAAGAGACTCAAAGGGGGAAAAACAAATGGGGCTCATGGAAAGCTCTGCGAGGGTTGATAAAGCTGTTGAAAATCTCCAAAACCCATCAAAATGACGATGAAGCTCTTCCTGGCAGCGGTGTGTCTCACCTTGAAAATGTGTGCCTTCAGTATGTGATGGCCAAGCTCCATGGTCTGCTGGCGGTTCAGCTTACCCTCTTGTCGAGAGAACATGAAGGCCAGGAGAGCGTGCCCATTCCTAGGACAAGAAACACAAAGGCTGGGAACAAAGACCCTGTTCCACGAACTGTAGGCTCTCAGGTGTGAACATCTCCACACAACTCTGAACTGTTCTCCTGGTGCTTCAGCATCGCCATACAAAATAGGTGAAAAGTGGCCTCTTTAAAAAGATGGCCAATGCTGTTTATTTTCCTGTCATTTTAGAGCTTTCTCTGGATTCCCCTATCTCTGTGGAGTGACCTAGAAAGAAGTTCTAGGATGGGGCAGGTCTTTATTTTTGGAACCACCCACTCTCTGTCCCTCATCCATCAGCCATCACCTTGTTTACTTAGGTCCCTCACAAAACTGTAAATTGTGTTAGGTTAAGGGTCTTGTCTGAGGCACAGACAGTCACAAAGCCGAGCGAATGCCCACCCCTCAGCGACCATTCAAATGTGTCTTTCTTGGATGGACGGGTGTACAGATGGAGCAAACCATCGCTGACCAGGGATTCAGGCCTCCCTCAGCATAGTCACCACTGGGAGCAGACCTGGCCCAAGGGGAAGACCTGACGATGAGAAGGAAAGAAAAATCGAGCCAGGCAAGCAACAGCTCAGGACAGAAACACCTAGAATTCTAGCCTTGGATGGAACACAGATCCTTGTCGGGGGGGCGGGGGTGTGAGGAGAAAGCTAAGATGCACAAGTGGACTTGCTGGGTCCGGGCACGTGGTGGACATCCAACTAACACTACCAACTAACCCCCCACCAACCCTTTCATGAAGGAGCCATCCCACCCAGTATGCTCTCCAGATCTGCAAGATGCATTGTCTGCCTCCTGTGGGCTCTAGGCCTCTGTCTGAGCCCATCTGTTTGGGAAAGATGCTAAGGGTTGCTTACTCCAACAGCAGTGACTTCTGTACAATATGAATTATTCTCATTTCTATCAACCTGACAACCCAGGTGCTGTTTTTTTTTTTTTTTTTTTTTCGGGGGGTGGGGGGAAGATGAGCAGGTAGTTGTGGAAAAAAGGATAAAGGTTAGGGAAAAAAAATGCATTCTCCCAAATGTCCTGATAGTTGCTAATCTACATTAAAAGCATGCATCATTTAAATATTGTTTAACTATCCAGCTGCATGCCTGTTTTTCAAATAAGTTACAAACCATGTTAGAGATGAGGAGACCAAGGCAGGAGACCAAGAGATTGCTTTTTATACTATAAGGGAAGGCATGACTTACAACTATGCTGACACTGAGTGTCCTGTCTGATGGTCCTGTAAGGGACTAGAGCTCTTCCACGAGCACACACCCACCTCCCAGACTTCAAGCTTGGGTTTTCCCTCTCAGATGAGATCCTCCCATGTTCCCACCCCTCCTGCTCTTTGCCACCTTCCAGTGCTCCAGGCCCCATGCCCTCCCTAGTCCCTAGCCACAGGCAGGTCCCAGGGTTCATCCTGGCCCACATCTCCCAGCCACTGGTTAAGTTATCCTCAATCTCCCAGTCTGCTGAGCTCAGTGGCCATGCCAACTATGTCCACCACAAAGACACATGAAGCTAAGTACCACGGCTGGCCCTGATGGGGAAATGACCATGAACCCTTCAATGTCTGGATCAAAGGCTCTTACTCATCCCAGCTAAGCACACAGCTTCTCACCTGAGGAGACAATTCACCATGTAATCACCAGATACCTGCATTCCTCTATATCCCATTTACCTTTTCTTCCCTCCCTCCTGGTCTCCAGATCATGTGCCCCTTCTAAGTCTACCTGCACTCATAAGTCTCTTCATTCTCCAAAGCTCCTATATATCAAGCTTTCACTATATACCAGATGCAGAAACTTAACTGAATTATTTCATTAATCTGCACAACCCTGTGAACAACTAAGTATCATAATTCCCAGTTTGTCTACATGAGGAAACAGAGGCCGGTATAGCTTAAGTGATCTGCCCAAAAGATCAAACAGCTGGTAAACAACAGGGTAGAAATCTGAACCACAGTCTGCCCAATGCAAGTGCCTATGCTCTTAATCAGCGAACCATGATTTCTCATTCAATCACACCCACCTCCTAACTAGCACCATGCTGGATACGGAGGATTCCCCGGGGAACAATGTGAGGCGCTTCCCTGGAGGCGCTCTCAGCAAACAGAGGACACACACTGTAAACAAGATTCGGTGAAATGGCACTGTGAACATCCTCAACGGGAACACAAAGGAGGCAAGGTGCCTGTACTCCCTGCCCCCAGCCGCTTGCACTTCCAACGTCTCCTTCTTCATGGATTACGTTTCCCCACATTAACTTAACACTGTTTCCAACATCTGCATCTCCTGTGTTAAAAACAAAACCCTCCCCCCGCCCCACAAACAATCCTCAGCAATCACGACCATCAGTGGCTCTGAGAGACATTAAGACACTGTGTGCCTGCTGATCCTCTCCACCCTTCTACTTCCCATCCCAGGATGTTGGCTCTCTCCTCTTCCGCCCCTCACTGCCTGATGGAAGGAATCTGTAAGGATGGAGGACCCTCCTCCCACACTAGGAAGCCAACGGCTCCCTCTTCGCCTTCATCTTCCTTTAGCTCTCAGCAGCTCCTACACCCCCGACCTCCTTTCCGGAATCCTGCTCCATGCTCCAGAAGTCAGGAGCTCCCTTTCCTCACCAGGCCCCTCCACCATTTCTCCCATCAGTGATGCCACATCTTCAGCTTCCCCAGGCTTCGGACTCCCCCATTCACTCCACCAATGGAACCTGTCCACTGGTGGCAGTGAGGGGTGTGGGGGTCGGGTCTGCTGACCCCACAAGCTCAAGTTGCATGAAGCAAAACCTGCTCCATACCTCCTGTTTTTCTTACCCTTCCTAAGAGCAGTGCCACTCCTGGTTTCTGAGGCTTACCACCCTGACATCCTCTACAGCACCTCCTTCTCCTTGACTCTGTTCATAAGGCCAGGCTGTGCCCACCCATCTCATGTCAGCAGGGCCAGCCCTACCTGCTGCATCCCCAAGCCAGGGCCACCAAGTCCCCGCTGCCTGTTACACAGGTCCGCACGCTCCACAGCCTCCACACTCCTGCATAGGCAATCTGCGTTCTAAACCTGCTCAATTGTGGGTTCTCCACAGATGACAGATTCAAGTCCACTCTCCTTAGCACATGCTTCTGTTAACTCCTCCAATCCCTGACAAAAACTCTAGCCAAACTAGACTTCTTGTTGCCAGAACACAACCTGCTTATTCTGACGTGATGCCTTAGATAGCCCTCCTGTCTGCAATAGCCTCATTCCACCTACTGACATCCTATCTGTTCATTCCTCAAGTCCACATGTAGAAAAGAGGACAGACAGCAGGCTGTTCAAGTTTTAAAACTCCTCGTGCAACCCTAATGAACTGACAGATCTGGGAAATGATCATCAGTGGCTCTAAGACGTTGTGGGCATGCTGATGGAAGCCAACTTACCACCTATTAAGTATCCTTGCAAAAAATATTTAAGATAAAATCTGATCAAGTCTCTAGATTTAAAAACCAATTTCAGGAAATAGAGGTGATAAACACATTAAATACCATTAGGATGAAATCAGCAAAATTCAGATTACAGGAAACCACTTTATTTATTTATTTATTTATTTTTTAAGAGAGAGCGTGAGGAGGGGGGTGGGGACAGAGGGGGAGAGAGAATCTTAAGTAAGCTCCATGCCCAGCACAGAGCCCAGCACAGGGCTCAGGGCTCAATCTCATCCTGAGATCATGACCTGAGTTGAAATCAAGAGTCGGATGCTTAACCGAATATAACACCCAGGTGCCCCTTCATCGTTCTTTTCAAGAAATGTAAGGACAAAGCAAAAAGAAACCTACAGATTAAAAGAGACACTATAAAATGCATTTCATAGATCTTATCTGGATCCTGATTCAAACATACTAGAAAAATATGAAGGAAGTGGAGAAATTTGAGCACAGCTAAATGTGTGATAATACTGATGACTTAGTATTAATATTTTAGGTGTGGCAATAGTGTTGTGGTTGAGTATGAAAATGTCTTTCTGGGTGCCTGGGTGGCTCAGTCTTAAGTGCCTGCCTTCGGCTCAGGTCATGATCCCATGGTCCTGGGATTGAGCACCGGCATCGGGCTCCCTGCTCAGCGGAGAGCCTGCTTCTCCCTCTCCCCTTGTTCCTCCCCCCTGCTCATGCTCTCTTTGTGTCAAATAAATAAAATCTTTTTTTAAAAAATGTCTTTTTGAGGTCCATAATCCATTACTTAGGAGTAAAATGTCATGGTGTCTACAACTTGTATCAGCAAAAAATGACATAATGAAATGTGAATGATGCTTAAGTCTAGGTGATGTGACTGAAGACTCTAAGCAACTTACTCTTTATCTTTTTAATTCTGCTCCTGTAATTCTAACCTAAGGAATAATCAAACCTGGGAGGAAAATTCTATTGCTTTCCTGCAAAGCACCAAGATATTCGCAATAGGTTTCTTTAGTTATAAGTAACCCAGAAACAACTGCCAGGCCCCACAATAAAGGGACAGTAAAGCACATTATCATTCGCCTACTAGGTTTACACAGCCCTGAAAAATGATACTTGACTAACATTTCCAAACCACTCCCTAAGCTGTCCATGTGTAATAAAAAAAAAAAAAAAAAAAAAAAAAAGGCAATTTGGGAATTTTAATACAGAAAAGTTGATTTGGAGAATGTTTAAAATGAACAAAAAGAGGCAGAAATAAAAGGTAAAATGTCACTGTCTCTGGGTGCTGGGTTCTTTTTTGCTTCTTCTCCATAATTGGGGCAAAATTACAACTAATTGAGGTGGGAAAGAGAAATGCTACCCATCTTTCAAGGTCCAACCCAAAGGTCCTCATGTATGTGAAACATCTTCCAAAAACTGTCTCCCCTAGCTGGAAGCTTCTCTTTCCTGAAGTTCACATGCAGTGTGTTTTCCTTACACATGGTCACCTCCTGCCGTACCCGCCCTCCCGTGTGGGCAGCCCTCGAGAGCCAGGCCCTTGTCCCAGAGAATCTGTGTATTTGCCACAGTACCCTATAGGTGGTGGATCTGCATAAACTTTTGCTGAAATGTATCCAGTAGGGCCCTTCCACCATCTCTATCTGCTAAATGAAGTTCAAGAACTATAGGGGTCTTGGGTAAATGCTGATGTACACAATCCCAAGAAGTAGCAACTCCTTACACTTTGCACCCTGGGTGTCTCTCCTGCCCTGGTGCAGTTCTGGCCCTACCCTGGGTCAGGCCCCATGCCTGCGTACTGGAACACATCAGCAGTCGGGAGCCACCCGTCACCGTGCGGTCGGCTCTGCCCTCGGCTGCATAACGTCAATGCCACCTACCCCCCAAACCAGAGCAATGCTTTACGGTGACTCCAGTCCAACTATGTCTGCCTCTAACCCGGGTAACAAATCTACACGCCCTTCGCCAGTCTTTCAAACTTGTTTCTATGTTTCTACAAACTCAACTACAGCCTATCTTCCTAGAAAATGATCTGACTTGGCTAAATATGTCAAATATAAAATGGCACACATTTCCACCTAGTTATTACAGTCTGGCTAAATAGCCTGGAAGTGACAAGTTTATTGCCTCAAACCAGACTCAAAAGAACAAATTTTTAGCCCAGGATTGCCTAAGAAGACAATGCTACCCACAACATGAAACACCAGCCAGACCCCTATTTGGTCAATGTTGAGTCAATCCTTGTGGGGAGGAAGGTGGTGTGCGGCTCACTAATGCTTTTTTTTACCTCTTCCTTTCTGGACCCCAGCATCAGGTCAAATGCCCCGTGCAGCTCACAGGCGATAGTCCAGCCACTTGTTGGGCCTGTTACAGTCGGAGGCAATTCTGACTCATGAATAGCAGAAGTTCCACAAGACCACAGCAAGGTGGGCCGGGGCCAGGCAGAAGTGGTGGGACAAGAACCCACCCTTACTGAAATGAAAGCATCTGCGTGCCCTCAAATTCCCTGACCTCTCACTCTGACTAGCACAAGGCCACACGAGGTGCAGGCCCTCCCCTGGGCAATGAGGAGAACTGCATCCTGGCCTGGCCCTGTTGCGAATCCTCCATGGAACTTTCGACTCCCTGGACACAGCTGCCCCAGCACCATGTCGTAAACAGGGCATCCGAGGTCGGAACCTGAATCCTGCCGAGCCCAAATCCCAATCTGTTACACCGCACTGAGCCACAAATGCAAAATGAGGCAGCCCATGTGATCTCTGTGCTCCTCCGTGGGCCAGCAGACACATCTGATCCCTGGGACAAGATGCTGCATGCCCAAGAGGTGGCAAGGGGGGGTCCTGCAGGTGCAAGACAGTCCACAGACTGCAGGTGAAGAAAGCGAGCTGAGAGCAGCCCCTGGAGAAGCCCGCTGTCCCCCCGAGCATGCAGCACACTTTCCCACATGTGATTCCCATAAAGGGCCCCAAGGTCTAGAAGAGAATGGGCAGCAAAGAAAGGTCACCAGGTGTGCCTAGCTTCTCTCTCACCAAAGGTACTGAGGAATCCCAAGATTCTAGCAATTAAAGGAAGGAAGCTTTTGTATAGTAGCAGGATCTTCCACTGCCCTCCTGAATTATTCATCCTGTGTTGCCTTCCCATTAGAAGAGGTGAACTGTTGGAGGGGGAAGGGGGAGAAAGGTGAACTGTGTTTGGAATCCCTTCCCCAATCGCACATTCGACTCCCTGCAAAGCGCTGACAGCAAGCGGCCTGCCGTACCTGGGCTCACACAGGAAGGCTGTGTTCTCACCATCTGCTCTCCACACAAGCCACTCCCTGAAAGATGGGTGGCAGAACATGCGGGTTTTGTCTCGCCTCTTAATGAGGAAGCAGGAGAGCACCTCCATCCTCTGCTGGAAGTCCTCCCATCCCTGCTCCCCTTGTATGTGGCCCGCATTAATAGCCTGGAAGATCTGCTCGTCGGTCATGGGGTGGAGGGATGCAAGGGCCACGTTCAAAATCGGGAGCGCTCTCTCAAATGCGGACTGGGTCATGAACTTCATGTTGCACTGCAGCAGATAGAGCTCGGACAGAGACACGGGCACCACCTTGTAGCTGGCACTTTTGATGACCAGGTGTCCCTTCTGGAAGAGGTCCAGGGTGAGTTTGAGGTACAGATAGGAGCCGAGGCTCCGCAGCACCAGGTGGCTGCTCACTTTCCCGATCAGGGCGGCGTCGGCCTTGCCGTTCAGGGAGATGTTGCTGAGGATGTCCTCGCTGCTGTGGACCCTGTGCTGGACGTAGGCGTGCAGGTCACTGTGAATGTCTTTGTTGTCCGGGAAGTCATCTAAGGAAAGCTTGACGAAGGGCAGCGTGCTGACGATTTCCTGCAGGGGAAGGGGAAAAGAAACACCAAAACCCACAGTGTCACTCCACAGAGATTTCTTTTTTATGTGAGCTGCATTCCAAACCAGATTCACTAACTTTTCTTTCAAGGAGGATTTTCATGGATTACAGGGACTCATTGTTTTGTATTAAAACATGTAATAGGATAAGTTGAAGATAAAAAGCTTATGTGAAAGAAATCCTGATGCGAGATCGAATCAGTAATGGCTTTCCCGAAGCCCTCATCCGAAGCCTCAGAGCCGAGCGAGGCGCGAGGGCCCTGAGCAGACAGCGAGCTGGCCATACCAGCCAAGGGGAGGGAGATCCTGAAGTGACCTGATACCCATAATCCTTACATTGTGCAGAGGTTATACAACAAAGACAGACACAAACCAGCACTGTGTATCTAAGAACACGGCCAGACACCGAGATAAGAGGCATCCCTCACCATGCATCAGATACTGGAACTGCAAAACTGAGCCAGGAAATCGGAAACCGCCCCCGCCCCTGCCAGGCTGTGCCCCAGACCCAGCCTGCCGACAAAGCTGCCTACCTCAGACTTCAGTAGAGCCTACCATCTTTTTTTCTTTTAACTGCTGTTCTTTCAAAGTAAACTTTTTTTTTTTTTTTTTTAAAGATTTTATTTATTTATTTGAGAGAGAGAGAGCACATGAGAGGGGGGAGGGTCAGAGGGAGAAGCAGACTCCCTGCCGAGCAGGGAGCCCGATGCGGGACTCGATCCCGGGACTCCAGGATCATGACCTGAGCCGAAGGCAGTCACTTAACCAACTGAGCCACCCAGGCGCCCTCAAAGTAAACTTTTAAATGGAAGTAGAACATACAAACCATAATTGCATGGTGTCATTAATTTTCACAAAGTCAAACATACCTGTGTCACCAGCAGCTAGAAACAGAACATCGCCAGCTCCTAGAAGCCCCATGTCCCCTCCCATCCCATCCCCATCCTAATAATCAGCACTATCCTGACACCTCACAGCAGAGATGAGTTTTTAGTTTTTTTCTTTAAACTTCCCACTATCATTTCTGAAGAAATTTAACTCCAGGTCTTCACTGAATGTAATAATTGCAGGGGTCAGGCTGAGTATAATCACTCCCATTTTACATGGATGCTAACGGACCTGTCAAAATTTACACGGCTAGTACAGAAAATATAGGACTCTGTTCCTTTGCTCTATCGATTGCCAAATTCTGCTTCCTGTGTGATAAATGACTGCAAAGGGTATGAATCAAATGGCCATAAAAACAACCATCAAGCTTGGCTGAGGCCTAATGCCACTTCTAATGAGAAAAGAAAGAACCCAAGTGCTATTTTTAAATAGACATCATCATAAAAGGGCAAAAATCAAATCTAAGAGTAATGTCTTTACTAAAAAAGGACAGGGGTAGAGGGAAGGAGTCAAAGGTTGTTAAGATATAATCTAGGGTTCAAATGAGGGGAAAG
The DNA here is from genome assembly GCF_964656455.1 of Halichoerus grypus. Taxonomy (NCBI): domain Eukaryota; kingdom Metazoa; phylum Chordata; class Mammalia; order Carnivora; family Phocidae; genus Halichoerus; species Halichoerus grypus. The sequence continues at coordinate 123,258,220 of NC_135715.1, read as the reverse complement.
ATGGGGAAGAAAATTTAAAAAACAACAACAAAAAAACCCCCACTTCATCTGGCTGCAAGTGGTAGCTCATGCTTAAGTTTTATGAAAAAATGGACCTTCTTTAAGCCCTAAAAATTTTTCCTTCCTTTCCTCATTAAAAAAAACAACAACAACAAAAAACATAAAGTCCCACTGCAACCCCACACAAATTAACTACCAGCAGGAATAACTTTAAACTCTAGTAGACAAACTGAGTTACATCCAGGGCTGACACTTGCATTTTGGAAGTGCAGGGACAGTGCCATGCTAACAGGAGACTTTCCTGACACCTTGATGCATGTGCCTTGGATGGTAAAAAGGTCCTAGTTTCACCCATTTGGAGCTTTGCAGACTAAATATTTTGAAGCCCTAATACAGTTTTCAATTCAGCAGCTAAATGCTTTATAACAGTTTATGTTGTTAATCACACCATAAAATTTGGGTATGGGGTCTTGAAAAGAGATTTGAGAATTCTTTCTTACCTGAAAATTCGCTCTTACAGTCACAATCAACTTCAGCCAGGCAGGAAATTTAGAAATAATTTTGGTAATAAATGAAGAAAGCGTATCTCCATAGTCAGGCTTATGAAACTCAGCTTCATTTAAGCCATCTATTAAAATAATGTATTCTTCTTCAGGAATTTTCTGCTCTAAAGGATAAAATAATTTTTTAATTATGAAATTATACTTTTCTATAAAATGGCACCACCCAGTGTATTTTAATGCACACTTTAAAGTGTTAGGAAAAACTAAAAAGGTTGCATATCACAGAAGAAACGGTTTTCACAGAAGCATATTTTCTACTAATTTATCATGAAAACCAGAGCACACAGCCAAGAGAAAAACAAATCTTATAGAACAGCTTTCAGAAACATATTGCATTACACACATTAGCAGGATCTCACCCATGTATAGGATACAGTTAACTCTTCATAAACTCCTGTCACTGGGGTGAGCTATGGCTAAGATAACTAGCATATACGGAGATTAACTCTGGAGAAGCTCTAGGTCCTCCCCCATAGAACTCTCTCAGTGGATTTCAGGGGATAAAAACTGACCCTCAAAGGCAAAGCATCTGGCCCAAGGCACACAGCCAGCCAGTGGTGAGAACCTCTCTTTTATAGACTTCTAGAACAGGGCTCTTTCCCACAAGCCTCAATCTAGTTTTCCATTTATTAGCACTAACTTTCTGCCCAGGAAAATGAGGCGAAATGATGACAGATCTGTTTCAATCCCCTTTCCTCTAGCAGAGGTACTAATGAAAGCAGGTAAACTAGCTCAAAAGGTGAGGAGCAAGGAGGAGAAAGGATAAGGAATGCAACAACCCATAAGAGCATTAACTTCTCCTACCTTGCTGAATATTTCAAGGACCCCCCCCAAAAAACAGAAAAAAAAAAAAAAAATCAAATGAACACTTCTAGAAAAGCCTTTAGGTTCAACTCAACTGAGCAGATGCCCTGAAAAAACATGCTGGCAAGTCACTCAATCGACCAACTTATTCCCCCTGCTAGGTAGGAATGAATATAAAACATGCAGGCAACAGTTTCCAGGGCATAAGTCCTCTAAATAACCTACGGTTACAAATTAGCTACTTTGGAAATATTCAACTGTAGAGTTAATTCTTTATTAGAGATGCTTTTTTTTTTTTTTTTTTTTTTTTTTTTTTAAGATTTTATTTATTTTTTTGACAGAGAGAGACACAGCGAGAGAGGGAACACAAGCAGGGGAACTGGTAGAGGGAGAAACAGGCTTCCCGCGGAGCAGGTAGCCCGAATGACACCATTCGAGAAGCATGGAAGAAAAAAAAAAAAAAGAAGCATGGAAGAACTTTGGGGAGATGGTTCTGGGGAAGAGAATGAGCCGTACACAGATTCACCCACATTCTCCCCAGGCGCCCACCCTCACTCCCATCCAAGTCATCTGGAGGACCATCCTGGGCGCTCCGGACTCCTAACGAGAAAGAGGGTGCGCGCGGCTACTCAGAGGTACCATTTCTCAGGCTTGTGAGCGGTTCCAGCACTCCCCTCCTGAAGGCGGCCACCGGGTCCTGCACGCAGGACCTGAGGCTCAGCATGCTCTGTAGCTGGGGCTCCTTTATCAGTAGGTCCCTGTAGGCAGCCAGCTGATGGGACCGGCAGAGCAGAGCTGCGATGCTGTGCACGAACTCGGGCACCAGGCACGTGTACGTGTTATCGGCTTGGCAGTAGTGGTAGGCCACGACCTGTGCAAGAAGCACAGCCATCAGCATCACCTTCCCCTCTTCACATGCTCCCTCCACAATCCCACACAGATGCAGTGTCCCCATCGGCCACAGTCACGAAACAGGCCGCTTCTCTTCGCCAACGCTGAGTCATTATTTAGCTTAACTGATTCGGTTATTCTTTCATTCACATGCTTTGCCAAGTTCTGGGCAGACTTTTAATTGCAGCCACAAATCCACCTTGATTCACACTAAGATCAGTACAAGTTACTTTGTACGGAAACTAAATGAATAAAACTCATGCATAAAACCTAAAGCCTACCCTGGCTTAAAGCAATTCCGAATAGTCCCAATGTACTCAACATCCAGAAGTGCCTTAATCACGGCATTTCTGCTTTCACAAAGAGCAGCATCTCCTCGGGAAGCTCATCTGCTGCTTCCCCAAACCAGGTAACGCTGGCGGCTAGGGGAGTCGTGCTGAAAGTCACAGCTGGAGCTGGAGGCCAGGCAGCCCGGCTCAAACCCTCAGCCCCCTCCCCACACACAACCCTGACACCGTGGAGAAATTCAACAGCAACACGGTTTGAAGGACTCAAATCAGAAATCACCAAATGTCTGCCTGTTCTGTGAAGGGACACACAGGAGGAGACGGGTCCCTGCCCAGGTACCGAGGGGACGAGGAGCGTTGCCTATGTTGGGACGGATGTGAAGCGGCAGCAGGCTGCTTGTGAGAGAGCCCAAGGAAAGTGCCAGATGCAGAAGGGTCTGGGAAGAAAAGTGCTGTAGACGTATGCAAACTCTGATACCTTCCCATGTGTGAGTAAGAGGAGGAATGGGAGTATGAGGCAAGAAAGGTGAAAAAGGTAAAAATGTACGTGTGCGAAGTGCTCTGTGTTCTTCAGAAGGGTATGAGCACCTGCTGTTTCCCTGAGCTCCACACACGCCCGGCCTCACTGGGTCTGGGTCACAGATTGAGGGCAGCACCCAGGTTAAATGTGTGGCCAGGGTGACACAGATAATCAAGGGAAGTTCTGGGATTAGATTCCAGGTCCGCAGACTCTTAAAAACAAGAGGCAAGAGCAGATGTGGCCAATGTGGAACTGTCATGTGACTCCTGTTTGAGATTGGATTTATCATCAACACTCGGGGGAAGGCTGTTGGCTCTTCAGCTTTCCCCTGGACCGAGGAGCCGGAGCACAGAAGACCGCCGGGGAGACGGCCCACACCACGTCCATCCAGCACTGTGTGACAAAAGAAGTCGGCCGACTCAACAGCGGGTCATGAGCTCCATCTGGAGCGGCGACAGCTTGTCTTCACTCCATACAGTGAATTTCATAGGCTATAAGAACAGGCTTTTGCTTCAAGTTGTGTATGTGTGTGTACCAGGTCTCCCATCTGACACGCGTCTCTTACTGTGGCTTGAAAAATCACTGTGGCAGGGTGGCTTTGAAGTCTACATGCCATCCCTCATCTCTGATCACCCATTTTTGACCAGAGGACTGCCCCGAATCAGCGGCCAGGGCTGCCTACACCAGTGAGGAGCGGCTCTCACCTCAGAAGCAGAAGCAAAAAGCAAGGATCTGGGGCAAAAAAGCCTCCTTTTCCGTCCCCTGCACCAAACTCACCCCCAGGGGGTATCCTCCCTAGATGTCCCTCACACTGGCCCCTCGTGTTCCCCAGCTCTGCCAACTCACACTGCTGCTGCCCAGGGAGACCCAAGCAGGGCACCAGGAGTGAGCGACGTAACTGCTCGAATGCAGAGGGAGGCTCAGGAACTTGTGACGGATGCTGAGCACATGGAAAATTTCAGAAGGATCCTGATGGCTCTGAATCTACAAAGGGAAAGTCGGCCAAGTCTCTTTTATAACACAAGAAACCTCTGATAGAAGGACGCAGGGAACACAGGCGTGGTGGCCTGGGTCACGTTCAAGGCTCCCAGTCTCCCACTCTGGCACCAAGTGAAGGCCAGCATGGGGTTTTAAGGATGGATTTGTGGAGCCTGCGATACAACCTGCTACTCTGGGGAATTCTTTCAATCCACTGTTGAAGATGAGTAAAGGTCCACTGCCAGTGTCTGGGGAGATTTATTTTCATTAATACCTTTTACTTGGAGTACTCTATTGCTATTTTATCAACAGCTACATTTTTGCATTATATGCAATGGTCTCTGTTTTAAGATCCCTCTTTAAACTCCTTTCTCAGAAGCCAAACTAACAAACATCTCTCTCCCCCACCTCCATGCTCGGGAAGGCTCCCCCTAGAACAGCAGATTACCTTAGAAGCAAGGTATTTCACTGCATCCTCTCTTGGTCTCTGGTTTTCAGGAGTATCAGATACAGACCCAGGGGGTGTTTTAGCTGTGTTGGTAACACCTGCAGAAGAACTCGGTGAAAGCAATGGGGTGAAAGGAAGATCCTGGGAGGAATCTGAAGCTGCAGAGAAAGAGACCAATTTAATTATTACAACATCAGAATAGGGGTACAGTGAGATACTGAACATACTTCTTGATTAGACCCAGAGAGTATTTTAATAGGTAATGAGTGAACACCGTCCCAAATGCAAAGGTGCAAAGGAGAACACAAGTGTCCCTCTCAGCCCTGCCTCCCATCCACCCAGATGCCACCCCCCTCCCCCGCCCCAGGAGAACTGCTGTTTCTGGTTTTTTATTAAATTCCTTCTGCTTTTTTAAAAAATAATAATAATAATAATCTTTCATGGCTCACTTGTTCCTGTGCACCATGTTAGAGACACTTTCTTTTAATGGGTTTATGATACATAAAAATAAGACATGACTAGTCAAATATTTAGCTACTATATCCCATTTTAAGTTAGTTTTTATACTCCTAGTAAATCCAGCATAGAGGACAAAGGCTGTGGAGAACGGGGTACAAGAGAATTGTACACAGACTCCACCTGGCTGCTTCTGCCGGGAGCCTAACCCCCTTGGTTTTGGGACCCAAACTCCCCAGGGCACCGGATCAGGCTTCACTGCCCATATAAAGAGGGAGACAGGCTCTCCAGCTGGGAGAAGACCAGGGAAGGCTGGCCTCACCCCAGGGGATGGCTCCTGGGCATCAGGAGAGATGGGAGCGTTCAAAAAGCTGGAACAATGTGAGGAGAACTGAGAATGGATGTCCTCCATCTACCTTACATTTGATCATCAACTAGACCAGCATGAAACATGCACATACTTTTAGGTGGTGAACCGGGGCTGCTAGAAGCAATCTGCCTCATGCGGCTTCCATGGCAGCTAAGTGCCACCAACTTAGAAATGATTGCTGTCTTCCCAAAGCCCACGTTTCCAACAACCACGGCGCCTCTATTTTCTGTCAGTTCTGTGTTCCTCAAGTTTTCTTCTATCTGGTGAAAGAGCCAATCCCTTCCCACAAACACAGAGTCTGTCGTTATGCTTGGTACTTCAAACAACAGGGGTTTCAACAAAATGTCCTGGGGCTTGTAGGGAGCAAATCGTGCTTAGGGGGAAAAAAAAGATAATTATTTTAGAAGAATGTCATAATTTTATACACTTAAAAACTCAATTTAGCATTGCTTGCATGTTATACTCAGTATTAGCCTTTAGTTTTATGCCACCAGCGATCTGTGTTTCCAATCTGGTTCTATTAATACTTCTGTCATATCTCATTTATAATCCCCCCATTGGTTTTACAAAGGGTCCTATTAAAATGACCAGCTAGTTCTGTCATCATGACTCAGGACAGACATGCGGAGGATTAGAGAAAGTGATGCAGGGGGCCCCAAACCAGGTCTCATTGGCTTGTCTGAAACAGTATCTAAGCCAGGTTTCTTCCACTACTGTAGGAGTAAAAGGGAAAGGCGATTTCCTAGAGACAGAGCCCCAGCTCTCATCTGGGCGTGGTGACGCGTGGCCCCTTCGGTGAGGCTGTGGACCACCCGACTGTGCATTACAGGAAGTGGCCAACGGCCCACGGACCTGAAACGAAGCTGATTCTTCGTTGGTGACAAGTGTTATCCAGTGAGTGTTCAATTACCCCTCACTTCAAAATAATATATTGCAGAATTATTTTTCAACTCCAGAAATGAGTTGATCACAGATTTTAAGGAAGAAGCCCCAAACCGTTAAGGATGGCCTCCTAGCACACGTCATAGATAAACTTTGAGCATACACGCACACGTCATGTTTTTAAATGAGCTGGCTTAAACGCTGGTTATCACAGATCCTCAATGTTGAGTGAATGCATTCATGATATCCGCTATCCCAGCAGATGCAAAGATCAGTACCTTTAACTTCCTGTGCCCTACCTCCGGCTGTATTGTGCCACGGCAATCTAATTGACGTTCGAAGAGGGGCATTTCTCTGCCCGTCTAAATAACTCAGATCTTCCAATTTGGTTGAGCTTGTTGCTGTAATATTAAACTCAAGTTTAGTCTTTTCAAAGTTGATTTTAATAACATACCCCAACTACTATAAATCATAAAGCACTAAGCGATTTCGTTCAGGCTTTCAACTAAATGGACTTCAAGGTAATTTTGGTTTTGTTTGCCAACCCCAGCTTATTTTTTCCTGCAGTGAGGTTAACCTAAAAACGGTGAACACCACGTGTTCCTCATTCTTAACGATGTGGTGGTATGTTTGCCGGAACTCTCCATTATTCCTGGAAAGAGACAGACTTCACCAAAAATGTTTACAAACAAAGTTGACCAGCAAGTGTCACTCAACAAGGCTGCAGTACACACTGCAAACACACAGCACAGTTCTAGAGTCTTCTTTGCAGCTCCGGAGAGCCTTCCATGGTTGCTGGAATTCCAACCTTGTTAATTAAGTGAGCAGATTCTGCAGTACAATCCCACAGTGCTCAAACACTAAAAGTCAGCTCCTGACTGGAAAGTAGCCATGCGGATTTCATCGGAAATAAACATATTCCTAAGCTTTAAATTTTTATGTATATATTATATACTATATTATATGTATGCGTTTTTTTTTTTTTAATTCTAAAAAGAAGGAATATTTACCTCTGATCAAATCAGTAAGACTCACAGTACATAGGGAACAGTTAAAATGCATTAAGGTCTATTCACGCATACATACCAGCTGGATTATAAAAACAACCAATACAAAATAATGTTGCTAAGTCTTAGCAAATCTTAACAGTAAATACATGGTACGTGTTTTTGCCCAAAAAGAAAAAAAAAAAAAAGAACCTCCCCTTATTTGCATATACATCCTAGGCCACAGTGAGAGAATTCTCAATAAAATTAACCTAATTTGTTTGTGAGTTAAGTGGCCCAACATAAGGTACTGCTAATCCAAGACATACAATTCTCTTCCAGGATAATAAAATATAGGCATCATTTGAGGGTAAATAAGTGGGGAGCAGGAGTTGAATTCCAAGGTCTAAGGCTTCTAAGGACTGGTGAAATCATTAGTGGGACCAAGTTTCGAGCGAGAGAAGTCAAGTTGGGCCATCTGTCTGCTGAAAACCTTCTGGCTCACAGCATCCCGCTACTGACCGGCACCATCTGCTCAATCTGGGTCCTCCCTATTTCCCCTCCTGAGGCTTTCATCCTTTTCTCCCTCACTGTTAGCAAACCCTCCCCCCATGACTCCTTCATTCAACAAGCACCTGGGTGGCTCCAGGGCTTGGCTCTGTGGTGGCACGTCCCCTCTTGCCACATTCCCCAAAGGGCAATCCACCACACACCCAGTCCCAGGAGAGACATCTGACACCATGACTTCACAACAGCATACACTTGATGCTCCTCTATCCTTTTGGTGAGTATCCACAGTTTATTTACACACCCTGTGCATACTTATGTCAATACCCCACACAAGTCTCTCCCATTAGAAAGATTCAGCTAATTCCTTATGTAGGACTTCCAAATGGACCTAATTTCTGGGAATCCAATGGCAGCCTCTAGCTTCTCTCTCTGGGTCCTTCCCAACGAGGGTGTGTGAAACTTCCCGGAGGGCCACCAGGACCAGACCCTGCACCCTGGCTCCCTACAATAACACCACCCGGAACATGTATTTCTAGGCTCCTGCCTGGGACCTGGGATCTGGGACTCTGAGCCAGGCCTCTGCAAGTGCCCCTCTCCTCAACACATCTCACCGTGAGCACACCCACATGCTGGAGGCTGAGGGGGAAGGAGCACCCAGAGCTGTAACCCGTAAGCCGAGTTCAGCTCAGAGCTGAACAGCCACAAACATCTGGCCTGCTGCTTCAGCCCTAGGGAACCCAAAGACACCTGGAGCCTCCAAAGGGTTTCCTATTTCCCTTCTCCTGACCCCTCAGAACACGACATTCAGTTTATAATTCTGTGACAACTGAAAGGATTAAGAACATGAGACTATACAAAGGGCATTCCAAAGAGAGGACTGCAAAAAAGCCCTAGCTTGACACAGATGCAGGAGATGGTGAGGCGGCAGACACCTGTTTTCAGATTTCCAGTCACTACAGCTCTGGCTCCCAAGTGTGCAACAAAGCGGCCTCCCCCATCCCGCAGCTCTGAGTCTCTGTGTCAAACATGATTAAGGTGCGGTGAAATGGAGTGGCTCAGTGGGGCTGCAAGCCAGGAGCTGCCGGCTGCCTCTGCTTTCTAAGCTGTCGTCAAGGCCACTGAGGGAGACAAGTCGGGACAGCGAAGCTTCAGCTGCCTGCTCGGCGCCCTGGTGCTCCTCACCTGGCAGAGCAGGCTGTTGGACCACATTCGGCCTTCTCACACAGGTGCACAGTAGATTCTCAGACATCACTCGCACAACAGGACTCACTTCTGGTATTTAACAATAAACGTTTTCGAAATCCTCAGCCGGACTCAGGGCCGACAAAAATCAGAGGTAAAGCAATAATTTTACGCTGCAATAAACCTACTGCTAGTATCCCTACAATTAAATTACACACTCATTGCACGTGCACGTGCGCACACACGTGTGCACACACACACACAGTACAGCTAACATCTGAGTGAGAAAGACATTTTCAGATGCTACAGGAGAGGAGAGTTTTTTGGGGGTGGGGTGGGGTGGAGGGAGAAGCAGAAGGAAACTTCCCTGAACTGAACAAAAAGAAACACCTGTTGAAACACCATGGACTAACGTATTAAAGGTAAATACCATAAGGTCTAGGCAATTACCAGTTAGAATTTCAAGGAAATTGGCTGGTAATTCTGTTTGTTGGTTTCTTGGAAAACTAAACACTGTGTCTGTGGTCCACTTAGAAAGCATTTCAAAAGAAAAAAGAAGTTAGCCCAAACCAGTAGAACCTAATCACCTAACTTCTAGATTATCTGAGATACCATTTTAAAGGCTTCTGGTTCTGTTTCCTAACAAAGGAATGAGGTGTCCGTGCCACACATTTGATGTGATATAAAGTAGTAACCTGACTGCAGCATTTGAAACCAATTCCACTCCAACAAATACCTTTACAAAGAAAATCTCTGTACAGTGAATCTCCAAACCTAGCCAACTTATTTTTATAGTCTTTGACATAAGAATTTTACTGTACTAGGCACAGCAGTGAAGAGAGAACCACAGTTCTTTGGAACAGGCTCATTGATAATAAAGGCGGCCACCTCAGGAACTTGCTTCCATACCCTCGCCCCCCACAGGGGAGGCCAGATCCCCTGGGGCAGCTGTGAACAGAGACCTGGCATCCCCTTTCCTTCACCTGCCAGTCCTTACTCTGCCAAATTTAATCGTTTGATGTTTCCCAAACGGCAATTTATTTGTGTTTATGTGGATCTGCACATGCAAATACTTCCAAGGTACTGCAATAAACGGTCCCGGACATATTATTTCCATCCTTCTAACACTGAGGGCTGCCTATGCCCTGTCTGCAGCAGCTGGCCTTCTAATCACTAGACAAAGTGCTACACACAGTCTACACAACCCGAATCTTTTATTCTTCTCAATGATACATGGAAAAATCTTGCCATGACTTCTGAACTGAGGTTCAGCTTTAGGGGTAAGGAAGGTGGAGAGTGAAGACTCTCCCAGACTCCTAGCTTGTTAACAGATACCATGAGGTAAGGAACTTGCTTATTTTCAAAATAAGCTTTTAGTTGATAAAACTTGCAACACAGAAGAAATGAGCCCACCCATTCGGCCAGGCAGCCACTGCTCAAACCCAGAGGTAAAACCCTCCCATTCCACAGGAGGTCTAGCTCGAGTGCGCACATAGACACTAATGAATGAGCACAGCAGAAATCCGAGAGCCCTGCTCTATAATCACTGCATTCTCCTGGAAAAGCTCAGCTCCTACCCACTGTCACTCCACATAGCAGGAGACCACATGAAAGAACATCAGGCAGAAAACATAACCCAAAATGGGGGGCTTTCAACACTATTAATGTATTAATGTGTTTACTAATTTTAAAATAGCTTGATTAAATTGAATACAAGTTTGCTATTTTGTTGAGGTCAATAAAACTATCAAGTTCTGGGATCGTACAAACGAACTGTTCATCCTAACTAGGTAGACGTGGTATAAAACGCCTCGGGTGCAACATACTATGCCGTCGGGAGTGGGGGAGTGGTGGGAGGGCATAAAAGCTTCTGGAAGAACCATCACTCAATATGCATAACACTCCCCAGAACTTTTCTCTGGCAGACACGCCAAATCCCTCTTCTGGAACAAGGCCATTTACTTCCTTTGAAAGTGAATTAGAGCTGCCTCTCAGAACTTTTCCATTAGAGCCATTTATGTATCAGCTGCTTCGGAGTTCCACTGGAAAAAAAAAAAAAAATGCCTCACAACAACCAGACTGGCCTGCCACATCCCCAAGGAGCAGTCTAAAAAAATTCTTTGATGTAGGGAGAGAGAACCTGGGTCTTTGTGTTAGTAGAGGAGAAGTTTTAAGTACTACGTTGGTGACAAAGAAGGACTGAAACAAGGTCGTCTTCTAAATTCAACCCAAGAGCACAGAGTTTAGAAACTTGGGACTGTAAAAGCAGGCAGGACAGCTCAGAACCAGAGTTCTTTTCTTCGCTTACCCCACTGCTCTCCTCGCTTGACGACCACCCACTATCAACTAGCAACAGTCACCCTTTCTGTGTCCTCATCTTGCTCCAGCTGCCCCATCCTGCTGAGGAGCATCTGCCTTGCCTGCCTGCATTCCCTTGATTGAGAAGCCTCACTTCCACTGCGTATGTTTTAAGCTGTGAGCTCTCTTGTAACTGAAAGATACAGAAAGTGGACCTCCCATCTCTATGATGGGCCTCAATTATAAAAAGTAAGTTTGAAAGCTGGATCAGAAATTCTTGGAGCTGGTATTAACAAACTCATTCTAAACAAGGATTCCTATTTACCAAGACGTAATAAAAAGTTATGAATTTACTCAGGCTTAAAATATCAAAAACAAGAACAAAGTTTTTGGCACTTTCTTCCTTTGTACACAAAAGAGCCGTAGAGTCTAAATATTAGTTTTCCAGAATTCCAGAGTGGAAGGATCACTTAAAGACCAGTAAGGACAGCCATATCATGTTTACAGATGGGTAAACTGAGGCCTAGACGAGGTAAGTGCCCAGTCCACGATCACAAAGCTGGCCTGTGTCTGGATCAGATTCCCAAGGGGAGAGAGTGAACATGGGGTACCTCAGAGCCAGTGAGATAACCCTTCTGGAGAGAGGCATGGCCTTACCTGCAACTGAGTTGGGCCGTGGCATTACTAGCGAGTTGGAGCTCTGAGAATAAGGGACCGGACCATCTCCAACTGAGGCTTCAGTTTTGGGCAGTATGCTCTCCGCTGACCCAGGGGGCTCCTCTTCTGCCACTGGGGAGCAATTATCTGCCCTGCGATCATGAAGGACTCCTTTCTGTACCCCTAACCTTAGGCTTCCGTCCTTATTCCATTCCAAACTGGAGCCACTCCGGTCATCATTTTCGGATGAACTTGTAATTGTGGCTGAAATGAGAGACCAAAATACTTTGAAGGAGGCCAGGCATAGCTGGGGCTGTTGAGAGTTAACACAAGCACACTGCCCTCCCCGTTATCAATGGAAACTTTTCCGGTCCATGCAGATTTTTATCAAAGTATGTTTCATACAGTGTATTTTGGTAAATTAGAAGAATGTTGCTTATCAAGGAAAATAAACTAAGCCATTCTACAGGGGAGGGTTAAAAAGCTGGTAAGATAATGAAAAAGCTGTCTAAAAGTATCTGAGAGTTAACAGTAAATCCATGTAATTTAGAGATGATGTATCTTCTCTTTTTAACAAAGATAAATTGCTCACAAAAGAATTCATATCTCATTAAATTCCTTTGAGCCTATAAATATCTTTTCCCAAATTAATATTTGTACAAGGGGGGAGGGGGACGAGGCACTACAATCGTTAATGCAGAAAAGATGGAGGAGAAAATCTATGAAAACAAAAATACAATTATAAAGTCAAGCAGAGAATTTGATCCTTAGAATTAAACTTTATAAGAGCTGTTCAAGATGAACTGGACAGAGTGACTTTATTCCTTTAGCAGCATGGAGTAGAAGACCTCCCAGCACGAGAAAACAAGCATGGGAAGGGATGCTGGACTGCAGAATTATAATTTAGCCTCTAAGAAAGAAAACCAGCATGGAAAACCATCTTGGCAAAAGAGGAGGAATATGATGCAAGAAAACAGCAATATTTGCCCTACGTGGCTTCTACAAACAGCCACTTCCAATTTAAACACCCGAGCCCCTTGCAAGCCTAGGTTACCATGGACCCAATACTGGCTTGTGTCCTTGAGAACAAAGGCCATGTCCTCTGATCCCTTTTTGTTCCCTGTTGGGATCCCCATAGCCCAGGCCCTTAACAGAGAGAGCCAATGGGATGGAGCAGATCAGAGTGCATGGAGAACTCGGCCACCTGGATTAAGCTACTTCATCAACATAACCTGATGATACACCTAGCAGCAGGCTGGTGAATTAGCTCCAACAGCCTGTTATCCAGGATCAAAGGGTCTGAGTTTTGTTTTATTTTTACGATGCTCTTTAAAGGTTTAAAAATGAAGACAAAACAATTTCCTCACCTGTGACCGCAGGATATTCTGTCACAATTCTAAAATGGTCTTTACCACTGCTGCTCCAGTCTGGACTCATTATCCACTGCTTGTCTCCCTATTCAAAAATCCTTCCTGTGTGCTGAAGCCTCAGACCACCTACCTCCATCTGGTATCTCCCTCTTCTGAGCAGCACAGCACCTGGCACATCCTAAGTGCTCAATAAATGTTTGCTTATTCAATGAATAAGCAAATGAACACACTTCTCTTCCAACTGTGGTCAGAGACATTACACTTAATCTCATTGTTTTTGATTCAGGATTTGATATTCTGTCTTCCACCACAATCTAAGGGGATTTGGGTTGGGCCCATCACTGGGTGTCTGCCATTACTCCCGGTATTTCCAAGCATTCTGTCAACAGTATTAAAACTAATTTCTCCATCTATTTGGAATCAATCACAGTCATGTGTTTTTTTAAGTGGACCACTCATATGAGCCTAAGTATGGCATGTAGGACTCTTTCCACCCCGAAAATGCTGGTGGTGGTGGTAACAGTGCCAGTAACATTTACTTAAGGTTATTATACGTCAGGGACTGTGCTAATGCTTCATAGGAATAGTCTAATTCATTAATGAGATCATTGCTTATTAATAATGATTAATGGTAAACTTGTCAATAAGTTGTGATTGTGAATTGTTACAAGCCTTCTTTTGTAAGTCCAGTGTTGGGGACTCAGACATACTTAGGTTCCCAGGCTACCCCAACATCTGAGTTACAGGAAATGCGTTTGTTTGGTTTTATTCTGTGGCGGTTTTATTTGGGGGCACATACTCTTAAGGGAAAAAATACACAGAAAATCAAAGTGATGTTTGTCTGCATTTGCATTCCCTCAGTGCCATACACTGCAGAGTGACACCCCCAAGACCCTGAGTCCTGGGTCAGGCCGCAGGCAGTGGGAACAGGAACGGCCTGGTCAGGGGTCCCAGACCACAGGGACAGGCTGAAGGTCCTGCTCTCACCGTATAGCCACACGTGCCCAGGTCCTGAGGAGGAAAGCAGTGGGGGGGAAGGGAAGTCCGAGACGGGGTTGCCGTTTCAAAAGGAGAAGTTTATAATGTGTTCCTAAACTGGAGACTCTCGCAAGTGCCCTCGTGATGTTCAGCGAAGACACACGGTGCACTGTGCAGGTAGGTGAGCAGCTCTGAAGCCACAGGCCCTCCCACTGGGGCTGCCCCACTTCACAAGGTTCTCTGCCTGCCATCCGGTGCCAGAGGCAGCCCACATGGCTGGAAGCCCCACAGCGTACTTTCGTCTTCGTTCAGGCACAATTAAGCCCTGATGCAGATTCAAGGGGGCAGGTGAAGGCCCAACACGTTTCCCCATACGACCCAAGAAACACACTGAATAGGGCAGCTCCACAGTCGCCAAGGAAGAGAAGCTGGTTCCTAAAACAAGGACAGGCTACTCAAAAATACCGATTTTTCTTCCAGGCTACCAAATTCAAACTCCTAACCAAGTTAACCAGTCACCTTCAGGTTAACAGACACATACACAACTACGGCAACATCTTCACAATGATGACTTAAAAAAAAAAAACCTCCAAAATCTATGTAACATTTGACATTTTCTGGAGACTTGGATACTCTTTCAAGTTCCCTAACAACTCAAACATTCTAGCATTTTCTTCCATCAACCAGTACAGATGCCAGCTTTTGTCAACGAAGACTTGCCACCATCATTCAGACGGGGGCTCTACCCCTCTTCCAACACACAGTATTCTGTTAAATGAGCGATTTATCAGGCCTCAAGTTTTATCGAGCCATGAGGTTAGGCTTCGCTTCTCACAATTTAGTATTACTTTAGGTTTGTTTGGTCCTGCTCACTGATTCACACGTGCTACTTCTAACTTTCCATATCATTTGAAAACTCCTTTTAACCAGGGACAGCACACATTCTCTTCCTCTGTAGTAAATGGCACATTTAAGTAGACCTACTGGTGCATAGGGTTACACTACTTCCAAACCATGTCCAACACATAGTAGGACATACATGATCACCACAACCCTGGAGAAGAGGTAGGCAGGCTGAGAACCATCAACCCACTTTATAGATACGGAACAGACTTGGGAGAAACTAATCTCTCTTGCCCTGTATCTTGCTTTCCCTCCCTCCCTCTCTCCCTCCCTCTCTCTCTCTCTCTCTCTCTCTCACACACACACACACACACACACACACAGTTAGTGGTAGGTCTAATACCAGCCCTTTTGCCTGCCCACGCACTATATTAAAACTCCCTTTGCCTTGCATAGCTCTCAACAAGCCAAAGTTTTCTAAGTGTCTGTGACTAAAAAGTATTTTGCAGTTCATGAAGTCTCACTTGTTAAAAACAGTAGTCCTCAGGCAGGGGCTAGTGGAGAGAAGCCAATCATGGGTGCACAGTAGCCGGGACGAAGTTACCGGTTGACTAGGAGGTGGAGAGACAGACAGACCTACTCAGTCATTAAATTTTGCTATATAAAGTACTGCAATAAAACCGTATTCCTTCTCCTTCCCAGCTTTGCTGCACCCCATTCTTTGTCCACTGAAGGTTCTTTCATATGTTGAATGCATACTTAAAATAGAATTTTAAAAAATCCGTGTAAGTTTGGGGGCCAATAAGTAGTTTGGTAGGATCTAAATCAAGTTATAGGTTTAAAGGAACATTAAGAAGAAAATTACAATGAGTACAGTGTTAGTCCAGAATTGTTTAGGGACTAAGGGCCTCTGACATCAAATGGATACCACACAGGTAGAACAGAATTCATCTGCCTTTGAGATGGAGAAAAGTCATGAGGTAAAAAGTACAAAGGGCTTGGGTTCAAACTTTGGCTTCTCCCTCTCTGAGGACCTACAAAATATAAGTCTCTCCAGGCCAAATACTGGGAATGGGCACGTTTTTGTCTTTACCTTACAAACATCAACTTATGTGTTTGAGTTTTTCTTTTTTTTTTTTTTTCCCTTTAAAATGAGAGGAAGAGAGTGAAAGAGCACAAGCTGGGGGAGAGGAGGGGCACGGAGAGGCAGAGGGAGAAGCAGACTCCCTGCTGAGCAAGGAGCCTGATGCAGGGCTCCATCCCAGGACCCCGGGACCATGACCCGAGCCGAAGGCAGACGCGTAACTGACTGAGCCACCCAGGCGCCCCTGAGTTTCTCTTTATACTGGCTACTAGGAATTGTCAAACTTCCTACCCACTGATAAGCAAAATGAAAATGTCTAACAAAACTCACTCCCGACTTCATCTTTTCTCTTGTATTTTTTTTTATTGAAGTATAAATGAATGTTATATTAGTTTGAGGCGTACGACATAGCGATTCCACAACTCCGCACATTATGCTGTGCTCACCGCAAGTGTAGCCACCGTCCGTCTGCATATACTACTACAAGCCCACTGACTGTATTCCCGATGCTGTGCCTTTCATCTCCATGACTTACTCATTCCTTAACTGGAAGCCTGGGCCTCCCTCTCCCCATCCCCCCACTTCCCTCCCCTCGTTCACTTGCTCTTACTTCCTTTTCTCAAATCATACCTTCGTGGGGAGAAAAAAATCTTATTTTGCTAAATGTCTATTTGTAAGTATTTCAAATCCACTGGGGAGGGATTAAGTATAAAGTAGCCGCAGGAAATCACAGCAGTGGCTACCATAAATACATTAGCGCTTACTACGTAGGGGCTCTGTTCTAAGCCCTTGTCATCTCTCAGCTCACTGAATACTCCCACCAGCCCCACGGGCGGGAAGCTCCATAAGGCCTGAAGCCTTGCCGTGGTGCTCTGCACTGTTCTGATCACACCACACTATCAGAAAAATCTGAGCATGCACCCCAAATACATGCATTTACAAGTCATGTACCTGCAGTACACTAAGTTATAATACAATAAAAATTTCTGAAGAGACTTTTCTAAAAAACCCAGAAATTGACTCCCCCCCCCCCCCCCCCAGCACTCCACAGATGACCGGTCTTCATTCTCTGTTTTCAAAGCCAGGGCTCTATGAAGAGAGTCCTTTGTCCTTCCCTGGGTTGTGGAGAAAATCAGACACAAGGGCAGGTATGTAAAGTGCCTCGTATCTCATGAGTACCCAAGAATGTTTTCCTCCCCGCACAAGTGAAAATAAAGTAGCACTGAAAAAACAAACATTTTTTAACTTCTATATTCAGTTTAATGGTTGACACAGAGTTTAAAAGTTAAAACGCTGGAGAGATCAAACAAGAAAAGGACATAATGGTTGCTCAGAAAAGTGGGAGAAGGGGATGAAAAAAGAAAACCCAGCTTCTGCGGACACCGCCTTTGACCCGATAGAATAAAGATCACTAACACCTGTGGAAGGAGAAACCAGAGTCTAAATGAGACTGGGTAAAGAGCAGAGAGAAAGCCCGAGAAGCACCGTGCCCATTACCCTGGCCATCCTGGCCTGCCAGGATTCGCTTCTTCCCTTGTTGGCCCCCATCTTACACACGGTTCCGGCTGCCACAACATATTTGGGATTTCCCCAAGTGATGAAGGGAAGGATTACAGAGATGAAACCAGCCTGCCTGAAACCTTCAGACAGAAAGGCCAGACTGGGCTTCTCCCTCCGCGCCCCCTGCAAGCTAACGAACCACACAGGGAACAGAGGCGGCTGACCTGGAGGGACTGCTTTTACCTCCCCAAGCCCAGCAAGGAGAGGACTCCGGGGAAAGTGGCCTGAGTTACCTCTGGCTCCAGGGGACTTTCTGACTTCTTCTTCCACAGCTCCTGGGAGACCAAAGCAGGCCTGTGTCAAGCACCGCAGAGCCCGGCTCTCCTTCTGGCCTTGCCCAGGGACACCATGCTCGGGCTCGTGGCAGACAGATCTCCGTAGCACATCTCCACCTCAGTGCTCCTGGCATTGCGCAAGCCATGCTTTGCTACGACACGCAACAAGCAGCAAGGCCAGGGACCCAAGCCATGGTGCACAGCAGCACCTGCCAGTCCCTTGGACTGTGGAAACCCCTCAAGGGTCAGCAGGGACAGGGAACTGGAGGCGAAGACAGGCCACACTGCCCACACACAGTCTGACACAGCAGGTAGGAGCCTCCAGAGAAAAGCCCGTGGATTTGCACAACGTGAAGTCTCCTAGCTGTAACACCCAACGCCGTGTTCCAGTAGCTTCGCCTAACCTGTATACTGAAGGCATGGACACTGGAGCTTCAGACGTAGTCCAGTGACTCCGCAGAGTCGTGGACTCTTCCAGAACAGAGCACAAGGCACTATCAGCGGCTGGTATTATTATGCACCTACAGCATGCACCTTCCACCAAGAGGTGTCGATCACGGCCATGTTTTAAACCCTTCTCAGTAACTGACAACTTGCCCAGGTCTCCAAGGGCAGACGACCGCTCTTTGGTTCCGCAGGTGGACAAGTTTTAAAACATACTGTACCTGAGCTTTACTGTACCAGCACTGAACTAACTTGCTCCTGGGACACAGCAGGTACCGATAAATGCTTGCTACACCCACAGGACAGCCGCCTGAAGAATCCAACCACAGCGTGAATGAATACAAGTAGAGCAGGCATTCAGCAGGCCAAATCATCGCTACGGATTTCTTTCCCACATTAAGTATACTACCAAATTATATATGTAAAGGCAAATTTTCCTCCTTCACCCAAGAGATAAAAAAAAAAAAAAAGTTTCTATAATTAAGGATGATTTTTTAAATTGCAGGCAATGTAGCAAAATGAATATTAACACAGATCTGAAACACTAAATAGTTATTACCAAATCAATTTCAAAGCATTTCAATTTAGCAGCAAGCAGTGTAATATAGGCGTCAACAAAGCTGGATTAGCATGAAGTCAAAAGGGCAGGACTGACAACAAGTTAAAAATGAAAATAAAATACAATTAATTCCTCTTTGTAGGCCTCTCTCCACATCTGATCATCTCCCTTGGGACACGAAGTCCAGGAAATAAAAGGAACAAAAGGTCTCTAGCTACCTCTGAAATCAATTTCATTTTACAAGCCCAGGAGGGAGTCAAGTCGAGGCACGGGAAGATAAAAGTCAGCCCACGATAAACTTTGTTTTAATATCCTAAGCAACCGGCCAGAAAAACAAACATTATCAAACTCTAGTAAGCACCAGCAGGATACTAATCCAGTACCCAGTAGTTCCTGCAAGCTACTTTTGCAGGAGAAATGTTTCTGTGAAGGTATTCCCTTGCCTAAGTTTATACCTGCCTTCCAGCTTCAAAGGGAGAAAGAGCAAACGCAAGCCACACCCTACCTCCCCACCAGAGAAAGGGGAAAGGCAACAGAAAGAGCCTAAATTCTTTACCCTTTTCATATTCTGAGCACTTAATCTCCTGAGAGCTATCTGGCCGGGTGCAACGTGGTGGCTCACGCGCTGGGAAGCTGGGCAGGTGAACAACACACCTGCTGTGTGTGCGAGACAGGCCCAGTGGGGGAGATGTGGACACCATCCACTCGGAATGCCCCTCCTCCTTCGTGGGGCTGGCGTAACACCAGCTCTCAAAAAGAAACAGATCTGGGATACTACAAAAGTAATTTGGAGATTATAAATGCCAGCAGGTACAAGCAGATAGTAGAGAAGGGCCTGGAAGGGACAGGTGACTAACTTTTAATGGCCTCTTAGCCAGAATTTTTCTAATTGTTACCTTGTAAGTCCTTCTCCTGGGCATATTTATTATTAATACATAGGAAGGATTTTTTTTTTTAATCTTGATAGGAAGACTAGGTTTTGTTTCTCCTCATCCAATATCCATTCCCTTTCTTCCTAAATAGAGCAATAATCCATTTTTTTAAACACACACACACAATACTGACCATGATATGGACACAGACAAAAACTACACAGTATGTTTAAATCAAAAAGTGCTTGTTAAAACCCATTGCTTTCAGTGATGCTTTTTAAAAAATCAGACTGGGGAGCACCCAGGTGGCTCAGCTGGTTAAAAGCAGCCAACTCTTGGTTTCAGCTCAGGTCATGATATTGGGGTCCTGGGATCAAGCCCGACATCAGGCTCCACGCTCAGCAGGGAGGCTGCTTGAGGATTCTCTCTCCCCCTCTCCTTCTGCCCCTCCTTCTCTCCTCACATACTCTCCGTCTCTAAAATAAATAAATCTTTTTAAAGTAAATAAATAATCAGATTGGCTTTCATACACATTCTAGTGAGTACACCTACTTAGGATTTTTTCTAAGCTGAGATTAATACAGTTTACAATTTCCATTTGTTAAGAGTTGGAAGCAAGTTTATTCAAAGGAGTGTCACTAAGAAAAAATGTATGCTCCAGGCATGGAGGAAACACCGATTAAAGCCACTTCTTTGCAAAGTTTTCCTTTTAGAGCAAGTTATTAAGAAGCTACTTTATGCTGATTGGGTATAGTTTTACATTTAGAAGGTCTTTACACTGCAAATTTAAAAAATCAGACACTAATTTCTAGGTAATGCCAATGATTTTAATCTGTCAAGAGTAGGAAATTTTACTTTCAAAATATATATATTTGTAGGGAATTCAGTTACGCCCATCCAGCTGAGACAGTATTTGTACATGACAGAATTATTATACTCCTAAAGAACATTTCAAGAACTGGGACCTCCTCAAATAGGATGAAGTGGGACTCCCCTCTGTATAACACAGTAAAGTTGGAACAGAGGGCACGGAGGTTCTGCAAAGCCCTGACTGACCTCTACACAAAGAGACTGGAAGGGGTCCAATAAATTCTTCAAATGGTCATGATTCTGTCCTTTCTCCCACTAAGCCAGCCATTCCTCAAAGGAAAATCCTCTTCACCTGCAATGCATCAAAACCAGCAGAAACAGAACACAGGAAGGGTAGTCCGTGGCAGCCCCAAGAAGGCCATGTGACCATGTGGGGATACGACCTTCTCTACATGGCATCTGTTGGGCAAAAATATGTAGATTAAATATAATCACCCTGATGGAAATCAGCTTACATATTAAGAAGAGGGCTAGGGGGGCGCCTGGGTGGCTCAGTCGTTAAGCGTCTGCCTTCGGCTCAGGTCATGATCTCAGGGTCCTGGGATCGAGCCCCGCATCGGGCTCCCTGCTCCGTGG
This sequence comes from Halichoerus grypus, assembly GCF_964656455.1. Classification (NCBI taxonomy): domain Eukaryota; kingdom Metazoa; phylum Chordata; class Mammalia; order Carnivora; family Phocidae; genus Halichoerus; species Halichoerus grypus. The sequence goes on along the minus strand of NC_135715.1, from coordinate 123,236,957 downwards.
GAAGCCTGCTTCTCCCTCTCCCACTCCCCCTGCTTGTGTTCCCTCTCTCACTGTGCCTCTCTCTGTCAAATAAATAAATAAAATCTTTAAAAAAAAAAAAAAAAGAAGAGGGCTAGGAATTTCTAAGGATGGGTTAACACTATTTGAAATTTCCCCCAGGTACCCTAAATAAACAGTACTAATACTGTACATGCAGCTCTGAGCCCCGTGTGGGTGCCGGCAGCCCCCTCAAAGCTCGTCACGCCACGCCAACTGTGTGCATTTGTCACCAGCCCGCCCCCGACACCTTTGCCGCCCCAACCCAAGCTCTAGGGGTGGACACATCTGAAACAACTCGAAATGGAAAATTCAATGGAAACTTCTTCCCCCTCTCCCCAGAGCCTGTGGAATTTAGCATATGGATCCTAACCGGCCTATACCAAGCAGCTGCCAGGCCTTCCAAAGCAGGAAGCCAAGGTATCTTCACCTTTATCTTTGCCCACTAAGATCACTGTGTTCTTGAATATTTTATTCTGTTAAATATTTAAGATGCCTAAAGGCTGCCGTTCCCAGGCTACACCTTACAAAAACAGTCATGTTCCTCAGGCAGAGAAAGCACACCCCCTACCCCCAGCAATCACAGAACCACAACTGAGTCAAGATCCCCGCTCCGTGAGGAGGCTGTGAAACCTGCGGACCCCGTATTGATTGAGGAGGAAGCGCTCTCCCTCCCCGGCCCCCCCACTCCTGCCTCTTCAAAGAGCTGTGGCTACCAGCTGCCCAGAGAGGAAATACCTGCCTTTCCTCCTTCCCCTCCCTACCACACCCCCCATGTGTCCCTTGGCGACAGGTTCTAGTTCTGCACGTCATGGCAGGAGAGCGAACAGAGGAACATTGTCACCAGCACAGAGCTCGCTTCTCAGCCACCTACAGTCCTTCCTCCCTGCCGGAGACCAGCTAAGGCACTGAGAAGCACCATCTCCAAAGCTGGGGGGGACTTCATTTCCTCATGACTCCCACTTCATCTCAACTGTCACCGTTTTTATGTGAAGCTGAGCCAAAGGGAACTTGTCTTTCTGAAGCCAAGGAATGAAGGACAGCCTCAATGACATGAAACGTGTCATTTAACTTGAACAAGACACAGCTTACAATACAGCTGACATTAACAGACGTGACAATGCCAACTTGGAATGGGAATCTTGCATATCTTCTTTAGAAACCAACTAAACATTCCGTCCTCCGATGCGACGTGACAGTGGCAACAATTCTTTTTTCCTTAATTTTTCATTCCCAACACCATGCCAGGAGCCCAGCAGATAGCCAGAGTAATATAAATGAGAGCCCCCCCTTCCCCTCCGTATGGAGACAAAAATAATAAAACAAGATCAAGTAAATTGAAGGAAAACATTGAGGTGCTACAGAGAGCACGTAAATAGAGGGACTAAGCGGTCTGGGATTGGATGGATGTATTCAACCAAGTTCTCATTAAAAGCCTTGGTATCCCTGCAGCTCAATCTTTCCTTTGACAAGACAGAAAACCAAACCGGCAACTTTTCTTTCCCCTCTTTAGAATACTTTTAAAATTGCAGCACTGTATCTCAATAAGAGAGAGAAAGTGGGGGGGGCGGGGAGGAGAGAATGAATGTATGAGGGTCCTCTTTGGTCACTGAAAAAGGTTCTGTCACAAGACACTGGCTTGGTCATAATCAGAGGCATGCAATGCCGATGCCAGATCATATAATGAAGAGAGAAAGGGCTGTCCAAAAAACCGTGCAGCACTGAACTCCTTGAAGGCAGGAGGAGAGGACACTTCAGAAGAGTAAATGCCGTCAGGGGAGTCGCCTGGCTGTCGCAGAACCCCACAGACCCGGCAGTGGAGGATAGCTCAGAGAAGGCGTGAGGACAGAAGTAACACCGGCAAAAATTATTTGGACTAAACGGCAGGTGGAGAAGCAGAGTGAGGTGGGAAGAGGAAATCAGCAGAATAAGTGAAAGCATTTAAATCTGCTACGAAAACCTCAAGCCACCACTTTAATGCAATGTCCAGAACCAGCTAATATCTACGGAGACAGATGGTAGACTACCGAATGAGCAAGGCTGGGGGTGTAGGGGGAACAGAATGTGACTTCTAATGGCTACGGGGTTCTTTTGGGGGTGAAAGGTTCTGAAATCGGATTGTGGCGATAGCTGCACAACTCTGAACAGACCGAAAACAATTCGGTGGTTTAAATGAGTGAATATTATGGTATGTGATTGCATCTCAATAAGATGACCAAAACTGAACAAAACAAAAACCTACCGGAGAGGCTGATCCAAGTGAAAACTGAGGGCAGAGGTGGCCGTCCTTATGCGAAGGGCCCCTGAGAAAGCTACAGTGAGGTCTATACCAGGGAGCCCACCACCCAGCCCCAGTGATCTCACAGATCTTCTGAGGCAACCTCCAAAATATAAAGTGCATGAACCTGCAACTTGGTTTTGCAAATTACACTTGAAGTAGCAGGTGAATGAAGAAAACAAGGAGCTCAAATGTCATTCCCTTTGATTACATACTAATGTGGAAATAAGTGGGGTTCAGGCCCTACTAGAACGTAAAATATCCCGCAAAGACATGTGCATAAGTCAGAAAAAGGGAAGCAGCTGAATGTTCAGTAGAGCACCAATGTTAAACAGCAGTCCAGGAGCAGAGGAGGGCCCGTACAATCCACCCCGCGGTCCCACACGTCTGTTATCTGAAAGGTGCCACGCTGGACACCTGACACACACAGGTGCACAACCCCACCTTCAGAAACGGAAAGGCACTCTGTCCGGGAGAGGATGTGAAAAGTAAGGGCTCTTTTCCCTGGTTGATTCTAATGTGTACCCGAGGCCAGAAACTACTGAAGGAATCAGAATCCTTACTTTAACAGAGAAGGAAAGAAGTGTGCAAAGAATTCAAATGTTATGCATGTGTTGACCTAGCTAAGCACCCTAAGAGTCGGGACTAGAATCTGTGTCTCCTGATCCACAGGTCAGGACAACCAAACCTACTGGTGTGAGTGTGGGTGTGTGGGGGCACAGGGTGGACATCCTTAGAAAATTCTGGCCTCAAAAACAGCGGTCAGATCCCATGAAAAGAAACTAAAGAACAAACACCTGGAAATAAGTGAAGAAATAAATGACCTTGCGATTGGGCTGGGAAGACGCCTCGAAACGCAGGGATTTTATTGCCCGGTTCTATGCCCTAGTGGGACCAGATGCCCAGTAAATGGAATTAATCGATGAGGAGGTAGGATTTTGTAACTTCACAGGTCAGGTCTGATCAGGAAATGTTTTCACCCAATGAGCCCAGGGTTATAAAAAATAAACACCAAGGAACGTAAGAGCGGAGGCTTCATCCTCTCGCTTATCCGTGGAGCCTGTGCAGTCTGCAAAGAGCAGGGCGGCCCGGGCCGACCAACCTTCACAGACCACACTAAAATCTTCTGAAGAAGTGCCTGGTGAATGCTCTGGCCGACGTGCATCGAGCCGTCCCATTACCGAGCCGTGTGCTTCTTACCTATAATTCCACTGTCCTTGCTTTCCAGGGTGGAACTAGGGCTGCTAATGGTCTCACAGGGACTTTTGTTGGCTGCCGTCTTGCTGACACAGCTATTCAAGGTTGAGCAGGGGCTATCGGTGCTAGGAGATGCGGTGCTGCTTGTTAGTGTGGAGCAAGGACTGATGCCTTGGCTCAGAGCTGTGCACTGCAAGACGAACGGAAGGAGGAGTTAGCGCGGCTTCACACAGGACGCTTCTACACAGTCTTTTGTTTCTGACGCTAAAGCAATAAAACTAAAAACAGGAACATGGAAAACAGTTTTTTTTTAAAGTGAGGCGGCTTCATATATATATATGTGGCCTTCCAAATTTTAAAAGAGAAATCTCTCTTCTGTCCCCTTCCCCTGTGATTTTTTTTTATTTATTAAAAGGGCAGTCTTAGAAATAATTTAGTGGGAACGCACATTCGTAAAATAGAAATAGCAAACAGGCAGACTTCCTTTCATTTAAAGTCTGCAGAAGACAAATGGGTTCTTTGACCTCTGTACGGAAAACCTGGGAACTCTGTTTTTGTAATGTTTCACGAGCACAGCAGCCTGATTCAATTCCTGAAGATTTATGGGCTCTGCTCGCAGAGCCAGGGGGCTGGTGGCCACCGCCATCTCAATCAGTGCGTGACACCCTCGCAGAGGCCCTCCGCAGCAGGGGGGCGGGAGCTCTGGCCCCTCACTGCCATGCACACGTTACCCATCTCCACCCTGAAGCGGCAGGCTGCTGGGTCCCTAGAATGCAGAATGCTCTCCCATGCACAAACCATTTGCTCGCATCTTAGTTTGTCTCTGCCTCATCTCCTACAAATCTTTTCCTCATCCCACTGACCCTCCAAAATCTCAACCCTAAAAAAACGCACAGGAAAGCACATCCCAAAGCAGCCAGCTGAGAACAATTGGTGTTACAAAGATAAAAGGAGTATCCTTAATATGGGATTCTTTCAGCCACTTAAAGTCATTCAGCTACTCTTCCCTGGGTGGTGACTTGAAGGTTAACGTGGATATTTTCTTGAGTTCCGCACCCTTCCGCCTCGCCCCACCTCCCCGCTGCAGAAATCACAAACTGTTGAAGTAAATTTCAATACACAACAGCCCAGACTCCTTTGACTGAACAATGACTCCCCCACGCAGGGACGGGGAGAAGACAGGTTATGCCTTCCTTCACGCATACTCTGAGCAGGTATGATATGCAGTGTCTTCCTTGGGCATTACCATGGTCTCATTGTTTCCTTCAATGGTTATGTGTGTGGCACTTGGGATCCCTTCTCCCAGTAAAAATCCCAGCCTTGTCAACAGTTCTTGAGCTGCCGGCGAACAGCTCGGTTCATTATCGGCCTTTGCTTCTGGAACAAAGAAAGAAAACAATGAAGATGCCCCTCTGGGGAATTTCAGTTTTGCATCTGGAGGAGCTCGCGCTACAGCTGCTTGTCTGGTGCTTTTGTGTATTTTCATAAAATGCACAAAGTTTGACAACGCTGCCTGTCCTCTAGCAATACATTCTAGTTAAGAGGCTGTGACAGGTTAAGAAAACAGTGGAAGAGAAACTCCAAGTGCAAAGAGTGAAATATCTGACCTGAATCAGAACACAGTGTGATTATACGATAGCAATTTCTATTTCCACGGCATGTGAAAAATGGGTACATCTCAGACACCAGAGGCGGAAAGAGGCCTGCCTTTCGTCTTAACTCTCCAAGAGGACGGGGTGGCCAATGCCCACAGGAGGCGGAGATAAAGTTAAACCTAGTGGCATGCTGGCAGAGCCCCAAGCTACTTAAATGTTGGGGTAAAACTGAAATCCAAGCTCTCATTAACCAAAACATGGGCAGGACTACTTTGGCGGGTTTCCACAGCCACAGCCAAGTCCAAACCAGGACTCCAACTCAAGGGTCAATCGTCAGGAATCCACTCTGAAACAAAGATTTTAAATCCCAGCGAAATGTGTCCCAAGAGACAAAGCCCAGTGATACACTCTGCTGTTCATGCGGAGATGGAGAGAAATCAGGCTGTATTCTCTGCATACTCCACGGTAATGCTGGATGCGCGGTTAACCTGAAGGTCACAGCGCATGCTTGCAACCTTTTCCTTCTCTGGCCTCCCCTAAGAAGCTGCTCATCTTGCTTTTTGCACTTAAAAGAATTCTGTTGTTGGGTTTAAATGTTGAGCTATAGGTTAACCTTGTATCCAAAAGCCTAAGGGGACTTAATTAAGGGCGACGAAATGATACATCATTCTAACACCTCTCATGTATTTTTAAATCAGCATCCATCAGGGAATGAAATAAAGTATAAAGCAAACCCTGCTTACAGAAGTTAGAACTTAAGAACAATATGCAACCTGTAATATACTCACTCATCTTAATGTTTTGTTCTTTTTTTGTTAATCGTCTAGAGACGAGACCCCATACATTGATGAACCAGTTTTTCCTAGATGTGGAAATCTGCAGATAATAAGTCTTAGAAATACAACATGAGGAAAGAACAAAATAGCAGTGTTACCTTTGAGCTACAGTATCACCACCAAAGTTCAATGCTAACGTTGCCTTTTGTAAGGAACCGCAAAATCAAAACCAGCAGAGCTGAGAAGACCATTTGTATTATCCTCACTCACATACCAGTTTTGCTCAGTCATGCTCCCAGGATAGCAGCTACACGGGAAACCAGGCTGGCTGTATCCTCAAGGAAGGAAAAGCATCCCGCCCCTTGCTTACTCTCAAAAGCTCCCAATGTTTGCACTAAGAACTGTGGTTTGCCAGCTTGGATTTTTTTTTTTTTAGTTGCTCAACAAAACTGCAGGGGTAAAATAACCAAGGCTTGATTGTTCTGGGTTAAGAGAGCCCACATGTTTCTGGATCATCTGTGTTAAACTCGTACCAGGAAGGGGCAGTGGCCCCATGCCAAAGGGGTAAGAGAGCACCCCGGGGCAGGTCAACCACACCCAGAAGGCCACTCTACAAAAGGTCCCTTCCCACCAGAGAGTTCCACCATATTTTGATTCCCAAAGTACTTGGGCATTGGGAAAAGCAGGCAGGAACCAAACCAAATCAGCAAAACCCAGGCACACCCAAGGGCTGAACCACTTCAGAACAGGATCAGTCCCACCCTCCCTCGCCCCAAGGCTCAGGCAGGGCAGCTCTTTTATCTCAAGGGGCAGCTGGACCAGAGGGAGCCAACAGGATGCAGATGGCAAGAGGAAGAAGCGGGTAAGGGGGCGGAACTCAGCAGTTTCTCTACTCCACACCTCCCTTTCCTTTCGACACAATCTCTATACTGCTCCCCAACTGTGAATGTGCCCCTGAATGTCTAGCTTCTGGTTCAACCTGAAACTCCAGGGAAAGCGCCAGAAACACTCCCAGTTGGCAGCAGCTGTGGAGGCACACTGCGCTTGGCTGCCACAGAATTTACCGTGACAACAAATGAGGCCACAGCCCGTTGTTCACATGGGGCTCACTCTGAGACCCTGCATCCCACGTAGGTCCCTGGGGAATGGGGTGCCCCCTTAGGAGTCACTGCTGCCTCCACATTGTGTCCGCAGACACCCCAAATTGCCAAGGTTTTCATTAAAACATATATATTTATGCAAAGACAGCTGACTCCTCATCCAAACCTCCCCCCTTCAGACGAGTTGGGAGCTGTGGCAATTCCCAGGTTTAATGTCTGAATTGACAGGACACTCCCCCAAGCTCATGATCAACTTGTTCTCTTAACCATTCAGTCTGTACTTGGATGCCACCAAAGTTCCAAAACCCAACCTGGGTTCGGGATGCTTGAACAGACGTCCTTTATTTCAGGTTTAGCAACCAGTAAGTCACTGCAATTTCATTTTGTCCAAAAGCTTCCCAACTGTCTTTTCATATTATTCTCTTTTCTCAAATGTCATTCCAGTGACCTTCCCCTCAGAAGCCCCCTTCAGTTTGAATCCCTTAATCCACATCAAGCTGTCCACATTTCCCCCTGCCTAACATACACAGCTTTCTCTCTCTGAACTTTTCATTCTGGCAGAAGGACCCCTGGGTGAAGAGTGACTGTGCCATTTTGGGAGAGATGAGTTGCCTACAAACTCACACTGATACACTGGACTGTGAAATTAAAATGCATTTCTACTTCCACAGTCGATCACCAAATACTGAGATTTGAACAGTCAGATAAGATTTTCTTAGAGCTCATTCTTACTGCAAAATGACCCCCAAACCAAAATCCAGTGGGACACTCTAAATGGAAAGTATTTTCATTCGTGTAGTTAATATTAAATCACTCATCAATAAAAAGTGTACCTTACCCAAAACCAGCAGGATAAGAACTGGAGAGAAAGACATCATCTCTTAGCAACACTTTACATCTCATGAATTTAAATATCCAAAGAATTTATGATGGCTGTATTTGGAGCTGAAAGAATAACTTCCTGGGAATCCATTAGACAAGTGGAGAGTGATAATCCTTCCCAGTAATGTTTTCATGGAATCCTCAATATCACACCATAATGGAATAATCAAGTGGAGAAAAGCAAAGGGAATTTCTTGGGTCACTTCCTGTCTCTTTCTAACTAATCACACTCGGACTTGCAGCACCAACCCTCAGGTACAGTCCATAAACTGACCAGCTCCTCAGTTACTGCCATCATAAAGTCAAATCCATTTGTGCCCCTTATAACCATCCCCCCCATCCTTCCCTACAGTCTCAGAAGAAAGGACTTCTATCAAAGCTCTTCTGGACCACTCAGTGTGAACCTCTCTAACCCTCAATTTCCTCATGAGGGAAGTGGCCATAACCACTTCTTAAAGGTTGTGAGCTTAAAAAAAAAAAAAAAGGTGAGAAAATACCTTGTACACCAAGCATCTTTAAGATAAGATGCTATATCAAAGTTGGTCATTATTTATACCAACTCTAACACCAAGAGCCCACTTTCTCACTATTATTTCATTTTCTGGTTTCACAGATTCCTATCTATATTCAATGTGTTTCTATTTCTCTTAACTAACAAAAAATAGTTTTTTGTTTATGACTTTTCTGCCTTAAGTAACTTTTTTTGAACTCATTATTCCTTCAAGACAACAAATTTCCTCCTTTTTCTAATTACCGAACTGTTCCCACTTGGCCCACACTTACTGCTTTCTTTTTTTTAAGATTTTATTTATTTGACAGAGAGAGACACAGCGAGAGAGGGAACACAAGCAGGGGGAGTGGGAAAGGGAGAAGCAGGCTTCCTGCCGAGCGGGGAGCCTGATGTGGGGCTCAATCCCAGGACCCTGAGATCATGACCTGAGCTGAAGGCAGACGCTTAACGACTGAGCCACCCAGGCGCCCCGCACACTTACTGCTTTCATTTCTCATCTCATCATTCTCTCTTCTTCAAGTCCGACTCTGTTAGAACTGTGGAGGTCCCTGGGGATGACCAAAGATCATTCTATCAAGAGAAGCCCTTTCTCTGCTCTCATCCTCCTCAAACTCTAGGAGCTTGGACACTGTTGGCAATGTTCAGCCATTTACTACCATGTGACCTTGAGCAATTTACTTAATAACAGTTTCCAAAATAGTACTTCTGAATTGAGTCCGTTAAATGAGACACAGCCTTGATGGATGTTAGTCCTTTCCTCTGCTTCTAAATGTCCATGACCTGCTTCTTGCTAAACTTCTTGCCCTCCTTGACTTCTGTTCACAAGCATTTTCCTATTTCTTCCTGACTGCTCCTTCTCCTAAGGCACCATCCCTCCTTGATTTTCCAAAAATAGTATTTATAGAGGAGCATCTACCCATGAACCTGAGCTGACTGCCATTAATTGACTTCTAGTCCTTACTTAATACAAAAACGTACTTATCACACAAGTTATCTTTAAGCTCTCCATCCCATTCACCCTATATTGAAACTGTATCAAACCTTACTATTTCCTCTTTCAAAATGTCTCCTGAATTAGCCTCTTTCTTTCCAGTCATACTGCCACTTATCAAGTCCTCATCCCCTCAAGTCTAGATAACTATCAGACTCTGGACCAATTTTCTCATCTCTTTTTTTTTCTCCCTGTCTTCCTTTCCTTCCTCACAGCCAGTGGTTCTCAAACTTTTTGTCTCAGGTTTACTCTTAAAAATTGAGAACTCCAAAGAGCTTTGGTATATATGGGCTATTGATATTTATCATACTAGAAATTAAAACTAAGAATTTTTTAAATCTATATTACTTCATTTTAAGTTCATAAAACCTACATGTTAAACATTTTTAACAAAAAATTTTTTCAAAGATTTTATTTGTAAGTAATCTTTACACCCAACATAGGGCTTGAACTTATTTATAACCCTGAGATCAAGAGTTACATGCTCTACCGACCCAGCCAGCCAGGGGCCCCAAAAATATTTTCCAATTTAAAAGTTAAGAATAGCATTGTTTTATACTTCTGCAAATTCTTTTTAATGTCTGATTTAATAGAAGACAGCTAGATTTTTCATGTCTGCTTCTGCATTCAATCTGTTGTGATATCTTCTTTTGGTTCAAGCATGTGAAGAACTGTGTGGTCTCAAAGAGATATGTAGATGGGAAAGGGAGGAGCCTTCTCAAATACAGATACTCTTCGTTGATACCGCACCAAAATTTGACAAGTAGCAATTTCTTAAAGGTTAGCTCTACTCTTGACTTTGAATCTGTATGAATACACTTTTTGTACTCTGTTACAATAAAAAGTCAACAGTCTGTTACAAGCGTCAAATGAATTTTTACCCATGATTTTTTAACATCATGCATTGAGTAATTTGGAAAATATTGGTTTTGCAGATCTTGCAAGTGCTGACACATTTTATTATATAATACCAAAATATCACATTAATATCACCACATCTCAAATGAAAAGTCCTGAGAAGCCATCAAGCTCAAGGTGACAGATACAAATTCCCAAAAACCTAAGTTTTCACTTGGTCAAATTTTATCATTAGCAAGGAATCCGTCAGTTTGTTTTAATTGAAATGACACACTCATTTTGTTCCTTTTTGAGAAAATGTGTGTCAAATACCCAATTCTGAATAACCATGGTTTGCCAGTCATTCTTTCAAGTAAAAATGGTGTTCCATTAAAAAATTGGCTAGGTCAGCTTGCAATTAAAACAATCACACAAGCAGTTTTCTTTGAGACCACCATTACACTTCAGCATGCAGTAGAAGTGCTTTGGGGAGACTTCCCCTTTCACCACACAGACTATTTAAAAGATCAATCTAGGGTCAAGATTTAATAACCTTATTTTCAGTACTTTGTCAGGGACGTTACTCAGTGAGTTATTATTTTTAATGCTAGTGCACGGTGGTGCAAAATACTATGCCTAGCTCTACCACAGCGGGTATCCCCACCTCAATGTGCACCAAGGCCTCAGTCTTACCAACAATTGCACCATCAGTGCAAATGTCAATGCAAGAGATATGGAAATATCTTCCTAATAATCATTACAAAAAGCGTTTTGACGTCACAGATCCTCAGTGAGGGTCTTGGGAATGCCTAGAAGTCTACAGCCTATACCTTTTTTTTTTTTTTTTTTTTTTAAAGATTATTTATTTGAGAGAGAGCGCGAGAGCCCAAAAGGGGTAGGGTCAGAGGGAAAAGCAGACTCCCTGCTGAGCAGGGAGCCCGGGGGCTCGATCTCGGAACTCCGGGATCATGACCTGAGCCAAAAGCAGTCGCTTAACCAACTGAGCCACCCAGGCACCCTACAGCCTATGCTTTTGAGAACCTCTGCTTTAAGTCTTCAATTGTGCTAAATTCTCCCTTTTCTTTAAAATCAATAAAAAGCCATTGCTGTATACACCTCTCAATCTATTAACTGATCTCTCATCTCCCCTTACCTGCTCAAAGCCTTGTGGCAAAAAGGCAATGGTCTATCCCCACCAATTCCATTTCCCTTTCGCCTACCTACAACTTAAATTCATTCACCTTTGCTAGCCTCCTGAAACAGCCCTGGTAGGCACAGTAATGTTGTCTTTTTAAAAGGCCATCTCCTCATTTGATTTTCCTATAATTTTGACCTTGCTAATCCTCCATCCTACAAGGAGGAAAGTGGCACCTGTCACATCAGACACTCAGAGAGGAAATCCGTAGTTTCCAGGATTGCTGTACAGTCTTGTGGGTTCTTCTATCCTTTCTCCGTCCTCTTCTCCCAGTGACCCTTTCCCTAGTCTGACACACCTCTCATTTCATCACATTCCCTCTAAACAAAAGTTCATACCCAGAACTGTTGAGACCCAGTCTGATTTTCCAACTGTTCAGTGGGCACTTCTGCCTAGATGTTCCATCAGCATCTCAAACTCAACGTGCCTGAAACTGAACTCAAACCAAAACGGATGGTTCCCTCTCTCTTAGTGCTCCTTGAATGTCGTCTCAAAGCCTTGAAGTCATCACCTTTGTCTCTTCTGGCTTCTAGGTCCATGCAATTTCTCAAGAATCATCCTATTCCTCACCTCTTCCTTCCTGATCCTGTTCTAATTTGAGACCTTACTCTGTCTTATCTCACTACTGAAACCTCTTCCTAACCATCTCCCTGACCCTAGTCTCTTTCCTGCCCCCACTGCATCCTATACTTCGTTGTCAGGTAAATCTTAAGGTAATCAAATCCTTCCAACTCAGCTCCTCCACGGGCACCCAGCTTGGATTAGTCAACACTACTCCCCCCTTGCATTACAGTCACTCTGCATATACAGGTCTTTAATCCCCAATGAGACTCTAAGGTTCCATGAAGAAAGAACCTATGCTTGATAACCCATCTCAAATGCATCCAAAATAGTGCTTTTCGTAGCATCAGAATTAATATTTACTTAAGGAACTGCAGAATGAACGGATACCCTACCTCTGGTCTCTCTTCCATGGTACACATACCAGGCACATCCCCTTTCTGAACTTTCATCTAACTAAAAACTTAATCAACTATTAGTCAAATGGCATATCACCATTCTAAGAAGCTGGATGTCTGAAATTATAATCAAAAACATAAGGTGTCAGTATTTATTTAAACATATCTAAAAAAAAAAAAAGACACTCCTCCCAAGATAGCTTTGCATGTAATTATTGTTTCATATGTGTTAGTTTTACTTGCTAACTAGATTGCCAGAAGAAAAGTTTCATCATATTTTGAGACTGATCTTCACCAAGCAATGACTCATTAGACTAAAACTTTCTCACCCCTCCCCATCAAAGCTTGCTCAAGTAGCTAATGACAGATGGAAGCAAACCTAAATGGATTATGGTTGCCCCTAATTCAAAGAAATACAGCTGTGATCCTACAGTAATTGAATAATCCTAATTTATCTGTTGTTTTTTAAAAATTTCCCTTAAGGGGCGCCTGGGTGGCTCAGTCGTTATGCGTCTGCCTTCGGCTCAGGTCATGATCCCAGGGTCCTGGGATCAAGCCCCACATCGGGCTCCCTGCTCAGCGGGAAGGCTGCTTCTCCTTCTCCCACTCCCCCTGCTTGTGTTCCTGCTCTCGCTATCTCTCTGTGAAATAAATAAATAAAATCTTTAAAAAATAAAAATTAAAAAATAAATAAAAATAAAATTTTCCCTTAAGGCAGAGGTATTGTCTTGTGGGTAAATGACATTCTCCCCCTAAATAATATGTTAGTTTAGCAATAGGAAGCTCATTTGTGAAGAACATGTTCTGTATGACACACAGGTTATTGGAACTATTTGATAGAAAAAGGGGGATTGTATTTTGTTTGAGGAGCTCATTAAGTCACTCCTTTTCCCCAGAGTAGAAAATGCTGTTTTTCCAAAATATTTTAGAATATTGAATAAAGTAGAATATATTTCTCTAAAGATGTTTCCAGGTGAATGTAAACTTTAACAGATTGATTCTTCACATATAATAAAAATATTCATCTGCCCATATCATACAAACCACTTTCCAGATGGCTAAAATATGCAAATTTGCATAAATACAATTACTTATAAATTAATGAACAAATTCAAAGTGCTCATTGGTTTTGCTTTGCTTTGATTTAAATTTCAAATAGCTAAGAATCAAGAATTTATGGAGCTAAACCATAAAACGAAGCAGCTTAGCCTGGGAAGGGTATTTCAAACATTTAGGAGTAACTTGATATTTCATGAGCCTATGGGAAATTTTGAAAGCATTTCACAAAAAGCTGTTTCCAATAGTTTGTTAGGCCGGTAAATACGGAAATGCTGTCACTGACAGCATCCAGAAAAACATCTTAAAGATTAAAAAGAAAATGCCCAAAGGAAATATGAAAAGCTAAGACAAAATTTTAAGAGTTAAAACTTAAGTGATGATGCTTGATATTCAACCCTAGAGAGTAGGGTTTGTCTACCATACATTAGTGAATGCTTGGGTTAATACCCAAACTCAATTAGTTGTAGTTTGCTTCAGCCTCTCCTTTAGGTTCATTGACCTGGACATAAAATTTACACTTTAATATGGCAGATTTAATGAACCCTACTGAAATGTAAAAGATTCCCTGGGGATTACAAAACACACCATCCTTTACTAATTGTCCAGCTGAACTGTGTTAAGCAACCACTTTCTCATGAACCAACAGATAACTGCCGGGGCTTCCACCAACATCATGGCTATCCACACGAGACCATATGCTTACAAACATGAACCGTACCTCTTCCCCTTTTCCTGAACACTTAAAGGGAAAACGTACCCTATTTCTTAATTCTAGGCCAAACTTCCGGAAACTTCTGGTCTGTATTCAGAGCCCAGGTAGGTCATAATTTCAGTCCCCTTGGAGACAGACAATGCCGAATCTGAGGGCTTGGGTTGCAGACTATGCCAGCAATATCAATCTTTACACTTGAATGTTCACCGGGCAGCCAAGCAGTTGAGAAAGCCTCCCCCAAGAAAGATAGCTGATTCTGCCTTGGGCAAGAGGAGAAAAGTTGACAATTGGAACTCTTTTTAACCTCTCTTCTTTGCCCAATACAAATCCTAAATTTCTCCCCCACTCTTACCCCAGAGGGAGTCCTAAACTCTACACAGGACCTCAGTGGTATTCCCCACCAGGGAGAAAGGTTACATCATGGAGTCTAGGCCAGTCAAAACACCAAGGGCATAAATGACCAGGACTTCAAAGGCTTTGGAGGGTGGGGATGAAGGTAAGGGGTGGTTTATTCTGAAATGGGCAAATGGCTTGGTAAATCTGATCATTGATATTCACTTCAGAGGACCAGGTTTTTATTTTTCTTTCAAAATCCAGCATAGAAATGAGAGAAGAGATTTGAAAATCACCAAATGCCCATCACCATGAATTCACCACCAAGAGGGTCCTCATGTCTGTAGAATGGCCATCCTAACCAGACACCACCGGGGACTCTCCCCTCTTCACCACCATGCACCTGGCACCCTGCCCCTCCTCAGCACAAATCCTAGTTGTGAACCTCTTACCCAAACCAAACAGCCTGGTGCCTGGACAGAAGGGAAAGAGTACAATTTCTCATGCCAAGACGCAGGCAACAGCACCTTTCCCTGCCCACGATGCCCAGCTCCTGGCCCTATCTCATCTCCCACCCATTCCAAACTCCCCTTGCTGAGGTTTATCTTCTGCCAAATCCTCTTCCCAGCTCATTGTTAGGTTTATTTTCACCACCACCCTACTTATTCCATTTTCCTACCATGTCCTACTTCATACCTCTCTACAGTACATAACCACAGAAACACAAAATGCACACACATTGGTTAGAACATAAAGGAGCTGTACCTCTGACTACCCACAATTAGGGAGAGGAGGATGCCAGGTATTCCAAAGGGGAAATAGGGATGAGCTTTCTCTTTCAGCATTACTACATAAACTTGTATCTACATTGAGGGTAAAATGGGCTTCTCTACATAAGCCAGGATTCCTAACCACATGTTTCTGCAGGAAAATGGGATACAAGTTCAAAACATACAAATTAAAGACCATGGAGTCATGAGTTGGGGACCCCTTGCCACCCAGGAATGGAACAAATGGAAAATCCCCAAACTGATTTAAGAAATAAAGAACAATTAATATATCCATGAAATACTATAGTTTGTAATGTCTGTTACACTCATTTCCAGATCTAGAAAAAAAGGTATAAAATATCTTTACTAAAAGATTTCAATTAATTTGGACTTTTATTTTATTTTGGCTCTTAGTTCAACATTCCCTAAAGAAAAACTTTAAAAGACAAAAAGCTTTCAAAAGATACCAAACGCTTTTAAGAAGGCTAGTTATCAGAAGCCTGTCCAGTGAAAGTGTCAGCTTTTCAGCCAAAGCCTACTGAATACTCCAAAACGATGGAGTACCGAAAAAGCAAAACAGAAGAGTGCTGGAAGCCGTCTACTGGCTGGCTTTCCTTATCTCCCCATGCTGGGGAGGTCAAAATTGAGAGGAAATAAGGCTCAACCCTTAAACAATGCATATGCACCCACTCGACTATTCCTACACGGTGTATGTAATTCCAAGAATTTACATTAGCTCAACAGATCTCTGGAACTGGCGGAGGGGGGGGAAAGACCTCCCAAATAGAATTCAATTTGGCAAAGCATTCCTACAAGAGGCACTCAAGTTTCACTCAGAAATGGAATGTCATTATGTAAAAATCTTTCGGAGTAAAAATCATTGAAAACATATTCTTACCATTCTCATTGGGCTCTGCTGCCTTGGACACTTCTCGGAACGGGATTATAACTGCATCTCCAGGCACTCTGGGGCTTTCCACATACTTGGGCTTCCTGACGGGACCTGCAGTGGAAAAGATCTGAGTGTGGCTAATTTTTTCCAGACGCAAACAAAGCTTCGGCATGTACAGCGTGTGTCCTCACCAGGACCCAAATACGCCTCAAGGAAGAGCCGGCCCCTTCTCCTCCCTTGAACACACACACGGTCATTTCAGTACAGACGCGGGAACGTCCAGCCTGGCTGCCAAAGCAGGAATGGGTAAGCTCAGTTTCAAGAATGTCAACTCTGACAAAAACAAAACAAAACAAAAACAAAAACAAAAGCTGCTCTTTCGCTGTGAAGACTCTATAGCTGTCTTTGGTGTACATCAAGGAGCGACTTTGACATGTTCAAACCTGGACAGCTTCTGGCAACGGGCTTTTTATTTGGAATTTGTCTCTAACTGGGACAAAGACGATTGGGTTGCTTGCTATCTCCAAAGTCAGGAGGCAAGGATTACAAACAGCCAGGCTGTCCCATCAACACACTCCAAGCGGCATTTTATCACACTGGTGACGCACTGCAATTGTGTGGGGCAGAGAAGGCGATGGCGTTCTTGGCACATGACAGAGCCGCCTTCAAAAAGGCACAGAAGCCGGTCCAGCATGCGACTCGGGGACACAAGAGAGCCCGTCAGTCCTATTTCTCACCTTCCCCTCCACCTCAACTTATCATCGGAAAATCTGGAATTCTCAGTGAGACTGAACTGACCCCTCACACACTGGTGGTGGCAATGAACAGGGGCAGCCACTTCGGAAAACAGTTTGGCAGTTCCTCAAAAGGTTAAACACACAGTTATTATAGGGCCCAGCAATTCCACTTCTATACTCACACATGTTCGCATAGGAGTTTGCACACCCGTGCTTGTGGTAGCATTATCAAGAGCCAAATGCCCATCAGCTGATGACAACAGAATGTGATCTATCCATACAGTATTGGGCAACAAAGAGGGATGGAGTACTGATTTATGCGACAGGAGGAAACCTGAAAACAGGATGCTACGTGAAGGAAGCCAGTCCCCACGGACCACATATTATAGGGGTCCATTCGTATGGAATATCCAGAACAGGCAAATTTATAGAAACAAAGAACGAATGGTTGTCAGGGGCTGAGGGATATGCAGGCTAGTGGGGTGATGGCTAAAGGGCATGAGACTTCTTTTTGAAGTGATTAACATGTCCTAAAATTAGTGGTGATGGCTGCACGACCTTGGGAATATACTAAAAATCGCTATAGTGTACACTTTTTAAATGCGTGGATTGTATGATATGTGAATTATATCTAAATGAAGCCACGTAAAAAAAAGACTGCCCATCCTGTCTGTTCCTTTCAAACATCACATTACATCTGGCCCAGAATCACCCACTTGACTTTCATTTTCCTTGGTTGCCTTCTACTTAAAGTGCACTTTTCACAAGGCCACAGAGACAGGGAGCATTTCACATCAGTGGAAAAGCTGGTGGAAAGAGTGACAGACAGGGGTCCACAGCCCTCCCTCGTGCTCAGCCCTGAGCCACAGCCCCGACCCTCTCGGGCCTTGGCTCCGTCACCGCACACTGAAACGGTGGGTCAGGCGGATCTTGAGCATCCTTCTGCATCAAACATCTTATGCGTCTAAGGAGTTCTGTTCAGAGTGTGGTCTGTGGTGAGAGATGCTGCCATCTAAAGGCTTACTGCAAAAGCATCTACATCAGTATAAAAATAATCCAATTCCCAGCGCCTACAATGTACTACACATTAAAACAGGCTACATCATCAAAGAAGCATATGGTACTTGACAAACAGGGATATTATTTCAAACTTTAGAAATCATGGTTTTTAAATGGCTAACACAGTATTCAATCACATGGCTGTCTCCATAATTTATTTAACCCTGTCAGAAAGGGGATTTTTCAAAGGTTAAATTGGAATGGTTATAGGGGAAGGGGGAGAATTCACAATATGAACGGAGGACGTAGGCTATACAGCAAAATACAAAGCGTGGTTTACTCAGATTTTATCTAGAACATACACATATCCCTATATAAATATGCATGGAGAGAAGACTAGGGGGAGGGGGGTATAAGGGGAAATTTAACATATTTGCTATGGAGGAGCCAGAAATTAGGAAGAAGGGCTCTAACAGGGCAGGAAGAAATGGAAGCAGGACAAGTACGAGAACCTTTCTACACTTTTGGTTCCTGACCTATTCTCTGTGGTAAAAAAAAAAAAAAAAAAAAAAAAAATCACAGGCATCTTTCCCCCCACCATCTGCTGTCTTCCACTTAAAGGACTCAGAGGAGGTCAAGCCCTTTATTATTATTGCCCAATGATTCAAACTGCCCCAACCAGCAACATGCCACTGCTCAAGAGACACCTGTAAATTTCTGCTCACCTTAACTCTTCAGGGTATAGTAACAGCAAATCCAACAGCAGCTCTATTTACAGGCTCCAATCTACCTACCCCATATATCCTTCAAAAATATTCTCTAATAGTAAGTACTCTTAAAACGTGGGCTATTTCACATGGATGTACAATGGTTTTTATGGAAATGGCTGGAACATCGAACCGCAACATCACCCAGAGCCTTCAGAAAGCATCCATGCCCATCCATTTAATGGTCTATCACTGTGTTCTGCTCAGAGGCCAACTGCTAACTGTAAGAAATACTTGGCATTGAGGAGTCAGAGTGTTAAGAGCAGAGCCTCTGGAATTGGGCAGACCTACCTAGGTTCAAATATGGTCCCCAGCCTCCCCAACTCAGGCCTCAGTAATATCACAGAGATAAAAGATGAACAAGTAAGCCTCCTGTTCCAAGTGGAACATCCATGAGAGCAGAGACAGGTGGACCTGCTTCCCAGGCTTAGTACAGTACCTGGCACAGTAAACAGTGATGCTAGATAGGAAAGGAGATATGGAATATCCCAAAGTAAATAGAACGTGTATTCAGTGATCACGCAAGGCTAAGCCCTTACATACATTAATTCATTCGGTGGTAGTAACTTTGGGAGAAGAACACTACTTCCATTTTTAGGTCAGGAAACTGAGGCTTTGTTTGTCATGGCCTACACATGGCAAAACACTAGTTCTGTGGTCCATGCAGGTTTGAAGCCCGTGTACTCAACCAACACTCAGCACTGATAAAAGTGGGAAACCCAGATGAAACATGCAGTTCTAGAAAAGGCCAGAGCAACAGAACCTTCCACCACCTAGTCATCCATGGACCTTAGGATAGTCAACAAAGATTTTATTCATACTTGTCTCTGATCATCCCTTTTACTAAGAATTGAGATATTATAAAGTGATTATAGGCATACTTGAAATATTGCAGATATTGCAATAAAGTGAGTCAAATGAATTTTTTTGTTTCCCAGGGCATATGAAATTATGTTTACACTGTGGTCTGTTAAGTATGCAATAGTATTGTGTCTAAAAACAATGTGCATACCTTAAGAATTATTTTATTGCTAAACAACGCCAAGTGATCTTTTTGCTGGTGGAGGGCCCTGCTTTGATGTTGATGGCTGCCGACTGATCAGGGTGGTGGTTGCTGAAGGTTGGGGTGGCTGTGGCAATTTCTTAAAGTAAGAAAACAATGAAGTTTGCCACATCAATTGACGCTTTCATGAACGAATTCTCTGTAGCATGTGATGCTGTTTAATAGCATTTTTACCCACAGAAATTTTTTTTTTTTTTTTTTAAAGATTTTATTTATTTGACAGAGAGATAGAGAGAGAGAACAAGTAGGCAGAGAGGCAGGCAGAGGGAGAGGGAGAAGCAGGCTCCCCGCCGAGCAGGGAGCCCGATGTGGGGCTCGATCCCAGGACCCTGGGATCATGACCTGAGCCGAAGGCAGCCGCTTAACCAACTGAGCCACCCAGGCGCCCCGAAATTTTTTCATAATTAGAGTCAAACCTCTTAAATCCTGCTACTACATTATCAATTAAGTTTACATAATATTCTAAAATCCTTTGTTGTCATTTCAACAATCTTCATGGTATCTTCACCAGGAGTAGATTCCATCTCAAGAAACTATTTGTTTATCCGTAGGAAGCAATCCTCATCCATTAAAGGTTAATCATGAGACTGCAGCAATTCAGTCACATCTTCAGGCTCTACTCCTAGTTCAAGTTCTCTTGCTATTTCCGCCCCATCTGCAGTTACTTCCTCCACTGAAGTCATGAACCCTCGGAGTCCTCCATGGGGGCTGGAATCAGCTTCTTCTTAACTCCTGTTAATGTTGATATGTTGACCATGTCCCATGAATCATGAATGTTCTTAATGGCATCTAGAATGGTGAATCCTTTCCAGAAGGTTTTCAATTTACTTTGTCCAGATCCATCAGAGGAGAATCACTATCTGTGGCAGTGATAGCCTTATAAAATATATCACTTAAAGAAGACTTGAAAGTGGAAATCAGTCCTTGAACCATGGGCTGCAGAATGGATGCTGTGTTATCAGGCACAAAAACATCGAGCTCGTTGGACATCTCCATCAGAGCTCTTACGTGCCCAGGTGTGTTGTCAATGAGCAGTAACATTTTCAAAGGAATTTTATCCTGAGTAGTAGGTCTCAACAGTGGGCTTAAAATATTCAGTAAACCACGTTGTAAACAGATGTGCTGTCATCGAGGCTTTGTTGTTCCATTTATAGAGCATAGGCAGAATACATTTATATTAATGCTTAAGAATCCTAGGATTTGGAGAATGGTAAATGAGCACTGACTTCAATTTAAAGTCACCAACTGCATTAGTCCCTAACAAGAGACAGCCTGTCCCCTTTAAAGCTTTGAAGCCAGGCATCGACTTCTCTCTCATTATTCAAGTCCTAGATGGCATCTTTAGGAACCAACCTCTATTACCATCAAACTTTTCTTCTATAGCTTCCTCATTTCTCCTCAACCTTCACGAACTGAAAAGAATTAAGGTCTTACTCTGGATTAGCTTTTGTCTTAAGAAAATGTGGTGGCTAGTTTGATCTTCTATCCAGAACACTAAAACTTTCTCCCTTTCAGCAACAAGGATATTTTTGGGTTCTTATCATTCATGTGATCACTGGAGTAGCACTTACAATTTCCTTCAAGAACTTTTCCTCTGCGTTCACAGCTTGGTTAACTGTTTGGTGCAAAAGGCCTGGCTTTCAGCCTATCTCAGTTTCTGGTATGTCTTCCTCACTAAGCTTAATCACTTCTAGCTTTTGATTTAAAGTGAGAGATATGTGACTCTGCCTTTCACCTGAACACTTGGAGGACATGGTAGGGTTAGTAAGTGACCTAATTTCAATATTGTTGTGTCTCAGGGAATACCGAGGCCCGAGGAGAGAGAGAAGAGATGGGGGATTGGCCGTTTGGTGGAACAGTCAGCACATACCAACATTGATCAATTAAGTGTGCTGTCTTATATGGGCACAGTTCATGGCACCCCAAAACAATTACAATAGTAACAAAGATCACTGACCACAGATCACAAACATAGTAATGAAAAAGTTTGGGGGCGCCTGGGTGGCTCAGTCGTTAGGCCTCTGCCTTTGGGCTCAGGTCATGGTCCCTAGGTCCTGGGATCAAGCCCCGCGCATCGGGCTCCCTGCTCAGCGAGAAGCCTGCTTCTCCCTCTCCCACTCCCCCTGCTTGTGTTCCCTCTCTCGCTGTGTCTCTCTCTGTCAAATAAATAAAATTTGTAAAAAAAAAAAAAAAAGAAAAGAAAGAAAGAAAAAGTTTGAAATATTGCAAGAATTATCAAAATGTGATGCAGAGACATGAAGTAAGCAAATGCAGCTGGAAGAACGGTGCCAACGGACTTGCTGGACGCAGGGTTGCCACAAACCTTCAATTTGCAAAACCTCAACATCTGGGAAGTGCAACACAGCAAAGTGCCATCAAACGAGGTATGCCTGTATAAACAACTGCTCTCCAACATGATCCTTTTATTTAAATTGTTTTCTACAAACAGCTGAACCTCAAATGTATAAAACAAGAAAAATGTGTAACTACAGAGGTTTTGTTCCTTCCTCCTCTCAATTGCTCATTAGAGAATCTTTGCACACTTTCCATTAAACATAGCAGATGAACACTCATTTGCCTTTACTCCTTTTCAAAACATCATTAAAGTTGCAGGAAAGGGATTTGAGAGAGACTGATGGGCAAAGGAGAACACCACAGGCAAGAAACCAAACTTCTGAAAGTGGGAAACAGTTTGCCAAGGAGCAGTGAATTGGGCGGGCTAGAAGAGGTTGGCACTGGGGTAGGCGACAGGACGGCTCAGCCTCAGAGATGGAAGGCACCTCTGAAGGCAGGGGCATGGATGGGGCCACACAGGATCAGGGCTTGAGAATCTATCTAAGGGAGAGTTAGACCCTCAGAACCAGGAAGCATTCCCTCTCTCATCCTGGAGGCTGAATTTTTCTCTGGAAAGGCTGACTGCCAAGACCACAGAGACTCAAGAGCTAAACTCTTGAGTGCTAAACTAAGAAACTGGGATTAAGAAAAATTCCACATGCAGATTGGTGGACCCCAGATGCACCCCCACCCTGAGCTGTGAGATCAGGGGCAGCAAGCTAGCACACCATGGCAGAAAGACATCAGAGGATTCCTCTGGGGAAAGTCACCAAGAGAAAAGACCGGTAAATAACCAGTTGGGGACATCCCCTAAAAGAAATGGCAGATCCCTAACCAATCACAGTATCACAAAGCCTGTCCTCAACACCTACCCAGCGCTTTCAATCAGCTTCTTTGCTCTTCAGATGTGAACTAGGATCAGACAGTCGAGGAAGTCCCTACCCTGAAAGACAGCAACTGAAACAAGAACGGAACTGTGAGGAATCAGAGAAAACAGGAGGAACACCCTTCAGAATGAGAAGAATT
Source organism: Halichoerus grypus (assembly GCF_964656455.1). Lineage (NCBI taxonomy): Eukaryota > Metazoa > Chordata > Mammalia > Carnivora > Phocidae > Halichoerus > Halichoerus grypus. The sequence continues at coordinate 123,213,908 of NC_135715.1, read as the reverse complement.
ATTGCTTCCACCACCCAAAGGGCTACCATGACAAGGGGCACCTAGGGTCCACATGGTGGGCAGCTGAGCAGACTGACTGAAGGATGAGGAGAAGAGAGGCCATGGCAGTGGGAGCCATGTGACCACCGGGCACCCATCTTACACCTGAACTGCTATTAAACCACAGTGACACTGATTTCTATGCCACTGAAACAAACTCCCCTAAAATGAAGGGGCCACCTTGTCAAGAGGGACCCAAACTGAGAATTCCATTTCCCCACCACCCTCTTACTCAGGGGATACTACTGCCCATCACCTTTCTACACACAGCTTTTTGTTTAAAATAAAATGCTCAATGTTCCCAGGCATTAGCTACCTGAAAGTAAAATAATCTCCCCCCCCCCCACCCTTCGCTATCAGGTTAATCCCCGCAAAACAACCAAAATATAATACTACGTAATAATTATGCAGAAAGCATGGTATGTTGGCTACTATGTTTGTTTTTTTGGGGGGGGAGGGAGGGCAGAAGGAGAGAGAGCCTTAAGCAGGCTCCATGCCCAGCGTGATCTCACAACCCTGAGATCATGACCTGAGCCAAAATCAGGAGTTAGACAATCAACGGGCTGAGCCACCCAAGGTGCTCCTGTTGGCTACTAGGCAAGCGTTCCTTAGAAACAATACACGATTGTCAGGTATTAGCTTGAAAATCAGCAAGGGGAACCTGGCTGGCTCAGTCCGTAGAGCATGTGACTCTAAATCTTAGGGTTCTGAGTTCGAGCCCCATGGCAGGTGTAGAGATCACTTTAAAACAAAAACAAAAACAAAAAACTAGTGGGAAAATCAGGTCACATAGAGGCCAACATGTTTCCCTGTCACAGCAGCCTCATGTCCCAATCACTCCTGGGCAGCTCACCCACAACACTGGCACAAAGCACGTTTCAAGCTTTACTGTGTATAGAGATCACCTGGCGGGGGGGGTTCTTGTTAAAATGAAGATTCTGATGTCCTTACCAGGTATGGCTGGGACCATGGCCACACTTCAGTAGCAGAGGTATCAAGTAGGACAGCACAGGCCACCATGGGTGGGGCCCCTAAGGAAGACCACCCTTCTTCCGTTAGGTCTGAGCAGGGTCTAGGGTTGTGTGGCTGGGGTACCAACTTGCCCAGTTTACAAGGTTTTAGATAAATGAGGATTGTTCTCAATCATAAATAGGAATCGTTCTTGATCATAACCCATTTCATAGCAACTCTGGATTCTTTACTTCATCCAGATTCCCCCACGGCCCACCCCCATTCTCTACTATGTGATACAGGGGAAGGGTCCTCAACTTTAAAGAGAGAGGGCGCTGAAGATCAACCGACACAGAACATGCCCCAGAGACATTAAACAGGTTCCCAGTACGAAGCTTGCACGAGAAGAGCTCCTGCCAGCTCTTTTCATTGCACAGAAGGGCCTGTGTCCGTCTGGGAGGGGGATCAGCAAACCTCCCTTAATCACTTCAGTGGACAACCTTGGAGGCAGGCCTTCTCCACATTCAGTCCTCTGCCTTTATGTAGATCACCAAATATACTTTTCCCAGCGGCCAGTTTTCCTACTCTTTTTGACATTTTAATCACATAGCTGACTATTCTGCTGCTTAGAAACTGCCATATAAGGAATATTTTTTAAAAGGAATGGCAGAAATAAACCAAACTGGGCTTTACCTCCAGGCAGTGAAAGACAGAAGGGCAGGGGTTACTTTTCATTTCTGAGTGTTTCAGTTAAAAATAATTATATATACGAAAGCAATATTTGGGACGCAGAACACCTGAGGCTACTTATTGCATTTAAAGCAGTCTTACATTTTTCACAACATCTGGAGACTATGAAAAGTGACACTCTATTATCAATCATTTTAGAGATTTTTTTTTTTTTTTTTAAAGCATTTTGAACTTTCACAGAAAAGGTTCCTGTCAATTTTATCTGGTCTGGGGTTTTCATTTTACACTGGGAAATGTTCACAAAAATAGAGGAACAATAAAAAGGAAAAGAGAATTTTTGGGGGGTGGGAAGCTTTATCACTAAAGCAAATGTCATTAAACAGTCAATTTCCAAATGGTGAACTGTGGCAAACTAGCAGATCACAGTTGGGACTTTTAAAGGGCATGATACTGAGAGCTTCCAATGTCTGACCCCTCTCCCTCCTGCACCCCAAAACGCAAGTGTTGAGGGGAGAGACACACACTTGGGACTGAGAAAGGGGGAAATCTGGCCTGAGGGCATGAAGGGAACACCACAGCTGGGATCGGGCTGTCCTGGCTCCCTGCTGCTTTGTCCTATGCCGAGCTGAGGCAGGGCAGGTGAGCTAGTGGGATAACCCACAACCCCTACCTGTGAGGGGTGAGAGCTTTTTGGGAGGATTCACTTTGAGGGAAGAAGGAGCCAGAAAATGAACTAACCCAGTCAGGAAGCCTCGCCCCGAAGGGAGGGTAATATCAAGCACAGTGCGTTGTCCATCACTTGGATTTCTCCCACAAGAAGCAGGGAAGAGACTGCAAATAAAATCCTAAAATGCTGCTTGAGATGGCTCTACTCCACGGATGGACAGAGGCAGCACAAGGCCCCCCCACCCAACATGCCTGGGTACTGGGAGCTGATGAGAGAGAAGGCACCAGGAGAAGTGCCTCAGCTGCCTCAGCAGCAGCCTCTCTGGTCTGCCCCCAGGGAGCTTCCAGAAACTTCTAGAAACACTTTTACAACAGCCTGGGGCCTTGTGCAGGGAGAGGAGGACAGTAAGTCAGTGCAATCTGAGTTGTCACTACTGTGTGTAACCTCCTCCATACCCCAACACAGGTAAGGTCGGGGGAAATTCAGACTAATTCTAGGGAAGAAAAAAAGCAGAAGGGGAGAGGAAAACAATGGGTCACCTGCTAATGGTGACTGAAATAGGAGAGTTACCTGACATGACTCTCTCTCAATAAGCCTCCGTTTTCCTATTTCGAATACCTTATTTTTGAAGGTACATTGAGAAGGGCGCATTCCTTCACGCAGTGCACGAGGCCCTGTGTGATACAAATATGCATTGCCATTCAGGCACTTAAATCTAGTAGGAAAACAGTTTCAAAATGCAGTCATGTTCCCTCAATAAATCAGCTTTCAAATAAATGTTAACAATGATTTGTTAACAATGATAGTCTCAGTTTGTAGTGTGCATGTTTACAGCACTATGAGTATAATAAACCCCTAGCTCAACAAAATACCCTGAGTAATGTTTCCACTTTCTTCCAATGCAGTCTGATCTGTCGTGCTATTCCTACACTGAACCTGTTTTTATACATGAAAGCAGGGAAATGAATTCATTCAACCTTATTTACTCAACAGGTATCCACTGGCATCCACCGCATGCCAGGCACAGGGTGAGAACAAGACATCAACACGCTCTCCTGAAGCTCCCAGATGAGGGGACAAAACTCTATCACATTGTCTAAATTTTATTTCCAAACACTTCAACATAAATAATGTGATATAAATGTGTGCCAGGTGCCTTTAAGCTACTGCCTAAAAGCAATTAGTTGTCTTAATCTGGAATACAGACTCCAGAGGATAACTAGTTTTTTTTTTGTTTTTTTTTTAAAGATTTTATTTGAGAAAAAGAGCAAGCGTGCGGAGAGAGAAGGCAAAGAGAGAGAATCTCAAGCAGACTCCATGCTGAGCGTGGAGGCTGACACAGGGGCTCCATCTCACGAGCCTGAGACCTTGACCCCAACTGAAACCAAGAATTGGGTGCTTAACCGACTGAGCCACGCAAATGCCCTGAGGTTAACTAGCTTTTTTTTTTTTTTTAAAGATTTTATTTATTTATTTATTAGAGAGCGAGCGAGAGAGAAACAGCATGAGAGAGGAGAGGGTCAGAGGGAGAAGCAGGCTCCTCGCTGAGCCGGGAGCCCGATGTGGGACTCGATCCCAGGACCCCGGGATCACGACCTGAGCTGAAGGCAGTCGCTTAACCAACTGAGCCACCCAGGCGCCCCTAACTAGCTTTTAAACGAAAGGCCAGGGGCATCTGGGTGGCTCAGTCAGTTAAGCAACTGACTCTCAATTTCAGCTCAGGTCATGATCTCAGGGTCTTGAGATCAAGCCCCACATAGGGCTCTACCCTCAGCACAGTCTGCTTGAGATTCTCTCCCTCTGCCCCTTCCCTCTGCTCAAGAACACAAGCATGCACATGCATGCACTCTCTCTCAGATAAATAAATAAAATCTTTGAAAAAACAGGGGTGCCTACGTGGCTCTGTTGGTTAAGGGTCAGACTCTTGATTTCAGCTCAAGTCATGATCTCAGGGTCGTGAGATCAGCCCTGCATGGGGCTCCATGCTCAGCAGGGAGTCTGCTTGAGATTCTCTCCCTCTCCCCTTGCACCTCCCCCTTCTTGCTGGCTCACGCTCTCCCTCGCTCTCTCTCAAGTAAATAAAATCTTTAAAAAAAAAATAAAAAATAAAACAAAATAAAAAGCCACACACAAGAGCAGACCACCACATGTCAGCCAGCTAGCCATCCTTACCACAGTCACACAAGTTAGCACAAAGTTAGTTGAGGTCAAAAATGGACTTCCATACTGGCTAAATCACGGACTTTGTTAATCAGTATTATGGTTATTGGAAATTTATTTTCATTGGTGAAATTCATATTTTAGTTAAGAGGATTAACCATACACATTCTGGAAACACTCTGGCCTTTGTATGACCCAGGTATGAAAATCTAGCAGACCCTCAGAAAGGTGCCCTAGGCTTAATAAATAAAGGGCCCAGGTCCAGCTGCTGATTCCAGGGAATTATTTGGCCCCAGTGCAAAATGGCAGATAACTGAAATTCTGTCTGTGGTAGGCAGAACCTTTAAAGATGTCACGCCAAGATTCCTGTTCCCTGGTTACCAAACACAATCTGGGTACTGCTGTGAAGGGGTCCTGCTGATGGAATTTAGAATTAAGGTTACTAATCAGGTGACCTTAAACTAGAGAGATTATCCTGGATTACTGGGTAGACCCAATGTACTCACACAAGCCCTTTAAAGCAGAAGAGGAAGACTGTAGAGTCGATCTTCATTTCACACGCACATGTGATGCCCCAGGGGCCTTCCAGAAACACTTTTACAAGGGGCTTGTATAAGGAGAGGAGGGTAGCATGTCAGTGTAATCTGAGTTATTACTAATGTGACCTTGTCCATAACGAAAGAGTAAGAGGTGAGATAAGGCAGAATTTGGGGGTGGCGGCCAGGGAGACTCAAAGCACAAGGAGGATTCAACCCTTCTGGACTTGACTCATTGCTAGCTTTGAAGATGGAGGAAGGGAGCCACAAGCAAAGGAATGCAGACAGCCCCTAAAAGTTGAGAACAACCCCCAGCCCTGGGGACCTCGCTCCTACAGCCACATGGCATGGAATTCTGCCAATGTGAACAAGCTTGTGAGTGTCTCATCCCCTCAGCCTCCGGAAAGGATGCAGCCTGGCCAACATCTTTAGTGGGCCTTGGGAAATCAGAGCAGAGAACCAACTGTGCCACTCTTTGTCTGGACTTCTAACCTACAAAACTGTGAGATAATAAATTTGTTTTAAGCGTATGTGTTTGTAGTAATTTCTTAGGGCAACAATGAAAAATTAATATATTGTCTCTAAAATACTATCATACTTGCTACAGGTAACCATGAATGCAAGCTGCTGTCAGGGCACCAACCCCCTAAAAGAACCGCGCTGGAACTTTACTAGGCATATAAAACAGGTTATATGGTTACATGGAGCCAGCCTGCTATGAATCTACATGCAGAAAGAACCTTGTCTGAGCCTTGCTTTCATTCACACCTGAGTTTATAGGGGAGAAATCTCTAGCCCTCACCTCCTTTAACTATTGGTAGCAATTATAATTCACCATAAAGATCTAACGCCCGAAGTTGGTTTTTATCATGCTGATAAGAATCATTAACCAAACCATCACAAATAAGTGCTTAGCCACAAATCCTGGTTTTAAGATGTCCCTAGGAAAAAAGTCTGACTCCTTCTTGGAACGGTAATTTCAGAGTTTCCCTAAGGAACTAGGGAAGAAGCCCATAAGAGAAAGGGTTCTCCTGTTACTCACACAAGCAGGAAATGAGCCCTATGCCGCGTGGTGAAGTACCAACTCTAAAAAGAGGGAGGCGGCATCCCCAATAACTTTCTTTCCCTGAAGGTGCAGACCAATCATGTTCAAAGTACGGTCCCTAGAGCAGGAACAAGAGCATGACCAAGGATCTTGTTCGAAATGCAAACCCTCAACCCCACCCCAGTGCAGAGTGATACTGATGTGCACTCAGGTTTGAAACCCACCGGGTTAGCCGGTCCTGTGTAGCTATACAAGACCTTGCCCAAGCCCCAAAGCAGCTTACAATCAAGTACAAAGATCAGACAGAAACAGCCACCACAGAGGCCAGTGGTAGGTGACTTGGGAGGACAGCAGCAGTAGAGGCAAGTGCAGGGAGGGAGGAGCCCGCGGGGCATCACACCAGACAGTGCACAGAGGTGGGGGAGCGAGTGTTCTCCTCTTCCCTTTCCTACACAGGATGAAAGCTGCTTGAGGAAGAGCACCTTGCCCCTTGTTGGCTCCCTTAGAATACTGTGTACTCAAGGAGTGCACAGATACTAGTTCTGACAAAAAAAAGTTTCTGCTCTTCAATTGAATTACACCTATTCGCTATAAACTAATAACTTCTAAGGAACAGCCTGATTTGGGACCATTTTTCAAATATTCAGCAAGTCATTACTATGGAATCCTGTTTTAACCTCATTCACCCTTTCTGTCAAGGGTGGGGGAACTGGAGGTAAGGGAAGAGGTGGGAGGGAAAAGCATGGGTCCCAGTCCAACCACAGGTTCCCACCTGTTGGCAGGTGCTCCATGAGCCCTCCCTAACAGTTCAGGAGAGGGCAGGAGAAGAGCAGTCCTATGCCTCACTCATCAGCTCTCTTCCTGATTCCTCCATAGTAGCCAGGTCAAGACTTCTCCACTCTCCTCGAACAAACCTCGGACGCACACCCCACCCTCACCCTATACAGGAACCCTCATGGTCTCCATCACAGAGATAACGGCATCAAAAGGAGACACCTGAAACTTTGTTCAGCAACATCCTCCCACTTACTTGCAATGCTACTCATCCCGTCACACCCAGTAAAACTAATCCTTCCATGTTCTTGGTGACAAGATCAAGGGCAAGAAAAGGCAAGAGATTCAGACTCCAACAGTTTCTATAGAGAAATAACAGAACTGTTGCTCTGGATAAGAGGGTTAATAGGCTTAATAAGATTAAGTCGAAAGATTAGCCACGGATATTGTTACAACCTGACTAGGTTGCACTGAGACCATTAAAAGGGTCCAGCTCCGACAATGAGTCACCACTATACACCTAGCGGAATGGTAAAATTTAAAAACAAAAAACTGATGAGTAAAAACGGATGGTGAGGATACAAATCAATGAGAATGCTCCCCCACTTGGTGGGGATGCAAAATGGTACAATCACATTGGTAAAGAGTTGGCACTTTTATATAAAATTAAAATTAAACACACCATGTGACCAAGCAATTCCACAATGAGGTACTGACCCAAGAGAAATGCCTGCATGTACATGTTTATGGAAACTTTTTTTTTTTTTTTTAAGATTTTATTTATTTGTTTGACACAGAGAGAGAGACAGCGAGAGAGGGAACACAAGCAGGGGGAGTGGGAGAGGGAGAAGCAGGCTTCCCGCCGAGCAGGGAGCCCAATGCGGGACTCGATCCCAGGACGCTGGGATCATGACCTGAGCCGAACGCAGACCCTTAACTGACTGAGCCACCCAGGCGCCCCTGTTTATGGCAACTTTATTCATAACCAACCAAAAGTAAAAACTACTCAAATGTCCTTCAATTGGTGAATGGGTAAACTATAGTATATCTACACAACGGAATGATACTCAGCAGTAAAAACTAAAACGATATTGATACCCACTACAATAGAAATGAATTTCAGGGACGCCAGGGTGACTCAGTCGGTTAAGCGTCTGCCTTCAGTTCAGGTCGTGATCCTAGGGTCCTGGGATCGAGCCCCGCATCAGGCTCCCTGCTCAGCAGAGAGCCTGCTTCTCCCTCTCCCTCTGCCCTGCTCGTGCTCTCTCTCTCTCAAATAAATAAAATCCTTAAAAAAAAAAAAATGAATTTCAAATGTACTATACTCCGTGAAAGAAGCCAGACTCAAAGGCTGCATGCTGTATCATTCCATTTATGGGACATTCTGGAAAAGGCAAACTATAGATTCAGGCAACAGATCGGTGGTTCCCAGGGAGTAAGGGTTGACTACAGAGGAGAAGCATGAGGGAATACTTTGAAGGTGAGGGAGCTGTTCTGTACTTGACTCTGGTGGTGCTGATAACATAACTCCATGCATTTGTTAAAGCCCATAGATCTGTACAACAAAAAGTGAACTTTATTGTATATAAATAAAAGTGAAAAAAATTTAAAAAGTGGGTATCCATCTGTATGTGGGAATATCACTACTTGCAGGATGCCTCCGTTCTGGGCAAAATCTCTGACCTACTGAGGGGCAGAAACAGAGACGCCAGTTCCAGCATCTACCACCCCTCCTACCTTGGTAAGAAAGCCGTAATTTTTAACTGGTCACTGTTTTAAAAAGTAACCAATACTTAGAAAGAAGCAAAGAGATTATAGAGCATCCCTTGAGTTGGGTGGTAGGAGTTGTTTACATAAAGCAGACTTTCCAGGACTATCCCATTCTATACTCTTGACTGACTAGCACCTGGACTATTTTACAGCTCTGCACATTGCCAAGAACTTAACAGCAATGCAAATGATTCCTGTCCATAGCAATGTGAACGAATTTTGTGTGGCAGAGAAAACAAATCTCTGTAATCCAAATTCTCATTTAAACTGGCCTTAACATCTTACTCATTCCCTCCTTAATTAATGAGCTACATAAAATTGCTGATATATGACCTTTTATATGTGCATGTCCTATTTTTTGCCTTCTTGAAAATCATACTTTAGCAGCACAGGGAATTAAATAAATCAAAGAGTGCGTTTCCCAGCATAAATGCAGTCACTGAGAGGAAATCAAGTGTTCGGTGGGATTTCAAGGAAGAGTGTTTAAAATGGAGCCAACCCAGGTGAGAGGGACCCCTTATGACTCTTCTCACTTTCTTCCATCTGGCAGGAAATGCTGACATGCTAGCTGGTACGCTAACAATCACACTGGACCATGAGGTGACCTTGAAGGAGGAGGGTACGGCAGGTTGATAATGGCGCCCAAAAATATGTCCATGACCTAATCTCTGAAACCTGTAAATGTTCTTTATTTGGAAAAGTGGTTCGTGTGGATGTGATCAAGCTGCAGATTCTGAGGTGAAGGAATCATCCTGGATTATCCAGGTGGGCCCAAAGTGCCATCATGAGTACCCTTACAAAAGACACAGAGGGAGACCAGATCACCACACAGAGAACGCCATGTGAAGACAGAGCGAATGGAGGGAAGCAGCCACAAAAAAAGATCGCTTGGAGCCCCCAGAAACTAGGAGAAGCAAGAACAGATTTTCCCTAGAACCCCACTGTGCTAAAACCTTGATTTCTGAATTCTGGTCTCCAGAACTGTGAGAAAATGAATTTCTGTTGTTTTAAGCCATCCAGTTTGTGCTACTTTGTGACACCAGCCCCAGGAAATTAACACAGAGGGTAGGCACAAGAAAGGAAGACAAGGAAGAGAACCTGCCCCTTGTTGGCTCCCTTATAGTACTGTGTACTCAAGGAGTGCACAAACACGGGTTCTGACAAGAAAAAGTTTCTGCTCTTTAAATGAATTACACCTATTTGCTATAAACTAATAACTGGCCTGGTTCCCTGACGACGGACACCTTGAGGTCACCTCAGCCCCGAATCATGTAACTCCGAACTATTAACGAGAAATGAATTTTTATTTTGTTTAAGCTATTATGTATTTGATCGTTTTTACTTGAAGCCAAACTTAGGATCCTAATACAGTAACATACTGTGATCATCAATTATTGGCCCCAACTTCAACCTGCCTGAGCTGATCAATCATACTGGTTGCCCTGCAACCTCAGAAAGGTTGAGAATTAAATGAAGAGCTGAAGAAGTCAAACTCAAAGTACTGATAGGACTGTGTTGCCTTTAGAAATAAGTTTGCCATTGCTGGGCATACTCAGGGAACATGTTTAGTAGAGAATTTTTAATGTTTTTTAAATGTGGCCCATCAGAGTATCTGACTGATTAGCTTTGTGATTCCTATTCGAAATATGTAATTTTTAGCTTTAAGTGAAATTCATTTTAAATGTATGACTTTAGATTACAAACATAAGATTTATAAATTGAGTTTAAAGGCTATGGAAAGCTATGTTTAAAATTATTAACGATAATACCTTGAACAGTAATTTGAAACCCTTATCATCATCTGTATACAAAATGCTGCTCTCAGACATCAAAAGACTCATTTTAACAATGGTCTCTCCACAGTATTAAGTCAGTCTCTCACCTTCAAAATGCTCACTGGAAGGAGTTCAAGATGGAAGGGAGGAGGGAGGGAGGGAGGGAGGGAGGGAAAAAGGACCTAAAAATTCCCTTAGCTCCAAGTTTACCACAGTCCACAGTCCATGTCCCTCTCATAGCCCTTAGCCAGCCAACAGAGCTAGCCATCATTCATTTCTAGTCCTTCGGCTGAATTCTAGAACCTTCCATGTGCCACCACCTTCCCCATGGTCATCACACTATGCTTGTCAGCATCCCCCAGAGAACTCACTCCTCTGTGTTCCTGGTGTCTGAACAGAGGCAGCACTCTGCTCTGAGACACTCTCTCTCAGGTCAGGAGCAGCCCATGGTCTTGCTGTACATGGTCAGAGGTTGGCGCATCAGGCCACACACAAGTGGCCCCTAACAATCCAGAGAGTCCCAGGACAGGCTCATTGGAGACTGAAAGCAAGAGCGGAGCAGAGGTTGGTTGGGCTTGTGAGCCTGAGGCAAATGTTCTTCTGTGACCTCTTTGGTGAGAAGCTCACACTTAGAAGCATGTGATTGCCGTTATCTGAAATACCTCTTGGGAACATCAGGAACCTAAGAGAGCAGCAGCAGGGTGATATCTGGAGGCTTAGCCGTTATCTCTTTAGAGTTTGAACTGGACAAATGGCACTCACAGAGGACATAGGTAACCCATGACATCACTGACAAGGAGCCCACTGAAGACCCACTGGCAGAGCACATCTCCTTATAGGCAGCCAGCCCCGGCGGTGACCCAGCCCATCACAACCCTCCTCCAGCAACGTCTGACTTTCTGTGTCCGGACCCCAAGGACAGGGTTTGCGCACAGAGTTAACAGTATGGTTCTTTAGAATTTTCCTTATCCATCAAAACAACTACGGTTTTACCCCACTTTCAAAAGCTGATCAAGATTAACATTCAATTTAGAATTCCTGATTCCAAGCTGACTTATTACACCAACAGTGGCTGCTTCTTGATTTTTTTCCCTTTAACCGATTCCAACAGACTATCAAACTGACCTCCAGCTTAGCACTTGCTAAGAGTCACCAGGTCAACCACGAGGCCCTATAAATTATCCCACCAACTCCCCCCACCGCTCCCATTCCAAAGATGACTCCTGTGGATGTAAACATTCCAGGAAGCAGAGATCCAGGAATCCCGCCCCACCCCCACATTCCCACACATCATGGCGGGCATTAGCAGCCTCCCTGCCTGCTTTCCACACAGGCCCCAACACCTTAAAACCTTTCAGCAAAGAAGAATGACACTGCTAAAATCAGCCCCCAACCTGCCTAAGCCAAAGACAAACAGCTCCAGAAGTTCAGGGTTTCAACCTGTTGCACTTTTATGCCTCAGCAATTAAACAATTTTGAATAATCAGAGAGAAAGCTTACCTTAAGATATCCTGACACCCTTTGGCCTGGGTGACCAAAGTTAACAATTACTATGCCAAAATAAAGAACTATTGAGAATTTTAACCTTCAAGTGTTTATTTCTTATGTAAACCTGGTGATGTGTGAAGCCAAAGTCAGAAGGTAGCCTCTTTTAAGAACATGGGTCAGAAGAGTCCCAGAACTAGGCAGACATTGTTCCTGGAACACACTCATCCTTCAGCATCTACCACACGGTGGCGCTGCTTCAATGCAGATTTCAGACAAAATCCACAAGGGCATTTCTTCACCATCAGACAACAATGCTTGCACCCATTAGGGGTTCGGAGAACAAAACCCAAGAAGGCTTCTTCTTGACGGTTTCACGTAACACACATGTGGTCAACAGTCTACGTGGAGGAATTAAACTTCGGAGGCAGCAGCTCTCTGCCCAGGTTTTAGGCTGGACCTCACAGAGCTCTGCATTTTTGGCCCCTGCAAAGAGCTTCCCTTCACTTAGAGCCCACAAGGCAACATGTGGGGCAGAAGGGCCGAGTGTCCCTGGGTTGGCTGTCTCATAGCACAACCTGAAATGGCATCTACCTGTGAATCTACAGTGATATAAGTAACTGAGTGGGGAAGAAGAAATCAATCTCCACACAGAAAATCCCAAATTTATGTAGATACCCCATTGTCAAAGAAGGGGAGGAGAACACCCCACCCTTCATATATGGGCTGCTCACGGCACCTTTCCTCCCGAGAGTAGGATATGGGGAGGGGTATAAGAAGAGACAGTAACTTTACTCTCTACTCCACTACCTTGGCTGGGTAGCCAAAGTTAACATAAACCGTGATAAGTCATGTTGCTAGTATTCACCATCAACGCGATGTGATAAGAAGGGCACTTTACGTCTGTGGTCTTCCTCTCCAAAACCCCCTAACTCCAGTCTAATCATGAGAGAAGCATCAGACAAATCCCAATAGAGGGGCGTCCTACAAAATTCCGATCAGTACGCATCAAAACTGCCCAAGTCATCAAAAACAAGGAAAGTCTGAGAAACTATTACAGCTCTAAGAGGAGCCTAATCAGATATGATAAATAAACGTAATGTGGTATCCTGAATAAGATCCTGAATATTAGTTATAAACTAAAGAAATATGAGTGATGCATAGACTTTAGTTGATAATAATGTATCAGTATTAATTTATTAATTGTGACAATATATCATTAATGTACCATGTTAATAATAGGGGAAACTGGGTATGTGTCAGATGGGAACTCTGAACTATCTTTGCAACTTTTCTATAAATCTAAAACTATTCTAAAATAAAAGTTTAGGGGCACCTGGGTGGCTCAGTTGGTTAAGCGTCTGACTCCTGATTTCAGCTTAGGCCATGATCTCAGGGTCGTGAGCTCAAGCCCCATGTCTGTCTCCACGCTCAGTGGGGAGTCTGCTTGAGATTCTCCCTCTCCCTCTGCCCCTCCCCCTGCTCTCTCTCTCTCTAAAATAAATAAAATCTTTAAAATAAGATAAAATAAAAAGTTTATGTTAAAAAAAAGTCCATCCAAGGCTCTAATGGTAACTGATACCTTCACATACAGGACAATGCCTTTATCTCCTGTATTCAGGAATTCAGGCTGTGTTCCTGACAGTCCTCTGACACCCATCACAGAAGAAGAGGGTTGTTACAGGCTGAATGGTGTTCCCCCAAATTTCATAGGTTGAAGGTCTAACTCCCAGTATCTCCGAATGTGACTGTATTTGGAGACCAGGCTTTTAAAGAGGTAATTAAGTTAAAATGAGGCCACTGCCGTGGGCCCTACTCCCATTGGAGCGGTGTCCTTATAGGGGGGAGTCTGGACACACAGACACACACCAGGGATGCACAGGCACAGAGGAAAGACCATGTGAGGACTCAGTGAGGAGGAGGCCATCTGTAAACTGAGGAGAGGGGCCAGAGGAAGAAGTAAAGCGGCAAGCACTCTCATCTTGGACTTCAAGCCTCGAGAACTGTGAGAAATACATTTTTGTTGTTTAAGCACCCACTGTGTGGTACTTTGTTATGGCAGCCCTAGCAAACTATACAAGGGGGAGGCAAAAAAAAAAAAAAAACAAACAACCCGGCATCCCTGAAGGTCATGGGAATGAAGAGCCTGATGGCTTCCATGCCACCTGTACCTGCCGGGAGGGATCTGACCAAATGCTGCTATTCTGGGCAGCAATGAGGGGAAATGGAACTGTCCAGGGCTTCGGAGTCAGGCTGACGGAAGTTCAAATCCCAGCCAGTCGGGAACCAGCTGTGCAGCCTTTAGGCAAATCATCCACTCTTGGGTCTCTCCATCAACTGCCAATGGGGTTAGTACCTACACCTCAGGGTTAGATACAGAGTGGTCAGGTACTAAATAAATACTAACTTTCCATCCCCCACCCCCCTTCCTTTAAGCTGGCGAACTATGCAATCTGCCCCACTGCATGTTTTTATAAATAAAACATGAGTGCCACACAGCCATGACCATCCATTTATGGACTGCGGCTGATCTGTGCTACGACGAGAAGGCTGAGTAGTTACAACACAGACCGTATGGCCCTCAAAGCCCGAAATAAATATTTAGCATCTGGCCTCTGACAGAAGAAATTTGTCAATTCTACTCTGTGATCAATTACCCATTTCCAAAAGCGAACACTTTTTATGCCTTATTGTACTTGAACTTCCCAGCCTCTGCCACAGATGCCATGTCTTGAAACCCTTCCTTCTCCCTTGAGCACTCCGAGCCCAGGCTCTGCACGTGCAACTCCCCAGTGCTCTTCATGAACAAGGCTCTGTGGAGCATCTACGGTTCAAGACATTCAAAGTCCAACTCGCCACCCCGCCCAACCAACCTGTTTCTGTAGTCTACACTGTGGTTAATTACACAGCACCTGCGCCTCTGGCAGGACAGAACCAGCAGGACTCGAAATCCCAGGACCGGGGTTGAAATTCCAACTGTCAGAGCCTTACTTAAATTACAAGAATGATGATCACCTTGGAGACACTTCCTAATAATTACATAGCAGGGAAGGGTAAAGCCACTAGGGCTACAACAATTTTTCCGAATCTAGACCCACCTAGAAAACCAAGCTAGAGCCCTCGGCAAGATTCCCAACTGGTTTGCAAAGGAGGAGTGAAGCGTGTGCAGAGATGTGGATCCCTCAGCTGTCTGGACACCTGAGCAGCTGGGCAGTGCCCCAAGGGACGGTCAATTTATCCCAACTGCTGAACAAATCTCTCCCGTGTGCCACAGTATATGACAAGAGATAGCAAGGTCTGGCCAGAGCCGTTCTGCACTTGTCTTCCTTCCCTCATTCTCACGTACAAACAGGTCACCACAACCTATAGATTCTTTTCCCTACAACTCTCTCAGACTCCCATCTCCCTCCATTCTCCTGATGCTGCAGAGGTTTCGGTTACTCTACTTCATCTGAATCATTACAAAAGAGTCCCAACCAGCTGCCCCAACTCCAAGATGGCCTGAATAAAAATAGTTATTGTCCTAAAACCCCTATCTATTTATTCCTTCTTTCTATTTAAAAAACGATCAAAGGACACCACTACCAAATGACTAAAATCACTCCTGGTTCCCACCGAAGTTCCATGCTCTTCTCGAACACTGCCGGCTGCCCCACTATGCCTTTGTGAGCTAGCTCCAGCCAGGGCGGCCCAGTCCCTCACATTCCTGCATGCTCTCCAGACTTCACACAACAGTCTTCCTGCCACCCCAACCCCTGTTAGCCATAACCCCAAATTCACACGTTCAGAGCACCTTCTACTGTCACATGCACTTGGCACCTTACCAGCGGCCCCCAGAGATTCTCGCTCTTCCGTGACATCACAACTCTGTAGACAGCTCAAGGTCTCACAAGTTATACCTCTCTCACTAATCTGGGAGGTCCCCAAAGCTGAGGGCCAAGTGTTTACTTACCTTTCTACCTACCTCACCTCTACCCCACAGCCCAACATACAGCTAATGCTCAACAAGCCTGAGTAAGACAAATGTTTATGGAACCTCATGAAATCACCGAGTGAAAGACAAACGGAATTAACTCAGGGTGCCTCTGCGGACATTCGAAAAAATAAAGGTCACCACCAACTCTTGCCAACTCAGCTGCCAGCCAGTCCAGAAAAGCTAGGGGAAGCAAGAGGTCCTGAGAGGGACTATTTTTAAAGGCCAAAGGGCACACAAACTAAGAATTTCCAGTCTGAAAGGAAGAAACAGGGAAACTAAACCACAAAAATAATAAAAGTATCCAAAAGCAAATTAAAATGATTCTCTTGAGCAGTCTGCTAGACTCTTGAGCAGTCTTTCTCATTTCAGGGAAAACATATTGGACTCAGTAAGTTTTATTTTTTTCCTTCCACTGTATCATTAAGAAATCTACCAGCAACAGCAAAAAAGTCAAGGTGACTCACAGGTATGAAGCTACAGTAAGATTTTTTACCTGCCTTAAAAGGACCTGTTATTCCTCAATTGCTTATTAAGACACCACAAACTTAAAAAAAAAAATATGCAGTAAAACCTTATGTCGAATAAATATCACGTCTTCAGAAACTGTCTAATGCGTGCTTCCTTGACCTGGCCTGACACCATTTCTTCCTGAGAATCTTACAGGGCCCAGGTGGCCATTCTGAGGGATCTTTCGTACTAGGCAGAATTAGTACCCCCTCAAGACAGCATAGAGATGCTGGGTGATTTCCCTACCCTCACCCCAAAACCTCTGGTATCAGCCTGCTTCCTTGTGAACCGCTTCTCACACTCCAAATCTTGGTTACTTGCATTCTCACTGTTTGATCTTTACCACTTTCAATAAGAACTATAATAGGACCATGAATAAAGAAATAAGGCACTTGGCTGGGAGCAACACCTACTACAGGAAATGAAAAGGAAGGAAAGATCTGACGAGACCTGTCACACAAGCTGTGGACGGGTCACCTCCTCCGCAAAGCCACACCCAGAACTCACAGACCCAAATCCAGGTATCAACAGCAAGATGTGAGAGGTCCCTGCACCGAGGCAGGCGTGCCCTCCCCGCTGCCCAGGTCAGACAAACTCAAGTCAGAAGAGGAGGAAGTATGAAAAGCCAACAAATGAAAAAAGGGGCAAGTTATCCAATCTCAGAAGTTAGGGGGCAACAGCACTTTCTGCGTGTGTTTTAGTAGCCAGGCACTTTACCAACATCCCCTCTATCTTCTCAAAGAACTATGAGGAAACCAAGATTCAGAGAACTTGTCAAGTCACTTCCAGGCACACACAGCTGCTAAGAACAGGGACTTTGGATGTGAACCCCAGGTTTATCCAGAAACTTCCCACAGCACTACATGGCTTAGATAGAATTTCCCCCAGCAAGGGAAGTGTACATAAGTTCACCTTATGTAATGCAGACAAGATCTGCTTAAATCTCACCACCACTTCTAAACAAAACAAAAACCATGCACTCTGAGAATCCTTTATACACATATACTCAAATTTTAACATATGTATGAGTGTACATATACATTCATTCAAATCTTAGAGAACACACACCTGGCTCTAATAAGAACTCAAACTGAGAAAAAAAATGTTGTAAATTATTTTGTAAAAGTAAACTACTCTTAATAAAGAAAATTTCTATTGAATTTTTGCTAAAGATCTCAAAGTCCACAATCATTTTTTGATTAACAAAAGAGGAGATTCCTAGCCTATAAGCCTCACTTCAAGACCTCTAATTCCCATATCAAATATTAACACTAGACTCTAGGATGTATACAGCAGGCACATATTTTCTTTTGAGTACTGAAGACCCTCACATCCAGAGTGAAATATCAAAATGCCCAAGACACAAGTGTCTGTTAACACCTCCTATATTCTCAAATGACACTTCCCTGTAGTGTTACAATGGAGTTGTGACCTGGGCCCAACCACTCACCTGCATTCAACTACATGGGCTCCACAAGGTGGGGGAAACGTTCCAGAGGATGAGACACACACATCTACTATTCCCTTAGTCACTCTCGGCCCCTACATGCCCTCACATAATGGGATTCTGTGTATAAGGTACACATTTCTGGTACAACACAGACCTAAGTACAAGCTACCTACTTCATCGGGCGCATCCAAATACACAACCATCTGTGTCAATGGCAGAAGAAAGATGACCGTGCCATCTGGAGACACTATGTCTGCATACAGTAATTCATGAGCAGTTTAAGGGATGTTCAAGAGTAACCAGACACACAGGTTTCTGCCGTAAGTGCCAACTTTATCACTCAGCTACCTAAGGAGCAACTTTATAACTGTGCTTCTGACAAGTAAGTGTCCGCTCAACTTCCATCCAAGTTTTGCTCTCCTTGCCTGGTGAGCAAGTGTGGACCATGCTGGAGCATTTACTCTCCATCAGCTTCGGCCATCACTCACTCTTGTTTCCATACAGAGCTCACAGGAGCTTCACAAATCCCATGTATCGCCACTGCGCATCCTCCCTTTGCTTTATACCCAAATGTCTCTTTTCTGCTCAGAAGTGCTTTCCTAATAAGCCTTTGCATTTGCCTCACAGCT
Organism: Halichoerus grypus; assembly: GCF_964656455.1. Lineage (NCBI taxonomy): Eukaryota > Metazoa > Chordata > Mammalia > Carnivora > Phocidae > Halichoerus > Halichoerus grypus. Next base: position 123,195,454 of record NC_135715.1, on the reverse strand, counting down.
CACAGAGCTGGCTTCCTTTACAGGGCAGTTTTACAGACATAATTCTAATCACTTTGCACAAATCTCAAGCAAACCAAGAGAGGAATAATACGTTAGTGGCAAAGCCGGAATCAGAACCCAGACAGTGGGTCAGTCACTGCCCTATACTGCTTTCATGTCCTGCTGCCCATCAGGAAGACATATGCTTGCCAGGAAACACAGATATCAGAGGATGAAATCCCTCAGCGGGGGTGAGGGGGGTGAGGGGGGCATCTGGCTGAGGATGGAGAATTGAGAGGACTGATACTGTGGGAATCCATTCTCGGCCACCAAGTCAGATGAAGGAAAATGAAGATGGGCGCCAAGGCAGATGGCTACATTGAAACAGCAACCCCCACAGAAGAGCTTGTGTATCAGGCCCTACAGTTCACAGTCTGCATCTCATATAAATTTCAGCTACCCTATAAAGAGAAGTGCCATTATTACCCCCATCTCCCAGATAAGGAAAGACCTATAACCTACCCAAGCACACCAAGTAGGAGGTGAATCCAGTTCCAAACTGCCCAAGACTGGGGTGGATGGAGACTTCTGCACCTATCAGTATCGCTAATATTTTAGTTAGCTAAAACCAGAGTCTCACAGGTTTCTGACTGATGGCAGGTAATACATCAGGCTTTTCAAAAAGTGAGCTCAACCTGAATAGGCCTATGGCTATTAAAGAAATTGAATCAACAAATAACCTTCCAAAATAGAAAGCACCAGGCCCAGATGGGTTCACTGGTGAATTCTAATAAACATTTAAGGAAGAAATCATACTAGTTCTCTACAATCTCTTCCAGAGGACAGAAGTAAAAGGTATACTTCCTAACTCACTCTAACAGATTCTATGACGACAGCATACCTCTAACACCAAAACCAGAGACAGTACAAGAAAACTACAGACCAATAGCTCTCATAAATATGGATGCAAAAATCCTCAACAAAGTATTAGCAAATCAAATCCAAGAATGCATAAAAAGAATTATAAGGGAACCTGGGTGGTGCAGTCGGTTGGGCATCCGACTCTTGGTTTCAGCTCGGGTTATGGTCTTGGGGTCATGGGATCAGGCCTCACATCAGGCTCTGTGCTCAGCAAGGGGTCTGCTTCAGGTTCTCTCCCCCTTTCCCTCTGCCCCTCCTGCTTATGTGCACACACGCTCTCTCTCTAAAATAAATAAATCTTTAAAAAAAAATAAATCAAAAGAATTCTGTATCACACTCAAGGGAGATTGATTCCAGGTGTGCAAGGCTGGTTCAACATCAGAAAATTAATGTAATCCATCACATCAATAGGCTAAAGAAGCAAAATCACATGATCATATCAATAGATGCAGAAAATTCATGGCAAAATCCAATATCCATTCATGATAGAAACTCTCAGTCAACTAGGAACAGAGGGAAAATTCCTCAAATTGATAAAGAATATCTACAAAAACTCTAATATTATACTTGATGGTGGAAACAAGAAGTTTTCCCACTAAGATCAGGAACAAGGCAAGGATATTCCCTCTCACCATTCCTTTTCAACATTGCCCTGGAAGTCCTAGTTAATACAATAAGATAAGACAAGAAAAGGTATATAGATTGGCAAAGAAAAAATAAAACTGACTTCTTCCACAGATGACATGATCGTCTATGTAGAAAATCCGAAATAACGGACCAAAAAGTTCCTGGAACAGGGATTATAGCAAGCTTGCAGGATACAGAATTAATATACAAAAGCCAATTGATTTCATATATACCAGTAATGAACAAGTGGAATTTGAAATTAAAAACAATACCATTTGCATTTGCACCTCAAAAAGTGAAATCCTTCAGTATAAACAAAATGTATAAAAGATCCACATGAAGAAAACTAAAAAATGCTGATGATCAAAGAACTAACCAAATGGAGAGATAGTCCATATTCATAGAAGGGAAGATTCTACATTGTCAAGATGCCAATTTTTCCTACTTAATCTATAGGTTCAATGTAATCTCAATCAAAATCCCAGCAAGTTATTTTGTAGATATTAGCCAACTGATTCTAAAGTTTATATGGAAAGGCAAAAGACCCGAAATAGCCAATACAACTTTGAAGGAGAAGAATGGACATTCACATGCAAGAAATTAAACCTAGACACCAACTTTACACCCTTCACAAAAATTCAAAAATGGATCGCAGACCTAAATGTGAAAGGCTAAACTATAAAACCCCTAGAAGATAACATAAAAAAATCCTAACGACCCTGGCTATGTCAGTGACTGTTTAGATACAACCCCAATTCATGAAAGAAATAACTGATGAGCTGAAATTCACTAAAACTAAAAACAACTCTTCTGCGAAAGACAATGTCAAGAGAATGAGAAGACAAGCCACAAACTGGGAAAAAATATTTGCAAAAGATACATCTGATAAAGGACTATAATCCAAAATATACAAAGAACTCTTAAAACTAACAAGAAAACAAACAACCTTTTAAAATGTGCCAAACCTGGGACACCTGGGTGGCTCAGTTGGTTAAGCGACTGCCTTCGGCTCAGGTCATGATCCTGGAGTCCCTGGATCGAGTCCCACATCGGGATCCCTGCTCGGCAGGGAGTCTGCTTCTCCCTCTGACCCTCCCCCTTCTCATGTGCTCTCTCTCATTCTCTCTCAAATAAAATCTTTTAAAAAAAAATAAAAATAAAAAATAAAATAAAATGTGCCAAACCTTAACAGATAGCTCACCCAGAAAAGATGTACAGGTGGAAAAAAAGCTATGAAAAGATACTCTATAACATATGTCATCAGGAACTACAAATTAAAACAGTAAGAGACCACCATACATCTATCAAAATGGCCAAAATCCAAAAAACTGACAACACCAAATGCAAGTGGGGATGTAGCACAACAGGAATTCTTATTCATTGCTTGTGGAAATGCAAAGACGGTACAGCCACTTTGAAAGGAAGTTTATCAATTTTTTATAAAACTAAACATACTCTTACCATATTAGCCAGCAATCATGCTTCTTGGTATTAACCCAAAGGTATTAAAAACTTATGTCCATACAAAAACTGGCACACAACTGTTTACAGAAGGTCTATTCATAACTGCCAAACCCAAAAACAACCAAGATGTCCTTCAGTAGGTGAAGGGATAACCAAACTGTGGTGCATTCAGACAATGGAATAGTATTCAGCACTAAAAAGAAATAAGGGGCGCCTGGGTGGCTCAGTCGTTAAGCGTCTGCCTTCGGCTCAGGTCATGATCCCGGGGTCCTGGGATCGAGCCCCGCATCGGCTCCCTGCTCCGCAGGAAGCCTGCTTTTCCCTCTCCCACTCCCCCTGCTTGTGTTCCCTCTCTCGCTGTGTCTCCCTCTGTCAAATAAATAAAATCTTTAAAAATAAATAAATAAAAAATAAAAAGAAATAAGCTATCAAGTCATGAAAACGATATGGAAGAACCTTAAATGCAGAATTATTAAGTGAAAAAGCCAGTATGAAAAGGCTACATACTATAGGATTCCAACTCTATGACCTTCCAGCAAAGGCAAAACTATGGAGATTATAATTACAAAGGTGAGTAGTGCCAGGGGTTCAAGGTGGGATGTGTAGCACAGATGGAATGGAGCACAGAGGATTTTTAGGGCAGTGAAAATACTCTGTAGAATACCATAATGATGGATACATGTCATTATATGTTTGTCCAAATTCAGAAAATCTAACACCAAGGATGTAAACTTTGGACTTTCAGTGATGATGGCATGCCAATGTAGGTTCACTGATTGTGACAAATGTCTCACTGTGATGGGGGATGTCAATAATGGGGAGGTTGTGCGTGTGTAGGGGTAGGGGTGTATGAAACATCTCCAGACACTTCACTTAATGTTGCTGTGAGCTGCTCTTTAAAAAATTCTATTAAAAAAATAGTTAAGTGAGCTCATTAACTGCCACGTAGGACCTTTGACCAATAAAGGAGGACTTGGTTGGTGATGGAAGGGACAAGAAAGTCACACCAAGTCACACCTCCTTGGAAGAGTTTCCTAAATCTTATTTCTCAGAATGCTTGTGCAAACAAAGGGTTCCATGCGTTAACTGTTCACTAGCTACTCTCCGTAAGCCACCAGGGGCAAAGCCTACTGCTTTAACACTCTAGGCCCAGATAACGGAGATTTTCCCTGTGGTCCCAGTTTTCCCTTTGTAAGGCACTCCGGTTCTTACTGAGCTCTCCTCTAGAGATCAGCATTCTGTGTTCGCGTCAGCTTCCCAACGCCAGGCTCTGCACACTCTTGCCCTCCACCTGGAATGCAGCCAGCCATTCCTGCTGACACACACACACAGACCTGTTTCACCACAAGCTTGAGGATTCAAGCTGGAGCATCAATCTTTCCTTCTTGTCTATTTCTACTTTACAGTAACTTTCATCAATGTCAGCTACAGGTACAATAGCTTCCATGAGCTTCTGTGACTTCTCTGAGAATCGGAAATGATCAAAAAGAAGAGATTCCAACCACTGCTCTCCCTGCCCCCATCTGTTTTCTTGAGGTAAAAAGACTCATTTCTGAGCATGGCACTGGGTTTGTCCTCGCCGCCATCTGACACCACCACGGGGTGCAGCTGACGCTGCTGTAAAGTGTGACCGGATAAAGCCTCCAGTCGTCATTAACCGCAGGCGGTGCGAAACATGCAGCAAAAATGCCAAGAGCCTGAGAAAACGGGAGAGTGACAGAAGCATAGAAAAGTAGGGTTGAGGGGCACCTTTGGCTCAGTCGGTTAAGCGTCATGATCTTGGGGTCCTGGAATTGAGCCCATGTCGGGCTCCCTGCTCAGCGGGGGTGGGGTCTGCTTCTCTCTCTCCCTCTGCCCCCTTCCCTGCTTGTGCTCTCTCTCTCTTGCTCTTTCTCTCTCAAATAAAATCTTAAAAAAAAAAAAAAAAGTAGGGTTGAGAAGGCCCCTGACAAACCCAGCTTAAAATATACTCCCCTTTGCTCACTGCCTAATGATAGCAAAGCCCTGACAAAGAGGTAAGACCTTAATTAAAGAATCAGTTCTCTCTAGATAGGGGGGAAGCTATGTTTCTAGCTTTATAAATGTAAGGTACCATTACACTGAAATTGCTTACGTGTCCATTAGTATTTTCAACCAGTCACATGGGGCTGATGACTGGCAATTACTAAACTATCCATTTTAACAGGGGCATAGGTATGTACCAGGGTAACTGAAAGAAGTGATTAGATCCTATCTCCAAGGCTTCCAGTTGGAAACAAAGACAAGAACCAAAGACAAGGAGCTCAAGGAAGGTCAGGGCAGAGACATGCAATGAATATCGGTGCAGAGGGAGGAAGAAAGGAGGAAGCACAGTGCTCCAGGTGTTTGGAGCAAGAATTTATTTCTCCCACAGGGAAAAGGAGAGACACAAAGGAAGGCTGGCTGAAGCAAAAGATGTAAGCCACCCATGAGGTCAAGTTTGACAGAGGAAGTTCTGACCTTAGGCACCGGGAGGAGAATAAGGCGACGGGAGAAGTGAAACATAGGGCTGGTTTAGAGCATAGCAGTGACTTGGTCAAAGGCCATTCAATGGGGGGAAAACTGTCTTTTCAGTAAATGGCACCAGGACAAACGGATAGCCACACGTACAAGAATGAAGTTGGCCCCTACCTCACAGCATGTATGAAAAATTAACATAGGTCTAAGTCTTTGTGACTTTGGAGTAGACAATAGTTTCTTAGAGCATCAAAAGAACAGTGATAAAATAAAATGGACTACATCAATGTTAAAAACTTGTGCTTGAAACAACAGTATCAAGAAAGTGAAAAAGACCAACCCACAGAATGGAAGTAAATTTTTATACTCCATAACTTGTAATTAGAATATAAAAAGAATTCTTACAACTTAATAATAAAACTACAAGGAGATGCCAGTTCACATGCAGTAGGAGGACTGTAACAAAAAGAAAAAAAAAAAAAAAAAAGACTGACAACAACAAGCGTTGACAAGAATGTGGAGAAACTAGAAATCTCGCACTCTGCTGGTGGGAATCCAAAATGTTGCAGTCACTTTGGAAAATACTTTGGCAGTGCTTCAAAATGTTAAACATACAATTATTGTATGATCCAGCAATTTTATTCCTAGGTATACACTCAAGAAATGAAAAGATACATACACCCAAAAATGCACACACAAATGTTCACAACAGTATTATTCATAATAACCAAAAACTAGAAATCCAAATGTCCATATACTGAAGAATGGATTTTTAAATGTGGTATATACATACAATAAAATATTAGGTAATGAAATGGAATGAAGTTCTGATACATACTACATACAATGTGGATGAACCTAGAAAACACTGTTATACGAAAGAAGTCAGTCACAAGAGCCCACATGTTACAGGATTCCATTTATATGAAAAGCCTGGAATAGGCGATTCAGAGATAGAAAATAGATTACTATTTGCTTAGGGCTGCGGGATGGTGGATTAGGGAGAGGGGGAGGGAAGTAGGGAGGAATGTGGAGGAGTTGCTAATGTGAATGGGTTTTTGTTTTTTTTTAAGGGAGATAAAAAGGTTCTAAAATTAGATTGTGGAAATGGTTGCACAACCCTGTGGAAATACTAAAAACGCTGAACTGTAAACTTTAAATGGGTGAATTATATGGTATGTGATACATCACAATAAAGCTGTTTTTAAAAAATGCAATGGGATAAATCACAATGGAAAAGTATGTAAATTTGAACTGAGAGAACAAAAAACTTTTGTGGGTCATAAAACACTATTATAAACCTAATTAAATGGAAAATGATGATCTGGGGAAATGTTTTAGTGACATACATGACTTATGTATGTCTTAAAACAAACAACAGGAAAGCTGTGATGATTTGGTAAGAAATACATATTGCCCAAGCAGAACATTAAACAAATACCACAAAAAATTCCCCAAAGAAAAAAGTACAAATGACCAGTAAGTATATCACAATCCACTCTCAACATTAGTTTCCACCCAGTAATCCCACTTGCATAGTCTATCCAACGAAAATATTAGAGATGCCTTTAAATATTAATATACAAGAATGTTCTTCCACTGTTCTTTATTTGGTGGAAAACTGGGAACCTCTTACATGTCCAGTGCTCAGGCAAATGGGCAAATGCATCACTTGTGTACTACAAAAGTACAGGAAAGACATTCAATCGAGTGTCAAAAGAGCTGGTCTTTCTGGGGGTACGAGGAAACCAAGATTTATTGTACCTTTATTTAGTTCATTTTTGTAATGTCTTCTCCTCCTCAAATATTATTTCTAAAATTTAAAAACTAAAGATAGTATCAGTCTATTTACCCTCATTAAAAAAGAATATGTGATTGTCTCCTATAATTCCTTACCAGTGGGGTTCTCAAACTTTGCTACATATTAGAATCACCTGGGAAGCTTTTTTTTTTTTAATCCCAATGCCCAGGCCATACCTCATATGCATTAAATCAGAATCTCTAAAGGTAGAACTCAGGCATCAGTCTTCTTTAAAACTCTGGGGAGAGGGGCGCCTGGGTGGCTCAGTCGTTAAGTGTCTGCTTTCGGCTCAGGTCATGATCTCAGGGTCCTGGGATCGAGCCCCGCATCGGGCTCCCCGCTTGGCAGGAAGCCTGCTTCTCCCTCTCCCACTCCCCCTGCTTGTGTTCCCTCTCTTGCTGTGTCTCTCTCTGTCAAATAAATAAATAAAATCTTTAAAAACAAAAAACCAAAAGCTCTGGGGTGAGTCAGAGGCACGGACAAAGTGTATATGGGTGAACCAGGATCGCAGGTGCGGAAATAAAGGGCACTCAGAAAGGTCCTCAGGTTCACAGTAGAGCAAAGGCATTCACACAGGCTCGATGCGTAAACACAGGGTAACAGAGAGTGTGTGTCCGGGTCATGGCTGGGCGTGGCAGTAAGGCACAGGCAGCCGCCTACTCCGAGGAGGAGGCTATCGTATAACATGTCTCCAGGAGAAAACAAAGAATGTTTTCCTATTCACCGCAGCAGGAGGAACTGTCCTTGCTGAAAGTCAGAGCCCTAATTGTGGCCCTGACCAGTTGGGTGAAAGCAGGGCCTAAAACTAGCCAGCGCTACAGGCAGGCTTGGGCTGGGACTGTGCATTTCCTGGGTTGTTCTCCCCTCTCCTACCCGCCCCCCAAAAAAAGCCTCACAGATGCATGTGGGCACTTGAGGCCCATGGCCTCCCTGTGTGCACACAACCAGGACACAAAGCGCCGTCATTTACAGCTCATGTGTCAACAACGTACAGACAGAACAATGCAGACTGGCATCGAGAACATGCTGGGGACAGAGCAGGGGACCTGGGCTTAGGCCAAAGCTCTACCAGTAACTTCCACACTGGGGCAAGTTCCATCCCCTTCCCTATCTGCAAAGGGGCCTGGCACAGATGGCCTGACCTGGTCTGGAGGCCTCGCCAACTCAAAAATGTCTATGATCCTGGGGCGCCTGGCTGGCTCAGCTGGTGGAGTGTGATCTCGGGGTTGTGAGTTCGAGCCCCACGGTGGGTGTAGAGATTACTTAAAAATAAAATCTTTAAAAAAAAAAAATAGAAAATGTCTATGATCTTCCCCACATAACAGAGTGTGGTTGTAGCTAAAACTGGAAGCCAGCTGAGTGTTTTTCTGACCGTGAACTTGATCTGACTCAGCTGTGATCATTCCCCTGACACAGTATCATGGAAGGAAAGAAAATGGGAATTGTCTGAGAAGTGCAGACAGAAGGGAAGTTCAAAAAGAGGAAGGTGACAGGAGGACTTCTCTCAGCCCCTTCTTACTAATTCGGACAAAGCACCGCACCAGCACTATCCATCTGAGACTGTTCCCAGAAGATGGTTAACTTCAAAAAGAAGCCTCTCAAAGAACTCGGGAGGGAATGTGAAATCAATACAGCTTTTCTGGAAAGTGACTGGGCAGTATGCATCAAGATCTTTAAAAATGCAGTCCATTTAGTTCAATAATTCCATTTCTGGGAACTTGCCACTCTTACAATATCAGATGTGCGCAAAAATTACTGGACAAAAGCATTCACATCAGGAGCTCTGGAGACTGCTTGCACAATAATGTGAATGTACTTTACATGACTGGACTGTACATTTAAAAACAGTTAAGATGGTAAATTCTGTTACTTGTATTTTACCACAATTAAAAATTTTGAATTCATAGGCAGTGAACAGCAAAAACAAAGCAAAATATCCTAGCTCATGCTACAATTTTTAAAAACCTGAAAAATAACAAATACCCAACAATTGGAAACTAGTTAAAAATCAATCATGGAATACTGAAACAAAAGACATTAAATCTGAAGTCCTTCAAGCAAACTGGAAATTGTTCATGATATAATATTAAGTGAAAAAAGGCAATGCATGTGTGGTCTCAGGTCTCGATGGAGTAGATCAAAAAAAATCTTTTTAAAAAAATAAATAAGTAAATAAAAATGCTAATTTTCTACAGGAAACACTCTTGCAGGGTGAGAGAGGGAGGACCTGGACAGACAATTAACTTATGGTCCAAGAATCAAAGGGCAGAATGACTTCACTTCACAGCCTGTCAACTTGGAGGTTTCTGCCTTGAAGAAACAGCCAGCCAGAGGGGTTTCCAAAAGGGCTACAGCAGGAACTGGAACTGGAACTGTAACGAGCAGCAGACGTGCACCTAGCCGGTACCATCCATTCTCTCCACACAAGCGAGGCTGAAAAAAGCAGTATCCCCCACTTTCTAACCTTTACTGCTGTACCCCATCACAGTATTTTAAAAGTGTGCTTCCCATTCATGCCCTACCTTTGGAGTGTTTCATAATGGGCCCAAAGTGATCTGGGAAATATAATCCAAGTATAAAGTAACTAATGATATTACTAATAAATAAACCATAGGAAATGGGCTTTGCTCTTCTCTGGAAGACAAAAGGATACATTACAAATATTAATGAATTCTTAATCCAAAAAAGCTTGCAACCACCACAGGACTATAATGGATACTGGCCCTTGTTTTCTTTACCAGCAAATGTAGTTTCCATTCAAAAAAAAAAAAAAAAAAAAATTGAAACAATACTCAAAAACTGCATCTTTAGACTAACAAGTGAAAAAAATATAACTATGTGGAACAAGGTAGTAGGAGAATAAATAATATTAGCTAGCAATATGAGTGGAATGTAAGAAACTCAACCATGAAAAATGCAGGTCACATTATTGCAAGGTTAATGAAACTGTCTCTGGCCCAGAGTTCCCATGACCCACCAGCTAATCACCTATTGTATTAAAATACAAACTTTCATTAAAACAAGCTACCTGGAGTGCCTATTACAGGGGTTTATAGTATTTGACCTTTGCTAGAATGGTTTCAGTCCCTGACAGTTTCTTGATTAGCATCAATTAGTGAAGAGTTTCTATCCAAACGAGTAAAACAGGTTTAGTTTTTTTTTTTAATGCACCTTCTTAAACGAGAGAGAGAGAGAGAGAGAGAGAGAGAGAGAGAGAGAGAGAGAAGAGTCTTATCATACAAATGAGAACAGAAGTCAACATGGTAATTCAGAGCTGGTTCTGAATGATGACAAGATCTGAAGCCCAGCCCGGCTGGTGTGAGGGGAGCGCAGGGGAAGGGCTCAGTTACCTATGGGCGCAGCATGCACACCGTATTTACCGTATCATTAGCAACAACAGTGTGAGCTTTTTAAATAGACGGCTATTTTTAAATCCAATGCATGTTCACAACCATATGCCAACTAATTTTACAGGCAGGTAGAACACTAGGTCTCTGGATACTTTTCTAACAATACTGCTTAAACAGAAACCTGTGAGTGTTAGACACTGTGGAAAAACATTGTTTATTGTCTGATGTACTCTGAGTCACTGCCATTTTTAAGCAAGCATCTTTGCCCTTAGCTTCCCTTTTGAATTAAAATTGCCAAGATAATGAAGCCAAATTACCACTGTGAGACACTAATTTGCTGCACAAATTTGGGCAATGCACAAGCATGGCTCCGTTAAAGAAGAATCTGCTTAGTGTATTTAATTTGGACCCAAAGCATCTAATATGGAGAACATTCTCTTCAATCCATTAAAAGGCTGAATGTCGCACAACTATTCCCTTCTGTTCATAAGGCCTTGCAAAGCATTAATAAATTTTATTCCTATGGAGAAAAACAAACTATATGATAGTGTCTCAAAACTAAAAATATCAAATTTGGTCAGGACACAGGAGACCAGGCCTCATCAGGGATTTCTGGCCCATAAGAGCCTGTGGCCTCTGAGACCCTTCTGGAGAGCCATACTTCCCATGTTTGTCATGCCATTCATTGCTATCTAGCATCCCACTAACACCCCACAAAATAAACACATTGTAGCTATGAAGTGATGGACGTGTTAACCTTACTGTAATTATTTTGCAATATATACCTGCATAGATAAAATCACTATGTTGTACACCTTAAACTTACATGGTATAGTCAAGTGTATCTCAATAGAGCTGGAAAAATCAAATTAAAAAAATTACAAAGATTCAAGTCCCACTAAAACAAACTTCTGTTAATAATAAAATTCCCTCTGAAATACATATTCCCTAGTCTCTTAGGTATTCTCACCAGGCCTAAGGCCCAAGCAGCATCAACTCATTTGCAGCAGCATAGACTACAGAAGGGCAAATTCTACCAAAGGTTGTACTTCTGCACTTAGCACTCACATTACTCTCAACCGAGGTCCCTTAAGAATCCAGAGAGGGGGCGCCTGGGTGGCTCAGTCAGGTAAGAGTCTGCCTTTGGCTCAGGTCATGATCCCAGGGGTTAAGAGTCTGCCTTCAGCTCAGATCATGATCTCAGGGTCCTGGGATCGAGCCTGCTTCTCCCCCTGCCTCCTGCTCGTGCTCTCTCTAATAAATAAATAAAATCCAGATAAGTTCAGAATTCTAATATTGGTTTTATATAGATGATGTATACTCAAAGAAGCCATCGTGCCTATCCATGCCCATCAGACACAGGCTGCGCATAAACACACTGATTCAAGGGGAAAAGGACAAATGACAGGGCTGATAAAGGAAAAAGTAAAATGCTGCGCACAATTTGTAGGAAGAAGAGTAATCCCAATGGGGTAACCATCAAGAAAGGCAGTGTGGGAACCACAATTTGAAAGAAGGGAAGAAATCTGACAAAGAGATATAGTGGTAGGGAAAGGCAAAGAGAAGGAAGGACATTCCAGGAATTTCCCCAAATACTGATAAACAGGTCAAATTCCTTGGCACAGGAAATTGCTTCATACCAAAAAGGTTTCCAAGTTCCAGCTAATGACTGGATTGTAAACAATGCTGTCCAAAATAAGAAAGCTCTAGAACAATTAAGGGTTTTGGACACTCACCAATTCATAGCACCATTTCTAACATTCAAAGCCTCAAGGTTTGCCTTCTTAATTTTGTCACCACACAAACTGCAAATATCCACTAAATGATTCAGAAATAATGCCTATCACATCTCAAGTAATACAAATATTTAGGAAACCAGAAAAACAGATACCAATTTTATAGCTCCAGGACACATCTTAGACCAATTCCAAACTCGTTTCTGTGTAAATGAGAAGAATCCTTACACTGGCATATGATCAATAAGGGCCCCAAATTATCCTGCCTTCAGTAAACAAACGCTCAGCAAAGCTAAAAGATCAAAGAACTCTCATGATTGCAGGTATAAGAATTTTGGAAAGGCTTTCCTCACATCTGATTCATAACCTCTCAAAGTTAAGTAACGTTTGTGTTTTCACTGGTAATGTTAAGTGCAAAAACTTGGTAATGAGGGAAGCAAAGATACTTGAAACAAGTAATCCATAAAACCCTTGCTTCCCACCCCTTTAAAAGTCTGAATTTTCAAAAATTTTATAATTGTTCAAATGGTGGGTGATGTAATCAAAGAAAGTATATCAGTACATAACACTTCGTAGTAATAAATGGACTGTTGTCAGATTACCCTTGCCAAAATCCAGAACTTTTAAATGCACCACAATGAGTTTAGATTATAACACTCCCTAATTCATGATCAAGAACACAAGACCAATGATTAACATTAATATTGATAAAAAGATCTTGAATTTTTGTAAAAGTCTAGCCTGAGCAATCAAAATAGTTTGTATGTAGGTTGAACTAAAGAAATGAGTCTATTCAAATCATAACTCTCTTTTTTAAAGATTTTCTTCTTCCAGAAATTACTATAACAAAGAAAACAACCTCCCAGAAAATTCCTTATAAGCACCAGTTTTGCTTCATTTTAATATGCATTACATATATAACCAAGCTAGTTTGGGTGCTGTTTTGCTGTTCAGTTACCTGGGGATTTTTTATTTGATCTTGATTGCACCGAGTGAGACTGTCGAGGCAGCAGAGGTGATGAAGGCAGAGACATGGAGACACCTTTGGCCAAGCTCACCCTGTAGGTGTCCTCTGTTATAGGAAGGCTGCTCACAGAAAAGTCGCCACCATGGCCGGGTGGCAGGACTTGGGGGGAAGTCTCTGGACCAAAGTCACCTCCTGGAGTGAAGAGAGAAAACCTTAACTTAGACCATCCATTACAGGTAGATTAATTCTTAAGAACTACATCCTTAGAATATAATTCCCATATATCTCATGTGTATGTTGTTTTTTAATAGTTTTTTCTTTTTTCTTCTACCACTTCTAGGACTTTTTACCATGTGAGAGAAAATTCAAGTTTCACCACTCAAGTATCAATGAACTCCACACCTCATACCCTTTTCTGTACCCTATCAACTGGTCCAGTTTCACTCCTAACAATGCGTCCAGGAAGCCACCAATCTGAGAATTTTTTTAAGATTTATTTGAGAGACAGAGAAAGTGAGAGAGAGCAAGAGCAGGGAGAAAGAGAAGCAGATTCCCCGCTGAGCAAGGAGCCCAATGCGGGGCTCGATCCCAGGACCCTGGGATCATGACCTGGGCCGAAGGCAGATGCTTAACTGAGCCACCCAGGCGCCCCCGAAATTAGATTTTTTTTTTTTTTTTTTTAAAGATTTATTTTTTGAGAGAGAACATGAGCAGAGAGTGGGGGTGGGATCTCAAGCAGACTCCCTGCTAGCACAGAGCCTGATGCCGGGCTTGATCCCAGGACCCTGAGATTATGACCTGAGCTGAAGTCAAGAGTTAGATGCTTAACTGACCGAGCCACTTGGGCACCCCCTGAGATTAGATTAAGACCAAGTATGAATGATCCACAAGAAGCCATGATTTCAGCTCAAGTAACGGAGAGGGTCTTACATAGGTATTACAGAATAGATTCAAACACCCAGATGTTTTCCAGAACTCCCTACCTTCCCACCACTTCTCTCCAATAAGAGAACCCAAGGGAGGGTCTCCCGACTTCAACATTCCTCCCCAGCACCATGTATCTCTTCTCTCGTCAGATCCATGCCACACTCCCCACAGCACAGGGACCACCCTCCTACAACTCGACCAGCCCAACCCTTAGTCGTGGGACTGGAAACAGGACTCACTGATGAAGCTGGTTCTCCCTGGTTTTCAGCCCCTAAATGAACTTAAGGACAAACAAGCTTACTATTAGAAAATTAGATATTCTAGGGTAAGCAGATCCAATGACAAAATACAGAGGACACAATTACAGTATAGAGAGGACAAAAGGAAGAGAGTACATTGGTTAGGGTCAGCCTCTCTGGAAAAGATACAGCTGGTCCTCAAGCATTCATATAAGCTCTCCTCTATTGCTCCTCCCGCACCCATCACTTCCTCCCCTCCCGGGTGTACTAAGAAGCAACTAAGGATGGGTGAGGAGGGAAGGTAAATTACCCTGATGATTAAAACATCTACAAGCTCTAACTTTATATACAGCAGAACTGGAAAAGATATAGAAAGTTTTCTATAAGCAAACTAGTCTCTCTGATAAATACTACCCAACTGGTCCTTACCAGGCCTTCTTGACTCTGAAAAATCAAGGCCTGGATTTGAATCAGAAGCTCAATTTTTGTCAATCTTTGTGTGCAAGACTCAAAAGAGACATTACCCAAACTATCAAGTTCAAATTGCATCGCTGTGCTTATTCTTCATGTTAGGAGGCATGGTGAAATAGGTAGTCACCTCCTGCACAGACTGGGGTGAAGGTGGGGGGTTAAAACAGGCATATAGGCTCATGCCTGACTTTCAAAAGGCAACTCAAAACCAGAAGAGCTGTGAATGGAAAAGCCATGGTCCCACAGTGGATGAGTTGGCAACATCAGAAAGGTCATTTGAGTCTCCCCTGGGCCAGCTGTGCTTGAAGGGGTTTTAACAGACTTGGGAAATTAAAGATTTATCACTAAAGCATCCAAGTGACTGGTATTTGAAGAAAAAAAAAAAAACAGAATTACCAGGAAACCCTCACTAGAATTTTCAAAAACAAGAAGATTCACACAAACGTTCTGTCCATGGGGGAAGGAAGCCGGAATTAGTGGAAATTCTTATATCCTAAATCTACGTGAACAGCAACAGTCACCCACTCTGGTCCTCCTATAACCCTTGCTCGCCCTGCTTCCTGATCTGCACTGTAAGAAACCACCACCAATTCCTAGGACCTGGGAGCTACTCTTACACCACTGGAGATAAGCCAGAAATCCTTCTGAAACCACCTCCTTGAGGGCTTGAGCCAGGACATGAGGTTTCCCAGCTCTCTGTCCATGGAAGGGACCTTAAGGCAGAGCTGGGGGTATATATCGTAATGCCAATGCCCACTGGGGCTGAGTAACCCCCACACTGAGGAGATTTGAGAAAGTAGAGGGAAGGAGAGCGGTTTTCTCTGGTCCAGTCTCTGGCGCACATGACCAGTCCCCACCAGCACACTGTCTCATCAGGGGGAATACAAGCAGGTGCTACGCCTACAAGCATGGTGCCTGGTCACCTGATTTCCTGGATATTTGGCAAGGAACATTAGGAGATGGAGAACTTGGAAAGCATGGGGGCCACAGCCCCAAGAGGTACACAGATAGGATGTGTGGGAGACCTTGAATGGGTTGCCCATGTGGTTTGCCCTGTGGCTGCCCTCATACCATCTAAATCACAGACCTGCTAGTTCAACGGCTAGATTGGCCTGATAGGAGCAGGTGCTGTGACAAGGTACGGTCTTCCCTACTCACACACAAGTATTCCTAACCTGTACAAAAAATAAAAAGCCGGGGACACCTGGGTGGCTCAGTCAGTTAAGCGTCTGCCTTCAGCTCCGGTCATGATCCCAGAGTCCTGGGATCGAGTTCCGAATTGGGCTCCCTGCTCGACGGGGAGCCTGTTTCTCCCTCTCCTGCTCCCCCTGCTCGTGCTCTCTAATAAATCTTAAAAAAATAAAAATAAAAAAAAGCAAACCCCAAACCAGACTTCAAGCCCCTTAATTTGGATGGGGACACACAAATTTAGGGAGAAATGTACCTATTATGACAATGCCAGAAATAAACAGTAAAGCTCATTACTGGAAAAGGGTTTGTTTTCTTAAATACTTAGTATTCTCCAATGTGATACAAGCAAAAAACTGGGGAGTGAAGGGTAAAAGAAAATTAAAGAGCTACCTAATTACAAATTCTGCCCATAAACTTTGTTATATCAAGCAAAGTAAATATTTTCATTAACTGCAAGTACAGTGAGGATGAGTTTCCAAAGCAGGCTGTAACCATGAGGACCTTCAGCCTTTGGAAAAGCTGCACTCTGACACTGTGATTTTATGTGGTCTGCAATAAAACAAGACAGAGATGGGCCCAGGAAGGAAAGGTTTCTATTTCAAGTTTACTCTGACATCTCACCATAACATCAATCCCAAACATGTTGTCCTGTTGGTTTCTCAGACACAGTTAAAGACCCCGAACTTCCAGCTCCCTTTTATTAGAAAGGCACAAAGCAGGGATAGAAGTTTTACCTATGAACAGGCAGCATGAAACAAGTGGGGTGATCCGGCAGCTTGGAAGCTGGAGGCAGCATTCTGGAGCCTGGTGCTTTAACTCCACGTGAGCAAAGGGGTTCAGGTCAATGTAAATCCAAGAGCATCACTAGGACGCAGACGATGCCAGTGGCACATGGAAATCTCTTAGGGGCATCCATGAGAATTACCCAACATTGGTTCCGGGCAACACGACACCAGAAATTCTCTGGCCGATTTAACATTCCTCAGCAGACGCTTAAGGAGGTTTCAAGAGAAATTAAAACCATTTCACTGAAATAACCGGCACTGTGGGCACATTTCCTCCAGCTCTGGTGTTCTTTGAACTGTGACCTATTTTATTCCCACCTCCGTTAAAGGAGGAGACTCACTTGGATCAACCTTCCTGTTGCCGCAGCAGAAATGCCAGCCCAGGTAGGACGAGGCATCCTCTCCGGAGTGGGAAAACCATTTATCAACCACCCCGTGATCTGCTAGGCCGCCTCCTGTTCGACTAGCAGGTGTCTCGCATGAAACACTGATGTACCACAGACACATCTCCCGCAACATGTTTTTAATCTCAGAGAACGTCTAGTCCAATCGGACTGCTTCACAGACGGGAAGCTGGGACGTGGAGGTGAACTATGGGGAGCAGGGTCCACGCACCCAGAACAACCTCCTCTCCCAATTCCTGCAACTGGCCAGCTCACTGCTCCACACATCTAAGGACTTTATTTTGGGGGGAAAAAAAATGGAGGTCCCCCCAAACAGACATGTTTTTAAATTAAGAAATCTATAAAGGGTCAGCACGTTTTTGCTTTTAAGGGTTAGGCTTTGCAGGTCACATACAGCCTCCATCATACACACCCACATTCACTTTTCTAATTTTAAAATCACCACTTCTTTGAGTTCCAAAAATAAAAGACCGTAAAGGGCATAGGGGCATAAGGTTCTTCCCACCTGTAATAAATATAACTACATACATAGGCACATACATACAACACAAAAGAACTATAAATCCAAGTCATAGTTTACAAAGATGATGGAATTATCAAAGGGTTAAAGCCATCCAATAAGGCATTTTAAATTGGCAGAAATGGCTTTTGATAATAGTCCTTTTAAAACTTTTTCACTGTTACAGACTGTGAAAAGGGATTTAAGTTCATAATGGAAGAAAATGCAAATCTGGGAGATGATGAATGTTTAAAGGTGTCTATGCAGAATGGCAATGTCCACCATTACAGATTAAAGTAAATGGAGTGCAGGATTAGAGAAGGCTTAGGGGAAAAAAAAAAAAAAACGAGGGCAAAGAAGCCAGGGAGATGAAAGCAAAATCGCATTTCAGAAAGAACAGACCTGAGAAACGCAAGGGAGAGCTTAGACATTCAGGTAAATAGGTCTGCAGATACAGGAAATAAGATTTCCATTTATTGTGCCATTGAAGTGACTAGGTGGAGAGGGGAGGGGGACAGAAGCTCAGAATAGAAAGATGTTCTGTTTATCCAGTTCCAGAAAATGGGACTTGTGCAATATATTTTAACTGGGGCATTAAATGTGTTAGGGCATCTTTTGTGCCGTCCCTGCCTGGGAGCACATTAATGTTTCTTAAACATATTTTCCATCATAAGGTTTTATAACCACATAGCTCATATATATTTACAGAAACCTAGAAAATTGGAAAAGATTTCCTCCCACACGATCCAAGTATCATTTTGGGAGCCTCTGGAAGGCTCTCTCTGCAACTGAAAGCACTTTACGCTGTTTTATGTCTTACAGGATCTCCCCCAAGTAACCAGCCAGAGCTACTGATTGTTAACATACATTTTCAAAAAGAGAGTTAAGATAAATGTATCCAAGAAAGCAATTTTCCAGAACATTATTCAGAATCATGACTAAGATTCAATACTGCCAAGAAGCAACAAAGCAGCTAACTCCCACCCCCCAACCCCCAGTATAGAAAAACCTGGTCAACAGGACAAGTTTATCCTTTTGTCTTCAAAAATCCACCAAGCGGATTCTAAAAGGAAATCAGTAAATACTATCCTCACAGTTTTATTCTCAATACTCAGTGGTTATAGAACCAAATGTACTTTATCCTAACACAGGTGATGGGGAAAGAGACTGGCATTTCCTCTATTTTTGTCAAAATTCTCCTTTAAGGCAGGTCACCAGGAAAGAGTTCTTAAACTTTAAAAATACAAGACCTCGGGGCGCCTGGGTGGCTCAGTCGTTAAGCATCTGCCTTCGGCTCAGGTCATGATCCCATGGTCCCAGGATCGAGTCCCTGCATCCTGCTCCCTGCTCAGCGGGGAGTCTGCTTCTCCTTCTCCCTCTCCCCCTCCCCTGCTCATGCGCTCACGCTCTCTCTCAAATAAAATAAAATCTTTAAAAAAAAAAAAAAAAATACAAGCCCTCAGAAATATTCCCAACCCCCCCCCCCAAGCCCTAGGGGGGCTGTATTTCAACACAATAAATGCTTTCCTTGGAGCACTGTGTGTTAGGACAGGGTTCAAAGCACTTTATACCCGTTATCTCCTATCACAACGACCTCGTGAACTGGGTGTTGTTTTCATGCTCCTCTGACGAGACCACCACACAGAAAGCACCGGGTATCTTGCCCGCGCACGCTGGCCGACAGCATGAGCTGAGTCTGAACCCAGGCAGTCCAATCCAGGATCCATCCTGCTCCCCGGAAAAAAGGCTACTGAGCTAAGCCTTTCAACATGACGTCATTTTGAATACTTAATAGGGAATGCCAAAAATAGTATATGTAGGTCTATACGCAGTACTAGGCCACCATGAGAAGAAACCTGTTCCCTCATCTATTTTCACTTTTCGTGCCGGCTGGTTAATTAGCTCCACAGCACTCCGGATCATTCCATTTGGGAGGCACCCAGGCCCAGATCATTAATTTTCTTTCAGTCAGTCACACCTTATGCTGTCACCATACAAGCGAAGTGGATCCGAGATAGATGTTTAGTCATCAAGCACCTTAAATAGTTTCTTCTCGTCTTCCTTTGCGCTGTAAATTCATTTAACTCTTGCAGCCTTCGGGCCTGCTCTCTCTGCCCTGGGTGGAGGCACTGGGAGCTGTTCCCGCCTCATCGAACTGAGAATCTTGACCACTCTGCCCGGCCCAGATGAAGGAAGTGGTGGGCCGCTTGTGGTCCAAAGCAAGCTGGTAGGGTTCATCTTCAATCTGCACGGAATCTGTTACTCCCCATTTCCTTGTCAGGGATAGTCGGTACTCAGGTCCCCGAGTCCCATGGAACACCCCCCACTCAGATTCTGCAGATTTGCCAGGTCTGCCGCTCCCGCACACGACTGAAGCCGCAGTTCCCAATCCCTGCGCACAGGGAAACATGAGCCTGTCCCAGGGAGGCTGTCAGAGCTGCTCTGGGGCGTGGCTCAGGCCCTGGCAACGCTCTCCGTCAAGGGTTTCTCAGGTGCAGCCAGGATTGAGAACCACCAAGGCAGGAAGGCAGTCAAATGTTTATGCTCCTCTTCCAAGACAGGTGGGAGAGATGAAAAGGGAAAGAAAGTGGAGGGAATAATCATACAGATGATTAAAACACAAGGTACATTCCTTGAGTGTGTGTTTATTGTGCTTATCTGTCTACATACGTGTATATACTGTATACCTATGTATATAAATATATGTAAACGTACAGTTATAAACGTGCAGAGGGTCTCTAGAAGGACACACAGGAACCAGCAGCAGTGGTTGCCTCTGGAAAAGCGAACGGACCAAGTGGGAGCATGGATGGAAGGTATACACTTTTATATAGTTTACATTTTATGTGCATATGTTTCCTGTAAATATTTTAAATTTGCATTCCCTAGGACTGAGCCATGTACAAAGATCTTAAGTCTAAATGGGCCACCCACCATGGCCTGACTTGGCAAATGGATGAAATGAAGATCTATTCCACAAAGACCGTTCGAAGTGCGGGTGTGTGGGGCTGACTGCTAGGAGGTGAGCTTATTTTCCAGTGGCTGAAGTGGACGCAGTACAGGGAACGCAGCATAGGATGTTGTTCGGAAGGAGGTGGATTCTCAGTCTCACTGGGCACACTTGCTCCCATCATTGATGGGCTCTGTGTAGACACACGCTCCATTTCTTCTCTGCCCACCCTGCACTCTGGCTCTCTTCCAGGTCCAGGGCATCTCCGCTGCTGGTGGGGGAGGGGGGGCACGCCTGTGGTTGCAGCGCACACAGGATAATCCAGAGGTTTGCCAGGGAGAGGGCAGGAAGAGGGAAAGATAGGCTAGAGGGGGTAGAGAGGATGGGGGGAAAGCAGAGGCTGAAAGGGCCAGGAACGAGGCAGGACAGGACCAAGGAATACAGGGGTGCGAGGAAGAGGGGGAGCAGCCAGGAGTGCAGGGAGTGGGGTGGTGGTAGGCTAAAGGTGATAAAAGCATGAATTCCGGTTTCCTTTAAAACTGCTAGCAAAACGTCTCCCAAGACCCCAATAAGATACTTGTAACTACAAAGTAAAAGACAAACTCATAAATGCAAAAAGCATATGGAAAGATAAGGGAGTGCCAGAAAAGGAAAGAATTCCCAGTAATGTTAAGGATAACAACAGGGCAACTTCATTGTTGTTGCGACAACTGGGGGCCCAAGTACACTTAGCCCATGGGGTCAGGGAGTGATCCAGGTACCCTGGCATCCACTCGTGTCTTTGCCCCACGCCTACCAGCAGGAAGCAATAGATCCATGTAAGTCAAACAGGCTGACTAGATCTTGTCTCTTCGATGAAAAGCCTCCCCCACAAACATCCCCTGAAAATGGGAGAATGAGGAAGCATCTAGCTTATGAGAGAGAGAGGAAAGGGAGTATTTTCTTGAAGACTCAAAAGAAAAAAGGCAAAAAAAAAAAAAAAAAAATCAGTGAAGTGCAGGACACCCTCAGAATCCAGGATAACATGGCCTCTAGATCCTTCATGAACTGTGTTTCTTTCTTCTCTATACACCAGACTCAAAAATAAGGGAAGCAAGGAATTTAAAAAGCAGTTGCCAGATTATGATCCACATTCCAGGCTTAAAGAGTAGAATTCACACTATAGAAAATCTATTCCTTGATAAAGAACAAGCTTGAAGTCTCCCCAGATGCAGAGGAGTGGGGTAAACATTTTAATGATGTAAGATTACAGATAGGAAAAACAAAAGGTGTTTCTGAGAAAAAATGAGATGATCATCTTAAAACTAAAAACAAATCTTTTTTGAATTAAAGTATGCAGATAGAAAGGACCCACCATACCCTAGGCTGTGTCCCTGAAGGGAACACACCTTGACTCATCCTGGCAAAACTAAGGTGATAATTTTTTCTTAACCCATAAACATCCAGGTAAGTATATAGTGTAAAAAAAAAAAAGTTAAATGGGCTGCAAAACCAGAGACATGCAAAGGAACAAGAACCCAACTGCCCTCAGACTGTTTATCTTAGGCCCTCAGGCTGCTGTAACAGTGTACCACATGGTGGCTTAAACAACAGAAATTTATTCTGTCCCATATCTGGAGACTTTAAGTCCACAATTAAGGTGTCCGGCAGGGCCAGGCTCTCTCTGAAGGCTCCAGGAGAGAATCTAATCCATGCCTTTCTTGGTTTCTGGTGTTGCCGGTTATCTTTGGCTTGTAGACACATCACTCTAATCTCTGCCTCTGTCATCACATGGCATCATCCCCTATGTCTGTGCTTTTCTTCTAAGGACAGTCCTAATAAATTAGGGCCTCCGCTAATCCAGTATGACCTCGTTTTACCTCAGTTACATCTACGAAGACCCTACTTCCTATTAAGGTCACCTTCACCAGGTACTGAGGGTTAGAACTTCAACATCTTTTTTGGGGGGGCGGGGGGGGACACACAATTTGACCCACAACACTTCTCTCTAGTACTAAAAACCAGAAGTCAAAAGCAACATCTACAAAACTTGAGGAAGGGAACAGCAAAACCAAACCTTATAAAACCACACCAAGTTTTCTACAATATCAACCAAAAAACATTCTCAGATATTCAAAGGCTCAGAAAATGGCCAGCCCATTTATCCTTCTTGGAAGGAAAAAAAAAAAAAAAAAAGTTACTTAAGAACCAAAATTAACTATTCAACAGTGAAGACAACAAGCCTATTAAGGGGGGGAAAAAAACGGGGGGGGACTATAAATTATAGCCCTAGCCCAGCCTTCAAACACTTCATTCAACTGTCCCTCTTCTGTTTCCACTCCCTTCTCATTCAGGAAATGTGGGTTTTGAACCATATCCTTCACTCCATAGCGCAGAAACAATCTCTTACCTTATCTGGCAACCTCTTAAAACAATAGTGCCCTGTGCCAGAACTTGCAAACAATGGCTAACATTTTTTGCATGGTTGTGAAACTGCATAGAAAAAGCTCTCCCACACCACCCGCCCCCCATCCCCTAAAGCAGCAGAAGAGCACAGAACACCACAACAACCATCTTCATTGCCAAAAAACTGAAATTACGAGAAAGGAAAATTTGAGTTTACCAGATGATCAACATTTTTAAAGACATATGGAAGAAACATTTAAGCCAGTATACACAATCTTGTATATGCTAAGACAGTAGGAAAATGTGCACAACCAAAAGCTAGAAGAAGGTTCAGTAAAATGTTGATGGTTATTCTTAAGGTGGTGGAAGGAGCAACGGTTCTTCCCTTTTACATTTTTGGTTTGACATATATTCTGACATTTTTATAATGAGAATATTTTACAAGAAAATACACTTTATTTTCCATTAAACATTTATCTGAAACATAAATTTGTACCCATCTCTTTCTACTTCAGGAGGTTTCCCAGCAAGCCCCCTGCTGGACACCTGCCAAGTTATCGTTCTCATAACAAGGGAGCCCCCCAGGAAGGAGGGCTCACCTTTCCTTTATCTGGGCACCTCCAACTGTGCCTACTCATCCACCTGGCTCAGACTTGCCCTTGTCCATGTAGCTCAAACTGTCCATCATCTTTTCCCCAGGTCTTACAAACACTGAATGGTCTCCCTTACTGATTGTTCTCACAGTGAAGGTCTGGACTGGCTTCCTCCTACCAGTCACTGTGTGGCTCAAGATCCAGTTCCTTATTCTATGTACTTTGTCTGTAGTACTACAATGACTACTATACAAAGTAGTATGTAGTACTATGTACTACATACAAAGGAACCACACCCGCCCCAGCTCTGTCTACACTCTGACTTCTCTGCTTACAACTTGCAATCTCTAACCAATCAATTCTTCTCTTAACATTAAACTTTCTTGGGGCACCTGGGTGGCTCAGTCGGTTAAGTGTCTGCCTTCAGCTCAGGTCATGATCCTGGGGTCCTGGGATCGAGTTCCGAATTGGGCTCCCTGCTCAGCAGGGAGCCTGCTTCTTCCTCTGTCCCTCCCCCTGCTCATGCTCGTGCTCTCTCAAGTAAAATCTTTAAAAGTAAATAACCGTGGGGTGTCTGGGTGGCTCAGTCAGTTATGCATCTGCCTTCAGCTCAGGTCATGATCCCAGAGTCCTGGGATCAAGCCCAGCATTGGGCTCCGCAGTGAGCCTGCTTCTCCCTCTCCCACTACCCCTGCTTGTGTTCCCTCTCTCGCTGTGCCTCTGTCAAATAAAATCATTTAAAAAAAAGTAAATAACCTTTCTCAAAAACAACATCCTGAATATGACTTCTTACAACATAGAAAATTCCCCTTTTTCTGTAGATCTTGGGTGTGACATTAGGACCACCATGCTGCACATCTCACATCTATGTGAATGATGCCTTGGACCTGCAAGGAGGTGGCGCTGGGTATTGCAACTACCCAATGATTATCCAACTCGTAAAGCCATTCTCTACCCCAATTACACACTGAGCCCCACTAGGACTGCTGGAGCTCACTTACTCTTGAATTTCACGTTATAGCAAGTACCCAAGTAACACATCAGGATTTATATTGAGTTCTCTATTCTAACTATATATGTATGTTCATCAAATGTATCTGTCTAAAAAATGAGGATTAAGTTAGTAGTAAAAGTCTTACTTTCTGTACCAGACAACTTGCTAAGCATTTTACATACATTAGCTTATTTATTCACCATTTGCTGTCACTGTCCCTGGGCTATAGATGAGAAAACTAATGCTTAGGGAGGCTACTAAGTAAGCTGCCTAGGCCCCCACAACCTGCAAGTGGTAGATCTGGATTTGAACCCAGACAGTCTGACCCACCGTCAGAACTCTTCATCATGGCTTCACACCAGCCTGCCTTTGTACACTGTGGATCCCCTTACCAAGGCGTGTACCAAGCGTGGAATGCTGTTCGGTGCTTAAGAAATTCTGACTGTCATCCACAGATAATTTAGCAAGTCACGTTTCCCTGAATGATAATCATTGGGAACATTCTGTCATATTGGACACGATGACATTTTGGGGGTGGAAAAGTAAGTGGGGAGTAAAAGACTTTTAGAACAATACCATAACCAGCACACCACTCCCTCACTAACAACTCAAATCCAAACTCTGGCAGTCCCATCAGCAATTCTGTTGCCAACAGGCCTCATTACAAGAGAAAGGAAGGATAAGAGGGAGCTGCTACCATTTATCTTATTTCAACTCCTTACAAGGAAAATGGGATCTATAAACATTTGGAGGGAAAATATCTCCAAGTTTCTAAGCAGCACTGAAAGTTTCTTCCCCACAAAAAACACGTTAAAAATGCTATATAACCAATTCAGCACACATTCTAGAAAAAAAGCAGTACAGTCAATTGTGTACATGTGGCTGTTTAGCAAGATCCTTTCCAGGCCTGTACTGGGGGGCAGGGAGTGGAGAGAGAGAACAAGACGACTACATTTTCTGCATCTGTTATTTTATTTGCTATATTCCTGCTCTAGCAGCACCACAAATGGGGGGGGGGGGGGGGAGGCAGCATCGCTCAGTTTTCAAAACAGCAGCCTCAATGACATGTCTGGTACAATATCTTAGCAACAATGTCAATATTGTCTCACCACAGCTAACCATATTAACATTCCACTCTAATCATGATTTCTCAAATATAAAATGGAATGCGAGTTACTCCATTCATTCTCTGAGCATCGCTCTGGGAAATACAGTCCTCAAACGATTTCTATAAAGTTGCATGTAAATTAAGCACCAAAATTATATTCAATAGTTATTACTGCTTGTGTACCTAACTTGGAAGCATGAGAATACGCAAATATTGATGAGGAATCGACATAAACACAAGAACCAAGTAAAATACAAATTGCTTTGATGAAATCCTATCCCTGGTTATTTCTGGAATGGAACCCTTGTCACTCATCTCCTTGTAGAGCTGTATTTCAAATGCACCTTTAGACGGCTGCCAAGAACAGAGTTGACTAGATAATGGGGGAGCTCCTTCTCCCAAGAGTTTTCAAATCACATACATGTACTTCTGCCATGGCTGGCTGGGGCTGGCCCTGCACAGACTTAGGAACAAACAGCAGCCTCCTAGTGGCTCTTAAACCTGGCTAACCATTACATTACAAATACATATGCTTGAGCCCCACCTCGGGGTCGGGTGGGAATTTGACTCGCAAATGCTTTTGGGAAGCAGCCAGATTTAGGAACCAATGCGCTAGACAACTACGCCAAAGCCCATTTTTATAAGGACAAGGTGAACACCGAATCATACGGGCACCACACCCCTGAGTGCACACACATCTTGTCTGCAGATACAGAGGCTTCTGGTGGCGGATCCTTGTGTTTAGGACTTAAACCCTTTCCCCCTTCCCTGTCCTAGCCAGCACATGCCATCCCAGACTGTTGACAACAACTGCCCCACAGCATGCCCCCACAGCACTCTGCTAAGGCCAGACCCATCACCACGGCTCTCCTCCATCGGCACCAGATGAAATGGCCAGGGTTGTGTCTGCCACATAGGCAAGGAAACAAAACTATCCAAGACGCTGCCATTCCCTAAAGCCTAAAGGGGTCAAGGGGTGGTGGGGAAAAAAAAAAAGAGTCAGAATGACACAGAAAATACTATCAATCATAGTAAGAGCAAACATAAAATGCTTACAGTGGTCCAGGCACTGTTCTAAGCCCTGTAACTCACTGGATCATCAGGACAACAAACGACCCTGGGAGAGAGATACTATGTTGCAGATGGCGGAAGCTTACACAACTCGGCTGCTACACTACAGAGGACGCGGGCTTTGGAGACAAACTGGGTTCAAATCTTGGCTCTGCCACTAACTGCACAATCTTAAACTAGCTCTCTAACCTCTACTAATAAGCTACTGATTATGTGGGGTAACAGTTTATAGGCATTTAGCACACTGTCCGATACATAGTAAATACTCAAAGAGCATCTTTCATCAGTGCTGCCCTATTTTCTCCCAGAGGATTCACTTCCCAGCTTCTCTATTACATCTGAGGAAAAAAAAAAGATCTCACCCCTCCCTCAACATTTGGGTATCAAAAATTCCTGATATAAATTTAAATATTTATAGGAGTATATTTTATTTCCTCACTTGATGGGCATTTCCCCAAACCAAGGTTACCCTGTGGTAAGAGTGAAACAAATTCCTCACATCATCAATATTATCATGCCTGAACTTAAAATAAAAAAAACTTCATTTCATTTGACCTGTATCATTACTGTATGACAGATTATTACCTTCATTTTATAGGCAAGAAAACAGAAGTTCAGAAAAATGAAACACTTGTTCAAAAAGAGCTAGCAGCTACATTAAACTGGAACTCCCAAGTTTCCTGAAGCCAAGCCAGCAGAGCGCTCATTCATCTTTGAGATGCTGCTTCCACGAAATCAGAAGGGATTTGAAGTACTGTTTGGGGAGTCCAATAACCATGGAAACCATTTAATGGATGGGGGAGGGAAGAACTCCAGAATCTCTAATCTTCGTAATCTTAGAGCGAAGGATGTAGCTTTAAGAGGTTTAATCAGATTAGCAGCATCAAAACTCTCATACAAAGCAGGGAAAGAAAGAGAGCTGACCTCCCTGAAAGAATGATGTGCAACCTCTCAGTTTTCAACACTGAACTTACAGAATTAAAACAAAATCCTTCACTTAATCCTACCAAAAATAAAGGATGAAACATACATGACTCTTTTTAGGTTTTATAATTCAAAATTAAACATGACATGTGTGACTTGCTTAGAACTCTAGCTGGTAATCAATGGTTAACCACTTATCAAAATATTAAAACAGATACTAAACTCAACAAAAAAAAAAATAGGTAAGCATACAGACAGGACAGAGAAAAAAATTTAAATCTCTATGACAAATACTTATATAATATATACTATGTGTCAAGCATGGATTTAAGTACTCTATAAATATTAACTCATTTAATCCTCATAAGTGACCCGTGAGGCACAGAAAGTTTAAGTAATTTGCTCATTTTCACACAGCTGGTAAACTATGGAGCCAGGCTACAGATCCAGGCAGTAGGATTTCAAATGGCCAATAAACATGTGTTTGAATTCATTCTGAAGAACTGCATAATTAAAACAATGAGATACAATTTTTGCCTATCACACTGCAAAGATGAAATAATTTGATTATAACCCATGTTGGTAAGTGTGTAAATAGACATTCTCATACTGAAAATGGAATTGTAAATTTAATGCCACCTTTTTGAAGGGCAATTTGACAAAAATCTAGGAAGATTATAAATGAACAAACTTGTTAACCAACTATCAATAGGGGAAAAATGAAATAAGTTATAGGCTATCTGTCCAATGTAATATTGAGAAACTTTAAAAAAAAAAACCTATCAGTGTGTGCCAATATGAAAAATGTCTAAAACTGCAATCAACAAATTTACAAATAAAACACTGTAAAGTCCGTGTGGGTTTTCTTAAGGATCTATGTATGTGTGTACATATGCACATATATACATAGAAAATATCTGGAAAATCAAATAAGAAACATTAATTGCCTTTAGAGAGCAAAAAGCAAAGCAGAGAAGAAATAGGGATGTGTCTTTATTTTTAATACTATTATAGTTTTTTTTTTTCCTTAATTTTATTTGTTTGAGAGCGAAAGCACAAGTTGGGTGAGGGGCAGAGGGAGAAGCAGACTCCCTGCCGAGCAGGGAGCCCAATGCAGGACTCAATCCTGGGACTCCAGGATCATGACCTGAGCCAAAGGCAGATGCCCAACCTACTGAGCCACCCAGGCACCCTAGCTTTTTTTTTTTTTTTTAAATAATTGTATATTTAACTATTTACATTTATGGTGTTTAAATGGCTTTACAAAAACCAAATAGGATGGATTTGTAACAGTCTCAAAGACACCAAGCAGAAATGGTCCTTAAGATACAGAAAAAGGGGGCGCCTGGGTGGCTGAGTCAGTTGGGCATCTGCCTTCGGCTCAGGTCATGATCCTGGAGTCCCAGGGTTGAGCCTCGCATCAGGCTCCCTGCTCAGCAGGTAGTCTGCTTCTCCCTCTGCCTCTCACCCAGATCATGTTTCTCTCTCTTTCCCTCACTCTCTCTCAAATAATAAAATCTTTAGGGGAAAAAAAAAATGATACAGAAAAAGAAGAGATACTATTCACAGTTACTGAGTCTTGATATCAAGACCATATAAGAAACTCAAATAATCCTTTGGGGTTGGGGCAGGGTAGAAATCAAAATTCCTGGAGAGAGAAATTATAAAGGAAATCTACTGTCTTCTATCTCACGGATAGCTCTTCCTTTCTATTTATTCAGTGCTAGAAATAAAAATAATGGAGCTAGCCAGAGACACAGTAGAAACTGAACTAGTCTGGAGTCAGAAACTACACTTCGATCCTATGTTTGCTTTAGCTATATAATGTTGGGCAGTTGCTCAATGCCTCTTTTCCAAATATTCCTCAAAAAAGAAGACACTGGGGTGCCCGGGTGGCTCAGCTGGTTAAGCGTCCAGCTCTTGGTTTTGGCTCAGGTCACGATCACAGGGTCCTGGGATTGGGAGACCCTTGTCAGACTCCTTGCTCAGTGGGGAGCCTGCTTCTCCCTCTCCCTCTGTTCCTCTCCCCCCAGCTCATGCTCTGTCTCTCTCTCTCTCAGATAAATAAAATCTTTAAAAAAAAAAAAAAAAAGACAATGAACTCAATTTCTAAGACTCTTCTGGTTCTAAAACCTTTAATTTCATTACTTTACCTTAGTTTGAAAAAGAATCCCTACATCTAAAAATCTAAGATTATAAACCATGGATAAAAATTTTTACACTTAACAATACAGCAGTTTGAGGCACCTGGGTGACTCAGTTGGTTAGGCGTCTGCCTTTGGCTCGGGTCATAATCCCAGGGTCCTGGAATCGAGTCCCACGTAGGGCTCCTTGCTCAGCGGGGAGCCTTTTTCTCCCTCTGCCTGTTGCCCCTGCTTGTGCACACACTCTCTCAAAAAAAAAAAGAAAAAAAAGAATACAGCAATTTATTAAAGAGATGCTTAACTATCTGGAACTATCCCAGCCTGCTGGTAGCAACTCACTGGGAACCAGGCTTCTAGCACATCCAGGTATCAGGAGGTACTGAGACTTTCGGACTGTGCAGAGAGAGAGAAAGTTATCAAGTACTATGGAAAACCTGATGACTCATTTTGAGTCAGTTTTATGCCTTTATTTTGGTTTCTCTATAAATTTCTTAAACAGAAGCCAATCAGACCAGCAATATCTCCAGCCTCAACACAAACCTGGTATTTTAACAACACAGGCAGGTTTTAGTAACTTCAATAAAAATTCCCCTGTGAGTGACTTTATAAGGAAATCCTACTACTACACACCAGGGGCCATACTAGAAAAAGGGAAGATCCAGCCTGAAGAGCCTCTCACACTCACAACAGAAAAAATGTACAGCTGATCCTTGAACAACATGGGTTTAAACTACACAGGACCAAGACGCTTATCTTTTTCAGTAAATACAGTATAATATTGTAAATGTATTTTCTCTTTATTATTTTCTTAACATTTTTCTCTAGCTTACTCTTTTTTAAGAATACAGTATATAATAAATATACAAAATGCATCAATCAACTATTTACATTATTGGGAAAGCTTCTGGGTCAACAATAGGCTATTAAGTTCTGGAGAGTCAAAAGTTATACTTGAATTTTTGAGTGTGGATGGGGAAGGAGGAGGAGGGTAGGTGCCTCTAACCCCCATGTTGTTCAAGGGTCAATTGTACAAGGTCATAAAAAGACAATGAGGAGAAAATATAAACGGGTACTGAATATTTAAGAGGTCTAACAATCTCAAAGAAATGCTAATTAAAAACATATACATGTTTTAACTTATAAAATCAGCAAAGATTATCAAAATCTACAAATACCCAATACTAGGAAGAGTCATGTAAGCAGGCACAATCACATACTGCTTACACAGGTGACAATCAATACAATCCTTCTGGAAAAGAATTTGGCAAGAGGTACCACAGGCTTCTGAAAAGTTTGTTTTCTTTTCATTATTAATTTCTTGCCTAGAAACATTCTACTAAAATAATCAGAGATTTCTAGACAGATACCTATTTTCCAGAGGCTTGTTTTTTTTTTTTAAATGAATGAGAAAAGCATGTACCCAAACAAAATCATGGTATAGGAGTACAATAAAATATTAAGCATTTATCAAAGACTAATGACATTGAAAAGGATAAGCAAAAGACAAAGAATATCCTGGGGCTTTTTAAATTCTTATTAGTATTCTCCAAATTTTTTACAATGAGCACATACTATATCGGGCACAGATTCAAAGACCCATATTTATTCTCACTTTAACTTCTCTAAAACTGAAATGCATGTAATAGTTGATGGCATCTTAAAAATCAGCATCACCCAGGCAGTGATCATAACGTCGTACCCACTGACTGCAAACCTGGGTTGTCACGTCTGGTAGAGTGACAATTTTAGCCCTTTCCAGGTTTCAGTCAACAGATCACTTAAGGTCAGCTGTGGAAGGCAAAAGAATCCTGAATTATATCTGAAAGCTTTCCATTAAAATCTCCTTTTGAGATCATGAAAGGATGGTAGAAATGTAATGTGGAGAAAAATGGATATTGACAACTAGGTTTAAAAAAAATGACAAGAATTAGACTCTGAATATAAATTAGAAATGCTTTAACCAACCTGTTTATATTTTCCTTCAGTTTTTTTTTTGTTTTTTTGTTTTTTTTTTTTTAAGACTTACTTATTTGAGAGAGAGAGTATGTACACACAAGCACACGAGCGGGAGGGGCAGAGAGAGAGGGAGAGAGAATCCCAAGCAGATCCCATGCCAAGCAGAGAGCCCGATTTGGGGCTCAATCCTATGACCGAAAGATCACACACGACCCAAGCCAAAACCAAGAGTTGGATCCCCAACCAGCTGCACCACCCAGGGTCCCCTCTTTGCCTTCAGTTTTATGAAAAAGATTGAGATACATAAAAATAACTCTAAAGGAAATCTTCAGTAAGGCAAAAATTTTAAGTAATAAAGTATCATGTCAGTTAATTGACAGTAGCTCTTTCTTCCTTAGAGGTACATGAAATATGGTATGTTTTATAGTCAGTGAAATACAGTATTACATTTATAATCAGAAAAGAGACAAGTGCTACGGACTGAACTGTGTCTCCTGAAAATTTGTATATTGAAGCCTTAAACCCACATGTGATGGTATTTGGAGATGGGGCCCCTGAAGATAATTAGTTTTAACTGACCTCAGGAGGGTGGGGCCCTTGTGATGGGATTAGTGTCCTTGTCAGAAGAAGTACCAGAGAGCTCGCTCTTGTCATTTGAGGACACAGGAAGAAGGTAACTACAAGCCAGAAAGAGTCTTCACCAGACGGTGGAGACACACAGACTCTACTTTCCAACTCCGTGATTTCAGATGTGAATAAAGGTTTCTCAATTTGAGGCTCCACACCAAGGCTAATGCTACCCAACAGGTTAGCCTTGGTGGCCACCCATCAGCTGCAGGACAACTCAAGGTCGAAGCCTCATCCTCTTAAGACGAATAGTAAGCTTAGATCATCCTTCACAGAAAAAAAAAAAGTCAATCTAGGTCAAATCTTTAGTAGCCTACCTCCCCACTACAAACTACATTTGCCAATAGATTATATGAAATCAAGTTTTCTATATTTCTGTAGAATAGAAATAAAACCTTGGAATTCTCCTCCTAGAAAATGCAAATGGGAGGCTTCTGGGTGGCTTAGTCGGTTAAGCAACCAACTCTTGATTTCAGCTCAGGTCATGATATCAGTGCCGTGAAATCGAGCCCATGTCTGGCTCCTTGCTGGCTGTGGAGCCTACTTAAGAGTCTCTCTCCCTCTCCCTGGCCACCTCCACTTGCTCTCAATTTCTTTCAAAAAAAAAAACATGTATGTGTATATATAATTTTAAAAAAGCAAATGGTCACATGAAAATTCAGATATAGAGTTTTTATGGGAATTAGAAACTACACATGACAAGCCTCTTTGAAAATTAGGTATATAGAAAATAAGACCATTGTTTTGGGGTTATTTTACAGAAAAGCAGTTTTTTTTTTTTTGTTTTTTTTTTACAGATTTATTTATTTGACAGAGAGACACACAGCAAGAGACACAGCGAGAGAGGGAACACAAGCAGGGGGAGTGGGAGAGGGAGAAGCAGGCTTCCCACTGAGCAGGGAGCCCGATGTGGGGCTCTATCCCAGGACCCTCGGATCATGACCTGAGCCGAAGGCAGATGCCCAACAACTGAGCCACCCAGGCGCCCCAGCTTTTTTTTTTTTTTTTAATATGTATATAATAAAATCAGATTTGATCCAAAAAATGAGACTCTGAACTGTTATTTTATGTTCCCTATTAAGTTTCCTACTGCGTTTACACATATACAGTTGACCCTTGAACAGAACGGGTTTGAACTACACAGGTCCACTTCTATGTGTTTTTTTTCCCCCCAATAAATACAGTCAGTACTGTAAATGTATTTTCTCTTCCCCATATTTTCTTAGCAAACTTTTTTCTAGATTATAATACAGTAAATAACACAAAATATGTGTTAATAGATTGTTTTTTATCAGTAAGGCTTCCAGTCCAATAGGTTATTAGTTTACATTCTGGGGAGTCAAAAGTTATATGTAGATTTTCAACTATATGGGGGCTGGAATCCATAACCTCTGCGTTGTTCTGGGGACAACTGCACATACAAAGAGGAACCCAAATAAATGTTGTTTGAGAATTCTGCTACAAACTTTATGATTCAGATAGGCTGTGACTTGCTGGAGGGGGGGGGGGGTCTTATTAGCCAGAAAACAGAAAATCCAGGAGGTATCTTGATTTCACCTTCTCTGTCCAGAGCTTTCTCTAATTATGCCCTTCACAGGAAACAGGCCGTTCAGGATGAACCAGCTTGGTCCATGACATGTAGACGCCTGACACATGACAAATGCTAAGTATCTGTTCTCTTCCTTCTCTCTTTCATCCTTTCTATTTCCCTAAAACACATGGGAAAGCTACAAAGAGGATGGAAGGCAGAGCCTTCTACATAGGAAGACCTTCATTAATTAAGGATGTGTTGAAATGAAACACCCCAGGAACTCTATCAACTGTACTTAGAAATCTATTCTTAAAGTTGCTTACTGACTCCCAAAATCTCTTTAGCAAGGGAGAAAGTCTTCTGGTTTAACTTCACAAAGAAAAAGGATAAAATGCCAGTACTTGATATAGGCTGATAGGTAAAATAATGGATTTTCCAAGTATAAACCACCATATGAGAGACCAAGGACTCAGCTTTCACAGTTTTGTTATGAGGAAAAGGGTCAGGATGGCACAAAAGACCTCAGTATGCAAGGATGATGGCAGAATCTGTATTTGAAGATGGGAAGTCATGGAAAGAAGCTTTCAGAACATCACTCCTCTGCCTGAGAGCAGTCCTGCCTTTTCTTCAACTGGGAAAGAACAAGAAGTCTTACAATGGTTTTGTTTGTTCAAGGCACCACACAGTTTTCTCAGGAAAGGAAAGGTCTGCAGAGTATCAAGCAGAAGTCAGGTGTCGAGTGAGACGCTTCTGCAAAAAGGTTCTCTTATTCAGCCCTGATGACATCCTTGTAAGGCAGCTTCGTCAAGCTAAGGAACTTGTCCCAACTCATGTAAACCGGGAGGCGATCAAGCTGGGATTGGAGTCTGTGACTTCTAATTCCACAGTCTGCTTTTTCTAGACTTTGAGACAGGTATAAGAGACAACAAAGAGAAACTGGTGAAGGAACCAAGCTAACCAGAGGGAACAGTGTTCCTGATTCTACCAAAAGCCAGCTTGGCCTCTATTCTGTGTTTATACCCTGCCCCAATATTTTACAGAATTTGCTTAAGTGCCCTGGTAAAGCGAAATACAATACGTTAGATTGAATTATTTCTGCCTGTTCTGTTGCTTGGGAAACATTTTTGGAGTCCGTTAACAACAAGATACCAAATATCCATAGCTCAGCAAGACAGTCACTGCACTAAATTCCTAAATAATAGTCCACAACCACAGAAAATGGGCAATGCAGCACAGAATAATCAAAAGCAGCTTCATATTTTCCGGATAAAACAAAGCATCGTTTGTATTGAGGCATTTTTAGAAGGTACCACTGAAAACCAGACTGCAGCCTGGAATGGCTTAAAATACCACATTTAACAATCACATCAATGGCTTTTAAACTTTAGAGGCAAACAGCTTGCTTTTACTACAAATTCAAAGTGAAGGATTAGATGCAAAGCTAACAGATTAATTCAGTACACACTCAAGTTTAGAGACTATCCAATGTCTTAATTAACACCATTATAAGTGCACTTAGCCAACCAGCTGGGTTTTAACGATGAAAAGGTGAAGGTCAACTGTCTTTTTTTTTTTTTAAGTAAATTACTTCAAACTAAGCCCCCCTGCTGGAAAAAAAAGAACACAAATAATTAAACTAAAGGGAAAGACTAATAAACAATTATTTTGGCATATTAAGCAACCCTTCCTTCATCAGTCTATATATATATATATATATATTTTAAAGATTTTATTTGACAGAGAGAGACACAGCGAGAGAGGGAACACAAGCAGGGGGAGAGGGAGAAGCAGACTCCCAGCCGATCAGGGAGCCCAACACAGAGCTCGATCCCAGGACCCTGGGATCATGACCCGAGCCGAAGGCAGACGCTTAACGACTGAGCCACCCAGGTGTCCCATCAGTCTATATTTTAATTGAGGCAGTACCACAATTAAAAGTTCACCAAACTTTGTTCTTCTGACTCAACATGGAGCCACCTCCACACCAAAACAGAGCAACTAGAAAAGTTGGATAGGGCAAAAGGCTATGGTTTCAAGATTGGCAGAGGACAGGAGAAGGAATGCATATAGAGGGAGAGGGACCAACCCTCTCTCACAAGGCAATTGGTCTTGCCTGCCTAATGCTTCCAGAATGATGCCAATATCTCTGGGATTAAAAGAAAAAACAAAAACTGTTATCAGCTGTGAGCTATAATTATACTAAAGATGTTAGGTAAAAATCAGTATTCATTTCTTGGAGACCAATAGGAAAAAAAAAAAGTCCAAAAAACTAGCCAAATCATTTACTAGGTGGACACAGTAGCTATTCTAATCAGCTATACTAAATATCTGTGCTTGGTTTTTGTGGTAGAGGGACCTGCCAATGTCGATGACAGAAGAATCCTCTACAGCGCATGCCTTGGTGGGAGGTGAAGTCCACTTTACCCTATAGAAGCTAAGAAGTCAAAATACATATTTGTCCAGCCTCTCTTGCAGCTAGAAGCCAGGCATGGGAACCAGGTTCAGCCATTTAGAAACACTTACCCCACACTTTCAGTTTTTCCTTGGCTATTCTTAAGCATTTTCTCTTCCAGATGAATTTTTAGATCAACTGGTTATGTCAAGTTTAAAAAAAAAAAAAATGACAGGACTTTTCTGGGCAGTGAAAATACTGCGTATGATACAGATCAGATCATTACATATTTGTCCAAACCCACAGAATGTACCATACCAAGAATGAACCCTGATGTAAACTGTGGAATTTGGGTGATTATGATGTGTCAGTGTGGGTTCATCAGTTGTAACAAATGTACTACTCTGGTGGGGGGTGTTGATCCTGGGGGAGACTACGTATGAGTGGGGACAGAGGCTACATGGGAAATCTCTGTACCTGCTACTCAGTTTTTCTGTGAACTTCAAACTGCTCTAAAAGAACAAGGTCTTTAAAAATAAAATAGTTGGGATTTCATTAGGGATTAAATAGAATGCATAGGTAATTCCATAAGAGAGAGTCGGTTTAAAATACTGCATCTGCCCATTTGGGAACATTGTTCTTCTGTTAAGTGCTTCAGCAAAGTTTTATTCTTCTCTTCAATGTAAGTTTTGCACACTTTTTTTTTTGGTTAATATTTAAAGTTTTTGTTTCTATTATAAAATGGGACATTTCCCCATGCATTATCTAAATAGTGTTGTTGTACAGAAAAGATATTAATTCCCTACACTGCTCTTATATCAACTCTAAACTCTTATTTTGGTCCAGATTTGTATCAGAATACTCTCAATATACTTAATTATTTCATCTTTAAATTAAATAGGTTTAATAATAGTAACACAAAAGTTTTTTGATAGCAAAGGTCACTTAAAATAAAAAGACATGGTCTCTCCTCTCTGGAGAGCCTCAAAATAAATACCACATTTGCTTAAGATCAAGGTCCTAGGGGCACCTGGGTGGCTCAGTCGTTAAGTGTCTGCCTTCGGCTCAGGTCATGATCCCAGGTTCCTGGGATTGAGCCCCACATCAGGCTCTCTGCTCCGCGGGAAGCCTGCTTCTCCCTCTCCCACTCCCCCTGCTTGTGTTCCCTCTCTCGCTGTTTCTCTGTCAAATAAATAAAAATCTTAAAAAAAAAAAAAAAATCAAGGTCCTAACATAAGAGCAGGGAGAGGGGAAAAAAAAAAAAATATATATATATATATATGTATATATATATATATACACACACACATGCCCTCATCTAGCTCTCCCCACACTGTGGTTTAATATTGATTTTTGCTGCCTCAGTCCTAACTCAAGGTCAAGAGAAACACAGTGCTCATTTGCACTGATGGAATAGTGGGGACAAGGCAAATGTACTTTCCCCAAAAACATTTTCAAGTTTTTAATATTGTATTCTCTGACACAATTCTACAGCTTTCAGAAAACACGTTTTGCTTAGCTGTAAGCATTTCCTAGGTTAAAAAAAAAAAAGAATTTTGCTATTTTTAGAGTTCACTCAGGGTTCAATAGTTTAATACTATATATATTTCAAATACCCTTATATACATGTAACTTAAATTTCAATACCTGCTAAAATTTTGCCAGTAATTTAAAGTAGATACATGGGACATTTTCTTTTAGGGATAGGAACTGAAGGTATAACAACTTTTCAATATTTCTGAAAAATGTTTGTTTTAAGTACTAAATTTAACTCAGTGATTGTTTTCTAAATTCTCAAAGCCAATTCGATAAAAAAAAAGGGAGGGGGTTCAAGATTGTAAAAATCTACAAAGGATATATAAAATGCTGAGCTCAATATTTTAGACAAAAATATTTCCTAAATTTCTATAATTGTTAGTTCAAGTACATAGAAATGAATTTTCCTTTGTCTTTGCAACAAAGATTGGTTTTAATTGGAAACAGTAGAGCAAAATTTTTCCATATTGCAGGAGATATTATTACTCAAGTTTCAGGGCAGTCTCCATAGATTAGCTAACTTTAATTTACACAGAAACTTAGCTATGATCTACTTATATAATGAGAGTTGGCACAGAGCTCAACATATGAATGGTCAAATTCCAAGTATTTTCCCCAATCATCTTGTGACATAACTTCATCAAGATTTAAAATTCCATCTGCCTTGTTCCCCAACTAACACAACCAGGTTCTAGTTAAGAGAAAAAAGGCACATACCATACAGATGTTTTATGAGAAATGTTCCCATTGCTTTTTCAAGTTGGTTTGCATTAGTGAAAAACCATAGTGTGGGAATTATTATGAAGAAATGATTCAGAAAAAACAGTAGTTGCTCTTAAGGACCAGAGAGGGGAATAAACCCAAAATCACATGTTCTAAAATGGGAAAAGTTACAAATGCAAACTATGTTCACTGTCTGGCCATTCTGAAAGGCAGGGTGCCCCAAATCATTACTGTACTGTTTGTTATTTCACTGGCACTGGTCAAAGAGGATGGTGGGTCTGTTGTGAAAGACTCCATTACTAAGTAGGGAGTTTTGGCTTGGAGACCCAGGCCACTCATTGGGCGGCTCCAGCCAGACAGACAGCTTAGGACCTAACTTTATGCTGGAAATTACAAAGACATCTAAAGAAGCAAGTAACAAAGTCCCTAGGATGAATGTCAGATGAGCCAAAACTGGGGGGGGGGGGGGGGGGCGGGGAGAGTGGAGGGCGGGAATTTTTTTAAACTGCTTTCAGAAAAATAAAGAGAAGGATATTTTGGCCTTGACCCAGCAGAGGGTGAATGTCCTCCTGGACAGAAATTGTGTGAACTGAAAATTCTCCATAGTAACAATTCTAATTAATTATTCAAAGGTAGGGGTTGGTTTCTTAAGGTTAAAAGCTGACTATGGTTTCTTGTTTCTATCGTTAAAAACTGAATTCTTTGTATCAGCTTATGCAGGGATTAATGAAAAGCTTCTGATGGAATCTTAACAGTAACTTTACAATAAAGACTACTTTTAACGTAAGTTTGCCGTTTGCAGACTTTTTGGTTTAAGGGATAACAAAATTTGTCTAAGTTCCATATAACTAAAAAGTATAAGCCCTCTTATTCTATGATGTAAGTACAGAAACAACAGATATTAACATTGTCATAACATTACATATATTATGTAATTATATACACACATAATATGTAATAAAAAGTATTACAAGATCTTTTCAAATGAAAAGTTAACTATAATTCAGTGATGTTTTAGTAATAAGTGGATTTATACTTTAATAGAAATCAAAACTGAAGTGTTATTCAATATACAGTAACTCAGAAAACCAGCCACTTTCCAACTCTGGATTATCATAAGTTTGCAGAGTAAAATAGCACATTTTGGGGAAATTAATCCATGCTAACAGATTTTTATTGTATAATAATGGTAAACAATATGTAATTTTTCTAGAAAAATAGGCCACTAAGTGGTCACCAAAATAACGTTAGAAGAGTTTATCACATGGAATGCAATGAAGAGTCACAAGGACCACATAAGCACCAGAAGTCTATAAACAGGAATGAAATCCAAGCCAAATGAAGTAGCTCTCATCATAATGAAAACTAGCAGTCTGGCACTGAGTGAGGCTACACCTGTTAGGCGGAAAATTTGATACTCAAAAGATGAGGACCAGTCAGCCAGCAGTTGGTCAAACATAAAATGCAATCACGTGTGGGAAAAGGGAAAGGGCTTTCTAGAAACCAAATTCCTGGACACACCTGCTATCCCTCCATGTCTATAACTCTGACTGCCTCTGGATCTGAATGATCTGTTAAAATTATGAACCTTACAAGTCTTCTGGGGAAGGATTTGGTTCATAACCCAAACTCAATTTTTAAAGTCACTTCCCATAAGAAAGCTCAGAAATAGGGGCACCTGGGTGGCTCAGTCAGTTGGGTGTCTGCCTTCGGCTCAGGTCATGATCCCAGAGTCCTGGGATCGAGTCCCACATTGGGCTCCCTGCTCAGCAGGGAGTCTGCTTCACCCTCTGCCCCTCACCCCACTCGTGCTCTATCTCACTCTCACGGTCTCTCTCTAAAATAAGTACAATCTTAAAAAAAAAAAAAAACTCACAAATACATTTAGTTTCTCATAGCTTCCAGTATTATGTGCGTCCTAACCCAGAACACTCCTCAGA
Source organism: Halichoerus grypus (assembly GCF_964656455.1). Lineage (NCBI taxonomy): Eukaryota > Metazoa > Chordata > Mammalia > Carnivora > Phocidae > Halichoerus > Halichoerus grypus. The sequence goes on along the minus strand of NC_135715.1, from coordinate 123,154,744 downwards.
CCCATTCCCAACGCAATGGTGCCCACCCAGCCTGGAGTGCACAGGTGTCACGGCCCCATGGACACCTGCTTGTACATACCTGTTTCTTTCCTGCTTCCCTTTCCTCCCTCACGGCTCTTCTTCAGCACAGCTTTTAACATTTTCCACACTCTTTGCTTCTAAAGAGAAAAGGAGGGGAGGGAAGAGGAATTAGGGGTTGTGAGCTGGAATTGAACTTACATACTGACATAAAAGGTAACTTGGGCTCTAACAGATTGCTTAGGAAAATGTAAAGGTACCCTGAGTCTTACAGTAATTTTCTGTGAAGAAACTAAGATGGGGAACTAAATGTTAAAGACACAAGGAGTGTTTTATAACTTTTAATGAAGTGATCAGAAGTTCACTGTATTGTTATAAAAGTTACACACACACACACACACACACACACACACACACACACACACACACACACCCCCAGGGCATTCTCAGCATTCCACATCGAATTAAGGTTACAAGGCTAAATCTGGGCACATTACTGTAAGATGTCTGGCACAGGAATTCAGATCTAACCCCAGCTCATCAAAAGAAAACATGAGAACGGAGAATCAACAAGATAATGGTTAAGAATAAAGCTACACGGTTAAAGGCATGTTTTGCAGATGCTACTGATTATATAACCACAAGGAAAACATTTTGGAAGTTTATCAGATTAAAACATACCTTATAAGCATTTGCAAAATAAATACAACAGAAACACATTTTAAAGCTGATGTTAGGAGCCCCAATCAAACAGCATACACAACAGTGTGTTTTTACTACATATGGTTAGGACTTTTTGGGGGGGATGGGGAGGAAAGTAGAACAGTCTGTGGCACTACAGCTGAATCCTTAAAATGATAAGCTGCATTTTTAAACAGGGTTGTACTGAGCATGGAAAAACAACACAATAGCCCAGGCCTAAGATGAAACCTAAAACCATCCCTATAGCAAGAGACAGACAAAAGGACCATTATTTCATCATGGAGTCTCCTGCAGCTCTCTTTTTCCTCCAGTAACTCAGATGAGATGGCTGGACAACTCCCAGCAGTAACAAATCCGAGTGGGTTGTGTTACCCATCACAACCTTGTTAATGCACTAAGGGCAGGAAGGTGGAAGGCAGGCAGGTTGCTCCTGGAAGAAAGAAGAGGGGGAGAGGGGCTAAGAGGGAGAAACACGTGTGTAGAAGAGGGTCCCACCTGCCTATTGAGCCTGAATGCTTGAAATGGCCTTGGTGTAGCACCCCACACAACTGCTCAACCCCAGAGTGAAGCAGAGCCTCTGTGGGGGCAGAGAGAGAGCAGTCCCTAAGTACTGCCATTCAGAGTCACACAACATTAGCACACACAGTGACCTTCTTATCATTTGGTCCAGGCCTGTATTTATTTTTCCAAGTCCTTTGTTTCCCTGATGAAGAAACAGAGACCCTGGAAGGCTGACTGCCCAGGGGTCACACAGCTAATTAATAGCAGGGCCCAAATCCAAATCTGCAAACTCCTAGCAAGGGTCCTCCTCCTCCCACTGCTCTGCCTCTCCTCTCAGAAAATGAAAGGTTTGGGCAACAGCAATCAAACAAATGAACAAACAAAAATCAACAAACCAACCCACCCTAGAGATACCAGGAGGATAGTATCTTTAAGCAGAATTTGGAGAAAGCTATAGTGAAGTTTGATAGGGTTAAATCACCTTATAAACAAGTCTCTACACACAAAAGGGGCATGGCTTACAGCCTAATTCTTCTTTAAAATGCTACTTCAGTGAACCCTGGTGTAAAGATTTGGGTTTCACCTGAAGGGCAAGCACGGAATCTGGGAAGAGGACCACAGTGTGCTTCTACAAGGTAACTACGGAAACACAAATTTCTCTTGACGGTCATGCTTAAAACACTGCAAAATGCTGTGTAAAAAATGGTGGACAAAATTCAATAATAGATGCCTGCTAAGCACAGATATTTTCTTTGCCAAAAATCAACCAACCTTCAGGATTTGTCATTTCACAAAGACTATATATTTTAAAAAATAAAGAAAAATAAAACATGCCAACAGAGCTTGGCCACGGTCCCTTGGTGAGTTGTCCAGAAGCCCCACGCTTCTCTGGATCACAGACTAGCTCAGGCCCCACCATGGCGGTGAGGCTGCCCGTGATCCATCACCCTGGTCATCTCCAACCCACAGCAGATCTGCTGTGCCACTGGGAAGACACATCCCACAGGACAAGGACTAAGACACACTGACTCAGGCATCTCATGCCAGACATCTTGGATGCCTACTTTGGGGAGCTCAGCTGTTTTCAGGATTGTCGTATCTTCCACATCAGTGGTCTTGAGTCAAGTGAAAGAGGCTATCAGATAGCCACTATAATTTTTCTTTCCAGTTCCTGCTTTCCTCCATAAATAGCAAGTCAAGGGGAAAAGCTTAAATTTATATTCTAAGACCTATTCAAACTGTGACCTGAAGAAACTTCAAATGAGTCTACCCGAGTGCAAAAGTCACTTCAGCTGCCATTTCTTTAAATTATATACTTTTGAGGAAGAGAGAAAAGACCAGCCTCCAGACCAGCGTCTGAAATTCTCTAAAGGGAGAAAACTGCCTATCATTTTCACTTAAAAGAAAATAAAATATGAGTATAGGACATTAACCTTAGAAGACCAACGACCTGAACGCACCTAGATTTCCTTATTTTTCTACTGCCATTCAACATCCAAGTTTCCCAGATACCATAAGTTCTTCCTTTTAAAATGCCCAGAAGTTACATAAAGTACCAAACTTACTTTCACTTTTTGGATTTCTCATTTACCACATAGAGTCTTTGAGAATAGGCACAACTTCTCCATGTTATGTGTTAGAATTCTGCACAGTGACTACAGTGATAGATAAAATATAACAAAGATCACCCTAGGTAAAACAGGGAGGATTTCAAAGCAAGACAAAATCTGTTTTGGCTTGCAATCACAAGAGCAGCATCATAACCATGACCACCTTGTCTGAAATCACAGAATAACACTAGTATGAAAATTTTCCTCTTCTGGAGTGCCATACCGCGTATTTACACAATTCCAAGTTGAATCTGTGAGCTGAGGGCAGGGACTATGTTTATTCTTTAATACAAACAGAAGCCAGAACACAGGCTTCGCACCCACTCTGTTCTCAGCATTTGTTGACAGATTTAACTAGGTTGCAATGAACACAGATGAGCAATTTCCTCCAAATCAAGCAATTAGCCAACATTTATAGCAGTTTATAAGTTACAAGGAACATTCCTATATATGTTCATTCACAAGGAATGCCAGAAAATGCAGTTAAATCCATGTGACATCAGGCAATGAGATACTAGTGAGGAAAATGCTGCATTTCATAATACTCTTTCATGTCCACACCTGAATTAACCTTAAAAACTCTCACAATCACAAAATCTTATTATCCAGTTATCCTGAATTTGTGCACACTCCATTGGAAGGAGCCTCTCCCATCAAACAGTTTATCTGACCTCAGAGCAAAGCTTCTTCTGAAGGTGCCTCCCTTCTTTTGTCAACATCAAGCAAACCAGAACAGCAATATTTACAAGTGAAACACTGAAAAATAAGTTGTACATAATTAAGGATTCCCCCCCTCCCCCCAGAAAAGGGAGACATCAAAAACATACTCAACTTTAAGGGTATGAAAATTTTTTTCCAACCAAGATTTGACTCATCTGAATAATAGCCATGTCCTCTGTATGGCTACTTTTAGAATTTACTTTCCATTAGCAACCTTTAATGTTTGCTAAAAGAAAGGAAATGTGTGGCGGCAGTGGGGGGTCTGAAGCACCTTTCAAGATAAATAATATATAGAATAGAGCAAGTCAAGAAAACAAAGCAGAATAGAGACCACAAAAGGAAACAAAGAGGCCTGCTAGATGGGGCACTGGCTGTTGGCTGGAAATTCACGGAAAACTGTGTTATAGAAGCTTCCTGAAAGCAAGAGCCATATCTCAACATTCTTTTAGAGCTCCCATGAGGCTGGGGAAAAACAACCCTTGATGAATACTTGAAATTCCAGTAGGTCTCTCTCCCCGCCCCCACTTTTTTTTCCCCCCTATATTAGAAAAAGCCCAGGAATCAAGAGACCTAATCCCAGCCCTGGTCCTTGTGCTGTGACTGGGAACAAGTCACTGAACTTCTCTAAGGATTCAGATGATTCGTCCAGAAAAGCTGGGGGAGACAAGAGTGGCTACTGACCAAGCAATCAGAAAGCAACTGTATGATGTTATTGCCCCATTTCCACTGCTAGTATGGCATCAATGGGCTATAATTTATTCCCCAAGACACAAAGGCTCAACCATTCACTCTTCTTTATTCAAAGCCATTCCACAAACCGTACCTCTAATTCTACTGCTCTTTATACTTAGGCTTATCGTAGGCAAAAAGACTTCAGATTTGAGTAGGACTTACTAAAAAGCATAGTAAATTTACAGCCTCAAGTAACCTGAATTTAAAAGATTTCTGGGCATGAAGTCTCAACTCAAATGTTTTCTGATGCACAAATTAAGTGGAAACTATTAGATTGAAATCACTTTCAGCCCACATTTTAAATATTTTATAGGAGGATATAGAAGTTGCTTTGGGAAAAGTTTCTAAAAAAAAACAAAAAACCTGACTCTCCTGGGGCACCTGGCTGGCTCAGTAGGTAGAGCATGCGACTCTCGATCTTGGGGTTGTGAGTTTGAGCCACACGTTGGGTATAGAGATTACTTAAAAAAATTTTAAATCCTGACTCTTCCAAGCTGGTATTTCAAGTTACTAGAAAATTACTAATATGCAAGTTTGTTCAAAGAAGTTTTCATTTTGTGAACTACTTGACACAAAGGAAATTTCACTTTAGGAGGAAAATATGAACAAGCTACTTCCTTCTGGCTCCAAGAGCCATTTTTTTTTATATTGTGAAGAGATCTGTTGAGCCCAACTTTTAAACACTACTTCCTCCATAAAGCCTTCCCAGGCCATGGCAGTCAACTCTACAAATCCCTCCCAGTACCTAGCAATGTACCTTATACACAAAAAACACTAAGGACATTTTTTAAATGTATGAATAGCAGGTTGTTATGGAAGGGAACTCAATGGCAATCCTCTCACACGAGGGGTTTGGACCAGTAATTTAAGAATTGTTCTGGTACCAACCACTAGTTTCCAAATTTATGGTCAAAGTTATCTGGCCTATACACAATCAACAACTCATTTCCACAGCAGGATCTGTTCTCTTATCCGGTCTTCAGAAGCCTGCAGGGAGGTTTTATTTTGGTATTTCAAATACACATACAGAAGGGATAAGTACAATGACAGAAAAGCCAAAACCTGAAATCAATACATTCTCCTTCAAACCAGGAAGAGCTCAGATAAGGAGAAAACCAAAGGCAGCATTCCTGGCAATAAGCCTTATGAGTCCCAGGCCAATGGCTATTTACAAGACTGAGCACCAGTCTTGCAGAAAGCCCCTGGTTGCCAGAAGCTGTCTTCGGGTTGGATGCTTCTCAACCAAGCACCTACCTCCCTACCCCAACGGCAAGATGCTCCAAACGAGAAGACAAAATAACTGTGATATTATTACCACCACCACCACCATCCAGACATTCATAGATGTTTAGATCTGAGAAAGCAAATGCATTTGCAAGTCCACTTCAAAAGCCACCTTGGGACACCTGGGTAGCTCAGTTGATTAAGTGATCGACTCTTGGTTTCAGCTCAGGTCAAGATCTCATGGGTCCTGGGATCGCTCCGAGTTAATGAGCTCCACGCTCAGCGAGGAGTTGGCTTGAAAGAGTCTCTCCCTCTTCCCCCCCCCCCACTTGCTCAAGCTCTCTCTCTAGTAAATAAACCTTTAAAAAAAAAAAAAAAGCCACCTCAAAACTGCTCAAGGCCTTCTTACCCACCTGCTTCCTCCACTAGGCTGTGAGCCACTGATGGTCAGAACTTGCCCCACTCCCCACCCCAGCAGAGTATTTGTTTTGTTGCTTCAATACCAATAGATATATTGGGGAGGAACATAATTTTAATCCATCTATAATTCCCAAAGGGAATGGCTGTATCTCAAAATAGACTGCCATCCTTTAATAAATTTAAAAAAATATAACAGCCTCACTTAAAATGCAAGGCCCTGAGCACTGAAGGAACTTATCCTGACTCTCCTGGGTCAGCAAGATGCAGAGAGAAACAGGGTTACAACCTGGTTTTCCAATTAAGGAAGCAGCACAGGGCTAGAGACTGCAGTTTTTCATTCTGCACAAATTCCTAAGTGTCTGTACCAAGCAAAGAAGGACACAAAGTCAAGCATAATATGACAGAGGGGGAAGAAAACAAAGTAAAAAAACATAGGCAGGAAGCTAGGAGTTCATGCCTCCATTTTCTCTCTAAAGTAAAAATAAGGTATGAGAGGAGCAGTAAAGGTGGAAAACAGCCTTTGCAGAAGAGACGAAGGCAAGCACAAGATTACAAGGACAGCTGAACAGCTCTGACTACCCAATCCAGGTTGCAGACCAAGCAAGCCATGGCACCCAATAATGAATCTATGCAGCTGCATCCTCTGATGCTCAGCCCCAAGAACCCCCCCAGAAGAGGGGAGGACTGATCAGTGACTAGGTGTCTGCAGCACAAGTGCAACAAGACGGAGAAGGGGGCCCGTGTGACATGCTGGGAGTGGTGCTCCATGGAGTCAGGACTGAACAGGAAGGGAGTGAGGCCCTGAGAGGTCTGATGGCCAGAGAAGACAGGGATGGGGTCTCAAGGAAATCAAAGAACACACACAGACTATGTGAATGAGGGAGTTGAGAAAGAGTCCAGTCCTTTTAAATGAATTTTTAAATTTTGGATATGGAACAATTCCAGACAATGATGAAGTCCACATGACGGCCAAAAGCATGGTTTGGTAAAGTGGAAGGCCTTCAAATAAGGGTTGCTGGAAGCAACTTGATTCCTGGTATGGGGAAGGGCCATTCAGATGCTGACTGCAGTAATAGAGGTAGCATTTGGGGTTATCAGCCATCATCCTAATAGCTAGTATTAAGTGTTGACTACAGGTCAGGTAAGGAGTTTTATATACATATATCTTTTTATCCAAAAAAAACCCAAATAACCAAACCAAAACAAAACTCTATGAGATATGTATGGATCCTTTTTTTTTTTTTTATAACCGAGGAAGCAGAGAAGCTTAGAGAGATTAACAACTTCTGGAAAGTTACACAATATGTAAAGATGGACATGGAACTTGAAAGCTCAGGCACCAAGTGGCTGCTTCCAAAGTCTTACATGAACTCGGGGACAAGAGGGTAGGGAGGTGACCAGGAGAGTGCATAATACAAGCCTCAAAGACAAGGTGGCTTTTGCAGAAGGGCGAAAGTGTAGTTGTCTTCCATCCAGCCAAGGCTGGGAGAAAGCCAAGATCAACTCTGAGCCCCAGTGGCCACGAGGTCAAAAGCCCATGGAGGACCACCTAGGGTTTGAATACGAAGCTGAGTCTTTGAACGTGCTCCCACCCTCTCACACAGCCCCATAGAGGACGTGTCTCGGGTCACAGGATGCTCCCCTGTAAGGTTTACAGCAGCGGGAGACCCAAGCCCCGATCCTCCCCATGGCAGTTATCCCCACAACAGCCACACAGATGACCTTTCCTTCTTTACCCTTCTTCCTTTCTGTGAAGCTTTCCACTTGTACCGTACAACAGAGCGATGAACTCCCAGCTTACACACACCAACTTCTTGATATCTAGCAACTACAACTCCCTGAAGAAAGCTAGAAGGCATTCCATAAACAAAACAGCTTTGGGCAAGTTATTCCCCCTTTCATGGGCTCATCTGTCTAACAGGGATACTGCTCCCTCTCTTGCTTGACTGGACAATCAGGCCTCTTCCACCTGCAGGAGCTAGAATTTTACAGGCAAACTTTATTTCTGGTTCCTAAGACCACTGTCATCACAGTAGCTGATAAGCCATCACCCCAAATGAAAAAAGAGCCCCTGGCTGGAGTCTCGGGCATGGGTGATAAGCCTTTACAGGAAAAGGAGAAGAGACCTTGAAGACATGTCAGAAATCCCATTTTTCAGAAACTGTTAAAAGGCAGTCAATCAATGCCAACCGAATGGAGTCTGGTATTATAAATCTAAAGAAATTAAATTTTTTAAATTGCACGGCATCTGGCCTCAAAGTAAAAAAGGTCAGACAACTTCAAAGATGCCCCGTGAAAGGCAGCTATTCATTACACAAAGATCTCTTGCTTCTGTAGCTGACAGATGGATCTTTCACTTAAACCCATGGAACAGAAGACATCAAAATCCCTCCTCCACTTCTGTCAGTGACTTGCTAGGATGCTCTGAACAAGGTGATAACCCCCCGCCCCCCAGCTCCTGATTTCATTAGGATGAGAGTCCCCAATACCTGGTGTCGTTTCTCACAACTCCCCCAGGTGACTGAAGTGTGCACCCAGCAACACCCATTTCACACTAACTCTATACCAGGCCCTGCTGTAAGCACTTAGCCCACATATATTTAATCCTCACAACCACCCTCTGCAGAAGGTACCATAATATCTCCATTCTACAAAGACAGAGAGGCTAGTGATTTGCCAGGGTCACATAGCTCATGGGAGCAGAGCCAGGTTCCCCATCCCAGTAGTTTTGCTCCAGAGCCTAATAACGCAGTCCCTATCTTATACCTGCTTTTTTGGCTAAAAATGAGACAGACTAGCTCCCAGGGACCTGGTGAGGTGGTCAAACAGACAAAACTGCTTAATAGGGGAGGGAAAAAAAATCATCTTTGGCCACACACACACACACACCGCTCCACTCACAGAGCAGCATCCCATGTCTCAAATCGATCCTGAAACAGAGAATCTGCCTCTATGGACAGACACCTACTGTGTACTTGCTCAAGTTCTGCTAGGCCTCTAGGAGTTATTTCAAACACCAGTGTTGTCAATACTGGTGACCTGGATGGGTCATGCAACAAAATGCAAGCTCGCTCCTGAATTCATGAGCTTACAGAAGAACACCACTGGAAGTTGGGCCATATGACCAACGGGGAAGAGTGTCTGGGACAGAGACTGCAGTCTCACATGGGCAATGCTTCCCCTGTTCCTAACACCCCAGAAGTGAGGAACAGTGTTATTCAAGAGGAGCTCAAAACCCACCCCCTAGCTCACTGAATGAACTGCATGAAGCCCATTAAAAGGTGATGAGATGGGGCAAGGAATGGCCTGGTGTCCAGGCTTTCTTTCTCTGGGCAGTTTTACATAGTCCAATAGATATAATAAGGTTTTAACCTTGGATATCAAGTTCTAAAATAAAACTAGGGTATGCCTGCCATGGTAATGCAATGAAGAGCTAAATGAAATTCATACAAGTCACACAGCATCATCTCTCCCATAGCTAAAGCAAATAATATCAACAGACAGAGCACTGTATACCCTTACCTGAAATTTGTAAGGGAAACCATTTTGGCCATAAACACTTGGTTGCAGTAAGCAGTCTTAAAGGGGACTGCTACGGGGCCCATTAAGAAAGGTTACCCGGAAATGGCGGATGGTCGTATTTTTTTAATTCACTCCAAGAGCCCCAAAATGGGGGAAGGTCAGAGCCCCCAAAATAAAAGACAATTCATGCTAGGAAGCAGAAGCCAAATATGTTGACTTTTTTTTTTTTTTTTAAACGTTAACTAATTTGATCTCAGAGTGAGAGGAGAGAGCTACAAGGGTGCCATCTAAGACAGGAGTCTGGGAGCTTTTAAGTGTCATGGACTGCTTCAGCAATCCAGATCCTCAGTGTTTCTGAAGGATTCTGACGAAGAAAATACTTACAAAGAAAATCAATTGTGTTGAAACACAGATATAAAAATATTTAAGCAGCAAAACCGTGAGAATAGTAAATGTGTGCTTCTTAACGCACATAACAAGACACAGTAGCAGGTGTAAGAGCTACTGCAGTTTTCTAAGCAATGATGAGCGTAAGTGATAGTTTAAACGATCTCCCACAGTGCAGTACACAAATGTGATTTCTACTTGCCAAAGCCACAGGTGCTGACAATATGTGATGCTGCCCATTTTCACGACTGAAGAAAAAGCCACTTTCTGGTTGGAGATTGTGAAAACAAAGATGTGATTTTTCTCCCCCACCCACCCACCTTCACAGATGCCCTGAAGTACATCCAAGGACCCCAAGGACTAGAAACTCTGACCCAAAGAATCAGTCAGACTCAATGGGATAATTACTCAGACTTGCTAAGTGCTCTGCTAATAGCCCAGGGGCTTCTAGAGACACAGTAGTGCAGTTTTCTCCCACTCACAGAACCACTGAAATTCAGAAAATTAGACGGTCATTTACTGACTGGCACACATTAGCAAGACTGGGTATTCCACATATGCACCACTCCTAGCAATTAAATGCCAAGTCCCATGATTAGTTTTCGTAGTGATCTATAAAAGTTCTATCTAACAAGAAAGTCCATCACCACCAAATTACCAACCCACCCACAATAACTAGCCTGTCATTGCAAGAGAAAGACCTGTGGGAATTTACACTATGAGACGACAGACAAAACCAGGAAAGCCGGGCTGAATATATGGGACAAGTGTATTTTATTATGGTTCTGATTTCTTGGACGCTCTCCTTATCCCTTTTAGAGTGTTTAACATCCAGGAGTTATACAGTCTTCCAATTAACTGGATCAGGCTTCCTAGTTAAGGGTGGTACCCGAGGCTCCCCCACCCCCACCGCCTCATACAGTCAGGCCGCTCCCCAGCTGCGTGCCCTAAACCAGGGGATGCCCATATGAAGATAAATATAATTTAGAGTCCAAAATACATGGACTTACATTGGGCCACTGCCAATTTCTCATGGATCCCGGGTAACTGAGACGGTTTTTGTTTTCATGGTCAGGACCTACAACAACAGCTGCAGGAGTGTAATACTTTTTCTAGACTAATAAAATTACCTAAGTCTGGCTCACAGTTTCAGCCATGGCAGCCGCTCAACTTCCCAGAAAGATGCAAGTAGTCGCAGGAGAGCTGGGAGGGTAGTGCCGAACTAAACTGGTGGCGTTCAAACCTGACCCAACCGCAAATAACACTGGCTAAACTGTGAATTACAGAATAATTCCTATGCGTGGAGATTACAAACGTTATTTCCTGGAGTCCCATATAATTTCATCAAATCTATGAAGTTCAAGCTCTACGCTTGAAGTGAGGTGACATGCCACATACGAACATCTCACTTTTCTTCTCTAAAACCCAGTGAAAGGTTCAATTAAAGCCCTTAGTAACTCAACTCTGCAGTGAAACTTTTGACCGTGGATTCTGTCACCACTTCTCGGAACACATACAAACAGTATGAAAGAGATCTCAGACCGAAGGAATAAAATCGGTATTGTGAAGTGGCATAGAAACCACACACACACGTTCCCTACAAATACACGTAGATCACTTTTCTTTCTAGTTGGGGGGAGGCCGTGTGGGAGGGGGAGATGCTACAGTCTCCAAACCTAGAAGCTTCCTTGTACTTGTAGCAGTTACAACGTTATTTCCTCAATATAAGTGTGTGGTCCCTTTAAGGAAAAACATCCCAGTTAGAACCCAGTGAAAAACAGGAACACATGTTTCTTGAACGACACTGAATTAGAAAGAGTGGATGTGAAATTGTTCTAGATATAATGAAGATGCTGCACAGATGTACTAAGTTTTCATGATCTCAGTGAAGCATCTTTCCACTACAGCAAAATATGGGAGTCTACAACAGAGCTGGATATAAAATAAATTCTTTAAATGTCTGGTCCTTGTTTTTATGCAAACTTCCCGAGCCAACTCCCTCTGCCTTCTCACAAACCTAATAAAACACATATTTCTGTGTACTGATAATTCATTGAAAACCACAAAGCCATCCATCTCCAACTGAGACTCAGGACTCCTTACAATTATCTCCTCTTATCAATACTGCACATCTGTTACAAATAGAAGACCTTTGCTCCACAAATGCAACCAAACACCATGAAAACCACAGCACAGGTGGAGACAAAAGCATCCTTTGGCTGAAGCTGTGAAGTTTTCCCCGCTGTGAGGGGTCTTGTCTCGTCCTCACAAGGAGGAGATAGAACTCTAATCGTCCTCTTTGACCGATAAAGAAGTTGAGACAGAGAGACCCAGCAGCCTGCCACAGGCCACCATCAACTCGGAACACTGACTCCACTTCTTGTCTCTCGGAGGAAAGAACACTAGGAACCTTGTCCTGAGAAGCCTAAGCCTTGGATCCCAAGCTCGAATGATGTACAAGACCAGGCTCTAATCACACAGCATGGGGCCTCTAAAGATAGCATTATGACAAAACTCCAACGAAATTGGGATAATCTGGTTTTATTTAAAACTATTATCACCATGTATTCCTAAACATATACACTTACACTTCTGAAAGAGAAGCTGAATGCGATCATTGCCAACATCCAATTCCAAACCAGTCAATCTCAGCTCTCTTCTCTGCACCCTTGTCCTTGGAAAAATGATGTGAATACCCACTTCATCTGCCACCTCCACGCGGGCAGCTCACAAATAGGTTTCCCCATTGTTTCACCTGTGCTGCAGTTTTAGTACTTTGTTTCCAGCTTGCTGACATCAACCCTGGCAACACAAACTCTACATGTCCAAAACTAAACTCGCCTTCCTCTTCCCCAGAACTCCAACACCCCCTCGCCAGCGTGGGTTCTGGGTTCCTGTTGACAGCAACCCCTCTCACCTCCCCGTTCAGTCCACCAGACCCCAGGCCTCTACATCTTCATGGCCTGCTTCCTGGTCTGATAAGTAGCCAAGAGAATGACTAAGTCTCACCAGTTCCAGCTCCTCTCCACTCCCTCCCACCATTCTGGGGAAGGAATCACCATCCCCTCACTGGACCACCAGGAGGGCCTGCAGCCTGATTTCTCTAACTTCAGGCCAGTTAAAGCGCATCAAAATCACCTCTAGGGCTTGTGAAGCCAGATTGCTGAGCCCCACACCCCATCTGATTTTTAGGCCTGGTTTGAAGCGGAGACTTTTTATTTCTAATAAGTCTCAACTAATGAGGACTCCACTCTTCAGGGTCCAACGCCTAAGAATCATGGTTTTTGACTCTCCTCGATCCCTTTCCACCTCCCATCAATTCTTCCAGAATTTTTTCTTCATGGACCAACAAAAGCCTTTTTAAATCTGAAAATGTAGGCCTCCGGAGAAAGGGGGGGGCGGGGGTGTCTGGGTGGCTCAGTCCGTTGAGTGTCTGACTCTTGAATTTGGCTCAGGTCATGATCTCAGGGTCATGGGATTGAGCCCTGCAACCCCTGCTATGGCTCAACAGGGAGTCCGCTTGAGAGTCTTTCCCTCTGCCCCTCCCCCCACTTGCACACACACGTGCATGCTCTCTAAAATGAATAAATCTTTAAAAAAAAAAAAAAAAAAAGATGGGCACCTGGGTGGCTCAGATGGTTAAGCGTCTGCCTTCAGCTCAGGTCATGATCCTAGGGTCCTGTGATCGAGTCCCGCATCAGGCTCCCTGCTCCTTGGGAGCCTGCTTCTCCCTCTGCTTCTCTCTCTCTCTCATGAATAAATAAATAAAATCTTTAAAAAAATATTTTAAAAAAATGCAGGCCTCTGATAATTGGGGACAATAAGACCTACTCTTCACTGTGGACCTGCCATATTTTAGGTTAGCTCTGTCATGTTACAGTTAAAACAACCCCCTACAAAATACAGCATTGCCTCCAAATTTACAGGGCAACTTTGTAAAAAAAAAAAAAAAAAAGAAAAAAACAGACTTTGAAAGCTTAAGCAATTTCTAAATTCCATAATGATAAATTGGCTTTATGTATTAAAGGGGCCCTTCTCCTTAGACAAACTTTTTTTTTTATTATGTTAATCACCATACATCATTAGTTTTTGATGTAGTGTTCCATAGACAAACTTTTGTTACCAAAATCTGATGCAGAAAACAGAGAGCATTTCCTTCTCAGGACAGGGTAAAAGGTGGGACCTATAAGAATACAAAGTGTAGAACCAACACATGTTCAAATCCAACCTCCCAAGAGGATTTAACCAAATAAAAAAACGTCAGTACTCTTTTATTTACCTGCCTCTACTTACATATGTACTCTCTGCTTTTTGTAGATCATACCCTCGTCTGTTCTAGCAGTTAACCTCAAGCTAACAGCTACATCGATCTATGCTATTCTTATTAACAAGGTCTTTACTTGAAAGGGCCTTTTCTGCCTTCATTATGACGAGCATGTGAATGATTCAAACAGCATGACCAGAAATTCAGAAGATTCTACATTTTCACATGCTGTTGTTTAAAAAAAAAAAAAAAAAGGCTTGGGGCGCCTGGGTGGCTCAGTCGTTAAGCATCTGCCTTCAGCTCAGGTCATGATCCCAGGGTCCTGGGATCGAGCCCCGCATCGGGCTCCCTGCTCTGCGGGAAGCCTGCTTCTCCCTCTCCCACTCCCCGTGCTTGTGTTCCCTCTCTCGCTGTGTCTCTCTCTGTCAAATAAATAAAATCGTAAAAAAAAAACAAAGGCTCTACAATAGACCCATTTCAGACCTAAAGACACCTGCAGATTGAAAGTGAGGGAATGGAGAACCATTTATCTCACAAATGGATGTCAAAAGAAAGCCAGAGTAGCAATACTTACATTGGACAAAACAGACTTTAAAACAAAGACTGTAACAAGAGACAAAGAAGGACACTATATAATAAAGGGGACAATCCAACAAGATGTAACAATTATATTTATTCACCCAATACGGAAGCACCCAAATACACAAAACAGTTAATAAACAAACTAATGGATAATATTACAATAGTAGGGGACTGTAACACCTCACTCACATCAATGAACAGATCATCTAAACAGAAAATCAACAAGCAAACAATGGCTTTGAATGACACACTGGACCACATGGACTTTACATATATTCAGAACATTCCATCCTAAAACAGAAGACGTATTTTCAAGTGCACATGGAACACTCTCCAGAATAGATCACATTACAAACCTCAAATTCAAGATCAAAATCATACCATGCATACCTTCTGACCACAAGGCTCTGAAACCAGAAGTCAATCACAAGAAAAAATCTGTAAGACCACAAATACATAGAGGTTAAATGACATTCTACTAAAGAATGAATGGATCAACCAGGAAATAATTTATAAAGTCCATGGAAACAAATGAAAATGAAAACACAACGGTCCAAAACCTTGGAGATGCAGCAAAAGCAGCTCTAAGAGGGAAGTTTATAGCACTACAGGCCTACTTCCAGAAAAATCTCAATTAACCTTATCTGACAAAAAAAGGAGCTAAAGAAAACAAAACCTAAGGCCAGCAGAAGGAAGGAAATAATAAAGATTAGAGCTGAAAAAAACAATACAGAAACTAAAAAAAAATAGAACAGATCAATGAAACCAGGAGCTGGTTCTTTGAAGAAAAAAAAAAAATCAGTAAAATTGATAAACATCTAGGAAGACTTATCAAGAAGGGAAATTACAGTCACAAATGAAAGAGGAGAAATAAGTCAACACCACAGAAATACAAATTATCATAAAATATTATGAAAAACTGTATGCCAACAAATTGGACAACCTAGAAGAACTGGATAAATACCTAGAAACATATAAACCACCAAAACTGAAACAGGAAGAAACAGAAAACTTGGGACAGATAACCAGCAAAGAAACTGAATCAATAATCAAAAAAATTCCTAGACAGCTTCACAAGCAAATTCTATCAAACATTTAAAGAAGCATTAATACCTACTCTTCTCCAACTATTCCAAAAAATAGAAAAGAAAGGAAAACTTCCAAATTCATTCTATGAGGACAGCATTACTCTGATACCAATACTAGATAAAGACTCCACTAAAGGGGCACCTAGGTGGCTCAGTCAGTTAAGCATCCAACTCTTGATTTCAGCTCATGATCTCTCAGGATTGTGAGATTGAGCCCCGCTGGGTGTGGAGCCTGCTTCAGATTCTCTCTCTCCCGCTCCCTTTGCCCCCGCCCCCCCCCAAAAAAGACTCCATTAAAAAAAATACTACATTGAAGGGGGGGCGCCTGGGTGGCTCAGTCGTTAAGCGTCTGCCTTCGGCTAAGGCCATGATCCCAGAGTCCTGGGATCAAGCCCCGCATCGGGCTCTCTGCTCTGTGGGAAGCCTGCTTCTCCCTCTCCCACTCCCCCTGCTTGTGCTCCCTCTCTGTCTCTGTCAAATAAATAAAATCTTAAAAAAAAAAATACTACATTGAGGCACCTGGGTGCTCAGTTGATTATACTCTGAAAACTATAAAACACTGATGGGAAGGAAAACTGAAGATGACAAAGAAATGGAAAGACATTCCATGCTTATGGACTGGAAGAACAAATACTGTTAAAATGTCTATACTACCCAAAGCAATCTACTCATTTAATGCAATCCCTATCAAAATATCAACAGCATTTTTCACAGAACTAGAACAAACAATCCTAAAATTAGTACAGAAACACAAAAGACTAGCCAAAGCAATCTTAAAAGAAAAGCAAAGTAGGAGGCATCACAATTCCGAAATTCAAGTATATTACAAAGCTGCAGTAATTGGAGCATCTGGCTGGCTCAGTAGGTAAAGCCACGACTCAATCTTGGGGTTATAAGTTCGAGCCCCACATTGGGTGTAGACATTACTTAAAATCTTAAAAACAAACAAAAAAAACAAAGCTGTAGTAATCAAAACAGTATGGTACTGGCACGAAACAGATGCATAGATCAATAGAACAGAAAATCCAGAAATAAACCCACAATTACACTGTCAATTAATCTTTGACAAAGCAGGAAAGAACATCCATCAGGATAAAGAAAGTCTCTTCAACAAATGGTGTTGGAAAATTGGATAGCAACATGCAAAAGAATGAAACTGGACCACTTTCTTACACCATACATGAAAATTCAAAATGGATTACAGATCTAAATGTGGGACCTGAAACTTAGAAGAAAACACAGGCAGTAACCTCTTTGACATTGGTGGTAGCAACTTCCTTCTAGATAGGTCTCCTGAGGCAAGGGAAACAAAAGCAAACAAACTATTGGGACTACATCAAAATAAAAAGCTCCCACACAGTGAAGGAAACAATATAACAAAAAGGCAACCTACAGAATGGGAGAAGATATTTGCAAATGACATATCTGATAAAGGGTTAGTATCCAAAATCTATAAAGAACTTATACAACTCAACACCCAAAAAGCAAATAATCCAATTAAAAAATGGGCAGAAGACATGAATAGACATTTCTCCAAAGACATCCAGATGGCCAATGGACACATGAAAGAATGGTCATCATTCATCATCAAGGAAATCCAAATCAAAACTACAATGAGATATTATCTCACATCTGTCAGAATGGATAAAAACAACACAGGAAATGATAGATACTGGCAAGGATGTAGAGATAAAGGAACCCTCGTGCACTGTTTTTGGGAATGCAAACTGGTGCAGACACTGTGGAAAACAGTATGGAGGTTCCTCAAAATTGAAAAATAGAAAAACCTTATGATCCAGCAATCACACTAATGGGTGTCTACCCAAAGAATACAAAAATACTAATTCAAAGGGATACATGCACCCCTATGTTTATAGCAGCATTACTTACAATAGCCAAATTATGGAAGAAGCCCAAGTGTCACGTGACTGACGAAGAGCTAAAGCAGAGGAGTCATATATATTCACAGACACACACATATATATGGAATATATATATAATGGAATATTACTCAACCATAAAAAAGAATGAAATCTTGCCATTTGCAACAACATGCATAGAGCTAGACAATAAAATGCTAAGCGAAATAAGTCAGAAAGACAAATACTATATGATTTCACTCATATGTGGAATTTAAGAAATGAAACAAATGAGCAAAGGAAAAAAAAAAAAAGACAAATCAAGAAACAGACTCTTAGAAAACACACTGATGGTTGCCAGAGGGGAGGCAGGTTGGGGGGATGAGTGAAATAGGTGATGGGTGTTAAGGAGTGCACTTGTGATGAGGACCGGGTGTTGTATGCAAGTGTTGAATCACTACATTGTACACCTGAAACTACTACAATACTGTATGTTAACTAAATGGAATTAAAATAAAAACTTTAAAAGAGAAGAGAGGCTTGGGATGCCTTGGTGGCTCAGTTGGTTAAGCATCGGACTTTGGCTCAGGTCATGATCTCAGGGTTGTGGGATCAAGCCCCACGTCCAGCTCTTCGATCAGCATGGAGTCTGCCTGTCCCTTTCCCTCTGCTCCTCCCCACTGATTCCACAATTACACACACGTCACTCTCTAAATAAAAAACAAAAAATAAACCTTGTCCTTAGCACCTACTATTAAGGAAAAAAATATAGGACACACAAATTTGAGTAACACCCAGTTCCTGGCCTCAACAAAAATCAACCTACCAACCAGAAGTCCAAAATAGCACTGTGGCATTATGGGACCACAGCAAAACAGAGTGACATGGTGTCAAAGGTTTTAGAGTCAGGCAGACCAACCTAGAGGTTTAATATGTCCCAATCCCAACCCGACCACGCTTTACTTGCCCTGTGATCTTGGGCCAGTAACTTGATCTCTGAACCTTAAGGTTCCACACTTATGGGGCACCTGGATGTCTCAGTTAAGCGTGTGACCCTTGGTTTCAGCTCAGGTCGAGATCTCAGGGTCGTGAGATCCAGCGCTGCCCCCACCCCCACCACCCCCGGGGTTCCAAGCTCAGCATGGAGTCTGCTTAAGACTTTCTCTCCCTCTGCCCCTCCCCCCAACCCCTCCCCCCCCGCACTCTCCACTCTCGCGTTAAAATCTTAAAAAAAAATTCCTCACTTGTAACAGAGATAATATGCCACAGACTAGTTGTGAAAATTAGAAATAACATATGAAAAGTATCTAGGATTATGCAGAGTACAAAATGTATATTACATAAATGGTCATAATTGTCTCATGTTATTGTGTCTGCTTATATAAGCCCAACTACAACTTTTAATGCCTATAATATTTAAATGTCAGTGGAATGGCCTTTTCCTTTTTTATTTAGGTTATTAAAATGATAGAATTTAATTGCAAATGAAGATATGGGGCTGAGGGAGGATGAAGGATGAGTCACACATTTCTGGCTTGAATAATGCCAATGACCAAAGTGGGAAAAGCAGACAGAAGCCTAGGGATAAGGGAACTTGTGGGAGTTGGGGGGGGGGGGGTGCGGAGCAGAGAGACAGGAAGCAGGCAATAATTGGGAGGGAAAGGAGTTTGGTTTGGATATTCCTACTTAAAAGTAAATATGAGTCATCCAAATAGAAATGTCCAAGAGACTGTTTTTAGACAAGGGGATGAACTCACAGAAAGACTTAGCGGTCATTAACATGTGGGTGGTGGCTGAAACCACAGAAGTACTGAGGTCCCCCGAAGAGGCTCAGCAGACTAAAAGAAAAACCACCAAGGATCAAAGCTCAGGGAACATGAACATTTAAGGGCAAATACAGTAGGACCTAGGAAGAAATTAAAGAAGAAGAAATGTAGTCAGAAATGATGCAAAGGAACCCAGAAAAGGAAATTTCAGATGAGGAGTGGTCAGTGCTATCAAGTGCTACAGAAAAGCCATGTCAAAGAGTTCTATCAGAGGCCATCTGTAACCTTAACAAGAGCAGTTTCCATGAAGCTGAGGCAATGAAAAGCAGGTAACAGGTCATCTCTAAGGTCCCTCCTAAGCAGTAAGATTCTTTGATCTCAAAATATAAACTTATTTTCCATCAAACCTTATTAAAACCTCAAATAACAAAAAGCTGCAAGGTTTTCTTTCAGAGAAAGGGAATTTGCAAGAGACACAGTTAAACATTTAACTGATCTTTTAAGCTCCTATCAACTTCCTGAAGTTGGTCCCAAGGAAGGAATAAAGAAAAATTAGCTAATTCTCAACCACCCAAAAACCTCCTGGAAGAGGAAAAAACTGTATCCCTTACTAAATAAATTTCCTGTCTAATAAATCTGAGGGCAATACATTTAAATTGCTATTTCAATACTACTTTGAAAAATGTGTTACCATAGGTCAAAAAACTTTGGTTTCAATATGCAAATCTCTGCATACTTTGGGTAAAATTCCATTTAAGCAGATTCCCACCTGGATTTCTAAATAAGCCTTAACTCTTATTAAATTTAGAAAATTGTTCTTCAATGTCATTCTTCTCGTTCCTTGTATACTTACAATGATAGAAAGTGTTGTCCTAGGCAATTTTAACTTAAAGTTATAAAATGGTTCTACCATGCAAATTATGGCACAATAAGGGAATGTTTGGCTTGGCTGTATGAACTGGTTAAACTAGTTAGTAGAGTTCAAAAATAATTCCCCCAAACATCTGCTCAGGCTAAGAAAGAGTTTCTTTGTTTTTAAGTCTAGTCCACATAGAAATATTTTTTAAGAAGTTATAACTATCTCTTTTAGGAGTTTTAAACAACAAACATATATAGCAGGGACTCCCTCCCCATCCCTGAACTTCTAGTTCAGTACACTGGGGGTGGAAGGAGGGTCCCAGTATTCTAATTTTTAAAGCTTCACCTTAGATTCTGCTATGTACTCCCCAGCCATGCTCCTGCTGAAAAGCTTTACCTTTTGGCAGGATCCCCCAAAGTTTTAGGGGCAATGTGACCACTGTGTTGTTTATGACAAGCAAGGCATGGCAGGAGGGGTGAGTGCAGAATGTGAAATCCTGCCAGCAAGCCACACAGGACAGATAGCAGGGTGCACCTGCATGTTACACGGGCGTTTCAAGAATTCACAGAGGTTTGGAAGCAGGTTTAACCTTGACCCCCATCTCCTATGGGGACGCTTTCCAACACCCACAGATAAGGAATATAGGGCAGTCTTCAGAGCCCTCAGTCAACCATTCTATCCTGGACCTCCTGGGGATTCCTGCTCCGTGGCCTCAACTGTGAGCAGCTGAGCATAAATAACAGTCCTCCAAGCTGTGCTCACTTAAGATGGGATTGAAGATCCAGTTCTCCGCCAACTCTCTTCTTAAAGGAAAGAGAGAATATTTGAGTCCTACTAACTGCCACACATTAGAGATAGGGAATGCAACTAACAATGTGAACAGAACAAAAGTTTTACCCATCGGGAGCTTCCAGCCTCACCCAAACCCTTGAAGCAGGTATTTTTGTTTGAAAATTCATATACAAAACTGCAGTACAGGAAAACCATAGTACAGAAGTTTACCGGCTTTCCTAAAGTTCCTGAAAGCACATAACTAAAAAAAAAATCCTCCTTGAAACCCAGGGAAGGGAAAAGACATAGCTCAGAATAAGTTAACAGGACTGCTGTGTTTGCAAACTGTCAATATTAAGGTATTAAGCTACTCACACAACACGTATTAAATGTTTTCAGTGGAGAAGTACTGTGCTAGGAACCATACAAAGACCCAAAACCTTGAAATGGGCACCAAAAAAAAAAAAATCAGAAAAGTTCTGGGAAAAAAAAACATATCGAAGCATCCCTATTAATAAAAGTGCTTTAACACAGTAATTAAGACACCAAATTTTTTTCAAAAATTCTTAAATTTCTTTGACTAAAAACCCAATTTACTTTCAAATCCCTCAAAATTTTCAGAGAATAACTCATCTTGGAAAACGGGGTCTGTCAGGGGTCGGATTCTCTGTGAGTCCCACTCACCTTGCCTCACCCCAGAGTCCACGTGCTGGCAACAGAGAGAGGCGGTCTCACTCGGGGGGTGGGGTGGGGCACAGCACCCAGAAAGCTCCTCTGGACAAGTCGACCACAGAAAACTAGGAAGAGAACTGGAAAAAAAGAAATCCTGTGAGCACACTCGCCCTAGGAGACAAGAAGCAGAGAGTTTATAAAACCAGCTACAACCTCCCAGAAACTCCCGACAAAGCCAGGATGGAGAGGAAAGAGACATCAGCATATACATACTCTTAACAGAGGGGAAAACAAGGTGACCGGCTGGCAAAAGCAAGAAAATTAGTGCTTTCTTCCGATGCCCTCTATCCGAGCAGACCGGGGACATTTACTGAAAGCCTCCGGTCTGGAACAGGGTACTGAAGTACTTGTTTACTTCTCCTATCTCAGGTTTTCTCTTTAAGTGATGCTAATAGGTCTGCAGCCCAAGACACAAAGAAATGTTTCAAAGGTTTGAAATAAGGAGCCAAGAACCTCCCTAAAGCACTAAGGGTGCCCACATCTCCTGCCCCACTCCTCACAGGTCCCAGCTCTCCACACAGCTCCCGCTTTCTGAACACACTGTCCAATTTCACACCTCTGCCCTCCGGTTCCCTCATCCTGAGGCATCTCTCTCCCATTCTGGAAATTAGTCATCCTCCTAGCACAGCTCAAATATCCCCCTGCCCCACCCCCAGGGAATCTCACCAGACCTTCTCCTAGGGAATCTGAGCTCTAGCGTCCACTTCCTTCTGCCTCGACCTCCCCTCCTACCAGTTTCTCCAGGGCTGGTCTTACCTGCCACCCCTACCCCCGAGCGCCAGCTCTTGTCACAAGAGGAAAGACACCCAGTGCATGCTTGTTGAATGAAGGACTCCAATAAGAGGTTCCCCATGACTGACTCAGTCTATTTCCCGGGGAAATGTTCTTCCGCAAGGGTGCTATCCATGCCCAACCACACCAGCCATCAGGCTCGGCCCACAGCAATGCCCTCACAGCACTGCGGCTGGGCTTCACTGCCAAAAAGGACAGAATCGTGTGTAGTCACATTTAGGCCAACAAAACCACCTGGCAGGGCAGCGGAGTCTTAGAGGTTCGTGCACGCAAAGCCTGGGTGGAGTCCTTCCCTCTCCCCTTTAAGTCTGTTTAATGAGGAGCTCTAGAAGACATGCCCCCCTTCCCCACCAGGGCTTCAAAGATGAGAACAGAGCACAAGAGCCTTTCTCTGGGAGGAAACCGGGGACGGCTGCAGGGCACAGGTTCAAGTCTCCCCCACTTCAGAGACAGCAGAGATCTCCCTGGAGCAGAACACGGAGGAGAAACCGACATGGACCAGGTGAGCACCTTGGGTCAAATGTTTCCTCATCTTGCATTCAGCGACAGCCCACAAATGCTGCCAAGACTTCCAGACACCCCAGCTTCTTCTGCCCCCAGGCTGCTGACCTCACTGGTGGTATTTAAGCACTCACTGCAGGACAGCACCACCTGGTGAATAGCAGCTGCTCAGGTATCTCAGGGCGTCCTCCTATTACTCACTCATAAAAGGGATCACCTGCCTCTTTACGGAGGGTTCTGGCAGCCAGGGAAGGAAGCCATCTCACAGCTGATGTGAGTATTTCAGCCAACCTCCCTTCTTAAAGCACACCTCAGCAGAGAAGGCAAGCTTCTCACTTGTCCCAGCCACACCTACACACAAGCTTTAAGAGAATGTCCATCACAGCCCGCAATATGCCAGCTGCCAGACAGACCCTCTGCCCAGAGGACCTGCCGATGTTTGGGCACCTTAAAATTACATCTGTAACACGTTATGCAAACACACATACTTTTCCTCTGGCCCCATCTCCACCTAGAGCAGCCCATCTGTTACACTACTTCTGTAAGGACGGGGGAAAGGTCCTTTCTGAGTTCGAGACTACAAAGGCACCACCATAAATTACAGAGTGACAGAGGTCCCAAGGGGAGGCGGCTTCCTGCAAGAAGGACCGTCCCTACGGCCTGTTTTTGTGGTGATGAGATCACAGTGTTTAGATTCTGTATTTGGTCCTACATGGGTTTTAAGGGCCATATTCCGTAATTACAGAAAGGAAAAAAAGCAGGTCAACGAGACCAGAGGAACTCTGAGTGGTGTTTGAGAAGTTACTTATAACTGCAGGGAGATCACTCACCTACCCAAACTCAGAAACTATGCCTCGAATCTGTCCTCCAGAATCAATGTTAGGTTAGAAAAAAGTGCAACTTTCTACTTTTTACTTGCTTTTGTTTCAGTATTCCTCCATTCAGAGGGCTCCATTCCCTTTCAATGCATAATCCAAAATTTGGGCCCAAGAAAGTTTTGAAAAACAAGCATGCCACAAAATATTCTCCTATAAAATTCAAAAGACAACAAAGTACACTTATTGGAAGAATTTTTATGGAACCTAAAACAACGGGAGTTTAGAGAGGAGGTGAATAACCCTCAATTGCCAATCACTAGCTCTTCATTTGCAGATCTAATTTTTAATTGGCGCCTAAAAAAAAAAAACCTTAAAATGCTTTTGAGAATTATGAGGGTTTACTTCCTGGTCATCACTCTCTTTCAAGGATGAACAAAGAGACTCCCAAGTTGTTTATCCAAGAGAAATAAGTGTGTGTTCGTGGACCAAAGCGTGTGACCACCGGCTCCATGTGACAGCCCATACCCTCCGGCTGTACGGGGTTCTGCAGCCCCCAACACGGCTCCACTAGAACATGAGGCCCAGAGAGGAGATGAAGATCACAGCCTGCTGCACGTGGGAGTTCACGGAGGTGTAGGTCCCAGTCAACTGCATAGACGGAGTGGAAGACCATGTCACTGAAATGCTAAATCGAGGAAAGGAATGTTCTCGGTTGTTGTTTTGTTTCCTTTTGATGCTGATGCTTAATAGAAAGCAGACTTAAATAAAGGAGGAAGAGAGGGAGAAGGAGAACCCCAGGGACTTGGCATGCATTGGAGGGACAGGAGCAACAAGAGGCAATTTTTTTTTTTTTAAGATTTATTTGAGAGAGAGACAGATAGTGATAGAGATAGCAAGAGAGAGCAGAAGCAGGGGGAGTGGGAGAGGGAGAAGCAGGCTTCCCGCCGAGCAGGGAGCCCGATGTGGGGCTCGATCCCAGGACCCTGGGACCGTGACCTGAGCCCAAGGCAGATGCCCAACGACTGAGCCACCCAGGCGCCCCCAAAAGGCATTATTTTAAAATACCTGTTTTCATTTCAAATCCTGCAGCTCCCATTTTCCTTGAGATGCAGGTACTGGTAGTACCATCACATCTCACTCACGCTGAGGTGCCTTTTAATCCTAACCCCGGATCAGAGGCTCCGGCGAGCTGTAGAAATCCTGACGCCAGAACAATGAAAACAACCTCTGGGGATGAGGCTCAAATGCTGATACTTTATAAAGCTGACCTTAAGTGATCTTAAGGTATAGCTGGGACTACGAACCACTGCCCCTGCCCTATCCCCGAGCTGTTTTCTTTTTTCTTGACGGTGTGGGGGCAGCAGGAAATATTTATGCCTAAGAAAGGGGTGGTAGGATAAACAAATGGACCAGGGAAAGAGCTGGAGGAAGCTGAAGTGAATAATAACTTGCAGGTGGTGATCACTGGAGTGGGTGCAAGGTGTGGCCTGCAGGGCTCACTCCCTTTAGGAGAAGACAGGAGTGGGACAGCCTGGGTCGTTCCCCAGGTAAGCCCTGGATGGCAAGAGGGAACAATCCAAAGCTCATCCATAAAGAACATTCCCAGGTCAAGTGTCTACTACATAAGAAGTGATTATAATATGATGGTTTTCATATGTGGAGAATCTACTGAACTGTATTTACTCCTGTGATTTCTCCTGGTTCTTCTATTAACAGTATTAACAGGCTTGTTGTTTTGATCCATATTTCCTTGCTCCCCAAATCTAACAAAGTACACATTCATTACAGGATAACTTCCTGGAGTTACAGCACCCAAAAAAACAAGCTTCCCTAGGCATAAAACCCAGCTGGCTCATACAAGGGCTGAACCCAGACGTGATTTTAAATTGTCATCATTATGTTCTCCGATGTGACGGTGACCGGATAAGGAGGAGAACATGGGCATCTGGGTGAAGGATGAGGACTGCAGGAATACCGTCTCCAGTTGGGGAGTTAATTCTATTCTCCCTTCCCTGGTCTTTAATTCCGAGAGCTACCTGTTCTCTTTCCGTCCTTCTGAAACAGTAACAAAAATCAGGCAGCCCAGCTTGGATGCCTCCTTCCCAATGTCTCTCATGGGAAAGTTAATCAGCTTTGCCTAATCCATTCTTTACCAGTACTTCCCAAGTATTTCCTGCAGGCCACCGTAGCAGAATGAGGTCATCCCTGGACACCACCTCAGACCACATAAGAAGGGGATCATACTATCTGGAGTAGAGCCCAAGAGTCTGCATTTTAATCAGCCACCCAGACACAACAGTCAGGGAACCAGTCACAAACCCTCATCCATTCCCCCTTTGAAATGGGTTCAACAGATGTGCTGCTAAGTCTCTCCAGAACCTCTGCCACTTCCCTATTGGGGTTACGTTCTCCCAATGCAGCTGGTTTCTCCAATGTCACTGCATGACCACGTTCTCAAATACCGCTTGGACCCCAGCACAGCTTGGACCCCAGCACAGCTGGCTTAAAGTTCCTGACTCGAGTCCCTCTGCTCTGAACTCGCACCCAATGCAAAACTTCTCCAGCACTTTCACTTAGGGTTTCGGGTCTGTTAGTTCTCTCTCCCAACTACATGCTAAGCTTCTTGAAGGCAGGCTCCATGTCGTCCCTCTGGATCCTCCACAGGGCTGGGCGCATCTTAGGTTTCGAGAATAGTGGCTGACTGACCAAACCCTTGCCTCAGCCCTGGGTTTGCCTTCATTCACCTTCTTCTCATTGTCCCTGAGAAAACATTCATTCTCTCCTTTCCATAACAAAATTGTCTCAGGCATGGGTGGGAGAAAAGATTTACACACTAGTGGGGGAAAGGGGGGGAGGGGACAGAAGTCATAAACTAGCAACCTCAACTATCCAGCAAGCAGCTAGGAACCAAAACTTAGTCTTTGCAGCTGCCAAAATCTGCAAACCTTCACAGCTCAAAACACAAACACACAGCTCAGAAGAGAACTCCCCAGCCTCTCCCCACCTTGATCCAACACCTCTTTCGCAGGCCCTCCCTGAGAGCTATTTTACTCCTCTTTCTAGATAGGATTCTAACAGGAGGGAAATATTTGGTTTCCCAGGTCACTGCAAATTAAGCGGGTGGTGGGTAGCTGCTAAATCAAGGCACAATGAGAGCCCTGAGAAAGTATGACGGACAGGAGACAATTTATAAAATCCCAAACAGATTACAGGTTGTTACAGTTTAAATAGACTTTCAATCCCCAAAAGTGTCCAAGGACAGCAAAACAAAACATTTCAAAACAACACAATTAGTGGCCCTGAAAGATTATCCCGGGCACTAAGAAAAGGTTATTTCACTTTCAGTAGGTCTCCAAGCCACTCTGTCCTGGAGAGAAGATGCCCACATGGCCAACCTCAGTCCCGAGGACCCATGTGTTCTCAAAAATAAGAACAGGCACTGTAAGCAGCGGCAGCGCACTGACTCTCGGTGGTCCCCAACACTACTGAACACCGGGACAGGTGTTCAAAGGCGGGTACACAACCCTGAGCATTGCCATGCTGATCGGGAACCTTCCATCTCTCTATTCCCATCCTTGCCACACACTCGCACTTCTCATCATCTACCTTTTCTTTGGTATTTGTTAAGTTAAGCTCCTTACCAGATTTAAACTTCCCTGAGCAGAGGGATACCATGCATGGACACCAACTTGCCTGTTTGCCTGTTTGCCCTTCGCCAGTTCCTTTTGTTTAGAAGCCCAGATAGTCTTAAGGAAGGAGGGATTTAAGTAAGTGTGTTTTAAAATAGCCCAAGCATTTCTTTTTTTTTTAATTTTAACTCCAGTATAGTTAACATAAGCCCGAGCATTTCCACAGTTTTTAAAGATGCTGATTTTCCTACTTTCCTAGGGAGTTAAAAAAATAAAAGTTTAAATGTTAGGATTCTATGATCAATGGGGCAAGCTTCGGTTTATCTTGGTATCTAATCTATATGGGACATAGAGCCAAGGAATAAATTCTGCACCATTGCATGTACCTATCTGAACCACAAAGGTTAGGGTGAGTTTTTCCTTCATCTACAAGCAACCTAACCTCAAACGGCTTCAATCATTTATCTATTCAGAAGTGATTATTGGGTGACTTCATATTTTTGTCTTGATAAGTAATAGCATTCAAAAGTACTGATTTGCTTTGGGATTAGTAAAGAGAGTACTTTAATGAGTTTAACTGGTAGTTCCATAATAAAAGGTTATGGTTTATACTTGGTTCAAGTAATTTTTTTTTTATCTACACTGAGTTAAAAAACTAAATCTATTTCCAGATTCACAAAAGCAATTCTCAGTTTTATTTAAGCTCATTGTTGAATGTGTCCCTTACACTCAGACCCATTCATTTTACAAACAGGCTACAATGACCTACCAGGGTACTAAAAACCTCTCCATTTTAAGAGGGTGGAGGTCAAGGTTGTCGGGACATCCAGGCCGGGCCTGCTGTTTCCAGCTTCTACAGCCCTTCCCTCCCACAGCTGAGGCCTCTTGACCCTTGCCCCACCCTGCTTCTTTGGCTCAATCCAGCGGGAATTTCAGGAATAGAGATTTAAACAGTTTGGGCCAAGTTGCTTTTGCTGCTTAACCGGCCCTGACTTTGGGTCTAGTAACTCGACTTCTTTCTCTTGCATTCCATAGGCCTCATTCACCCTCTCGCTCAGTTCTGATAACCTCCAAGTCTCTGGGGGCTGGGGTGTTTCCTTGCCCTTGGCAATCCTCCAAAGGACCAGAGGTCTTCTCTGGACCCACAGGGGACACGGATGCCCCTGTCAGGCTACTCTGCTGTGCTGGGCCACTCCAGACCACCATGTGCCAGGCCACTAGCACTGAAGACCCCTGTTCTTTCCTCCTGGCACACTAGACTTCCTCCCAGCTGCAAACAGTAGGTCTGTTGCCCCGCTACACGTCTCCCACCCCTGGGCGGGGAGTTCCAGGCCCAAACGGGGCCTCAGTAGGAAATGACTCAGATCACAAAAAGCTGAGGGTCCCCTGGCCAGAACACAAATAAGTCACAAGATCTGGATTTTAACCTATCAGAAATGAAAATCCCAGCAACAAAACATGAACAAAGCAAGAGAAAATAGGATGTGTCTTTTCTCTGAGAAAAATGCCCCTATGCTGACAGTGGGTACGCTGACGCCATGGCAGCTTCCTTCACAAGTTCTAAGGTGAAACCTGAGGAAAATCAGAGAAATGGCTACAACTGTCTTCCCTGGGTGGAGGGGAGCGAAAAGGCTTCTTACAAACCACTCCAAAGCTAACACCTACGGCTACTGAAATTACAAATATGAAAACAACAACGTAGGTCTTCTCTCCAAAGAAATCAAGTCATGTTCTAAAACCCTGATAACAAAGCTAAATTTATATGCACATTTTTATCAACATCTTTAAAAAAAAAAAATCAGACAACATTAAAAATTCTAACTGGCTAAACTGTATCCCAATTCAAAATAACATGAAAAACTGCAACCTTCATTTTCTGGTCAAAGCTTATTTTTGCAATACCTATCATTTTCTACAGAATTCTAGCATTTTCTGCTTTCCACCACTATTTTATAGAAAGACATTTCTCCCTTGGCTTCATATCTTTGCTTTTTGATCTTGTTAACAATCCCGAAAATTCCAACCTTGCAATTTTTTCAGTCCTGGGAAGGAATAACACACAGTCATTTAAAAACCAAAAGCAGTGTCAACACTTCCTCAATGACACAGCTGCTGTGAGTGACCAGTGAATAAAAACTTGGTTTTGTGTGTGTTTTTTTTTCTTTATGGAAAATGATGACTTTGCCTCAAAATAATTCTCAAAGTTACTGAACACATGGTCAAAAACAGTAAGGCATCAGGAAAGCAAGAAGTACTAACTACCTGTGATAAAGTACAGCGAAATACATGAACAAGAGGGTCTGTCCAATGACTCTGGACAAGAGAGGACCCATTCTCTATGCCATGCATTAGGTGGAGCACAAGTTCTGTATCACAAACCCAAATATACATATTAGGCATGTGATCCAGCAACCCCACTTCTGGGTATTTAACCAAAAGAACTGAAATCAGGATCCCAAGGAGAGATTTATACTTCCATGTTCACTGCAGCATTATTGATAATAGCCAAGACTGCAGAAGCAACCTAAATGTCCATTGACAGATGAGTGGATAAAGAAACTGTGGTGCATATATATATACACACACACACACACATATACACGTGGAATATTATTCAGCCTTAAACAAGGAAAGAAATCCTGTCACATACTAAGACATGGATGAACCTTGAGGACTATGCTAAGTTAAATAAGCCAGTCACAGAAGGTCAAATACCGTATGATTCCAACTCATGAGGTATCTAAAGTAGTCAAACTCAGAGGCAGAAAGTAGAATAGCTCCTGGCCAGGAGCTGAGGGGAGGGGGAAAGAGGGAAATGTTGTTCATTGAGTATAAAGTTTCAGTCATGCAAGATGAAGAAGTTCTAGACACCAGCTGTACAAGATTGTGCCTATAGTTAAAAATACTACATAGTGCACTTAAAAATTTGTTAAGAGGGTAGATCTCATGTTATGTATGTGTGTGTGTTTTACCACAATTTGAAAAAAAAAAAGAAGAAACAGGCTCAGGAATTCAGATGATGCTGGCTTCAAAGTTCCCATCCCTTCTGCTTCATATTGCCTACATGCAAGAGAAGTATATATGATATAGATTAGCATATAATTCAAGGCTCGAGCACATGGCAGGAAGAACGGAGGGGGACAGGGAACCAAAGAAGGCTGAAATAGTTGAGGAAAGCATCAAAATGGAGGGTGACTCATGAAGGATTAAGCTGAGCCTGTGGAGCCTCCAACAAGCCTGGCATGTGAGTATGGACACTGAGCTGGTCCAAGCCAAGAAGGCATGCTAGGAAAGAGCTTTCAAAGGCTGCAGGGGCAAAATTATGTAGAACAAACTCCACACTTCCAACCCATGAATTAATCACTGACAGCTAGAAACTGAAGCAAAACCAAAGGAACTGGTCAGGGTATCCTAAGTCATTTATAATCTAGCCCTCAGAGTTTTGAATGTTTTCCAAATCCTGGAAAAGACCTTGCAATGTGACCATTAAGTAATATAAAAAATTATAAGGCACAGCTCCCCATCAGGGCCAGTCTGAGTTAAAACAATCAGAAGACCAAATAAAGTGTATAACATTTCTAAAGAAAGGAATAAAAATATGGTATGAGAGTAATGCCCCATTTATCCAACATCCCTGGAAAATTAGGTATGGTAAATAAATGAATCTTTAAGATAATGAAACTGCTCCCTTTAAGTATAAAACCTTGTCAAGGGGCGCCTGCGTGGCTCAGTCAGTTAAGTGTCTGCCTTCAGCTCAGGGTCCTGGGATTGAGCCCAGCATCAGGCTCCCTGCTCAGTGGGGAGTGTGCTTTTCCCTCTCCCTCTGCCCCTACCCCCCCACCTCATGTGCATGAGCACTCTCTCTCTCTCTCTCTCAAATAAATACATATAATCCTTAAAAAACAAAACAAAACAAAAAACCTGTGTTAATAGGGGACATCTGCACATGGACTGGAGTTGGACAGATATTACGGAATTATCTTTATTTTATTGTGTGATAATGGCATGGGGGGATCTTTCTTAGAGATGATACTGAACTCTTTACAAGTAAAATTACATAGTGTCTGGAATTTGCTTTAAAATGCTCTAACCACATAAAAACCAGTGGTGAAGGGTTAGTAAAACAAGATTGGCAAAATGTTAGTATTTGTGAAGCTGGCTGATCGGTATATAGCAGTTCATTATATTCTCACTACTTGTATGTTTTTGACAATTTCCATAATAACTTTTAAAAGCCCCAGGTTACCTATCTGGAATAAAACCGTCTCTAACATTTACAATCCAGATTCCAGCGACCTTATTAGTGTACACAGGTCTCTCTCAACCTGGAATATGTTTTTACTCCACCTGGACAACTCCTATTCACTCCCCAAGACCCTACCACCTTGCATTCACTCTGGAGCAGAGGTCTTAATTTTCCCTCTGCTCCCACTATATCCCCTTCATCTCTACTCTGTACCCCTTATTATACTGTCTTGTATTTGCATACGAAACCATCTGCCCTCTTAGACTGTAAGTAAGGGACCCTAATTTGTTTATCATCATGTGCCCAGAGCCTGGCACATAGTACACACCAAGTAAATATTTGGGAATCTAACAAAACCTAACCTGGAGTCATCACAAAAACCCAGTTACCATCCTGCCACGGGATCTTGGAAAGGCCTGTCAGGCTGCACACAGCATGTGTTTTCTCTAAGCTGATGTCCTTACACAGTCAGGCATGTCTCCAATTTCCAGACTGTCATTTCTACGGATAGAATTCAAACGGCCTCCAGATAAAAGAGCCCTGGGCACACACTTAGGAGACAGGTGCATATAAACACAGATGATCTATCTATTCCGGACCGCTTAGAGGGCTTTTCTGCTTAATTCCAGAAGTGCAACTGTGTTCAGCATGACTAGATCGCCAAGTGATACACAACTGTCCCAGTACAATACCTACATCACCTGCCTGAGGAGGTCACTGAGAGAGGGTGGCCTTCTGCCCCGCCCCCGACAAGCACTGTCACCTCCAGGGAGTTGTGTCCCTCCCCATCCCCCCCCACCACCACCGGTAGACTTCAAGTCTCAATGATCCAAGAAAGAACACCTCTAAAGGCTGTTGTGAGCAAGTAAAATCATGTATATCCAGGGCGTTCAAACCTATTTTTATGTAGCAGAACTCTTTTCTTGTACAATACCAAAAAAGACATTGATCTCTTAATTTCTGTAGGAAAAATTTTCAATTTGTTTTTAACAAGTCCCCTTTCCCATCCTCAAACTTTGACGTAAGGCCGTATCACATACTCTAGCCCTTAATTATATGCCACTCCATATTGTTTGTCCTTCTCTTGCATGTGGACAATATGGTAACATAGAAAAACAGAACTCTAAAGTCACAGTGTTCTAGATTCTTCTGCTGGCTTGTCAATATTTTTCATATACACTATTTTTTTTTTTAACTTTAGAGCAATATTCTTTGGGTGTGTTTGGGAAACATTAAATTTGAAAATAACATTAAGTTCAGCAATTCCTTCTGTTTTCATTTCAGTTGTGTTTTGTTCAATTTAAATAAAATTAAATTACTGTCTTATTTTTATTTTTTTTTTAAGATTTTATTTATTTATTTGACAGAGACAGAGACAGCGAGAGAGGGAACACAAGCAGGGGGAGTGGGAGAGGGAGAAGCAGGCTTCCCGCGGAGCAAGGAGCCCGATGCGGGGCTCAATCCCAGGACCCTGGGATCATGACCTGAGCCGAAGGCAGACGCCCAACGACTGAGCCACCCAGGTGCCCCTACTGTCTTACTTTAAATGTGTGCAGGAAAGCTCTGAATGGTAAAAGTACTTTTCTGCATTTTTTTTAAATTTATACCAAAAGCATAGATTACTTTTGTCATTGGGAAAATAACTTAAAAAAAAGGCCTTAATAATTTCCAGTTAAGTGAGAGAAGCATCCAAGCCCTACCCTCCAGCTTCAAATGTAGACTTGAAAACCATGGACATCTACCAAGTGGGGGCAAAGGATCAAATATTAGATGAATGTGATGATTACTATATCATTCATATGTAAATTACCTGTTTTAAGTTAACCATTCTCATTTACAGTATTATCTATAAGATGATCAGATATTTTAGTTTAGGGTCCTGTGCTAATAAGGTAAGGACTTGGGTATCTTAGCCTCATGTAACTCCAGACTCCAGGCATCTCACAAAGACTCCAAAACCATACCTGTACTAGCAAACCATTTCAAATATCCTAGTAATGATCCACAGCTCAGAAGCTGTTTATATGAGTGATAACACATTATTATACTTTAACTTAACAAGCCCTGTTTTCCCACAGATGATGGAAAGATCCAAGTAGCAGCACTATGTGCCTAGAAAAAGACCCTGGGACCAGAGGTCAGGAAAAAGGAGAGACACAGGATGCACCACTCAAAAGATGTATGTGTCCAAGAGGGTTATGTCTACACCATCCAATAGAGGTAAATGTCCAAGAGGGTTATGTCTATACCACTCAAGAGATATGTGTGTGTCCAAGAGGGTTCTGGCTGTACCACATAACAGATATATGACCTTGAACTAGGCTCTTAAATTCGTTGGCCTTGACCAGCTTCATATACAAAGTCAGCAAATTGCATTAGGTGTGTTCAAGTGCTTCCAATTCTAAAATTCAATCTAAATCCAAATTCTTACCTGACTGAATGAAAAGAAATAGGTGTGTATAATCCTTAACATATTGGCTAGCATGCAGTAAGCATGTCACAAATGCTAGCAGCTGTTATTAGAATAAGAAGGTTTAGGATTATGTGTTAATACACAGCATATATTTGAATTTCCTTGGGGGATTTTCTAAACACACACTTTAAAGTCCTATTTTAATCAGCACTGTTAAGTCAAAAAAGCCCTTCATAAATTATGAAGCTCTACATGAGAGGACATGAACCTCTCAAGATCGACTGGCTTTGTTTCGTTTTAAATGAGACTTGCAGTGAACTCCTGCAGCAGCAGAAGAAATCATGAGTGCTGTAAAGGCTCACTCAGCACACATTTACTGAATATTGCTACATGAACATCACAGCTTGGGGAGCAAAGATCACCAAGACCTGCCTCTGGGTCCAAACAATGGCAAGTGATGAGAGTGCAAGGGGTAACAAACTGTTGAGGGGCCTAGATAAGTAAAAGATTATCGGGAAACTTCCAGAGTGGAGGTCTCAAACTAACAGGCAACAGAAATCCTGTCTGGCCCACGTGCTTTGGTTTTGTTTTTAATTGAGTTAGGTGGCCAAGACTTAGAAATAGCGAAGTCATACATAAAGAAGGAGTTCTAGCTTCTCTTGGAAATTTGGAAGTGCCAGCAGTATTGGGCCGCATTTCCACTCAGCAGCACTCCACCTCCGCTGCTCCCTTAGTTAACCCCAACCCTGGGGCTGAGGATTGGGTGCCATTCCTGGTCCGCTCATTCCATCGCTGGCTCAGGATTCCATTTGCCTTTGTGCACACCACCAGCGCACAACCAAGGAGATTCTTAGGAGTTTAGGCTCTCACACAGAGACTACTGAGCCGGCATCTCAGCTCTGCCACATACTAGCCATGTTATTATCTTAGGCAAATAATCCATCTTTGTTTCCCTCTGCCAAACTGCAACATGAATAGTATTTACCTCTTGGGGCTGGTGTGAGGGGAGATGTGTTGTTACCTGCAAAGCACTTACAGCTGTACCTGATACACAGCAAATGCTTTATAAATATTAGATGTTACTACTCTCTGGCCCCTGAAGGCATATGAGTTTTGAACTTCTGTCCTAGAGCTTTAATATCCTAAAGTTAGCTACTACATTATTTTATGATCAAAAAGAAAATGGCATATGGTGAAAGCTAGTCAGATAGAACTTAAGAACTACCAGACCTTTAAAAAAAAAAAAAAAAATTACACCAGACCTGCCAGACACAAAGGACAAATATATGACTGCACTTACGTGAGGTACTCAGAATAGGCAAAGTCATAGAGAAAGAAAGCAGAATCTCTATTAGAGGGGCACCGGGGGAGGTGGGAATGGGGGCTTACCGTTTAACGTTATAGTAATGTTAGAGTTTCTCTTGGAGATGATGAAAAAGTTCTGGAGATGGGATGTGGTAATGATTGTGCAACAATCTGAATGTTCTTGATGCCACTGAACTATACACTTAAAAATGGTTAAAATGTAAATTTTGCCATATATATTTTAGCATGCATTTTTAAAAAGAATTAATTATTAGAGGGGCACCTGGCTGGCTCAGCTGGTGGAGCACATGACTCCTGATCTTGGGGTTGTGAGTTTGAGCCCCACACTGGGTGTAGAGATTACTTAAAAATAAAATCTTTAAAAAAATGAATTATTAGAGCCTACATAATTCAGTCTGCTGCTATTTGCTAGAATTAAATTGTTAATGAGCTCAAAGACCCCAAATGCACTATAAGTTCATGTTCTCAAAAGCCAGATACTGTATTTCCCATAATAGTTTAGGAAGAACAGTATTAACTATTTTAACAGCTGTGCTGCACAAAGAGTGGGCTTTCTCTCAATTTGGCGGCCTCGTGGGAATGCATCTGCAGCAAATACAGTATGAGGCCGGTGGGATAGACTTTTAATACCTGCCTACAGCAGCCGGGCTGTTCTTCCTTCGTTATAAAATGCTCCACACAGATGCCTCTGTCTCTCTTTTCTCTCAACAAATATACAGAATGGGAGGCTTCCTGCCAAGCACTATGTAACTGGCTGCCTTTGAACTGTGGGATGCTGGGCAACAGTGACAAGAGGTTTTGATCTCCGTGCCTGTTCTATAACAGCATTCAAAACACACACACACACACACACACACACACACACACACACAAGTCTTGCCAGGCTATAAATCAACATGCACAAGAGAATGTCCTAAACCATTTCAATCAGGGTCTTATTTTTAAATTTCAACATGCTGGCATCTGTCCTTCATTTTAAAAAAAAGGTATGTAAAATATAAGCAAACTTAAAACTACTTTGAAAACTATATTTAACCTGCGTGCACACAGTACATGCAGTATGTATCTGTAGTCTTCCAACTCAGAACCACTGCAAATAGTTATTTCCTGACATTTACAGAGCCATTCCCTACGAATTTACAATCCTGAGTCAGACAAACTGGACCTAGCTCTAAGAAGAAACTGCATTACACTTGGAAATTTCTTAAACAAACTGATACCTTTTTGGCACAAAGGTTATTTGGTAGGAAATATCCCTTTAAATATTACTGAAAATTCAAAGTCATAGGATATATTTTATCTTTTAGGTATTATATTCTGAGTACCAACCCAAACCTGGATGGGAGAACTACCTGGTACCTTGATTTTTACTGACACCTGATAGTTAAAGAGACTAACCACCCAGGTGGCTGCATGTCCTATATATAAACCCTCAAACACTGACAATCATTTTCCGCTGCTAAGACAAAAAAAGTACTCCTAAAAGAGAAAAGATCATGGGCAAAGTGCACATATATCGGTTTATATCTCTTAAATCAATGTATACATCAAATCACAAGAATTTTTATATTCCAGGGATCAAAGGGGGAGAAGACAAATGTTTTTAAAACAATAAAAAACAGCCTCAAGCAAAACCGTTGTGATCTAAGAAATGACTTCTATCTATAAACCAGCATGTCAGGGAACCTGAAGGAGAGCAACGGGCATTTCTGTGAGTAAAAAGTTTGGCTTTCCCTGTCTAGGCTGCATATAAACCAAACAACAAATATTTATTAAACAAGGCTGAGAAAGTTGATGAATTTGGAGACAAAAGGAGAATGTGACCCCAGATACGTTACTGTTATGAACTGAATTGTGTCCCTCCAAAATCCATTATAGTCCTAACTCCCAGCACCTCAGAAGGTGACTCTATTTGGACACAGGGTCTTTATACAGAGGTAATCAAGTTAAAATGAGATCATTAGGGTGGGCCCAACAACTAGACTGGTGTCCTTAAAAAAAAAAAGGAGAACTTTGGACACAGAGACTGAGATGCACAGAGGACAGATGACATGAAGGCACAGAGAAGAGAAGGTCATCCGTAAGCCAAAGAGGGAGCCGGGAACGGAAACCTCTCTCACAGGCTCCGGAAGGAACCAACCCTACTGACACCTTGATCTTGAACTTCTAGCCTCCAGAACTGTGAGACAATACATTGCTGTTGTGTAAGCCTCCCAATATGTGGTACTTGTTACTGCAGCCTTCACAAACCAATATACCTGATCCAGACTAATACAGCTACCAACCGAACCGTGTGGCTTAAGACTCAACAGAACCCAGTCATCGGGGCCTCTCCTATCAAGTGAACGCAAGACAACACCCATGTGGGCATCCTGCAAATCTACAAATGGCTATGGAGGTAGTCGGCGCTCTGTCAGGCACAGTGGGTTACAGAAGAAACCTGAAACTCTCTCTACCCTCTCCTGCAAAAATCTGACCACCTAACTGGCACAAGGGAATTGTAGAATGCACTGCAAATTGACCAGACTGCTATAAATCAAGGCCAAGAATGTATTTAAAAAAA
The DNA here is from genome assembly GCF_964656455.1 of Halichoerus grypus. Taxonomy (NCBI): domain Eukaryota; kingdom Metazoa; phylum Chordata; class Mammalia; order Carnivora; family Phocidae; genus Halichoerus; species Halichoerus grypus. The sequence goes on along the minus strand of NC_135715.1, from coordinate 123,116,699 downwards.
TCAAATTCTTTACTTATCAGCCAACAACCCAAAAAGCAGAGCCAATTTTTAAGACAGGATTTTTTCCCAGGACAAATGGCAAGTATGTTATAAAAGCCCCCATGTTCTGTAAGGTTTGAGTACATCGGGATGTGTTATCCTCTGTGTCTCACCCCCTTGGGACACAATCTTACTGCAGGAATATGACGTAACTGCCCTGCTTTGTCCACCAAACAGAATACAATATGCCTTCAATATGTCAGCCTGTTTCATCTCCCTAAATGCATAATTGATTTTCAACATTTTATGCTCCAGTTACTGCCCAAAAGCAGATCGGCACAAGTTCACATGTCAAATGTTCCTTCCTTTAAAATACAAAAGGAGTGATCGGAACAATTAACGAACGGTCATTAATTTTTCTGGGAGAAGTCATTTGCTTTCCACCCTCTCCAGTTTCTTGCTCACTCACATATAAGCCCCTCAAGTATCAGAAAGGATATAGAACTTACACAACCTGGCTAAAAAACAGAGCCACAGATACCATGAGAAACGACCAAAAAAAAAAAGAGGAAGGAATTTTCCTTATTTAGAACACTGAAAGACTAGCTACTTACATTCCCAATAGAAACAGAATTAGGACCAATGTCAAACAAAAATTAAAAGCTTAAGCTTCCCTTAAAAAAAAAAAAGTAGAACTATATATTTAGGTCATTTTATTTTTAACCACAGCCTTCTAAATGACCTGAATATCCCAACATCCACTCTAAATGACAAGTTTTAGAATTCGTATGAATAATTTAGTTAGGCAAATTTGTTTTACTTGTAGAATAAAAATGTTACTTAAGAAAATGACAAGCCGGGGTGCCTGGGTGGCTCAGTCATTAAGCGTCTGCCTTCGGCTCAGGTCATGATCCCAGCGTCCTGGGTTTGAGCCCCGCATCAGGCTCCCTGCTCAGTGGGAAGCCTGCTTCTCCCTCTCCCACTCTCCCTGCTTGTGTTCCCTCTCTCGCTGTGTCTCTCTCTGTCAAATAAATAAATAAAATCTTAAAAAAAAGAAAAAGAAAAAGAAAATGACAAGCCAGTTGCCCACAATAATTTTCAGTCTGAGTATCTCCCATTACTCTTAGGAAAAAATAGTGTATGATGGGAGAGAACAAACTTAAAAACTAGGTCTCTCGCAAAAACATAAATAAAATAAAATAATAAAACAGGATCTCTCGCATAGCAGAAACTTCAACAGCCATATGGATAAGGGTGGTTTTTGTTTACCTGAAGTTTTCAACCTATTCACCATCTCCCAAAAAGACTAGAAGCACCAAGGTATTTTAGAGTTCCAAAGGCATACAGCTGAATTCAGTGTCTGAAAGACACTGCTATTAACACAATTACCGAGACTTTCTTAGAGCATGGAGTGAACAATATACGACCCGATAGTTTACTGTGACTCCTACTAAGATGGAAACCAGAGCAGCAACAACACAGGTAAGGCTTGTTTTGTTTTGTTTTGAAATACAATTTCACTTTTACAGAAGCCAGTATCTCAAGTAGAAGAGAACAATTTATCCAGAATGTTGTTGACTTTGGGAAACAGAACAGCATTATTATGGGAGGAGTGGGGTGGGGGGGGGGGGGTGGATAACTGGTTCCTGTTTCTCTTCGTGTGGAAGGAGAGCAGGCCTCCAGCTACCATCTGGGCCTCCCCACTGGCCCCTCATTCACCCCTTCCTAAATGCCCTGGTGACTTATCTAATCCTTGAGGTTTGGAAACAGAAACTAGGGGTGGGGGACCCAACCCCTCCCCACTTCCTCTCCTTGGGTGTCAAGCTACTCTCTGGAAGCACACAATTAAGTCTTCTTAAAATGCTGGCTATATGGAAGCAGGCCTCCGTGTCAGGGAGCCTCAGTGGTCCAGCGCAGCCTGCTCTGTGATTCAGTGTTAAGAAGCCCACTGTTGATACTTTTGTGTGTCCTATTCTCCAGTACCGGTAAAAACGGTGCAATCTGAATTCCCACTGTCTTCTTTCTCCTTGTCTCTGTCAGAACTGGTTCAGAACTCAGACTGACAGGAAAAACTGGGGTGTCACTTTATGGCCCCTCCCCCAAACCCCAACAATCCAAAAACTGAGTTTTCCCACTTCAAGGGGTGGAATCTGAGATCTTGCTATCTTTAAAAAGTCTGTTTTGCTTCCAAGTAACCTATGAGAGAATAAAACAATCCCAATACCCCAAACACTGACTTTTTTTTCATTTCATTCAAAACTTATGATGAATCACTGTTACTATTATTACCACCATTTCTCTCTGTATTCCAGCTCAGCCACTTATTAGTGGTAGCCAGGTGACCTTGTCCACGTGACTCACACCCATTTGTAAAATGGGAACAGTGATGTCCCTACCTTACAGGGAGGATTTAGAGTAAAGAAACGATGAGGATTAAAGGAACGTTTGTACACAAAGCACCAGGAATATATGTAGTAGATAGTGTTAAATAAATGTCACTTCACCCTCATCTACTCAAAATGGACACACGATTATCTCTTCTACTTGAGATAATCTCTCTTTAGGAGATTATTCCAATAAACCTCTCTTTTATTTTTAGAGGAGGAAATCGAGACCCAATGTGAACAAGTGATGTACCAAAGGTCACTCAGAGAAAATTTTTAAAAGTTTTTCATTCACTTCCACAAACACTTAGTTCTGAATGTTATCCCCCTCCCACATCCCTGAACTAGGGTTTGGCAGACGGTAATCTGTACACTAGCACCACACGTTAGTACCAATTCCTCTACCATCCCAACAGTGGGTTCATGGGCACCCCTGCGGTAGGACAGGCCCTCCCGGGCGCTCCCAAGGCTTCTCATTCAGAGAGGAAGGGCTCGGCTGCATTCCCCTAATGAGTAATGTTTCTGGAATCGACATAACTTTTCCTTGATTCACTCCTTTAGTGAGGTCACTTTTCTCAAGGCCTCCCAGCAACCCCAAATCCTTATTTTATCAGTCTCCGATTCTATTCCTGGCACTGCTAAGGATCTGCCAACTATCACAGTTTCTCAAATTCCCCATTAAGCCACAAACACATCAACCAATAATTTATGAGTGACTAAGCCTTTTATATGTAACACTAAGGACAGGAATACTTACTAGTCATGTTCTAAGAATGACATTGTAACTATCATTTTTAAAAACTTCTCCAGAGCTGAACACTGCCAAAGACTGGGTATGTCTATCTGTCGGGTCTTTCAAAGAAGTTCTGAAGGGAACAGAAGGTATCCATCAATGGCCCATACCTGCTTTTTCCTCTGGTTCTTTAATATCCAGCCCACCTATTTCCAGAAGAGGCTTTTTTTCTCTCTTGTTGTGGAATGTCTCTCCCCAAAATATTACAATAGTACCCAAGTATTTTATTTGTGGATGATGAATAAAATGCATCACTGCTGAAATCCTGTCACATTGTACTTTCCATTCAGTACTGAGTACGCAGCTTTGTGCATTCTCGAATGAAAATGAAGCTTTGAGCAATCTTTCATTTATTTCCCCAGTCTGCTTACAGTTGTTCAAGAAACAATTTGAATTCCGTATCTGTCTGCAATTCCCCACTTACCATAGTAGTTCAACCCAATCCCAGGGATCAGCGAAAAAGTAGATGATCAGTCTGTACCAACCATCATCCCAAATAAGCTCACATTCATTACCACTTGTCGGTTTGGGGCACTTACCAATGTTGCCAGGCTGAAGACTTCTACCATGGAATGCCAGCCACTACAGGACTCTCCCCCAGAGAAGCGAACAACAGTTTGTTAACTTGACAGTCTCCCTTCCCTGTGATCTTCCAAACCCAGAAACAGGTAAGGTATTTGACAATCTTAGAAAATATTAAGTTGTGGGAAACTAAGACTAATTTACCAGCAGATATTCCATAATGACAACAGTAAGTGCCCCACTCCCTTCTCTACTCCTGGCTTTCCAGAGACCTCAACAGCCTCCACCCCGGTCTCTCCTGGGGCCACAATCAGCGCCTCCTCCCTACCCCTTTATCCACCCGGCTTCTTGCCAAGGTCAGGTCCAGTGATTTCATCTTACTTCCACTTTCTCACTTCCAAATTTAACTTCCTTACTACTCCATTCAGGTCTATTCCTTTCAAATAGTTGAAATACCTTTCAAGTTTGGAAGCAATTTTGCCAACAGTATATGAACCATATTTTTTCCTCTAATTCAGTGAGGCTGGCATAATCAGTCATGAGGAAGTGATGGGACCATTCTAATGGGGACACTTCAATCCTCAGGAGTTTGGTTTATGACCACCTCACCAACATTTTCAAGCAGATGGCCAGGCACAGCTTTCTGGTTCACTCCGCAAAACATCCTACACTCAATCTGCCTGACAGTTTACCTCTCTGTCAATTTCTCATCCACATAGCACTCCATCTAGCAGACCTTCCTTCAAAAAATGCTATGTGCTTTCCCTTGTGGATTACTTTCAGTCTTTCTAAACCAGATTGAAAGTAGAAGGTGCAGAGAATGTCTAATCATGTTTACTTGTCTGGTTCTTTTATTTTTATTTTTATGTTTTATAATGACTATAATTCATAAATATACAAAATATACAAAATGTTACAGGTATGAGCAAAAAGTATTTTACTGATAGGACTCTGTGTCAAAAATGTTTAGACTACAGGCTAAACAATAACACTTTCTTCTAATATACATTTCTTGGTGATCTATGGACTATTCCTACTAAACTACTGTATTCTAGTTGTTTGGCTAAGAAAATATTTTGTATTCATGCAGTATAACATAATATTGTTATTACTAAAATCAGACCTCACTCTTGGCTTTCCTATAATATCTCTGAATTATACTTTCTCACCCAACTCTACCTTTTTTTTTTTTTTTTAAGTAGGCTCCATACCCAACATGGGGCTTGAACTCATGACTCTGAGATCAGGAATCACATGCTTTACTGACTGAGCCAGCTAGGTGCCCCTCACTCAGGTCTATACTTTTAAAGATAGTACCCACAGTTAAAAAAAAGAAATTTGTTGTTTTACTTCAAAATTAAAACCAAGTGAACATCCTTTAAAAGATAAATGATACTTAAGGCAAATTTTCAAACACATACAGCGCTTAACAAAGTACAGGCAGTGTTCCAAGTTCTTTCTCATTTAATCTCCGTAACATTATTACAATTATATAATTATATTTATTTTTAATAAAATTAATTATAAAAATTGGTTTTTAATAGATGGAGAAATTAACTTTTGTAAAACTCAAGACATCTCTGTAACCACAGTAAATCATATTTTCAGTCAAGAGATTCTGAAGACAAACCTTTATTCTCTGTGCCTTCCACTTTATCTACCTATTGTCAAGGAATCCCAGTTATTAATGGTGCGGCCTTGGGCAGACAGTCTAAACTCTCTGTGCCTCAGAATCCTTATCTGTGCTAAATTCATTCACTGGAGCAGCCTCCTTGGGGCCAGGCTCTGTTTTTGGCTGGGGGATATAGCTTGAACAAAAGACAAGATCCTGTTCTCAGAGAGGCTTTCAGATAATACCCGGAAGGCACTTGGCCCAGAAGATAACGGCTCATTATAATGTTAGCCATTATTATTTCCCAAACTAAGGGCTACCTTCGTTATTGCTATTTTAGTCCTTATTTTCATTCTAAGGTAAATCCCATTTGCCTTACTCTACCTGGCCCCCAAGTGTTCCAAAGAAAAAGGGCAGAAAAGGGGACAGTTAAATGATTCATCAGAATTTGGCACCAGCAAGTATACAAGCCACCTTCCCTTGAAAAGCTCCCTTGTAAAGCTCTATAGATCCAGCCGGCTATTGGGGGTAAAACATATCACAGCCAGGGCAAGGTTCTACAAACGACTTTGGATGGAGAGCATCCCGCTGAGCTCAGATCCTCCCAGGACTCTGCAATGATGCTGACGAAAGTCTGTTTACACCTGGAGGTGACAGCTGCCCGGCTGCCGCGCCTCTGACGGCGGCAAAACCCTACTGCAGGGCAACTTAATCCCTATGATGCCAGCTTCCAGGCTGCCCTTGCAGGACCTGTCATGAGAACATCTCTTTATTTATTCAAAATGATTATATAATCACAGGCCACGCTCTCCAAAGTCACCACTGTTACACAGAAAGCGATGCTCAAGGAGCCTGCCTCTCAGCACAGAATCTAAAACCACCAGCAGGAGAAGAGTTCTGCTGAATCCAATGTAAGCACGTGAAGTAAAATAATAACAGGAACTCTCAACAGAGCACTTCCCTTATAAACAGCTTAGATCTCCTCACAACCACCTCTCTAAATCCAAGTATCTGGGATAGCCCCCCCCCCCCCCCCCCCCCCCCGTCACAACTGCCATCGGTCACCACTGAAGACAGGATATGCCTTCTGAGTGTCAGGTTACAACCTCAAAAACTTCCTGAAGAGCCAGGTAAATCTGTTTCCTGATACATGTATTTCATACTCTTGTGTTAAAAAGAAAGGGGCGCCTGGGTGGCTCAGTCGGTTAAGCGTCTGCCTTCGCCTCGGGTCATGATCCCAGCGTCCTGGGATCGAGCCCCGCGTCAGGCTCCCTGCTCCACGGGGAGCCTGCTTCTCCCTCTCCCACTCCCCCTGCTTGTGTTCACTCTCTCGCTGTGTCTCTCTCTGTCAAATAAATAAAATCTTTATTAAAAAAAAGAAAGAAAGAAAACCTGCAGCAAAACGTTTGGAGTTTGCTGACGGGCTACCAAGGCAGAGAGCTGGCCACGATTTGACCTCCCCTTGCTATTTGCTCTGTCAGCATTAGAAATATAGCCAATCCTCCTCACTGCCACCAGCTCATCTCCCATATTCATGCACCTAAATTCAACATCAGGCTGCGGGATTCAACAGGCAGTAGGAAAGAAGTTCAGGAGGAAGATGAGAAAGGGGGTCCAGGCTGAGCCCCATCTCTGCACTCTCCACACCTCTGGCCTCTGCTACCGCAGGTCTAAGAAGAAACTTCTACCAACATAACTATAGATGGCAGACACCTCCCCCCACACTCTACACTTAGGGCTCCCGATAGTCCCAGCCCCCTTCAGAGACAGGGTCCAGGGTCAGTGTCGGCTGGCCTTCCCACTGGCTCTGTCAGAGCTCATGCCCAATCCAGACACAGGAGGGCAGTCCCTGCGCCCAACCTCTCATGGCCACGGTCCTGCTGCTCCCCAGTCTTTACCCAACCTCATTGCGTAGCCCAGCATTTTCCCTATCCAGTCCTCCTTCCACCCACAACCCTGCCCCTGCTCGCTCCACCATCACTGTGTCCATCTGGAACTTTCTTTCCATTGTTCAATCCCCTAGGGGTTAATGGCAAGGGCTTTGGAGTCAGGGGGATCTGGTAGTGCCTGGCCTCTGCCATTTTCTGCATATAGGACCTTGGGCGAGCTGCCTAATCTCTTCAAATTTCAGATTCCTCCTCTGCACAACAGAACTGACCTCATGTCTGAAAGTGAGCGTTAAATAAAAATACACATAAAGCACTTCGCAAAATCCTCAGCATACAGTCAAGTGTGTAATAAGCGCCCATTTTGTACTGGGAAAATCATAAATGGTTGCAATTATTATTTCTCCCTTCACCATCTTTTTATTTTTTATTGTGGTAAAACATACTACAACATAAAATTTACCACTTCAGCCATTTTTAAGTGTACACTTCAGTGGTATTAAGTGCAGTCACAATGTTGTGCAACCATCACCATATTCATCTCTAGAACTTTCTTAGCTTCCCAAACTGAAATTCTGTGTCCATTAAACACTAACCCTTCATCCCTCTCCCTGCCTTTGATGGAGCCTCTCTCCACCAGGAGACACTGGCTGATCCCATTTCTCTTACAAACTCAAGTAAAAAAATTTCACCCTCCTTTGAGTTTGTCCCCCGCTCCCTACCCACAGTCATACCACCCTCCACCCCAATTCTCAGCTGTCACCTATCTGTTTTTGGTAACTTCTCCTCATACACTAGAAAAAGGAAGGAGGGACTTAATTTACAATTTTTCTCTTCGGCCAAAGGTCAGCTCCTAAAGGAATGAGAGTTTAGGGGTTTGGGGGTGGGGGATGGACACCCTGGATTAGAATCCCATCATCTATTAACTGACCTTGACCAATTACTGGGGGGCCTCAGTTTCCTATGAATGGGGATAATAATGTGGCTATTCACAGAGATACTGTTGAATTAACAGTTCAAAGCACATACAGCAGGGGCGCCTGGGTGGCTCAGTTGGTTAAGCGACTGCCTTCGGCTCAGGTCATGATCCTGGAGTCCAGGGATCGAGTCCCACATCGGGCTCCCTGCTCGGCAGGGAGTCTGCTTCTCCCTCTGACCCTCCTCCCTCTCATGCTCTCTGTCTCTCATTCTCTCTCTCGCAAATAAATAAAATCTTAAAAAAAAAAAAAAAAAAAAAAAAAAAAAAGCACATACAGCAGTTCCTAACACACAGCACTTAGTCATTGACCTGAGTTACCATCACTGTTACTGCACTTGGGCTGCTAAACCTTGGCTCCAGGCTCTAGTCAGCCATTCCCAGGACCACACTTTAGAGTCAGAGGGCACAATTCAATGCTCTGGCATGAAAACCAAACCTCCTATCCTTCCAGTTCTCACACCCCCTCACTCCCAGGGTACTTGCTCTTCGATGCCCTGGAGTATGTGCCCCCTTCTTCATTCCTTAACAGCATGGACCCCAACATTGATCATCCGACTCACCCCCACTGCCACCACCCTCCATTCTCTGCAATTCTCTGCTTTCGCCACACCCACAGGAATCAATACCACAACTCACTTTCCCCATACCTCAACACTGGGCCCGAAATCCCCAAAGAGATGTCACTCTACTCACAGAAAGCTGTTACTGCACTTGAATGTCTTGGACTCAGAAAGACACTCAATGTCTTTTTTTAAAAGCCCCCTCCCAGGGGGTTGAGTGTCTGCCTTCAGCTCAGGTTGTGATCTCAAGGTCCCGGGATCGAGCCCCACATCGGGCTCCCTGCTCGGCATGGAGTCTGCTTCTCCCCTACCCCAGCCGCCCCGCTCATGTTCTCTCTCTCTCTCTCACACACACACAAATAAAATCTTCAAAAATAATTTTTTAATAAAAAAAAAAAGCCCCCTCCCAGCCCCCTCAACAACTATCCCAAACTTACCATTCTCCTCAACCCTGCTCTAACAAATGCCCTTTCCTCCCACTTCACCCAGAAAACGGAAGCCGGCAGGCTTGACAGGCTAACACCCCAACTTCCGGCCCCTGACCTCACCCACCAGCATCTGTATGCACCCTCCCTGGCTTTTCTCTTCAGTCCTTTTCCAAAGTGACCTTTACGTGGGTCTCTCCTGAATATCCCACTGCACTCCATGTTCCCTCCACTTTGTTCCCACACACAGTTTACCTTCCAAGTCTCAGCTCTGTCCTCTCCACTCAACCCACACCTTACCTGGCTACTCCCCTGAGCTGTGGCTCAAGAATTACCTCCTCCAGAAGTCTCCCCTCGCTCCTCCTCTGACTCCTTCAATGTTCTACTCACACCTCACGCCTCTGCAAACTTCACCCTGCCATTTCCTCTGACTGGGCCTCTCCCCAAGAGCAGAGGCCATATGAGCCACTGTGACTCCTCGGTGCCTGGCACCCAGGGGTGTCGACAACTTTGAATAAATCAAAGGATGGGTACAGAGGACTCTGCCTTCTGTTCTGAAGTATTTCATTAAATGTTTGATTAAAATGTTTTCTTAAAAACATCACCAATTAAGATTCATAATCAGCCACTTAAATATGGTGCTGTACATTTTCTTCCTCTGATCTAGACTGAGAAACATCCCTTCCCCCTGCTTTCCCAGAACAACTATTCCTTTGATGAAAGAAAAAACCAGAAACAAAAACACTACTTCCTCAACCAAAACAGAAAACCCAAAATAGCAAGACAGTTGATGAAAAATATCCAGCTGACACTGGCTTAGGTGGGGATAAGTGCAGTTGTCTGCACTTAAGAAGAGAAAGGGAAGTTTACTTTGGATGGTTATTGGGGGAGGCAATGATATTCAAGTACTAAACAAGAAAGTTGACCAAAATAATAAGTCTCAGGTCTATTTATAAGGCAAGGGAGGAAGAGGAAGTGGGTAACTCCAATGGAAATTTCCTTCCTTTGTCTACTTTTACTTTAGGTATGTCTTCCACACTAATTTCTCAATCCTAACTCACGATTTAATTTATAGGAAGTGATTTCGAAGGGCCCCAGGGAGCTGCAGATGGTACCTCAGGGGCCCATCTGTTTAAGGATGAAAGCTTGGCACACACCATTACATCACCCTGACCTTCCTCAGCAACTTCCTATCCAACAAAATCTAGATGTTTGCTCTGTCAACAAGATATTTGTGTTTGTCCCCTCTGCCTCCGGCTTTGGTTCCTGATTAGTTTAAAAATCATTATGCACCCAAGCTGAATAGGGCTACTGTTAGCAGCTGTAAGGTCCTCTTCTGGGCAAATCCCCAAGTCTGTGGCCTTCAGGGAGTGATTTCTGTCCTTTCTACATAATTACACACTCTCCTGATTGATGAGCTGATCAGTCCTCCTACCCCTGTTCAGAGCTAAAGCCTCCCTCTTCCCGCTCTATTTATTTTCCCAGGGGACCAGAGAGGTGGGAAGAATGGCACAGGCAGGGAGGACTTGGACTCTCCCCAAATAAATGCCCAGGCACTATCCACATACCTGAGCGTTTCACACTGTCCCAGTCCAGACCCACCATCCCTTCCCGATATCCTGAGAGCTGTCCACATCAGTGAATACCGTGTGAGGTATTGGAACCATGTGACAGGAAAATAGCTGCGATTTCCTGGATGCTCGCAGACCCGACAACGCCCCAGTGCCCGCAAGCACAGATCCATTTCAGTCCAGCATGGCCTCCTAATCACATGCTGCTGTGATCACCACTGGAAAGTGCCTACATAACCTACATCCTCTCTAACCGGTCATCCCCCTCTGTTCTCAACAGGGCACAACCACAGACATAATGTCAACCGTTAGTGCCTAGTAGGCACTGGGCAACAGCCTTGGCAGAAATTACATTCCAAACAGGTTTTGGGTTCTTTTTTTGGCGGGGGGGCGGGGGTCACGTGTACTAATGTTTGCAACTTACTTTGAAATGCTTTTAAAAATAAGATGGATTGATGGGTAGGCATGTAATAAAGCAGACCACAAAATCTTAATTGTTGAATCCAGGTGGTGGGTATGTGGCTGTTCACTGTACATTTCTTTCAACTTTTCTTTACATTTGAATGTTTTCATAATTAAATGTTGAGGCGGAAAATTTTAGTGTCTTTTGAAAAAATTAATCAAATTCCAGACCTCATTTGGGTTTTTCTAGTTTTTCCACAAACGTCCTTTTTTCACTCCAGGATCCCACTTTGTAATTACTGATCACATCTACTTAGTTTTCTCTGTTCTGTCACAGTTTCTCAGTTTTCCTTGTTTTTCATGACTTTGACAGTTTTGAGGAATACTGATCAAGTACTGTGTCTTAAATCTCTCAGCTGAGATTTCCTGATGTTTTTTTCACAATTAGACTGCAGTCGGTAGGGGAAACCAGAGAGGTAAAGTGCCCTTCTCGTCACATTATAATAAGGGCACATGCTAGCAGCATGACCGCTGGTGATGTCAACCTTGATTATTCGGTTAAGCTAGTGTTTGTCAGTTTTCTTCACTGTAAGTTTACCTTTCACCCTTTCCACACTGTATCCTTTAGAAGTGAGTCACTAAAGTCAGCCCACACTCAAGGGAATGAGGGAAATTAAGCCCCAGCTCCTGAAGGGGTAAGTGGAATTAACATAAACTATTTGGAACTCTTCTATGAGGAGGATGTCTCTTCCCCTTCCCTTATATAAACTCATTTATATTTATTTTATACTTGGGGTTGTAATGCAGTACCACACTATTTTGTTGCTCAAATTATTCCAGCTTTGGCTATTTGGGGCTCTCTGACTTTGTTCCTATGTCCTTTTAAATGTTTCTGAGTACTTCCTAATTTTCTAATACAAGATGCTCTAGACCTATAATTATCCATTTTTCAAGAAGCCCTGGTTATTTTTATTAAAGAATGGTATTTAGAAGCCAAAATTTGGATATGTTGCTACAACTAGGGTGTCACTGCTTCCAAGCCCTTCCAATGCATAAAATTATTTTTCTTTTCCACCTGTACTGATTTTTGACAAATAAAGCCGTAAGATATTTATTGTACACAATGTGATGTTTTGATATACATATACATATACACCTCTGTGGTCAGACAGAGGAAATACATGTATGTCTAATAATCCGCATATGCATACACATCTCTAACGATTTCTATGCCTATATGAAGCTAAACCTAATGCATACAGATGTCTCCAACTCTAATCCAGTACCACATGGTTCACTGTAGCCTTATGCCCTTGCTGACACAGAACTCCCCTCTCCACCAGTAAGAAAGCTGGCTCCCAGCATCCACCATCCATTTATTCATTTGTTGGACCCCTGAATACATGTAAAGCAGTTTCAGAATTGCTAACCTGTACTCCATGAGAAACAATCTTACCAACTACAATACAGTGTCTACTCAAAACACCATTTTCCAAAGTTGTCAGGTTCATGCTTTTTGTCCCTCATTCCTTTCAGTGAGGTTTTGTCATACAACTGTAATCCAGGTAGATTCTTTTGTCAAAGTCTGCATTCACCCTGGGACCCACACCCACACACACACCCCCCTCCAGTTTTTTGCTTTTAATTTGTATACAGTTCTTGCATAAAATTATTTTTCTTTTCCACCTGTACTGATTTTTGACAAATAAAGCCATAAGATATTTATTGTACACAATGTGATGTTTTGATATACATACATTATTAAAGGATTACCCCCGAGTTAACATACCCATCATTTCACATATTTACTTTTTTTTTTTTTTTTTTGGTGAGAACTTTAAGTTTTACTTTCTTAGCAAATTTATTTCAATTACATATAAAACAGTATTATCAACTATAGTCACCATGTTATACACTAGATCCTCAAACTTTACTCATCTTATAACTAAAAGTTTGTCCTATTTTGCCAAACTCTATTTCCCCCACCCCCCCATCCACTACTTTTCTACTGTGTTTGAGTTTGACTTTTTTTTTTAGACATGATTTCACATATAAATGATACCATGCATTGTTTGTCTTCCTCTGACTTATTTCACTTAGCATAATGCCCTCCAGTTTCCTATACATTGTCAAAAGGACACAATTTCCTACCTTTTTAGGGCTGAATATTATTCCAGTGTGTGTGTGTTTATTTTTTTTTCTTTATGCATTCATCCACTAATGGACACTTAGGTTGTTTCCGTAAGTTCTTTAGTATCTATTTTATATAATCTACTTAAATATCTGACATCCCTCTCTATTAGTATACATGTTTATTTGATCCTTAGTACTTTAATATTTATTTCTGAGAGGACCCCACAACAACTAGAACAGTCCCAAATCATGGAAATTACTTGGACACTAATAAAACAACAGATTCTACAAATTCATTTTTTTAAACTACTGTATTAAGTTGATTTTAATACAATTAAGTTGTTGGAAGTCTTTCTTTTTTTTTTTAAGATTTTATTTATTTGACAGAGAGAGACACAGTGAGAGAGGGAACACAAGCAGGGGGAGTGGGAGAGGGAGAAGCAGGCTTCCCGCTGAGCAGGAAGCCCCACACGGGGCTCAATCCCGGGACCCTGGGATCATGACCTGAGCCAAAGGCAGACACCTAACGACTGAGCCACCCAGGCGCCCCTGGAAGTCTTTCAATAAAACTATGGAAGGAGAGGAGTGCCTGGCTGGCTCAGTTGGTGGAGCATGTGACTCTTGATCTCACAGTTGTGAGTTCAAGCCCCACACTGGGCATGGGGCCTACTTCAAAGAAAATTAATTAAAAAGAAAAAAAAAAGAGCGCTTGGGTGGCTCAGTCAGTTAGGCATCTGACTCTTGATTTTAGCTCAGGTCATGATCTCAGGGTTGCGAGACTAAACCCCACATCGGGCTCCTACTAGGCAGGGGGCCTGCTTAAGATTCATTCTCTCTCTCTCTCTCTGTCTCTCCCCCCTCTTCCCTCCCTCCTTCTGCCCCTCCCTCCCCTTTTCCCTCTGCCTCTCCCCACCCAAAAAATTAATTAATTAAAATTAAAATTAAAAAGCTGTGGAAGGAGAATGTTCATTGCAATGTTATTTAAAATTCAATAATAAGTAATTTAAAAAATTGTTATACCTATAGGTTGGCATATGCCTAATACACAATCATTACAAATCACTTGTAAAATACATATTAATAAGATAATATACACCATGTGTATGTAAAACAGCAAACTATATAATAAAAAGTACACCATGTCATTTAACATACATATCGTGTGCATGTATGCCTATAAAAAGAAAACACTGAAGAAAGGAAAACACACCAAAAGATGATTTTTTAAGTTCCTTATCTTTTTTTTTTTTTAAGATTTTATTTATTTATTTGACAGAGAGAGACACAGCGAGAGAGGGAACACAAGCAGGGGGAGTGGGAAAGGGAGAAGCAGGCTTCCCGCAGAGTGGGGAGCCCGATGCGGGGCTCGATCCCAGGACCCTGGGGATCACAACCCAAGCGGAAGGCAGACACCAAACAACTGAGCCACCCAGGAGCCCCCCCCCCTTTTTTTTAAGTGAAAAGTAAAGCAGAGAAGACTGTTTGCTGTGTGGGAAACTTTATAGAGGATTCTTCTAAGACACTAGGTGTTGGACCAGACAAAGAGGAAGAAACAAAATCAGGAGTTGTGTCCTGAAGGTCCACACTGCATCCAGGTAGGAGATGTAAAGAAAAGCAAGCAAAAGGCACAGCTGGTGGGTGCCCCCGGGTCAGCCATAATCAAAGACGAGGACCGTGGTGCCTATGCTAATATGTTTACCACGGACAGAAGTACAGAGTGGAAGTGAGCACTGTCTGGGAAACATCCTGAGTGAGGCCTGGACAGAGCCTTAAAGGACAGGGAAGATTTAAGCGGAAAGAAGAAGGGGGAGGCAGTGTGAATGCAGACAGGTGTTAATAAGACGACCTATCCACCTGGAAGTTTTCTCATTATCCCATTCTATAAGAACCCACAGAAGACCCTAAACAATTCCAGCCATTTTGGGAGCTTCAGTTTCAAGTATCCGACCCTCTGGCTATCTGCCCTCTGGCCAAGTGCTTGGGGGGGTGGGTGGGATGATTACCCAATAAGATCTGGTTAGCCTATAGCAGATTTGATAACATTCAGGTGGCTGATAACAGGATTATCAAACATGGGTTTTCAAACATCACTTTTACATTGGAATTTGCACTCCATCCCTACAAATCTTTCTTTTTTTAAGATTTTATTTATTTGAGAGAGAAAAAGAGAGAGAGCGCAAAAGGGAAGGGGGTGCAGAGGGAGAGGGAGAAGCAGGCTCCCTAATGAGCAGGGAGCCCAACATGGGGCTTGATCCTAGGATACTGAGATCATGACCTGAGCAGAAGGCAGACGCTTAATGGATTGAGGCACCCAGGCACCCCCAAATCTTGCTTTTTAAAATAAAGACAAACACTGGTAACCATCCATTACACTGAAAAGTTCAATGGCAATAATGACCGAATTCCAGCTTGTCAAAACATTTCAGTGCACAACACCGTGCCCACCAGCTAGCTAGCCAGCTCCAGCTAGGACCATATCACGCACAGGTGTAAACACAGAGAGAGAATCTTCATCTCAACCATAAGAGCGCAGGAGGAACTCCTATGTGCTGAACATTTAACTGGACAAGGATCAGACGTTTCATGCACTGTCTCTCTGTGTCTTCACAACCAGCAAGGCAAGGATTGGTCTTGGAAATGGTCACTCAGTGTGGAAATGGCAGAACTTCAATTCACACTCTGCTCTGTCCAGCTCCAAGCCTGTCATCTTTCTAAGACTGGTGTCATCTGTTCCAACAAACTTGAAAGCAGACTTAAACACACCTTTAATATCACTCCTTTAAAAAAAAGAAGATATATGATCCATTTTCTCCTCAAAATAATAGCTCTTTTATTATATAATTCATATATAATGCCAAGAATTCCATTTTAAAATCTAAAGTATATCCTCAAGCCCCAACACAATAAAGCTAACCAGATAGGATTTAACAAAATACCATTACAAAGCCCACAAATAAGTCAACTTGATTACAAGTTTTTTTAGATGACTGAAAATCTAAAATATTAAAAACTCAACATTTTTCAATATGAAGATCTCAAATTGAGATATGAGCATCAAGACTGATTTTTTTTTCATTCTCAGGGAGAACTAATGTAGTTTGTATTCTAAAATGTATTACCCTGTTCCTCCCTACCACTTCTCCCCTTCCACTCACTCTCCCCTCCCCACAAACAGATCCGGCTTCTACACTTAATTACAAAACAATGAATCTATTCTGTGATCTATAAACCATGAAGTAAAAAAGGTTAGGACCCACTGATAGTTTAATCTCCATTGTCCTAAGATAGAAACCCCCTTGAAAGTTTAAACTAGATATGTCAAGTACACTAGAGTTACTTTGCCCAAACCACCCGAAAAGTTTTTCAAATTAAAACAATTTAATTTCTTCAGCACTCTTTAAGTGATTAAGAGTGATAATGTCAAACACTGTAGATGTTTGGGACATCACTGTCAAACCTTAGTACATTCACTCACACAGGAGACACCAAATGCTATTTGTTATGGAGTAAATGCAAGTCAGGACAGAAGACAATGTCTTCTTGCTCTCTCTTCTCTCTAGACAAACCAAAGGAGAATTTTAGTAAACAACTTTTTAAAAATTTAAGAAGAAAATTTAATTTGGAGCACCCAGTTCGCTCAGTCAGTTAAGCATCCAACTCTTGATTTCGGCTCAGGTCATGATCTCAGAGTTGTGAGATGGACCACACTGAGCATGGAGTCTGCTTAAGATTCTCTCTCCCTCTCCCTCTGCCCCTCCCCTCCCCCTGCTTGCACACACATGCTCTCTCACTCTCTCTCAAAAAACATAATTTAAAAAAATAAAAATAAAACATGCAGAATACCAGGATGAAGCATGTAAATGGTTCCTGTATTAGGAAAAAATAGTATAGAAGTAATTTTTTAAATAGGGAAAACTGTTCAATCCTACCACCCAAAGATCTTCCAGACCTTTTTCTACATACACAACCCATTTAAAGGGGGTTACAACCTGCGCATAGCAGACCCTCAAATGTGTCAAACAGTTACATAATGCATACTTTGAAGAAAAAAGCATTAATGCAGTTACGGCATGCATACTATTCAATAGCCTGTTTTTCAACTTAACAGTAGATAGAAGACATCTTTCCACATCACCCTATTCACTTCCCTCTTACTCTGTACAAAGTTGCTTATTAATTCCATTGTATGGGTGACCAAGTTTATCACCAAGCTCCTTTTGAGGTAAATATTTGGTTTCCCCACTTTTTTGCTATTAACCAATATTACAGTGAATATCCATGTAATATAACTTCATATTTATACAATTATTTTCTTAGCATAAATTTCTAGAGCTAAAATTTCTAGGTCAAAGAGCTAGCATTTTTTTTTTTTTAAGATTTTATTTATTTATTTGACAGAGACAGTGAGAGAGGGAACACAAGCAGGGGGAGTGGGAGAGGAAGAAGCAGGCTTCCCGTGGAGCAAGGAGCCCGATGCGGGGCTCGATCCCAGGACCCTGGGATCATGACCTGAGCCAAACGCAGACGCTTAACGACTGAGCCACCCAGGTGCCCCAAGCTAGCACGTTTTAAATTAGCACATTGAAAGACTGCCCTCCAGAAGAGTTGTCCCCATTTATTCCCCCAACACTGTATGAGAGTATTCATTTTCCCATCACCCTTCCCAACACTGGCATTATTCTTTTTCATCAAACCATGAGGGGAAAAAAGTTATATTAGCATTGAATAAGCCGCTACCATGTGTCAGGCACCATCTTAAAAGCTTTATGTGTACTATGATAGCCCTGTGGAGGTAGGCACCCACATACACTTTATACCTACTTAACTTACTGTAAACTAATGCCCAGAGATGTTAAGTAACTTGCCCAAGGTCATACAGCTTGTCAAAGAGGCTGTTGGGGTTTGAACCCAGTTCACCCGCTGCCGGAACACACTAGAGCAATTTTTTTCAAGAAGGTCAAAATCCTCTTCACTCATTCTAAATGGAACCCCGCCATCTCTTTCCCCAGCAAAACCTACTGAAAACTCTGATTTCAAGAATGGTGGAAAGATGGCTGGGGTCAGGAGAAGTGAATTCAAGGTGGAGTTCAGCCACCTACAGGTTGGTGCTATGTGAATTTGGGAAGACTGCTTAACCTGAATCTCTTTCTTTGGCTGAACACTGTACATATCTGCCATCTCTCCCTTAAAATGCTGTTGTAAAGTCCAAAAGGAACATCCATTCCTTCAAAACTACTTGCTGAGCCCTTTCCCTGTGCCCTGCAGTCTGGTGACAGAGGGGCCATCGTAGCTCCGAGAACATAGGAAGAGATGAACATCAACCCAGAAAACCAACACACCTGTGACAGAGAGCACGTAAGCATGAGTGAGTCACAGGGGCCACAGGGAAAGGAACCACAGCATTCCCCAAAAAAATAGCAGTTTTTCAAAAAGATAAGGAGAACAATTACACAACACCGGGAAAACACGTGAAATCCTATAAACAGAAAAGTCCATTAAGTAAATGTATGTTTTAGTTGTATTTTTCACAAAGGCATACACAAAGAATGGAAGGGAATAAAATCATGGATGTTGCATTAAACAAATATTCTTTTCTCTCCTTTTCCAAACTTTACAGAGCATCATTTAACATTTATAGCTCTTAAAACATTTTAATTGCTATGAAAGTACAGATGAAAGTGATTAATTTTGACTGAAATAATGTATGTGAAATTGGGAAACTCTAAAACACCCCATGAATGGTATTATTGTCAGAGCATGAAATAATCTAGCATTCTGCATAATAGCATTACAGTGCAGTAGCCCAGGTTATTTTTACACTGCTGCTTGGTTTCTGCCTCACCTGATAATGTACAACATTTGTCATTTCTTTACAGTATTTTCCTTCTTTAAAGAATGCATGCATGTGGAAAAATGGCCAAATGGTACAAAAGGGTCTTCAGTAAAATGTAGGCCTGTCCTCCATCCCAGACCCCCGCATCCCTCCTAAAGGCAATCACTGCTTACATATACAGATATGTACTTCCAAAGATACCCTATGCATATAAACTTTTTCATTTATTAATATTCTTGGAAATTTTTCCTTAAGAGCACATATAAACTGACCTCATTCTTTTAACACCTGCAGATCACTCTCTTATATAGATGCACCGTAATCTATTTAATTCAGACTATGTGCTATAAAAATGCCTGACAATGCTATCAAACACTATTTATGTAACTCTTCTTCCTTACATTTATGATTTTCCATCCTAGCAAATTTTACATCTTCTAAGTTTCTGAGCAAGACCCAGACCAGGCTCTGTTCCCAGTACCTCCAGCTTCCAGCCAAACCCAGGCTGGGTATAGTTCTCCTAAATACTCCATGCATTGCTCATGCTGTTTGCTCCTAGCTACAACCCATCCCGCCTTCCTTTGCTTGGTTAATTCTTACTCAGTCCCTCAAGAGAGGGCTTAGGTATAACCTCCTTCCAGAAAGAAAGGATCTCCTAGGAAATGCTCCTGTGGTTGGCTTCCCCCACAGCCTAGGCCTTGCAATTATCCCCCTCAGGATGAATTTGTACAAGTCAGCCCCAGCCATTAGATTTTAAATTTCTCCAGGAAAGAAAACATTGTATTAATTTTTGCCCCTGCCAGAGTTTAGCACAATATCTGGCACACTAAATATACTGAATACCACTGAATCAAGCTAGAATGAAAAAGGAAGCTCCTGAACACCTATTAGGTGCGAAACCCTACTCTAGATGTAGTACACAAACATCACTTCTCCCTGAACACAATGATACCCAGTTTACAGATGAAGAAACCAAGGCCCTGAAGTTAAGAAACCTGTCCGAAGGCATTAAGGGACAGCTAAAACTTGAAACCAAGTCTACTTTACTCCAGAATCATTGATCTTTCCATTCTGCTGTTGGCCACATGTTCTGATGCTGAAAGTTCAGTTGAGGAGGTCAAATATGCAGTCCTGAAGGGTATGACACCTTCTTAACTGTTGTGGGTAATCCAAGTCCCCCCAAAAAGTCAGCCAAAAGCAATCTAGAATGCAGGACTAAAATAGCAGAAAACAAAAAGGAGGTTATGAACAAGCAAATCTTGTCTACAGCATCCACAAATGTGCATTTTGCACACTCAGGCAGGGTCTTTCAGGAGCCATTCAAAATAAAGAGGACCAGCCGACTTAAGCAGCCCCAATATCCCTGCTTAATCCCACCAGCTCGCTCTCCCAGGGAGCAGTGTCTGTTTCTCTCCCCACCCCCAACTCTGCAGCATCTATCCACAGTCCCCATACCACTGGCTAAAACTGACCTTTGGGCCTGCACCCATAAAGGATTTAAAAGCTGACCAATTCTGCACAGAATGAGCCACCCCTGGAAAGGGCCATGAGTGGGTGAGGGTCAGGACAGAAGGCAGATTGCAGGGAGCAGGCACCAGGGTCCTCCTGTAAACCTGCTAGGAGACCCAGGGCCGCAGATGAACCCTCATCTGCAAGCTGAGCAAAGAATGCCTGCTCCTGAGCCTTTAAGAGTATGAAATCAGACCATCTAAGAATAACCACGCAGCACAGAGCCTGACACCTAGTCAGTGACTGAACAAACCAATCAGAGAACAAGCCGACCCCCTCCTATGCTCTCCCCCAGGACAGGGATAAGGAAAGGGGGTGGGGAAGTCCTATAACTAACATAGGAAGTAGGAATGGCATTTAGCAAAGGTGGGAACACAAGAAGAAGCCGCTCCTCCCTCCCACACATGAGAAAAATGAACCATTCAGCAGCAAGCAGTTAATGAACCCAAACCTTACTCACTAGGAGAGACAAAGCAGCAGAAATTATCCCAATGGTCACCAGACACCAACACAAAAGACACACAGGCTGAAAATAAAAACCAAAAAACCCTTTCTCTCCTATTATCAGCCCCAACCAAACAAGAATGCCCACCTCTTTAGGAAAGGTAGAATATGGTAGGTAATGGTTAAAAAGAAATGCACTGCATAGTCAGCCCTCAATACACTGCCGAGTGGAAGAAGCAGGCACGGAAGGTATGCTTAACGAAGCACATTCCCAGATCTTATACTCCCTCCCAAGATTAAGGGAGTTAGGCCTAGGTGTTTTGACCTTATGTCACTCAATTCTCAAAACAACCTTCAAAAGTACTCACATTCCCAAATCTCAGAAAACAAGCTCAGGGAAGCTGGGTAACAGGCCAGGGTCACCTTGAGACCAAGTCACACTTAGGTCACACTGACTTGGGACCTGAACCCAGTTTGTCCAGCTTCAAAGCCTTCACTCACCAAAAACAGGGATGGGCAAAATGGATAAAGGTGGCCAAAAGATACAAACTTCCAGTTATACAAGAAGTCCCAGGGATGTAAAGTACAGCATGACCATAGTTAACAATACTGGATCACATACTTGAAAGCTGCTAAGAGAGGGGTGCCTGGGTGGCTCAGTCATTAAGGGTCTGCCTTCAGCTCAGGTCATGATCCGGGGATCGAGCCCCGCATCGGGCTCCCTGCTCAGCGGGAAGCCTGCTTCTCCCTCTCCCACTCCCCCTGCTTGTGTTCCCTCTCTCGCTGTGTCTCTCTCTGTCTCTAGGCTGGGGTCATGACTAATAACAGTCTAATGACCGTTGGTTGATAGGGTTTAAAGCCCAGATTTCAAAGAGTTGAGTACTTTTCAGTGAACTTTTTTCCAGCTTTATTGAAATATTATTGACTTATACATGAGAGTTTACGGTATACAACTGCGATGATATATGTGTATATATAATATACACACATATATATCGCAAAATGATTACCACAATAAGGTTAGTTAACATCCCCAACCCCTCATAGAATTGCCATTTCTCTGTGTGTGTGGTGATAACATTTAAGATCTTTCTTTTTTTTTTTTAATTTTTTTTTAAGATTTTATTTATTTGAGAGAGAGAGCGCCCGCGCGCACAAGCAGGAGGGAGGGGCAGAGGGAGAAGCAGACTCCCTGCTGAGCAGGGAGCCTAATGTGGGACTCGATCCCAGGACCCTGAGCCAAAGGCAGATACTTAAGGCTGACTGAGCCACCCAGGTGCCCGAAGATCTACTTTCTTAACAATTTTCTTTTTTTTTTTTTTTTAAAGATTTTATTTATTTGGCAGAGAGAGACACAGCGAGTGAAGGAACACAAGCAGGGGGAGAGGGAGAGGGAGAAGCAGGCTTCCCGCAGAGCAGGGAGCCCGATGCGGGGCTCGATCCCAGGACCCTGGGATCATGACCTGAGCCGAAGGCAGACGCGTAACGACTGAGCCACCCAGGCGCCCCTCTTAACAATTTTCAATCACATAATATAGCATCGTGAATGTAGTCACCATGTTGTACTTAGGCCCACGTTCAGTGTGACTTTCTGATCTGTGGCCACCTAGGCCATCCGCAGGCAAACCAACAGCCCCAGTGCATTATTCCTCACCCTCCACCTGCCAGGTTCCCTCCTCCAACCTCTTTTTCATAAGCAAGGAAATACTCATAATCTAATTTCCCTAGAAATCTCTTGCCAAAAGTCCATTTAAAAGGCAAAAACAAACCTAATGGGGGGAGGGGCTTGCTACTTTTGAGTATTTAATCCAAATAACTAAAAAACAGCCTTGGCAAAATTAAATATGAATGTATGAACGTCCCTAAAAACAAGCAATTTTCCAAGGTGTTGGTTCTTACCAGAGGTCAACATCATATCGCTTAAGGAGCTATTGAAAGCCCCCCCCCGCCGAAAGAAGTGAAATGAAAAGACAGCCTAGGCCACACAGAGCCAAACATTCTGAATAGTCGGATCCTGTTGCGACTTGCCTGGCTCAATCTGGGATCCCAGGCTCTTGATAGAAACACAGACTGCCAACCCTCACTCCAAACCAACTGGAACTCCAACAGGCAGGGTCTGGAAGGGGTCCTTTGGATTAAGTGCAATACAGCACCATTTAGGACCGGGGGCTCCGGGAGGAAGGCTCATTACCATCTCCTCCTACAGAAGTTCTAGTCCAAGCCTACCCAAAGGACTTCAAGGAGCTCCTACAGAGAGGCTAGGAAGTGCTTCAAGAACCAAATTTCCAACTGGCCATAGGGAATTTCCAAATGGGTATCCCCGAGGAGCCCCAAACCCTGCCCCTCCCCTCCTCAGCGAGGCCTTGGTCATGGGTATCACCCATTGTGCACACCTTGCTGCCCACCTGGAAACAGCCTTGCCCTCTACCTTGAGTCAGCGGCTAAGCAGTCCTTCTCTGTTCTGGAAGAAGCTTCCACTCTGCTGCAAAAATCATCTCCCATGCTCACCCTTTTTTGTGTTCTCATTCCCTCTGTTGTAAAAGCATGGTGGCACAGGACT
Source organism: Halichoerus grypus (assembly GCF_964656455.1). Classification (NCBI taxonomy): domain Eukaryota; kingdom Metazoa; phylum Chordata; class Mammalia; order Carnivora; family Phocidae; genus Halichoerus; species Halichoerus grypus. The sequence continues at coordinate 123,093,107 of NC_135715.1, read as the reverse complement.
GTCAACCCGAGTGCAAATCTTGGCGGAGCCAGGTTACTTTGAGCCCCTTTCCTTCTCCGCAAAATGCTCAACAGCGTTCTATGAAAAGTGCTCTGCAACAATGACATGAGCGAATGCACCCTAAATGCACAACAAAAGGTACTGAACGGACATTAGTTCTCTTCCTCCCACTAACGCAGGCCCCAAACATCAACTCTCACCTGACCTACTTCAAAAGCCTCATAACAGAGAGCCCTGCCACCCATCTGTCCCCGAGCCAGTCTCTCCTCCACACCACCGCCGCCTAAGCTTTTCTCCGAAACACTGCTCTGATCATATCATCTCCCTGCTTTCAAACCTTTGACAGCTATCACTTGCTTTACAGGATCAAGTCCATACTTCTTAGCCTAGCATGCAAGGCCTTTTGCAATCTGGCTTTTTCCTCCCTGCCACTGCACCCAAATGCCAAGCACCATCTGTTCTAGTAACAATACCCCAAACATGACTTGTATTTCCACGCCTCCCTGCCTCTGCTGCTCGTGCTCCTTTCACGGAAAACCCCTCACCCTCTTCCCCGCCTGGCAAAGTGCAACGCATCAGCATCCTTCACCCCCTCCCTGAAGTCCTCCCCAGCCACCAACTCCTCCGCTTCCTCCTCCTCTTCCTCCTCCTCCTTCTCCTCCTGCCCTTCCTTCTCTACTCTCCTGCTACACACCTGCCTTCTCTCATTTATACTATGCATGCACTTGTCTCCTCAGACTGAGGCGCAGAGCGGGGCCTCAACCTCAGAAGGGCACAATGACAGCCCTCAAGAAGTATTTGTTGGAAAAATTAGGGGCGCCTGGGTGGCTCAGTCAGTTAAGCGTCTGTCTTCAGCTCAGGTCATGATCCCGGGGTCCTGAGATCGAGCCCCACATCGGGCTCCCTGCTCAGTGGGGAGTCTGCTTCTCCCTCTCCCTCAGCTTGTCTCCCCACCGCCCCCCCACGCTTGTGTACTCTCTCTCTGAAATAAATAAATAAAATCTTAAAAAAAAAGAAAAAAATTATTGCAAGACTTCCACCACATGAAAACAGTATCTAATTTGTCAAACAGTTCACACCTTCATGGTCACTTTTTACTTCTAAAACTCATAAGGATATTATATTCCTTGAGATAGCAAAGATGGCTCTTAATAAACGAAGCAAAAAAGTCCTATGAAGGTGAAATGTCCTTATAAGTTCCGTCTGCTTAGAACTCAATCACTATCCCTCTAGAAATGACATCTCCTCCCTTTTTCCACGATGGGAGAGGGAAATCTCGCTCTGATTCTTTCTGGCTTGACTTTCGGTATGTGGAGCTGGACAGCTTAAGGAGTCCCTCTTGCCTAAACAAAACATTTCAGAAAGGAAGGGATAAACAAAACTGTTACTTAATGGTAGGGAAAAAAGTGTAACAAGCTCAAGTGCAGCGGACGTGAGTGCCCTTAGGGAATCAGGTTCATTCTCAGAGAACAGGTGCTGCCTGGGCAGAGAGCAGTGTGCGCCCATCTTCCTGGGTCCTGTTCTTGCACAAGCCATTAACAAAGCCACACGTCCCAAGACTCAGACACAGCTGATTGGAAGAGCACACTTACTTCCTGGTGTACCCAAATTGCCAAGGAGCCAAGGCCCATAAATGTCAATTTAAGCAGCTCCCAAAACGTGTTCCTTGACTTCTCCCGCTCGAAACTTAGGATATAGTAATTCTCCCTTACGTGAGTCTTTAACAGGGAATAGGCCGGGAAGGAGAAGCTCCCCTCCTCCCCACTGTGAAGCTCTGAAGCCCTTCAGGGAAGCACTGACCCCTCTCCTCTGCAGGAAGTCTGCTCTGCTGGCTGGCAATACCCTGTTCATAAACACACACGCATTACTGAGTACGGCCCTACAGGCGGACTTCACCTAAGGAAAATAAAGTGTATTATTCTAAACCACACTCAAGTGAAACTCTACTCGAGTTTGCAGAGCTTCTCATGTTCTCACAATCCTTAGTAAATAAATGGATTTGTACAATACTGATTTTCATTTAAAACCAGACAGTTTGTTAGCAATATCCTCATGCCAATAATGATACACCCTTTTTATCTGGTTCCTTCTCCTTTATAAATTACCATCTAGAAATGTCCCACTAGTTTGTTCAAAACATTTCATATAAACATCTAATTGTTTTAATATAAACCAGCTAACTATACAGATTATCTTGAGATCAAGGTCTTATTTGGATTTCCATAAGGCGTACCTTAAAATTAGCAATTTTAAAAACCCTCAGAACAAAATAAATAAATAAAAATAAAAATAATAAAAACACCCAGAACAAAAACTTCCATTCAATTACTGATCCAGAAAGTGGAGCTTAAAAATATGGTGAAGAGGAGAAGGAAGAAGACGATGTGTTTTGCCACCTATGAGCCAAGCACCGTGCTAAGCGTTTATTTGTTTTTTAAGTTTTTAATTCCGGTTAACAGAGCATGTTATATTAGTTTTGGGTGTACAATATAGGGATTCTGCACTTCCATACATCACTTGGCGCTCATCACAAGTAGTGTGAAGTGTTTTTGTTTTTTTTAAAGATTTTATTTATTTATTTGACAGAGAGAAACACAGCGAGAGAGGGAACACAAGCAGGGGGAGTGGGAGAGGGAGAAGCAGGCTTCCCGCCAAGCGAAGAACCCGACGTGGGACTAGATCCCAAGACCTGGGATCATGACCTGAGCCGAAGGCAGACGTTTAACGACTGAGCCACCCAGGCGCCCCAGCGTGAAGCGCTTTATATGGGCTCTCACCTTCAGTCTTGGCATGAAGCCTATGAAACAGGATTACTACCCCCATTTTACAGAGAAAAAGACAGAGGTCAAGTAAACTGCCCAGAATCACACACAAAACCACAGTTCACCAGGCTTCAAAGACCATGCTTGTTTCACCAAAACCTATATATTTGTATTTTTAAAAGAGGAGGAGGAAAAAAAGAGAGCACTGTGTATATATGTTTAGCGTACTACTATAGTTCCAAAGTACTTACTATCCAAGGTGCCTTATTATTCACAACAAGCAAATTTTAATATAGAGAATAGTATTCCTGCCCTTTAAGGGATTAAATCAAGAATGTGCTGGGAACTACCTATGATAGCTACCATTCATCACACAAAGCTACTTTTTTTTTTAAAGATTTTATTTATTTATTTGACAGAGAGACAGAGCCAGAGGGCACAAGCAGAGGGAATGACAGAGGGAGAGGGAGAAGCAGGCTCTGTGCTGAGCAGGGAGCCCGATGCAGAACTCGATCCCGGAACTCTGGGATCATGACCTGAGCGGAAGGCAGACGCTTAACCATCTGAGCCACCCAGGCGCCCCACAAAGCTACTTTATATACACCATGCTATTCTTAAGACACACAAAATTTCTTTGAGTTTAATTTGTCCCAGACATACAAGTACTTGGAAGGATATCAAGGGAAAAAAACTTAAATATCAAATTAAATTAGCAAAGTCAGCTACAACAGGAATTTTATTTACATGTCTGAGTTTCCAAGACAATGTACATATAAAATTACAACTCTTGAGGGTGTGCTTAGATTTGTAACTGTACTTCAAATTAGCATAAGCATTTATCAGAAAAATATTCTGTTAAAATTTATCCAACAGAGGTAGAATGCATATTCCTAAATTAATGTGCTTAGAATAAATCTTTATAGAATAGCGTTTTACAATAACAACTCAGATACCCTGTCATTCTTTTTTTTTTTTTCAGATTTTTATTTATTTGTCAGAGAGAGAGCACAAGCAGGGGGAGCGGCAGGCAGAGGGAGAAGCAGCCTCCCTGCTCAGCAAGGAGCCCAATGTGGGACTTGATCCCAGGACACTGGGACCATGACCTGAGCCGAAGGCAGACACTTAACTGACTGAGCCACCCAGGTGTCCTGATACCCTGTCATTCTGAATAAAATTCAACCACCAAAAATGTTTAATGCTCAAACCACTTTACCCAGTAGGCACATAGTTTATACTGTTAAGATATACTGAAAAATTATAACCATTTAACCAGGCCAACTATTCAGAATAACACCATGTTTCCAACCACAACTGGAAAAAATTAAGCTTGTTCTCCCTTGTTATACTAATAAAATTAATTTCCAAATGAACTCTAAGCCACTACATACATATATAGCATTTATATATATATAAATTGCTAAATTAAAATGTCTATTCCCAAATCATAGGGAAGAGAAAAGCATAGTCTAGAACCTATTCTTGCCCAAAATATTTAACCTGAATTTAAACCAGGCCTTGAGATCTAACCTCTAATTTCTAGAAAATACAGAGGACAAAGGACAAGGTAAACAATACCACAAGGAAACAAATTCAGGTATGGGACATCCTACAAGATCTCTTCTAAAAGTCAGAAGGGAGATGGAAGGAGTGGTGAGATAGCATTTTTCTACATTTAAAAAGACTAAAGAGGGCGCCTGGGTGGCTCAGTCGTTAAGCGTCTGCCTTCGGCTCAGGTCGTGATCCCAGGGTCCTGGGATCGAGCCCCGCATCGGGCTCCCTGCTCGGCGGGAAGCCTGCTTCTCCCTCTCCCACTCCCCCTGCTTGTGTTCCCCTCTCTCACTGTGTCTCTCTCTGTCAAATAAATAAATAAAATCTTTAAAAAAAAAAAAAAGACTAAAGAGACAAAATCAACAAAAACCCACAGTGCTAATATGAAAACCTTGACTGAATCCCAGTTCCAAGAAAACAGAAATGATGACAAATGCCATCTGGGGGACAATTAGATGACATTAAGAAATCACTGTTAATTTTATTTAAAAGTGATAATGAAGTGGTGGGTTTTTTTTTAAGTCCTTAGCTAGAAATGCATACTAAAGTTTGTCAGGACGTCAGGGCTTTGCTTGAAAACATTTCAGTAAATTAGGGGCACCTGACTGGCTCAGTCAGTGGAGCAGTGAGACTCTTGATCTCAGGGTTCCAGGTTCGAGCCTCATAGTGGGTGTAGAGATTACTTAAAAAAAAAAAAAAATTTTTTTTTAACCTTGAAAAAAATAAAATAAAATACTTCAGCAAATTAAACCCAACACTGTTCTCTGGCAAAGATGCTTTGCAAAAGAAAGTTTCTACAATTCAATGTATTTGGGAAATGCTTAAAACTTTGTTTCCCTCCAATGAGATTCACAATGATCATTAGAAATAACGGTGCTCAAAAGTCTTGCAGTTAAAAAGAAAAATACCTATTTTACTTTAGTTAACCCAGATCGTCCCACTTATTTGAACACAGAGCCTTTTTTCACTGCATAACATCTACTAATTTCCTGATAATCAGTTTCCATGGAACCCCCTTTGGGAACTGCTGCCTTCTCTAGCTAACTCACTCTGAAATAAGGCTCTCTTAAGTCACATACATGCTCCAAGAACCCTGAATAATAAAATATTCAGAACTGCATCTATTTGCAACTTAGGAACCCCTCACTTTTTCTGTCTTTGCATCTATCAATAAGTATACATTGACTCTCTAAGTAAACACGTTTTAATTTCTAAATCAAACTCTTTGTATAAGACAAAATTGCCACTGCAAAATTTCCCTCAGTGGAGTTAAATTTTACTTATTCGAATCCATTTCCTTTGAAATCCACAATGGAATAGATTTCAAATTCATAAGTTGTCAAACCACACCATGTCTTCACTTTCAGAACTTCCCTGAGATAGTTTCAAAGGCTCCTCAAACCCTCTCCAATGACTTCTCAGAATAAGTTACTGTAACAAAACACAAAACTAAACAAAACCTGAAATCAAAACTCTTTTGATAGTCTTTCAGGTAGCACTCAGGGCTTCTAACAATTTACCTCGAAGTCCCCCAAATTCCCATCGTTATGCACCAGAAGTGGTCCCATTCTTATAAAAGGGTCTTTTGGATACTTGAACAATTAATTAGATCCCGAGACAGACTGACCTTATCACAAATTCTATCTACTCCATGGCTAAAAGTATAAAAGCAAGCTTTCGAATAATATCTGCATTTCATTTGAGTAAAAAATGTGTCCTATTCCATTTAAAAGTCTCAACACTTAAAAACTCTTTGGGAATACACTTAAAAGAAGACAAAAATGGCTAACAAAGATATCTGAGCAAAAAGTCACTGCTTTAAGGAAACAATAAAATTTGATGTCTCCCTTGCATCTAGGAGGCAATTTACAACATTCAAAACCCTTTCATAGACATTCTGTCATTTGACCCTCAAAACCCTAGAGAGATGTCTGTTTTCCATCATGATAGCATATATCTAACATGGCTCAACTTGAAAGTGAACAACTTGTCAAGCCTCAATTATCCTTAGCATGGAGAAAATAATGGCATATGTAATTCGATTCAGCTGAGCCATGTAAAGTCCATCACCTCCTGTCTCCCAGTGGAGACACTCAGGCCAGACCCTTACCATGGGAGTCCCCCCATGATTTTGCTTGGTGCTACTTGCAGACAGCTAACTGTCCACGGGCATTTAGAGCTTCATACAACCCATCCTCCAGGCCTTGTCTTTACTCCACAGGGGAAGAGACTGTCCTTTGAACTGACTGCACCTGCCTAGTATTGTCCAGTGTTTCTGCAGCATCAGCTTACACAGCCTCCTACGTGTACCCATGTCAGTGTTCCCACATGAAAGGAGAACAATGTCTAACTGTGGACAACACATGTGAGGGCAGACAAAAAAAACTCTGGAATAAAAATGCCCTGGGTTTGGATCCTGGATCCTCCTTTCTTAACCATGCACATTCCTTGACCTCAGATCCCTCACATGTATATGGAACACTCTACCTCCTAAGGTTGTTGAGGGCTGGAGGAGAGAGGAACTCCCCCACCATCACCCCATCCACCACAGAACTGAATTTAACAACTGTGGGCTCTGCCTGCCTCCCTTTTCTCCCAGGAAAGGGAAACAAGCAATTTAAAAAACTAAGGCAAGACAGGACCCCAACCATCAAGAAGCCTACAACCCAGGGTGGCTGGCTGGCTTAGTCCGTAGAGCATGTGATGCAACTCTTGATCTCAGGGTTGTGAGTTCAAGCCCCACACTGGGCATGGAGCCTACTTAGAAAAGAAAAAAAAAAAAAAAGCCTACAACCCATAGGCAAAGTAAGCTGGCCAGTAACTTAATAATAAAAGATAAAAAGAAAAAAAACATTGTAATTGTACAAGTAATGTGCTGGGGGGATTAAACAGAAGAAACCAACCATGTAAATGCAGAAGGGGAAGATGAGAAAAATGTTAATGACAAAGCAATATTTGAGCTAGGCCTTGAAGGACAATGAAAACATAGTGGGGGGGGCACCTGGGTGGCTCTATAGGTTAAACATCTGCCTTCAGCTTGGGTCATGATCTCGGGGGCCTGGGATCCAGCCCCATGTTGGGCTCCCTGCTCAGTGGGGAGTCTGCTTCTCCCTCTCCCTCTGCACCCCGCCCCCACGCTCATGTGCTCTCTCCCTCTCAAATAAATAAAATCCTAAAAAAAAAAGAAAGAAAGAAAGAAAGAAAAGAAAATGTAGTGGGGGATGGGGAGAATGGCCTCCCCAGAGGCAAAATTGATACAAAGAATGTGACAGTTATGGAATGGGCAGGAGCTGAGTGGCATTTGCAGAGACACACAGGAGACAACTGGGTCTGGAAAAGAAAGTAATGAACCAGATCATGGAGAATCTTGAAAGCTATGAATAAAAGGGGAACAGCCATGGCTCTTATCTGTCCCTGAATCAGTTGTGCTTTCACCTACAAGTAACAAAAATTACATAACTACAAGTGACACGAAAACAGGGTCTCAAAACTTTTTGGTCTTTTTTTACTCAAAAAAATTAAACATGTACCCCCAACATGTTATAAATTGCATATAGTTTATACATAATTAAAACACTGGAGTTATGAATTACATGTGTATACCAATATAGTGTGTACATTATAAAACATCCATTAAGGTGCCTGGGTGGCTCAGTTGGTTAAGCGTCTGCCTTTGGCTCAGGTAATGATCCTGGAGTCCCAGGATCAAGTCCCACATAGGGCTCCCTGCTCATCGGGGAGTCTGCCTCTCCCTCTGCCCCTGACCCAGCTCCAGTTCTCTCTCTTTCACTCTTTCTCTCTCAAATAAATAAATACAATCTTTAAAAAAAAAAAAAATCCATTAAAAACTTTGTAAAGGACAAGAATGATGCAAACAGTATTCTTAAGTTTTTTTTATTAATACAAATCCATACACAATTTTTGTGCCAATTTACTAATCTGAGTTAAAAGTCATTTCCTCAGGGCACCTGAGTGGCTCAGTCAGTTAAGCTTCCAACTCTCGGTTCCAGCTCAGGTCATGATCTCAGGGTCCTAAGATGGAGCCCCGCGACAGGCTCTGAGGGGAGTCTGCTGGAGATTCTCACCCTCCCCCTCTGCTACTCCCCCCTGCCTCAGCTCCACTTTCTCCCTCTAAAATAAATAAAATCTTTAAAAAATAACAATTAAAAAAAAGTCATTTTCTCATCTCCTTAATAAGACACTTTCTTGATCCTGTAAACTTACATCATTATCATTAAGCTTTCTTTGGAGGAATCTTTTTAAGCCACTTGCCCACTTTGTGGGAGTCAGTTTACTCAAAAATAGATAATATAATTCATAAACCCATTTACAGGGATAGAGTTCACCAAAGGCAAGAATAAGAATGAGAGTACCACTGGAGGGGCGCCTGGGTGGCTCAGTTGGTTAAGCGACTGCCTTCGGCTCAGGTCATGATCCTGGAGTCCCGGGATCGAGTCCCACATCGGGTTCCCTGCTCAGCGGGGAGTCTACTTCTCCCTCTGGCCCTCCCCCTCTCATGCTCTCTCTCTCTCATTCTCTCTCTCAAATAAATAAATAAAATCTTTAAAAAAAAAAAAAAAAAGAGAGTACCACTGGCAATTCCACCAGGTTGTAAAATGCCCACTCATTTCTCAGGTAACCTAAGTAACAGGAGACCTTCAGATATACCAACCAGTGTCAAGCATCTATTAAGTATTAGTAAAGCTTTTTTTTCTAGATATAAAGTTCTAATAGTTCCTTCCTTTCCAGACTGGATGGTCTAGCATACTCCGTTTGGAGATAACTGCCTCAAACAATAATAAAGCTGTTCTGAGTCACAGTGGTTTCAGGGTTAGTTAATTCAGCAGCTGGAAAATGTCACTGTATTCTTAAGCACATCCATCTTTGTACTCTGTGATCCTCAGAGTGTCAACCTGTTCTATTTTGCTGACAACTTTCGGTTCCCAATATGGCAGTTCCTAATAGTTGTCACATAAATATTCATTAACCAGTCACTAGCAGGAGGTATGGCATTACTAAAATTGACTTGATTTAATCAAGACTCATCCCTAGGGCAGAGGACACACCCAACTTACCCTGAAGTGCATGGCCAATGGAAAACTAATCAAAAGCAAGATTATGATACCAACTAATGTGGAATTATAGCAATGGCCCTCATAAAGAATCATGTAACCACTAGAGTGTGAGTGAGCCTAGGCCCAGGCAGAAAAACCAGCCTGCTGAGCCCAGCTCCAATTTCTGAATCCCGATCAGCTAAACAGTAGTTGGTTTAAACCACAAGAAGCAAAGGGGACCAGGATGCAGGATGCTACGGTATGGGCAACTAACCATCCCTGGTATAACACTCTATGTACACAGGACAATGGGGGAAGGAAAAAAATATACTGTTTCATTTCCACAGATTTTTTTTTTTGAATCCAAACATCTAGTTCGGGGTAAGCAAGCACTCAATAAACATTAATAATTGATGTCACTAACCCCAAGTAATTTAGAATAAAGCATGGCAAAGAGAGGGGAGTATAATGGGATACATGATAATAATGACCAATTCCCAACTTTTTTGCAGTAATTCAACACCCTGTTATACAAGCACCTGTATATGCAGCAATTCAAACCCCCACAGAAAACTGCGGGGTGTGCATCCCAGGAGCGTTAAAGTGTTCTTACCCTCTGGCACATTGGTATGTTGTTATGACCAGCAATACCACTTTGGGAAACATATCCTGCATTAAACACCTAGCTCTTTTTGTTTAGCCAGCTCCCTCCCTCTTCCATTAACAACAACCCCCTTCTTTGTGGGACACTTTGTCTCCCCACAGTCCCATCTTGTGGGTCTAATGGAGACTGCCAACCGTAACTCTCCTTTGGTTGGCATCAGGCCAATCCGGGTTCTCTCTAGGGTTTTCCCAAATTGGAACTAAGAGCAAAGAGTCAGTTTCTTGATGATGTGAGGTTCTGAAGCTACCAGCAGCCAGGTGCCCCTATGCGGGGCACTGTGCTGGGCCCTGTAATTTAATGATAAGTAAATCACATCTGAGCCAAAGGGCTCTGATAGCCTAAGAGATATTTCTTTTCAACACGCCTACCCGTCCAAATAGACTGGTTAAATAAGTTATGGTAACGTATGTAATGGATTTACCAAACAGCCATTAAAACGGTGCCAAGAAAGAATATACTGATAGGACAGAGGGGAAAAAGCACATTACGTAAGTATAAACTATACTCTAAACTGTACAAATATATGTACCCTTGTATGTCAAACCTTTCTCACATTTCTTCAAAAGCACATGTAATAAAAGATCCTCGTTTTGCATGAGTATATATGCATGAAAAGAGCATTACCAAGTGTTTTTCAGAGACTGCCCCACCCCCCACCCGGACTCAAAGAGGATATAAGCCACTGTTCACGATAGGCAAGTAACCCTAGGTGTACTGGGTGGGGCAAGGAAGGCGGTGAGTCACTACGGCTCTGGGCTATACGACTGAACATACTCGGTTCACATCTACGTTCAGCTACGGCTGGAAGATTATTTACTAATAAATTCCTTCATGGTTGTGGCAAAAATCTGTGGGTAGGGGCTAAAATCCAGGGACTCTGCCATCCCTCTGCACCAATTTTCTTGTCCCTGACATTCTTGCCTATGGGACTCTTCTTTCCAGAATATTCTTCCTGATCACACATACCTGCAAGAGCCCTTAAAGACAACATCTACTGGGGAAGGGCAACCACCATCAATACCACAGCCAAACCAAACCAGAACCCCTATCACTCTCCACAAGATAATGTTTCCTGATAGCCTTCTTTACCAAAAGGCTTCCCCTATCATTCAAAATCCAGTCTCCTGATAATAAAAAACCAGAAGCTCTTCTGCTCTGCTGCTCTCGTCCCCTTCTGGTACACTGATAACAAAGTCTCCCAGCGTCACTAGCGAATACTGCTTCATCATGCTTTCTCTACTCAGAACTGGAAATGGCAGTCTTTCCAGTCAATCGGTACATCCTGGATACATACTCGTTTTTGAGGTTTAAACCCCACTGCTTCATATTCTCAAGAGGCAGTCTTCTGAGAATAAGTTTAAAAAGCTAAAGATGGACAGGCTACTCAGACTTAAAAGGGCCTATAGCTTAGCACATAATTTTATTTTAGAACCTTTTAAAGAAAATCCATACCAGCTTCCAGATGAGTGTCAAGTTGCACTCAGTGCACTTAAATAGGCAAGCAGGACACAGTACAAACATTTAGAGTCACAGTGAAAATGGGTCACCTGCAGCCTACTCCTTATTTCTTTACTGTTACACCAACAGCATCAGGGAAGAATTTATGTAGCACCAAAAGTGCTGCAAAATTAGACTTATCCAGACATTAGTAGCAAGAGCCCAACACGATGACACCAAAAAAGGGGCATTTATCCAGGCTTTGTAATTCCGCTGAGAGATACCAAGATGAAAGGCAAATGATATGTTCATTTCTTGTTTTACAAAAAGACGTACAGATTTTGGAAGTTTTCCTTCCATTTCAATTTTTTGGAACAGTTTCAGAAGAATAGGTATTAATTCTTCTTTAAATGTTTGGTAGAATTCCCCTGGGAAGCCATCTGGCCCTGGGCTCTTGTTTGTTGGGAGATTTTTGATTACTGCTTCAATTTCCTTAGTGGTTATAGGTCTGTTCAGGTTTTCTATTTCTTCCTGGTTCAGTTTTGGTAGTTTATACATCTCTAGGAATGCATCCATTTCTTCCAGATGAGGAATTCTTAATCTCAGGAAACAAACTGAGGGTTGCTGGAGTGGTGGGGGGTGGGAGTGATGGGGGGGGCTGGGTGATAGACACTGGGGAGGGTATGTGCTATGGTGAGCACTGTGAATTGTGTAAGACTGCTGAATCACAGACCTGTACCTCTGAAACAAATAATACATTATATGTTAAAAAAGAAAAAAGAAGAAGAAGATAGTAGGAAGGGAAAAATGAAGAGGGGAAATCGGAGGGGGAGACGAACCATGAGAGACTATGGACTCTGAGAAACAAACTGAGGGTTCTAGAGGGGAGGGGGGAGGGGGGTGGGGGGATGGGTTAGCCTGGTGATGGGTATTAAAGAGGGCATGTATTGAATGGAACACTGGGTGTTATATGCAAACAGTGAATCATGGAACACTACATCAAAAACCAATGATGTATGTATGGTGATTAACATAATAAAATTAAATTAAAAAAAAAAAGACACAGATTTGAGAAGTGATTTCCTTAAGAATGCTATCTGGGTTACTAGTCTGTATTATAAATCACACTAGACCCTGAAGCCTACTTAATAAAAGAGAAGTTGAAAATAAACAAATGATTAGTTTGAGGTATGTGAATTTCTGAAGCTCTCTTGGGGAGAAAGTTTTATTACCATTATTACTGATCTGTTTTTAATCTCTGACATCAAAGCATAGATGTTAACCCTGGGGTTCTGAAACCAGAATAACCCATAAATGAAATACTATGAGAAATTGCCACAAATATTAACATTAGTCTGTTTGTCAAGTTTTAGCCAATTCTCAGGTGACTCCATAAATAAAGGGGGGTGGGAGTGGGGAGAATGAGAGGATGTAGGTTCAAGTTCAACTCCACCATTTATAGATGACACCCAGTAAACTGATCTAACAGGCTCAGCCTCAGTTTAAAATATGTAGGTAAAGCCTTTCGTAAACCCCAAAGCACGGTGCTAATAGTACAGCACAGTTACAGAATTCCTACATTTCTCTACCTCTTAGAGAAGTTTATCACTGAAAGATAATTTCATCTTAGAGATGAAAATGATGAGAAAACCAAGGCCTGGAAAGGTGTTAGAGCCTTGGTTGGGAGGAGGTTCTAATTTTCCACCACTGAAATACACATTTAAAAGACAGTCAAACAAAGTTATTCTAGAGACTAAAATCCCTCCCCAGCAATATGAGTGCACACACACACATACACACACACACACACATCCTCTGCTTCATTTTGCCTTTGTAAACTTTACTTCTGTAACAAGCTAAACTTTTCATCAGAAAGATAAAAATAAAGCCACTTCTCTGACTGTGAGGCTCACAGCCCACTTTCAACCCAACCTAGACAAAACCTTTACAATTGGGTTAGAAATGTCTAAAAGAAACATTGACATAACATTAACCTCCAGCTATGCTGGCAGGTATCATTATAATATGGATTGTAGTTTTATCAGCCCAGGGATACTGGTTTTACCGTTTCCTGGGAGATAAAGAATTAATCAGCAACTCTGAAGGGGATATTGCCTAAAAATGGACAGTTTAATCAAGACAATTTCATTGTCTTCAAAATTGTGCCCTCAGTCACCCAGTATGGCACCAAATAAATTGTGTGTGGTGAAAGAGACAAAATGTTTTTTTTTTCCTACAGGCTCTTATGGGAAGCTGAAAAGGGCTGACTCTGAATCAGTTATGCTTTAGTTCCACCATGGACATAAATTATGATAATTTGGACATTCTGGTGGTTAAACCAGGAAAGCAGAAAAACACTGCTTCCAAGTCCCAGCAAAAGTTAAGTTTGTGGCATCACAGCTGAAAGACAGGGTCATGAAAAAGTAACCTTACATTTATTTCTGGACTTTCCTGCCTCCTCTAAAATGGATGACACTATTTCCCATCCCTTATTGTCAAATCACAACAGTCCGGAAGCCTGGACCAAGTTCACTTGGCAGGTAACAGGAGCAACGCTAGGAGGAAGTCCTGAAGGATGTCAGATACCAAATTTCCTTTATTCCTGCATACTTTTCATCTCAATACACCAGGATATATTTACCACGAGTTCTGATTGACACCCACCAAACATTCTGGCTGACAAACTCTGCAGAAACTGGCATATTCTCAGGAAGGTCCCTCGTGAGATCTTTAAGTAGATTAGATGAGCAAAACATTCAGACTACTACTATAATGACCATCAGTCACTCATAAATTCTCTCATTCCCAGCAATCAAGAAACAGCTGTTAAAAACCAGGAATCTTCCTAGTAGCAGATCTAAAATATCTCCAAGCTGGCCAGAGGAGCTTCACAACTGCTGCCCCTCCCCCATCCCAGGAGTGCCAGCCTGGCAGGAATAAAGATGACCCAGGAAGGGGGGACGGCGCGGGGGGAGTAGGGTAGCGGATTCGGTGAAAGTAGAGATGCACACTCCTCTCATTTCTACTATAGAGGAATACCAACTCTCTGTACCAACTAACCAGATTTCTCCCTTCCTCTCCCATCCCCACCCCCTCCAAGCACATTATTAACTTCTGCAGTCTGGTGGCCTGGCATTTCCAGAGTTGGTGACCTCAGCAGTCCTAAACCCTTTCTCAAAGAGTCTGAACCAGGCACTTCCTTTCCGTGCCACAGTTCGAGGCCCATCCCACGGTTAGATTCAGCTTGCCTTTACCATGTAACCCGCCCAGACGGCGCTGCTCCTAGGGTCAAGTTCAAGATGAAGGTGCCCTCCTACCCTTCCCTAGCTGACTCCAGCAGGGACAGCGCTACCGATACGAGTTTCATCACCAGAGGCACAGTGATCCGGGGCTGCCAAAACTGGGCTGGAGGGGAAGACTGTGGCCGAGCCCAGCGTCCTCCGAACCCCTGGCCGCGGCGCGGTATTTCTACCTGGGCACCGCCGCATTTCCTCCCGGAGCCTTACACAATAAGTCAAGTAAGTTTTGAGACTGCCGATCCCGAGACCTTTCTGTCTGCAAATACGCCACACAATGCTTAGGGCTTCCTTCCTCGCCAGCCGTTCCGGAAAGCTGCCGCGCCAAAGCGGGGAGCCCCCCAAACCCCCAGTGCTGAGCGCCCGCACCCCAAAGTCTTCCAGTAAGACGTGAGACAGAAGGCCCCCCAAAAGTGACCACTCTCCACTATCCAAGAGCAGGGGAATTCACAATCTTGATACAATCATCGTCTTTCCCAGCTCCCCCTCAATGTCTAATCCTACCCTCCCCCCCCCAAAAAAAGAACATGGATATGCTAATCGCTGTGTTTTGGAAGGGAAGCAACAGACTTTCATTCCAAACCCCCACTCCGCCGTCCGGCTTAAGTTCAACCGGCAACTTCGCGACCCGAGCTCCCCTACACTCCGGGGGCGTCCTGGACCCCGCGGTGCCTGGCGCGCTTCTCCTCCACCTCCCCTGCCCCAGGTACCAGGCGCAACCCAAGCCCTTGCCAAGCCCGCGAGCTACAGAGGAGGCGGGAAAGGGGGCGAGGAGGCGCGCCGGGCGGGGGTGGTCCCGAAACTGGAGCGTGCTGCCGCGCGTCGCCGGTGCCCCCGCACCCCAGTTCTGCTGGGGTCGACTCGGTCCCGCGCGGAGGGGACCGCGAAGGGAAGGCGCCGACTCTCCAGAGCCGGCAGGACCAAGGCCCGGGCGCCCAACATGTCCAAGCCTATCCCCGGAAAGCTCCCGGGTGTGCCCAGCGAGGGCGGGGGCCGGGGGGGGAAGGGAAGCAGGCTCCAGAAACTTTCCCACATGCCTTTCCACTCTCCCCATCTCCCTCTCCTCCTCCGCGGGACCCTCTCCTCCCCTCAGCACCGCTGCAGCTGGCCCTGCCCGGGACACAGGGAGGCCGGCGGCGGCGCCAGGGCGGCGGGAGTTACCTGCCGGGAAAGTTTCCAACTCCGCGGCGCGGTTCCCCACCCCAGGGCCAGGCCTCGGGGCGCGGCCAGCTCGACGGTCCGCGGCTGCCTCTCCTCCGGCTCCCGACGCGGCCACTGCTCCCGCAGCTGCCACAGCGAAGGCTGCGCTCCGGCCCGTCCCCCCGCCTCGCACGGCCCACACCCGGGCCTCATTGGCAGCGCGAATCCCCGCCCTTGCGCGTGTTCCCGAAGGCACCTTCCTCTCGCGCGCCCGCCCGGGCCGCGCCTCCCGCGCCCCTCCCCGCCCCGGGCTGCGGCGTCTGCGGGGACCCGCTGGGGCGCAGCGCGCGAACTTTCCGCCGGGCGCGGGCGCAGCGCCTCCCCGCCCCACCTCTCCGGGCCGGGTCTCCAGGCTAATCTCCTGAGGCTGCGCCTGGGCCCCTCTGGGCCTGGATTAGATGAGTGGTAGTTTTTCAACCTCTTTAGAATCAGTGTAGTGACACGGCGTCCTCTCCTTGCCGCGTTTTGGGAAAACAGCCGAAGAAGACATATGGGAGCAATTAACTAAGCTGAAGTTTTGGTGGATGCTTGATGGTGAATTTTGTGGCTTTCTTGAATTTTCTCTCCTTCAACATACACATACACACTCGACCACTCACTTTCTGGGGCAAGAATGAGCTAAGGGAGATGGAAGGTGTAAGAGGCATCTCCCCTGCTGTCTTTTTTCTTCCCAAAAGCGAAATAGGGACGTTCAGGAACTGGTGATTGCCCGGGGGGGGGGGGGGTCGGGGGGGGTCGGCGGGGATCCCCCAGGGCCCAGTTCTGCAGCCTCATCCTACCGCTGGGTGCTGATCGTGTGTTGTCTATGCTACACCCACGGAGGGCGTGTTTCTGTCGGTGGGAGGAGGGAGGTATGGGGAGGGGGGAGAGACAAAGATGTTGTTATTGTTGCAGTTGGTAGCAGTAAATTAAATTCCTGAGTTCCCAAAATGTTTTTTTATTTCCCAGCAGAGCGAAAGCCAGGATAGGGCCTACGGATTCTGGAGTCCTGCGTTCCCCAGCACCCCGCAGGAATCCCAGGCAGTCGATTCAAGCCAGGGGAGAGCTCAGCCCACTCCATACCAGAAGCCTTTTGGACCAGCCGTGGTCACAGAAAGAGCAACTAGGGCTGCTGCTGCCTTGTGTGGCCTGCGAAGATTGTGCACGGGTCACCCCAATGGTGTGTCTGGAGCTGGGAATACAGAAGTTGCTATAAATGGATTTATTGGCAACCCCTAACCTTGCTGTGGCAAACCCTCCTTTAACTGTGTTTTAAACATGTTCCCCATAAAAATTTCAACCTCATGCAGAGCTTCCCAATATAAAGATACCCCCAGAGAGGGGTGTCCATATTTAGAGTTCTTATGAAAAGGGACAGGAAGCAAAATGCCACACAATCTTCCTACATAAATGAAAAACGACTGAAATTCGCTGGATTTTTCACCCATAGTTTCAAAGGCCTGATTATTATTGTGCTGATATTTGAGCAGTAAACATATCAGCAGCCAGAAGTCTTCCTCAAACAAAGCAGGATATGAATATTTACAATAAAATATAAACTTATTAAACTGAAAAGTATTGACCTATTTCTTCACTCTGAAATGTCTCATTGCTGAAAAATATGATGATATGTTTTATTTAATTTCTCTCAAAATGAAATGCACCAATCTTTCAACAACAGATGAAAAGGCAGACAGCAACCTTAAAAATAAAAGAATGACAGAAACAAAGGGAAAAAAAACTCCACAGTAGTCTAATCTGAAATATTAAGATATAAAAGAAACAATCCTAGGGAAACACTGGTACAATTCCCTGTCTCAGACCTCTTTATAATGGGTGAAATGTATAGTGGATGAAATTTATAATTTGTATCACATTCTTCTGTCTTTGGCTCCTTTAAGCTATATTCTCCAAGCTTTTGATGAAATTGCTTAAACTGGACTCTGAAGACAATGAAATTCATTTTTCCCCTTCTATCTTCAAAGCTTCCAAAGTAGCAAGTAGAAAATCACATAAAGTAAATATGTTCGTTATCGGCATTATCTTTAAATTATTTTTAGTTGAAAAATTTATGTCTTTATAGTTCCAGAAGTCACAGTCACCAAAGAAGTAACTTCATCACTGCCTCGTTAGGAGTGTTTAACATTCTAAACAGACATACAGCTAGCAATCTGAAATTTGTACACAGAAGGGCCCTGTCTCCCCTTCTTCTGTAGTGTTTACATAATCCAAACTACATATGTTATTATGCACAATCTGATCTTCAGCTTTAAACAGCTAACATTACATATAGTATGTCATACTAAGAACATCAAAGCTGTCTTAAGCTGTGAGTGAAAATGGTACATTTTATAGAAGACAAGGCCAAAAACACAGAGTAATCAGAATTCATGGGTGAGGGGGGAAAAAGTGGCGGGGAGGATTCATTAAGATTAAGTCTGTAAGAGAAAACTTTGAACATTTTCTAAGAATCTAAAAATATGAAGTATTAGCTGAGCACAAGTTCAAAAAACAAATTCCAATGCTTTTTAAATATCTGCTTTTCCCTTTAAAAAAAAAGATATTTTTAGTTAGTTGTTAGGTGATTGTTCTTATTTTTAGGGGGACCGGAGAGCAAGAATCACCTCTTGCATTCCTTAGAGCATTTCTGATCATCCCATTGAATTTAAAAAACTCACTCATTACATTTCTGTTGATTCCAGCTGAAAAAAATAATTGAAAGACAAATATAGATTACATTAATGTTATATGCTGAACACATTCACCAAACATGTATGCAATACATTGTATTCCATTTTAAAATTTTCTGTCGGTTTGCCAGCATGGTAGCTTTTCTCAGCAGAGCGAAAGAAAACAGCAAATAATAAACTGGTTATTTTACTGTACAATTTACTGCCCAGGGCAATAGGCTGAAGAAGGCGTGAGAAAAGAATGTGTCTCATGAGTGTTAGTATGCTTTTTTCCCCTTGCTCAGATTCTTAAGTACTTCTATTTTAAATCAAGCCTAAGTTAGGATCAGAGCCAGTGTTTATTATGGTATGTGTAGTATAGAATACATAGTGAGAAGTGAAATGTTTAAAACAGTGTAGGAATTAAATACAAAAACTGAGATGGGACTAAAAAAAAAAAAATTAAGGCAAGGTAGGAAATCCAGACTCAAAATAATTCAGCCCACAAACACTTTTTGCCTATTTTGGAGTGTCTTTTTAAAGTTTACATAATGCATTCTCCTTTGGTCCATTCATTCTTCCTTTCCCTTTTAACACTTTGGGGAGGAAAAGCATTTTTAAAGACATGGGGAATACTGAAATAAATTGGGCGATAGTTAGAAATCTGTTGGGAAAAGCAATGAAATTGTATACCCTACACAGTTCCTGGGTATAGAACAATTCATGGTCACACACGTGTATCAACACCATGGAGAGGTGGGCTAATGGCAGACATTTGTCTTGGGATATCAAAAGCCATATTTGTAGACAGCCAGGCAGTCAAATTAAGAGTCATCTAATGGGACATATAAACCCCTCTGCAGGTCTAGCACATGGCCTCCCAATATTGTAGAAACTTATCCAAAAGGGGCTAGGCAGTGAATTATTTAAACCTATCAGGAATCCACTGAGGGAAGAAAATAGGGAAATAGATGCAGGGGTTCACACTTCCTTTTAAGAATATAGGAGTAACTAAAATCCCAGGAGAATTTTGTTTAAGATGGCATGCCATTGATTAACATTTTAAACGTAGATTTAGTTCAATCTTCCGACGGTGAAATGGTCTATAGGGAGAAATAGAAATTTCCCATGTTTAGGAAGGGCGAGGTAATGCAATCAGGTAGTAATCCTTCCAATAAATGTCTGGTTAAGATGGCTTACAAAGAAATGTGCTGTTAACTTTGAGTATAAGAAATGCATTTTAATATTCACCACCTTGGGAGTGGTGCTTTTGCTCTTCTCAACAAGTTGTATGAAAGACACTGACACTAGAGTTATAAAATCTAGATCCCGGTTTTGACTTTGGCAGTTATTGTTTGTGATTCCTGGCAATTCATTTAGTCTTTTCAAGTCTCTGGCCTCTCATCTATGAAATAAGAAGGAGAGCATAGAATCTCTGCCTCACGGGTTTGTTGGGAAGATTAAACGAAATAAGGTGAACAGTGCTTCAGAAATTAGAAAGTGCTCTACAAAAGCTAACTTTTATTTAGTCGACAATAAGCTATGCTTTTCCCTCTCCATTACCCAGGGCCGCTTTGGTTGGAATAACAACCTAAAGTCTTGATCAGAGGAGTCCAGAATGCCCACATTTGCCAAATGTGAAAGGAAGAGTGCCTTAAAGATGATTTAGTAGTAGATAATAACTCCAATTAAGCTCTCAGAGGCTCATCTGGGGGTAAATTGACAGTTCTTCTCTCAAACAGAAGCAGTCAGGAGCCATTTACAGAGTTACATATTTCTCCTGTGTTAAAGAGGAAAAATCGCAGTATATATAAAATATAAGTGTACCTCACGTTATGCAAATCAATATATGGAAATTCTTAATTACACAATGTATTGATTTAAAGGAGAGGTCTCCTTTAAAAAATTCTTGCTCAGATTCTTTGCAAGTGCCACTACAATCTTACTTACATTACTAATAACTAACCATCCTTTCAATTCTGTGAAATAGTGCTGACCAACACTAATGAGATTGTGAGCTTGAACCCATATAAATATTTTCTGTAAGCACTAGTCAAACCTCCTTTGCAGTTGCGTATTTATTTGAAGAAATATAAATCAGGGAATAACACCTACCAAAAGATTCGGTTTAAGCCAGGTGGTGGGGGTGGGGAGCATAAATATGGACAGCCTAGCCAAAATGGAAACTTCGGTTTTATTTCAAAATCAGTTTGCTGTTTTGCCTCTGATGATCAGACAACATAATCCAGAAACAGATGAGGAATATTGATGATGATGATGATGATGATAATCAATTTCCTAGAACTGAGAGAGGTTTCTCCCCTAAGAGGCGATGCAGAATAGACAGACATAGTTTCCAAGACAAAATGTACATAAAGCAGGATTCCTGCACTTAGAAAACTATTTTTTAAACTAGTCTTGGAATTTTAATACAATAATTAGAAGCTCTATCTAAAACAGTCTATTAAGGATCTGAACATTTTAAATTTGGGGCAGAAATGTTTAAATATAAACTTTTGCTCTATCTTCTGTGTGTGTCATGTCTCAATGTTTCAGTAGCTTTAACAGGAGTCATGTCTGCCTGAGAGAAAATAGGGCACAATGTAATTATCACGAGAAATTAAACCACTGGGCTTCATTAGAGAAGTCACCTCTTACCTAGAGCATTTGCTCTAAAAACCAGCTACTTAGTAAAGATTGATTTGACTACCTAGTGAGCTATAGCTAAAGCCCTGCTACCTTTCAGTAGATTCAAAGCTCTTCCTAAGCCTTTTTTTTGCTTTTACAGCTCCTCTTTGCTTCTCTTCAAGGTTTTCAGTGCCTTTGAAAAGACCTCCTGAAGGGAAAGAGATTACTGATACAATTACAATAGAAACAGGTTAAAACAAGACATCAGGAACCCAAAATAAGACAGCAGTCACTGGGGGTTAAAATTAGATGGTGTCCTCATCGGTCTTCATCTTCTTTCTAATTCTTCACTCCCTCATCCTACCCCTAAGAGCCAATCAGAATGTTAGAGGCCTAAAGCTTGTTGACAAAGAATTGCTACCTGCAAAGGGGGGAAAAAATGTCCTAATATTTATCTGGGAAACTATATTTAACTTACCATTCAAAATCAGGTGGCATGTGGAGAAACTGAATCACTCATACATTGCCGATGGAAATATAAAATGAAACAGCACCCTTGAAAACTGTTGGGCAATTTCTTTTAAAAAAAACTAAACATGCAACCACCATATGACCCAACAATCGCACTCCTGGACATTTACCCCAAATAAATGAAGACTTGTGTTTATGCAAAAACCTATACACAAGTGTTCATAGCAGCTTCTTTTGTAATAGCCAAAAGTAGAAATAATCCAGACATCCTTCCACCAAGGGATGGTCAGACAAACTGTGGAACATCCATGGAATACTAGTCAGCAATAAAAAGGAATGGACATTGGAGTGCCTGGGTGGCTCAGTCATTAAGCGTCTGCCTTTGGCTCAGATCGTGATCCCAGGGTCCTGGGATCGAGCCCCACATTGGGCTCCCTCTCCACAGGAAGCCTGCTTCTCCCTCTCCCACTCCCCCTGCTTGTGTTCCCTCTCTAGCTGTCTCTTTCTCTGTCAAATAAATAAATAAATAAAATCTTCAAAAAAAAAAAAAAAAGGAATGGACATTGATGCACACAACCTGGATGAATTTCCAGGGAATTATACTGAATGAGAGAAGCCAATTCTAAAAGGTTACATAATGAAAGATCCATTTACATAACATTCTTGAAATGACAAAACTATAAAAATGGAGGACAGGTTAGTGGTTGCCAGGAGTCAGGGATGATGTGAAGGGGAGGGAGCTATGAAAGGACATCAGAAGAAATCCTTGTAGGGGCGCCTGGGTGGCTCAGTTGGTTAAGCGACTGCCTTCGGCTCAGGTCACGATCCTGGAGTCCC
The DNA here is from genome assembly GCF_964656455.1 of Halichoerus grypus. Taxonomy (NCBI): domain Eukaryota; kingdom Metazoa; phylum Chordata; class Mammalia; order Carnivora; family Phocidae; genus Halichoerus; species Halichoerus grypus. The sequence continues at coordinate 123,070,562 of NC_135715.1, read as the reverse complement.
GGGATCGAGTCCCGCATCGGGCTCCCTGCTCGGCAGGGAGTCTGCTTCTCCCTCTGCCCTCTTCCCTCTCATGCTCTCTGTCTCTCATTCTCTCTCTCTCAAATAAATAAATAAAATCTTTAAAAAAAAAATAAAAAATAAAAAACATAAAAAAAAAAAAAAGAAGAGATCCTTGTAGTGATGGGAATGTTCTGTTTCTTGACTGTCAACGTCAATATCCCCATGGCAGTACACTATAGCTTTGCAAGATACTACTGTTTGGAATAAACTAGGTAAAGGGTTCAGGAGAGCTTTGTTTTTTGTTTGTTTGTTTGTTTGTTTTTACACGACAGCTTTGAATTATTTCTTACAACTGCATGTGTTATTAACAATGATCTCAAAACAAAAAAGTTTAATTTTTTAAAAAATCAGTTGGGGAAAAATACTCAGGAAGTTGAAAACCAAAATAATACTTTTTTTAAAAAGCCATTAAAAAAGGGTCCTGGGTATCATCACTTAGAATGACGAATGTACCAAAAACAAAGACTGGCTCCAGATGTTGATTGAAACATAACTTCCAGAGGCCCTTGACAAGAGCAATCTGTACAATAAATAATGCCCATAGCTAAACGGCAGAGTGGCTTAAAAGTTGACAGCTTTTTCTGCTAGAATGTGAACTCCATAAGGACAAGGGACATGTTGCATGATTGAGTGAATATAAATTCTGCATTTTTTCCAAGTCATCTATTGCTGTGTGAAGAACCACTGCAAACTTAGTGTCTTTGTACAATAATGATCCACAGTCTGGGCTCAGCCAGGGAGTTCTCACTCAGGATGCCTCATGAGCTACATTCAGAATATAGCTCAGTGCGGTCTGGTACCTAGAAGAGCTAGGGCCTCTTAGGCATCTCTCCATCTGGCTACATGGTTTCTCCACGTGGTGGCCGCAGCATAGCCAAACGTCTCACATGGCAGCTAAAGGCTTACAGAGTGAGTTCCCAAGAGCCACGGCAGAAGCTGTATGCCCTTGTCCAACCTAGACTCAGAAGTCACACCTTTAACGTTCTCATTGAGAGTTGCCATTGCTTAATAAAAAGGCCTTAGGCTTTAGAGACAGGCAGACCTGCAGTCACATCCCAGTTCTGCCCCTTTTAGCTATGAGCTGTTGGCAAAGTGATTTAACCTCATTGCACCCCAAGGTGAAACTGTTATCTTAATAACTGGCATCAGAATTCCCCTGTAGCAGATCTTTACTGGGAAAACATTTATTGGGTCAGGAAGTGAGACCTTTGGTCCCGAGTATGAGTTAACTAGCAAGATATCACAGATAAGGGCCAGACTGCTCTGGGTGTGACAAGGAGAGGAATTTGTGTTTGCTTCTAAGGAGAGGAGGTAAAAGGAAACTGTAAGATAGCAAAAGGATGAAGCAATGTGTATAAAGGATTCCCCCTCACCCCCCACCAAGAAGTTTCCTGCAATGAGTGCACTAAGGAACATTTTTATTTTATTTTATTTTTTTAAGGGCACCTGGGTGGCTCAGCCGGTTATGCGTGTGCCTTCGGCTCAGGTCATGATCCCAGGATCCTGGGATTGAGCCCTGCATCAGGGTCCCTACTCATCAGGGAGCCTGCTTCTCCTTCTCCTCACCCCCCACCCCTGCCAACCCCCACCCCTGCTTCTCTCTCTCTTGCTCTGCTCTCTCTCTCTCTCTCAAATAAATAATTATTTTATTTTTTTTATGTAATCTCTAACCCCAGTGAGGGGCTTGAACTCATGATCTCAAGATCAAGAGCCAGCCAGGCACCCCTCAAAAAACATTTTAAGAATGAAAGAGTGCCTATTATTAAATTTAAAGTTGGGGCGCCTGGGTGGCTCAGTTGGTTGAGTGTCTAACTCTTGATTTCGGCTCAGATCATGATCTCAGGGTCCTGGGATTGAGCCCTGTTTTGGGCTCTGCTCTCAGTGTGGAGCCTGCCTGAGGATTCTCTCTCCCTCTGCACCGCCCCCCCCACGGGCACATGCACTCTCTCTCTCTCAAATAAATAAATAAATCTTAAAAAATAAAATAAGGGGCGCCTGGGTGGCTCAGATGATTAAGCGTCGGCCTTCAGCTCAGGTCATGATCCCAGGGTCCTGGGATCGAGCTCCGCATCGGGCTCCCTGCTCGGCGGGGAGTCTGCTTCTCCCCCTCCCTCGGCTTCTCCCCCTGCCCATGCTCTCTCTCTCTCTGTACCTCTGTGTCTCGAATGAATAAATAAAAAAAATATATTTAAAAAAATAAAATAAAATGAAGGATTGCTTCTGTGTGTCCTTTTGTGCCCTTCTACTCCTCTCTGCAGCTCACATAAGAGTTATATTTTTAATGACTATGATTGTAAGTACTTTTCTTTTTGTTGTTGTCTTTATTTTAATTCCAGTTAGTTAACATACCATGTAATATTAGTTGCAGGTGTACGATATAGTGATTCAACACTTCCATACATTACCCAGTGCTCATCACAACAAGTGCACTTCTTAATCCCCATCCCCTATTTCACCCATCTCCCCTAGCCACCTCCCCTCTGTTAACCATCAGTGTGTTCTCTACAGTTAAGAGTCTGTGTCTTGGTTTGCCTCTCTGTCTCTTTTCTTCCCCTTTTTGCCTATTTGTTTTGTTTCTTTTCTTTTTTAAGATTTTTATTTACTTATTTTACAGAAATAGATAAAGAGAGAGCCAGAGAGCACAAGTGGGGGGGGGGGGCTGGGGAGAGAGGGAGAGGGAGAAGAAGGCTCCCTGTTGAGCAGGGAGTCCGATGCTGGGCTCCATTCTAGCCCTAGGATCATGACCTGAGCTGAAGGCAGACACTTAATGACTGAGCCACCTAGGTGCCCCCATTTGTTTTGTTTCTTAAATTCCACATATGAGTGAAATCATATGGTATTTTTCTTTCTCTGACTGACTTATTTCACTTAGGATTATACTCTCTAGCTCTATCCATGTTGTTGCAAATGGCAAGATTTTATTCTTTTTTATGGCTGAATAATAGTACCTACTTTTCAATGTAATGACACATAGCAGATAAATGGTAACAGGTGTTACAATTATGGATCAAAGACTCAAATTTACATGTCTTAATAAAAATAATTATATCCTGATATACCGGTTAAGGCTAGAATCAGAAAAAACTCAGCTTAAAAGGACTTAACCAATAACAGTGTTACTGGCTCACTTAAGTGCCAAGGCCACAGGTAAAGCAAACTTCAAAATTAGATGATCCAGAAACTCACCAAGGTAATCAAAGATCCATTTTCTTTTCCTCCTCTGCTCAGCTATGTACAAGTAAGCTTCATCCCTCATCTTAACATCAATTCCCCTTAACAACGTAAGGTAACTACCAACCTCAGCTGGGCTGTATGCTTCCTTGTTTATATCCAGTAGGAGAGAATGCACATTCCTATCCCAACATTCCAAGCAAGAGCCCTGAAATTGACCTTGATTGGACCATGTGGTCCAATGCCCTCTTCTATCTAAATCAATGTCAGTGGACAGAGCTGGAATGTGCTGATTACCTAAGTCAATCATGGCCTAGCTCTGGTGTTAGAGGAGATGGTTAGTTTGCCTTGAAGCATGTGGGCTACACCAAGAAAGGGTAAGTTCCCAAAAGAATATCTGATTAGGGAGAAGCAAACCAACAAATATCCACCACCTGTGGCAAATATAGGTTAAAGACAAAAATCCTCCAAATTATGAACTATATGGGGGGAAATAATCAAGGGGCTCTTTGGTGATTAAAAAATAAGCATGTGTGCTTTACCACAATTTTTTAAAAGATTTTATTTATTTGTTTTAGAGAGAGAGAGCACAAGCAGGGGGAGGAGCAAAGGGAGAGGGACAAGCAGACTCTGCGCTGAGTGCTGAGCACGAAGACCCACATGGGGCTCAAGTCCATGACCCTGGAATCATGACCTGAGCCGAAAGCAAGAGTCAGAGGCTTAGCCAAGTGAGCCACCCAGGAGCTCCTTACCATTAAAAAAAACAAAAACAAAAACAAAAAAACAGGTTGGGAATCATATGTCTAAGAAGAAGCAAAAGAAAGGGAAAAGAACAGGAAAACAGATTTTTGAAAATGAAAAAAAAAAAAAGGATTGAAAGGAAAAACCATACATCTGGTGCCTGTCTTACGGTTCATTTACGATTTCTCGACTTTACGATGGCAGAAAAGTGATACACATTCCATAGATACTGTACTTCAAATTTTGAATTTTGATCTTTTCCCAGGTGAGCACTATGTGGCATGATCCTCTCTGATGGCGCTGGGCAGTGGTGGTGGGCCACAGCTCCCTGGTCAGCCACGGGATCTCAGGGGTGAACAACTGGTACAATTACCACCATCCTGTACCCACACAACCATTCTGTGTTTCACTTTCAGTACCATATTCAATATGTTACATGAGATTTTCCACACTCTTTAAAAAGTGGGGGGGGGGGGGGACTTTGTGTTTGATGATTTTGCCCAACCGTAGGCTAATGGAAGTGCTCTGAGCATGTTTAAGGCAGGCTAGGCTAAGTTATGCTGTTTGGTAGGTTAGGGGTATTAAATGCATTTTTGAGTCATGGTATTTTCAATTGATAATCGGTTTTTGAGATGTGGCTCCCTGTAAGTCAAGGAACATCTGATAGACAAAGACAAATTATTTGTAATAGTCTTGGCTCAATAAAAAGCTATTAGGTTTTTTTTTTCCCTTGAACATGAATGACACAGAGGCCTAATTATCGGGTTTATTTGAGTCATCAGCAAAATGGAACAGAAAAGAACAGAACAACCTGTAATAAATCTCACCTAAAAAAGGTGGGAACAAATACTAAGTAAGAGATGGATACAAGTAAAGAAGCATCTGAAACCCAATTGTCTAATGGCAATATTTATGTGCTTTTTTTCCCTTTTAACGTGTACATACTTTGAATACTACAAATGGAATAAAGAAAAAATAGTTTTCAACAGTAGATATTGAAATTATATAATATTTGTATGAGTTTCCTATAGTTGCTGTGGCAAATCACAAACTCTCAGTGGCTTAAAGCAACAAGGGATGTCCTTTCTCATAATTCTGGAAGCTGGAAGTCTAAACTAAGGGTGTCGGCAGTGTCTCCACTCCCTCCAGAGGCTGTGGGGGAGAATCCTTCCTTACTCTTCCAGCTTCTGAGGCTTCCAGCATTTCTTGGTTGTAGCCACATAACGCCAGTTTCTGCCTCCAACTGCACACAGCCTTCTCCTTCTGTGTGTCTGTGCTTTCTTCTCCTATTTGTCTGGCTCAAATCTCTCTCTGCCCTTTTTTTTTTTAATATATTTTATTTATTTATTTGCAAGAAAGAGAGAGAGAGAACACGAGCAGGGGTGAGGGGTAAGGGGCAGAGGGAGAGGGAGAAGCAGACTCCCCGCTGAGCAGTCCCCCAAAATCATGACCTGAGCTGAAGGCAAACACTTAACTGACTGAGCCACTAGGCACCCCTCTCTGCCTTTCTTCTATAAGGACACTTGTAATTGGATTTTGGGCACCTACCCAGATAATCCAGGATGATCTAATACCCAAATCCTTAATTTAATTACATCAACAGACCCTTTTTCCAATAAGTTAGCATTCACATGTTCCAGGTATTTGGACATAGACATATCTTTTGGGGGCCACCACTCAATCCACTATAGCATTTGTTAAAACAGAAAAATAAGCTAACAAAAGTGAATAAAGATTCTAAGACTAGATTTAAATCTACAATTTAATTTGCTAATGAAATGTGTACAGTTTTATTTTTATTTTTTCAGTTAAATGCAAGTGATTTACTGTTTTAAATAATGCACATATATGTAGCCATCTAGAGATTTTTATCGTTGTAGAGACTTGTAGAACAAGTAGGTTGATGACAAATGGGTCAAATGTTCACAGGTTTAAGAAAATCCATTTCCACTCGTAATTTTTACAAATGAAAAATAAGACTTTGGGTAGCCATCAACACATATTGCCTTAATAAAATATATGTTAGAATTATAAGATCCAGTTTATATATCAGGGTCCAGTCAGGAAAATAGAAACCAAACTAGATATTTCAAAGAGACAGCATTTAATATAGGAAATTATATTGTTGGGAGAGCTGAAAGGTCAAAAATGGAAAAGTCAGTAACCCTGAGATTAGTAAACACAGAAAGACAGCAGTTGAGGGAACAAAAAGGAGGAGGTTACACTATAATAAAATAGGATTGCACTTTATACTTTGTCACTGGAAGTGCTAAACAGGATGCTGGGAACACCAGGGAGAGGGCATCCAGAAATGAAGTCACTTCTAGAGATACTGCCAGAAACAGAAGGAGAGAGAACTATGACTTCTCCCCTCTTTCTCTCGAATGTCTCCTAATTTTCTGCTGGAAACTTCTATTGGCAGAACCTAACAGAAAGCCAGCTAGAAACGAAGCCTGGGAAATGAGGTTTGCAGGCTCCTCACCCTAGCATTCTGAAGCAGATTGTGTGGAAGGGCAGATGGGGAATCAAGGGACAACACGCAAATAAATAGCACATCCGGTGATGTGGAAAAGCAGGTGGGTTTCTACATTGCTGATGACACTGTTAAGTCACAGCACTGAGACAAGTAACTTCTTCATACCTATTGACTAAATAATACCATATTGGGGAACATAACCAAAAGGAATAAAGAAATAACCTCAAGGAAAAAAAGGAAATAAAGAATTTGTACAAAGATGTTGGAAGTGGCATCATTTATAACAGCAAAACCATGAAAACAGCCCATATGCTCAACAATAGGGAGATGATTAAGCAAACCATGGCAGATCTACGTAATAAAATACTCAAGCTTAAAAAAAGAAATATATATTTCAAATAAGTATGAAAATGTTCATATAAAATAAATTTAAGTGGAAAAATACAACCCAGAATTGTATTTCTACTCTAACAATTATAATTGTATAAAACTGTGTGAAAGTATCTGAACAAAGATCAGGAGAGAACTGGAATGATGTAACCAGTTTAGAGTTAATGTTTCTTAGGCTTCTTTTCTCCTATAAAGTTGCTTAAGTTCTTAATTAAAAAAGAAAAGTAACGACCCTTCTTATTTTTAGATTTCAAACCAGCTAAAAATTATTTTTCATGTTAAGCTGCTTTAAAGAAAAAAACCAACCAACACACACACACACACACACACACACACACACTACAGCCTGGCTAACCATTCCCACCATAGCACTTTGTACAACTCTGGCATTAATCACCGCCATGGCCCGAGGCCAGTGTCCGATTGGTCTAGAGATTTTATTTTACAACCTGAGAACACTGGCTGGCTCCCAGTGCCTCTGCTCTCCTGCCCTGAGCTGAGCCTTTTTTCTTGTTGCTATACTTCATGTATTTTACTACAGGCCAGGAGCTGTTAAAGTTAACTAAAACAATGAATAAAGATAACAGGGCAGTACAAACAGCTCCCCCTCCCCACCGCCGGCATTTTAATGACTATTTAAATTTTTGTCAATATTTGTTGCTTCAAAATGATTTGTTCTCTCCCTGAGCCCAAAGTGCCTATACCCTTCCTAAAACAAAGCTCCCTAAACCCAGAGGGCAGAAGACCACACCTTCGAAGTCACCCCTCCCCCAACCCATGTTGCTTCCCAGAATCATGATGTGCCAAGAAGTTTTTTGCACTCATGAACTCTGCCTCATTAGCAGGCTCATACTGATGCTTGTCACAGCTGCCTCAAGACTATTTGGAGTCTGAGAGTATGTGGTTACATCAAGGAAAGTATGACAGCATAACTGCCTCCCATAGGGACCTGCTGGCAAATTGCCCAAGAGACCTTGGCCATGCCCCCAGCTGGCTCTCTGTGATTGATTAAGCAGTGAGAGGACTCACAGGAGAACCAAGCTCCAAACTCGATCAGCTTGCCATTTTTGCCTTTTGTGAGTACTTGAGAATCATCTTCCATAGGGTGCCTAGCCTCGTCCTGTGTTGCCACCTACCGTCTGTGTAACCCTTGGTAAGTGATTTCAGCCCTCCGTGCCTCGATTTCCTAATGTATAAAATGGGGAAATAATGGTAGCTTCTTCATAGGTTTGTTGAAAGATCTGGGATAATGCCCTTGAGGCTTAATGGACAATATTGCTAGTTGTTTATCCAAGATCCATTCTACCTTTCTTTTTTTTATTATCAGAAACACGATTTCATTTGGGGTAGCAATATGCCCAGCTAAAATACTCCCTCCACAGACTCCCTTACAGCTCTGGTGACCATATGTTTCTGTTCTATAGGGAAGGGTTTCCAGAAAAGCAATAGTTTGATATAAAAAAAGGGGGGGGGAGGAAAGAGCCAGCCAGGATGTGTATTTTGCTGTTTGCTCTTCCTTTTTCACTCCATATAACATGAGAACACCTAGAAGAAAAGCAGCCATCTTGTAACCAAGAGAACAAAAGCTAAGGATGATAGATCAGGAAGCTAGGAGGAATCTGGGTCCTTGAGGATTTTCTCAAGCAGCTGTGCCAGAAATGAACTACCTGCTTCTGAACTTCTTGTACATGGAAAAACGAACTCCACTTGGCTAAGCCACTGTGGTTGGAGTTCTGTTATATGAAGCTGAATGCAATCCTGCTCAGAGCACTCAGCATACTGCCTGCCAACATAATACCTTACTATAAAGTTTACCTTTTATTTTTCTGTAAAGTATCATGATTATGAATCAGCTGTCATTACAACGAGCACTAAGAGAGGTTCACCATTATTATTCTGGAATTCAGTTAACAGTAAATAATGCATAAAATCCCCCATTATCAACTTGGGCTGGTAAACATTCTCATTATTCAGAGACACTGGATGTAATAATGTTTGTTAAAATAAAATTTGCCATTCTATTGCATTTTTTTTTATTGCTACTAGGCCATATTCAACTAGCCCTCTGAGAAGATGATTTTATTGATAAATCTAGTAATTCAATGAAGGGGAAGGGACTAGGACATTTAAATATTCTGACTAACATTTATTTTTTTCAAAATTAAATTTTATTCAGTGAAAAGAAATGTTCCTTTCCAAGAGATACTGTCTTTATTTTTATTTATAAATATAACAGATTTGTTTCTTTGGAACTCAACAATGCTTTCTAAGTAAAACTGCCAGTAGGGGATAGGGAGAGGACAATATTGTTGATTCACCCAAGAGTAAATCTGAAATACATGAAAGCCCTAGGGGATTTCCCCAAGTGTCCTTTATGACACCGTAAATAGCTTGCCCTCATATCTCTGCGTCCCCAAGCTCTTCTACTTGGGCTGAAACATACATCCATCTCTACCACCAGGAAAGCTGTTTCTAGATTCAGTCTGGAAATACAACTTTACCATAAGACTAGGGAGAAATCAGAATATCTGTCAGATGTCTCCATAATCCACTAAGTAAACTGTGTTCCTCTTCTCTCTCTTTTTTTTTTTCTTCTCTCCGTTTTTATACTTTGTTGTTCAAATAAAGGAAAGCAACAGGATAGGTTGGGTTATGCTGTAATAGTAATACCAAAATCTCAGTGTCTGAAAATGTCAAAATGTATTTCTTGTTTATTCTACTCACCCTAGGTGGGTCAGCAGGAACATTCTCCTCAGTAGCCACTGAGCCCAAGCTGAGAGAACAGCCACCACCTTGAATGTCGCCTATCACCATGTCAAAAGGAAAGGGCCTTACACAGGCAGTTTCAAACAGACATCACTTTTGCTCACAATTCATTAGCTAGAACCAGTTTCAGGGCCCCATTCAACCAAAAGTGGGCCATGAAGTTCAACCCTACCATGTGCTGGAAGGGGAGCACTAGTAACAGTAAAGAGTTAGCATTACTGAGAGGACCACCTCCCTACAGCTGTGTCATACCACTCATGTTACCTAATTCTCATAACAAACCTTGATATTGTTTAACTTTAATTTTCAGATGAGAAATCTGAGGCTTAGACAGGTCAAGTAATTTATCCAAGAATCCCATCTAACGAGTACACTTGATTTCAGTTTCATCTGATTCCAAAATCAGTGCTTTTTCCATTATTTCCCTAAGCCTCCCATATGTTCATCGGCTCACAATCTCCTAGCCTCGGGGGGTTGGGCGAGATAGGGAAACAGAAAGTGAAGGAAAGGTTTACTGTTAAGAGAGAATTCTCTCCACAAAGCCAAAGTACATACTTCTGTGGCCTCATTAGTACAATGAGGTGACCAACTGAACTAACCTAACCTAGGATCTGAAACTAAATCCCGTAAGACCAGAGGCAAAAACGACTAAAATGAGATTGTGGAGAAAGAGATATTAGGGATGCCAAGGTGATCATACAGACATTGCCATAAAATTGAGAGGCAGCATTATGCTATTTCTGTTCCTCAAAAACCTTCAAGTGATCACTTCAGAATGCTTCCTATTACCCAGCGTGATACCCAATTGCTTTCAAGAGCTCCATTTGCTACTACATAAATCTCACCTTTAATCCCTAGAGAGTGCGGGTCATTTCGTTAAGTTCATTAAAAGCATTATACACACATTTTTGTTACTGCTCCGAATATACTAATTTTGGGAGGGATTCACATTTTGAAGGGAAGTATGCACTCAAGCATGCCAGGGAGACTGATCTAACCTAGACGTCCCAGGTAGAACATGGTTGCATTCCATTGAACTGCTTCTTCGAGGGATGTAATTTTCAGCAAAGGGGGGGATGATCCTTTAAGCTTTTAAAATAGTTTTTACATTGTGTCTCATTTCTACTATACAGCTAACTGTAAGACCTTAAGTATTCAACCCAAGTTGAAGCCGTTGATATAATATAGCTAGATTTTGACTTTTCTAAGTATACTCTAAAAAAATGACAAACCTGAAGGAACAGAATTCCTTCTCTTATGAAGACTCTACTTGAAAATGCTTGTGATAAAATGTTATATGTAAAAGGCAGTCTGTACACTTGTACAGCCCCTTGGTTCTAGGGCTTTTAAGAGTTGGTATGTACCAGTTTCAATATACCAACCTGGATGTGCTTGGCTGGGTCAATGTCCCACCTCACCTCTGTGTAGGTCTATTTTAGCAGCACTTGTATTTGAGTCATAGTTTACAGATGATTTTTCCCTCTGCTTTCCAATTTTTCTTTAGTGTTACTTTTCTGATAAAAAAATTTTTTTTAACTTGAAGAGCATTTACAATATGAGTTCAAATACTTCAGATTACGCACTTTTATATTCCTAATAGATTTTTTTTTTAATGGGAAACACAGTGAAGATGGAGTATCAAAGCCTCAGATAGTACTCTTAAAATAATCAGTAAGGCATGAAAGTTAAAACTCAATTTTAAAAAGAATGTCCTAGAGTTGAGGGTCAACCCCTCCTTATAACAGCCAAAATTTAAGTCACCTGAATAAATAGACGAGAAGGAAAGGGCACTCTGAACTCTACAACCTCTCATATTTAAAAGAAGAAACAGAAGAGGTAATTCCAATTGACCCTTTGTGCTTTATGGGTTTTGCATCTCTGGGAAGGTTAAGATGACAGCCCATTCTAAACACATGTCCATTTACATTAGCAGCCTTTTCTATGGGTGACTTAAGTGCATATTTGAAACATTCCAACAGAGAAACAAAAAAGACATCAAAGGACCAAATAAATCCATACAAGTATGGGGATTTAAGAGCCAGTTTATTTGGACTTAATTTCACTCTTATTTACCCACCACAATCCAAATGAGACCATAAAACACTCAGTATCCAAAAAGACCTGCTTTCCATAGTCAAAACAGCATAGATCTCCACTGTCTTTCGGGAATATTATAGTGGATGCTTTGACTATGTTAGCAAAGGGGACTACTGGAGGATATTGGGACGATTATTTTACTAACATATTTTAAGTGCGCCAAATAGGTGTCAAGTTCCTGTCTGAACGCTAATTAAGCCTGGATACTAAAAATGAATAAGAACAGGTTGAGAGCAGTTTTTATACTACTTGGGTGGTTAGCTGGAACAGCCATGACTGGAATGCCCTGAGCACCCCAACTTGGGTGATGATGTAGTTCAAGTTGAACAATTACTTTAACTTTTCAGTCAGGCTAGGTCTAGATTTCTTTGAAATAGCCAGCCTAACATTCTCTTTTTAATGACTTTTCCCCTTCTTCTCTTACACTCCTTTCTCCCTTGATGGTATCATTACATATGGAAAATTGCAGATGTTTAGTTTATACAACAGGAAAGATTAATATTTACTTTTTTAAAAAATCTGGTACATGAATAAAAATCCCTATAACAGTATATGCAATACTCACATAAAGAACTCTGGGGCCCTTAACTTTAGTAAGAGCTAAAGAATGTTTTTAAGTGGAGAGGAAGAAATGATGGGAATATTTGCTACAGTATGCAGACATCAGTCCCCTGGTGCCATTAGCTTAACAGGAATTAAATGTAACTATGAAGAGGGGAAGTCATTAAGTCAATGGTTTTTTTCAGGAAGTCCTTGCATTGCAACCTGGCTGGACTGATTTGCTGGGTTTGCCCAAGGAGTACAGAGATACAATAATTGGGTAGAAGAGAAGAAATAATGTAAGCAAAAGACAAATACTGAAGTTCAAATGGGTACAACCCAGAGGAAGGCTATGGAGTGATGAGAAAGAAGCAGATGTTAAATACTTACTTACCTTCTTCAGCTGGTGTCTTAACTAGGGGCATTACCATTAATCAAAACTGTAAGTTTAAGTACTGGTTCTGGAAGGAAAAAAATCAGAAAGGAGCTCTTTGTCCTTTGTTAACACAAACAGAAACATTTGTAGAACAGAGAGAAATGCCCTTCTGTGGTTTTCTGCTTTGCAAGGTCGGGGATGACTGGGTAATATTCAGGCAGAAAAACATAATAAAGATCGATGACTGACAAAATCTTATGTTTTATATCACTAGCAGCAGATATTTTATATATTCTTGGCCTGTTTCTCTATATATGCAGTCACTTCTGCTAGTCATTGGAAGAGTTTCTTACATGTTTTTTGAAATATGTATGATTCTTTCTAGGTCCAGCAAATGATGAGCCTTAAAGGTTGCCCTCTTTAAAGTTTTTTTTATTTAAAAATTACAAATGTTAATTATAAAAATAGTAAACAATGAAGAGGAATATAAAAAAATTTTAAAGTAGTGCTCTCCCCTACCCTTCTCTTCATACTCATTTTAGTTATCTATTATTGCATAACAAATTACCCCCAAAACTTAAAAGCCTAAAGCAATAAACATCTATTATCGTACTGGCTTCTGTGGATCAGAAATCCAGAATGGCTCAGCTGGGTGGTTCTCGGCTCAGAGTTTCTCACAAATTGCTGCGGGGATGCCAGCAGGGATGGTAGTCATCTGAAGGCTTGACTGGGGCCGAAGGGTCCACTACCAAGGTAGGATCTAGTCACACACCCAGCAAGTTAGAGTGCTGCTTGGTGGCAGGCTTCAGTTCTTTAACACATGGACCTCACCTTACAGCTGCTAGGTGTTCTCTCAAGGTAAGAGCTAGCTGTGTCAAGGTTGAATGATCCAAAAGACAGAGTAAGGAGGCATCCAAATGTCTTTTATAACCTCATCTCTGAATCACACACACACATTAAATCCAGCCACACTCAAGGGGATAGAAATTGGGCCTCACCTTTGCAAAGAGGAATACGGAAGTACTTGCGGACATAGTTTAAAACTATCACAGTGCTCCTAATCTTCAAAGATACTCACTACTAATATATTGGTATATAACTTTCTAGACCATTTTCTATGTACATATAAATATGTATAATGTACATATGAATTTTACATATTAGATATATATTAGATTATATATTTATAGTTGTTTTACAAAACCCAGAAAATGTTATGAATATTATTTGCAAATTTTTATTCATTAATTTATAAATGACATCATTTATCCGCATGCCACAGAGCTGCTTCTTTTAAATAGCTGCATAGCATTTCATTGGATACTTATAATTTATTTAAGCATTTCCCTAAAGATGTACCTTTGGTTTATCTTCAGTTTTTTGTTACTGTGAATGATGTTGCAGTGGACATCCTGGTACATAAAAACCTTACCTGCTTATTTAAGTATTTCTGTATGGTATATTCTTTTTTTTTTTTTTTTTTTACTTTTTAAAAAAATTTTATTATGTTATGTTAATCACCATACATTATATCATTAGTTTTTGATGTAATGTTCCATGATTCATTGTTTGCATATAACACCCAGTGCTCCATTCTATATGTACCCTCTTTAATACCCATCACCAAGCTAACCCATCCCCCCACCCCCTCCCCTCTAGAACCCTCAGTTTGTTTCTCAGAGTCCATAGTCTCTCATGGTTCGTCTCCCCCTCCGATTTCCCCCCCTTCATTCTTCCCTTCCTACTATCTTCTTCTTCTTTTTTTTTTTTTAACATATAATATATTATTTGTTTCAGAGGTACAGGTCTGTGATTCATCAGTCTTACACAATTCACAGCACTCACCGTAGCACATACCCTCCTCAATGTCTATCACCCAGCCACCCCATTCCTCCCACCCCCCACCACTCCAGCAACCCTCAGTTTGTTTCCTGAGATTAAGAATTCCTCATATCAGTGAGATCATATGATACATGTCTTTCTCTGATTGACTTATTTCGCTTAGCATAATACCCTCTAGTTCCATCCATGTCATTGTAAATGGCAAGATTTCAGTTTTTTTGATGGCTGCATAATATTCCATTGTATATATACACCACATCTTCTTTATCCATTCATCTGTTGATGGACATCTTGGCTCTTTCCATAGTTTGGCTATTGTGGACATTGCTGCTATAAACATTGGGGTGCACGTACCCCTTCAGATCACTACATTTGTGTCTTTGGGGTAAATACCCAGTAGTGCAATTGCTGGGTCGTAGGGTAGCTCTATTTTCAACTTTTTGAGGAACCTCCATACTATTTTCCAGAGTGGCGGCACCAGCTTGCATTCCCACCAACAGTGTAGGAGGGTTCCCCTTTCTCTCATCCTCACCAGCATCTGTCATTTCCTGACTTGTTAATTTTAGCCATTCTGACTAGTGTGAGGTGGTATCTCATTGAGGTTTTGATTTGGATTTCCCTGATGCCAAGTAATGTTGAGCACTTTTTCATGTGTCTGTTGGCCATTTGGATGTCTTCTTTGGAGAAATGTCTGTTCATGTCTTCTGCCCATTTCTTGATTGGATTCTTTGTTCTTTGGATGTTGAGTTTGATAAGTTCTTTATAGATTTTGGATACTAGCCCTTTATCTGATATGTCATTTGCAAATATCTTCTCCCATTCTGTCAGTTGTCTTTTGGTTTTGTTGACTGTTTCCTTTGCTGTGCAAAAGCTTTTTATCTTGATCAAGTCCCAAGAGTTCATTTTTGCCCTTGCTTCCCTTGCCTTTGGCGATGTTTCTAGGAAGAAGTTGCTGCGGCTGAGGTCGAAGAGGTTGCTGCCTGTGTTCTCCTCTAGGATTTTGATGGACTCCTATCTCACATTTAGGTCTTTCATCCATTTTGAGTCTATTTTTGTGTGTGGTATAAGGAAACGGTCCAGTTTCATTCTTCTGCATGTGGCTGTCCAATTTTCCCAACACCATTTGTTGAAGAGACTGTCTTTTTTTCCATTGGACATTCTTTCCTGCTTTGTTGAAGATTAGTTGACCATAGAGTTGAGGGTCCATTTCTGGGCTCTCAATTCTGTTCCATTGATCTATGTGTCTGTTTTTGTGCCAGTACCATACTGTCTTGATGATTATAGTGAAGGGAAAAATGGGGGGGAAATCTGAGGGGGAGACGAACCATGAGAGACTATGGACTCTGAGAAACTAACTGAGGATTCTAGAGGGGAGGGGGGTGGGGGGATGAGTTAGCCTGGTGATGGGTATTAAAGAGGGCACGTATTGAATGGAACACGGGTGTTATATGCAAACAATGAATCATGGAACACTACATCAAAAACTAATGATGCAATGTATGGTGATTAACATAACATAATAAAATAAAATTAAAAAAAAAGATTTTAATGATACCAATCAAAAAAAAAATAAATAAATGAAATTGCTGTATCAGAATATTTCTGCTTTTACTATTTTGATAAGTACCATCAAATTGCCTTCTAAAAGTGTAACATTTATTTAGTCATTATATTGGTTAGGATAGGCTAAGTAGAGCTAAAAATTGTCCGTGGTTTAAAGACAATAAGTTCATTTCTCTCTTCTGTAATAGTTCAAAGCAGATTTTCCTGTCAGTAATGGCAGGACTGGAGGGATGGGAGGTCTTTGCCCACATGGCTCTTATCTACATGGTTCTTCAGGGGTCCAGGATTATAGTGTCTCTGTCATTTTTTATGATATTCTAAGGTGACTCTGGTTGTCACCATCATCATTCTAAGAAATGAGGAGGGAGGGGAGAGCACAAAGGGATAAGCCTAGAAATTTTTACTGGCCAGGCCTAGAAGTGACATTCATTGCTTCAGCGGGCATTTCATTGAAGAGAACTGCAGAGGATACTGGGAAGTATAGTAAGGTTGGGCAGCTATATGCCCAGCTACCATTCTCTGCCACAGGGATTTTAAAATATTTAAAATTGGTATGTCACAGAGTCACAGATGTCAAGTAATCAAAATGGCTGCTAATTAGAAACAACTAGAAGAACCAAGCAGTACATACCAGCTAAATATTAACCCTACTATACTTTATAATTTAGAATAAAAATCCCAATAATATTTTTCATGGACTCAAAGGTGTATATTGTTTTGCAATTTAAATGTTTAGCTTATCCAAAAGAGCAACTTTTGAAAAGGAAAAATAATGAGGACGTTCTTGTGTTACTAGATATCAAAGCATAATATGAATATAGTAATTAAAATAACGAAGTACATAGGAATAGATCAATGAGAATTTATAAAGCTATAAATTCTGTCAAACTCTCAAGTATATTAATAATCATTTTCCTGGAGACCACCCTCTCCAAATCTGCCATCATCCTGCTTCACTGTGAAGTGATTGCTCTCTAGGTGTCCTGCATGCTTGTAGCTTCCCTTTGTGGCTTTTTTTTTTTTTTTAAGATTTTATTTATTTATTTGGGAGAGAGAGAGAGAGAGCATGAAGGGGGGCGTGGTAAGGGAGAAGCAGACTCCCTGCTTAGCAGAGAGCCCGATGACACGGGGCTCCATCCCCAGCACCCTGGGATCTTGACCTGAGCCCAAGTCAGAGGCTCAACTGACTGAGCCACCCAGGTGCCCCTGTGGCTTTTGTTTCCTTTGTTCCATGCTATCTTTTTTCTTCGTTTACACACTCATTTTGCTGGAGTCCAACCATTAATGGCTTCCTGAGACAGGGAACCTGGAAGGTGAATCTTCCAAGGCCTTGAATGACTAAAGATACTTTTATTCTTCCTTCAGACTTGACTGACAGTTTAGCCGGGTATTAATTGGTAAGTATTCCACCCCCCCCACCGCCCCCCACCCCCGCTCAGAATTGTCTTCTGGCATCCAATGTTGCTATTAAGATGTCCAGTGTCATCTCCTACCTATTCCTGTGTGTCACCTGTTTTTTTCTTTCTTAAAGCTTTTAGACTCTTCTCTTTTTCCTTGGTGTTCTTGGCCTATGTGCAGATACGCCCTGGCTTTTTGTTTGCTTATTTGTCTCATTTGTTTCACTGAGCACTCAATGGGACCTTAGCCTCTGAAGATTCACATCATCTAGTTGGGGGGATGTTTCTTCCATTATTTCTTTGATAATTTCCTCCACTCCATTTTTTTCTGTTCACTTTTTAAAAAATCCCTCTTTCCTGTTAATCAGATGATAGATTCCTAGACTAATTCTCTAACTTTCTTATTTTCTATCTCTTACTTTTCCATTGGTACTTTGGAAAAAAGGCTTTACTCTTGTCATCCAATAAGATATAATATTAATTGCCTCTAGGCTCAGGCTTCCTTGATCATTGTTCTCATAGCTTGGTTATCTGCCTCAAACTTTTTTTTTTTTTCAGGGTTTTGTTTATTTGAGTAGTTTGTAGCCATCACTGAGAGGCAAGTGAGGGAGAGAAAATTCTTGAATCCATTTTAGAATCTGAGACATTGAGGCCAAAGTGGGCTCGTGGCAGGGTCAAAGTCCCAGCTAGTAAAGAAGACAGCTCTGGAGCTGCCCGAGGCTGTGTCCCAGGCAACAGCAGGCCCCAAACCTGCCCTAATAGCCATGCACAGAGAAGTGTGTCCTAGCTTGGGAGGGGACAAGATAGACTCCTCCCACCCAACGTGGCCCGCACTTTCTTAGCTGCGCCATTCTTAGGCCACCCGCCAACAGCAGAGATGGTGGCCCCCTGTGCACACTCACAGAGACACACCCGCCCTCCACGCACACAGCTCCAGGACAGGCAGCCCGGGCCAAGGCACACAGCTGTCTCCCAGGGCGCACAGCACACCCACACTCAAGCCCCACGTAGAGCTCAGGTCCAAGCAGAAACACCTGTGTCCTTGCCCATTATGGGCACAGTGGCGTGGCAGGGGAAGTGGAAGGGGGTGGCGCCTGGGTAGGCCAGGCAGGTGGCCATGGCCACTGTGGCAGCCTCACCAGCTGGCCTTCACTGCCTTGATGTCACTCACAAGGCTCTGGGCCAGACAGATACCAACGATCTGGAGGAGGGCGATGGCCACAAAGACCTCAGCCCCAGGAATCAGGCTGTCCTGCAGCCCCTTGTCAAACTGGCCCGCGCAGCAGCCTTCGGTGCACATGGAGCCCTGCTGCTGCAGCTCCAGTTTGAGCTGCACGACCTAGCCACACCGGGTGTTGGGGACACCTTCCGCAGGGTCCCTGAGGCAGCTGGGGAAGGGCACCCTGCAGCGCTCCCAGCTGGGGTTCAAGTCAGGGTAGTTGAAATAAATACTGAGGTTCCAGTCTTTAGGCCCTCGGGCTCCGCAGCAAGACGGATATTCCTGAGCAAAGTCAATGAGCTTCTGGAGGTCAATGTTGTCCCGAAAGGCCTTGATGTTGTCGTTGAGGAAGAAATTGAGCCGGTCTCAAATCCAGTCCATGAATACGAAGGCCGAGATCCCTGTTGCCAGCTCCAGGAAGCCGATGAGACCAAAGAAGGCTGAGAAAAACCTGAGCAGGAAGGTATCTCCCGGAGGGGCCGGATGCAGCCGGCAAAGCCCAGCACCAACATGATGCCTCTGATCACTACGAACTGCCAGGCGGGGTGGAGGCCTCTGGGATCTGTCAGCCCGGAGCTGCCGCAGAGAACGCCCTGCTCACCCCAGGCCCAGAAGCCGATGGCCAGAAACAGGGCTCCTGGCACCCAGAAGACAATGTTGCAGCCAAACGGGAACTATTCCCCACAGCAGCCCACCTCGGGTTGCTGGGAGGGCTAGTGCTTGCCGCGCACGGTGAGCGGCCTCCCGCGGCCCGGGGCAGCGGAGCAGGGGAGAGCAGGGGCTGCGCCCGGCCCTCCACCGCCTGCCCGGGTCAGAATCCCCGGGAACCGAGCCTCGCGGCCGTGGCTTCCCCGCCACCACCACACAGAGCGCTGGTGGGCCGCCCGTCCTGCAGGGACCACGGCCTCCCGCGCCCCTGCTCACACTTTTCAAAAAAAAAAAAAAAAAAACAAACAGTCGAGAGGGAAACGAACAAGAGAAGCCAACAGAGATGGGACTGAGCCCACTCAGCAATAGGGGTGCTGCTCCCCCATCATTATGGGAACCTGGTCCCCTGAAATCTTTGCTTCCAGGGCTCCCGCCAGCGTCATTTAAATAACTCACCTCCTGTTGGTATCAGCAGATACATGCTCTCTGTTCACAGTCAACCTTACTCTTACTCGTACTCCCCGGTTATTGATGATTTCTACCTCCTTATGGTACCTGTGCACAACTTCTTCATCTCTGGGGTCTTTTATAAAGCTTTTCCTATTATAACAACAGCTTCCCTGTATTTTGCACAAAACGTTTCCAAGATGATCGAATTCTCTCCCCAGTCACCATCATTCCTGTGTGGGCAGATCTTTCCTGCGGCCACTCCATCTATCTCTGTCCTATAGCTTGGCTGCCCTTGAGTCAGGTCACCTCTTCTGGCCACATCAACTGTGGACGGGGAGTGGGGGTGGGTCGGGCGATAACACCAAACAAACCCTGCCTGAGAAACCACGCAGGGTTACTTTTCTGCCGAGAGGTTTTGGGTATGGTAGGTATTCAGAGGTATGGCTAGCCCTTTACAGTGACTTTAGGTAAGATACTCAAACCGTAGGAGCCTCAATGGCCTCTTTGAAAAGGGGAAATAATTAGATATCGCCCATCTATTTCATAGAATTGTTATGAAGATGAAGTAAACTGTTGTAAATTATAAAGCATTGCACCACGTAAACAGCTAGTGAAATGCCTGGCATATAATAGATGTTCCATCAACAGCGTACGAGGATGCCGTAAAGTGCCTGGTCCCAAAATGGGCTCTTCGGGCCCACTGCTGAGAACTGCAAGCTCAGTGCCACACGGCTCTTAGTCCAGGGCACTCCCAGGCCCTGGGGCTGCCTGCGGGGCCTGCTGACAATGCCTGTCAGCAGGTCTGCCCTCATTCCTGCCCAGAAGGCCTGGGAGGGGGAAGTGGGGAGACTTGGGGGGGCGGTCTTTGGGAAACTGCAGAGTTGGTGAGGAGAGGCTATTCCCTCTTCTTGCCAACCTGGGAAGAGGAGCAAAGGTGCCCTCTTGAAGCACAGGGAGGGAAGCCTCGTGCGTGTGTGCGCACACAACCACACATCCACTCCTGTCCCACTGAATCAGGGATGTGTGAGAGTCTCTAGTGTGAGGCTGCCGGCGCTGAGACTAACAGAGATCCTACTGCCACCCCGTGCAGAGAAAGGGGTGGGAGAGGGATAATGGAGCTGAGAAAGAACAGATGGTCTTTTTTAAAAAAAGTTTCCCCTAAAGCTAAAATTTTTAATTAAAAAGACTAATTTTTTTCCTTTTTAAAACTCCCTTTTTATGGTAAAATATAGCATACAGACAGAAAAAAACATAAAATGTGCAGCTTAATGAGTTATCAAGGCAATATCTGTGTAACCATCACTGAGGTCAATAAATTAAACATTGCCAGCATCTCAACAGTCTACCTGTGTCTCTCCCAAATCAGAAAACCCTCCCTCCCCACAAATGTAACCATAGCTTTATCCTTTTTTTTTAAGATTTTATTTATTTATTTGACAGAGAAAGAGAGAGCACAAGCAGGGGGAGCGGCAGAGGGAGAGGGAGAAGCAGATTCCCTGCTGAGCAAGGAGCCCCATGCAGGACTCGATCCCAGGACACTGGGAGCATGACCTGAGCCGAAGGCAGATGCTTAACCAACTGAGCCACCCAGGTGCCTCTTGATCTTTATCACAATCACACTCTAATTCTTTTTTTTTCTTTCACTTTTTTCATATAAGTATGCACCCTAAAGCACTGTACTTTAGTATTGCTTGTTGGGGGACTTAATGTAAGTGGAAGCACACAGTACGAATATACATCAGTTTGTCTATCTAGCCACTGTTGATGGCATTTTGTTTATTTCCAGTGCGGGGCTATTGTTAACATACCAGCAAGAACACTTTCATGCGTGGTTCCTGGGGTGTGCGTGTATACATTTCACTGGGGCGTACAGCTGGGAGCGGAACTGTGGGATGATAGAGCACGTGACTCCTCCACTTGACCACAGAATGTTTCCGAAGTGGATTCCCACTGTACATTTGTGGAGCAGTTCTTGCTCCACATCAAAACTGATAATTCTTGGGGCGCCTGGGTGGCTCAGTTGGTTAAGCGACTGCCTTCGGCTCAGGTCATGATCCTGGAGTCCCTGGATCGAGTCCCACATCGGGCTCCCTGCTCGGCAGGGAGCCTGCTTCTCCCTCTGACCCTCCCCCCTCTCATGTGCTCTCTCTCTCTCTCATTCTCTCTGTCTCAAATAAATAAATAAAATCTTTAAAAAAAAAAAAACAAAACTGATAATTCTTCACTCTGAGATAATGTACTTCTATTAAAAAAAAAGGCCTTTTAAAAAAATGAAAAAATGATGGTAGAATTATCAGGTTACTCTTTTTGAGTGACTTTACATGGCAAAATAAAGATCTAGTAGTTCTACTTAGGCCTACTTTCCCCCCTGAAATTCTCCTGGACCGTGCCATCTCAAATGCTGGAAACCATTGTTCCACACAGCATGCTATAGATTGTTCCTACTTATCTTTTTTAACATCAAAAACCACTTGATACGTGTAGCCTCCAGCCTCCAAGGTGACCAACCCCCAGTGAACCTCCACTCTTGGCATTTATGCCTTTGTGTAGACTTCCCACCCTGAATAAGGACTGATTTTGTGACCAGTTGAAGTGTCAGCATGTGAATTCACAAGCTAGGTAATAAAAGACATTGCTGTTTCAACATTGGTCTTTTGGATCAATCACTGTGGGGGAAGTCCGCTACCATGTTGTGAGGATGCTCAAGCAGCCCTATGGACAGGCCCACATAGAAAAAGAACCCATTTACTAACTGCATCTTGCTAACCAAGTGAGTGAACCAGCTTGAACAAGGCATCTTCAGCCTCAGTCAAGCCTTCGGTGATTTCAGTCCAGCCTCTGAGTTTTTCAGCTTGGCCCCAGAAATCATAAGGCAGACAAGCCATCCCCCTGTGCCCTGTCTGAATCCCTGATGCACAGAAGCCATGAGATAATACATGATGACAGTTGTTTTAAGCCACCAAGTTGGGGGATGATTTGTTACACAGCAAGAGATACCTAATGACACACCTGACCACCTGGAAGTATCCTTGCCAAAAATTTGAACCTGAGTCTAAATATGCATATATGTTTAATGATAGATTTAGAAGAAATAGAAGAACAAAGGAATGTGTTAAACAAGTACACCACAGGGATGCAATTAGCAAAATCCAGAATATAGGAAATTCTACAGCACAAATTACCCAATTTCTTCAACTAGTAAGTTGGGGGGAAAAAGGATGAGGAGAGAAATCTAACATTAGAAGAGACTTAGAAGGAAGAACCATGAGAGACGATGGACTCTGAAAAACAAACTGAGGGTTCTAGAGGGGAGGGGGGTGGGAGGATGGGTCAGCCTGGTGATGGGTATTGAGGAGGGCACGTTCTGCATGGAGCACTGGGTGTTATGCACAAACAATGAATCATGGAACACTATATCTAAAACTAATGATGTAATGTATGGGGATTAACATAACAATAAAAAAATTAAAAAAAAAAAAGAAGAGACTTAGAAGGTATGACAGATTGCATTATTCTCAATATATGTGGCCCTCCTTTTTGGGAGAATTATGCTTCCCTTTTCCACACCAACATCAGCTTTGGCCATGTGATTTTCTTTGATCAATGAAATGTGAGCAGACGTGTTATTTGCTACTTCTGAGCAGAAATTTTAAAAGTCATTGTGTTTTTAACCATTTCTCATTCCATCTGCCAGTAAGTGGGTGTATCCCAAACGGGGACTGTTTCTTCAGCCCATGGCCAGGAGTGAAGAGTATGTGAAGCTGATTCACAATGGAAATTCATGTGAGCAGGAAATAAACCTGAGTTGTTATTAACTGCTATGATTTGGGGGCTGTCTGCTACCACAGCATAACCTCATGTAATCTGCCTCTTGTAAGAAATGTTTCAGGGGCGCCTGGGTGGCTCAATTGGTTAAGTGACTGCCTTCGGCTCAGGTCATGGTCCTGGAGTCCCTGGATCGAGTCCCTGGATCGAGTCCCGTATCGGGCTCCCTGCTCAGCAGGGAGTCTGCTTCTCCCTCTGACCCTCCCCCCTCTCATGTGCTCGCTCTCTCTCATTCTCTCTCTCTCAAATAAATAAATAAAATCTTTAAAAAAAAAAAAAGAAATGTTTCAATCAAATAAAACAGATAAACCTTATTAGGATCTCAATTTATGAAACCATTGTAGAAATTTGATTACTACGATTTAGAAATTTCCCATAATAAAAAGTTAAAAAAAAAATAGTCTAGGGGGCGCCTGAGTGGCTCAGATGGTTGAGCGTCTGCCCTTGGCTCAGGTCATGATCCCAGGGTCCTGGGATCGAGCCCCACATCAGGGAGTCCACTTCTCCCTCTCCCTTTGCCTCTGCCTGCCACTCCCCCTGCTTGTGCTCTCTCTCTCTCTCTCAGTCAAATAAAAAAAAAAAGAAAGTCTAGGTGTGCCTGCGTGGCTCAGTTGGTTAAGCATCTGCTTTCCGCTCAGGTCATGATCCCAGCGTCCTGGGTCAGTCTCCCTGCTCAGCGGGAATCTGCTTCTCCCTCTCCCTCTGCTGTTCCCCCTGCTTGTATACACACGTGCTTTCTCTCTCTCTCTCTCTCTTTCTCTCTCAAATAAATAAATAAAATCTTTAAAAAAATATCTATTCACTTGAGCCCCAGAGTTGTCCCTGGACACCCAAAGAGGTACAGAAAATATGGGAGCTGGGGGGATGGAGCGGAACAATTAAGTTTAGCGAGTTGGTACACAAAGAAGGGGTTTGAATCAGGCCTCAGGAAGAAGACATCAAAACCTAATCATTTCCAGGGTGCCTGAGTGGCTCAGTTGGTTAAGCGTCTGCCTTCGGCTCAGGTCATGACCCTGGGGTCCTGGGATCCCTGGGTTGAGCTCCCTGCTCAGCGGGGAATCTGCTTCTCCCTCTGCCCCTCCCCGCACCTGCCACCCCGCGCGCTCATGCTCTCTCTCTCTCTCAAATAAATAAATAAAATCTATAAGAAAACCTAATTATTTCCAGTAAGAAAGATTTTTCTTCAGGAGCATTTTAACAGTTCAGAGCAATATCAGGGCAAGATTCAGAGCACTGAAGAGGTGTGGGGAGCTCTGGAGGCGCTAGCTTCCACCTCAAGTGTGAAAGGGAAAGGTGTGGCTTAAGTAGAACCATTATCTCTTCTCTGCCTATTAGCTAAAATCAAATGCAGTATCTGCTTTCATCAATTAAAGCATCTGATGTGTTCTCTGTCCGTGTGCTGGGCATTAAGTTACTGCCTGGAATTAGGAGATGGGTTGAGAGTTTGCTCTATCCACTCCCTGCCCCAGCCTGGAATTGCATTCCTTCTAGGAATGATGCATTCCTTTGAGTTAATGAAAGATGGTTTTCTATTGTTCTCCTTGTCTCCTACAAAGTGCTCTAATTCCCTCTTCCTGAGGCTCCAGACTGCATTTCCACCCTTTGCACTGCAAGGATAGAATTTCATCTAAGCAGAGTAGACAAGCAACAGAGCCTGAGCCACCCGGCCAGTGCCACCTCCAAGAGAATGTTGTGTAAGAGGGCTGCTTGGGTAGGGGGAGGCCCGAGCCAAGAGAAAGAAAAAGAGGCTGAGCCTGAGCCAGACCCCATATCAAGAGACTACGTGGCAGGACATGTGCCCCCACAGAGGGCGAAGATGGGCAGCTAGAGTGGGGAAGAAAATCAACATATTTTTTAACAAAAGTGAGAGAGGCAACAGCAACCTTGGTCGTGGCACCTCCTGCCCTCTTGCCCTCCTGCCCTCCTGCCCTCCTGCCCAAAGGAGTCAAGTGAGGAGATCCCACCTCTCATTCCCTCCCCCCAAACCTCGGGTGGTCCTCTCTAGGAAAGAAGAAGAAGATGGGTGTGTGAAGGCAGACACATCTCCCACCCCCATTCCCGCTAGATTGACATTGAAGTTTTGTGTTGTTTTGTTCTTGAGATTGAAGTTGAGAGATGAGGAGGACTGAGTGTTAGAAATAGGACTGGGAAGTTACGGAATTGGGTGGGACTATCAGTCAGGTATAAAGGGAGCCCACTACCCAGGGATTCCGCCGGAAGGCACTGGGAGCGGTTGAACAGCTTCATGCTTACACCCCAGTGAATTGCTTTGCCTCCATAATTGTAGGGTTCCTTCATTTCCCCTAACAACACAATAACGAGAAACAAAAACAAAAAACTTTGGTTTGAGTTTTTAGTGATACACCATCCACTTCAGATTTTATTTATTTATTTATTTATTTTTAAGTAATCTCTACACCCAACATGGGGCTTGAACTCACAACCCCAAGATCAAGAGTTGTATGCTCTAGGGACTGAGCCAGCCAGGCATCCCTATACCACCCACTTCACACTAGACAAACCCTGTCCTTGGCAAATGCCCTTCTTAATCTTTCCTGCCTTCTGCCTTCTCTCTCTTATCCTGCAGAAAAGCTATGCCCCCTGCTGCCCTCTGTGCAATTAACTAGAGCCAAACTTATGTACCATCCAGGACACTAAAAATAAATATCTATATTTTCTTTTAATATTTTGCCTACTGTGACCTACTTTTAGCTCAGTTTCATAAGCAAGAGGGTGAGGTGTGTCCTAAATAAACACGGCATTGAATTCTGTTCTACTGTTTTGGCTGCATGGCTTTTTACCATAAACCAAAGTTGTTTTCTATAGACAGTAAGAATTTAAAAGACCTTCTGTGTCAATATATTGATATTTAAGCTTCATCAGGAATCTATTTCTTTGGGGACCGTTTCCCACTGATAATTCTGGTATTAAAGAGCTCTAGTTAGTGTCACCTCTAAAGTGCCTGAGTCACATGTAGAATCACTTACAACCCACCCACGTGTCTGAAAACACATTTTTCAGCGATTATAAAATCAAGAGCTGTGAAGATTCCTTGCAAAGAGAGTATTTCATCAGCTGATGTTATTTTAAGTATTCGTCTTTAATGAGGAATCTATGAATGTCTTCAAAAAATCAGACTTAATAGGTAGACTGTCACCTAAAAAAAGAAAATCAAGTTACAGTCTGAGGGTTTCATAGGCATTGGGTGATTATTGTTATAATTTAAATACTTCAGTTTAGACAGCAAGATATATGTGAGTGCTTTAAAAATTAGTTTTAATATTCACCCTAGGAGTTATTAATGAATACTTTAAAGTTCTAATGGGGAATACAAACTCCGGGGGGTGGTTTGTGAGCACTGAAGGGCTCTAATCAGAACTTGGCCTTGGGAGGGGCGCCTGGGTGGCTCAGTCGTTATTAAGCATCTGCCTGCGGCTCAGGTCACGATCCCAGATCCTGGGATGGAGCACCACATCGGGCTCCCTGCTCGGCGGGAAGCCTGCTTCTCCCATTCCCACTCCCCCTGCTTGTGTTCCCTCTCTCGCTGTGTCTCTCTCTGTCAAATAAATAAAATCTTAAAAAAAAAAAAGAACTTGGCTTTGGGATCTGTGGCTACTACAGCTCCTTGAACGATTCATTTCTGAATCTACACTAGAGGATTTATTCTTTAGCATAAGAGATGCTAGAAACAACTTTCTATTAGTGAAATGCATGATTTTTGAGGTACGTGTACTAAACAGGAATCTCACCGTTAAAGGAATGGGGCATAAGTTTTGGATGAGTCCAGAACGGGGCTCTCGGCTTGGGTGATCGTTTAGTCCTATGCTTGCCACTTAATGCAGGATTCTGTCACCTGAGTCAATGAGAAGTGTGGCTGGACCCTGCTTTAGGACAACATGGTATCTGGTTCAAGCAAACATTTCTTGCAAGGTTCTGGTCGGGAGCCTTGAGCTCAGGGAGCATACAAGGACTCTTATGCTTGATTGCTAATCAGTGTTTGCAGATGGAATTTGGTCAGACACTGACTTTCATGGACCTCACCACCCAGTAGTCCTATGGAGGGCAAGAAGCCCCAAGCTCTATGGATGTAAATTGGCAGAGATCCCACCAAGATACTGACAATGATGTACCACCAAACTGGCTTAAGCCAGTGAACCAACATTTGGTCCACAAATAATTACCATGAGATGTACTTAATGAAAAAGAAAAAAAAAAAAAAGAGGACCAAAAAGAAAAAAGAAAATGTACTTACAATGACAAAGATTCAGGAAGATTCATAGAGAAAAATGGGGGTTTTGTCTGCATAACAATAATAATGTAAATGAATTATATAAGGCTTACTACATGTCCTAAATTCTCTCTAAACATAAACATATACATGTGTTCATTTAATACTTGCCCTAGATCTTTGAAGAAATACTACTATCATATTCTTTTTTTTAAAAGTTGTTTATTTATTTTAGAGAGAGAGAGAGAGTAAGCGGGGGAGGAGCAGAGGGAGAGGGAGAATCCTGAAGCAGACTCCCTGCTAAGCGTGGAGCCTGATGGCGGTCTCTATTCCAAGACCCTGGGATCATGACCTGAGCCAAAACTAAGAGTCGGTGGCTCAACCGAATGCGCCACCCAGGTGCCCCCTATTATCATATGCTTAACTGCGTTTTACTCTCCAGGAAATGGGCACAAAGTATGACTTGTCCTACATCATACAGAGTGAGTAAGTGGACAAGCAGTGATTTGAACCCAGGCAGTCTGACTCTAGAATCCAGGCTCTCATTATTTTAGAAATGAGTCTCCTTTCTGAAACATAGCCATCGCTATGTGACCAGGAGCCACCGGAGTTTATAGAGTTAAAGAAAACTGGACTTGCTATAAGAGTCCAAGGGGAAAACTAAGGAATTCTGAGGTTTTCCTTGGCTTGAGAAAAGGCCCTTACCAACAAGAGATCTTTCTGTCAGGCATCATTTGGGCAGCAGGGCTTCTGCGATGAATTAAAAATAAAGACCTGTCACTTGGTCCATGATGTGTATAACAGTTCTCCTAGACGCAACAAAGCTGCCGAGTGTTAGAAGACTTTGAAGAAAAAGGCAGGCAGCAGACAAGCTGTTTTTCTCTCTTCCACATTTTACTTCCTTCCTTTTCTATCTCCCTATATCATCCCATACTAGATCAACCGTTCACACATGTGAGGTTACCAATGTAAGTCACAGCAAAATATCCCTGGATGAAGCCATATTTTTCTCTGTTCCTTTTGATCCTTTCAATCCCTCAGCCAGGGCAAGAGTTGGATAATCTTTTTTTTTTTTTTTTTTAAGATTTTATTTATTTACTTGAGAAAGAGCGAGAGAGTGAGAGAGAGAGATCACAAGCAGGGGGAAGGGTAGAGGGAGAAGTAGACTCCCCACTGAGCAGGGAGCCCAATGCAGGATGCGATCCCAGGACCCTGGTTTCATGACCTGAACCAAAGGCAGATGCTTAACTGACTGAGCCACTCAGGTGCCCAAGAGTTGGATAATCTGATCACTGGCACAGTTATTTGGTGAACTCTTTACCTGCAGCTATAAATCTGATCTTGTGCCTTGCTTTTGCAAGTTCCTCCCTGGGCAGAGTTCTTCAAGGGGACAGAAACCACCAGCCCACAGCCGGCATTTTATGGATGTCCTTTACCATTTACTTGCTTTAATTCCTGCAACATAATTTTACCCACATCTCACAGAAGTGAGTGGTTGGAGGTCCACTCAGGGCCTTTTTCTATTTCCCTGTCATGGAGGGAATATGGTGTGCATCTCCTCTTATTCCCCTTTTCAGCCTAGTTCTGTGTACACTCAGGATCCTGGCAAACCACTCACTCAGCCACATCACAGAACTACAGGAAACTAACCGTGAGCTCAGCAGACTAACATCATGGCTCTGGGGGCTGCCAGATCCACAAGCATTTCAAGGTTCTAGGACTTTTAGGG
The DNA here is from genome assembly GCF_964656455.1 of Halichoerus grypus. Taxonomy (NCBI): domain Eukaryota; kingdom Metazoa; phylum Chordata; class Mammalia; order Carnivora; family Phocidae; genus Halichoerus; species Halichoerus grypus. The sequence continues at coordinate 123,041,044 of NC_135715.1, read as the reverse complement.
TTCTTATAACTGTTACTTGGTAAGTTGCAAATTCTTTTTTAAAAATCCCCAATATTTGCATATATCAGGTTGATTTTATATAAAAATATAATAATTAATTTATTTATTCATCAAATTTGAATTGAGACCAGGAATTGAACCCAACGCTGGAAACGCAAGAGAAATAAGATATGGATCCTGCTGGTTTGTTGGGAATCGTTTTGCTTGTAGGGAGTAGGAATCCAACTTAAAGTAGCTTAACCAAAATATGAAATGTATTGATTCATATAACTCAAAAGTCTGAGCATAAATTTCAGGCATGGATGGATCAAGGGAGCTCAAATTATTTCATCAGGACTCCCTTTTCTCTTTTCATCTCTGCTCATCTTTGTCTCTCTTTGTGTGCTGGCCTCATTTTCCCTTACTAAAGATAGCCTTCTCCAATATAACCTGAACCAATGGCTATAAGAAGCTTCAGCTTAAGTCATTCTTAGGGATCAAAATAGTAGAGGAATAGAGACCCCCTCTCCCTCAGAATCCATCTAGCAAAAATCAAGGAAGATTCTGATTGGCTGCAGTTGATGGCATGCCTATTTGATTGACCACTCTGACCAGGAGAATAGAATATTCAGATCGGCCACACATAGGTTACCTGCTTCCCCCTCAGATGAGGAAGGTTCAACTCCAGTTGTACAACATGAAATGCATTTCCCACACAGAGAAAGGGGTGATGGATAGAGAAAAAGAATAGATATTCACTGTGGTAGTCAGCCTCAAAGAAGACCCCAAATGAATTTCACCTCCTGGTGTTTATATCCTTGCATAATCTTCCATACTGTATCATGGCTAGCCTGTGTGACTAATAGAATCCTGCAGACGTGATGGTGTGTGACCTTCAAGGCTAAGTCATAAAAGATATCACAGGCTTCACCTTGCTCTCTCTTGGATTTCCTGCTCTGTAGGAAGCCAGCCATCATGTTGTGAGGATGCGCATGCCACCCCTGAGGAGATCCCTGGGGAGGGGAACTGAGGCCTTCTGCCAACAGCTAGTTCCAACTTGGTAGCCACTTGAGTGTGCCATCTGGAAAGTAGATTTTCCAGCCCCAGTTAAGCCTTCAGATGACTGCAGTCATGGCCTACACCTTGACCGAAACTTCGGGACAGACTACCCAGCCAAGCTGCTTCTGAATTCTTGAATGCAGATGCTGTGAGATCTGTGAGATCATAAATGTTTATTATCCTTTCAAGCCATTAAGTCTTAGAGTAATTTGTTCCTCAGAAATGGGAACTCATACATCCAGGCAGCTCATTGCCCAGCCTAAAGACGTAGACATCAAATGACTAACTTTAATTTGTGAGTGGGAAAGGAAGGTGGAGGAAATGGAAGAGAAGCCTCTGTGCATTTTTATAGGAGAGACCACCTTTGAACTAGGCTCAAGGAAGAATGTGACGAAGAATTGAATCCAGGCCAAGTGAAGAGCCAAAGGCTCTGAGACTTGAAAGTGAGCTATATGTTCAGGGAAATGCAAATAGAATAGTGTGGTTGTAGTTAAGGCAGGGGTTCATCAGAATCACAAGGAGGATGTAAAAAATATACAGATACTCAAATCCTAGCCCTAGAGAATCTGATGATTAGGAAACAGTGGTTTGGGTTTGCAAGGTTGTTTTTGGGTTTGGGGTTGCTTGGTTAGCTGTTTGCTGTGAAGATGTGAGTCCAATGCAGTGTTTTTTCGGTATGGTCTTTGGACCACATGCTACAGAAAGTGAAAAACATAGGCTCTTGGAGCCAAATCAATCCTAATAAAATAGGATATGAATGAGCAGGTAGAGTGAAGTCCAGGGATCTGCATTTTAACAAACACTGGAAAATTTTACGCATACTAGTGCATTAGTGTATAAGCTTGAGAGATGGGTGACTTGTGGAAAACCCAGGAAAGAATTGTTTTGTGGAAATAAGGACAGTTTCAAGGAGGTGGTAGATTCAAAATTGGATAGACATTGATGCCATAATGGTGTAAAAATATGCTTAAGTAAAAAGACTAGCAGGAAATACACCAAAATGGCCATGGTTGTATTATGGTGGTGGCAATTGTAGATCCCGGGTTTTTGTTTTTGTTTTTATTTTCTGTAGTATAGGTACATTACCACTATAACTTAATGATTTTTCAGAAAGTTTAAGGAGCTGTGTTAGTGATGTGGAGAAGTCAAGTTGGACAAGGGTTGAAAAGAGGTCATTGGCCTTGGCAAGTGGGAGGCCATTGGAGACCTTTGGATGAGGGGTGGAAGCCAGATTACAATGGTTGGATTCAGTGAACGGGGAGGAAGTAGAGGGAGCCAGTATAGATCACTAGCTCAAGAAGTTTGGCAGCAAAGGCAAAATTTAAAATAAAATTCTTCTTTTTTTACGGACTATAAAAGTAATACTTGTTCATTATATAAAATTGGGTGATTCAGAATATTAAGAACAGAATAATAGTCACCCATAATCCCACCACCAATGCCAAACCATGTTAACAATTTGGTATATCTGTCGAACGTTTCCCCTTCACAACAGTGCTCTGAGGTAGAGAACGGCTCAAAATCATCCCCATTACTTTCAGTTGAGGAAACCAAGGCTCAGAAAGAGATTTTTTTTCCTGAGGCACTAGAACAGTCCATAATAAAAAGTGTTTCGTTTCCGTAGTGCTTTCACTTGCATTTCCTGGTTGCTCTGCCCGCCCCCCTCCCCCACAGCGGAATTGGCCAGTCTAGCCCTTTCCTGGTGCCCTCCGGTGTCCTGAACAGATGTTTCAGCCGCCGTGCCTCTAACGTTCCACGGCACCTAGGGATTTACGTTCTTCAATCACCCACGAGGCCCGTTCTTTCTGAGAATAGGACCTGGGTCTCATTCATCTTGGTATTCCCAGATCCTCGCATAACATTTAACACAGAATCATTGCACAATACTTTTCTGGAATGACAGGTAATGGGCGATGTTTGGTACAGTCACTGATGCAGTTTTCATTCTCACTATTTCCTGTTTCTTTGTAAAGCTCCCCATTCTGGCAGCAGCTAGGGTGTTCTGCCCACAGACTGCCTGGGGGTAAGAATAACACAGTAGAACCAGAGTCAAATGATTGGCTTTTGACCTTCAAAAGCTCAGGTGGGGTATACACAACACATTTAGAAGAGTGGCTGAAGGGCTGTATTACCCTTGACTACATATGGTCGAATTGGGAAGAGAGAGGAAAGTTGACGAAAAAGGAAACAAGTGAGATACTGGTGTCATTTCCCTCTCAGGAAAGAGGCCTGGTGAATCCTTGGTGAATCCCACCCTGCTGAATCCCATTCCAGAATAGAGCTTGCCCAGTTAATAAAACATCCGAACTCTTCCTGCTTCGGTGTGGCGTTAGAAGAATAGGGAAGGAATGGCCATGTGGAGAGTCTAGACCAACACACTGTCCAACAGAAATATAATTTGAGCCACATATGGAATTTTCAGTGTTCTGGTAAGTAGCCATTTTAAAGAAAGTAAAAAGAAACTGGTGAAATGTGTTTTAATAAAATATTTTATCTAACCCAATATATTCAAATATTATTATTTCCACATGTAATCAATACAGAAATCGTGAATGAGCTATTTTGTATTCTTGGCACGAAGTCTTTGAAATCTAGGACGTATTTACAGTCCTAGCACATCCCAATCTGGAGGAGCTATATTTCAATTTTGTGTTTGGCAGCCACCTGTAGCTGGAGGCCATATTACAGAGCACAAGTCTGGACAGTCAGACCTAAGATGGCCCCATGGAATGCCTAATCTCCCCGCTGAAAATTGGAGCCATAGAATATTTATTATGTGCTCAAGAATACATTGACAAGGCCCCAAGAGCCAGGTGACCTAAGGACAGCATGTTCCAGGCTGAGGGGAGCCTGATCTAGCACCGATCGGCATGCGCTGAATGGACAGAGGGCCATCTGGATGTCTCAGTGGATGCTGTGGAGATGGTAATCCAGGGACCCAAGACCCTCCTCCCACACGTGTTTACACTCTATAAACCCCCAGGAACTTGGACACCACCCTGGGGAAAGGTGAAAGCCCATCCTAATCATGATTAAGTATCCACCATGTAGTAGAATAGGGCAGGGCTCAAAGGAAGTTCTATATAGAAAAAGAAAGGTACACTTATTTTGTGGACTGAAATTCAAACTCACTACAAAAACAATGAATGAACATAACTAGAATTGAGGCTATTGGAAGCCCTATCTGCTATTTTCTTATAGGCTGCCAGAAGGTGATTTATTTTTTTTAAAGATTGATTGATTTATTTATTTGAGAGAGGGCATGGGGGGAGGGGCAGAGGGAGAGGGAGAATCCTGAAGCTGACTCCCCAGTGAGCACCAAGCCTGACTCTGGGCTTGATCCCATGGGCTCGATCCCAGGACCCTGAGATCATGACCTGAGCTGAAATCAACAGTCAGCTGCTTGACTGAGCCACCCAGGCGCCCCAACCAGAGGGTGATTTAAAGGAGGTTGTGGCTGCTCATCAAGCCAATGTCAGGAAAAAAGGCAGGTGGAATGGCACTCTTCTATTAAAAGATACTCAAGAGACATAACAACCAAATGTTAATATATTGAAGTGTTGTATTGACTGGATCCTGATTTGAACAAGTAAACTTAAAAGATTTTGAGGAAATCGAAGAAACTTGTATTTTAATTGGGTTATTAGATGATTGTTAATTTGGATGCTATTGTGTGGTTATGTAGAGAAATGTCCTTATCCCTTTGAGATGAATATAAAAAAATTAGGGGTAAAATGTCATGTTGCTTGTAGACTACTGTTCATAGCAGCCTTATTCATAGTAGTCCCAAAGTAGAAAAAAACCCAAATATCCATCAGCTGATGAATAGATAAATAAAATATGGTATATCTAAACAATGGGATATTATTCAGCCATAAAGTATTGACTCATGCTACAACATGGGTAAAGCTTGAAAATATTATGTTAAATGAAAGTAAGTAGCCAGTAACAAAAGACCATGTGTTATGATTTCACTTATATGAAACGTCTAGGGCAGGCAAAATGTATAATAGAGACGAAAAGTGGATTAGTAGTTGACTAGGACTAGGGAAGTGGTGGGAAGTGGGGTTAACAGCTAGAGGATTTAAAGTTTCTTTTTGGGGTGATGACAATGTTTTCAAATTGATATTGGTAGTGGTTGGACACATCTGTAAATACACTAAGAACATTAAACTGTGCTCTTTAAATGGGTGAATGGTATGCTATGTGAAGTATACCTCAATAAAGCTATTTTTAAAAAAGCAAAGAAGGGAGTCATGCTCTGTAATTTTGTTTAAAACAAGGAGCAAATAGGGGCACCTGGGTGGTTGAGTTGGTTAAGCATCTGCCTTCGCCTCAGGTCATGATCCCGGGGTCCTGGGATCGAGCCCCACATCCGGCTCTCTGCTCAGTGGGGAGCCTGCTTCTCCCTCTCCCTCTGTCCCTCCCCCGCTCCCCCCCCACTTGCTCTCTCTCTCAAATAAATAAATAAAATATTTAAAAAGATACCTAAAAAAATAAACAAATAAAACAAGGAGCAAATATAGCAAAGTTAACATTGTTAAATCTAGCTGTTGGATATATGGGGGCTCATTATGCTATTCTCTCTAACTCTTTGTATATTTGAACAATTTTTTTAATGAAGAAAGGAGGGTAGTGGTTCCATTTAACATCCATGCCCTTGGGCATACATTTGAGAAGGCATTCCCTTGCCTTTACTAATTGCACAATAAAATGGAGGAAGACATTCCTCTCTTTTGCAGGTGACTGCAATGCAGGGGATTGCCTGAGGGACAGTAAATATTATTTCATTTCCTCTACTACTGATAAACTCTCCGGGGAGCAGTCAGGTGCTATCTGGAGAACCAGGCTCTGGGGGCTAACTGATAGAAATGACCCCTCACGCTTCCCGGCCACCCCAGATCTAAAGCAGAGCAGCATCATGGAAGAGAAATGCAAAGAAGGGAGACAGAGGGAGGAAGGAGCATTAGAGTTGTGTCTAACTGTAAGAAAATGTTATTTATAAAAAGAAAATGCCAGAAAACTGAGAGATTATAAGACAATTATTTGCTTTATAGAAATATTTCTAATGCTCTATCAAAACATAACATTATTTTCAGTAATATGTGCAAATACATGTAATGATAAAAGCCAATAGTTGTATGTAGTACTATGTTCATTGTTCCACTTTCCTTAGAGTTCACTCATTTAATCCTCATTATAATCCCCATTTCACAGCTGAGACCACTGCAGGCTGAAAACCCGCACAATGAAAGGACAGACCGCAGCTTCCAGTGTCATGCTCGTAACTGCCACACTTGACCGCCCCCTTCAATAAGACACAAAAGGGCTGTTCCCCTCCCCAGAGGCCACTACTGCTCCCAGCGTCCTGGGGATCCTTCCAGAAGACAGATGATTCTTTTGCAGGCTCATTCAGGCCCATTTTTCAATCTGCAGTTTGGAAAATGGATTCAAATGCTCCTTTCCGTCCACACGGTTAGTTCTGACCCATAAACGTGAAGTCCCACAGGAGATGCGCGGCCTGTTACGTTGCCACCTGTAGGCCCACAGACCGCGAACAAGGGGCCTCTGATTTACTAGGCTTCTCCCTGCTGGTCCACGGAGCCGTTAATCTTCTGCCCGGGGGCAGCATTTGACAGCTCCCAAAGGTCCCGTGAAGTACTCTTTTCAAAGTGAAATTCTCAATCAAATAAACTTGAAACAGACTTGGTCTGGATCCAGGTACAGACCTGGCCCCCCCATTCCCCCAGGCAGCAGTTGGCTACACTTCACTTCCTGGGTTTTTTGAATCCTCTGGTGCAGACTCCTGTTTTTTCCTTCAATAAAACAGTGATTTAAAACCTCCATTCTTCCTGTTTTAAAATTGTGCCAAGGCATAATCATTCTGTCTTCACCAAGGAGAACACAAAAATCAGCCAGGGCCCTGCAGCCACTCCCGTGGTGGATTGTCAGGTACTTTCTGACACCCACCCCGCTGTTTTCTGAAAAATCTCTTACTTTTATCCAATCAGAACTATTTTTTCATTCCTCCTTTTTTCCCCCCTCACTTGAAATTTTATTTTGATTCTTTCTAAGCGTTCAGTTTCCCTTTAGACATTCAGATTATTCCCACTTTTTGGTGAGTGCCTACAGGTTCTCCTCACCTTTACCAGGGACTTCAGTGGTTTTGATAGTGACCATAAAAATAAAAGTTTTCCTTTTTTTTCTGTAAACTCTAACTAAAAAGAAAACAATGCAAAAGATGACTTCTTGTGGCATAGTGGTGGGGGAAAGGATTTGTGAGGGGCAAAGGTGTACAGTAAATTTCTAATATCTCCACAGTTTAGATTCATAATATTTCAGATAAAGTTCAGAACAACCATAAATAAGTAATGAAGAGCATTGCAGATCTTGGCCTCAGCCCACGAGTACAAAAGTTAAGGGCTGTCTTTCCACCTGATAAAGGGACCTCAGATGAAATACCAATTCTATTGATTCACTTAGCAAATATTTATTAAGGACCTCCTCTGTTCAAATACTAATAAGGGTAACAAAAAACTTTATTTGGTTAGCAGGACAATTTATTTCTAAGACACTAAAATTCCAGATAATTAAGACTAGCCAAAAGGACTTAGTATATAAGATGCTGTGCAGAGTGATTTTATTACAATTTCACATTGTCTTTCAGCATTTTCCAGCTATAAAATTGTTAAAGGATAGATTTCTGAAAATGGTAAAATCATGACTCTCGAGCAGATATAAAATGAACCCATGTTAAAGATTTTACTTAATTCATTATTTAGTGAAGAAACTGGAAACACACAGTGTAACTGGTTCAAAGGAAAAATCAAAAGAACCACCATTTTATATGGAGTAAAGAAATGTTGAAATGAATTTATATAGGGACACAAAACTGGCATTTTTCACTTGGGTGGGGGTTCAGGGGTGTGGGGGAAGTCAATTTAAACCACCACACCACAATTCTACCACAGAATTTATTTGCATGACACCAGATAATTACTTTGCATTGCTATCACATATCTACAAGTTGAGTTACAAAATAGCTCAGTGAAAAGGTTGAATCAGATAAAGCAAAGGGTGTGCTCTAAGAAATACAATTTTTCATGAGAAAGATCCAGTTATCTCCTCTGCTTATTCTAAATTTCCTTACAGAATGAATTCCCAAAATAAAAAGTAAATAAAAATGAGTAATGCTATTCAATCAGTGCTTTCCCAGTGCTAGGTAACATGCTAAGGCCTTTACATACATTATCATTAGATGGATATTAATATTACCATTTTACAGATAGATAACTGAGACTAACGTGCCCAGTAACCCGATATTTACTTATTTATTTACTGAAGTATAATTGACATACAGTATCCATTAGTTTCAGGTGTACATCATAGTGATTTGATATTTTCATGTATTATGAAATGATCCCCATGATAAGATACCATCTGTCACCATACAAAGTTATTACAATATTATTGACTATATTCCCTATGTTGTACATTATATCCTGGTGACTTATTTATTTTATAACTGGAAGTTTGTCCTCTTAATCCCCTTCACCCTCAACCCCTCCCCCTTCTGGTAACCAACAGATTGTTTCCCGAATCTACTATGAGTCTGTTTTTTTTTTTTTTTTTAGATTCCTCATATAAGTGAGATCAATATCCAATATTGAAGTGAAAGTGACTGATTCCAAAGCTTTCAACAGTTTTCAAAAAATATTTAAGATGATGACAAAATTTTTAAAAATTAACATACAGTAAAATTGACATTTTGTTGGTATACAATTCTATGAATTTTAACACATGTATAGATTCATGTAACCACAACCACCATCAGGATACAGGACTGTTCCATCACCCCCAAAATCTCTCAGTGCTACTCCTTTGTAGTCTTATCCTTTTCCTACTCCTGGCAACCACCCTCTCTTCTCTGTTGCCATACTTTTGTCTTTCTGAGAATATTTAAAAAACGGAATCACACAGTATGTAACCTTTAAAAGCATTTTTAAATGTTTGAAATAATTATAGATTCACAGAAAGTTGTAAAAAATAGTATACAGAGATCCTGATACTCTTCACCCGTTATCCCAATGCTGCAATCTTAACCTGACTATAGTGCAGTATCAAAGCCAGGACATTGACCTTGGTGCAACCCAGAGCCCTCATTCTGTGTTCATCAGTTTTGTGTGCACTCATTTGTGGGTGTGTATAAAGTTCTTGTACAATTTTATCCCATGTGGGTTTGTGTCACCACCACCACAATCGAGACACAGAATTGTTCCATCACTGCAAAGACCCTTGTGTTACCCCCTTGTAGTCACAATTTTTGGAAGCCTTTCTTTGTATGTTTCTGCTCCTTTTAAAAAAGACCTACTATAATGTAATTAAACAGAATTAATCCAATCCTTCTTTTTTTACTGTAATGTTTACTTTGTTTTTTTAATGACATGATTATTTTTAGAAATAAATAATATGAGGAGCACCTGGGTGGCTCAGTCGGTTAAGTGTCTACCTTCAGCTCAGGTCATGATCCTGGGGTCCTGGGATCAAGCCCCATGTCAGGCTCCCCGCTGAGCAGGGAGCCTGCTTCTCCCTCTCCCTCTGCCTGCCACTCCCCCTGCTCTTTAAAAGTTATTTTTGTCACATAGAGAGGGTGTGTTAAAAAGTGATCTGTCCCAGGTAGATCACTAGGCTATGTGGGTCATTATTTGGAAACCAGAATCTTGGACTTGCCCAGGCTTCAAGGTATGCAGTAGTTCATCACTAAAAATGAGTTCAAACTCTCTTACAGCTGTTGAGCCAAATGGCAGAATCTTAAAATAATTTTTCCTCCTCAGTACTTTTTCAAAAAACAAATTTTATAATAAAAAGTATAACATGTTAAACCTATAAAAAATGTCATATTTTGGCAGTAAATAGATGAACTATGGAAATGGAATAAATAGACTCTGTCCTTAAGTTAAAAAAGACTTAAGGGGAAAAAGTTTCCAAACCTATAAAATCTTAGTGCTTCCTTGGGGCTCTTTTTCTCCACCCCATCTAATCAGATCTATTATTATTATTTTTTTAAAGATTTATATATTTACTTTTAGAGAGAAAGAGAGAGAGCATGCAATGGGGAGGGGTAGAGGGAAAGGGAGAGAGTCCTAAGCAGACTCTGCGCTGAGCAAGATGCCCAAAGTGGGGCTCGATCCACGACCTTGCGATCAGGACCTGAGCTGAAACCAAGAGTCACACACCCAACCAACTGCGCTACCCAGTGCCCCTCAGATTTATTATTTTAAGGTAAGAATGACTGCAGACACTCCGTCTCTATTTTTTTTCTATTTGCTTATAAATTAAAATCAATTTTTTAAAAAGATTTTATTTATTTATTTGACAGAGAGAGAGACAGCGAGAGAGGGAACACAAGCAGGGGGAGTGGGAGAGGGAGAAGCAGGCTTCCCGCCGAGCAGGGAGCCTGATGCGGGGCTCGATCTCAGGACCCCGAGATCATGACCTGAGCCAAAGGCAGTCGCTTAACCAACTGAGCCACCCAGGCGCCCCATTAAAATCAATTTTATTCATAAAGAATAAAATTGCTGCTTAGGAATTACCAGACTACTATTCAATCATACTGATTTGTGAGAGACTCTGCTTTCCTATTGGCCCCATCCATATTCTTCTTTGTTGTTTCTGTCACGAATTGATGTTTATTATAAATGTAAGGTTGGTTCCCACGCTTTGCTCAAGTTATCCCTCTTGCATCCTCTGGTCTGTTTAGCCTCTATTCATGATGGCATTTTTCTCCTAACGCCTGGACAGAGACATTCCATTCAGCTACTGATGCCATATCTTATTTGCAGACCCATGGGCTGGAATAATAAAGAAACCAAATACTAATGAGAGGGGACAACAAGGGGATGTTTTCACTTTTTCATTTTTATTGACTCTTTTAATGAAAAGTTTGCTTTTTCATTTTTATTGACTCTTTTTATATGTAGTCTCTTTTCTATATAATTGGAATTATAAGCCAAGATGTGGGCAACTTTCAGAGCTGACTTAATGAACTCATTATCATGACTGGATAAATACATTGTCTGTGGTTCTTGGCATCTGTCTGGCTTTGCCCCAAGGTCCACAGACACGGCTACAAAATGAGCACAGTACAACACTGCTCCTTCAGGTAAGAGGAGGTTCTCTATCTGCCCCTCCAGATTGACTCTTCACTCTTTCCCCCCTAGGGTTGCCAGATTTAGCAAAACTACAGGATGAAGAGTGAGGTCAGATGTTCCCCCCAGCTCCTCCTCCTCTGTCTGCTGAAGGTCGGGTGGGTCCCTCCACGAAGCCACAGCTCCTGCAGGGGGCCCGTCTTACAGCCAGACTTATTCTCTGCACCCAGTAACTCTTGTCTCTTGACCCTCGGGCGCAGAAGTGGCAAAGGCTCTCTCTGTTGTAGTCCCAAAGTGCTTCACCGTCCCATTCTGGTTTCCTTGAACCCTGAAACCCTGAAAATGGTCCCTTCCTTAAATTCTCCTCAGTTCCCCATTGGAAAATGCCATCTGTTTCCTGTCAGGACTCTGACTGACATAAAATCTGATTAGTGGAGAATACATTACCTGTTCTGTAAAAATATAAATAGTAAATTGTATCCTGGTTTTTCATTTACATAAATCTACATCTATGGGCTTACAGAGTTTCAAGGACGTTGGCGCTTAATTTATGATGTATCTTCAGCTGAAGGGGAATTCTAACATCTCTGATTTTGGAGGCAGTGGAGATGGTTCTAGTCATTCACTATTAGACATAAGTCAATAGTGAAGATGTCTATGTATATGATATTGGATATTCTTTAGACCCCTTCCTTGCATAAATATGATTATTTGATATTAATGCAATTTTAGTCACTTAATTTACTTACCTTCTAAGACAATATGAATGCATGCATGTATAGATATGTGTCTATGTGCGTGCATAAAATGTAAAAAGAGTGGGGAAATGGTTAAATAAATCGTGATAAATTCATACCGTTGAATACTATGCAGTCATTAAAAAGAATGAGACAGGCCTGTAAGTACTAATACGGAAGTAGCTCCGAGACATTTTGTTAAGTAACAAAACCAAGGTCTGGACACAAAATACAGAATCAAACATTTTGTGTATGTGTAATCGTGAAGAGGAGGCTGGGGAGGCTGAGCGCGCCAGCCCACAGTCGGCGCCTTCACAGAACGGAGAACGGTGCTCAGCTCTCTCTGCTTACAGATGGCAAAGGACTCTTGTGTATCTTTTGGAATGTGTGTTTTGTGTTCATTTATGCTTTATCCTAAAACCTCCCCAAAATGACAGTGAAGATGTAAAGAGACAATACAGGGCCAGTAGAACAGAGACCTCGATAGAGACAACAACATTTTAGAAGGTTAAAAGTGAAGGCTAGGTAGTAACTGAAGTGTTAGAGCAGGGAGAACTGAAGCTTACGTTTCTGCAGAGCGGATTGCCGGTGAAGAGCACACTGATTCATGGCCTGGAGCCCCTGAAAGACTCAGAAGCTAGACATCTTCAAAGGAGGAGCAAGATGTGAGATAAACCTAGGAAAATTAGTTGAGAGTTTGCATAAGGAGCAGTTAGACCCCTTGAACTTCTACTCTACCCCCTGAAGTCCGTGATTACATCCCCAACCCAAGAAGGAAATGGGAGGTTTGTTGATGGAGAGATTATGCCGAAGAGACTCTGGACTCAGGGATGATGCCAGGCACAGCTGAATGTGGGGATGAGGCACGGGACAAAAGACCGTGGGATTGAGTGAAAGGCTGCATACCACAGGGTGATGCCCAGTCCTGCTCCCCTCCTCAGTCCCCAGAATGCTGGCAGGGAAGCCTATAGCTCTCACTCAGCAGACTGGATAACACTTCTTTGGAGAAGACCCAAGAAAAAGACCCGATGGCTTTTAGGGTTGCCCAGTAAAACATCCAAGCTCCACCTGATTACCCTACAGTGAAACTCACCATTGGACAAGCCCTGTTTGCATCATCCAAGCTTCCAGTCAGGCTTTGAGCACCTCAGTTTTAATATGAACTGGAAGACTTTTGAGGAAAACTTCTTACATAAAGAAAAGTAATGAAACAACAGAAAAAAAGGAAACTCAGGAGAATCAAAGGCTGTGCAAGGAGCAGAAGAAAACTGGGGGGCGTCCAGGTCGGGTGGAGGCTGGTGGCATGGGCCATGAAGAATTCACCAGAGGCAGAACAACGGACATTGAAGTTTATCGAACACGCCACAAGGGAGTAAAAGTGGGCAGTACAGCAAAGCAGAGACTGATGGGGCGGTGGTGAGGGGCTCTAGTTAGAGGGCAGAGTGAGGGAGTATGGGGGCTGTATGGGATTTCTCCCCTTTTCTGGTCATCTTGGGAACTGTGCCAGGTTCTAAGTAGCCGATTGCTCAGTTAGGGTCTATGGCTATTTCAAGATGGGTTGTTTAATGAGCCTGTTTGCCTTCAGACCACCATTCGGCGGTCGGTGGTCTCTGTGGGCCCTGTTACCTTGAGCAAGTTTCCATTGCTCAAGCCTGTTGTTGCCTGAAAGCGGCCTCTACAAAAACTTCAAACAAACTATTACTACCCTCTGAAAGATAAGTGATGCTATTGCATTCTTGGGATAAAAATAGCGTGCTAACAGGGTGCCTGGGTGGCTCAGTCGTTGGGCGTCTGCCTTCAGCTCGGGTCATGATCCCAGGTTCCTGGGATCGAGCCCCGCATCGGGCTCCCTGCTCCACAGGAAGCCTGCTTCTCCCTCTCCCACTCCCCCGCTTGTGTTTCCTCTCTCACTGTCTCTCTCTGTCAAATGAATAAATAAAATCTTAAAAATAAATAAATAAATAAAAATAGTTAAATAATTAAAGGACAAGAGCTTTAGAAATTAAAAATATAGGGGCGCCTGGGTGGCTCAGATGGTTGAGCGTCTGCCTTCGGCTCAGGTCATGATCCCAGGGTCCTGGGATCGAGTCCCACATCGGGCTCCTGACTCAGCGGGGAGTCTGCTTCTTCCTCTCCCTCTGCCTCTCCCACTGCTCATGCTCTCTCTCTCTCTCTCTGTATCTCTGTGTCTCAAATGAATAAATAAAATCTTTAAAAAAAAAAAAAAAGAAATTAAAAATATGTTGATTTAAATAAAAAATGGAATAGAGCAGTTGAAAGATAAAGTTGAAGAATCTCTCAAAAGTAGGACAAAAAAGGAAAGGGAAGAAAAGAAGGGCAATTCAAGAGGTTCAGTATCTGCTTAATAGGGATTTCAAGAAGAGGACAAAGAGAGAGGCAGAAATCGTCAGATACTGTATGAGTTTGGGTTCTCCAGAAAAACAGAACCGATAGTATAGATACATACAAATGTAATATATTTATTATAAAGAATCAGCTTACTTGAATATGGAGACCAGTTAGTCCCAAGATCCGCAATCCACGAGCTAGAAAACCAGGAGAGCCAACGGTAGAGCTCCAGTGCGAGTCTGAGTCCAAAGACAGGAGAACACCAACAGCCCAGGTGGTAGGCAGTCAGGCAGAGAAAATGAATTCTCTCTAATATAACATTTTCTTCTGTCCCTAGAGTTCCAGTGGAATTGAACGAGGCCTACCCACACTGCTGAGGGCAATCTGCTTTACTCAGTCTACTGATTCAAATGTTAATCTCATCCCAAAACACTCACAGACACACCCAGAATAATGTTTAACCACGTATGTAGGCACCTGCGGCCCGGCCAAGCTGACACATAGAAGGAACCATCAATAGATAGAGGAACACAGCCCAGAATAAAGGATGGGAAGGGTCCCATTAAGATGGAGAAATGAAAATGACCCATACCCAGGCACAGCATGGTAAAATCCCCAGTAAGGATAAAAAAAATTTTAAAGCTTCCAGAAAGAAAAAGAAAGGTCATGAGGAAATAGAGTAGCATTGAACTCTCAAGACCGGAAGCTGAAAGCTAATGAAGGAATGCCTTCAAAATTCTGAAGGAATATCTTTCCAATCCAATTCTCTGCTCAGCTAAACGATCAAATATGAAGATAGGAAAAAAGATGTTTTCAAACAGGCAAATCTCAAAAACTTTGCTTTCTTTACATCTTTTTTTTCCCCCAGGAATCTTTTGGAACATGTATTCTACCAAAGGACGAGAATAAGCCAAGAAAGAGGAAGATGTGAGTAAGGAAACAAGAATCCCAACAAAGGAAAGAGGCAAATTGAATTTCTAGAGTCATGATGAAGAAAATACGAGGCTGACAAAATTTAGCAGTTCTAGAGATCAACCAGTCCTGATAGAAACAGAAGGATGGAAGGATCTAAGAGAGATGTCTCCATTAAAAGCAAAAAACCCCAAAAACAAAACCTACAAGAAAACTTGAGGTGTTTGACAATGTTGCTGGGAAGAGAATTGGAGAAATATAAGAAAAATTATACACACACGCACACACAATCTCCATTCACACATACAAAAACAAAACAAAATGATTAAGCAATATTAACTCCTGGAAAAATAAAAAATATATATAAAAAAGAAATGTATACAAAGCGTTGCTTACTTGTAATCAATATTTGCATTATTCTGTTATAAAAACTGAATATTCATTTAAGACAAAATTATGATTAAAATACACGGGGGTGAGGGGAGAAGAGCATGCGTGTGTGTGTGTGTATGTGTGTGTGTAGGAGTGGTAAAAGGATATTAAGTCCTTATCTTCCTTAGTGTGAAGTGAGTACATAATGTCTAAAATTGTTTAATAGTATATAGCAGCATAAAGTTATTATTAAAACTAAGGAGTAAAGTATAAGAGGAGAAACAGGTATTGAATTAAATGTTGCCTCTGCCTTTGGGTGAATCTAATTCTGGGGACAACTACTGTTTTTTTGTTGTTGCTCTTTGTTATTATAAATTTGGTGGTATTAGTTGATCTTCCAAAACACATCTGGGTATCTTTTTGTTGCCTGAAATATTTTTATAACCAAAAGAAATTGTGTACAAGGTGATACAAAGCATATTTGTGTTAAAGGTTTTCTTAAGCTTTCTGGAATAGGTCGAGTCTAGACAAACCAGACAACTTGATACTAATTATCTACTAGTTATTAATCACTATTTTCCTAATTCAAATAGCTAAATACATTAGGGTATATACTTTATTGTATTATTTAGAAAACATTTCTATCAACGTAAAAATTTTCTATTGTAGGGTAGGAAAAAAATCCTTTTCTTCAACCCTAAAACACAGATTAACAAGAGAAAAGCATACACATTTATTTAATCTTAATCTTATGTAATGCAGGAGCCTTCATAAGGAAATGAGGATCCCAAGAAATCACTAAACCTGAGTGGTTTTATTCTGAGTTTGAGGAAGAGTGGAAAGTCTGGAAAAATGTGGGAGGGCGAAAGTGTACGAGTTGAGTGTACTAAACTGGGGGAAACTTAGCAATACCTGTTTGGATTCCTCTGAGTCCCTTTGTCTTTTTTTTTTTTTTTTTTTAGACTGGAGTGGGGGCAGGAGGAGCAGAGGGAGAGAGAGAATCTTAAGCAGGCTCCACACGCAGTGCAGAGCCCCACGCAGGCTTTAATCTCACAGCCCTGAGATCATGACCTGAGCTGAAATCAAGAGTCAGACATTTGACTGAGCCACCCAGGGGCCTCTTCCTCTGTCTTTGAAGGAAAGGATGCTCCTTTTCTGTGGGTATAGGGCTTCTCATATGAGGGTCTTTTGTTTTTGTTTTTTTTAAAGATTATTTATTTGAGAGAGCAAGAGCGTGAACACGAGCAGGGGGGAGGGGCAGAGGGAGAGGGAGACACAGACTCCCCACCGAGCAGGGAGCCTGACATGGGGCTCCATCCCAGGACCCTGGGATCATGACCTGAGCTGAAGGCAGACGCTTACCCGACTAACCCACCTAGGTGCCCTCATATGAGGGTTTTATGACCTAATGCAGGGCAGAAGGGAAGATCATAGCACCTGCCATTTCCCAAATTCCTTTAGCTTAAAAGATATGCCAAGGTGCCATATTTGGGAGTAGTATATTCTGAACCCTGTCACCATTATGAGTTAAATGTATTAACTCTCTTTAAAATATCGTTGCTAAGAAGCTTTATATAGAATCAGATAATTCTGTAATTTTATTTTACTCTTTTACATGAATTTTCTATCATGTTCTCTTAATAACCATCAAAGGAAACAACCCTAGATTAATACTTTAAAAGTTAATGAATTATTTAGACATATCCTTTAGAGATATTTAGATATATCCTCTCATTTAATTTCCTTCCTCTAATCAGTGTAGAAGTATTAATATCCAGTATCAAAGTCTTGGCTTGAATGTCTTTAAATTATCTTTGTATAAGTAATACTCTTAAAATAAATGTAGTTGTGCAGAAAACAATCCGGAGGAATATATAACAAAAAGCTAACAGTGAATATCTGGTAAGTGACATTGGGGGAGGTTTTCTAAAATGTTTGATAGCCTTTGTGTGTTATCTTTACAATCAGAATATATCTGTGTATAAGTCTGTGTATAAGTATATATATATATATATATATATACACATATATATGTAAAATAAAACAAGAGGTGGTACATAGTAGGTTTGGGCTCTATTATTGCTGTTCTTTATGGTCTTCACCTTTATCACAAAAGTGTTTCATGAGCACAAACCTGGAAGGATTTCCTGTTGAACTTCACATGGCATTCTAAGATATGATTTAGCTATTTTGACCAAATGACTCTGAACTGAGGTGACCAAAGGCAACTTCCCTGCTCTGAATTGTTAGATCCAAATTGGGGTCAGCATGTTAATGGTGTGGCGAGGAACATCCAAGCGAGGCTAATGGGCAGTCACTTGTCAGTCCACAGCCACAGCAAATACCTGTGCAAGACCAGGAAATGAACTTTACACACTAAAAAAAAAAAAACCCACAAATAAATTATTATTAATTAAGAAACAAAATCTATTTCAGCCAATTATTTTTCTCTTCTTTTCTTGTCAGGCCATTTTATGTTGACCAGAAAATAGAAGTGACAGAGTTTCATCTTTTTGTTTTTGCCCTCCTGGAGGGGGAGCATGTTCTTCCACAGTAGCCCTTTTTTTTTTTTTTAAACTTTACTTATTTTTTTTAAGTAATCTCTATACCCAATGTGGGCTCAAACCCATGACCCTGAGATCAAGAGTCCAAGTTCTTCCCATTGAGCCAGCCAGGCACCCCCATAGTAGCCCTTCTTAGCTGAGAAGACCTGGACTTGGTTCTTTTCTCCGTAATTTCTAGGACAAACAACTAAAGGATTCTCGGTCTCATGTTCTTAGTTTTCATATTATTATTCCAGTCCTTAGCATACATTTTAGAGACTCTACCAGAGGTTCTGCAAGTAATTCGTGGTGGCCTTGGGAATAGAACTGTGTGACAATCTTTGCTCTGTGCCCGTCTCATGGGGCACAGTGCTATAGACTGAATGTGTGTATGTTCTCTACTTCAATATTGAAACCTAACCCCAGTGTGGTGGTATTTGGAAGTGGGGCCTTTGGGAGATCATTAGGTTGTGAGAGTGGAGCCTTCACGAATGGCATTAGTGCCCTTATAAAAGAGACCCCAGGGAGCTCCCTGGCCCCTTCTGCCATGTGAAGACACAGTTGGGAGATGGCCATCTATGTCCTCACCAGACATCAAATCTTCCAGCACCTTGATTTTGGACTTTCCAGCCTCCAGAAATGTGAGAAATAAATATTTGTTGCTTCAGCCATCCGGTCGTTGGTATTTTTGTTAAAGCAGCCCGAATGGACGAAGACACACGGGAAATAAAAGAATCTTTGGAGTCCCCTTTGACAACTCTAGGTCTCTCCTGACCCACAGCCGGTCCATTAGCAAATCTTCCCAACGCTTCTAACGGGCCTGCCTCTGTGCAGTCTCACCACCATCTTGGTCCTGGCTCTCAGGGGAGTCGTCCCACAGAACTGTTATAACATGTGCAATTTTATTCCTGCTTACTCCGGGGTTTTTACCACATAGCAACCAGAGTGACCTTTCCAAGGCACAAGTCTGATTATGTCTCCCTCGTATTTACCATTAAAAATGTTTAAAGTCAGGTTTGTTGAGGTATACTTTACATAACAGTAAAATTCATCCCTTTAAGGTATACAATTTCATGAAGTTTAACAAATGTACACCACAACCACAATATAGAAAAATTCCACTGCCCCCCCAAAATTCCCTTGAGCCTCTCTGTATCAAACCTTCCTCAACCTACAGCCCCTGGCCACTGATCTGT
This sequence comes from Halichoerus grypus, assembly GCF_964656455.1. Classification (NCBI taxonomy): domain Eukaryota; kingdom Metazoa; phylum Chordata; class Mammalia; order Carnivora; family Phocidae; genus Halichoerus; species Halichoerus grypus. The sequence goes on along the minus strand of NC_135715.1, from coordinate 123,021,749 downwards.
TTTCTGTCTTTAGACTAGTACCTTTTCCACAACGTTACAGAAATGGAATCACACTATATGTAGCCTTTTGAGTCTGGTTTCTTTCACTTAGCAGAAAGCATTTGAAATTCATTCATTAGCTGCATGTGTCAGGTCTTTTTTTTTATTGCTAACTGGTATTCCAGCAATATAACTGGTTATCCATCATCAGTTGGTAGACATCTGGGTTATTGCCAGGTTTGGGGGACTATAATGAAAGCTACTACAAACGTTTGTGTTCAAGTATGTTGGATTTTTTGGGTGGAGAGACTTAATAGATCCATTTCTCTTGGTTAAATACATAGGAGTAGGATTTCTGGGCAGTATGGTAAATGCATGTTAAATGTTATAAGAAACTGATACTCTGCTTTCCAAAGTGGCCATACCATTTTGCATTCCCACCAGCAGTGTATGAATTCCAGTGTCTCCCCATCCTCCTCAGCACTTGGAATTGTCAGGTTTGTTCATTTGAGCCATTCTGGTTTTAATCTGCATTTCTTTAATGACTAATGATGTTGAGCATCTTTTCATGTGCTTAGTTGCTCCCCACGTATTTTCTTTGGTGAAGTGTCCAAATTTGTCGCTTATCTAAAAAAGAAAATTGGGTTGTTTTGTTATTTAGTTGTATTATTATTATTTTAAATAAAAAATCCCGAATAGATAATACATTCACAGAGTCAAAAAACCCAAAAATGTTCAAAAAAGTCATTCATGGGGAAGTGCCCAACTCTGTCCCCTTTTAACCTCTGACTATGCAGCTTTAGAAAACATTCTCATTAATTTATGTTTCCTTCCAGAGTTTCTTTATGTAAATACAAATATGTATTCCTATCTCCTCTCCAGTCTTACACCAGAAATAACATACTGTGTAGACCATTCAGCATCAGTATATTCTGGAAAACATTCTCAGAAAGTGTGTTTTTATAATTACATGTGATTCTACTGTGGGGAGAAGGCTTATTTAGCTAGGCCTCAATTGATGGATGTTTGTTTCCAATTACTTCTTTACAAATAGCACTACATACAATGAATAACCTTCTACACAGGTTCTTTGGTATGCACGCAGTTATATCCGTAGGCTATATTCCAAAAGTAATTTTCAGACTACTGTTTCTTCAAGCATGGCTATCTTCATGTCTACGTAAGTTTCCTCTGTTCATTTCAACTCAGCTCAAGGGTCTTGTGTAAACTCTATTTATAAAAAAGAAAACTGGTGTGTGTGTGGGAATGGTGTGGGCATAGGGAGGTTATAGACTGTCAGCTCCTCATAATTCAGACTTTACTTGCCAAGAAAGGTGTAGGAAGAGGAAGTGCCCGGCCCCACAAAGTTCTTCTGTGATAGAGTGATATTCTTAAACCCTGCTCCAGACCTGTGTCTGTGTTCTATTTATTCCATAGCAGATATCTCATGCTTCTATCTGTGTCTTTTGCTTCTGATCGCTGACTAAAGAAAGATTTTTTTCTGATGTGTATTTCAGTCTCACTAGCGATTTATGGAGTTTGCTCTTCATAAGTTTTTCTTTTGATCATCGTTCACCCTCAGTTAATTTGCTCAAGTGAAGAGCAGAATCTCGGGAGGGGATTAGCAAGAAGGATAGCATTTAGGTTTATCAAATGAAGTGTTTCTGAATTTGATCATTCACTTCTCACTCAAGGGGAAATTTAAGCTGTAGTAGTAACCTCTTTGATACCTAACAATCTCATTGATGGTCTCAGTTATTTATGTCTTAAAGGACCACACCAACTTTAAATGCCCATTATTCTTTTAAACCTTATTCACATGCTAAAAACAGAAGCTGAAGGCAAAACACAATCACTAACCACACTGCCTTCTCGTTAGCCCTAAATCTAACTTGAATCTTACCTTGAGTATTAAAGAGACCTTTTAATTCTGTCTTTCCTCTGTACGCCTGGGTATTGTGGTAGCTGGGTGCTGGTTGTTCATGAGGAAGAGACGACCGTGCAGTGAAGTCAGAAAGCTTTGCCTGAGCACGTGCCACTGGTTCACTCTCCTGTCCAAGTTATTTTCAGAACAAAATGCTGCAAATAGAGACCATAATATTTTTCTTCCCACATTGTTTATTTCAAGAGACATGGGAACCCTCACGAAGAAGATTCATAGGCTTAAAATGTAAACCCTGCAAGTCTGCTTTGTTTGAGTTTATGAAGATGTGATTGTGGGGTCTCTCTTTCCCTGGGTCTCACCTCTGCCCTGAGAAAATGGCAGGCCTTGAAATTTATGGGAATTCTGACCTCAGAGGCCAGGAAGTGCCTGAGACTGGAGAAGGTGGGAAGCGTGGAGACTGGCCCCGGGTGGGGTGCATCTCCCAGAAGAGAAAATAGTATTACCTGTAGCTCTAATTTCCACAGCACTGTTTTTAAACACTCTGGAGATTTGCTATTCTTGAAATAGCCCCAGGCATATGGAAGACACTAGATTTAAGTAACTTCCCTTCCTTTCCAAGTCCGAAGGCTGGAAGCTTGTCATTTTATGGGGGGGGAGGGGTGAACAATCCTTGAAGCAATTAGAAAATCCCTCATCTTAAAGTTGTAGACACAAACTGCCCATGCATAGTCCAAACAAAGTTTTAGGGAAAAATGATTGCTTTTAGGTTGAAATTTACTGGGAACAATTTTATTTCAAAAGATCAATTTTTGCCATTTCTATTAAGCAGACAAGGACAAGGCTGAAAGAAGCCTTAGAGAAGTCATGAAAGCTCCAGATTAAAAAATATTTTTTAAATGGTCTCATTGAGAAATTTTTCAAATGAGAGTCACACTTGAATGAATGAATGCTGTATCAAATTATCTGGAGACAAAGAAGAGAAGCCATTCTACCAGAACAAATGCAGCCTGCTTTGTTTAGAGGACAAATCATTCTTGCAGCCGGTTTGGAAATGTCACTTTTAAGTCAATGAGAGTTGTGTTCAAATAAGAGGGGGAAGCAAGACCCCATTATATTCACTAGGATGTGATGTTTTGCCTCTGAATGGTTTCTACAGTGCATGAAAATTCCTTTTTTTTGGAAGGGGGTGCGTCTTTTTAATGTCTTAAACTGTTTTCAGGTTTTACAAAGTGCTTCAGTTCTTCCATTGAAAGGGCAGACGTGATCACACTGGAACACCAGTTGTCCAACCATAGAAGCTCTGGACTTTTTGGATAAGACTTTTGAACTCTTGGTAAAAACAGATTCATTGGCTCCCATGGGGAAGCTCTCTTCTGGAAATGATCCACTGCTTATGGTGGTCCGACCCAGCCATTTTCTCCATCTTTCCATAATACCACCCCTGGAGCTCTGGCCATACTGGGGTTGATCCGAGCAACAACGGTGTCCAGTAGAATAGGAAGTTCGGAGGTGAGACTGAGCAGAGCCGACAGGGAAGTCAATCCGCTGCTGAGTGTTGACCAGACTGGTTAGCAGCTATGGGGTTTATAAGCAATTTGGCCCTCTTGGTTCATTTTGGCAAATTCTAAATCCCCCAATACTATCGGTCAGGTCATGAAATCAATTCATTTTTGTTGCCAACATTAAAAATAATTTTTTTATTACTAAAAGAGACTGCAATGCGAAGCAACAGTCCAACACCGTCAAATTATTATATCTTCCGGCAGTTATAATAAAACACTCAGAATGACTGATGATGTTTTTATATCATTTTGAAGTCTGATTTTTTTTTTTTTTTTTTTTTAAAGGAAAGCTTCTCCATGGAGATAGGAGGATGTAAGCTGGGCTGCAAAAGCCACCATCCTTGCTCCATGACAAGGAAGGCTGGGCTGACACCCGCTGAGGGAGAAAGCAGGCACTCACTGGGACCTGTAAAGGTCTATCGAGAAAGAAACAAGGGATGACACCTGGTGCAAGTCTTACAGCAGAAACTCAAAAGTTTTTGAATGATCCAAATAAAAGATCTCCTTCCAAAAAGAAAGCAATTTAAAGGGGCACAAATTCCACACATTGTCTGTGGACAAAAATAAAATTCTCCACTTAATGGCATGACTTTCCATTTGGTTTTCTGGTACAGAGAAAGCTATAGAATAGCCGGGAGCTGTCTGCGGACAGGGGACTGTCTAGCTTTGGGAAGAATCAGAAAATGTACTTCGGGCTGCTATTTCTCAAATGTGCCTTAAGGCAAACAGTAAATGGCACAAATAGCTGTGGCAAGTTTTTCATTCCAAGTATAATAATAATATCATTAGTAATTATAAAAGGAATATTAAAAATAATGCCAATGATAAGCATATATTACATTTTACTATGTTCCAGGCTCTGTGTTAGGTGCTGATGTACATTTAATCTTTAAGCAGTCATCATCGGGTTGGCATTATTAGCCCCATCTTACAGACAAGAACAGCAAGGTTAAGAAAAGTATGTCCATAGTTACTAAGCTATTTATTTAGCTTGGTCGAAACAGTATTTGAAGCTAGGCAGTGTAACTGCAGAGCCTCAGTTCTTGAAGCTTTAATAAGAGCTAGCACTTACGGAGCATGTGTGTACTGTTATTACTATCACTTTTCAGGTAAAGAAACAGGTAGAAAAACTTTCCCAAGGTCACACTGCTATTAAGGGTGGAGGTGAGATGTAAACCCAGTCATTGTGACCCTAGACTCTGAACACTACACGTCTACGGTTGTCGAACCAGTTAAAATATTCATATTTCTCATGAGAGTTAGTAAAGGTATTTTCATTCTGAGTTAAAGAAAAATGGGACCTGCATGGTTTTGCCTAAGTTGGCCATTCTGATGAAGCGGCTGTTTACCACCACTCGGTCGTTCTCAGGACTAGGCGGCTGCTGACAGGATGGCTGGGCTTTTTGCTGGTGTATACTGCCCTCTAGTGGTTGGCAGGAAATTCTGATGCTACGCCTATTTGATGACAAAGGAATGTTGTTCATTAAGAAGACTCCTTTAACCATAAAGTTATGAACCTGTATTGATAGTATTTGTGCTTTTAGTATCTTTTGACTGAGAAAAATATATAAAGTCAAGGAGCTACTATGAATTTAGTATCTCTTTTATGCGAATGCATTTTTATTCATCTCAATAGTATGCATATAGATTGAAAACAAGATGACATGTATGTATTTTCTTGTTCTCAATGTATATGTAAATGTACATATACATACACACATACATGTATATCTATATAGATGCACAAATACATAGATAGGCGTGTGTGTGTGTGTGTGTATGATTTATTTATAAGTCTTAGCTCTAGACTATGCTGGGGTGCATTGATGGATTTGAAAGCCCTCACAACAGACTTTCCTTCAAGGCTCTTTGGCTGGAACTTCAACAAATACCCATACCGAAACCAATCACAGACAAGGGGAGTTGAATGAACACAAAATCTTAGAAGAATCAGTATGTTCTCCTGAACTGAGCATAGGGTCCCCTTCCCTGAGAGGCAGAGACCTAAAGAAAATTGATTTTCTGTTTACCAGGAAGAAGTCCTACTACAGGATACATAGCACTCTTACTTAAGTCTCTCTTGCCCCTTAGTCTGCATCCCTGGCTGACTTGAGGAGTTGGAGGCCTGGAGCTGAGAGGGTGGTAGGAACAATCCTCAGGCAGGCAGTGTGGAGTGCATTGTCTAAAGGGAATTTAAAAACAACAATAAAACCAACTAAAAGTGGCCTGCTTTTTATTATCACCATCAGCATGCAATTCTAAAAAAAAAAATGACAGTGACAAAATAATTCTCCCTGAAATTTTTTTTTCTGGTTTAAATTCTAAACAAGTACTGTGGTTTCTATTTAGTTTTTATAAATATATATATATTTCCAATTAACACATTTTTATTACTCATCCTTTCATAAACATTGTGTTCTTTGTCATGAAATTCACTGGGAGAACGTCTAGTTATCAGTTGGCCTAGGACATGTGCAGACTTAGCTACAAGCATTTGTTTTAGGAGCAAGTTCATGATCAGTTGGAATCATTTAGACCTCAATTTGGGCACAGTTGATCATATACTCCTGAGTCTAAACTGTAGATCTGAACTAATCAATGATAACCCAGTGATTGTAAAGACCAAGAAACAGAACTAGAGCAACTTTAATTCTGTCCATATGTGACCATGCAAACATATTGGCAAACCATCAGAATCAACCTAGAACGATGTACAGGGAAATGATAAGCTTTATTTATGTTTTAAAAATATTTTATGTATTTATTTGAGAGAGAGAAAACACGAGTGGGGGAGGGGCAGAGGGAGAAGCAGACTCCCCGCGGAGCAGAGAGCCCAATGCTGGGCTAGATCTCAGGACTCCTGGATCATGACCTGAGCTGAAGGCAGATGTCCAACCAACTGAGCCACCCAGGTGCCCCAAAATGACAAGCTTTAAATTGTTCATTTAAGACTGGCACAGAGAAACTGTGGTGAACACCACCAGCTCTGCAAAAACAAAGCATAAGGAAATGGATATTTCAAAGAAGAATGACAAGAATGTCTTGTCAACAAAAGATATTGGTCTTGCACATTGACAGAAGAAATCAAAAGGACAATATTTGCATGCTTCAATCATTTTCACCATGAACTAGCCCTCCCTCTAAAGTAAAGGATCAAATACAATCAATGTTTACTATCAACCACTTTCTCTGACTTATGTAGAAGAAAAATTGGGGAAATTTTAACAAAATACGTTAGAAATTTATGATAAATTTTTTTGTGAAGATGTTTTTGGGGATTTTTTTGACTGCAAAGACTTTTGAAAACTGCTATAATTCATCCAGAAGAAACAAAGACATGGACAGTATTACAATCTCTGGGATTTATTAAATGGGATTATTATGAACCTGCCAATCTCATCCTACGGTTAAGTTTTTTTCTTAACTATTTGTATATTTATTGCTTCATTTGAAATATTTTAAAAATCAAAATAATTCAAAGTGCCCTTTGTTTAATATGAGTGGAGAGAGCTATGCTGTCTATTAAACATGTGGAGGTTGGTTTTGACAATTATTGGCAAATTTGAAAAAGTAAAAGCTTGAAAATAGAAACTGTGGTACTAACTCATTACTGCAATAGGACCAAATGTAGGTATAAGTTTTTGCCCCCTTTAAAAAATGACATATTTTAGGGGTGCCTGGCTGGCTCAGTTAGCAGAGCATGCAACTCTAGATCTTGGGGTTGTGAGTTCAAGCCCCACGTTGGGCCTAAACAAGTTATATATTTTAATTTTAAAAATTAAGAAAATTAAATTATTTTTATTTTAAAAAGTAAAAAAGTGTTTTGAAAAAGTAACGTATTTTTATATTTTTTATTATTATTTTTTAAGATGTATTTATTTATTTATTTATTAAGATTTTATTTATTTATTTGAGAGAGAGAGAGAGTGAGAGAGAGAGCGCAAGAGGGGGTAGGGTTAGAGGGAGAAGCAGACTCCCCGCCGAGCAGGGAGCCCGATGTGGGACTCGATCCCGGGACTCCGGGATCATGACCTGAGCCGAAGGCATTTGCTTAACCAACTGAACCACCCAGGCGCCCTGTATTTATTTATTTTAGAGAGAGCATGTGTACACGGTGGGAAGTGGCAGAGAGAGAAACTTAAGTAGACTCTGCTGAGTGTGGAGCCCAACACAGGGTTCGACCTCACGACTGTGAGATCATGACCTAAGCCAAAACCAAAAGTCGGATGCTTAACTGACTGTACCACCAGGCGCCCCAAAAGTAATGTGTTTTTAAAGCATTACACATTCCCATTTGCGTCCTGTAGTATTTATCTTGATTTTTTGTATTAAAATGTTTTTACTGATGATTATACTGATGACTGCCGATGCCCTGTGGAGGTAACTACTTTGACCAAGTCTTAGTAGTGTCTCTGAAGAGGGAGATCAGAGGAGGGATTACTTGCGAGGTTTCTGGGGTCTGATTTAAGGTGAGTCTTTCCATGTCAGGCCTGATGGGGACTGGACAAAGTTGATGATATAATGGTTAAGTATTGGTTAAGACAGTTAAGTTAGGATTTTGAAGTGAGCCTTTAAAAAGTAAATAATCATTTGTTAAGGACAGTTGAACTAACTATGGCTTTGAGAAGGAGAAATTTACCCAAAGTTTTGGATTGAATGTTTGTGTTCCCCCAAATTCATGTTAGAGTCCTAATCCCCAGTGTGATGGTATTTGGAGGTGGGGTTTTGGGAGGTAATTCGGTTTAAGTGAGGTCATGAGAGTAGGGCCCCCAAAATGGGATTAGTGTCTTTATGAGAAGAGGATGAGACACCAGAGTTCCCTTTGTCCACACATGTGTACTGAGGGAAAGGTCCTGTGAGAAGCAGCTGTCTACACACCAGGAAGAGGGCCCTCACCAAGAACCTGGTGGCACCTGTATCTTGAACTTTCCCAGCCTCCAGAACTGAGAAATAAATGTCTGTTGTTCAAACCACACAGTATATAGTATTTTGTTATAGCAGCCTGAACTAAGACACTCCACTAAGGGCAAATTGGTAGACTATTGTTTGGATTAATCGATTTCTCAGGAAATTCAACTTTATCTTCCTCATCAAGAATTTTCTGGAAAAGGAAAATCATACTACTGCAGACAGTAAATTGTGTGATTGCAGACTGTCAGTTCTCAATGTGTGCAATAAATGCAATAAAGAAGTTCAATAAAATAAAGTTCATACTGTTTGCATTTCTTTTTTTTTTTAAAGATTTTATTTATTTATTTGACAGAGAGAGATACAGCGAGAGAGGGAACACAAGCAGGGGGAGTGGGAGAGGGAGAAGCAGGCTTCCCGCCTAGCAGGGAGCCCGATGCGGGGCTCGATCCCAGGACCCTGGAATCATGACCTGAGCCGAAGGCAGATGCCCAACGACTGAGCCACTCAGGCGCCCCTGTTTGCATTTCTTTTCTGGCTATCATTATTGCTCCTTTCATTTCATGATTATATCTGAAATTTGGTTGTTTAGGGGAGGGGTATTAAAAATGATCTATTCTGGTTGCCAGTTATGCAAGGGAGGTCTGCTAAAGGGATTATATAAAAAGAGCCTATAGCAATGTGGCATGGGAGCAGTAGGGTCCTGGCCTAATACCCATGAACGGAAATAATTTATACAAGTAATCCCAGAGGTACTCCAAAAGGCCCAAAGGAGTTACTCATGCAACTTTTTTTGGTGTGTTTAAAACATTAAATTGGACATGGAGAAGGGGGAACCCTCTTACATTGCTGGTGGGAATGCCAGCTGGTGCAGTTACTCTGGAAAACAGTATGGAGGGTCCTCAAAAAGTTGAAAATAGAGCTACCCTACAACCCAACAATTGCACTACTAGGTATTTACCCAAAAGATAGAAGTGTAGTGACCCAAAGGGGCACCTGCACCCCGATGTTTATAGCAGCAATGTCCACAATAGCCAAACTGTGGAAAGAGCCAAGATGTCCATCGACTGATGAATGGATAAAAAAAGATATGGTATATGTATATATATATATATATATATACACACACACACGTACACACACACACAATGGAGTATTACTCAGTCATTAAAAACAATAAAATCTTGCCATTTACAATGACGTGAATGGAACTAGAAGGTATTATGCTAAGCGAAATAAGTCAGAGAATGCCAATTATCATATGATCTCACTGATATGTGGAATTTAAGAAGCAAAATGGGATCATAGGGGAAGTAAGGGAAAGACAAAATCAAAGAGGGAGACAAACCATAATAGACTCTTAATCATAGGAAACAAACTGAGGGAGGGGTGTGGGAGGATGGGGTAACTGGGTGATGGGCATTAAGGAGGGCACGTGATGTGATGAGCACTGGGTGTTATATGCAACTGATAAATCACTGAACTCTACCTCTGAAACTAATAATACACTATATCTTAATTAATTGAATTTAAATAAAATGAAATTAAAAAAACAAATAAAACGTTAATTCATATATCATGTTCATACCAGTATTATTCACAATAGCCAAAAAGTAAAAACAACCCAGTCTGTGAACAGATGAAAGTTAAACAAAATGTGGTACACAATACAATGGAATATGATTCAGCCTTAAAAAGGAAGAAGTTCTGTCACATGCTGCAACGTGGATGAACCCTGAGGACATGACAGTAAGTGAAATAAGTCACAGAAAGGCAAATACTATATGATTCCAGTTATATGAGGTAACTAGAGTAGCCCGATTCCTAGGGACAGGAAGTAGAAGGGTGATTGCCAGAGGCTCGGGGAGGGAGACGTGAGGATTGTTGTTTGATGGGTATCGAATTTCAGTTTTGCAAGAAGAAAAGAGTTCTGGAGATTGCTTGCACAACAGTGTGAATGTATTTGACATTATTGACTTACACACCACAAAATGGTAAAGATGGTAAATTTTATGTTCTATATATTTTATTGCAATTAAAACAGTATTAATTTGTTACATGGAAACATGGACGAGCCACCAAGATTTGCATAACCTTATTCTAGCAAAGCTTTTTTTTAAAAAAAGGGGGAGGGCACCACAGCAGCCAACCCTCAGAGTTCCTCTGTACGAGTAAGAAAAGAAAGCTTTTCCTTTCAACTTGCTGACAACTTGCTGCCATCTGCCAGGAGATTACTCTAATGCATGTACAATTCTACGGTGACCTCAGTGTGAAGGGTGCCCCCTAGAGTTGTGCAATGTGCTGCTTGCACCAGTTAGAGTCCCTGACAGACAGCTTCTCAAAATGCAGGGGCCCAGAACTCTCTGCCTCTGAGAATGGTCCAGGGTGTGAGTGGTGGCTCTTGTCACCTTCAGGAGATGAGAAACACAAATGTTTGGTAGGAAGAGTTTGGACTATTCAAGTTGTAGCCGTTGAAAACGCTGTTGCGTCAAAGTAAATAAGCCAAACATGAAGTTTCCCCGAGTGTCCAGCTGGCAACTCGGGAGGCAGCTCTGAGAAGTGGCAGGAGGTGATGAGCCACGAAAGGAAGAAGCAGTCACAAGGGTTGGCCTTACTCGCAGACAAAGTGACATTACCTGGAAACACTGAAAGGCCCTCCGCACAGAAATAATTTTGCTATTATTTGGGAATGCCTAAAATTCCAGTTACTTGCTTTAGGACTTACAGATTGTTAGAACAACAAATAACCTTACACATCACCTGGTTCAAATCTCTCATTTCGCAGATGCAGTCTTGAATGTTAGAGGACTCACCCAGGCTTGCACACTAATTGTGGTATTTGGCTTTGCTCTCCCTCTGGGCATCTGGAGGAGGAGAGGGCTCTCAAAGGGGGAAGAGGGCATCAGAGAAGAGCAGGTAGAATATTCCAGAGACAGGGTTGCCCCACTTCACAGTCATAATAATTTCCCTTTTCCTATAACCCTAAGCCCCAGGAAGACTAAATGGGGAGGGAAGGGGGGGGCACAAGAATATCCATACTATTGGAAGCATATTAAAGCTCAAGAAGAAACGATAAGCAATGTGTATTAGACTTTTCATTAACTTATTCACTAAATATATTAAATGTCAGCTTATGAGAGAGATTATGTACTTGAGGATCTTATAGCCCAGTGGGGGAGATATGCAAATAGATGAATTATAATAAACCTGGAACACACGGTGTTAGATGTATGAGTCCAGTGCTAAGGGGATCTTGAGGAGGGAGCCACTGTCTTCCCAGAGGCTTTGGAAAGTTTTCCAGAGGAAGGGATATTGGAGAAGGGTCTTGAAGGGTGAACAGGAGTTTGGCAGGTGGGAAGGTCCTAGGAATTCTGGTGGGAAGGAATAACCTGGGTCCCCAGGCAGTCTGGCGAGCGTGGTGACGTGGATAATCACTTTGGGAACAACTGAAGGGTCATGTGACAGGAGCATTTTGTGATGAGCAGAACATGGGAGGTGACCCAGGCCAAGCTAAGGAGCTGGCATTTTATTTTACTTAAAGATTTTATTTATTCATTTGAGACAGAGAGATACAGAGAGAGAGCATGAGCAGGGGGGAGAGGCAGAGGGAGAGGGAGAAGTAGACTCCCTGCTGAGCCAGGAGCCCGATGCGGGGCTCGATCCCGGAACTCTGGGATCATGACCTGAGCTGAAGGCAGATGCTTAACCATCTGAGCCACCCAGGCGCCCCAGGCGTTTTATCCTGTAGCCCACGAAGTCAACAAAGGCTGTTGAGCAGAATGTGACCGGATTCCTTGTTGAAGAAGAGAATACTGCCTTCAGTGGAGGACGAATGGCACTGGGAGACCGCAGAGCTGGGGAGGCTAGGGAGGCGGCTCTTGCAATACCCAGGCTGTGCTATGTCCGTGAACTTGCCAGACAGGGCGGGCCGGGCAGTGGAGAGCGGCTCGGCCTCCACCCCACTGCAGCCATCTCTTCCCTCACACGCAGACTGTGCCCCCTCCCACTCTTGAGCCCATAGAACTTCCGCCACTGACATTCAGAACAGTGGGGAAGGCTCAGGAAAAGGGAGGTGTGGGGTGAGTACCGCCCCCACCCCAACTCCCACCCTGAGGGAGGGTCTGGATGTGCGAGATGATGTTTATGGCTTCACATGCAGTGCACACCTCTAGCATAAGTAGACAGAGAAGGAACGTCTCTTTATCCCTTCTGGGGAAACAAGCTGCCTTGGATTCCAAGAAATTCAGGAGAAACCGGGCATCCAGGTTCAAAGCCGGGGAAGGGAAAAGCTTTAATTTGACAGCAGCTGGATACCGGGAGAACGCATGTTAGAGTCAGCCCTGAGGTTGCTGCCAATTTCTGCAGGAATAGGCAGGGGCCTGTGGCCTCGGATTCGGCTGAGCTCCAGAGGATGAGAGGACCTGCTGGACCCTCAGCTGTTGGGCTCCCATAGCCTTCCCAGCGGAGGACACCTTTTAGCTGAGGATTTGAGAAGAGTTCCTTGTTTGGTAACCCCCAGCTCAGCATAATGCCATTTTCAGTTAAATGGTTCTTAAATGGAATCAAACTCAAGTGATTAACCTACTGAGATTCTTATAACTGTGTATACCTGAATATAGCCCCAGGGCAGCTTGTAGCAACTTTGTTTTCTTACTCTTTTTTTTTTTTTTAAAGATTTCATTTATTTTTTAACAGAGAGAGAGACAGCGAGAGAACACAAGCAGGGGGAGTGCGAGAGGGAGAAGCAGGCTTCCCGCGGAGCAGGGAGCCTGGTGCGGGACTCAATCCCAGGACCCTGGGATCATGACCTGAGCCCAAGGCAGCTGCTTAACCGACGAGCCACCCAGGCGCCCCTTAATTATTTCTTAAAAATGTATTTATTTTAGAGAGAGTGAGTGTGCACGTGCAAAGAGGGGCAGAGGGAGAGGGAAAGAGAGAATCTCAAGCAGATTCCCTGCTGAGCGTGGAGCCCAATGCCTGGCTCGATCCCACGACCCTGAGATTGTAACCTGAGCCAAAATCAAGAGTGGGACGGTTAACCGACTCAGGCACCCAAGCGCCCTGGAAGTTCTCAATATTTTTAATAGCTGTGGCCATCCAGGTGCCCCTGGTTACTGAGGGGGAGTGGTAAGCAGGCAGAAGACCTGGGACAGGTGCCACAGATATGCTCATGGCATAACAGATTGCGCAGAATCCAAGCTGGAGAAAAGAGGAAACAATACTAAAAATCGTTTTCAAGTTCTTCACATGTATGTAACCCATTTAAACCTCACAACAATTCCACGAAGTAGACAAGTTTGTTCTCCCTATTTTGTAAATGAGGAAATGGAGGAGTGCCTTGGATCATACACTTAATAGGATGAAAACAACGGATGCAATATGAAAAGTATCTGACTGTCTCAGAAGGATTTAAGAAACAACAGCCACCCTATGACAGCCTGCTCTGGTTGCCCAAGGTCTCCAGCAGCTGGAACCGTGTTTTGTGATTAACGGATTGGAAGGCAGGAGATTAGAGTAGAATACATGAGGAATTGCCTTTGTATTGCATGGAGCACTGGGTGTTATACGCAAACAATGAACCACGGAACACTACATCAAAAACTAACGATGTAATGTATGGTGATTAACATAACATAATAAAACAAAATTTAAAAAAAATTATAAGTAAATTGATGAGAACTGAAAAACAGAATTCTCTGTTCTTGTGCTAACCGATGCCGGGGTAAAGCAAAAATAAGTCAGCTGCCTGCCCCAGCACGTTCCTACGCCTGGAAGATAAAAGGAGGAGCCCCTAAACAGCTTCCCGATCAAGAATAACAGCTTGTGCATCCAGAATGCTCCTCAAGACCCTTGCCTCACTGAGCGCATGTATGCAAAGCCATTGAGTCATAAACTCTGCTTAATTCCAACCGGCTCCTCACCTTGCAAGTCCTGCCTAAAAAAATCATTCCACCCAGGTCCCGAAAACCTGAAAATATTCTGCCCTACAAGGTAATGAATATCCATAGGCTTTTCTGGGATTAACAGCTGACACTAAGTATATATTTAACTATATCGATGTGGTAACATTGTGACCTTACCAGGAAGATGACCCCGGCTTAGAGCAGTCTTGTGGGTGTAAAACACAGGCCTGCAGAGCCTCCGGCTGCCATGATCTGTGCTCCCAAACTACAGCCTTAGTCCTATGACCTGGGGAGCCCAGGGGGACTGCTTCCCTGTGGTAGAACACGGTCATTCCAACTTCTGGCTCAGGGACCTCCAAGTGCTCAACCATCCACAGCCCCTTGAGTTCCTGCCTTGCGCCCAGGTTACCTCGAAGTATGTCATGAGACCCTATCAACCCGGCCATGAGATTGAACCAGAAATGGGGTTCTGACCAAGGCAACTCTATATGTCCCAAGTCAAGAGAGCAGAGGTTTCTGAAGTAGCTGAAGATGAGCAATTAGACCAGAAAAAATGCCCAAATAGAATGCTAACCCACCCAGTCTTATTCCCTCTGGGGGCGAGAGAGGAAATTACAGTAGAAACCAAGAGAAGTAAAGAGAGCCGCAGTAGGAATGATGGGGTTGTTGAGAGAGACTCTGAGTCACGAGAGTGCAGAGGTCCGAGGGAACCCCAGCTGCTCCGTGCTGATGGGACCGCCGGAGTCACAGAGTTGCTGGTGTATCCTGGAGAGCTGCAAATCATGTCCCCGTTCTCCACCAGGCCTGTGGTGTGGCTGCTGAGATGTTCTGTTGTAACAATAACATAATAGTAATATTCTTTTCTTCTATTTTCTGCTGATACACAATTGAACACGATAATGTGCACAGATCTTAAATGTTTAGTTCTACGAACCTTGGAAATTGTATATACGCATGTCACCACCAACCAAAACATGATAGAACATTTTCATCACCCCAGAAAGTTCTCTTGTGCTCTTGTCCAGTCAATCCATTTTTTTTTAATTTTAACTTATTTATTTGACAGAGAGAGACACAGCGAGAGAGGGAACATAAGCAGGGGGAGTGGGAGAGGGAGAAGCAGGCTTCCCACTGAGCAGGGAGCCCGATGCGGGGCTCGATCCCAGGACCCTGGGATCATGACCTGAGCTGAAGGCAGACGCTTAACGACTGAGCCACCCAGGTGCCCCCAGTCAATCCATTTTATACCAGAAGTTCAATAGATTGATGTTCCTATTCTTGTGCTTCACATACAACGTCCTTTCTATGTCTCACTTCTTTTGCTTAACATAAGAGCATGAAGAGTATTCCATGTTGCTGCAAATATCAAGAGTTGGTTTTTTTAATGACTAAGTAGTATTCCATCAGAGGGATATGCTATAATTTATCTTTTCTCCTGTTGATGGGCATTTGGCTTATTTCCAGTTTGAGGCTATTAAGTTTAAGGCTGCTGCAAACATTCATGTTCAAGTCTTTTTGGGGATATATGTTTTAATTTTATTGGATAAGTACCAAGAAGTGTAATTTTGGGGTCATAGGGTTGATGCATGCTTACATTTATGAAAAACTGCCAGACTGTTTTCCAAAATGATTGTACGATTTTGCACCCCTACTAGCCACCTACAAGAGTGCTGATTTCTCCGCATCATTGCCAACATTTCGTGTCGTCAGTCTTTTTGATTTTAGCTCCTCTATTGGATGTAAGATGGCATCTCACTGTGGCTTTAGTATGCATTTCTCGGGACACCTGGCTGGCTCAGTTGGTAGAGCATGTGACTCTTGATCTTGGGGTCATGAGTTTGAGCCCCATGTTGGGTGTAGACATTACTTAAATAAATAAAACTTAAGAAAATATGCATTTCTCTGAGGATCAATGAGGTTGAGCACATTTTCATGTGCTGATATCCATCTTCTTTCGTGAAGTATCTGTCCAAGTTTTTTGCCCATTTTAAAAAATATGGGTTGCTCATCTATTCCTTGTTGATTTATAGTTCTTTATATATTCTGGATATGAACATTTTTTCAGATAAATTATTCTGTACATATTTTTTCCAGTCTGTGGCTTACCTATTAATTGTCTTGCGTTTTTTGATGAAAGGACTAACATTGTTTTGAGTACCAGCCACTGTCTTAAATGCTTTACTAGCATTGTTTCACTAAGTCTCAAAATTTTTCTAAGTTAGATAATAATCTTCCCATTTTACAGATGAAAAAAAAAATGAAGACTGAATGAGGGTAAGTAATTTCCACCCAATTTAGGGATGGGAGAGTCAATATTTGAATCAGCCCAATTCCAGAGCCTGAGGTTTTAGCTTCATACCAGCCTTTGGGTTTTTACCCTTTTGTGTTCATCATAAGCGCCCATCATTGAAGGCAGCGCACCTGAGCCCTTTTTTCCTGACAAGCTGAAAGAGCCTCCCCCAGGCAGCGTGAACCCCATCCCTAGACAGTGCAAACTCACAATTGCTGCTTTCTCCACTTAGATGGTAAGCAGTCTCTGAGGATGAGTTCTTACCATGATCCCAGAGTGCTTTACTCCATCAGTTATTCAACAGACAAGAAGTTCATTGTGGCCACACTGATCATAATTATTGGCACCATAAAACTGCTTTGAAGTGAGGTTACAGAGTGTATAGAAGAGAGGTTTCTTTCTGGGGAGTCGCTCAGGTTTGAGGTTTGCCTTGTCCCTTTCTTAATTCTCCTTCATTATTTACACATATTATTTACATCTAGCAACCACCTCTTAGATTGGTCCCCCAAACCTTGCTGGTCAGTCTCTCTCACTTTGGGTGGTATTGTGTGGATAGCCCCATCACCACTGTTAAATATTTACGTTCTTTGTTATTTGAAGAATCACCTGCATCCAGTAAAACATCATTATCTGAACTTGCATGACACAGCTCTTTGCCACAACGCAACGACTTCAAGAGGCTGGGTCACAGTAATCCTTGAGTGTAATAACGACAACAAGGAATCCCGAGCGCTGCGAGTGGTGGGCGAGGGAGAGGAATTGACAAGAGCCGTAAATCCTCAGGGGACAAGGGGCTTGGGAAGGCCTGTGTCCTCCGGGCAGCAAAAACTGCAACAAAGGGAACAGACGGGGCTTTCCTACAATGACAGGTAAAGAGTAAAATCAAGGGTGGAGGCTCTGCGTGGTGGGAGGCCTGCAAGGAAGGGGCCCCTGCGCTCAAGAAGCTGTTCAAGGTGCAGGTGACAAAGGACAAAGGAGGTCCTGGACATGTTGTGGGAGGGCTCCAGAGTTTAACCCTCCACCGCCAGTCTCCTAGGTGTTGTGCCCTGGGCTCCTCAGGAGCGATGTACAGATGGGATTGGGTTGCTCTCCCCTAAAATGATTCGGTGTTCATCTTGGCTTGATTGGTCTCAAAGTAATGGCTTTACAAAGATGTGCAATACCTGGTCTTGCTATTTCCTCAAATTTATGTTCCTTTTTGCTCACTCTTACATGACCAAATTGGGAACCATAAAAGGCTACTCTTTTTGGCTATCTGACTTTCTGCTGGCCTTAAAGTCCAATCACATAAACCAGACAAAAACACCCCTAAACCTTTTTTTCCTAGTATCCATTGAATGTCAAAGCATTTTCTGGGTAACTGAACAAGTTCGAGTTCAAGAAAGGAGACTAAATGTACGGTACAGCAAAAAGGCATCCTTCTTGGCTGTGTGACTTTGCGTAAATTACTTAATCTTCCTGAGCCTCAGTTTCTTGGGATGATAATAATACCTGTCTTCTATATTTATTACGGACATTAAATGAAGTGACGAATATATAAAAAGCCACCCAGCATATAATAGCACTTATTAAATGTTAGTTCTCTTCCTTTTCTGTCTGGGCTTCACTTACTTCACCTATAAAATAGGACTTGCCTCATAAGGATCAAAGGAGAAAATCTATGTGCAGATGCTTTGTAAGCTGTGAAGGGCCACGCGTGGTAGTTATTGTGAAACAGGTCATTATGTTTTCATCGTATTTGAGTCAGTCACTCCTTTGGCTTCAAGATATTCCTTAAAGTCAAAGCAGAACATGCATGAGAAATTATCTGTAGGTCCCCAAACCTCCATTTTGAAGGGACTAAAATAGAAACTATCAGTGTTAAGAGCTTTAAGGGTTAAGAGCTTTAAGAGTTAGTAGAAAAAAGAAGAACAGCATTTTAATGGGAGGGGGAAAAATGCCCAAACATCCTTCCAGACAAAAGGACATTTCGAGTACTATCTTCAAAATACAGCTTGACAAGGTATTGGGTTATGAAAATAAATTGTATGTACTCAACCATGTTGTAGAATCTCAGAGACCAAGAGGCTCTCAGGCATTGAGGAATCGGCTCTAAGTTATTTGTTTTTAAATTATCCTCTTAATTCCTGATCACAATAAAATGGTGAAATGGAAATTTCAACTAGATACTAAAATGCCATAGATGTGACACTCCAAGGGAGGCCCTTTAACCATAAATAGAATGAAGAAGCAGTTTGAAGACTCTTGCCCCATTACCCCAGAAGGAGGTGAGCCCCAGGGTCTCTTACCAGGGCAGGGATGGGGGGTGGCCTTGAGAATGGAATGCATTCCATACTTCCTGAGAGTTGTTCAAGCGATTCCTGGATGGGAATCTTTGAAAAACCCACAAAAGCCCCCCAAAAGGAAAAGTCAGTTGTGATTAAGCCTTCATCAAGAAACCTGGAAACTTGGGTGCCTGGGTGGCTCAGTTGGTTAAGCGACTGCCTTCGGCTCAGGTCATGATCCTGGAGTCCCTGGATCGAGTCCCGCATCAGGCTCCCTGCTCGGCAGGGAGTCTGCTTCTCCCTCTGACCCTCCCCCCTCTCATGTACTTGCTCTCTCTCATTCTCTCTCTCTCAAATAAAAATAAATAAAATCTTTATAAAAAAAAAAAAAGAAACCTGGAAACTTTCCCACTCACGTTAGCAAGCTGGGGCCCGGAGTGCAATACGGGGGAAGTTGACCACAATCCCTTCCCCTACTGGAGATTTTCCCTGTTAGCAGCCCTAAGTCCATCAGAGTTTTGGTTTTTACATTGATCAGGCATCCTAATCACTGAATAGAAACTGTATATGTGACCTAAACGGACCACAAAAAAATTAGTCCCTGAAGACCCGAGAGTGAATCAGTAAGCCACCGGCCTGCCTGAGTTTTGGGCAGGGCCACCTCCTGAAGGATCACTAGGATGTGTGTGGGAGTGTGTTTGGATTGTCACAATAATTAGGGAAGAGAGTGCTACTGGCATTTAGAGGGCTAGAGCCTGGGATGCTAAAAATCCTGAAAACTGTCCTCCTTGTAAGGCTGACAGTGTCCCCGCTGAGACACACTCACAGAAGCTAGGACAGGAGCACCCCTTCCCTGAGCAAATTTTTAAAAAGACAGTGGAAGACAAAAATTAAAGCATATTTTGATTATATCATAAGTCATAATTCATGCTTCTTCACCATATCCATTTCACTTGGGTTGAAATGATTTTGTGGGCTCTTTGCAGTGACCCGAGAGCTCTTCTCCATGGCTGCTCAGCTCTGTGCTGGCTGCTTGGCTGCAGATCATGGAGTAGGTGAAGGATCCCCAGCCCAGATTAAACCTGCTGTGGTAACTGAAGACTAGGCTTAGTCCTGGGTTTGAGGATGCGCGGCCAGCCCTGGAGTGGTAGGCGGAACAAAGTCCACGTCCTAATCCCCGAGACCTGTGAATATGCTACCCGGCAAGGCAAAGGGGACTTTGCTGAGGCAATTATTGTGAGATCTTGAGACGTGGAGGTTAACCCAGATTATTGGGTGGGGACAGTGTATTCACAGGGGTTCTTATAAAAGGGAGGCAAGGAGATCAGCATCAGAGAAAGGCGATGTGACAACAGAAGGAAAAGATGGAGGGTTGCAGGTGGCCTCTCGAAACTGGAAGAGGCAAGGAGATGAATTTTAATCTGGAGCCTCCAGAAAGGAGCACAGCCATGACAACACCTTGATTTTGACCCATGAGACCCATTTTGAACGTCTGATCTCCAGGACTGTAAGATGGTTGACCTGTGGGGTTTTGGTTGTTGTTGTTTTAAAGATTTATTTATTTATTTGAGAGAGAGAGCATGAGCGGGAAGGGCAGAGGGGGAGGGAGAGAGAATCCCAAGCAGACTCTCTGCTGAGTGCGGAGCCCAACGTGAGGCTCAATCCCAGGACCCCAAGACCACAACCCGAGCCGAAACCAAGAGTGGGACGTTCAACCAACTGGGCCTCCCAGGTGCCCCATGTTGTTGTTTTTAAAGCCACTAAATTTGCGGTAATTTGTTACAGCTGCGTTAGGAAAACCATGCAGCTGGTTTAAAGTGTAGTAGAAATCTTCCTACTCAGGAGACCTGTAGATCTGAGTTTTTCCTGAAGAGTCTCCACCCCACGACATACCTCTCCCTACGATTTTCGAAGATCCCAAGGAGATACAAAAGCCGGTCGGTGTCTCCCGCCGGACCCTGTGGACATTTGCAGTCATGTCACATTGCCATGTGATAGAAATGTGTGTGCATTGGGACAAGTGTCCAAAGTAAATAAAAAGGATTTCCATTTTTTTTTTAAGATTTTATTTATTTATTTGACAGAGAGAGACACAGCGAGAGAGGGAACACAAGCAGGGGGAGTGGGAGAGGAGAAGCAGGCTTCCTGCCGAGCAGGGAGCCCAATGCAGGGCTCGATCCCAGGACCCTGGGATCATGACCTGAGCCAAAGGCAGACGCCTAACGACTGAGCCACCCAGGCACCCCAGGATTTCCATATTATCTGCAGTTTTCGTCACTAAAATTTCTCACTCTCTACATGGATAGTTGAAAATGTAGCCCATTGCATCGGGGATATCAAACTGCGTTGATTTTCACAAGGACTTCCCTCACCGATTCCTGGACTAGATCCAGTGCAGCCTCAGGTCTTGTGGATATCTCAATTAGCAAGGTGAAATAAAAGAGAAAATAAAGGCCACCTGGGTGGTGCAGTCAGTTAAGTGTCAGACTCTTGATTTCGGCTCAGGTCATGATCTCAGGGTCATGAGATTGAGCCTCGCATGGGGCTCTGCATTCAGAGCCGAGTCTGCTTAAGACTGTCTCTCCCTCTCCCTCTGCCCCTTCCCCCATGTGCATGCTCTCTCTCTCTCTCAAATAAATAGATCTTTAAAAAAATTAGAGAAAATTAGGAGGACATTGTTGCAAAAACAAAAAGAACCTCCTTTACTCAGCAGAGCGGAGCGCATTACGACTATACTTTCAGGGATCATTTCTGTAGTTTGTTACTAAAATGGCAGTCATTACATCACCATTTCCAACATTCTACTACAACCAACTTGAATTTTCCCTCTTTCTTTAGACCATAGGAAAATCTTTAGCTGTAAACTTGAAGATAGAATACAGCCAGACTTTTAGCTTATTTGACAAGGAAAGCTTAGCATCAGATATTTGAATCATTAAGGAGAAAAGACCAGGCTAATGTGTCGTAAAACTAAAGATTAACCAGGAGTCAACACAGATTTGCCTTATGGCCTGCGTTTCACTCATTTAGGTAGGAAAAATATTAATTCACTCAGAACTGGATATCATGCACTGAGTATGGATTCCCTGAGTAAGTCTGTTTTCTCTCAGGAATACTTAGTCTGGCACAGGGAAAATGAAAACAAGTCTTAAATCTTTCCTGGGTAGTAATTTTCTCTGGAGACTTAGAAAAGAGGCATTAATGCGAACTAAAAACTGTCTCTGCAACCTCACTGTGGATGTCAAAGGAAAATGCACAGACTGGCGCCCCGGGGAGCTCAGGTCCACCTTTAACTGCCTAAAAACAAAACTTTCAAATGATAATATGTTTCCTTTTGTCAACTGAAATCTTGGAAAGGACAAGTTTATATGTGTGTTTAATAAAAAAAAAAGGAAGAAGCACAGTAGAGTTAATATTGCACATATGGATCCTAATTTCACTAAAGTCTGACAAACATGAGAAAAATAATCAATGTTATTAATCAGTGTGTAATTATGTTAGTATTCCATGTAAACTTACTACTCAGTATAACACGCCTACGGGCTACGTCAGATGAAGGTCCAATTATGGAAACTGGGGGCATCTGGCATCTGTTTAGCGTTAGGAAATTCTCTGGCTTTCATTGAAGTCCGGCACCTGACTCCTCCGTCCCACCACCTCTTTATCCTGGGGACCTTGTCAGCAACCTGGCCCCTTCTCTAGCTCCATTTAGTCACCCACCTTCATGGCCACAGCCCAAGGCCTGCATGCAGGGGCTCTGACCACACCCTTACAGCCTCTCCCCTACCTCACCAGCTCTCTGACCTTAGGGAGACCTCTTTAACCTAAGACCTCCTTGTTGTTCTCGTTGTGAGCACCTTCTGTAGTTAGCTCATCCAGATAAGATCGCTCAGGTACTCCCCTGAAAATCAGAGCCACGTTAGGGCCCTAGGCACTGAAAAAGTTATGGTGCCCTTGTCCTAGATGTAATTCAAAAGCAGAAGGAAGTCCAATTTCTGATTTGTTTCTCATAGTGACTGCTTTAGTGTTTGTTTGTTTTGAAGAGGTAGAAAGGGAGGGGAGTATTTTTTTTTTTTAAAGATTTTATGTATGTATGTATGTATTTGAGAGAGAGAGAGAGAGTCTGTGCATGAGTGGGGGGGTGGGCAGGGGGCAGAGGGAGAGGGAGAGAGAATTTCAAGCAGACTCTGCAATGAGCATGGAGACTGACATAGGGCTCAAGCTCACGACCCTGAGATCATGACCTGAGCTGAAACCAAGAGTTGGATGCTCAACTGAATGAGCCACCCAGGTGCCCCAAGAGGAGAATATTCTTAGAAAAAAAAATTTTTTTTTTCATTTCTGGGTGTCCCTGCATTGTCTCTACTTCAAGAATGATTTTAGTCTGCTCACTGGGTAATTAGAATCATTTCCCAAGTATTCTCATCCCCTCTGCACACTGCCCCCCCCACTACCCAGCCAGGCAACAGCCAAGGCTAGCTCCCTGTGCTCTCACTTGAGCATGCCTTAGAATCTCCTGAGATGCATACTCTTACTGCTTGCTGCCCACCTCAGCTCCCGCTGGCCGTGCCGACCTCCCGGAGGTCTGCTCTGACCGGGACAGCTCACCCCGAAGCCCTTAGCTACAGGGTCGGCTCATCCCTCACCTCGGTGACTCCGTGGCTTGCAGGCAGCCCTCTCTGCTCATTTCTCCATCTCCTCTGAGGCCTGAGGGAAATTCTGGTACCATCCCAGCCTCTTAGAGTCAGGGGGGCTTGTCAAAGGAGAGACTAACTTGGTCCCTCTGTCTGTCTCGACTTGTCCTACTAAAGTTGCTACCCGAATACAGCTGCCCAATGCTGGCTTGGAAGACACCTCCTCCCAGGGGTTCCAGAGGGAAGCGGGACATGAGTGACTGCTGCCCACACCCCCTGCTGCTCCCCCCTGCTTGTGCTCTCTCTGTCAAATAGATAAATAAATACCTTAAAAAAAGAAAAATAAATAAAAAAGCTCTATTTCTGCCTTCTCTTGGAGTCGTGGCAACACTGGGCTGTAGCAGTCACCAGGACCGGGCTGCCCCAGGGGATAACCCTGCCTGCCCCAGTTTGCTGAAGCCCCCATCACCCCCCAGGGCTTGACGAGTTTCAGGGTTTGCTGAGCCCAGGGCCCCAGCTCTAGAGGGCATTTGTAACCTCTGCCCTCAGCAGCGCTTTTCAGTTAGCCTCAAACCTTCTTGTCGTACCTCTTACGTTATTCCAGACCTTTGTACCTTCCTTAAACTCCTTACTCTCTCCCAAACCCATTCCCCTGCACTCTCACCGGATGACATATTCTACTGAGAAAATTGAGGCCAAAATTACTGACTTTTCTATCTACTGTCCAACCTACAAAGTTTTCTACATTCGTCCTGGTCTTGCCTCCACTCTCAGGATGGACAGTCCTTCTCTTGGTCAAAGCAACCTCTCCAGTGACGCTATTTAAAAACCATAATGTTGGGGGGTCCTAGGTGGCTCAGTTGGTTGAGTGTCTGGCTCTTGACTTCCACTTAGGTCATGATCTCAGGGTCATGAGATTGAGCCCCGAGTCAGGCTCCGCACTCTGCATGGAGTTTGCTTGAGATGCTCTCTCTCTCCCTCTACCCCTCTCCCTGCTTGCATGCTCTTTCTCTCTCTCAAAATAAATAAATAAAATCTTTCAAAACCAAAATGCCTGGCTGACTCATTTGGTAGAACATGCAACTCTTAATCTTGGCGTTGTGAGTTCAAGCCCCATGTTGGAAGTGGAGACTGCTTAAAATAAAAAAAAGTCCCCCCTGCAAAAAAAGCTGTAGGGGTGCTTGGGTGGCACAGTGGGTTAAGTGTCCAACTCGGTTTCTGCACAGGTCCTGATCTCAGGGTATTGGGATTGTGCCCAGCGTTGGGCTCCACACTCAACATGGAGTCTGCTTGAGATTCTCTCTCCTTCTCCCTCTGCCCCTCCCGCTCGTGTTCTCTCTCTCTCAAATAAATAAATAAATCTTAAAAAAAAAAAAACAGGCAAAAAAACAAATAAAAACCATAATGTTTCTTATAATTATAGAAATGACATACCCTAGTAACTATTCAACCAAAGTTAAAAATAAAAGTAATCCCCTCCACAAACCCACAACGATACTATGCCCCCAAAGTAAATATTGTTAAATTAGTGTTAAATATATGGCAGGTATCCTTCCGATATGCACATACTCATACACACACACAGATACAACCCCATATAAAGCTAAACATACATGTACACACGTAATTCTATTGTGTTTTTCCAACCCTGTGATTGTGTATTGTCATACAATTTGTTTTTTTCTACTTAACAGCGATTGTGAATGGCTTTATGTGTTAGTGCATGTAACACAACCTCCAGGGCTGCATAATGTTCCATTGTTTGAGCATGCCATATTTATTAAAACCTTTTCAAAAATTACAGAAGCAGTGCATGCTTACTAAAAATGATCCAAATTATACAGACATGTAAAAAGTGCAAGATTCTTCCCGTCCCATACTCCTCCATACCCATTCTCCCAGAGGTAATTATTACTAGCAGTTTACTGGGAATCTTTACAAACTTTTTTAAAAAAAAGTCAGCTGTATTGAAGTGTAATTCATACGCAGTAAAGTTTACCCTCTGTAGTGTATAAATGCATGTGGTTGTAGAACCAATACCACAACTGAGTTATGGAACGTTTCCATCACAACAAATATTTCTCTTCTGTCCCTTTACAGTGACCTCCTTCCCCACCTCCAGCCCTGGCAACCACTGGTCTGTTTTCTGTTCCTACAGTTTTGTTTTTTCAAGAGGGCATATAAATGGAATTATGCTGCATGCAGCCTTTTGAGTGTGGCTTCTTTCGCTTAGCATAATGCATCTGAGATTCACCCATGTTGATGTGTTCTCGAACCCTTATTTTGTCTAGTACACAGAAACAGTTTTTGTTTCCAAAAATGGATCATGCTATACCTAGGACTTAGATATATACATATACATATATAAACATAAATGTATATATATATTTTTTGTTTGTTTTACTTAAATGTTATAACCCAACTTCACATATCTTCCTTTCTCATAGCTTCCCAGTATTCCATCATATATTTGCTATGTAATGTATTTCCCTGTTCTTCTCTCAATGGACAATCAGGTCACGTCCAAATTTTCACCATTTCAGGCAAGTATAAAAATATGTACCAGTAAAATGCATACTTACTCATAATTTCTTGTGTATGTATAGAGGTATTTCTGTAAGATAGATTTTTAGAAGTGGAACTGTTAAGTCAAAAGTCAGGTACATTTAAAATTTTAATAGATACTTCCAAATTGCTCTCTCAAACTATTGTATATATTTAAATTCCATCAGCCCTGTTTGGGAGTATCTTTTTCCCCATAACCTCGTCAACAACAGATATTAACCCTTCTAATTTTTGTTGCTCATATTGGCAAAATGATGGTATTACTTCCTATCTCTCATCCCTAATGAGATAGATCATTAAATATACATTTATTAACTATTTGACTTTGTCTTCTATGAAATGCCAGTTTATCACTTTTGTCCATTTTTCTATTAGGTTGTCATTTTTATTTTATTTATTTATTAAAAAGATTTATTTATTTTTTTAGAGACAGAGCCAGTGGGGGGAGGGACAGAGGGGGACAGAGAGAGGGAGAGAGAGAGAATCTCAAGCAGACTCCCTGCTGAGTGTGAAGCCCAACTCAAGGCTCCATCTCACAATCCTGAGATCATGCCCTGAGTCAAAACCAAGAGTCCGATGCCTAACTGAAACGGGGTGCCTGGGTGGCTCAATCAGTTAAGTGTCTGACTCTTGATTTCAGCTCATGTCATGATTTCAGGATTGTGAGATCAAGCCCTGTGTAGGGCTCTGCACTGGGCATGGAGCCTATGTAAGATTCTCTGTCTCCCTCTCTCTCTGCCCTCCCTACCCCTTCCTCGCTCACTCGCTCTGTCTCTCTAAAAAAAAAAAAGAGAGAGAGAATTTGAAGGAATTCTTTATATATTAGGTAGACTAGAAATGTTTTTTCTAATCTACTTGTTTATGGGGTTTATAGAAGCTGTTTATTTTGTTATCAATTATATAACACCTTTCTTTATGATGTCTGGATCATATCATATATAGGGAAATCTTTCCACCCCAGGATTTTAAAGCTATTCTCAACTCCAGAGCTTACTAATTCTTTCCTGATAGACATGTAAATTGTTTCAAATTCCCTATTATAAGCAACACTGTCTTGAACACCGTTGTACATATATCTTTGCCTTTGCAGAATCTTGTGATTTTGTATATTTTTTCCTCCTATGTGAGCATGTTTATAAGTTTTTTGGCAAGATTTCTTTTTGTAAGATAAATTTCTAGAAGCTGGATCAAAGGTTAGGCTTATTTCAAATTATATTTATCTGTGCTCTTGGAATCCACATCCATCAGACTATTTTGGGACCTTGTTCCATCCCAGGTATTCCCTGTTTTACATAAATCTTTAGCATCCCTCAATCTATGGGCTCCTTCCTTTCAACCTGCAAGTATGCTCTGGACTCACACTTTCCTAGCAACAAAGCAAAATAAAATAACTTCTTTTGAGTTTGTGGTTTTTTTTTTTTTTTTCTAGTGGCCATCATATCTCTTTTCTTCTTTTTCTAAAATATTTTATTTTATTTGACAGAAAGACATAGGGAGAGAGGGAACACAAGCAGGGGGAGTGGGAGAGGGAGAAGCAGGCTTCCCGCTGAGCAGGGAGCCCGATGTGGGGCTCGATCCCAGGACCTTGGGATCATGACCTGAGCTGAAGGCAGACGCTTAACGACTGAGCCACCCAGGCGCCCTATATCTCTTTTCTTCTAAGCCAACTTGTTGACAGGGTGGTCCACCTTTCCTCATCGTCTGTTCGTACTGCCCACTGCCATCTGTTTTCCACCCCTTGTACTCCACTGACACTGCCATAGAAAAGAGACCCAGGGACCTCCAGGTGGTTTTCCCAATTTCACTCCCTCCTCCCTGTTACTTGCCAATTTCTGTCTCCATGACACCAGCTCTTTCCTGGTACTCACCCTCTTGGTCAGACTTCTTTCTCCATCTCCTTTGAGTTCCTTCTACCAAGGCTCACTCTCTTAACTTTGGTGTTCCCACTGTTCTGTTCTTGATCCAATGCTCTTCTTTCCATACACAGGTTTACCCCATTGATTGTATGTATGTACTCTCATTAACTTAATGCCAACCACACACGTAGGCTGAATAATGTCCCCTGACTATATCCAGGTCCTGATCTTTGGAGACTGTGAATGTTACCTTATTTGACAAAAGGGGTTTTGTAGATGTGAGTAAGTTAAGGCTCTTAAGATGGGGAGATTGTAATCACAAGTGTCCTTATAAAAGGGACACAGAGGGAGACTTGACTATAGAAGAAGCAAGCAAGATTCTACAATGCTGGCTTTGAGGATGAAAGAAGGGCCACAAGCTAAGGAATGTAGTTGGCTTCTAGAAGCAGGAAAAGGTAGGGAAAATTCTCTCCTAGAGCCTCCAGAAGGAACTAGCCTTGCTGACACCTTTAGAGTGGTGGAACTAGCCCAGTGAGATGGATTTTAGACCTTCCACATTTAGAACAGTAAGAGAATAAATCCATATTGTTTTAAGACACTAAGTTTGTGGTAATTTGTTACAGCAACCTCAGGAAAAGAACACAACGCCCCAATCCATATCTCTACTACCTGAACTCTCTTCTGATCATAGAGACGTAGCTGCATCTGCCTGCTATCCTCAAATTTAACCAGACCTAACCAGAACTTATCATCGCCTCCCTCCTCCACCTAGCTTTCCCTGTTTCATTTAATGGAACCACTGCTCCCGGAGTCACACAAGCCAGAACCAAAGGGTCTTCCTGGCCTCCTCTAGTCATCAAGCCCTGTAGGGTTTTTTCAAATATGCCCCCTCTTCTCATCCCTATAAATTGGATTGATCCCCTCCTCAAACCCATTCTCCATGCCAAAGCCAAGACAAGCCTTCTGAAAGGCAAACCTGCCCAAGCTCCATCCTTTAACAACTGCCCAGAGTCAAGCCCCAGCTCCCGGGCAGACCATACAAGACCCTCCCCTTTCTAGCCACATCTGTTAAGACCTTGAACTCCAGTGACACTGAGCCGATTGCCATTTCCCCATTTGTACTGGGTACTCTGGTGTCTTCATGAAGCTTTATGACCTGCCCCTCTGCTGTCCCAGCCTTCTTTCTCTGGTCAGCGTTTACTTGTCTTTATAACTGAGCTCATTTTCCCCAAATGAGGCAGGGCTGAGTGTCCTTTCCTTGTTCTCCTATAGCATTTTGTGTGTGCCTGCCACAGCACAGCAGTTTCCACATGAAAGGGACGTTCTTTGTATGCATCTTGAAGCCAGGACCAATGTCTTATCCATCTTTTAAATAAAGCTCAGTAGTTTGTACGAGGCCTAGTAAATGTCTGTTGAACTGAGTTGAACTGCACTACAGGCAGGGAAAAAAAAGTATTTCATTTGCTCATAATATTTCAAAAATTTAGAAAGTTTTATTTTATAAACTTAATCTCTTCTGACAGTCCTGGGCTACAGCCACGTAGAGCAAAAAGCAAAAACACAAAACAAACATTGTCTGAAAATTCCCAGAGTGAGGCATTTAAAAAAGGAGCAATGAAAATGTAAGTGCACTCTGTGATCAGCCCATCTTTTCAGTGTTCTTTCAAGAGACATATTTGAAATTTTATTGTTCCTTGATGTTCAAAACTGGTCCGAATACTTAAGAAAATGTCTAGGTATTTTGGATTTGACCTTTGACAAGCCTAGAAGTTGACTTTTCTAGTCACCTGTGAAATGTAAATGCAAAGCACATATAATTTAACCCACAGGCATGTATTAGGGTTGGGCACACATTCTGTGTAAATAAAGGAAGCAGCTATTATAGCCCTTTCTTTATAAACAAAGAGAATGTCCTAAATTGATAGAATGGAGAGATCTACATGATCTACTGCTAGGGGACGAGAGCAAAGCTCGGAATGGTGTGTACAGCACAGCCCATTTTCTGTAAGGAAGGGAGGAATAATATATTCTACCATAAATAATCACTGGAAAGATAAATCAGAAACTAATAAATGTAGTTATCTGCAGATGTGAGGTAGCTAAGTGGATGGGGATGGGGCGGGAGTGACATTTCGCAGGATCTACCTTTTCATAGTGTTCAGATTTTTTAGAAAAGATTTTATTTATTTATTTGAGAGAGAGCACGAGTGTGGGGAGAGGGGCAGAGAGAAGCAGGCTTCTCACTGGGCAGGGAGCTGATGTGGGGCTCAATTCCAGGACCCCAAGACCATGACCTGAGCCAAAGGCAGACACCCAATCAACTGAGCTACCTGGGCACCCCAGTGTTCAGATTTTTCAATCATATAAATGTAAAATCTGTTTAAAATAATTGTAAAAAAAAAATACAGTAATATCAGACATAGGCCAGTAACAGTCCCAAGATGATATGTTACCATTTGAGAAGCAATAGTGTATTCTTAGTTTCTAGCCTAGAGTCTTCTTTTATTTTTAACACTTGATTTAGACATAATTTCAAATTTAAAAAAAAATTATAAAATAAAAATAGCACAAAGAAGATCTGTGTGTCCTTTACCAGATTAACCTATCATTAGCATTTAATCCCATATGAGTGCACTCTATTAATCTACTTGTAATTTTGTGTCCGAACCATCTGAAGTTCATGATCCTCTACCTCTAAATATTTCAGCATGTATTTCTATAGAGTATAACCACCGTACAGTTATCAGCTTCATGAATTGGCAGTGATATGATGTGAACCAGAGAGTCTTCCTGTGGAAACAGATGTCTCCTAAACATAAGACCCATCTTAACTTTCTATTGTACAAAATGGACTTTGGGCAATCTACCGTTATAGGTGAGGAGCTCATCAAACACTTCAAATAGTGTCCCAGTCAGTCTCAGATCTGCTTTTCCTTCTCTTGTTTGTGTGAATCAAGCCATTCATTTCTAAAAGCCTGCAGCTTCCCAGTGTCCCAATATAAAAATTCTGCATTCTCCCATTATAGCTCAGTAATGGGCTTGGAATAAGATTCCTCAGTTTTACATTGTTTAAAAGGAATTTTAAAAGTATAAATATCACCTGTTTAAAATCCAATTGTTTGCTTCCATCTGCAACAGTGGTAAATGTGGTCAGGTTCTGGACTTGCCTTTTTTGTCTCTGACTTTGTTGCTGAGCTTGCCCCTGTTGGGAAAAGGAGAAATTTGGATGTGCAGGTAAGCCCAAGAGGTCCACAGACGGAAGGGAGGCTGGCCTTGCCCCCTAGGACTAAGTTGAAGACCTAGAGTCCCATACAGCTATTTAAGTCTACATAGAAGTAATATTTTGCAACCCAAGATCTAGGTTTTGTTTGTTTGTTTTTTTAATTTCAGAAGCATTCCATAAACATCTTAATGTTAGATGTCATGTTTCAGGTAAATGTTATTGAAGAATTATTCTGTCATTAATACAATCCTTGTGAAGACATGGAAAGTGGTAAGGAGGTGACCTTCCTGGGTGGGACACATGTCAGCCTAGGCTGGGGTTTGTGACTTGGTTTTGGAGAGGCTTCTTCCCTCCTACTTCCCTATTGCATCACCACCTCTGCGTTCCCCAGTTGCTATCCACAGAACCCCACCTTCCTGGGCCACTGGGGCAGAGGGACATGTTATGCTATAATTTAATCAATCTTTTGTAGATGGAAACATGGATTTTTTCTTTAAAAAATTTTTTTTGGCCTATTATGTTTACAACAACTTGAAAATCCTTCTGTTAGTATATAGCTTTGTTCACTTGTTTGATAGTTTCTGTAGAATAAATTTCTGAAAGTGCGGTTGCTGGATCAAAAAGTGTGCTTCTATTTTTGACTTTTGATACCTCCTGCCAAATTGTTCCCCAGAAATTGTGCCACAATTTACAGTCCCACTAACAGTGTATGAGAATGTGGTGTCTTACTCTTAGGACCCTCCTGGTCTCTGGAAGCTTGCAGTTAAAAGTCTCTGCTGAGACATCAGACTGTCTGGGTTCACACCCTACTTCTGCAACATACTAGCTTTGCTCTTTCATAAATGATACAATCTTGCTAAATATTTCCTTTTCCCTTCAAGGGGAATGATAATAATACCCTTCTCACAGGGCTGTCCTGGAAATAAATGAGATACTGGCCCTCGTTACTTCTTCTAGCTCCAGTCCAAGCCCCAAGAACATCCTTTCAGCTGCCTTGTGGGTCTGAGGCCGGGGGCAGAGCCAGGCACCAATACTGTGGACAGTGAGCCTGAGGATGGGCCGCGGGAGGGAGCTAGAATACTAAAACAGTGCCACCCTTTATTACCTTATGTGTGTGATGACACATGACTGAGGTTTCAAAACCAGGTTTTCTGTTATTTATTTGTTTTTTGGTAATAGTTTTTTTTTTTTTTAAGATTTATTTATTTATTTTAGAGAGAGAGAGTGCAAGTGGGAGGGGCAGAGGGAGAGAGAATCTTAAGCAGACTCCATGCTGAGTGAGGAGCCCCACATGGGGCTTGATCTCATGACCTGGAGATCATGACCTGAGCTGAAACCAAGAGTCAGGTGCTTAACTGGCGCCGCCACCCAGGCGCCCCAATAACAGTTTTTTTGAGGTAATGTATATATCCTATAATTCACCTACTTAAGTGTGTAATTCAATGGTGTTTAGTATTTCCAGAGGTGTACAGCATAAGTGCAATCAATTTTAGAATATCTTCATCACTCCAAAAAGAAACTCCATAACCTTTAGCTGCCACCACCAAACTTCTGCATCCCCCCCTTCCCCCAGCCCGAGGCAACCCCTAATCTACTTTCTGTGTCTATAGATTTGCCTGTTCTGGACATTTCATATAAATGGAATTCTACAATATGTGGTCCTTTGTGACCGGCTTCTTTCACTTAGCACAACGTTTTCGGGATTCATCCACACTGCAGCAGGCACCTATCCTTCATTTGACAAATAACATCCCGGGGTATGGATATACTGCAGCTCATTTACTCAGCCATCTGCTGATGGACACGTGGGTTCTTTTCAGTTTTTTGCAATTACAAATAATGCTGCTATGAACATTTGTATGCAACTTTTTGTGTGGACGTTTTTATTTCTTGGGTATATACCTAGAAGTGGAATTACTTGGACATTTGTTGTTTTTTAATATGAATAATGTTGTAATGCATATCTTGGAAAAAGACTAGGGAAAAATGTCCACGTCAAAGGAAAAGAATATAGATCCAGGGGTGTTTGGGGCTTAACCTCTCTGAACAACGCATTTGGCATCTGTAAAATGGGTTGTTGTAAAAATTAGAGGTTGGATATAACAGAAGGTCCTTGGTACACAGTAAATCCTCAAAACGTGATAGCTACTATTCTACACCCGCCAAACCTGGAGGTAAAAATGCTCGTGGGCCTAGCCTCTTCATCAGTCCATCCTGTCGATAGTATCAGGTTTCCCTGGTTTTTCATTTTTATGACCTCGTATTTTATTTTGTCAGCCCCAGCATGACCCTTTGGTAACTGCCAGACTGATACTGCCTGCAGAAGGAAGCCGGGCTCTGCCCAGAGTAAGCTGTTCCTTTTCATCCTCGCATCGAGCTCCAGCTGACTCCTCCTGCTCGCTGACTCCTGTCTGCACCCCCACTGCAGGCCCTGCTCTCACATCCCTCGCATCTGGGAGGCACAGCAAAGACCACCATCTGCCAGTGTCTTCTGTGACCCCGGCACCATCTCTTCTCTCCCGCTTCTTCCCCATTGTCATTTATCCCCTCTAAGCCCCCTGGCATGTTTTGTGATTTCACACCAGTCTAGGCTTTCTTTTTCCACTTTGTTGAGCATTCTGTTAGGGGGTGGAAAATTTCCTACCAAAGTCTCCTGCTCCGTGCTTCTAAAGATAGTGGCATCTTGTCCTCAATGTCTACCCTCTTTCCTCTGTAAAGTACCACGAGCTCCTTGTCTCCCTGGTGGATTCACTTCACCTTCCCCTTAAGTGTCTGCCGTTGAAACCAGCAGTTTGCTCAGTTTTTAAAAGCCTGGCGGAGCTGGACCACGTGTCTGCCCGAGCTGGGAGGGCTTTCTTGCTTCCAGATCTGGCTCACTTAGAACCACTTGACCCATCATGCCCACTGTCAGGCCACTCATTTCTTCGGCAGCCATGGCCAAGTGCGTGGATCAATCTTTCCTTGCACTTGATCCATCTGGTTGAACACTTCCATTATTTCCAGGCTCTCTTTGGGTACCATATTCTGGCCATTTTCATCTTGCAACAATCCTCTCTCTTCTCATAGACCTTTGATTTTTGAAGGGAGTGTTCTTGTTCTTGTATGACCTGCTTCTGCTCTTAATACCCCCATTCTGCTTCATCTGTTCTTTGATTTCACTGTTTCGGCCCTGGTGTCTTCACCTTGGTTTTATCTGTCTGTGTTCTTCCTTAAATGCTTCTGTGGCAAGATCTATTTTATTCTTGGAGGCCTTTGGCTATATTCCTTTAGAATATGTGTCAATGTGTCAATGAAAAAAAAGTTCCATCATTCTGAAACCTTTAAAGGAGAGCATGACTTCGGTTCCTCACCCCTTTACCTAATTCTCTGCATTTTAAGAAATTAATTTCAATCTCTGCCATCGCATGAATAGAAATAATAAAATCTTTCACTCTGCATTTTATGATCTCTGACATTTTTCTTACGATACTCTCAATCCTACTATATTCAAATGGCTAGCATTGGCAGCAAATATCCTTCTCTCCAATGTAATGACATTTAAATTTGAGTAATTGATGGACCTTTAAAAAAAAGAAAAAAGTCTTCTGGGCCCATACCAGTGACCTAATAATTTTATTTATAATAAATTGTTATTTTATTTTATTTTATTTATTTGACAGAAAGACACAGCCAGAGAGGGAACACAAGCAGTGGGAGTAGGAGAGGGAGAAGCAGGCTTCCCACAGAGCAGGGAGCCCGATGCGGGGCTCAATCCCAGGACACCCTGGGATCATGACCCGAGCGAAGGCAGATGCTTAACGACTGAGCCACCCAGGCGCCCGTAAATTGTTGTTTTAATACAGATATGGTTCTGGCTAATTTGGACAGTGTATTGATTTTAGCAAGCCTATGGTGACTCAATTCTCTTGCCCTTTTTCTCCAAACTACCCTGAAACTTTTGTTCATGAGGAACATTTATGTGCCATCTTCCTCTTTTCTTTTCTCACAGGTCTTTGATAATTATAGCAGTGGTATGACTGACCCCAGCGGGGTTGAAAACTACCAGAGCAAACATGGGCCCGAAGCCTGTGGGATGCCTGCTCATGAGGTGGGCCTACAGGTCGTTCAAAACATGCTTTTGTTTTTCTTTCTTCTTTTTCTTTCTTCTTTCTTTTTTTCTTCTTTCTTTTTCTTTCTTTCTTTCTTTCTTTCTTTCTTTTTTTCTTTCTTTCTTTCTTTCTTTCTTTTCTTCTTCCTTCCTTCCTTCCCCCTTCTTTCTCTTTTTCTTTCTTCTTTCTTTTTCTTTCTTTTTTTCTTTCTTTCTTTCTTTCTTTCTTTCTTTCTTTCTTTCTTTCTTTCTTTCTTTCTTTCTTTCTTTCTTTCTTTCTTTCTTTCTCTCCCTTTCTTTCTTTCTTCTTTTCTTCTTTCCCTCTGAACTTTTTATTGGCTTCCTGCTCCCCAGAGCGTACCCTGCTTCTGCTGCCTCAAGGCGTCAGAACTATGGTGGCATTGCTCTCAGACACCACGCTGCCATCTTCAGTCCTGCAGGTGGTGGTCTTCTGGATGGTTTGCGAGGAGTTGCTGCTATCCAGAGCGTCACCAAGGCAGAAGTGTTCCCCGTTTGCCAGCAGGCAATGGTAGGGGCGATCTCAGCCTGACCTTGAGCAAGGCCTGGTGCTCCTGGATCTGGCACTGCTCCTCTTTCTGGGTCTGGGACAGCTCCGACTCCACGTGTAGCAGGACCCGTTGAGCTGCTCCATCTGCTTCGTGTAGCAGGCCTCCACCTCCCTCAGGCTGTTCTCCAAGTTGGCCTTCAGGTTTCTCATCAAGTCCTGGTTGATCTCCAAGGATTGGGCCGCATGTCTCAGCTCTGTGAGAGTTATCTCAGCTGCTCCTATCTCAGCGGTCTGCAAGGTGACCACTCTGGTGCTCTCCTCAATCTGCTGGGACCAGTACGTGTCCAGCTTTTCTTGGTTCTTCTGAGCCAGCTCGTCATACTGGGCCAGGATGTCTGCCATGATCTTGAGGTCCTGAGGTTTTGGGGCATCCAACTCCATGGTCAACCCAGAGGTGACACTTTGGTTTTGTAGACCCTTTACTTCCTCCTTGTGGTTCTTCATGAAAAGTGGCTCCTCCTTGAGAGCCTTGATCTCTGTCTCCACCTGCAGCCAAGTGACATTGCTATCATCAATGACCTTGCAGAGCTGATGGATGTTATTCACAGACTGGCGCATGGCCAGTTCTGTCTCATACTTGACTCTGAAGTCATCGTCGTCGGCAGCAAGCTGGGTATTGGCCACAGAATTTGCGAAGATCTGAGCCCTTAGCTCTTGATTGTCTTGAAGTAATGCCCCAGTCTCTGACCTTCTCTAAGTGTTCTCGGATTTTGATCTCCTGTCTCTGGTTATCAGCCTCCAGGCTCCTCACTCTCTCCTAATAGGAGGCCAGAGAGTCATTCAGGTCTTGCATGGTCTCATTCTCACCCTGGATGCCCCCTATGCCTGCCAGACTCCCAACTATCCTGGTGGCCAGGCCCCCAGAAGCTGGTGGAGCGGGATATGGAGAGATCAGGGAGCTTGAGCCCTTGGCGCCTGCCTAGATGCTGGCCAGCCAGACCCAGTGGCTGGGCGACTGCATGGAGCCCAGGGACCGATAGTTGGAGGAGGAGGGGAAGTGGGTGGTGAAGCTCATGCTGTTCGGGGAGTAAGATGAGAGGCCAGGACTCAGGCTCAGGCCACTGCTTTCACAATTATTTAGCTTGATTTGGAAAGCCCTTGTAGAAAACATTCACATCTCTGTTACTGTGTCTCACAGGCTAATAATAAATACCTCATACAGAGGTCACCTTTTGTTTGTCCACTGCCCTAGCACCTTTCCCAAGTTGCATGTGGCATTTCCCCCAGCCTCATGCCTTTGCTGTGCCCTGGGGAGGTGTCCTGTGCACATTTTCCTTTTTTGGCTTTCTTTTTTCTTTTGGGGGTTCATATCTGTAAATTATTTATTTTCTCCCAACCAGTTCACTTCCATGATCTTTCAAATTTCCATATTGTGTCTTTTAAACAAAAACCTGAAAATCTGAACTCAAATGGCTCTTCCCCTGTTGAGGGATTTGATTGGTCCTAAATCAGTCCTTTCACACAGATTTCTCTCTTCAAATGCAGCTCTATTTTTTAAGTCAAAATTACATCCAGATCCTCTCTGTTTGGAGACTTCTAGGCTTCAGCTCCAGCCTGTGTTCTCATGGGGTCACGGAGACAGCTCTAGATTTGGGATTAAGAGATTCCCAGAGAAATTCCTCCACTTAAACTACAAAAACTTGGAATCTCTTAACTTCTCTGAGGCTCATGTTTGTCATCTGCAAAGTGGGATAATGATAGCTACCATGTCGTGATTCTTGTGATTTCATGAAATACTGTATGCAAAAGCAGGTTCAAAATTCTATCTGTATTCTGTATTTTTAGTTGAAGCTCTGCTCACCCTAATTTCATGTGTTTTTCTTTCTGTCCTTCAACATCTCCTTTGGAAGTTCTCCACTTTTTCCTTTGGCTCATTTTTCTTGGCTCAACTTCTCAGTCACTTCAGTCTTCCTGATTAATTAATTAATCAATTGATTACTCATCCATTCTTTCGTATTTGGATGAAAATGTTGACATCCTGACAGTTGATGTCAGACTTGCTGGGAGCAGGGAGATTATTTGGGGGTAAGGTGACTCCCAGAGGACATGTTTTCCAGGAGTCAAGACAACACGAAAAACACTAATTGCCGATGTGGAACTGAACAGAAATCAGGAGGAAGGGAAGAGTAGGAAAGTGAGGAAAGGGGGGCGGGTGGGAGAGGGGAAGCCGTCAGCAAGATGGTGGGAGGAATAGGAGCCTGCCAGGGCTACACTGAGCAGTGAACAAAATCGTGGGTTGGAGGGAGTGGGAGGTAGTAGAAGGTCATACACATAAAATCTGGGGTATCTAATAATCTACTGCAGCTTGTCTGGTTGCTGTGATATAGACTCTGCTAAATCTTTGGTAAGCTAATCACCCATTGGAGTAGGCTTTCGGGGAAATCATGGAAAAGGGCTGAGTGCCAAGATGAGATCAAGATGGTGGGATTCAGGGACAGCAAATCCATTGGAAGTCAGAGGTGACCACAATAACTCCCTGGAGATTCACAGACAGTGTGGCAGGACTTTGAACACCCACTAGGGAAGGATGGGGGTTTGAGCTCGTCTGATCTATGTGAAGGGGATGGCGACTCCAGTGACATGCAGACATTCACTCGAAAACATAATATGTACCCAAAGCCAGCTATATCCTCCTCGGATTTCGGTTCCATCTAAAGAAAGCCTATCACCCCATTATTCCTCTGAGTAACCTCAGAACTAGCTATTTTTAAGTGTTTTCTATATTCTTTTACTCATCGAGAACTAATTTTCCCTCGTGGTTTCTTCCCATACCTCTTGTTTACTCATTTACTCCCACCGACTTTATGTTTACCTGTTTCTTTTCTTCAACCTGAAAACCATCTTCATTTTCTACCTCCCTTTCTCAAGTTCCTCCTCTCACCGACTTCCCAAATTTCTGTGGGCACTACCTGCTCAGCTGTGTGTGCATATTTGTGTGTGTGCGTGTGCGTGTGTGTGAATACTTGTTTCCTGCTCTTGCGGCTCGCATAGCAACGCCAGCCTTGCTTTTGTTGTGAAAGATTCTTGGATTGTTTATTTAATACTCCCTTTTGCTTCACAATATTTGCAAAATCTAGTTTACAGAGAGAGAGAGAGAGAGAGAGAGAGAGAAGGTGTGTGTACACATGAGTGTTTATCTATTGGAGATAACATACTGAAGTATTTCTAGATGAAATTATGCTTGGGATTTGCTCTAAAGGAATCCAGAAGGAGAGAGGCAGAGGGAGAAGTTGAGGGCTGGATGCTATAGGCTCAACAAGATTGACCATATTGTTGAAGCTCTGTGATGAGTACCTGAGAGTTCAGTACAATATTCACTCAACTTTTGCATATATTTGACAATCTCCACAATAAAAACCTTAACTAAAGACTGTTTATTAAAGATGTGTGTGGGGGTTAGTGAGCTCCAGAGCCAACACATTTTTTGTTTCACTGTCCATGACCTCCTCCCCAGCATGCCCCCATTCTCAGCAAGCCATTTCTAAGCTCTCTTTTCATGTGGATTTGCTAGCAGGCTTATTTCCCTTCGGTTTAGGATCTTGTGGAAGGCAGGGGTAACTTCTTACTCATCTCTGTGTCCCCGGGCCTAACAAAGAGTGTGCTGAACTGAACTGAACTGAGCTGAAAAGTGTCCGCCCGCGAATCCCCAGCCTTGCACCTCCTGACACAGCCCCTCATCACTGTCACGGTTTTTGCTGGGCCTGTGAATGTATCACAGGGGCTTCCAGCTGAGTGGAACCACAGCACATCCATGCAGGGCTTACTCCTCGGCAGATGACAGAACAGCCCTTTTGGCTTTCTACATAAGCCGCCATATCACCACCAAGCGCTTTTACTGGCCGGTCCTTTTTCTCTTATACATTCCCTGGGATAATTCCGATTCCTTTCGGATCTGAAGTTCACATGAAACTTCTTACTTTGAGTGACT
Organism: Halichoerus grypus; assembly: GCF_964656455.1. Taxonomy (NCBI): domain Eukaryota; kingdom Metazoa; phylum Chordata; class Mammalia; order Carnivora; family Phocidae; genus Halichoerus; species Halichoerus grypus. The sequence goes on along the minus strand of NC_135715.1, from coordinate 122,982,097 downwards.
GCAATTGTGAGCCTAAATTCATGCTGGGCTCCTGGCTACAGAGTCCCACTTTGAGCAGCCTCTCTTCTCTTGCAATACATCTTCCAACCTAGAGGAGAGAATGGCGTCCTTCTCTTCTTCCATCCTTTGGGTTGTTGGCCCTCCTATCACCCCCACAAGAGGCAAATCTAGCAGTGCCACCATCCTAGCTTCCCAATTCCCTTATCACCCTCCCCCGTTTACTCTTTGCTGCCATTTGGCCCCAATCTTCAGCTTTCCTTTTAATTCCTATTCTAGGCTCATTTTATACCATCTCTTATAGTTTTCCTGCTACTATAGTTCTGGCAGCTTCTAGAACAGTCATCCTGGTACTACCAGTGCTCTCACTACTCTTGAAATGGCTTATTACAAATCTCAGTGTCTCTTTTGCCTTCTTCCTAGTGTGCCACTGGGAAGGTTAAACTGGGGGTGGGTGGGTCAGGTGTTATTATGCCCATTTGACAAGAATCAGAAGGCTGAGTGGCTTGTTTAAGGTTTAAGAACTAGTAAAAGTCAGGGGTGCCTGAGTGGCTCAGTCAGTTAAGCGTCTGCCTTTGGTTTTAGGTCATGATCCCAGGGTCCTGGGATCCAGCCCTGTGTCGGGCTCCCTGCTCAGCAGGCAGTCTGCTTCTCCTTCCCCCTCTGCCACTATCCCCACTCTTGCTCTCTCTCTTGTTCTCTCTCTCTCAGGTAAATAAATAAAATCTTTAAAAAAAGAACTAGTAAAGGTCAGAAGTAGAAACTTAGTCTCCTAATCTCAGTCCAGTGTCCCAGCTAGTATCCACCATCCTCTTTGTATTTTGTTATTGTTCCCTGGGGAGTCGTGGCTGACCTTGAACTTCTGTGCATCGACAAGAACAAGTGTGCCTTGCAACACTTACCTTTCTGGAATATTTCTGACAATGGTCCAGAGGACTGGGAACTGAGCTAAGCCAAAGTGGTGTGGTTAGGACTCACTGTCTTATTGATTCATGCTGGCACTGACTGAAGTCTCAATATTGTCTCCAACAATTTTCTTATTTCTGAAAAAGAGCCAAACAGTGCAGGGGAGGAGGCAAGATGCATCAGCATGACCACTGGACTTTAGCCAAGCACTTTTGGAGTTCCAGGAACCAGAGATAGGCATGGCACCAGGTCACACTCCAAGGGTTATCAACCTGTAACATGATGGCCTAGAGGACTGACCACTTTTTTTGGGTCAAGACAAGTGCTGATTGTTGGATAACATTATTAATGAGAGGTGCAGATGGTGGAGCTAAAAGTGACAGCTAAGCTTTGTAGAAAAATGATGTGGCTGTCCCCTGCTATCACCTGAAGATCCCCTTGGCTATTCACGTGTGAGTATACGGAGAGAGAGAGAGAGAGAGAGAGAGAGAGAGAGAGAGTGTGTGTGTGTGTGTGTGTGTGTATGGTGGAGGGTAGGAGAGCTAGAGCAGGTTCAGCTTGGCAACACTTTCCCTCCTATCCCCACCTCCAATTAAAATCAACATCTAGGGACGCCTGGGTGGCTCAGTCATTGAGCGTCTGCCTTCAGCTCAGGTCATGATCCCAGGGTCCTGGGATCGAGCCCCGCATCGGGCTCCCTGCTCCGCGGGAAGCCTGCTTCTCCCTCTGTCAGCCACTCCCCCTGCTTCTGCTCTCTCTCTCTGACAAATAAATAAAAATTTTTATTAAAAAAATAAAATCAACATCTATACCCTAACCACAATGCCCTACAGCATCATGACCTCCCTAGGTTCTTGAGCACGAACTTTGTGGGAGGCCCTGAGCCAATCTCCTGCTGCAACTATAATTCTACCTTTCATCCTCGATTGCTTTAAAGAAGAGAATATGTTTGTAACAAATATAAGTTTTTCATTTTCCCTCACCAAACTTTCAAAACAAACTTACGTATTTATGTGGGGAGCCGGAAATGACCTTTCACCTCAAGTGAAAGCTGGAGCATCTGAGGACAAACATACCAAGAAGAATCGCTCCTCACGTTTGCATAGAGTATTGACCTTTGCACAGCTCAGAGTATTCCTCTCCCACCTCTGTCCTTCTGAAAGAACTCACTGTGGGTGGAACAGCTCAGGGTCAGCATCAAGGAGAGGGCTTATCCTGGGAGGTGGAGTGGAATACTCAAGTATTCTGGATTCTTCCACACCATCCACTTCTTCCACAGGATTACCTATGTAAATATCAGTGGGATCCTGACCTGGACCAAAATGAGGCCCAAGAAGGCACTGGATTTATAAATTTGGATGCTTTATTATCTAAAGTCAAAAGAGAAGATACAAAAGCTGTTTTATTTACCAAGCAAGTGCACTGGGCCTATGGAAAATTTTGGTCCTTTTCACTAAGCTGTCCGATGTTTGCGGCAGTTGGCCAGATGGCTGTGTTTTACATTCCAGCTTAACATTTTCGAGGCTGCTGAATAATGTAGATCCTTTTCAGCGGAGTGACCTTCTCCAGGGCAGGCCTGGGTTTTTGATGTGCCATGTGTATTACTGCTGGAAATTTATGGCTGAGCTAAAGGTGAGAAAGAAAGAAAAAATAAGCGTATTGGAACTTTTTGGTCATGCAGTATTACAGCAGCAGAAAGCAACACAGCTGGTCAGGAGAACTTCACAGCTCCGGTTGCTTCTTTCATATGTCTTTTTCCCATACCATCTCCAACTCTGCACTCACATGTGTATGCATTCATCCAGGTTTCTCTCATGAGCTTGCTTCCGATTTTGAAAACCATAAACTATATTATACACAAGATAATATGCAGAATATACGTATGCATTTATATGTACGATTTGAAGAGACATTTTTAAAGGTAGAAATGCTTAATTATATCTCATCAGTCTTCCAAGATTAACAAGTATCCTGGTGCATATATGCATATGGTGCATATATTCTAAGGAGGCTGTAGGGGACACCAGAGAAGATCCCACAGGGGAGGAACACCTCCATTGTCAAAAGATCAGAAATAAAGAACCTCTGAAAGATGTTGGGGAGAGTTAGGGTCAGTTAGTATGTTGAAGCGTGTGAAATGGTTGTTTTTGTAGGTAAACAGTGGTCCAATATTGGCGATTTCATATGGTTCAGTCTCAACAGCCTGGTAAAAAGAAAGCTGAGGAGTGATTCATAGCTTCAGGTAACAAGAGATCTTATTAGTCATCCCATGGAAGATATCTGTGAGGAAAACAGCTCAAGTGGCTTTCAATGAACACAGACTGAGATTTTGACAATAAGAGGAATTTCATATGGAATCGAGAGATCTTATGGAATTTACACTAAGGACAGCTTCAGATGGAAAAGATGCTCAATGCTGTAAGCAATTCAGATGTAGTATTCCTAGGAGAAGAATTTGGACCCAGTGACCTTTTGGGTCCATTCCAATTCTTGGTTTCTAAGCTGATCGATACAAATACCTAAGGACACCTATCTTAGCCAGCAAGGAAGGGATGCCTCAGCTCACGAGGAATTTAACTTATCACTATAGAACTTAGATGCCCTTGCCCTGACACTCAAGTTAAATAAAGGGGGAGATAAACTGCTCATGACCCCAAGCATCACATTGTTCATGATTTGTTTGGGCTCTTCTAAGCCAGTGAAAACATATGTGCCTTATATCTCTTCTCAAATGCCCCTGAGCTCTGGGCACACAGCGTTCCCTTTCATGTGAAACTTGACTCCAGAAAGTCCTTTCTTCTTGGTCTTAAACAATTAAACACACTAGAAGAGTATACACTGAAGTTTTAACAATGGTTATCTCTGAGGGATTATGGGCAATTCCCCGTCTTCTTCTTTACTTTGCCTGTCAGTATTTTTCTAAAAATTTTTCTTTTACAATGAGCAGGCAGAAGTAATATCACAATGAAACCCAAGGATGGTCTCTGCTGGTGTTCTAGGAGGAAGGGAGAAACACAATTGAGGTATTGGTCATAAATGTTGCTTTAGAATCTAAAAAAAGAGCCAGTGACTTTTTTTTTTTTTTGTCAAATCAATTATCATTGGGCCACAGGACATTTTAGAGTGTGGTAAGGGCAGAGTGTTATGTTTTTCTTTTAACATTAGAATCAAAAAGAAACTTAAGAGGCCACTAACTTCAGTAGTTTTCTTCCAGACTGGTGTCTTTACTGTCAACTAGAACAGATGGATTCTTTCAAGTTGGCTCTAAACCACATACAAGAGATTACAGGTGGGAGGGATGCCTGCCAGTTTACTTCAAGTCAAGCACAAGGTGAAGGGAGTGAGAAAGGAAACAAGTAATTTGGACATAACAGAATGTGGGCAAGTAGCGAGGTGAGACGGGGCAAGATGACAAGTTGTCACTGAGGAGACAAGCCACAGAGTGGCTTCTTTCGTTTAGCATCATGTCTTCAAGGCTTACCCATGTTGTAATATGTGTGAGAATTCCCTTCCCTTTTAAGGCTGAATAATATCCCCCTGACTGTGTATATACTGCATTTTGTTATCCATTCATATGGATGATATGATGATGGACATTTGGGTTGCTTCCACCTTTAGACTATTGTGAATAATGCTGCTATAAACACTGGTGTATAAACATCTGTTCAAATCCCTGCTTTCAGTTCTTTTGGGTATACACCCAAAAGTAGAATTGCTGGATCATAGAATTCTATGTTTAATTTTTTGAGGAACTGCTATATATTTTTTTTAATTTTATTTATTTATTTGACAGAGAGAGACACAGCTAGAGAGGGAACACAAGCAGGGGGAGTGGGAGAGGGAGAAGCAGGTTCCCTGTGGAGCAGGGAGCCCGATACGGGGCTTGATCCCAGGACCCTGGGATCATGACCTGAGCCGAAGGCAGACACTTAACGACTGAACCACCCAGGCGCCCCGCTATATTGTTTTTTATAGTGGCTGTACCATTTTACATTCCCACCAGTAATGCACAAGGGTTAGGGGCTACATTTTTACTAAGGCATTTAACAGAGGTCCTAAAAGTTCTGCTCAACTGTTGAAGGGGAGGGGACTGTTGGAGATCAGAAGGAATGGGAGGCTGTCTGTGGGGCCTGTCGGCCATCTGTGAACTGAACTGGGAAAGTTTAAGGGGGAAAAAAAATCAACACGAGTGAGAAGGAAGTAGAAATAATTCTGGCAAAGATAACAGCCTTAGGGAAACAGCCCATAATTATTAAATTACAAATGTACAGGTTTTAGGGAGCCCATAGCAGGGTTGTCCAGCAACTCTTGAATATACAAGAGAATCAAGTCCTCGTTCTCATATGCTCCAATCCCTCAATGGGGAACACCTGAATGTAGAAGAACTTGGGGGTTGTGGGTGGAGAGTCTATAAAGAGTCTTCCATCAGAATTGAAACTGTCAGTAGGGGCTCCTGAGTGGCTCAGTCGTTAAGCATCTGCCTTCGGCCCAGGTCATGATCTCAGGGTCCTGGGATCGAGCCCCGCATCAGGCTCCCTGCTCGGTGGGAAGCCTGCTTCTACCTCTCCCACTCCCCCTGCTTGTGTTCCCTCTCTCACTGTGTTTCTCTCTGTCAAATAAATAAATAAAATCTTAAAAAAAAAGAAACTATCAGTAAAATGGTCAACCTCGAAATGCCCTAATTCTTTGCTGTAGACTTTGTATCAATGGTGATAGGAAGATTGTATTTTCAAGCTGGAACCAGAAATAAGTAGGAATAGCTTTCCAGAGTACAACCACCAACCAGGCTACAGGCCGGCATCTGAGCTTTGGTGAAGCTTTGGATTTTTCATCATTAGTCTTTATAAAATGACCGGGTTTGTAAAAAAGAAAGGTGTTTCTTGTCTGATTCATTAGGATAAGAGAATCTCAGGTAACCCCATAAGAGAAAGAATTCAAGGCCAGTGTGTGTATAAGGATTTCTGTCTTGCTGTGACTCCATCACATAAGGGGCCACATATTGAACTTGAAAAGCAGATCAACAGAAACTCCCACATGGAGAATCTACCTTCATCTTGGGTAGCTGTGACCTCAGAACCTATAGTTTTCGTTTCAGAGAAAAAAGCAAAAGAAGTATAATAAAACTCGTTATGATTGGAGCTGGGAAAGAAATTCTAGATGCAAGGAAATCAGTGGCAGGTTTTGGTTTAGAGCCCGAAGGGAGGTAGTATTCGCAGACTGGGAGCTCTTCCATTCATCTTTCCAGGGTGTTAACTTCCAACTTGAATGTTGGCACTTAGATTTCCACACCCCGTTAAGCAAAATGCTTAAAACAAAACATTCAGCTTGAGTCCATGAAATTCAAGGATACTCCTACGGTGATGTTCTTCTACAGAACAAGAGAAACCTTTTTAGATTTGCAGATGCCTTTGAGAGTTTCCGCTCCCTCAGGATCCCATTTCCCATACACCTCACTAACTCTGCAATGGTGACACACTTGGCAACTTGAAAAGTGCCCCAACTTTAACTAGGCTTCAACAGTCCACCCCCCTCCACACCATAACCCAACCTTGTTACTAATGCTTCAACTGGATACTTTCATGTTCAGAGTGGCTTCACAATTATTGCCAAATTTAACTTCCATAACTGTCTAAAGAATTATATTTGGCAGTATTATCCTCTCTCACTCCCTGCCTTTAAAAAAAAAAAAAAAAAGATTAAATGAACGACCGTAAATCTCAGAGGAGCTACATGACTTCTAAAAGGTCAAACAGCCTTGAAGGAATTGGTGGAACTTGGTCTGAGGCCCGTTCTCCCAGATTTTCAGCCGAGGGAATTTGGGTTACATAAGCCTTTTTCTGCAGGAATACCAGGTTTTATGGCCTCTCACCAGGCAACATGACTTCTCTCATTAAGCAGGGCTGGGAGAGGCAGGAAGGGCTGACTGGAGAGGTAAGGAGGGAAGGAGAAAGGTAGTGGGAGAGAGTTCTGTGTGCAGGGAGGAGTTGGGGGAAATAGTGGGAAGGGAAAATTTCAGGCTGCTTCCCACTTAGATTCATACAATTACAAGCTTTGGGAGATTGTTTTTCAATCTCCCAAATCTCAAACCCTAGGTTGATTTTAAAGTAGGGTATCCAGGGGTGTCTGTGTGGCTCAGTCAGTTAAGCGGCTGCCTTAGGCTCAGGTCATGATCCCAGGGTCCTAGGATTGAGCCCCGCATTGGGCTCCCTGCTCAGCGGGGAGCCTGCTTCTCCCTCTGCCTGCCGCTCCCCCTGCTTGTGCTCTTTCTCTCTGACAAATAAATAAAATCTTTTACAAAAAAATAAAGGAAGGTATCCAGAGAGGAGTAACATATGGATAGAAATGTCTTGCCATGTTTAAGTGGTTGATGAGATCCTATGAATAGGACTGTCCTCTTACTGCCTTAGACTTTTTTTTTTTTTTTAGAGAGAGAGACAGAGAGTGCACACATATGCGTGGGGTGGGGGGCAGAGGGAGAGGGAGAGAGAGAATCCCAAGCAGGCTCCATGCTCAGCGCAGAGGTGATACAGGTCTCGATCTCACAACCCTGAGATCATGACCTGAGCTGAAATCAAGAGTTGGGACGCTTAACTCACTGAGCCACCCAGGCACCCCACTGCCTTAGACTCTTAAGTTCTTGCATTGGTATGAGAATTAACATGGGTTCTTGGAACCAGACATAATTCTAGCTGAGGGCATCAATGAATGTTACTAAATGCAGAGGATATAAACCTCATTTCTGCTACTGTATTTCTTCTGGCCAATTGTATATTGTTAGGTCTTCATGACAATATATATTGTGGGGGCAATGGTTATGCTGGTGGTAATCCATCAGCAGATATCTATATTTACATTTCTCTATCTTTTATATATCTTAATTTTTTTTGTATGAGGCAGTATAGTTTATGCATTTTTTCACTTAAAAAATTATGGTATAATTTATCTACAGCAAAACATACCCTTTTTAGTGTACAGTTCCATGAGTTTTCACAAGTACATACAGTTTGTGACCAAAATAAAAAGACAGAACCCTCAACCCCCCAAATTCCCTCCTGTCCCTTTGTGGTTAACCCCTCCTCTCACCCCCAGCTCCTGACAACCACTGATCTCAACAGATCTATTTTTTTAAAGGCATTGGTCTTTCCACCCCAAGTTGACCTTTACTATAAAATCTTAGAGGCTCCTGGGTGGCTCAGTGGGTTAAACGTCCGACTCTTGATTTCAGGGTTGAGAGATCAAGCCCTAGTTTAGCATGGAATCTGCTTAAGATTCTCTCTCCTTCTGTACCTCCCTCCTTCCCTCCCACACTGTGCGCTCTCTCCCTCTCTCTTAAAAAAAAATCTTATTATGCTTCAGGCTGAACTATGAATTCAGGGACGATTTTTCTTAGTGGTAAGAAAACACATGGATTCCCACTAATTACCATATTCAAGATAGTCATACATGGTGATCTTGGGACTTGATTTTGTTGCTGGCCTCTTATCCTTTGCCTGGGATTCTGAGTGTTGTCCTATAGGATACCCACCCGGGAATAGAAGCTAACACTCATGAGGGCTAATTGCACCTGGCTCAGCTAAGTACTTTGTGTATATTATATAACTTTGTTTTATTCTCACATTTTTGTGAAGTGGATACTGTTAACCACATTCCCATTTACAGATGAGGAAACAGGGGCATAGAAAAGGGAAGAGATCTCAGTGGCAGAGCCAGCAGGAGACACGACTGATGTCTGATACCAGCCCTGTTCTAACCAGTAAACTGTGCACTCTTAGCCACAGTCCTACTGCAGTGCACTTTGAGCTCAGTGTTAAAGTTGTTTGTTTTTTTAAATAGGTACAGTTGCTGTTAAAAATATTCGTAACAACACACCATCTCAATGTTTTCTTACGGTTTACAATTTGTTGTTATTGTTGTTGGTTTTTCTTTTAATCTGTGAAATAAGGAAGTGATATTTTTAACTGAATGGAAAAGAACTCCTCTATGTCAAGACATAAGCATAAATGTCTATAAAAAACAATGTAGACTCTGGCACGGTAACTAATGTATAGCATAATCGACCTCTACTGACCACTTTCTTTAAACATTTTATTTTGGGCTAACATATATCCTAGAGGAATGTGTCTAATCCCTCCAGTTCCATTTGCAACTGTGCACAGTCCGTGGCCCCCGCAGAAGCGGCGTTTCGTGGGCAGGTGTGAGAGGACGTGGGATGCAGAAGCCGGCAGGCTGTGTTGCTCTGGCACATTCATCCCAGCCCTTCTTCTAAAGCCAGGAAGGCAAAGAGTTGTTTATGACCTCAGCTCAAATCTATTTGTGGGAGAACCAAGCCCCCCACATTAGAAGGCTTTGTAGCTGTAGCCTATAATCAAGATCTTGCCTTGTACTGGGGCACCTGGCTGGCTCAGTCAACAAGGCATGCGACTCTTGATCTCGAGGTGGTGAGTTTCAGCTGCATGTTGCACATGGAGATGACTTAAAAAAAAAAAAAAAGATCTGCCTAGTACCATCTGCCTGGTTACATCCCATGGACTTTGGACACGCCTGCTTATTTCACTGCTACCAACCAGAGTGCAAACAGGTTACTCTGTGCCAGGCACTGTTCTAAGAGCTTCATATGTACAAACTCACTCATCCCACGCAACAACCCTGAAAGTATATACTCTGCCTTAGCTCCTTTTTTTTTTTTTTTTAAGTAGGCTCCATGGGGGCGCCTGGGTGGCTCAGTTGTTAAGCGTCTGCCTTCGGCTCAGGTCATGATCCCAGGGTCCTGGGATCGAGCTCCACATCGGGCTCCCTGCTCTGCAGGAAGCCTGCTTCTCCCTCTCCCACTCTCCCTGCTTGTGTTCCCTCTCTCGCTGTGTCTTTCTCTGTCAAATAAATAATAAAATTAAAAAAAATAAAATAAAGTAGGCTCCATGCTAGACATGCAGCCCAACACAGGGCTTGAACTCATGACCCTGAGATCAAGACCTGCGCTTAGATCAAGAGTCAGACACTTAACCGACTGAGCCACCCAGGCGCCCTTCCTTATCTCCATTTTACAAATAACTTATCTAAGGCACAATAGAAGTAATTTGCTCAAGGTCATACCAATAGTAAGTGGAGAAGCCGTTACCACGTGGAGGCCCCTAGAGGTCTAGCTGCTCAGTTTCTGCTCCCATCTCTTCCAGACCCTGATTTTGGCAGTGACAGCTAGTCTTCCTTCTATAAATTATGCACAGTCCTGTCCCTTCAATTAACGTGAGAGCAGCAGAAAGAGTGGTTATTCGTTGCTTTCAATGCAAATTATCTGCCCCCTAGAAATAGAATAAGGACCCTCACTTAGTTTACCTACAAAATTTAAAAACAAACTAGTAAATCCAAAACCGAACCACTGTCGATCTGGTAAGAGTTTTCTGAGTTTCTGGAGCTACTCAGAAGAAATACAAGATATAGAAATAAAAATAGCAACGGCCAGCCACCCTCATAAACAGATTTTCCTGGATAAACTCAGCCAGTGCCTAGAGCTCCTCCAGCCCTAACCTGTGCAACCCTCCACCCCCCACCTTCACCTCAAATCAAATATTGCCTTGTGGGTACGCAGTGGTGGCGAGAGAGGCCCCACACTGCCGAATTCCCAATACATAGGCTGCTTTTTTATAAAAAACATGCCAGTGTTTCTGAGGAATATTTGGGATGGCAAAGTACAACTCTGCCAGTTTGGTGCCAGGATTCTTGCCTTGTTTTCTATCTTATTTTTGAAATGACTTATTAAATAGACACTAGGAATTTGGGAGAAACAGCTCTTCTCACCAAAACCTCTTTGTGTCCTTGGACTGAGAGCAGAGTCTTTCACAAGATGGCAAATCTCTGAGTTGGGTAAAAGCTCAGTGCTCAGTGCTCGTTCACCCATGCAGCCTGACTCGCTGGATAAATGCTGACTGGGAGCGTCCCGTGAGGGGCCTCACCCACACCCCCGCTCACCTTCTCCAGTGTGTCATTCAGAGCATCCATAGCCTGGAGTTTGGCAACACTTGCAATGGTACTGTAAAGATGAAACAAAATTTCATATAGGACTGGAAAACTTTCCTACTAAGGAGGCTAAATGATTGATACAACGGACTATCTACTTGGCCTTTAAGCTTTTACTCTGCTTGGCAGTATCCAGAAGAAAAAAACATTCTACTTCTGTGTGCCCATGTGCTACAAAAATCTTTGTAGGCCAAATTATTATTACCGGTGTATTTTCATTTCATCTTTTCATTGGAGTATATAGCTTGGTGACTCTTCATAACTAGTCAAATCAGCCGCCCCCAAGGATCACCACTACCCTGACTTAGAGCCCCGCAGATTAGTTTTGACTGTTTCTGTACTTCATAAAATGAATCACAAAGCATGGGCTTTTTTGTGTCTGGCTTCTTTTTCTCAGGTCAATGTATTTTGTAGGAGAGCATCAATCAGGGCTGAGCCTGCTTGTACAATTTCTTGATGGAAACTTTGCTCTTGGCATTTTTTTTTTTTTCTGGATGGTTGGCGTTGGTGAGTAGAAGTTATTAGGAAATGGACATAGACTGATGATACTTAGAAATTTATTTTCTCTGATACATTTTGCAAAAGCCATTCTCCAAGATGTCAGGAGGGATGTTTGTCCATGAAAATGAGGCCCTCATATCTCCTGCACGCATTCCTCAAGCAGAGGAATGTCAACAGCTGAGGTGAATTGAGGGTGGAGCGAATGAAGTTTCAGCTTCAGGGCCCTCCCCCTACACCAGCTCCTTCCCAGTCAGGCCGGTGCCCAGACCTTTCATATCTGTAATGTTTTACTATTTTTCTTTAAAGTGGCCCCCATGGGGCGCCAGGGTGGCTCAGTCGTTAAGCGTCTGCCTTCGGCTCAGGTCATGATCCCAGGGTGCTGGGATCGAGCCCCGCATTGGGCTCCCTGCTCAGTGGGAAGCCTGCTTCTCCCTCTCCCACTCCCCCTGCTTGTGTTCCTGCTCTTGCGCGTGCGCTCTCTGTCAAGTAAATAAAATCTTAAAAAACAAAAAAGTAGCCCCCAAATCCTACACACATCAGGCCCCAAAAACCTATAACTGTTGATGGTGAATAGGGCAAGAGAGAGAGGGAGTTATTTCTTGCTGTTTATGTTCCTCAGTGGTCCCATTCTCGTTTAAGATTTTATCTATTTATTTGAGAGAGAGAGAGCATGAGAGGGGAGAGGGTCAGAGGGAGAAGCAGACTCCCCGCTGAGCAGGGAGCCCGATGTGGGACTCAAATCCTGGGACTCCAGTATCATGACCTGAGCCGAAGGCAGTAGCTGAACCAACTGAGCCACCCAGGGGCCCCCCTTCTCATTTTCTAATAAGTATTAGAAAACAATTGAGTTTTTAAAGAGGGTTCCAATCTCCACTTTATTACTCTCTGGTCAACTCTTCCTACAGCGTTCGGCTGACGTCAGAATTCATAGTTAAGTCCCCGTTTCCTGAGGTGCAGGGCAATGAATGCCCTGTCCACTGTCTGCCAACTGGATGTCATTTCCAAGCCAAGACTTTTTAGTTCCCAAGCCCCTGGCCCAGACATGTTAACCAGGGTCACCATAAACAGGGCTTAGGCTTGGTCAGGTTTTAGTAACAGCATAAAACCAGCCTGCAATTCAACAACAGTCTGGTGTCATTTCAAGTGCTTTCTCTATTCTAAGAACTGTCCTAGAGGCTGGGTCAGAAGATAAATGATATGTGACCCCTGCCGTTGAGGATTTAAAGACTTAGCTTTCATTATGTGACAGTTATTTTCTGATATCAGAAGAAACAAAAACGTACTGGTAATGGGGCAAATGAGCATTTCATTTTAAAGTGGAACAAATCCTCAGAAAATTCCCTTCCCAGAAACTGGGAAGAAAACTTTAAAAGAGATTTTGATATAATTTCATGTGAAAGAGCCAGAGAAATTCCATAGTCTATTTCCCTCTGCATTCCATTTCTGAGACTACTCTTTTTTAAAAAATTTTTTATTGTTATGTTAATCACCATACATTACATCATTAGTTTTTGATGTAGTGTTCCGTGATTCATTGTTTGTGCATAACCCCCAGTGCTCCATGCAGAATGTGCCCTCTTTAATACCCATCACCAGGCTAACCCATCCTCCCACCCCCCTCCCCTCTAGAACCCTGTTTGTTTTTCAGAGTCCATCGTCTCTCATGGTTCTTCTCCCTCTCCGATTTCCCCCCCTTCATTCTTCCCCTCCTGCTATCTTCTTCTTCTTCTTCTTTTTTTTTCTTAACATATATTGCATTATTTGTTTCAGAGGTACAGATCTATGATTCAACAGTCTTGCACAATTCACAGCGCTTACCAGAGCACATATCCTCCCCAGTGTCTATCACCCAGTCACCCCATCCCTCCCACTCCACCCCCCACTCCAGCAACCCTCAGTTTGTTTCCTGAGATTAAGAATTCGTCATATCAGTGAGGTCATATTATACATGTCTTTCTCTGTTTGACTTATTTCGCTCAGCATAATACCCTCCAGTTCCATCCGCGTCATTGCAAATGGCAAGATCTCATTCCTTTTGATGGCTGCATAATATTCCATTGTGTATATATATATATATATATATATATATATATATATATATATATATCTCACATCTTCTTTATCCATTCATCTGTCGATGGACATCTTGGCTCTTTCCACAGTTTGGCTATTGTGGACATTGCTGCTATAAACATCGGGGTGCATGTACCCCTTCGGATACCTACATTTGTATCTTTGGGGTAAATACCCAGTAGTGCAATTGCTGGATTGTATGGTAGCTCTATTTTCAACTTTTTGAGGAACCTCCATACTGTTTTCCAGAGTGGCTGCACCAGCTTGCATTCCCACCAACAGTGTAGGAGGGTTCCCCTTTCTCCGCATCCCCGCCAACATCTGTTCTGAGACTACTCTTATACTTCTTAAGGATGCATCCCTGAACGTCCTCTAATTGACTCCGTTTGAATCTCTCTTCAACTCATCTGTGGAAACCATGTTGAAAATGGTCTCTGAAGCGCCCCCATTACCTCCTTGGAGGAGCCAGTTTTGCACGTTTCTTTCTTTTTGAACACAGTCGTTTTCCTTAACCACAGTCCAGTGGTTGGGCCATTTGTGCACCTGCCCAGCCCACAGTTCTCTGCTGAGCTTGGGGAATGGTGCGTTTTGTCAAGGTTACAGCGGAAGGAGCAGGGAGAAACGAACTTCAGTATCTCTATGCCTTCTGGCTATGCCAAATGTAGTGGCCATTATTTTCTAAATAATTGAGTGATGGATTTAAAATAACCCCCCCAAAAAAACACTTATTTTTAATAAGAAGACTTGGGATAGCAGAAAGCATATTATGAAAACAGGGCCAGCCTAGGGACATTATTTTAAAGGCTAATGTGAAAATAGGATCAAGGAACATGAGTCAGGTTTGGAGGCACTCAGGATTGTGCTTTTTAAGTACAAGGCAGCTGGGCTGGCTGCAGAGAAGAGGAGGATGTGGGCAGTGAGGGGGCCCAGAGAGAGTCTTCTAGAAGGTAGCCACCTTTCACCTGAATGTGTCTTTCATCTTTAGCCCCTGTTACCACTCCTCAGCTGGCTGCCTCTAACCCTGCTCAGCAAAGGCCTAGGGAGCCTTGGTTTGTCCTAAAATGCAGGGAGGCCTCTGACTTCTGGAAGCAGAGTCACTCAAAACTCCTTGAGGTGATGAAGGAGAAGAAATTAAGTATTTCTTACCTTGTTTTCTCTAATCCTGTTTTTTTGGCATGTCTCTCCAGGACGCCAATTTCTTGTTTTTTGGAAATTCGCATTCCTCCAGCCTTTACTATAAACAAATAAGCATCAACACAGGAGTAGTGGTTAGAATAAAAAGAGTAGGTTTGCTTTTGTTATTCAAGGTATGAATTTAGATTTGAAAAGAATTTTAGAACTTACTTTTTGAAGACCTAAACTTTTATCTAAAACAACACAATAAAACGTTACCTTGAACTGAATAGAAGAAAAAAAATACTGTCTCATGCAGACAAGGTGGGAAAGGGGAGAAGGGCTGAGGTCTGCTTGTTTATGTTCAGAGAGCAGGAACTGAGGCTAAAAAAAGCAGCAGAGGTTTACACCTTTGGTTTGGGAGGAGAATAGCAACATACTCCCTTAGACATTTCACTGAAAACATTTTTTCTTGTTATCAAACCAATTATGCTCTTTATGATAGCAACAGACAATCACAATGTGACCCTCTTGTTTTCCCACAAGATTAAAGTTTGTGCAAGGCTTGCATTTTTTTTTTTTTCTTTTCAACTAAAGCATTCAAAAGCAGATTCCAAGAGATGAGCCAAAAGTCAGGGCATGCAGTGGTAACAAGCATTTAATTCAAGAGCGATGCCTCTGATCCCACCAGAACCCTACCTTCCATCCCAGACCCCAAACCTCCGGACGTTGGCCAAGCTCAGATGTTCTAATGAGTAATTAAACTACATTAATAATCCTGCCATTCAGGAGATCAATTAGTGTTAATTAGGCTACAGATGACCTAACAGCAATTCAAGTGTTTAACAGTGTCAGATGAAATCAACTTTTGAAAAGGAACAACCCATTTCAGATTGCAAGTCAAAGCAAATACTTCTTTCTGTTCCCAGGAAATCTGCACATCTAAAATCTGACAAGGTCAAATGAGAAAAAGCTAAATGGACATTGATTTGTTTGAACCTGTTAATTCTTTTTATGGAAATGTCAAATTGGCAAATTCTAAAACTAGCTCCAATAAAATGAAAAGTAAGGAAAACCTATTTCTTGATGCGCTTAGGAATTTGACTTTATCATTGTTCTTTAAAAATTATTATGTAGTTTGTTGATTTTGTGAAACATGCATAAGGCACATAATTCAAAAAAGCATGAAAGGGTCTGCAGTCTCCCTCCCACCATTATTTCCAGTCCCTAGTTCACCTCCCTAGATACTGCTAATGTTAGATGTGTCCTATGTGTTCGTCCACAGATACTCTACGTATTACTCTTGTTTAAATGGCAGCATAAGATACACATTGTTCTACATCTTGCTTGTTTATATTTTTCATTCAATCATAAATTTTGGAGTAAATTCCCTATCTATCTATAAATAGAGAAATGTGTTGTTCTTTTTCACATCTGCTTTAAAATTTCATTATGTTAACGTTCTGTATTTACTTAACCAATTCCCAAATGTTGGACATTTCAGATGTTTCTAATTCATTGATGTCACAAACAATGCTGCAACAAATATCCTTTTATATGCATAATTTTGCACAAGTGCAAGTATACCCGTGGGATAAATTCCGACAAGTGATCTTGTTAGTTCTTAAGGGTATGCGCATTTGGAATTTTGTTACATCTTGCCAAATTGCCTTTCCCAGAGGCTGTACCAGTTACAACCTCACGAATAATGATGACAGTGATTGTTTCCCCCTACTTTTGGCAACAGTGGGAGCTGGAAAATGTTTGGTTTTCTCGACCAGTAACTTAAAAAAGAAATATAACTTGTTTTAATTTGCATATCTTCTATTTTACTAAAGGTTGAGCTTGTTTCTGTGTTTTAGAAGCCATTTCTATTTTCTTTTTATGAACTGCTCAGTTTTTTTGTCCATTTTTTTTCTATTTGACTTCTACTCTGTTCTATTAATCTCTCTGTCCATTTACATGCTCTAGCAACTCTATTTTAATGAATGTAGCAGTATGTACATATATATGTATATATATTTATTAAAGAATAGTTAATACACAATGTAGCATTACATTTCAATGTTTGATAGAGAGTTAGTCCTTTTTTGCTATGTTTCCTTTGCAGAATTTTACTAGCTATTCTAATTTATTTTTCCATATGAACTTTAAAATCGGTTTGTCAATTCTTTCACAAAAAGTCCTGCTGGTATTTTTTTAATGGCCTTGCTTTAAATTTATAGATTTTTATTTAAAGGGAAAATTCATGTTTATATTCCTGGCTACTCTCTATTCAAGAACATGGTATGCTTTTCCATTGCTTACATCTTCTTCTGGGTCCCTCAGTAACTAGTTCGCATAAATCTTACACATTTATTGTTAGGTTTATTCCTGAAGCATTTTATCTTGCTTGTAGCTGTTGCTATTGTAAATGGGGTCAATTCTTCAATTATAACTCTGACAGATTGTTGTTCTTATATCATTGATTTTATAACCAGACCTTATTGAGTTCTTATTGTTTGTAATAGTCTTTTTGTTGATTCGTTTAGGTTTTTCAGGTAAAAAAATTATATAACCTTTAAAAAATAATAGTACTACTTCCTGTAGAATAATGTTAAATAGTTGTGATGGTTGACATCTTCATTATACTAATTTTTAAGAGATTGCTTTTAGTATTTTCCCATGAAGTATGATGTGTACTTAGATGGATACACACATACAAATATATATGCAAATATTATATATATTTATATATTTTTTCATATTAAGGAAATGTTCTTCTATTACTATTTCATTGGTCTTCAAAATTACAAATGCCTTTTTAGCATTCATGGATATGATCCATGCTTTTTGTCCTTCATGTGGTTACTTGTATTAACAGATATTAATCTATAAAGATAGATTAATGGATATCTTACTATCAAACCATTCTTGCATTCATGGAATAAACTCCACTTGGTCATTTTGAATCACCAAGTTGTTTTTTCATTGACTATAAAAGCTTCTCATTAGAATTTTGTATTATTAGAGGCAGTCTAGGAAAAGAATGCTATTTTTACACATGGTCTGCTTTAAATTCATGCACACACAGAGAGAGACACACATTATATGAGAAAAAGGCATACAAAGTAATCAGCAACAGAAATCAAATGATGAGAAAACATCTTCTGAACAGCCATGGAATATAGATGTGATATAAACCAAGGAACGGCTTTCCCAGGAAGACTGAGGTGGGTGTGCCTCTGTGTGAGGGGGTTGGTGTTCACAGCACTGCTGTCTCTCTAGTGCTGAGAGGAGCCAAACAGGAGGTCTAGAGCTTGGGCCTTCAGTACTCCTCCCAACTGTGTTTTTCTTTCTCCTTGTGACAAGTGCTTTTGAAATATGGAGTTCTGTAATTATTTTCTTATTAATATTCCTTGTGTTTTCCCTGATGCTATTGTTTCTACGTATTTTCTTCTACCTGGACTGATTATTATCACCAACTATAGAAGCAAACTTGTTAATAGTTAAAATAAGCAATAGTTAAAAATGAGATGCCTTTGGAATGTTGAGTTCTATGCTACTGATTTGCAAAGATCTTGACAACCTAGAGAAGTCAAGAGGAGAGGGACCAGTGTGAGGAAGGAAGCCATGTCACAGGAGGAACGAGGGAGTCTGGAAAGATCACTTCTGAAGAAGATAGACTCAAGAGAATATAGGTGCCATCTTCAAAGATCTGAGGGGCTATCATGTGGAGGAGGAATGATTTTCTAGTGAGGAAATTTTTTTTTTTAAGTAGGCTCCAGGTGTGGGGCCCAATGTGGGGCTCAAACTCCCCACCCTGAGATCAAGACCCTGAGATCAAGACCTGAGCTGAGATCAAGCGTCAAATGCTTAACTGACTGAGCCACCCAGGTGCCCCTCCTGGTGAGGAAATTTTATGTAGGGTCAGATAGCTCTACCCCCACTGAGCTCTGGGACCTTGAGCAGGTTACTTAAACCCCTCTAAGACTCAGTTTCTGCATCCTTCAATAATACTAATTGTTCAGGTTGCTCTAGACAATAGAGGTGACACAAGCACCTGGTTCACAGTAATTGTTATTACTCATATTTATTTGATGTTGTTCAAGAGGAGAGACTGAAGACCAAAGGATGAATGTTCCAGAAAGGCAGAGCCTGGCTACTAGCCTGGCTAGATTGTATTATTCAAAGGGAAGTAGGTTGCCTAGTACAATAGTAAGTCCCTTGGCTCTCAGTGTGTTAAAGAAAAGGAGTCCACCTGCCATGAACATCTCAGAAGGATTTGGGGGAATTTGCCGGAAGTTGAACTAGGTGATCTTTATCGTTAAGTCTTTGCCTCCAAAATAAAATCACCTTCCTCCCTTTGGAAAGAATATAAGGCACTAAAAGAGAAGTAAATGCCAAAAGAAATTTAAGAATGCATTCTTAGGAATGTTCTTAAGAACAATAAAACAGAGACATTTGAAGGGAAAGTAAAAATCCTCCTAGAAGATTCCTACTTCCATCCAGGAGTCTTTGAATCCTCTCTGTGATGGGGCTCTGTGCTCTAACTCAGTGATTTAGGAAGCATAAGTAAACCACACACACCTTGGATTTTCAGAGCACAGTTCTTGTATCAAACTTGTTCTGGTGGGTAATGTGCTTGGTCAGCCATGTACAGTACAAAGACACAGAAGAGAATATCCCCATACTCTACATGGATATACTAAGATATAGATTAAGGCTCTCACTACTTGGGGTGACTGAACTAGATGGAACCAGTTTGTGGAGGGTCATCTTCAAAGCTCTGCTGGGAACACTAGTCACACCTGTCTCCCAGAATCGAGATAAACCATTGTAAATAAATATTTACAATCCAACACAATCAGATACTTGCCCATGTTCAATAGACCAGATAGGTCCGACTCATGAGAACTCTTCGAAGTTTCACTGTATCTAACTTAGCTTACTTAAAGTTGTAATAATTTACACAATTCCATGTTTGGGACTATATTGCCTTTTGAACTTCTGTAGAAGGACCAATTGGAATTGGGCAAGGTAAAATATGAACTGATTTAACATTTTAACAGTTTTTTGAGTACAAATACATAAGGATAAGACTTTAAGCAAAATGAACTAGAGATAAAAAATGTAAAAGAGAGAGATGCCCTTCTGGATAGTTTCATTAGAAAATCTAAATTTATGTGGGGAAAATGAACCTTTGCTTTCCTATCTCTGAGTAATCATTACACTCTTGTGGCTGCTTTTGTAGTTTATAACTTTGCAAAAATAGGCCCTTGAGTTAAGGATGCTATATGATAATTTTCCAGTTAAGACTTTCCAGACAACAGTGTTTGGTAGAGGATAGTCAAGATAAAGAAAGACACATCTCCCCACAAAATAACCTTTTTTCCTTCACTAATCAGTTGAAAATGGAGGGAAAAAGCTGAATAACACAAAGGTTTGTGCACACTCTGCCTTGTGACTGAGCTGTTATATTTGAAGATTTTAACTAAAAGGTTAGATGTTTGCAAAACATCCACTTTGCACTTATAGTCAGTTTGTCAGCCCATTTTAAGATGTCAGTCAAGACCCAAAAGGGAAGTCAGGAAAAGGTGGTGAAGTAAAGAGAGAGGGCTCTAGAGCAGGAGAGCTTTGGCATGGGGCCCACTTTATTTTCAGATCTCAGCCCCATGGCCCCCACTAGCTGTGTGGCTTTGGGCAAGTCCCTCAACCTTGCTGACTTTTAGTTTGCTCTTCTGTGAAACAAGGATGATGGCGCATTGCTGTCTATAGGGCTGCTGCCGTGTCTAGGAAAGCAGCTGGTCTTGCAGTCATCCAAACCCCTGTCCCCGTGATGTGTGGGGGAGTGGGTCTCACAACCTCTCCTCGAGCCTCACAGATCAACCCCCATACGTTGACTTGAGCAGAGTGGAGTTGAGAGATGGAAGCCTTCGGTGTTTGTTCTATTTTAAATGATCCTGGCCCTTAGGTAGCTATGGTTTCCCTCTCATTTTCTGTATTAGATTCACACTAGGGCATGTCTCCAAACTTCCCTCTCTCATTAGTGAGGCAGAAAACTGATTCTCTCTGGGGGTTCCACGGTGACCCCTCTGACGGCTCTGATTCATTTGACTTAAACCCAATTACAACCTGCAAGAAATACAGAAAAACTCAGGAACTCCTGCCCTTTCTAGTTCCTCATGTACTTGGCTTCCTCCTATCACCTTCCGCTCACGCATTTTTGGCTGTTCATATAATGGGGTTCTTCTAAAACTGAGAGCGAGGCAAATCAAAAAAGTAGAAAATCCAAAGCTAAGCTGACTAGTGCCTTGACCACCTCATGTTTAATATAGTCTTTTTTCCCAGCACAAATTATAACCAGGGCTAACCAAATTGAGATGTATACTATATTAACATACATGAAAGAAACATGGCTAAGCACTCCACACGTAGGTGGGACAGAGTTACAGCTGGTTGGTTTCTGAGAGGTTTCATTTTTAACCATGATGAGGCAGGCACACGTATCTTGTCCATTTCCTTCCGTTCCCTTCTGTTCTGACTGCCTAGGTCGGGCCTCATGCAGCCCTCGAACATCAGGACGTCCTGCGATCGATCGGGGAGGATCATTCCTTCTGCCAGCCGTGTGTTTCACTAGACCTGCATTTTAAGAGGACTAACATTCATGCGCCAGGTGCTTTACATGGGTTTTCTCCTTTAATTGTCATAACAACCATATAATATCGATGCTGTTTATTAGCCGCTGCTTTAAAGATGAGGATTCTGAGGCCAGAGGTGTGGAATGAAGGCAGAGGTTAAGCAGAGGCCCTGCCCGATTCCAAAGGCGGTGTCAGACCCTTCCCGCCATATCACACCTGCTGCCCACTTTCAGGGATCTCTATATTGCTTATAAAAATCAGGTGAAGGATTTAGTGGTGTTTTGGCAATGAATTATTTTTGTTCCGTAAATAAAATTTTGCACCATAGCAAACTGGTTCAGACTTAAAATATGTAGCAAGACAAGCTGAAGGATGAGGTTTCTTTGTTCCCTTGCTCTCAGTGGGGAGGCAAAAGTCTGCCTTCATCTCCATTCTAATTATCCCAAACCTCTTATCTGTAGTGTCACAGTTCATAATAATTAATTGTCATGCCAGAGGCATTGTGACATGCTTGATGGAGTCATGGTGTGCTATGTACACAGAGTAATTAGCAATCATTAGTGGTGGGACAGAAAGTTCCTGGTGGTTTCATTCAAACTTTCATTTGGTTAAGTTTATCTCTGTGTTCTTTGTGCATAAATGTAATTTAGCAAGTCGGGTTTTAGCTTACCCGTTTCATGAAGGATTGGGGTGGAAGTGGCGGGAAGACAATGTGTTCTTTTTTCTTTTTTTCTCTCTATTATGAACGTCTCTTCTGATAATTTGCATGTATATTTCCTGACCATTAGTTAGCATCATTAACTTTTTAAAATTTATTTTATTTTATTTATTAATTTTTTAGAGAGGTGGGGAGGGGCAGAGGGAGAGAGAATCCCAAGCACACTCCACACCCAGTGCAGAGCCTGATGTGGGGCTGGATCTCACAACCCTGAGATCATGACCTGAGCCGAAATCAAGAATGTGACGCTCAACTGACAGAGCCACCCAGGTGCCCCCAGCATCATTACCCTTAGATACAGATAATGTTAACCACTGCTAAATCCAATTATAAGTATAAAATGTCAGGAGTCTGCCACAAGAAACCAGGGCATGGTGCCTAGAACTTGGAGCTCAGAATTAGTAGCAAAATTCGGATTCTTTTCAGGTGGGCAGTCCACCAGAAAGCCATCGAAACTCTGTGTCAGTTTTTGAAGCTTTCTGCAGGTTATAGCTGCCAGCATCTTCTGCAGCAAAGATGACTGAAATAACCTCGGCTTAGGGGTGCCAAAGCATTATGCCAATAAATAAATTTTGTCAATGGAGAAAGGCAAGGACAAAGTGCTCGAGATTTTGAGATGTTTCTTAAGGAAAAAAAGAAGGAAGGCAGTTGCAAGAACATAAAACTGACTAAAAATAGTCCTGCACGCCTCAGCCAATCTATATGAACATATGCTTAAATACAATAAAGCTAATTTCCATATTTCAGAGAGCATAAGTTAAAAAAAAAGAGTGAGAGAAAACTGTGGATACTTTGCAAAACACCTTGATTGCTACCTTTCCCAGTCAGCCCCCTCCAGGGCTTGGGTCCGTATTAAAAAGTGCCCCTCCGCTTGATGACAAGGCAAACTACATTCTGGATTAACCCCGCCCAACCCCAAAGCCTGAGAAGAAAGAGAAAAATAAAATTGCTGTCCTCTGTGCGGAAGCGGGTTTGCCTGGGTCCAAAGTCAGAGGATGCACAGTCAACTTGGGGTGACTGGGTCTTCGAGCTGGCACCTCTTGGGAAGAAGGTTGCCATGGCAGTAAATCTTCTTCCTGTGGGGGTGTCGCTGCTCACCTACAGCCCGGGAGGGAAGGTCCAACCTTAGCTATCCCTTTTCACAAGCTCTGAATCCCTTATACCTTCATCTGTAATGAGGCTTTAATTCAAATGGGGCTTGACAAATCCTCAGGGGGTTTATTCACAAGCCCAGAGAGTTCTAAGACGTAGGAGGCCATCAGGCAGTGGGAAGTTAAAGCAACAGGGGACGTTGAGAACCCCGGCTCTGCTGGGCGCCCCCGTTGCAGGCATTGATGGAGAGAGGAGCAGTGGCTGCTCTGCAGGATGGCAGAGGGCAGGTGGGTAGCCTACCTGCAGGAGGATGCCCCCCTTTCAGCGGGGAGAGCAGGACTTGCACTTCATTTGCCATAGCGCATGCCAGCGCCGGTGCCAAGGCCAGGACGATGCTCTGGAGGCTGAGTACCAGCACCTGCTGCCCCCGTGCAGCCTGGCTTTATATGCGCAGGGGGCGGGGCCCCCTAAGGGCATTGCTGAGCAGCAGCAGGGCTTGTCACCGAGCTTTCTGGGAACCCACCTCTCCTTGGCAAGCTTTCTCTTAGGAGGAAACTTTCTTCTTGATCCCTTTATCTCAGAAAGCAAGATAGACAGCTGAGGGACACTCCTATTTTCTTTTGCCAGAGGAAGGGGAGAGGATGAAGTTCAGTGGAATCCTTTTTCTTCTTAACTATTCATCCATCAAGTACATATGGGGCACCTACAATGTGACAGGCACCACAAGGAGGTCAAGATTTTTGTTTCAAGACATCTGTAGTCTTGCTGAAGAGACAACTAGAAAACAAAGCGCGATGTCTTTGCCCCAGCCTTTGGAACTGTGAGCATTCATATTAAGAAAAGAATCGGGGACGTGCACAGAGACTTCTGTTCAAGGATGGCAATCATGCATTTCTCTTTCTTTTCTTTATTTTTTAGGATTGATTGGTATCAATATCAACATCCCATAATAGACAGGGATAGTTAAGATATAGCCATGGGAATCCTATGCACACATTACTATTATATTCTCAGATAATATTTAATGATGTGGAAACTTTCATGATCAGTGAAAAAGTAGGCTAGAAGCCAATGGATGCCAATTTTGTTAAAAAGAAAAGTCCAGATTTAAGCTTTATCGTATCTCCAGTGCTGATCAAAGTTGAGCATATGGCAGTTACTAAGAAATATTTCTTTGTTCTTCAATACAATGAAAAACTTCTGCTCTTCAAAAAAACAACAACAAACCCCGCCCCCAAAACAAAACCTTCTGCTCTTCAGAAAGTATTGTTAAGGAAATGAAGACCAGCCACAAACTGAGGGGAAAATAAAAAAATGTCTAGAACACATTTCTGGTAAGTACTGGCATCTAGAATACATAAAGAAACAACTCAGTAATGAGAAAACAACCCAATTTAAAAAAAATGGGCAAAAGATTAAAATAAAAACTTCACAAAGTAGAGATGTTGACAACAAATAAGCACATAAAAAGATGTTCAATATCATTAATCATTAGGAAAATGCAAATTAAAACCATAATGAAATATACTACATATGTATCAGAATGGCTCAACCAAAAAGAAAAAAGAAGGCTAATACAGCATCCTGATGAAGAGTGGGGCAACTGAAACCCTCATCCATGGCTGGTGGGAATGCAAATTGGTAACTTTGGAAGTTGGTATGACAGTTTTTTGTAAAATTTCTTATAACATTAATCACACGCTTACTGTATGACTAACAATCCAATTTCTAGGAATTTTCCCAAAAGAAATGAAAACACATGTATGCACAAAAATCTATGTATGAATGTTTTAACAGCTCTATTCATAATGGACAAAAATTAGAAACAATCCAAGAGTCCATAAGATGTAGAATAGATAGACAGATTGTGGCATATCCATACAATAGAACATTACTCAGCAAGGGGTGCCTGGGTGGCTCAGTTGGTTAAGCGTCTGACTCCTGATTTCAGCTCAAGTCATGATCTCAGGGTCATGAGATCGAGCCCCATGTTGGGCTCCACACTGAGCACGGAGCCTGCTTAAGATTCTCTCTCTCCCTCTCTCTCTCTCTGCCCCACCCCACACCCCATGCTCTCTCTCTCCAAAAAAAAAAAAAAATTACTCAGCAATAATAAAAAATAGATATTTACATCCAACAACATGGATGACTGTCAAAAGCATGCTAAATGAAAGAAGCAAGACTTAAAAAGCCACTTACTGTACAACTCCATTTGTATGACGTTTGTGAAAAGTTAAAACTACAGGACAAGAAATCAGATTTGATTGCCAGAGGAGGGGGTGGAGAGAGTGTTTAACCACAAAGGGACAGGAGGGGATTTTGAGGCTGTTAGAAATGTGGTGGCGATTACATTCATCATACATCATACATCATACACATATCATATAAAAGTGGTGAATTTTACTGTATGCAAATTATACCTCAGTAAACAACAAAAATATCTACTTGTTAAATAAATGAATGAAAATATCCCAAAATGTTAAGAGTTGTTGTCTATAGGTGGGACTATTATGTGTTGATTTTTATTATCTTCTGTATTACATTTATTTATTTATTTCTTAGGATTTTATTTTATTTTATTTAAAGATTTTATTTATTTATTTGACAGAGAGAGCAAGAGCGCACAAGCAGGGGGAGCAAGAGAAGGAGAGGGAGAAGCAGGTGCCCTGCTGAGCAGGGAGCCCAATGCAGGGCTCGATCCCAGGACCCTGGGATCACGACCCGAGCCGAAGGCAAACGCTTTACGACTGAGCCACCCAGGCGCCCCAGGATTTTATTTTATTTTTAAGTAGGCTCCACACCCAGCGTGGAGCCCAGCGCAGGGATTGAACTCACGACCCTGAGATCAAGACCTGAACTGAGATCAAGAGTCAGATGCTTAGCCGACTGAGCCACTCAGGTGCCCCGTTTCTGTATTACTTATAAAATTAGTAAAAATCAATAAAAACTTTTTTGGTTGAAAAGGGTGTTAAAGTGTTGTGACCAAGGTAGGTGCATGTCGTGGGCCAAGAGAAGGGATTATCCAGATCATCTAGCAAACATTTTTTGAGTGCCTTCCCTGCAGAGCCCTGGACTAGGAGCCAGGGTTTAGAGGTGACAAAACCCCACCCCGGCTTTCAGAGAATCTCACAGTCTCATGGGGGATAGTGATGGGTATTAAGGAGGGCATGTATTGAATGGAGCACTGGGTGTTATACACAAACAATGAATCATGGAACACTACATCAAAAAGCAGTGATGTAATGTATGGTGATTAACATAACATAATAAAATACAATTAAAAAAAAAAGATGAGATGAGAAGAAGGTTAAGAGGATTCCTTCTGTGGCTGACAATAGAAATGTCTGTGATGATGGAAATGTTCTGGATCTGCTCTGACCAATACGGGAGCCACAAGCCACATGTGATTTGGGCACTTGAAATGTGGCTGGTGCAATGGAGAAATCAAATTTTCAATTTGATGAAAATTAAATAATTACATAATTTTAATAAAAATTTAAATATTAATATAAATAGCTACATGTGGCTTATGGCTATTGTATTGAATAACACGGGTCTGGAGCATAAAACCTAGATGTGTGATTGTTTCCCAGAACTCATTGATTGGCCTCGATTTCTGCAAGGTCCAGAAGATCAGGAAGGCATCCAAGGGCAGCCACCCCTCAGGAGAGGCCGCACGGAGGGCAGCCTGACTGGACCAGAACATAACGCGTGTCCAGGCAAGGAAGGCTTCTTCTGAGCAAATGCTTATTTTACCATGAAGTTATGTTAAGTAGAATTCCTTTCACCTCATTCACGAGCAAGGCTTTCGACAGTGGATGTGTGCCGTGACCTTCTGGAGGGTGAGTTCGTAGGCAATATTTTCATTATGCAAACCACTGTTCTCACAGCCCTGAATAAAAACTCTTAGACTCTGTGCTCTTGAAATCCAAGGAGGACCACGGTGATCTGAGATGACAGGAGTGATGGTGTCCAGGAGCTGGTGGCAAAGGAGGGAGAACCAAGGAGATATGAAGGGTGTAAGTCATCTGGTTCCACAGGGCCTCCCCTCTCTCTTCTATCCTTCCCAACCTGACATACGTCACATACGCCTCACAGGCGAATACGTAGTGTGTTAACTTTTGTTTTGTTTCCTTCTACCCCAACTGGAAAATATCCACAAGCTATTAACAGGACTGTAACTGGGGTTTTGTAAAGGAGTGGCATAACCTACAAAGAGACAACCGAACTGTTTTACTGTGGAAACAGAAGAAGAGGGGAAAAGCGAAAATGAGGCCCATGTGTTTTTCCCTCCGGGCCTCTTCCAGCATGTTCCTCCCCACTCTGCCACCAACTCTGCTTCCACAGGAACAGGAGGTCTGGAGTCCCAAATCTGACTCCCTCAGTGCAGGCGCACCCCTGTGGGGCAGCCCCCTCGGGGTGGTGGGGTCCTTCCTTGCTTGATCTTATGGAAGTCATTAAAAGCCCACGCCTATTTTGCAGGCTGTGAGGTGAGGATAGCCTGGATTCTTTACTTTGAGGATGGACTAGAGCCTCCAGCAGGATGAAAGTCTCATCCAAAAAAAGGCAACATGTTATTACCCATTAAATAGGCTTACAAACCTCATTTTAAGAGGGATATTGGTCTAGTTAACCGTAATGGGAGAGTAGTTCTGCTAGCACCAGAGCATTTGAAACTGTGCTTAGTAACGCTAACAGCCTAGTAAAATGGCTTCTCATGATGGTGAAGTTGCCAGACAGCTTTTTGTCTTTTAAGTGAAAGGACAATATAACATTAAAGACATTAATAATGTTTTAAAGTCATACCACACTTTCATCGCAGTACTTTCTTCTTTTAATCTGTGTGTGTGGAGCTGTTATTAACTTCTTCATATGATCACAGGCTTGCGGTGTGCATTTCATTTTTATATTTTGCTTTCTCTCTCTCTCTCTCTTTTTTTTTAGAGATTTTATTTGTTTATTTGAGAGAGAGTGAGTGAGAGAGAGCATGAGCAGGGGCAGGAGCAGGGGGAGTGGGAGAGGGAGAAGCAGGCTTCCCGCCGAGCAGGGAGCCCGATGCGGGCTTGATCCCAGGACCCTGGGATCACGACCTGAGCCGAAGGCAGATGCTTAACGACTGAGCCACCCAGGCGCCCCTTGCTTTTTTTTCTCTTAACATTAGTTATATACAGTATTTAATGCCCAGTTTTGAAAGTATGAGAAATATATGTCATGCTGTCATCGGCAAGAAAGCTAACCAGGCTCACTCTCGTGTGGGGGTGGTTTTGAGGGAAGCCCCCTTCAAGGGGCCCTGTCCCCTGTTTTCTCCAAAACACTGGATTTTCCTTTCTTCCAGGACTTTTTTTTTTTTTTTGAGAGAAAATGTGAGAGAGAATGTGCCAGAGGCAGGGGGAGGGGCAGAGAGAGAGAGAGAGAGAATCTTAAGCAGACTCCATGCTAAGCATGGAGCCCCATTTGGGGCTCGAACTCACGACTCTCAGCAGAAATCAAGAGTTGAATGCTGACTGAACCACCCAGGTGCCCCTAGATTCCTAGTATTCTTTAGCAGCAAACTTTGTGCTGTCTTCTCTATTTGCCAGACCTGAAACAAAGAATCCATTACTAATTCAGAGGTGTATGTAGGGATCTTTCCTCTGGGTTATCATGCGGGCAGACACCTTTGCAGATAGGGGACTACCCCAGCAACAAAACAAGTATGGAGTCTTTGTGTAGGATGGCATATAAGCACAGCTTTGATATTAGTTCATCTTTTTTTTTTTTAAAGACTTTATTTATTTGTCAGAGAGAGACAGAGCACAAGCAGGGAGAGAGGCAGGCAGAGGGAGAAGCAGGCTCCCCGCCGAGCAGGGAGCCCGATGTGGGACTCGATCCCAGGACCCTGGGATCATGACCTGAGCCGAAGGCAGATGCCCAACCGACTGAGCCACCCAGGTGTCCCGATATTAGTTGATCTTGATAACAAGGTAAACCCTGAGGAGTATACTTTCTCTTGCCTTGGGCCTTGGAGGCTTAGTGGTGGGTTTTAGGGCGAAGAGACAGAATCTTCATTAGAAGACAGTAATAGTCACTTGTTTATAGAAGTACTTGAGAAGATTAGTGAAAACACTAATTTCTGCAAACCCCTACCTTCCCCACCTCCTACAAAGTGAAAATGTATTGACCCCATTTTACAGGTGGGAAAAGGCCATAAAAGGGGATAAAGAGAGGCAAATGAGTTGTTACACATTGTAAAATGGCAGAGAGATGATTGGAAATGGCTATTGAGCCACTTTGGCCCAATCTTTATTTAATCATCCAGGAGCTTGACCCATGAGGTGTCTGAGAAGTCACACTGGGGATCTGTATCACTTGCTAACAAGAAAACAGCCCAGGAGCAGCCCACTGCGGGCAGCAGATGCTCGTCCTAGGTCATATGTCACAGGCAGGGACGCCTTTTCTGTGTGCTAGGAAGGTTCAGGTACCAAAGGTTCCGAAAGGAGTTCCAGCTGTAGCCAGACTGGCCATGGGAAAGAGAGGCCTTGCCAGGTCACCAGCCACCAGCCTTTTGTGGGTCAGTGTTTGACCGGATCCGCTCTGCCGATGGTTTCCCGCCCCTCCCGCCCAAGGCCCTCCCTTGCCTTTCCTGTCGGAGGAGAAACTAGAGCTGGAAATTCATAGCAGGCACTTTTGCTGTAATTTTTTCTTTAGTCTATATCAGTTTATTTTAGTGCTTTGTTTTTCCCTTTGATTTCATTATTTTCTCTGCTGTTTCCCTATCATATGTGCTCTAGGTGGGTGTGGGGCATGGGGTACATTTACAGAGAAAATGATCATTTGGCCTTTAAAGGGCGAAGACATGTTTGCCTGTCAGGGGGCCTCCTTGCAGTGCCACACGGTGTAGGGGAGTGGATTTTTTTGAGCCTGAGAATCTTTTCGCGGGGATCCTGTAGTCATGTGATGGCCCCTTTTCCTCTGTAAGTTCCAACCTTCTATTGGGAAAACCCTCCCATTTAAGGACTTACTGTGTATCTCTGTATCGACCACACCTGTCCTAAGTCTCCTACAAATTAGTCAATTTAACATCTCCGAAGATTGTTACATTTTTAATTTATTCAACAGTTAATATATTCATGTAATTCAAAACTCAAAAGATACGAAAGGGTATATAGTGAATCTATGTGCCCTTCTTCCTCTGATTGCTTCCCCAGCAACCTCTAGGTCCCCTCTCCAGCGCAACTGAAGTAATCAGTTTCCTAAGGCATTTTAGATATTAAGAAGAAATTCATACATATACGTTTTTTCCTATTTATAACACATACGGTAATACGTACATACATTATTATGTACCTAATGTTTTCCAGTTACAGTATATCTTGAAGATAGTTTCCTAATCAGACATAACAACTTTACTATTATTTAGTGATTTCTCTTTTATGGATGGATCAGAATTTATTTTACCAGTACCTTTCTATAAAAGATTTAAGTTGTTTCCAACCATTTGCTATTTCAAAAAATGTTGCAGCGAATAATCTTGTACAAAGGCAACTTTGCCCGTGTGTGCCAGTTTATCTATAAGATAAATTCCTTCAAGTACATTGGT
The DNA here is from genome assembly GCF_964656455.1 of Halichoerus grypus. NCBI lineage: Eukaryota > Metazoa > Chordata > Mammalia > Carnivora > Phocidae > Halichoerus > Halichoerus grypus. Next base: position 122,951,487 of record NC_135715.1, on the reverse strand, counting down.
GTGTCAACACGTAGGTGCATTTGTAAGGCTGACTCTGCCAAGTTGCCTTCCATAAATTTGGAGGGCAATTCCCACCAGAAATATATGAATGCCTTTTTCCCCATTGTCTTGCCGATATGCCAACTTTTGATCTTTGTCAAGCTGATTGGTGAAAAAATAGTATTTATTTTTACTTTACATTTCTCTTAGTATGAAGAGGAGTTGAAAAATTTTTGATGTTTAAGACACATATTTTTTTTGTTGTGAATTGTTCATAAATTATGTTGATTCTTCTATGGATTTGTTGGTGTTTTGTTTACTTTATTATTGCTTTTTTGAAACTCTTTACATACTGTTAGCATAACAAGCAATGCTTTGATAATTCTTTTGTGTAAATTAGAAAATATGTATAAATTATTGATGTATATGTCAAAAGTCTCCTCTAGAGGAAATATTGTTATTTTTAATGCTATTACATATTCATTAAACAAAAACCTTTCTTTTTAAAAAAATTAAAAAATTTTTTTTAAGATTTTATTTACTAGAGAGACAGCAAGAGCATGGCGGGGAGGGGAGGGGCAGAGGGAGAGGGAGAAGCAGACTCCACGCTGAGCACAGAGCCCGATGTGGGGCTTGATTCCAGGACCCCGAGATCATGACCTCAGCTAAAGGCAGGGGCTTAACTGACTGAGCCACCCAGGCGTCCCAAACTAAAACCTTTCATTATTGATATTTTCAAACATACACAGAAGTAGAGAGAACAGCGTAACAAATTTCCACGCACCTAGTACCCAGCTCCAGCAATCATCAGCACGTGGCCAGTCTTATTTCATCTATAACCTCCTCCTGCTACCCCCACCCTCCCACAAAACTTGCCCTGTCTCTTGAACTATTCAGATACAAAATCCCTGCCATTCTATAATTTTGCCATAATGATTGCTATCGTTTTAAAATATCACTTTTACATCTTCTAAGCGAAATTCGCTGTCATTCTTTAGTATCATCAAATATTTAGTCAGTATTCAAATTTGCCTGATTGTCTCCTAAGTTTTTTGTTGTAGATGGTTTGTTCACTCCAGAATCTGAACCAATGTACACTTTACATTGGGTTGATGCATCTGTTAAATATTTTATTTATTTAATTAATTAATTAAAATGAACATATAATGTATTATTTGTTTCAGGGGTACAGATCTGTGATTCAACAGTCTTACACAACACCCAACACTCACTACAACACATACCCACCCCAGTGTCCATCACCCAGCCACCCCATCCCCCACACGCCTCCCCTCCAGCAACCCTCAGTTTGTTTCCTGAGATTAAAAGTCTCGTATGGTTTGTCTCCCTCTCTGGTTTTGTCTTGTTTCATTTTTTCCTCTCTTCCCCTATGATCCTCTGCCTTGTTTCTCAAATTCCTCATATCAGTGAGATTATATGATAATTGTCTTTCTCTGATTGACTTATTTCGCTTAGCATAATACCCTCTAGTTCCATCCCTGTCGTTGCAAATGGCAAGATTTCATTTTTTTTGATGGCTGCATAATGTTAAATCTTTTAAATCTACAGGTTCCCCTCCCTTATTTTTTTTTCTTGCAGTTGTTTAAGAAGGTGGGTCTGTAGTCCTGTAGAACTTGCCACATTCTAGATTTTGTTAGATTTGTCATATTGCTTTTTAACATATTTTCCTGTTCTCTTGTATTTCCTGCAAATTGGTGTTTAGAACTAGAGGCTTGATCTGATTCAAGTTTGATTTTTTTTTTTTTTTTGGCGAGTATACTTCAGGGGTGTTAGTGTGCACTTCCTGTTGAATTATGTCAAGAGACACATCAAATCTGGTTGTCTCTCTGGGTATTCTGTTGAGTTTGATCGGGGAGTTTAGCTGACATTCTGTTTTTGAAGTACACTATGAGATACAGAAAACAAAACTTGTCTCTACAGAAAATGAAGTGCCAGAGAAGAGACCCCCACAACTTCATTTTGGGAGGAGAGAATATGCAATGTGGGGAGCTGGCTTTCATATTTAACACAGTAAAAGGCTCAGAATAGCACTGTGTTCTTTTGGTTCAGGTTCCTGTTAGTCTTCTTCTTTTTTTTTTTTAAGATTTTATTTATTTATTTGACAGAGAGAGACACAGCGAGAGAGGGAACACAAGCAGGGGGGGTGGGAGAGGAAGAGGGAGAAGCAGGCTTCCCGCCGAGCAGGGAGCCCGATGTGGGGCTCGATCCCAGGACCTTGAGATCATGACCTGAGCCGAAGGCAGATGCTTAACTGACTGAGCCACCCAGGCGGACCCAGGTTCCTTTTAGTCTTAACAGTCAGGTATTTGTGGGACATATATGCTGGCTTATTGTATCGAAATGTATTTGTATTTCAGACATTTTTCTACCTTCTTGTCCCTTTCATTTGTCCTCTTCATTGACTTCTTCATCTTGCTTATTACATCTCGCTTTTTAAAATGCTTCTCCCAGCTGCCTCTAAAATGTCAGTGGAAGTCTCAGAGCTCGGAGCATGGCTTTCCAGGAGCTCCTGCTACCTGCCGTCTCGACTGTGACCATGCTGGCTCTCAGTTTCTATGTGTCTTTGGGTCTCTGAGCTTTCCCTTCCCTCTCTCTCTGCACCATCCGCTCTGGCTGAAACCCAGCCTTTCGTGACCCCACCATCTATGAGATGCTCCTGCTATCACCCCCATCTCCCCAGTTACAATGCTTTGTACAGTCAATAAATGAAGTTTCATGGTATCCCGGATTTGGACCAACCCATGGGTCCTCAAGAAGTACGTGTGGAAAGGGAATCAAGTGTCTTTGCTTTGTACTACATTAAAACTGTATTTCTTCAAAGACAAGTAGCCCACATGGTTTCTCAATGGAAAGTGACTTTCTCTAAAGCCTTTCTACACTGTCTGCAATGTTTCTAGTGCTTACACATTTAGATGAAGTGAACTTCATGGTCATCTTGGGTAAGAGATCATTCCCTATTATTCACGTAAGTAGAAATACAACTGTGAAGAATCTTATTTTCTGAATGGTTTTAAAATTCTCTCAATCCTATTAGTTAATCCTACTTTAACCATAAAGAATGACTTTCCTAAACATAACTCATGATAATCCTGTTATGAAACACGAAGTGATAAACTGGTGCAATTGCAAGCAAAGTCTCTTCTTTGAAAGGTTTCCACCAAAGCCCCTACTCTGGGCCTCCTCTTCCCTGTGGGTCTGAAAGAAACGACAATAACCTGTCTTCAAGTTGAAGATGTGTGTTGTGGGTTGGGGAGTGGACGCACTTGGAAAGGAGGCACATGTGTTCTGTTCTCTTGGAGACTGCGCTGTGGGTGCGTGTGGTGATTAAGGTACTTTAGAAATTGAGAAATTAATGACAATCTGAAGACACTGACAGGTCTTGTAGAATCTGATTTCAACTGTGGTTGAAGAGAAGTAGTGAGAAAATGCCCACTGTCCAAAAATAATATGCTCTTTAATAGCATTGGTTGGTGATTAAAACAGTAAGATACACATACATATGTTAACATTTTATACTATGTCATTAATAAATTTTGGGGATTACGTTACTCAATAGTCTGATTTCTGAATGAAAAACCTTTTCAAGGTAGATAATGATAAAACAATTCCTTCTTTCCTATAAGACCACAACTAAATATGGATTTAAAAAAATAGTCCCGGGGGGGGTGGGGATTGGAGGGAAAGATGAACCATGAGAGACTATGGACTCTGAGAAACAAACAGGGTTTTAGAGGGGAGGGGGGAGGGGGGATTGGTTAGCCCGGTGATGGGTATTAAGGAGGGCACGTACTGCATGGAGCACTGGGTGTTATACGAAAACAATGGATCGTGGAACGCTACATCAAAACTAATGATGTAGGGGCACCTGGGTGGCTCAGTCGTTAAGCATCTGCCTTCGGCTCAGGGCATGATCCCAGCATCCTGGGATCGAGCCCCGCATCGGGCTCTCTGCTCTGCACGAAGCCTGCTTCTCCCTCTCCCACTCCCCCTGCTTGTGTTCCTGCTCTCGCTATCTCTTTCTCTCTGTCAAATAAAAAAAAAACAAAACAAAAAACTAGTGATGTAATGTATGGTGACTAACATAACATAATAAAATTAAAAAAATAAAATAAAATAAATAAAAAATAGTCCCTTCATTCTATTTGCTTTGCTTGAATTACATGCTATTTGAAATCCTGCGTCTGCGTGCGGGTGTGGAGAAAGTCACAGATTTTAAGATGTAGGAAGTCAGGACAAGAACCTTGACTCTGGATTCTGGGTCTCTTTGGCTCTTGGATGGATATTAACACAGGCTAATTTCCAACATCTGCCTTTTTATCTTTGCATGCGCTTATGGGGGAGGGGGATTAGGAGAGTGGAATCTGCTTGTTATTCAGATCACATGGCATGTGGTTGGCACAAAATAAATGCATGTTATTGGTGCTGAGAATACTAGGAAGGACAGTGGTCAGAGGTGTTTTGATCTCAATTGTGTGTTATCAGGAACAGTCACCCAACAAGTTGGCTTTTCCAACTTCCAGAATTCCACCTCAGAAAGGGAGGGCCTTTCTAATCCAGGTCACTTACACATCTTACTGATGCACTCGGAAGACAAAATGCCAATCCCTTGGGATAAACAGTAATTTTAATGTTTCTCCTCTGTGGTCAGTGTGTATCCCATGAAAACAGAAATGACAAGACTGATGAATCACAGACCTGTACCTCTGAAACAAATAATATATGTTAAAAAAAAAAAAAAAGAAGACAGTAGGAAAGGAAAAATGGGGGGGGAATCGGAGGGGGAGACGAACCATGAGAGACTCTGGACTCTGAGAAACAAACTGAGGGTTCTAGAGGGGAGGAGGGTGGGGGGATGGGTTAGCCTGGTGATGGGTATTAAAGAGGGCAAGTACTGCATGGAGCACTGGGTGTTATACACAAACAATGAATCATGGAACACTACATCTAAAACTAATGATGTAATGTATGGGGATTAACAGAACATAATAAAATTAAATTAAAAAAAAAGAAAGAAAAGCATCTTAAGCCTGTGAACTACGGAAAAGGTCAGAAAATAGCCATGGTAGCAGGCAATGAACGGAAATGTTAAAAATTGGGCAGAAGAGGGAGAAGAAAGTAAGAAAGAAGATGCAAAGAATACCTTGCATAGGATGAAAGTTGGGTGGAGTGGAGGAGTCAGAGGGGGAGGGGAGCTGATGTCACGAGCTATCTGGATAATGGGCCCTACTGAAATGCCAGTGGGTCTTTTTGAAGCCAGCAGGAGATGCTTCAGAAAAGCAGTAATATCCTTTCCTGAAGCCCATTCAGTTTCCAAGTAGAAATGTCAATAAGGCTGGTGTGCCTGTCCTTCCCAAGCCAGGGGCATCTTCATGCTTTATGGCAGGGAGTAGAACATGGAACCCTCAGAAGAGTATTTCTTCTAAAAATAAGCTTACTGAAAATCAACTTTCATTAAATTTTCTTGCAAATGCACTCTGGTTCTTTTCCTAGCGTGCCAGATCCCAATTCATTTGGAGAGAAAAACAGCTCTATTCTAAACACCCCTTTCATTGTTTTCTATCCCATGGACTCCATGTTCTGAAAGATTTTTATCAGTCAAATGGCATTTGATAAGCAAGTCATATTTCTTCTGTTCTTCATCAAAGCTTTGGTTGGGCATTTCTTCAGTGCTGCTAAAGTCTCAGCAAACTGGCTGAGCTAGCCTGGGAGGCAAGGGGGGCCGTTTGGCCCCCTGACTGTCCAGATTAGCTCAGAGTCTATTTAGACAGTTTTGTTTAAATTGAATTTGAATATTTTTAGGTGGGGATGAGTGCTCTTTAGTTTGCCAAAATTTACACCATCCCCTATAGTATTTCTTCTGTTTCATGCACTGGATGGATGGTCTGGCTCTTGGAGGCCCCTGCTGGGAGAGTGGATAATTTTGCCACACTGAAAATAGTTCTGGGTCATGAGTGCTCACATCTTTATAGTCCCCGAGCAGCCTGGCAATCCAAGAATGGGGACTGTAATTGTTTTTACAAGGGAATCCATGTGGTTGGGGGTGATGCAATCATGTCCTGAGGGTCTCTTAATCGCCAGCTACCTCTTTGAAGGATGGGTTATTTTTTATCAACTTGTTCATATTTTGCTTAACTTTTGTGCCCCCATTTGGTCACAATGTCCTTATAGCAAATGATCACTAAGGCAACATAGAAACTCTCTTATCACCGGTCCTTTGTTCTCTGTTTGCTTATTTGGTTCTTCTTTTCATCTTTTCATCGTTCTTTGATCTTTAAAGAGCAATAGAGAGAAAAACCAGCTCTATGCAGAAAGGAATTCAAAATAACCTTTTAAAACATACAGTAATATCCTCCCCTGCTAGAGCCTTGGGTTAAACAAAAAGAAAAAGGAAACTTGATCTCAATATTAGAGAAAAAAAATGCTTTAAACTTTGCCTAAAAAGTCATACCTATTGGATGCTGTGGTTACCATTGTACAATTAAGTAAGATTTGTCAAAAAAAAAAAGAAAGAAAGAAAGAAAGGGAAAAAAAAAAGGTGAGGGGCATCTGGCTGGCTCAGTCCATAGAGCATAGAGTTTGTGAGTTCAAGCCCCACGCTGGGTGTAGAGTTTACTTAAAAAAAGAAAAAGTGAGTTTCTTTGCTATAATCTTAGTTTTCTTTTTATAATGTAATTTGTTTTTAAATTACACTGGTATCAAAATACATACCCCAGCTTTGCTGCTGAAATTCTGCCTGGATTCAAAATGAGGCAGAAGAATATAACTTTGTGGAAGACATTCATCATAACAAGAGGAAAAGAAATAGCCGGTGGTAATAATGTGGATGGAGAATGCCAGGTTCTCAGGGCAGAAGAGCCCTTAGAAATCAGCTTAACAGACTCCTTGTACTTTATTTTGGATTACAGTATCATTTCTGCAATACCTCCAAATTTCTATTCCATAAGTTCATTCAAGATGGAAAATACCATATTTTTTTTAATATGACTAAGAATTCAAAGCTTCAGCTAAAAGAAAAGCTCACCCTCTTTTGACCTTAACTCTGTAAATCTGAGAAGAATGATTTAAGAGACAGGATAGCACAGGGATTTCGACATCTGAAGAATCTGGATTTGAATACTATTCTCACCACTTATCAGCTATGAAAGTTGGGAGATAGCTCTCTCTGAGTCTCTCACATTTCCGCACTTGCGATAGCTTTTGTATCAGATAATCTTTTCAAGGGTGTTTGTATAGTGAACAGCCTTAGAAGATAAAGTGTCTCCCTCCAGGGCACTGGGCACATTTGTTGTTACCCAAGATAATATAAATATTGTCTCTTTTGGGGGCAAAACACGGGCAAGTTTACTAACAGCTATCTTACAAGATTGGGGGTTCCTGAGCTTGGGGTTCCTCAGTTGCAAGTGTGCGAGCATCACACCTGGGCTCCTTCCCATTGTCTTTGTAGGATTTGGGAGGCAGGGGGAACTGGAATGATCCTCTGTCCTGGTTTGCCTGGGTCTTTTTTTTTTTTTAAGATTTTAATTTTTAAAAAAATTTTATTTATTTATTTGAGAGAGAGAGAGAGTGAGAGAGCAAGCCCAAGGAGGGTAGTGGCAAAGGGAGAAGGAGGAGCAGCCTCCCCCAGCAAGGAGCCCAACATGGGGCTCGATCCCAGGACCCTGAGATCATGACCTGAGCCAAGGGCAGACACTTAACCGACTGAGCCACCCAGGCGCCCTGCCTGGGACTTTCAATGCAGAAACTGAAACAGTCCCGGGGAAACTGGAATGGATGGTCACTCTAAGTAGGAAACTGATGTGTACACAAAGCTCAGGGTGTCTGCTGTGCCACGAAAATAATTTTTTAAAAAGATTAATTTATTTAATTTGGGGGGGAGGGGCAGAGGGAAGAGAGAATCTCAAGCAGACTCCCCGTTGAGTGTGGAGCTCAACACGGGGCTCAATCTCATGACCCTGAGATCATGACATGAGCTGAAATCAAGAGTTGGATGTTTGACCAACTGAGCCACCCAGGCACCCTAGGAAAATAATTTTTTGGGGTCTCTGACCCAGGAGTTTTATGTCTTCTGCCAGCATGCATGAAATTGGCAGACTAGCTCATTAATTTACAAGGAGGGTAAAGTCTCAGACCCTTCAGTTCTTGACAGTGAGATGTTTGGCAAGTACCTCCCTAAACCTTAGTTTTCTTAACTGTAAAATGGAGATAATAATATCTGCCTCAAAGAGTTGGGAGGATAAAGGAAATGGTGCGCATAAAGCCTGAGCACCACGCCCAGGATATAACAGGTCCTCAACAGACAGTTGCCACTTTATTACTGTAATTCTTGTTGGGTAGAAGTGTCCTAATCTAATCCCTTCTTTCGTTGGGTTGTGTGTATCTTCCTCTCTGGGTCTTCACACAATAGAACACAGCAGATTGAAAAATGCTCAATTAAATATTTTGGATCATTTTTGTTACCAAGATTAAACTGATTCATGGTTGAATCTAGTTACTAATTAAAATGTCCCCCAACTGGATGATTCTGTGACCCTATTTAGTTATTGCACGTTTTGTAAAGGTCTTTTTAACCCTGCCAAACAGTGTCTACTGGTATTTAACAAATCAACTTTGACCTCTTCCCTTAAGGATCTCTAGGAGATAATAAGATTAAAGTTCCCGGTAACACTCTTCAGAGATTATTTACTTGGCACCATGTGGAAGCAATTTGCTTCTATCACACGAGGTAAATGTCACAGATACACCTTTTAATCTGGGTGGCTATGGTAAACAAAGCTAAAAAAAAAAAAAGAGCATTTCCATCATTATTTGTATTTCCAAAGATTTTATAGATATTTTTTGTTGTGAATATATATTTATGGTACTTCCTTGTAAGAGTCAGAGCCAGTTTTCTTTACAAGAAAAAAGATTCCTGTTTTGTTGTGTGTGTGTTGTTTTTTTTCTTTTTTCTTTTTTCTGGAGGATTCAGAATAACAAACATCTGGGCAGTCTTGTGCTTGTTTGGAAATGTGGATAATGTTCATATTTTGTGTGGCAGAGGAATGTAACATTCCTTTCATGGGTTACAAGGAAAGCATATTGCAACTGAATGTGGTTATGAGAGGATTTGAAACTGTCTAGGAAAATGGATCCATTTGGGGCACTATGATTATATGTCAGTTAGCTAGCTCATTTTTGTGTGGGTAAGACAAGAATGACAAACAGAAATGAAAACCCAGTGCCTCCGCCTCTGCTCAGATGTGATCAAGAGCGGATAGAGTTCATGCATTATTCTGTTTTTGTTCTGAAACACTGATTTCCATTTCACTTGCAGGCTCAGTTCTGTTCTGGTTGTTTTGCAAATGTAACATGAGACTCAGTAAATTCACTCCTAGGCCATCAGACTTTATCTTTTCTGAACTGACAACTGCTTTGGTATTTCCCTTGGATCAAAAATGTGATTTATGGCTTGATGTTTATCTGTAGGAAATAGAAAACATTCGGACATCTTGCCTAAAGGAGCCAATTAAATTCTTAGTGTGATGTAATCATGCAGACGTGGGGTATCCCTCTCTGGCCAGAGTTGAAAATCCTCCAACAGCTTCAAATGTTCTGTTGGTTTCTGTACATAGTAAAGAAACTAGAACCACCAGTAATGAGCACTAATATACATTTTTGGGTTTTTTTACATTTTTGTTTTTTACCTTGTTTATTTTTATGAAGGTAAAACGGACATATTATGAACACAATCTTATTTTTGAAGAACTGTTTCTTCCTGTTTGCCTTCAGCTCAGTTACTTTGATTTGAGTCAGGAACACCTTTCTCTCTTTGAATGGGTCAAGGCTCTTGGCTCTGCATGTGCTTTCCTTAACCCCAACGCCTCCCCTTTAGAACTTATCCCCTTCGTTCTGCAGGACCAAGGCCCTACACTTTGTCTTACACTTGTGCTGTTGGCAAGGTCTGCTGCCAGCTCTCTCCCCAGCCTAGAGACGGTAGCCCCATGAAGTCTGATCAGGCCTCTGCATACCTTCTGCCTTCTTCCAGAGCTCGCCTCCATCCCTCCCCCATAGGTTTGCAGCTTTCAACCCTTCCCTGGGCAGCACTTTTTGCTTCTGTTATGTGGTTTCTATAGCACTGAGAGAGAAGTTTGGGTGAGTTGTGGCTTTTGTGGAATCCTGACCTCCTGGTCCTGGTCTTGCTCCCAGGCTTTGCCTTCTGGTACAACCCTACTGTTTTTCCTTGTATTAGTTTGCTAGTGCTGCCATAATAAAGTACCAAATATATAGGTTAAACAACAGAAATGTATTGTCTCACAATTCTGCTGGCCAGAAATTCAAAGTCAATGTCAGTAGGGCCATGCTCTCTCTGAAGGTGAGAATGATCTGCTCTAGGCCTCCCTCCGAGCTTCTGGTGGCCTCAGACATTCTTGACTTACAGACGACCATCTTTTCCCTGTGTCTTCACATTGGCTTCTCTCTCTGTGTGTCTGTCTCCATGTCCAAATTCTGCCTTTTTGTGAGGATGGTCATATTGGATTAGGGCTCACTCTCATGACCTCATATTAACTTGATTTTTGGCAAAGACCCCCCCCAAAAAAAATTTGGAAATTTTTTTTTCCAAATAAGGTCACATTCACAGGTACTGGGGGTACTTCTTCATCTTTTGGGGGGACATAATTCAATTCATTTAGTCCCATTGCCTTTATATCTCCACTCTCTGCTTTTAGTGCAGGCCATGGGATGAACCCAGCAGCCAGCTCAGGGGTGGTGAGCACTAAAGTCCAACCAGGACCCTCACCCTGGGTCATGCTTTTTTGTTTTGCCACAATGCACAGCCCTGTTCCCCAAGGGTTCAGCCACCCAAAACGGCCTGGCTTTTTCTAACCTGTACAAGTTTCCCTATAAGCCAGCTAAAGTCTCCTGAGGTCAGTTTCTGATTTATTCATGGACATTAGCTATACTAAACAGATTTTCCCACAATTCATTTTGCACTTGCATTCATATATAAACTAGGTAGTCTGTTTTGCTCTTTAAAATGGACTTAGGGACACCTGGGTGGCTCAGTCAGTTAAGCGTCTGCCTTCGGCTCAGGTCATGATCTCAGGGTCCTGGGATCGAGTCCCGCGTCCGGGCTTCCTGCTCAGTAGGGAGGCTGCTTCTCCCTCTGCCTGCCGCTCCCCCTGCTTGTGCAATCTCTCTCTCTCTGAAAAATACATAAATTAAAAAATAAATAAATAAAATGGGCTTAGCCTTTCTTTTAGCAGAAACAGCCTCACTGTCATCATTTTTATAATCAATGCAAAATATATTTTCTGTAAAATTTCAAGGTTCAGAGGCAGGAAGCCCAACAAACCTATACTATGTATCAGATGAAATAAAATCCAGATCGGAGACTTTGCCTGGCTTCCTGCTTCCCCTTCCATTCTGGTTTCACAAGCGTCTCACAGGCTCAACATATGAAAATCTGGAAGGAACAATTATTACCACTTTTTTTTTTTCACAGCATCCATTTGTGGAATGAAAATTGAGATCTGGACTTGCTTATTATTTGCAAAATTTCAAATATAGTTCACTAGTGATTCGTAAGGAACAGAGAAAATTCCATCTACCACAGTGAGAACCTTCTCTCCCAAGAACATGATCGAGTGCTGAGCACATTTGAATCACCTTCAAATCTTGTCATTGTCCATTAAATTCATTGGACAACAGTAGCCCAGGCTTAGCTTTCTAATTCGGGAGTTTGGCAAGCACGGATGCTTTCTCCGTTGCTCACTGGGGATGGGAATGCCAGCTTTGGGGAGACCAGCCTGAGTAGCGTCTGCCTACCATTTAATGCTGACTCTGTGCTGGGTCCTGTCATGGATTCATCTGCCCGGGCATCTCTGCCAAACCAGTAGGGTAAATCTGAATGGGCCCAGAGATTGTGTTTCCCTTGCCCATGACTCCTCCAGAGATCTCAAAGGCACAGGACTCAGATAACCACCCGCTGATTTAGCAAGGTCAGTGGCTCGTGTGTAAATCCCTGGTTGTGCATTATTCTGAGGAGCTGGGCAAGGTCTATAAAAAATTGCTCAATATAAGGCATAAAAAAGCCAAGGTATATCAGAGTCCACTGTGGGGGATATATTTAGGAGTAGATTAATGATTTTTTGTCAGCATGTGCTTCTTTTTAAAATAAAGTCTGAACACATCCTTCTAATGTTTCTAGATTAAACAGGATTTTTACATTGCCTTTTTCTTCTTTATCTGTAGTGATGGTTTCGAGCCTCACCAAAGAGCCTGTTTTGTGCTCATTAACTTGTATGTTTATACAAATACTGGAATAGAGTATTGCTGGGTGGTGAAATCAGGGACCCAGGAGCTCCCATGTGGATGGTAGAAGAGGCTTCCGAGAAGCACTGTAAGAGTGAAAAATGTAAGAGATGTGAGAAAATGCCCTGGCGAAAGGGTCAGCCCAGAGCTCTACTTTGTAGCTTTCCTGCAATGGAAAGAAGCAGGGGCCACGGAGAGCGCGCTGGGGGCCAGCGCTGGCTGCAGCAGGGTCCGGTCCTAGGCCTGCAGGGCTGCTGTGCAGGGGCTGGGGGGGGAGGCACCGTAGCCCTCAAGGGCACAGCGGTCGCTTCCATCACCAGACCACTTCTGCAATGTGATTTTTGGATAGTGCCCGAAATGTCTCACCTCCGAGCACGGTTCTCCAGCCTTCCTGGCAATTTCTGGAGGAGCCACCCCCCTCCTTTTCATAAATTCCTTTTCTGCTTAAATCAGCCAGAGGCAGTTTCTGTCACTTGTAGCTGAGGACCCGAACTGATTTGGGCACTCTGGAGGGGAAACCAGAATTTGAATCCAGACAGGTGGACCAGAGAGCCCGTATTCTCGGGCCCTACCTGCACCGCCTCTAACTACAGTCCAGTTGTTGTGTTAGAGCCAGACCGTGAATGCCTCACCCCGGTGACCATACACAGTATTGCCCAAAATGGGACATTTCTGAGAATGGAAAGAACTTTTTTTTTAAATACTTTTTTTTTTTTAAGATTTTATTTATTTGTCAGAGAGAGAGAGAGCGAGCACATAAGCAGGGGGAGAGGCAGGTAGAGGGAGAAGTAGGTTCCCCGCTGAGCAAGGAGCCCGATGTGGGGCTTGATCCCAGAACCCTGGGATCATGACCTGAGCCAAAGGCAGACGCTTAACTGACTGAGCCACCCAGGCATCCTGAGAATGGAAAGAATTTCTATTTATAATTATGCTAGAACTGTCCTGGGCAAAGAAATGGTCTTCCAACCTACATGCCCTACTAAAAAATTATGTCTTTTTCCTTATGCTATAGAAGATAATGGGATCGGCTGGAAATGATAGGTATAATTTAAGGCCAGGAGCTAAGGGGTCAGACTCACTTGATTCTATTTTCAATTTCCCAAGATAAAGTCTGTAATGTCCATTCTGCTAAATGTCCCTTTAGTTTCTTTACCAGCAAATATTAAAACCCAAGAGGAAGTACTTTCCTAGAGGGACAATGCCAACCTGTCCTCAGGTATAAATGCAGAAGCATTCTAGATCATGCTCATCACAAACACTAATTTTAAGAAAACAAAAAAGCAAAAGGATAAGCACATTTTTTTCTATGAACCCATGAAATTAACAAGCCAGGAAATGAACAGGTAATCGAAAATACACTTGAGAGAAGGTTAGTGGTTACAGGGAAATCCATAAGGCAGAAGCAAACAGACATTTTATTCTCTTAGCTGCTGGTAGATTTCTTCTTGAGAAGGGAATTGTTTTTGTCTGGAAGTAATACATATGATAAACTGGGAGGGAAGGGTGAGGCCCCAAGGGGCAAAGTCAGGCAATAAGAGAGAATGGATACACTGGCTTCCAAACAAGGTTTCTGTCAATTGCTAGGCCTTTGGTTGAGCACCCTGGAGAATTTGAATCTGCAGAGATGGGCTATGTAAAAATGGGCTCAAAGCTGAGCAAAGCTCAAATGATCTGCACAGAAAAAGGCGTAGGAAGTAGGGAGGGAGAATGAAGGAGGGGAGGCAGAAGGGCTGGGAACCATCTGAGGACCTCTTGAAAAGAAAACTGCCCTGATAACAATGTTACTGGGGGCAAGGCCAGAGAGGGCCTCTGGAAGAACAGGAGTATCTAATGTGCGGCTTCATTTGACTTCTCTGTGTGAACCACAGAGCGTCAGGAAAGACCAGAGAAACAAAGTCAAAGTGCTTGGAGTAATGGGGTTCCTGTGATAATCAGTGAAGGATCTGCGTTCTGCCTCTCAGTTGACCTGGGATCAAGATGAAGTTAATACACTTGAAGAGATGACTGACCAGTGGGTGTTCCCCTGATAAAATGTGCTTATTTTGCATCTTCACAGAGAGCCAGGATTGATGGGAGAAAGGAGACCTTCACTCGGGGAGAGCTGAAATTGATGAAATGAGGACAAACAGAAGGGAAGACAAAAAAGGACCAATATTCTAGAGAGAACCTGGGCAGAGAGCGCTGTCAAGGTTTTAGCTCATGTGCAGACATAGAGTGACAAAGGATGGTGAGGAAAGGGACATGTAAAACATATAACCCTGCATCACTGAAGACTTGAATAGCTCACACCATGAGTCCTAGAGAAACGTTGTTAAGAGGCCCAGCTAAGCAAACAGCTTGGGACACCTGCAGACAGATCTCAGCAATGTTGTTGATGCTGAGCTTTGGTGGAGCCTTAGGCTATTTTCCTACATCTGCTTTTAGTATTCTTTCTCCCATTATGCCAAGAGATAAACCAGGTGGATATGTGAAGTGGAAAAAGGCAAGCTTGTGACTTATTTTTACTCCTGCTTTCTACTTTCCTCCATTCACTTCAACTTCTGCCCAACTCCCAGAGTGTCCCAATATTTTTAGAATAAAGATTTACTTATTTTTTATTTATTTTTAAAGATTTTATTTATTTATTTGACAGAGAGAGAGAGAGCACAAGCAGGGGGAGCTGCAGAGGGAGAGGGAGAAGCAGGCTCCCCACAGACCAGAGAGCCTCATGTGGGGGCTCCATCCCAGGACCCCGGATCATGACCTGAGCTGAAGGCAGATGCTTAACCAACTGAGCCACCCAGGCTCCCCTTGAATACAGATTTTTTTTTAAATAAAAAATCTCCAGAAAAGTTGCAATAGCAGTTGTTTCAACTGAATAAAAAATATTGTCAAAGTATTGCTAATGTAATAACCTTTCAATTGGACATTTATCTTGTTAATTTTAGTGCCATCTAAATACAATTGAAAAAACAGCAACATATATATTTGTTAGGATTAGATGTAACTGTAACTGAGATCTGAAAAACAGGCACTTAAACAATAGAGATCTTTTTCTGTAACATAAAAGTCTAGTGTGGGGGCTCCTCAGTCATTGACAACCCAGGGTACCTTTAGCTTTCAACTTCACAGTCACTAGGGTGTGGCTCTGACGTCATGGCCCAACACAGGATTCTATAGGGGAAAAAGCAAAGGGCACATGTCTTTGTTGTCTTTTTTTTTTTTTTTTTAAGATTTTATTTAATGGGACTCCTGGGTGGCTCAGTCGGTTAAGCGTCTGCCTTCAGCTCAGGTCATGACCCCAGGGTCTTGGGATGGAGTCCCAGAGCAGGCTCCCTGCTCAGCAGGGAGCCCGCTTCTCCCTCTCCTCCCTGGGACTGGATCCCAGCATGGGATCATGACCTGAGCTGAAGGCAGACGCTTAACCGACTGAGCCACCCAGGCGTACCTCTGTTGTCTTGTAAGGAAATTTCCAGAAGCTTCCATGGAGTCTTGCCTCATATGCCATTGGCCAGAACTTAGTCACAGGGTTATATCTAGCTGCAAAGAAGGCTGGGAAATGCAGTCTTTATTCCTGGCTGTCACGTGCTCAGATACATTGCCATTGCCAATTATATGCAATTACAAATGTATATTGGGGTAATTAGTACTTTTTGCCCCAACAGATGTGTGTGATTTGCCCACAGCCATCCAGCAAGTGACTGCAGAGTCAGGACTACATAAAACCCAGTTCTCCCAGATTTCCTGTTGCTTGTTGACTGGTATCATTTTTATTCTAGCTCTTTATCTTGTCCACTGAACAGCACACATAGCTCTACCATGGGCAGATGCCTCTCTGGTGACTTACCAGGTTTCCTTTGTTTGCCATTTTCCTTTGTGTGTGTGACATCCTGGTAATGTATGTGATGCTGTGTGTGAGTCCTCTTGCCACACTTAATACCACATGGTAGAATATTCTCAAGTGACAACAGATGAGGGATTTGAGGCTTAGGATTGTCTCTTGGGCCCCTAAGAAAGTGCAGAGAAAGCAAGGAGGCAGACAAGAGTGGCTAGCACTTCATGGAGGAATTCACGAGATAATCAGGGGAAGCTGCATTTGGCAGAGGCGGAGATGAGACCCTTGGGGGCATGTAAAAGGGTGAAATATGTGAATAATAAAGGAAGTCTTAGTGTTTGGGAGATCTCTTGTGTAATATACTTTCAGAAGGTGGAAAAATATTTATGATGACTGTGTTGTTGCTGTGCACAGCTCAAGACTAAAGATGGGACTCTTACCATTTAAACAGAGCATAATCACCATGGCTTCCAGTTTCCTTTTTCTTTGTGCACTGCTGAGAACTAGCAGGTAAAATTGGGGCATCAGCATTTGCTGGAAACTGATACCCATCCTATTTAACTATCTTTGAAATCCAAAAGGACAATGAAAGACTAATAACTTCTGGGGGCACCTGGGGGGCTCCGTCAGTTAAGTGGCTGCCTTTGGCTCAGGTCATGATCCTGGGGTCCTGGGACTGAGTCCCTCATGGAGCCTGGCATTGGGCTCCCTGCTCAGTAGGGAGTCTGCTTCTCCTTCTGCCCCTCCCCCCACTCGTGCTCTTGCTGGTGTGCGCACTCTCTCTCTCTAATAAATAAATAAATAAATAAATAAAAATCTTTTAAAAACCAATAACTTCTTAGCCCTTTTACAAAGCCAGGCTCTCGTTTTAGAGCTCAAGAAAGGTTTACATAGAATATTGCCTTATATGGTTCATCTTTATATCTACTGAATAGATATATTGAGTTTAGCATTGTACATCTTTCTGCAGGAATGAGGAGCATGGAGCCAACTCTTCACTCTGGTGTGAAATCGCTTTGGTTGGTTGACTGCTTCCAACATGGTGAGGCAAGGGACTCGGTGTGGGTTTAATCAGGGAGGCAGAATAATGGAGGAAGGGATTCAGTGTACCATGGTGGGAGACACTGGTGAAGTAAGATCCTGAAAGGAGGGGTTGGAGGATCAGAGAAGTCACTTATCTGCGCCCTTGAAGGGCTGGCGTGGTCAGCAAATTGCAGGGGCATCTATGTGGGAAACTGGATACATTCAGTTGCTAGAGTAGGACCATGAAAGAGGTAATTTCTGTGCAACCATGGCTTCTGAAGGTCTGCAGCCAAGCTCCTAGTGGGGGCCCTGGGGCAAGGGTGGTCAGTAGTGTTAGTGGTGGGAAGAGCAGGACACAGAGCAGGAGAGAGTGAGGATAGGCTGGAACTTGTCTATACCGCTGTGTCTGTCTTTTACCTTCAGAGAATAATGGATACTGCTTTACTCCTGCCTTCCAGACCTCACCCAAATGCCTCTTTTGGCCAACTCCATCTCAGAACCATAAGGGGGTTCTGGGAAACACAGTTCCAGCTAAACCCCATTGAGACAGTATATATCCCCATAATAAAATAGCCAGAAAAGGGGAAAATCATAGTTTGTACATTTCAAGAAACATTCAAACGAGTCCCAGTCCACCCGTTTCTTATATTTACAAGTATAAAAATGAGAAAATCATAAAAAATTAAACAGCTACAAAATATCACATGATATTTACATTTTATAAGTTTGGAATAGCTATAGAATTTTGCCCTTAAAACTCCCATTATAGTTATGGTTTTGATTTCCAGTAGTTACAGGGGGAAAATGTCCAGGAGAGTTGAAATGCTAAATGCTTTCCTGGGTTTGATAGAGTATCACAAACAGAGGGCTGTACTCTGTGGACCACAACGTATCTCACACCATTTAAAACGGCGATTTATCCCAATAACAATCCCACTAATAGTTTCACACTTAGTGCTTATTAATGCTCATTACAGATTATTTCCCTTAGCTCCATTAAGCTTTAATCTCCACTGTTTTCTGGCACATTAACAATATGGCAGACCACCAAAGGAAGGCTGGTCACAGACCTAATGTTATGCACAAAATAATTTGGCCAGTGAATTGGATGGATTGGAAAACTAGAGCAGGATCCCATTCTACTCAGAAGATTCCAAGGGGCTATGAATCTCAAATGTGACAGCCTTGTCCTCTTTACAGAATAAAGGCCTAAGAGGAACATTAGGTTGAAAGCCTCCAAAGAAGAGGCCCTCAATCGTTTTGGGAATTCACACAGAATGGAGAGCATGCTAGCATTTCAGTGTTGGCACTCTGTTCTCTTCCAGGCTAAGGCTAGGTTGGGAGGCACCAAGAGGCGGTCTCCCTTTTTCCAAAGGCTTCCATTAGCTATGCTCGGGGCTGGCTCAGGGCCAAACCATGGAGACTGCCGCTCCCTGTCTGGTACCTCTCCTTCTACTCTCTTTTTCCTTTTATATACCTCCTCCCCTGAGGGTCCCCATTAAACTTTTGGTTGCCCAAGGTCACTGAAAATTGTTTGCTCCTTAGGCCAGCTCTCGTTGGTCAATGCTTTATGCTTTGGACTTTCCATTTTCTCTGCCCCATGTACCCTTCGGGTGTCCCTCTGAGACCTTCCCTCAGCTAGTATCACAATACTGTTAATGGGTCCAGAAATACTGAGTCAACAAGAGTCTTTTTATTGGTAGCAACTGGGTGTGTCTGGCTTTCAGATTTCCCTGCAAGTTCCAAACTGGGCAGTCTGACAGAAAGATAACTTGAGTGAGCCTTTGGCAGTTTCCACTGGCCACCTACTCCACTTACAATAGGGTAAATCACAGACACAAATGTCTGTTTAGTTGGTTCTTAATGTGACTGATGGTTACTGATTGCTTAAACTCAAGGTCATGAGTGTTTTGTACCTACTAGGTGCTTAATAAATTCTTATTGGATAACATAGTCTTTGAATTATCTTTGTCCAAGGATTTTACTCCCTGAAATATCAGGGACAGGTGGGGCACTATTATTCCAGGAAAGAGTGAGCAATAGCTCTAGAGGAAGAGGAGCAATCAAGGATGGCAGGCTGGGCACATGGCCCAGTGGGTAGAATCCATAGCAAGGATGTCTGTGGCTCTCGGCCAGGTTTGTAAGCACACCTGAGCTTGTGGCAAGATTTGGAAAAGGAGGTGAGTCATTGTTGGGGTCTATCACAGGAAAGGGTAGAGAAGGCCCAAGTGCAGCTGTACCAGACAAAACAGACTGAGACCAGTTCAGTCAGTGCCTGGAAGCAAGAAGGAGTTCAGACCACTCATAGGAGCTCATCTTTTCTAGAGGGTTTGGTCTTTCAAACTCTTTTCACTGGTCCTGCCAGGGTGTTAGTCCTACACCATGTAGGTCCTGCCTGCTTACGTGCCAGGAGTTGTAGGACACTTCGCAGCATTTATTGCCTATAGGAGTATTTGGTGATTGGTATTAGCCACTTCCTATTAAAAAATTCTTTTCTCACTGAACCATCTGTTGAGGGCAGGGACTAAGTTTTGGTACTCTAGGGTCAGCTCCAGATCTCGCACACAGTAGAAAGCCAAAAATGGTGGTTACTGGTGGTGTTTGGCTAATTGCTTTGATCCACACAATGTAGTAGAGCAAGAAATAGACTTGAAGGTATGTTGGAGTAAATCTTTTCTTGATTGATCACTTATAATTTTGGCCCACACACAACCTCTCTGGGCCTCAATTTTCTCATTTATTACATGGTGCCTTGATGAGCCTACCTACGTCCCAAGGTTCTTGGCAAGATCAAATCTGATCATGCTCATAAAAGTGCATGGTCAACTGTAAAAACTAAAATGTAGGAGGCATATATACATATGTATAGCTAGATCAAAATTCCTTTATTTGCCAAAATATATTTAGAGTGAGTACTTGTTTGAAAAGAACTTTCTGATAAGCTTTCTTGAAGAAGCAGTTGAAATTCCAAAGATTCTAATGTTTCAGAGAAAGGAGTGAAAAAACTCCACCTGAGTTGTGTTTTGTTTGTTTTGTTTTGTGTGTGTGTGTGTGTGTGTGTGTGTGTGTCTGTATGTGTGTGTGTTTAGAGGAAGAGAAGAAATAGAGTGAAGAGAGAGAGTAGAGATACAATGACAAGAAATTATCATCTCTAGGCTATATGGGCCAGATTCCCTCCATTAAGATTTTTTTTTTTTTTTTTTGAGAGAGAGACCAAGCAAGTGAGCGGTGGGAGGGGCAGAGGGAGAGGGAGAGAGAGAATCCCAAGCAGGCTCCATGCTCAGACATGGAGCTCAATCCCACGACCCTGAGATCACAGCCTGAGCCAAAATCAAGAGTTGGACACCCAACCGACTGAGCCACCCAGGCGCCCCTTCCACCGAGAATTTTTAAAAGCACAACTTGGGGAATAAATTCTGCCCCCTTAAGCTCATTGCCATCCTTAGAATACTATCTGCCAGGACACAGGAAATGTGCCTTTCATTTGTTCTGTACAGAGCATGTAGGTACACTGAAAGGGTTTTAGATGATGATAGTGGTGGGTGTTGGTAGAACCAGAAGTCGGGATCGACCTGTAGGGTTAAAACTCGGAGGGACAGGGTCAGCCAAAAATGGCTGTGCTTGGGCTAATTAAGCAGAAGCTGCCATAGGTGCTGCTTGTGGCTGAGGGAGACCAGGGAGGTACCAGCTGCTGAGAGGAGAGTGTAAGGCTCAGGATGGAAAACTGTGAGCCAGATGATGCCATCAGGTTGATGATACCAACAACATTTGAAATCATAACCAGAAAGATCAACCAACTTCCAGAAGTAGAAAAGGATCCACTTGAACATGGATCAACATATATTGGACTTAATGCAACTCTCTGTGGTCTAGGGTCAGCCTTTAAAAAATTATTGTGGTAAAATATACATAACATAAAATTTATGTTAGCCATTTTTGAATGTACATTAAGTGGCATTAAGTGCTTTCTAACTATATGACTGTCACCACCATCCATCTCTAGCACTTGTTCATCTTCTCAAATGAAAACGCTATACCCATTTAACACTAACTCCCCCTCCCCTCCTCCCCTAGGCCCTGGTAACCACAATTCTTCGTTCTGCCTATGTGACTTTGACTACCTTAGGTAGCTAAGTGGAATCATACAATATCTGACCTTTTGTGACTGACTTGTTTCACTTAGCATGTCTTCAGGGCTCATCCATATCATAGCATGGCTCAGAATTCTCTTCCTTTTTAAAGGCTGGATAATATTCCATTGTGTGTGTGTGTTGTATTACATTTTGTTTACTCATTCAACCATTGATGGACAACTTAGGTCGTTTCCACCTTTTGGCTATTACAAATCACGCTGCTATGAACTTGGGTGTACAAATATCTGAATCCCCACGTGACATGAGTTAGTATAGCCAGCCACTGGCTTACCAAGGGCAGTGATCTTATTTTTGATGGCACACCTATCTTACAAAGATTTTGTAACTTTATCTCAGTCCAGGTGATTTGAATTGTGATATCTGTACTGTGACATGGGGTGGATTGGTTGGTCTTATTTTTGGTAGTTTTTCCGTCTTTCCTTGGCAATAGCCTGTGACTAGTGGCCTCAACTCAGGCCTGTTCTCTGAATCAAGATGCACTGGATTAGGATTTCTAAGCTCTCTTTAGGAAAATGTTATTTTTCACTTTGCTCCGGACTGTGTTTGCAGCAGACCTAGGGTCTAGACAACATAAACTATTTATAAAGCCCTTCTGTTACCTAAACCTGGCCTAGGAATTTACTGATTTTAAGCAAATATGAACACAAAAATGAGATGGTTCACAAAAAGTGAGGATGAAGACCCTGTAGGGTGTCAGGGGGAGCGGTCAGACTTGTCCTTCATTGGGGGTGGTGGAGGGCGGAGGTGATGGGGTCGTGGGTGGGCAGACAGGAAGCTCCGCAGGCTTCCTCCCTACCAGTCTCCTCTTACCGAGGGCAGGTGGGGTGCCTGCAGAGGACTTGTTGGCAATGTCACAGGATGTTAAGAAACCACCTTTCCTGTTTGGGCTGCTGATCATTAATGTTGGCGTTTTCAATTTCCTGATATTTAAACAGTGTCAAAAATGTAATCGAGGATCTATCATTTTCCAAGTTGATTTTTATCTTTAACTTCTTAATTAAATTCCCCAGATGGGAATTCTTCATCTCTGCCCTCATGAAATGTTTTCTGAGCCAGTTAATCCTAATTCTTCATGGTTTCTTCTAATTATTCTGAGGAGGTTCTTATGATTTATGCTCCTTATGGCCTTTCCCTAGGGTGGCAGGGAAGAAGGGAACCTCAACCAGTCCTCAATCCAGCTCTTGCTGAGGGAAAGAAGTCAGCTCAGAACATGCTTCCATCTGCCTTCAACCCAGGGACAAGCCAGCTTTAGACTTGACCATTGACCTCATATGAATTTCATGTTACCTTAGATTGAGTATGATAAACTTGGGTTAGTCTGGGCAAAGAGTCTCAAGTTCCCCATGAATTTGTAGTATGTGATCCAGTGCCTGGTCTTGTTTCACGGTGTCTTTGTAGAGAGTGACTCCCCTGTTTACCATCATGGTAACTCCCTTCTCCTACACACAGTCTCCAGACAAGTTCTTACCTGACCTGGGAGGGATGCAAGGGAGGAGGGGGGGATTTTAGAGACAGGAGGCCACCTTCTTGTTCAGGCAGTCATCAGAGACTTGTACTGACTTGGTTAAGAACATCTGCTTGAAACCACGATGTTCAGTGATGCGTGTTCCTGCACAGACCTGGGAAATCTATTACATTTTGGTTGTCCTTCTGTGATTGATTAAAATGTTCACTGATTTTTGAAAAAAGTTTTATTTGAAAATTAACAAGGTTTTGTGTTTGTTTTTAAGCAAATTATACAGAAGGGTAAAAAGTAAGAGCTCCCCATTCCCCCTTCCTCATCCTAGCTTCCCAGTGTTGGGTGTGATCCTCTTGGGTATATTCTAAACACACACACACACACACACACACACACGTGCTTTAAAAAAACACTCAAAAGGTCATACTATAATACTGCTATATGATGTGCTTTTTAGAGCAGAAATATTTATGTTAATTTGCATTTCTTTCTTTTGTTTTTAAAGAAAAAAGTGTAATAAGAGAAGTAATTAGCTTTCTGATAGGTTCAGAAACGTTAACTAAACCAGAGCACTTAGCTGAGAATCGCAGTACAACAGGCCCCGGGCTGTTGGCTCCCCGGTCACGATCGCCTGTCCCCATCACTCATGTGTGTGCCCACCACAAGGACCCTGGCCTCTTGTTAGGTGCCCATGGAGGTGCAGGCAGGGACTCCTGGCGAGGGAGAGTGAGCACAGGGCCAGTCTGGCAGGAAAATGAAAAGACTGGAAGGACTCCTGGTTCCATGGTTTTCCTGGGGTTGGCAGAAGTGCTTCAAACATTGTCTGGTTCAGTGGGTGCTGATGCCATTTCTCCTTACGAATTGTCCAACATCAGCTGCCAGCCAGAATCTCCAGAAGCTTATGGACGGTTAATGGTCCAGACATGCCAAGGGAGTCAAATTGCTAGAGTCCTGGTTGTTTTATCCCTACCTGTACCGCGGAGGAATTTGGGAGTGTGGGGGTGTGGGGGAGCTTTGTCGTTGCATGAGACAATTATGAAAGAACTTGAGTATGACACATTCCTTTGGAGAGTCATAATTTAAGTGATTTCTGGTATTTCAGAGGTTAATATCTCAACTAACACCCTCTCTTCTGAACCGCATCTCTGTGATGATGACTTCCAGGCCCTTCTGTCCTTTGTTCTGACCTCCTTCTTGAGCTCCTAGTCTGTTAGGCCATCTTCCTTCCAGAAAGTTCACTCTGGATTCCCAGGCCACTCACATCTAATATGCTCAAATTGAGGTTATTATCTTTACCTGGAAACCTATACCTATTTCTTATTTCTACCCATCTGGTCACCCAAGAGAGAAACTGCTAAATCATTTTTAATTCGTTCCTAAGTGTTTGATAAGTCCTATAGATTCTAGCTCAACATCTCTCAACATTGCTCCCTTTTTCCCAGTCCCACTGTTACTGCATCCACTGAGACCATCATTGTCTCCCAATTCAATAAGTACTATTAAATATTACCACGTACCATGATGTTTCTGCCAGCCAGGGGTTCCGAGTTGAATGATCCCATTTAACCTCCAGAGAGATCTTTCTAAATTACAAATCTGCTCATAACTCTTCTCTGTTCAAAACCCCACATTTGCTCCTTGCTGCCTACAGATTAAACCCAACTCCTGGGCTGGACAAGGTCTTCCGCAACATAGATCCCGTGGCTTCACCCCTTACCTTACCCCCTCAACCACACCCTCTGTGGGCTCATCCCAGCACCCGCCCACCCCACATCATATGTTCCACAGATCCTTGTTTCTGCACATGCCAATTCCTCAGCTTGGAACATCATTCACCATACCAAACTCCTGGGAAATTTCCACTTTACGATTCTGCTCAAATGTTAACTCCTTTGTCAAGCCATTGCCTGCTCCCTGTCCTCTCAAGATTCTCCCTCCCTCCTCTATCTTCCCATGAGACTTTGCTCATAGCTCTGTGACAGCACTGATCTTTACTGCATGATTTGCCCCATTGTTGACACTCCACTAGCCCCAGGTCCCAGCCTGTCAGCAACTTGAAGGCAGGGGCTACAGCTTCTTCATGTTGGTATCCCTGGCACTCGGCTTGATGCCTGGCACGTAATACTAAAATTTGTGGGTACCAGGTTGGTTAACCTCTGGACTGAATATTGCTTTCTAGCAAACAAGATTTGTGAGAAGTGTACTAATACCTAAATACATCAGTTGTGTGTGACAGAAATCCGTCTCTATGTAAGCATAAATTGGCTTATAGAACTGGTTAAGCCAAGGGTCTGGCTGGATTTGGGGAGCCCACACCATGCTGTCAGGGCTCTCTCTCACCAACTCTCATCTCTGGTTTTCTTTGCAGGTTGGTTTTATTTTTTTCTTGCTGAAGCCTGGCAGCTTTATACCTATGTCCTTACATAGTTTATGATCCAAAAGAAAGACACCTTCTCTCTCGCAGCATCCACACACCAAATCTCAAGGAAATCTGCTTGGACCTGTTTGGTTATATCCCTGTGGGAACTACATGGGATAGACAAATTCTCCAACAGGAAGAGGAGTGCTAGGCAGACAAAGGCATCAGATGTCCACTCCAGTTGCATGTTTTTGTCATTAAAAAATAAAAGGTTTCATCTAATTTGTTTGTCTGTTCGCTCTCAGTACAGCTGAGGTTCACGAATGGCCCATTATATCAAAAGCAGAAGAGAGCTTTAAGACAGTAGGTGTTCTAAGACGGTGCGGCTCCAACTGCAACAATGTGAACAGGAACGAACCTTTTCAAACTCCAGGTTCTCATTAGTCAGTCTGGGGTGGGACCTGGGATTCTGCATTTCTTACAAGCAATGTATTAGTCTGCTTGGGCTGCCGTAAAATACCATAGACTGAGTGACATAAACAACGGAAATTTATTTTCTTATGGTTCTGGAGCCTAGGAATCCAAGAGGACTTCTTTCCTGGCTTGTAGATGGGGGCCTTCTCCCTGTGTTCTCCCATGGCCTTTCTTCTGTGCGTACATGGAGGAAGCAAGAGCTCTGGTGTCTCTTCCCCCCTTTTTTTTTTTTTTAAATAAGGCTACCAGTCCTATTGGATTAGGACTCCACCCTTATAACCTCACTTAACCTTAATTACCTCTTTAAAGGCTTTATCTCCAAATATAGTTGGGGGGAGGATGGGAGGGTGGATTAGGACTTCAACATTTGAGTTTTTTTGTTGGGGGACATGATTCAGCCCAAACAAAATGTACAGTTGAGGGGCACCTGGGTGGCTCAGTCAGTTGGGCGTCTGCATTCGGCTCAGGTCATGATCCCAGGGTCCTGGGTTCCCTGCTCAGCAGGGGGCCTGCTTCTCCCTCTCCTCCCTGCTCCTGCTCTCTCTCCCTATCTCTGTCTCTCTCTTTCAAATAAATAAATAAAATCTTTAGAACAACAACAACAACGACAAAAACCCAAATGTGGAGTTGAATCTGTCCTGCAGCTTGAGCAGCATCTGCCTGACCAGGGGCACTGAGGAAGTTAGCCGGAGGTGGGCCAGGAGCTGCAAGACAGCTCAGAGCACAGAAGCCACATTCTGGGGACCTGCAAGGACCAAACCCTGTGGTTGATTCTCTAAGATTCTTTGGGTATTGCTCTCTGAGGAGGTCTCCAGGAAATGTTAAGACAAAAGTGTCTCTAATTTGGTGATCGTTAGTTGTTCTGTTATTTTGAAATTGATGCAAAAGTTTTATAAGAGCCTTTCTTCAATTTTGAGAAAGTGTGACTACGGAATGTTTTCTAAGTACCTCTTTAGCTCCAGCCCTGCTTGGGAGAAGTTTGCTAAGGAAGCTGCTACTCTAGAAAAAGGGCCTGTGCCCATGTGTGCTCAGTCTCAATTCGCCAGGCTTTATATTCATTATGATATTTAAATGGCAGCATAGGAAGAAGAGGCAGCAAAGGGGGTGCAAACCCATTCATTGCCTCAGGGCACCATCTACCCTGCTTCCAGACGGCTAATTGGCTGAATTGTGTCTCCCCTCAGAATGTGACTGTATTTGGAGGAAAGATCTTTAGAATGTGATTAAGTAAAATGAGGCTGTTAGCGTGGGGCCCTAACCCATTAGGACTGGTGTCTTTATAAGAAGAGGAAGAAGGGCACCTGGGTGGCTCAGTGGGTAAGTGTCTGACTTTTGACTTTGGCTCAGGTCACGGTCTCAGGGTCATGAGATCGAGCCCTGTGTCGGGCTCCACACTGGGTGTGGAGCTTGCTTAAGATTCTCCCCACCCCGCCAAAAAAAAAAGAGGAAGCGATATCAGGGTTATGCATACACAGAGGACAGGCCATGTGAGGACACAGTGGGAGGCCAGGAAGAGAGGCCTCTGGAGAAACCAAACAAGCTGACACCTTGATCTTGGACTTTTTGTCTCCAGAATTGAGAGAAAATAATTTTCTGTTTGTTGAAGCCACAGAGTCTATGACATTTTGTTATAGCAACCTGAACAGACTGATGTAAGACCTAAAGCTACATTCTATTGTATCTGGTGAGTATTAATTTGACACTCAAATGTTAATTTACTCAACAACTGTGCACTGGCTCTCTCCAGGTGCTGAGGCCACTATAGAAACAAGGCATGGTCCCCGTCCTCACCTGCTGTTGGAGACAGACCCGTAAGTGGTCAGAGTAGTGGAGAAGGGTCTGGAGGTGAGGGAGCCTGGCCCATCAGGGAAACTGAGAAGTGGGTGGCCCAGTTCTGCTGGGTGTCAAGTGAGGGTGGCGGAAACGACTAATGAAGAGGCTGTGGGGGGCGGTCATTGGAGGTAGTTCATGTTGGGCCTTGGGGGCCAAGCTGAAGAGGGATGGCATTTTGGCACAGAGTGTGGAAGGGTTAGAGGGGAGAACAGGGGACAGGTGGTGTACACACATTTAATGGCCATTCCATCCAGGCACCCCTCATGATCACTACAGGGAATGAGGCTTTTTAAAATAGGGGGTGGGTTTGCATTATGGTTTGCATTATTAGGAAGCATACTGCACTGAGTTGGGTTTTATCCTTGCTCTATGATGTGCTTGGTAAGAGCAATTTCTGGGGAGTTTTTTTCTATATATGTCCCATCCCTACACACACACACACACACACAAAGTTGCTTGAGCAAAAATGTCATTCCTAACACTCTGCTTAGTTGGTGGTTCACAAACCTTATTGAGCAGGACTTGCTTGACCAGTTCTCCAGAGAGAAAACTGCAGATGCCATCACATTCCCAGCCAGCTAAGGGGGTAGGAAACCCAAGTGCCACCTAGATGTCTCCCTCCTTCTGACTGTGCCCTTTACAGTCTCCCTGTCCCCTGGGGCCCCGTCACTGCTCTCCTTCAGCTCGTCCCATCTGTGTTCGCCTGCTGTCTCCAGCCCAGCTGAGAGGAGACCTCAGCCAATTTGGCCATGCACAGTTTGTCAGTTCTTTTTGTTAGATACCAATCGGTTCGAGGAATGAGAGTTTTAACTTCTGCCTCCTACCTTCTGGGTTGTCACTTGGGGGTTCGTAAGCTTTATTTTCATTAGCTTCTAACTGAAATTTAGTATTCCCTTCAATCGTGAATAGAAGCAACAACCATAGTGTTAGCATAGTGACTCCTTCAACAGGAGAAATCATGGATATTTTTATATCACATTAGACTTGTTGCAGATATCTCAGAATGCCATTTATGCTCATTATGACAGTGTAATTATTAGAGTCATCAGTAGATTATGTTCTCAATTTCTGTTAACAAAGAAGCACAGAGGGGTCCATGGCACAATAAAGGTTAAGAGCCTCTGCCCTAGAGGGTAACTAGGGGTCTGAGAAAGCCCCAGCAAAGAGGACTGTGGTATGGAGTACACGTCTAGGGTGTTGATCATGCATTTGTTCAAGTGGTGGTTGGAGACAGACCTAGAACTGATAGCTTCTGGGACGAATCTTGGCCTTGGCCTCAGGTGAGGTCTAGTCTGCTCTGTCTGGTGCTGTGATGGCCCCTGGTTGGCCCAGCTCCTACCTCAGCTGGTCAGTTGTCTAAGTATTTGGAAATGTAACAGGACATTATGACAGGACACAGAGACTTAATGAAATCTATCTGTGAACTATTTGCTGTCTAATTCTCTGCTCCCCGGTGAAGCCCTCTTCAAGACCAACTCCTCCTGTGTACCTCCATCCAGCGTGGGGAATTACTCCAACAGCTCCAGACACACCGCCTGTGCTGCTTTGTGCTTTCCTCTTACACACGATGCTCCACGTGACTCCCATGCCCTCCTCCAGGCCATCTGTCAGGATCCCACTGTCCTCCCATTCCCAGTCACCTCTTGGCTCAAGATTTACTTTTTTTTTTTTTTTAAGATTTTATTTATTTACTTGAGAGAGAGCGAGAGTGGGAGGGAGAGAGAGAGAGAGAGCACAAGAGAGAACAGAGGGAGAGGGAGCACAGAAGCAGAGGGAGAAGCAGACTCACTGCTGAGCAGAGTCTGATGCAGGGCTCAATCCCAGGACCCTGAGATCATGACCTGAGCCGAAGGCAGACGCTCAACCAACTGAGCCACCCAGGTGCCCCTCAAGATTTACTTTTTAAAAACAAATTTATTGGGGTACCTGGGTGGCCTAGATGGTTGAGCATCTGCCTTCGGCTCGGGTCATGATCTCCAGGTCCTGGGATCGAGTCCCATGTCAGGCTCTCTGCTCAGTGGGGATTCTTTTTCTCCCTCTCCCTCTGCCCCTCCCCCTGCTTGTGCACTCTCTCCCTCCCTCTCTCTCTCAAATGAATAAAATCTTTTAAAAAATTAAAATAAAAATAAAAACAAATTTATTGAGGTGAAATTTAGATAACATACAACAAGCCATTATAAATAATTTTGTGGCACCTAGTATGCTCATGGTATTATGCAACCACCATCTCTGTCTAGCTCCAGAACAATTTCTATCATTCCAAAATAAGACATATTCATTAAGCAGTCACTCCCCATTCAACACTCTCCTCAGCCCTGGACAATGACCCATCTGCATTCTGTCTGTATGGATTAGCATATCCTGGATATTTTGTGTAAATGGAATTATATAGTATATTACCTTTTGTGTCTAGCTTTTAGCTTAGCATAACATTTTCCAGGCACATCTTAATCGTACTAGGTATCAGTACTTCAGTCCTTTTTATGGCTGAATAATATTTCACTGTATGGATATACCACAATTCGTGTATCGATTCGTCCACTGACAGACATTTGGGCTATTTTCACCTTTTGGCTATTGTGAACAGTGCAATGAACATGTGTGTACAAGGATTTGAATATTTGTTTTCAGTTTTTTTGGATACAAACCTAAGAGTAGATTTGCTGGGTCATATGGTAATTCTATGCTAACTTTTTGAGGAACTGCCAGACTGTTTTCTACAACAGCTGAACCATTTTACTTTCAAACCAGATATGCACAAGTGTTCCAACTCCTCCACATCCTCGCTAACACTTGTTATTTCAAGCTTTACTTCTTGTTGAGGGGTATATTTTTTCTATTTATTTTGTGATTATTAAGCGAAATGTACCTTAGTCCTTTCAGCCAAATTTGTCAATCAAGCATAGAAAACATATAAGGTAGAGAGAGTCATTTTGGTGAATGGAAATTCTGATTTAATTAATTTAATTAAAAAGAATTTAATACTGTCTTTTCAGTTATTTCACTTACAAACTTTACTTTTTATTTTATTTTTTAAAAAGATTTTATTCATTCACTTGAGACAGAGAGAGAGGGGGGTAGGGAGGGGGAGAGGGAGAAGCAGACTCCCCAATGAGCAGGGAGCCCGATGTGGGACTCGATCCCAGGACCCCGAGATCATGACCTGAGCCAAAGGCAGATGGCCAACCAACTGAGCCACTCAGGTGCCCCTACAAACTTTACTTTTTAAACCCTTCAATGAATCCCTCCCTTTTGTGCCCATCCCAGACTCCCCACACGCATACCTAATCCATCCCTGCAGCCTTGCTCTTATCACACTATATCCTAATTCTATTTTGCAATTCTGCCTTTGCTTGTTTCTCTCCATTGTTAGCCTTGGCAGGCTGGGATTGCTTGTGGGTGGAGATCTTCTGGTGCCCACAGCACAGTGCGGGCCACTAAAGTAGGCAATAGGAGTCTCCTGCAAGAAATGTGTGACTAGGGAGCTCATGGGCGCCCCCTTGTGGTGAGCAGGAATGAGCCTACATACTGTCTCACCTGCCCTGGTCCTACCTAACACCAGCATCACACCCTTTGTTGATTTTCCCAAGGATGAAACGAAGACAAATTGAGACACCAGATGGGCAAGCATGCTGAGCTCTTGGAGAAGAGAGGCTGTGTAAATCCAAGTCTTTCTTTTATTGGGGCAACAAAGCAAATGACTCCAAATTGTCTTCACTTTATCCTGCCTGCACAAGTCAGTCCAGGGGATGGAAATCGCATTTGGAGGCATTTGAATGAATCATTATGCAATTAACATAAGACTTTGGGGAAACTCTGACTCTGACCTGCAGTGCTGTAATGATGAGGTGAATGTGTGCGCCGGCCTGACTTAACCCTTCCTTTTCATTTGTTGTCTCCTACCGAAGAATTGGAGGAGCATACTTCTTCTTCCTGCTGCCCACGTCGGAGCATTTGTCCACTTTCCATTTACCAAAAGGTGCCCAAAAGGTGCTAGGCCCCGGGAAGCAAAGATGAATAAGATCTCACCCTGCTCTCAATGTGTCCACGTGTAAGATGGTGTATGTTAAGAAGTCACATCCCTCGATTATTTTGGAGGAAAGAAATCTCAGTGGAAAGGAATCTAAAATTTGTTTCCAGTCACACATGAAAGATTTGGGGAAGAGCAGTTTCATGTGCACCCCCCCCCACCACCCCGCACATCTAACCCACCTCCTGTGCTCTCTTGCTGTTTTGCCTTTTGCCCCAACTCCGATGCAGAGCTCAGCTGCCCTTTGAGATGCCCCCCAAACCCCCCTCACACATTAGTGGGAGCAGAACCCCATCGCAAAGCTTGGTGGGAGTTGTGGTGCGGCGGGCTCTTGGAGAGCTCACCCCTCGAGGGGCGGGCAGCCTTCCCTCATCTGGGCTTTCTCGCTTTTCCATTTGTCCTTTTCATCTGCCTTTCTTCAGGCTGCAATTAAAAAAAAAAAAGCCAATCCTCCCAGGTCTCCTCAGAACCATTCATTCTGTCCACACAGGTCTCAGCTTCTTAGCAAATATTTCCCACTAGAAACAGCCTTCCCTTCCCAGGAGGAATTCTGGTGAGTGGATTTCTTCCAGCTCAGCACCCCTGCTTTGGGAAGCCATCCAAGCCCATGGGGGTTCAGTGCTAGGAGGCCAATGCCAGGGCAGCTTCCATAGGACCTGCCAGGACTTGTGCACAGCTTGGATGTCCATTTTAACACCCATGACTTGTATTCGGTATTTTAAGTAAAATTCTAAAGCAAGTGGCTCTCCATCATTAAAGTTTATTATTTAAGTGTTCGGAGGCACTCTTTTTGTCTCGCACACTCCCTGCTGCTTTTCTGCGGAAACGACCATCTGGCGGGGACTTCCTACAGATGACCACTAGAGGGCACATGGTTTCCGGCTCACGCGGACTCTCCACAGCCAATTCCCGCGGCTTTGCTGCAGAAAGGACAGTTTTTGTTTGTTTGTTTGTATGTTTGTTTTCCCTCAGAAACAGGAGGAAAGCACTTGAAATTCCCTGGATGCAGCTAAGGCATTTTCTACGGCATTCATCTGTGAAATGCTGGCTGCAAGAAGCACACATTCTGGTGGGTGGAGGAAAGAATGCATCCTATGTTCCTGTCACTCATTCCCACCAAGGGGATGAGAAGAGGGCTGCAGAGAGCTGAACGAATGAGTTTTGTTGTTTCTAAGATTACTGGGAGAATCTACCTGTAGGCTACATGTGTCTACGCAGGCCTCTCGGGCTAGTGAAAATAACGCATTTTGGAATTCCACATATATGGGATCCATTTCCCACACCTGGGCTTCCTGCCAAGATGGCAAACTAGCGTGGGCTGCTGGTGACCCTGGAGAAACTGCAATACTAACTTGATGGGAGGTAGGAGAGGAATTAAGAAGACCACGTGATATGGGAGTGTCCCTTGGAAAGCCCCTTGGACTTGTCTTGCAGAGGAGGGGTGATGTACCCTACTTGCTGGAGGTGAGACAGAGGTAGTGTTGGGCTTGAGAAGTTAGTAGGAGTAAATAACAACATGAGTTTGAGTCAAAAGTTAGGAGTGACCAGGACAAGGTCAAAATTAGAATACTTTTTTTAAAAGATTTATTCATTATTGTTTTTGTGAGAGAGAGATAGAGTGCAAATGGGGGGAAGGGGAGAGGAAGAGAGGAAATCTCAAGACTGCAGGCTGAGTGAAGAGCCCGAGTCGGGACTTGATCTCAAGACCCCAAGATCATGACCTGAGCTGAAATCAAGAGTTGATGTTTAACTGACTGAGTCGTCACCCAGGCACCCCTGGAATCCTTAACTTGTAAACTAGCAGGCAAAAATTCAATGGAAGTGGAAATGAAAAAAAAAAAAGGGAATTTAAGAAGTCCTGTATTATAAATGAAAAGTCTCAATTAAGATGCTGAACTAAGTCCTCGTAAAACAGTAATTAATTCCCAGCTCCAGCACTTACTAAGTCTGTGACCTTGGGTAGGACACACGTTTTTTTTCTCAGCTCGGTTTCTTGTCTCCAGCATGAGTAAGGCTACTGTGGTTATGGTCTGCTGGGAAGATGAAGTAATGAGGCATATGTAAGAGAGACCTCTCCTGCCTGCTATTGCTGGATGGGCCACTTCCTAGTTGTTTTCTCTCTTCTCCCTCTTTAGCATGTGTAGCTTGCAATCATTTATTCATTCAAGAATACTTACTGAGTACCTGTATCTGTCAGGTTGCTTTCAGCAGCAAGTGACAGAAAACCTCACCTAAATGGCAGTAAACAATGAGGAAAAGGTATAATCTCATTTCAGGAAGTCCAGAGATAGAATGGTTTGTGCAGAGTCTTAGCAAAATCACCAAGGACTCAGATGGATTCCATCCACTGCTGGGCTCTGCCCTCCTCAGCAGATTCACATTTGTCCTGTTGCCTCTCTTGCCGTGGCTGTGGGACGGCTGTCACTCCAGTCACCTAGAGACAGGCATGGGCTCCTTCTCACACAGCTCTTCAGAATCTTCCTGGACCTGTTTCCCAGAAGTCATCCCAGCAGACCTGCCCTCATGTCTCATGGACCAGAAGTAGGTGCCTTTGCCCATCCCTAAATCAGTTCCTGGCAAGATGGATGGGTTTCC
The DNA here is from genome assembly GCF_964656455.1 of Halichoerus grypus. NCBI lineage: Eukaryota > Metazoa > Chordata > Mammalia > Carnivora > Phocidae > Halichoerus > Halichoerus grypus. The sequence continues at coordinate 122,917,458 of NC_135715.1, read as the reverse complement.
CTCACTGGGACAGATCAGTCATGATTCATGCTAAGACTTCCCTTAGTCTTTTGGAGTCGTTGATATCAGAATAAAATAAGGTTCAGTTAGGTTTTAAAAAAAAAAAAAGGAGGGAGGTAAGAAATGACTACTGGGGACACTTGGGTGGCTTAGTCGGTTAAACACCTGCCTTTGGCTCGGGTCATGATCCCAGGGTCCTGGGATGGAGCCCGCATCGGGCTCCCTGCTTGGCAGGGAGTCTGCTTCTCCCTCTGCCTGATGCTCCCCCTGCTTGTGCTCTCTCTCTCTCTGACAAATAAATAAATAAATAATCTTAAAAAAAAAAAAGAAATGACTATTGGTAGGCCATCAAGAGTGTTTTCCGGGCACTGTAGTTAATGTTGAGTGTATAGTAGTAATAAGTCAGATGCCATTCCTGGGGAGCTTGTTAGCTCAGGTAAACTGGCATTGACAATATAATTTGTAAGTGCTGTGCAGGGAGAACTGTGAGGCAGTAGCCCATAATTGGTGGTCAGGGCAGACTTCCTAGAGAAGGTGTTCTTTGACTGAGAGCTGAGAGATAAAGCAGAAGTTTTCCAGATGATTAGGGGTAGGAGTAGAATGAGAGCTTGCACGAAGTCCTGGGAGCAAGAGTGGTTATGATATGCTCAGGTAACTGAAAGAAGTTCACCATGGGAAGGGAGTCTGGGATGGAGGAAGCTAAGTGGTTAGCAGGGGCCCATCATGAAGGTCTTGGAAGCCATGTGTTTGTGTGGGGTGGTGCGGGGGGAGTTGAAATTCTATTCTGACAGCAATGGATCTGATACATGTACAGCAACGATCTTCAAAATGTGGTTTTGAAATCAATACAGTGGTTTATAATGAGTGTATAAAATAAAATAATAATGGTAAATTCTTAAATGGTAATTATGATATTCAAGGCATTGTTCTGAGAGTTTGTGTATTCACTATTAACTGAATGATAGGTTGAGGATGGTACTGCTGTTTTTCCCATTTTGCGGATGCGGAACCTGAAGCACTTGCCTAAGCTCTGTTTTATGTTGAATTGTGTTCCTCCAAAAACAGACATGCTGAAGTGCTAACCCGCACTACCTCAGAATGTATCCTTATTTGGAAGTAGGGTAGTCGCAGATGTCGTTAGTTAAGATGAAGGTCGTACTGGAGTACGGTGGTCCCCTCCTCCAATACAGCTGGTATCCTTATAAGAAGATGGCCATGTGAAGACAGAGCCCCAGGAAGAACACCATGGGAAGATGGAGGCAGAGATCGGAGAAAGATATCCACAAGCCCAGGAATGCCGGGGACTGCAGGCTGTCATTGGAAGCTGGGACAGAGGCACAGAACAGAGTCTCCCTCACAACTCTCAGAAGGAAGCCACCCTGGCCACAAATTGATTCTGGACTTCTAGCCTTCAGAACTGTAATAGAATACATTTCAGTTGTTCTAAGCCACCTAGTTGGTGGTGCTTTGTTATGGTAGCCAGAGCAACCTGATCCGGTCACGTGGCTAGGAAGTGCGGAATTGGAATGGAAACCTGGAGTCTGGCTCCACAGTCGTACTCTCACCCACCGTACTTTCCTCAGTAGAAAAGAGAAGGCAGTGTTAAGTAGTGCAGGGGAAGGTTTTAGTTATATGTTTGTGTATATGTGTGTATGTGGGCTGGGTTATAACGTTAGATATATTTCTCTAAAATTTGGAAGTCCCTGCCTTAAAGGGGGTTGAAGGAGGTAATAAGACCAGTTTGCATTTTAGAAAAAACTATGAGACAGGCCAGGATTTCAGGACCGGAAGTCAAGGAGGTAGACTCTCTTTTGTGGATGAGTTCAAAGGCTTCATTCTTTGGCAGGGTGTGATGGTGGGATATCTGCATTAGGTAGATGGTGGTTGTGCAAGTCCAGGGGGATCTGTTGTAATCTAAGTGTATAGTGCCCTAGGACATTGTGCAGTGTACAACCTGTACAGCTGTCCTTGGTGGCTCTAGGATTGGCTCAGAGATACTCATTGAGGAAGAAGTATAGGTAGGAGGGAAATAACCATACCAGTCCCTCTTCTTAAGCATGTTCTTCAAAAATGGTTCCTTTTCAACAGATCCTTAAAGGTAACACGTTGATATTCTGCAATATGAAGTCTATAATGAACAGGCACTAAAGGCAGCTAGACTGAGACCCAGGCATTAGAATGTAGGCTCCTCCAGGTTACTTTCCCACCGGAATGTAACTCCATGGGGACACAGACTTTGTCTATGATGCTACTGATCCGCAATGCCAGGAGTAAATACTCAGCAAGTGCTTCATGAATATTTGTTGAAGGAATACTGAAGGAAATATAGTAAGGAATGTGAATGAAACTAAGTCACAAGGTGGTCATTTTTAATGTCCACGCCCCACCCCCCGCCTGCCCCCACCACCCACTGAGCACCACCTCCCTCCCCACAGGCTGTGGGCCACACATCTCTTCCGTGTCCTCCCTTCTACCTCCGAGACTCTACAATTCCACGTCTGCCTCTGCTGACCAGAGGAAAAGGATGCTGGTGGCAAGTCGTGTGGCCTCTCTGACTCACATCCTCTCTGACAATAAGCCGAACACTATTAACAACCCCAAGTCAGCGGCACAGGCGCTTGAGCCACTTGTGGATGCCCTGAGCCCCAGTCCCCGGCAGGGATTATAGCAGTTGCACAAATCCTTGTCTGCTAGGGCCCCGCTGCTGCCTCAGAGTGACTGACAGAATTAATCGTGCTCTAGACTGACGGCGAGTCCAAGGGGGGATTTACGGCCCAATATAAAGAAATGTAAATTTTGTTCTCATCCGAACATTTCCTATGCTATCATCGATATATTTTTTTTCTCTAGCTGTCAGGATTCATTCAGCCTTCTCTAATAGGAAGTTGACTCAATCCCAGGCAGCCCCTTGCCTGGCCAGGCTCTGAGTGCTCCCATCTCTCTGGTTTCTCCGTGTGCTCCCTGCTGGGAGTCTGTGGCTCACAGATAGATCACAATGCTCCAGCTATCACCTGAGCTTTGTTCTGAGGGAGACTGTCCCTGCACGATCTGAATGCAGGGGCCCATTTAGCTTGACCGACTCTCCCAGTGTGCCTGAAACTTTCCCAGTTTTAGCATCAAAATTCCTGTACGTAAAGAAACCTCTTAGCCCTGGGCACCCGGGACGGGCGGTCACTACAGCGTGTCACACTCAGAAGGAAACAGGAGCTCGTGCCTACTTACTGGCGCAGTCAAACTGGCTCAAGCCAACTGCTGAAGGGCCTGCCAGGATGAGGACTGTCTTCCCTCTCTGGCAAGACCATATTTTATTAATGAAAGAGAAATGCAAGATATCCAGAGATAGAGAGTAGCCATAATGGTTTTGCTCCCCACCCTTCCCACTGCCCCCAAGTAGGTGGTAAGAAAAATTCAGAGTGCCTACATTTGAATTCTGACCTGGGCACTTATAACTAGAAGTTCCTCAACCTCTGTGCCTCAGTTTCCTCATCTGTGAGAAGGGGATAATCAAAGTATTGGTCTCAGGGGGTTGCTCTAAGGACTAGGAGAGAAAATATATATATCAGTCTTTCAACTGTAATAGTTGGAGTAGGTGCTCCGGAAATGTGAGCAATCATTACATCTACTCATAATGAGCACTTTCACTGGGAAGGGGGATGTTGCCAGCCATCCAGGAGTCCTCCACTGCTCTGTCCAAACCCTACCCCTTCCCCGTCTCCCCTTCTAAAGCATCCTAATATTTATTGGATCAAGAAATGATCCATTTTTTTTGTTTTCTTCCAATGATTCATTGGTTGTATTTACTTTGGGGCAAAAAAAAAAAAAAAGTGGCATTGTGGTGCTAGAAAAAGAAGGGCTGGGTCTCCTCTTTTTTTTTTTTATTTGGAGGAAATAAAAAAGCAAAGCAGCATGATTTCTAAAGGAAAAGTTTTAAGTAGGAATTTGCAAATGTTACCTTCCTTTTTTTGTGACTATGCATGCTATCTCCTGGAAGGGGCGCATAGATCTCGGTGTATGTTGCTTAAAGAAAATAGACAACCGTCACAGCCCATTAAAATCCCATCTGCTTCCCATAAAGTGGAAAAGTCATTACTGGCTGAGTCAGGGGGTCTCAGCTCATGTTGAGGAAGAGATCACCTACTGGTTCTCTCCTTACAACCTTGCAGCTTGCAAAGGGCAGAGTCACCCCCTTAGTTTTCTACTAGGTCAGTGCTTTTTACACCAAACCATGCTTCTCCCCAAACAGTTGTTAGTATAAAACATTCCTAATACTATTTTCAGTGGTGCTGAAAAGAATATAAGGCCCAGAAGTGTGATTACAGTATTAATTGCTAGATTTAGAAAGGGAGAGGCTGGGTGGATATGGAAAAGGTCACTGGGACTTGGGACTTGAGTCAGACAGGGAGGGAACATGCTTCTCTGGGGAGTGGGGTGTGGAAGGGAAACGTGGCTTAATGGAGGAAACTGTTCATTGATGGGGCAGGCAGTTAGAAATTAAGACCAGGAAGCACAATTTGAAATACAGTTTGCTGTATCTGTCAGGATTAGTTTCATCTTCAAAGAACAGAAAACCCAGATAAGAGTGGTTTAAATACAATAGGGGCTAATGTATTTATGCAGCTCATAGTGGGTGTGTTGGTTCCATGATGGGTAGGAACTTCTGCCTTCCTGCCTTTTCATCCTTAGCAAGTGAGTCCATCCTTGGGAACCTCCCGGTCCAAGATGGCTGTCCTGACTCCACCTACCACCGCCATGTTTTAGGCAAGAGGAAGCAGCAAGAGCAGAACAGGGTATGTCTTGCAACAGTGTAGCCTTTTAAGTAGCCTTCCCAGAAGCCACACCATACAACTTCTGCTTACATCTCATCAAACATAACAGGTTGAAAGGAAGGCTAGGCCATGTAGTCTTGGCCTTCTAGAATAAAACAGATTCTTCTGGAAAGGGAGACACGGAGAATGAATAGGAGGGTGGAGCAATGAGCAATCTTATCTACATATGAGGAGGCAGTAAAACTTTATGGTTATGCATGGAGCCTTGAGGTTACCTGGGTTAACATCTGGGCTCTATAACCTATTGGCTGTATGATCAACGAGACACCCAACATTTCTAAAACACAGTTTCCTCATCTGTGAAATAAAGAAAGTAACCAAACCTCTCCCAGAGGATTTTTGTGAGCGCCAGGTAAAAACTTTGATGGAGAATGAAAGCTCGGTGCAGTGTTTGACACATGGAAAGCACCCCAAGTGGCAAATGTTATTATGACTCTGATTTAAGAGACCGGGAAAGCAAAATTTCAACCACCTCTATGTTTATGTGCAATCAAAATTAAACTTCATGCAAATACATGTGTCATCCAAAAAGCATGGTTGAGGGGCTTCCAAGCCTGTGTTGATGGCTCCTTTTGAGTGTAGTCCCCACAGGGGAATGTTGTGAGGTGTCCCTGAATTCCCATGTGAAGGGGTTGGACCAGTGTGAGGGACTCCTCATGAACTTGAGGGGATGTGGGCTTTCCCTCATCCCATTGCCGCCAACCTGGTGGGGATGGAAGGGCAGATGCTGCACTGGCCACACTCAAATGGGGGTCAGACTACCACGGGAAGTTCTACAGACATTCTGCCTTCACACCTGATCTGTCCTCACTCCAGGAGTAAGCCCCCTCCCATTCTTTTCTCCTTCTCTGGGCTTCAGACCATTCTGCTTAGATCTTCAGCCTCCTTCACCTCTCTGGAAAACACTTTGTTTCTACATTTTGCTGGTCCTAGTCTCACCGTGTGCCCAGGGATCCAACCTCTCTAGTCTGTATTTCCTAAATTGTATCCTAAGGAACTGTAGTCTCAAACAATGAAAACTATTCCATTATCAAATTCACGTGAGAAACATTATATACCTTAGCCCTCCTTTGGGAGGTTACAATGCACATAATATAAAGGCTCTGAGAAGTCCTGCAAAGAACTAAATTAATGTTATTTAACTCAACATTTCCCACTTCTTGACTAAAAAACCTTGACTTAGAGGTCAGCTTTAGGAGCCTATATGCTACACATCTCAAATTTGCTAAAATTTCTAGTCAAAGATGCGTTTTTCTAATGTCTAGTTATCTTATTCCTGAGGGGAATCTCCTACGCAGTCTCTGTTTTCAGCCAAGGAGATATCTTAGGTTTGAAGCTCATTTACAGAGCTGAGATGATCACCATTTTCTTGAAACCAAGACATGAGGCATCCCTTCCTGGTGCCACTTATAAACTCTCCCTACCTTCTTATGTTCTTGAGATGAGGAATGAGCTCATGTCTGTGAAAAGTGCTTTATAAACCATTAAATGTTATATAAATGTTAGTTGTTACCATTATGATGACTCACTCCGGTGCTGCGATCCCCCTCTCCCCGGGAAGTGACATTTTTGGAATTGCAGTTTCATAATAAAAAAATAACTGAAACCTATACATACAGCAATAGCCATTTCTGTAAGAGGGCCCACTCTGTTCGTGCAATAAGAAGGTGAGTGTCAAGCACACAATCAGCGCTCTATCCCCTCTGAATCCTCAGATTATCCCCGGACACACAACCCCAGAAACCACCCCTCACACACGTGCGGACACTCAGGGCTGCCTCTTGCGTGTCAGGCCCAAACCTCCAGGGTCAGATCCTCTGCAGCGGCAGCCCCTCTCGTCGGAGTTCACGGTGACAGCCTGCTCAGGATCGCTTTCAAACCAGGCCAGGAAATGCCAGCCAAGGCCCTATTCGTCTAAGCCCCCAAACAATGGCCCCTTCCTTGTTTGTTTGGAGAACTCTGAACTGGGGCTCCTCCTTTCCTCAAGTCCACAGTGATTTGCAGGGGCACACCCGGCCAGAGAGCACAGGCAGGGCTGGTTACGGCTCAAGGGCGAGGCTTAAGTTCATTTTGCTGACTTCTTTCCCATCTCTACTCCAGAGAAAACAGAAAAGAAAGCCAGGCCTCTATAGCCCAAGTCAAAAGGCCACAGCTAAAAATATTTGGCTCAGCCAGACACAAAAGGACAGACATTATACGATTCCATGACCGAGAATAGGCAAATTGTCATAGAGACAGAGAGTAGGATAGAGGTGACCAGGGGCTGGAGGCAGGAACGGGGAGTTATTGTTTAACGGGGATGGAGTTTTCTGTTGGCAGTGACAAAAAAGCTCTGGAAATAAATCGCGGTGATGTGCAGAGCAGTGCGCACGTTCATCATGCACCGTATACTTCAACGTGGTTAAAATGGCAAATCTTGGGTCATGCGTATTTTACCACAATAAAACAAAACAAACCGCAATGGCACCAATAAAATATTTGGTATCCCGGTTCCCCTAACATGGTGTCCATCCCTGGGGATACCCACGTGTGGTTGTGTGGTACAGAGGCAGTCATGGGAGGAACCCGACAAGATGGACTGGATCTTCAGTCCTGGCCATTGCCCACCCCCGCCCCCCCCGAAGAACCCCGCCAGACCACAGCACCAGAGAGCTCCCTGTATGTTTGGAACATAGGCCAGAAGTCTCCTCTGGTCTCTCTCAAGCATCTTCCTTAAGTCTTAAGACAGCCCGAAAAGTTCTATTCCTTCGACAGAGGCTAGAAAGTATTGGAAAGGATCCTTGGTTGTGTGGGCCTCCCTCAGGCCGAGAGCTCTGTGAGGGGAGGGTTTGGGATCACAGAAAGCCAATTTTGAGGAGGAGGGAGCGGAATGGGGTCTACTCAGCAAAGACAGGGTTTCTGAGGTCTTTTGTTCCATGTGAAAAAATGAGAGAAAAAGGAAAAAGACGCAACAGGTTGGTGGCCGGAAGTGAGGCTGAATTTAAGACAGTGGCCTCTAGGTGGCGCACACACCGTAATAACGACCCCGAGAAGAGCTTTCATGTGCAAATGAAGCTTCAAGGCTCAGAGCAGAAGTGGGGGAGTTTTATAAAGAAGCTACCCCACCCCAGCTGAAAGATAACCCCCAAGTCTAAACATTCGGGTCCAATTTAAAGGTGGTAGAGCTTTGATCGTCTTGAAGACAATAAGAAGAAAGGCATGGCATCTACTTGAGGCCCATGCAGCCCTCAGCCGTGGCTTTTCCTAGAGGAGAGAGGTAATGTGCACCCATGGAAACGTTCAGCTCTGAGGAAAAAGGGCCTCATTCACCGGGGCTATTGTTATTCCCGAGAGAATGTCAGTGGTGGCGTTTCCTGAACACAATGGTAGAGGGGGTGATTCTCTCAGCTGTCAAGCGAGAATGTATTCAGTCTGCTCAGTTCCTCTAGTGGGTTTTTCCCCCCTCCCCTTTTCAAGCCCGCTTGCTCTCAGCAGGTGCCCAAGTGAGCAGGAGACCAGGACAAGAGAGACGCAGAAGGCAGGGCCAGGAGCCGGGAAGATGAGGACGGGCAGCTCCTTCACCCTTCCAGGGCCATTCTTATTTACACAAACAATTAACAGGCACACATGCAAACCCAGGCAGGGACAGACTTGATAATGACCTGGATAATGAAGCAATCCATTGCTGCAGAGAATGGAGCGAGCAGCACTTCACTCTCAGTGCCCAGATTAATTCCATTTTTCTCCATTATACCGCACAGCAGTGAGGGGTCAGTTATGTCACCTTTGCTGAACGGGTCTCTTCATGATTCTGTGCAAACTGGCATCACTCAGTCACTCGGTCAGGCTCATTTATGAAGGGCCTGCCAAGGGCCCCACGCTTGACTCCAGGCTGTGGCAAGATGAGGAGGAAGCAGAAATTTCTGTCTTGGCCTTTATGAATCCACAGTGTAGGACTACATTATCTATTACGGTAGCCACTAGCCACGTGTGGCCGTTTACGTTAAAATTAGAAGTAACTAAAATGGAAAATTCGACTCTGAAGTGGTACCAGCCACATTTCAAGTGCTCAATAGTCACGTGTGACCGGTGGCTACTGTACTGGACAGCACACAAAAAACCACACTTCTATCACTGCAGAAAGTTCCACTGTGGCATTTGGGGCACCTAGAGGTACAGTATGAGGCCACTTACAAGGTGGCAATTAACTAAGAGCAAATTAATGGGAGGAAACGGAGGCTCAGACATGTCACATCTCCCAGGCTGTGGGTGGTCTTCTGATTCCTACTCCAGGCTATAGGAACATCCCAAGGGTGCTTCCATTTGAGATGGCGGGGTGTCAGAAATGTTGCCTTCCACTTTTCTCTTTCATCTTCTTCCTCAATAAATGCCAGTTCAGGAGTGTGTTTGCCCCCGAGGGCTAGTCCCCATGGATTCACAGTTAAAGCCACAGGGTTGTATGGACTATGGCTCTGTCCAGTCCAGCACACAGCTCTTTCTTGGAGTTCTGTCCCTAAGTTATGGATTCCTTGCTCAGTTGATCGAGGCCACCTATTTCTATCTCAAGTTCTTCTTGCCCTGGTTCCCAAGAAGTTCCTCTTCTCCTACCTCCGTTCTGCAGCACCCCACGGGCCAGGCTGCCCTCTTACCAACTGCCCCGTAACCACCTAAGGAAGCAGCAGGCTCCCCAACCGCTCAGCCTCTGCCCCCATTCTGGACAATCTTTGAACTCTGTCTCCCTGCTCTTCTGCTTCTAGCTATCCTCTGCTCCACCCACAAGCCTTTGCTCTTTTGTTCCAGCAGAACCATTCAGCATCTCCCACTCACCCAGTGGGTACAGCAGGACTGGGGACCCCTAACAATGCATTCAGCTAATTCCCTCACTAAGGTTGCAGGGGAGGGATCGCATGGGCAGATGCACAGGAAGAGAAGGTAGATGGCTTATGAATTACGCACAGACGATGCCAGCCACAGCTGTAAAAGGCAGGCTCTGTTTGGTTTCTCCTCTGTGGTTCCAATGCCTGGCTGAGGGGTGGATGGAGGGAGCCATGGATCCTCTAGGACCACAGTAGCTGCCTTGGACAGGCTCTGAAGCAAGTGGACCAAGGCATGCTCTTTGGAGCGTGGTTCTGATTTTTCTCTGCTGATATTGGAACTTGTGTCTGGGGAAAGCAGAAGCTGGGGTTCCCCCAGTCCTTTAGGGGTCTGTGGCTGGGGTCTGGTGCTCCATCTTTGCTTCACCAGCCACACCTGTCTGGAACACTCTGATGGTGTTTTATGTCACCCAATCACTTCTCTGTGACGTTAGTTATAAAAATCTTGACCCTGAGTGCTCAGACTATACCAACTCCAATCACCCTATTGGGCAGATGGTGCCTTTGTCACCACTTCCCTCTGAATCGGATAGGTCCCTGAATGTTGACCTGACAGAACTGCAGACCCACCCGGTACCCATCTTCACACCCAAACAATGGGGAACTCTGAAGTTCAGAACACCTGGGTTCACTTCCTAGCTCCTCCACCCATTTGCCACGTGATCTCAGACAAGTTACTCGACCTGTGCTTCAGTTATCTATAAAGTGGGATGATTTTAGTACCCACCTGACAAAGTCATAATGGGGATTAATAAATTAATAACATAATGTATTTAGAACAGTACTTAGAAAGCGCTGTTCTTGTTGATGGTAGACACACATTATGGAAACACACATCCTAGTACCGCTACAGACAATGTGTTGCACAAACACAAACCACCTTCTAGAGTGGAGACGGCCACAGCTTGCTTAGAGACCAGCTAAGCCAACAGTGAAATGTGATCTTTGCTATGAATAAACGCATGGCTTGCTTCCTGCTGAACTATGGCCAGCCTATTCGCAAAGACATCCACTCTGCCCCTGTCCCCGTCAGGACCAGCAGAAGCAACCCTTTGGGAGAGTTGAGCCCCTCTGGCTTTGGGGTGGCTGCTACTTGTCAGGCCTCTGCTGAGGTCCTGGCCTGGCGCCTGATGCCTGGCTTCCCAGCCGTGAGTTGTACCCGATGGATGGCAGGCGTTGCCTTCGTTCCCCAGATGGCAAGAACCTGACTGTCCCAGAGACAAGTTAGGAGGAATTCAAGTCTAGTGGTTCCTGATGTCTAGTGATGTCTCTCCAGTGAAGGAGAGAATAAAGAAGGTGGGAGAGGTGCCAGTCCCTTGCTCCATTTGGCACTGAGCTTGTGACATCTGCTGATCTTTAGCTAAAACCCGCTCGCTGATGGTCCACTGCCAGGTGAGACTGTCCTCCTTTACGCACTGAGATCACCTCTCAAGTCTCCGTCTATCCTTTCTTTAGGTCTCTGAAATGTAAGGCTTTGGGGTGTGGGGGTGGGGAAACGTGTAATGATCCTGTCCTAGACTTCTTGAACCCAAATCTCTGAGGATAGAGCTTGAGCCCTTCCCTGATTCCTGTGCACTTCTCTGCTGGAAAACTAAGGATTTATGGGAATCATCGGACCCTGAGGGGCCTGGAGGCAGATGGTCATTTAGTATAAGCTTAGCAGGTTTTGTCCAAAGGCAGACAAAAACTGGCATTTCTCTGTCCTGGTTCTAGTTTTCTGAGAACTGACTCAGGAAGTCAATAGTTGGGTCCAGATGAAAATGGTCTTATTTTTACTAGCTGAATTTGGACTCCATGCTGCATAGTTTCCCAGCCTTCCTTCTGCAGGATCATACACTGAGATGGGTGCCAACACCTAGGTGGGGGTCCCTTGAATATCTGGGTTGAGGTGTGCCCTGGTCTGAGTGGCAGAGCAGGCTGGCCATGGGAAGGAACACGCTGGCCTCAATGGAAGGGAAAGAGGGAGCCATAGTAGATCATTAACCCCGGCTGAAGAGAGGCTCCTGGTGGGTGATGAACAGGCTGCTATGGATGGACGGAAACATCTCCCATGGGTCCCACCCCTCACTAAGAGCCTGGGGGCTTGGCAGGGGCACCCAGGCGCCATCTCCAGCACACACACCTCACTGGACACTGTTTGCAGCCTTTGGCGTACATGAGAACACACGGCTGAGATATTTCCCTGCAGTCTCCTTCCTAAGGACCGCCATTCGGCAGTCAGCAGGCAGCTGCTGGACAGACCCCAGGCCTAGGAAGGTGGGTGGGCTCGGGATTCACATAGTGTGAGCCCGGCTCTGAGAAATGAAGCTCTCCCTGGGGCCGGGCCAGCCAGGTGTTGGGGACCATGAGAACAGCCCAGCAAAGCTCTCCTCAGTGGATTTCATGAGAGAGGAGCCCGCAAGGGCTGAGGGCCACACATTTGCCACTCCTTAACATAAAGAGTTTTGTAACCTCATACGCTGTTGTGGGGCTGATAGATAATGAGGATTAAACATCTGTGAGGTGCTGTGTTACTTCACCAGACAAATCACAGAGGCCTGTGCTGTTAATCCTGTACCCTGTCAGCAGATAAGGGTGGGCACTCATTGGTTTTTAAGCCTGGAGAACCTTGGTTGCCATTGGTTGACTTGTCTCCTCTAGACTTGCTGCAGAAAAGCTTTGTTATACTTATTTGCAAAAGCAGGCGGAGCGCTTTGAAGAAAAGCCCCGTACAAACAGAATGCGTGCAACAGCAGGATGTTCCACCCTGAGGCTAATCCCACCCTATCCCTGGCTAGGCTCTGTCATGTCGGTAGGGGGGTGCCTTCCCTGGAGAAGGGCCCCCTGAGGCAAAGGGGAGAGCACCCAACATGATATCGTGGTCAGCAGATCTGAAGCTGAGCCCTAATCTGACTGTGTGTCTTTGGCTAAGTCACTCAGCTTTTTTCCCGATTTTGTCAGCTACTTTGGTGTTGTGTGAGGATTAACTACACGCTGCCTGAGAAATGTATTGGCCGATGGCTGGAAAGTCCATAGAAAGTCCTGGTTTCAGGCAGCTTCCTTCAGAGCTCTAAGGCTGCCACCAGCTTTGCCCCTTGGTCTTTCCTACCCTGGGTAGAGCCCGTTTCCGGATACATCTGGCAGCTCTGGCCGCAGCCTCTCACCATGGCAACACTTAGGGCAGCAGAGAAAAATGTGTGCCTCTGGCTTGGCATCCTGGCATCCACTCAGAGATTCAGTCTGCCCAGACCAGGTTAAGTCACCTGCCCATCCCTGAACCAACCAGTGGGGCGGGGACACTGAATGCACGGAGCAGCTTCACCCACTTTCTCACCTGGTCAGCAGGTGTTGCTAGAGCTGCTACCATGTGCCAGTGCTATTGTATATTCTGGAGACATGGTAGGGATGAGACAGATCAGACCCTACGCCATTGGGACTCTCTTCCCAGTAAGAGAGACAGAAAACAAACAAATACATTGTATAAAATGATACAAAATTGGGAAATGATGAGAGCTATTAAAAAACAACAACAACAAACAACCAAAGCAGATTGAGAGGGTAGAGAGTGATGTGGGGTGATGCTGGAGTGCTGCTCTAGAGAAGATGGTCAGGGAATGACTCTCTTAGGAGGTGACATTTGAATAGGGATCTGAATGAAATGAGAATAGAGGCTGTGGGAAGAAGATCTGGGTATAGGACATGCTGGGCAGAGGGAGGAGGTGCAAAGGCTCTGAGGCAGAATAAGCCAGGAGATTAAGGAAGAGCCATAACGGCTGGTGCGGCCAGAGCATTGGACTGAGCAGGGCACAGTGGGAGAGGAGGGGAGAAGGGGGCAGATCCATGCTATACTGGGCTCTGCAGGCTGAGGGAAAGAGACAGGATTTTATTCTGACCAGAGGGAAGAGACACAACATAAGTTATATTGGAAAAATACGTCCACCTACAAATGGCCAACAGGTATATGAAAAGGTGCGCAACATCACTGAGCATCAGAGAAATGCAAACCAAATCCACACCTGTCAGAATGACTATCATCAAAAAGAGATAATATTGTTGGCAAAGATGAGGAGGAAAGGGAACACTTGTGCATGGTCAGCGGGAATGTAAATTGTTGCAACCATGGTGGAAAAGAGTTTGGAGGTTCTTCGGAAAGTTAAAAATTGAACTACCATATGATCCAGCAACCCCACTTTTGGGTATGTATCCAAAGGAAATAAAAACAGTATCTTGAAGAGATTCGTATACCCCTATGTTCATTGCAGTATTATTCACGATAGCCAAGACATGGAAACAATCTGAAGGCCTGTCAATGGATGAATGAGTAAAGAAAACATACCATGTTTTCTTCATGGTATGTTTTCTTTACATGCACAATATACAACGGAATATTACTCAGCTATGAGAAAGAAGGAAATGCTGCCATTTGCAATAACATGGATGGACCCTGAAGGCATTATGCTAAGTGAGATAAGTCAGACAGAGAAAGACATACTGTATGATCTCATAGGTGAGATTTTTAAAAATCTGCACTTGTAAAAAAGGACCAGAATGGTGATTATGAGGGACTGGGGGATGGGGGAATTAGAGAGATGTTCTCTAAGGGTCCAAATATACAACTAATAGGTAAATACGTTCTGGAGATCTAATGTACAACCTAGTGATTACGGTCAATGAGACTGATTATTAACTTCAAAGTTACTAAGAGCCTAGATCTGAACTGCTCCCCGCACAAAAATGAAATAATAATTGTGTGACATGACGAAGGTGTTCGCTAATGCAACTGTGCTAACGAATCGCAATAGGTAAATGTATCAAACCAGAGTGTTGTAATTCTATCACAACTTTAAAAAGACACACCTATTAAACAGGTAATAGTAACAAAAAGAGGTCTTTGCTGCTGTGTGGGGAGGGCTGGGGGAAGCAGGGACAGACAAGAGTGGCTGGGACAAGGGGGTGGTGTGGAACCCGAAAGAAGCGGCTAGACTTAAGAGTATTTTAGGTTATGGGTTCCATCCCTGGAAGCGGAACCTGGTGATCTTCCCACATGGAAATTAGAGGCTGTCACCAGAAGTAGTGAGATTAGATGCTGGTGGATGAGAAGCATGAACTGTCCATGCTTTGACCAGTTGTAGTTTCATGCAGTTTTGTCTTTTGGAGGTATTTTCTCACTCACCGTCATTAGCTTTTTCGGGGTTGAGGACTGTATCTCCAGTCTTGCTTCCTTCCTCCAAGGCCTAGAATAACTGTGAAGGGTTTTGGAGAAGAAGTGGTCTAGCCCCAAACTCTTTCCAGAGGAGAATCCGTGGGATGGTGCAAAGTCCCTGCACTGATTAGAGCTGGGCCCGGCATGCGGCTCTCCTGACTCCCAGTGCTGGCTTCATTCACAAACACAGGCTTGATTTGGGGTGCTGCCAAGGATGGTGAGGATGATAGAAGAGGGTTTAACCCTCCTGAAGGCTCCATCAGCATCTCCCAAATAACCAGTGTGCTCACTAAACAGGGCTGCCCTTGACCTCAGGGCCCTAAGGCCCCTCCTACAGAAATCCTCGAGACACCCCGGTGCTCTGTCACCAGCTTTTCATCAGCAAAGGGTTCCACACCACCCCCTTGTCCCAGCCACTCTTGTCTGTCCCTGCTTCCCCCAGCCCTCCCCACACAGCAGCAAAGACCTCTTTTTGTTACTATTACTAACTCCAATGAGAGTCAAGAGTCGAGGCCATAAAAGGCAGGCACACAGATGGGAAACACCGGGGTAGTGCCTTATTTGTATCACTATTATTTTTCTGTAGAGGAAACTTCATCTGAGGCACAGGCTTTCCATTCCTGCTGGGAGAGCTGACAGCGGACAGTTCATTGCTCCGGAGCCAGAGCGATATACTTCAGCTTTTGAGCAGAGCTACGGTTCTACGGTCTATAAAGCAAGATGCATGGACAGCTCTGCAGGATGGAACAGCCGGCGAGGGACTGCCTGAAGTCCTCCCCCAGACGCTCAGCGCTGGCCAGCCTCCTCGGGGACACCTGGCTTTGGCGCTCAGGACCCAGCACAGCGCCTGGTGCGCAGGAGGAATTGCTACCCGCCTGGTGAGAGCAGGGCCAGAGATAGGCACGCTTCCTGGGTGGTAGCACGTGCCCTCTGGGCGGCGTCCGGGGTGCCTGGGGGTGCTGGGTGTCACGAGAGTAGAGATGACTGAGTAATCTGTGGTTCTCCCCAAGGACATTGCAGCCAAGGGCTCTCTCTCTCTCACTTTCTCCCCCCACCGCCCGCCCCCTGGCTTTAATTCTCTTCTAAGATAAATAATCCAGCTTCTCTTTAATCAGTAACCACTGTGGTCAGGAGAAGCCATCACAGAGGTCGGGAGGAGTGGGTAGCGGGTTTACTCATGAAAATGGCCGGGCTGTCCTCCTGGGGAGGGAGGGGAAGTGATGCTGTGGGTGGTTGTCTTTCCTCACCGTGCTATGGGGTGGGGGAGGCTGTCTCCCCGTGTCCGTGCGGTGCTGAGGGCACAGACAGCATGCATGAGTAGTCAGCAGTGAGCTCCCTGAGAGTGCAGGAAGTCTTGATGGAAGACACGGGCAAGAAGAGCAGCATCTCTGGTGGGAAGCAGGGAAGTAGGGAGAGGAGCTCGGGGTACACGAGGGAGGGAGGCCTGACCCCAGGACACGCTGCTGGCCTTGAGCACTGATCAAAGATTCTTATGGGCCATCAGATGGCAGCCAGCCACACAAGGAGGAGTGTGGCTGGAGCAGGGGTGCGGCAGGGGAGAGGGGTGAAGGGAGGCTGGCATCATGTGATTTGGTCCTACAGTCCCGACTCCTTAGTTCTGACTTTAACAAGGAAGCGGGGGCAACACACACACACACACACCGAGCTTCCTGCTCCTGACCTTAAACAGGGGGGTGTGGGGGCTGGCCTGTGCATGGGTGCAGGCAGCGGGCTTTGGGATAACGCTCTCCATGGCTGCCGGCAACCGGGAGAGTGCCCTCGCCAACAGGGAGACGGAGTCGCTGAAAGTGCCCCCGGGGAGGGGGGCCCTTCAGCCAACGCAGCCTCCAAAGGTGGCCACGGGGAAGGGGCGCAGTCCTGCTCTGAGCTCTTCCTGTCGTTCTGCCCAGTAGCCCAGCCCCCCCGCCCAGCAAGCAACAGCCTGGCTCCTGGGCCGCCTCCTCTCAGCCCTCAGGCCAGTACTGTGTGGAGGTGAGGACACCCACCCGGGCGGCTTGTGTGTGTGGGAACACGCACGTTTCCATCTCGAACATTTCCTCGCCGCTTCTCTAGGCGGCAGACAACGAGGTGGGGGGCTAGCTCCCGCGTCCTTGCTTTCCCCTCCAGTCCTCCGTGCCCAGGGAACACTGAAGCAACACACCTCTCGCTCTTTGAGCCCCTGTGTCCTAGAAGAGGCTGCCCATCTGTCCTTCTTACACACAAAATGCACACACATGCAGACAACAGACCTATTTTTCTAGCCATGCTGTATTCAGCTTCCCCTTTACTCAAAATTTCATGTCCCAGTATGTGTGTGCATGTGTGTATGTGTGTGCATGGGTGTGCAAGCGCGTGTGTGCATGTGTGCGCGTGTGTGCATGTGCGTGTATGTGTGTGCATGGGTGTGCATGCGCATGTGCATGTGTGTGCATATGCGTGTATGTGTGTGCATGCGCGTGTGTGCATGTGTGTGCATGTGTGTGCATATGCATGCATGTGCGTGTATGTGTGTGCATGTGTGCACATGCATGTGTACGTACACATGTTGGCCAACTTCTGCCCACCTTAAAAACAAATCACCTCTAATATCTCTGCTTGCCTCACAGAAGCCCAGCGGGCCCCGAAGTCAAGTCATCCTATAAGGTAAACTCACCAAAGACCATTTTCCTGAAAGCCCACGGACGTGTCTGGAGCAGTGGCACCCGGACCCGGAACACGAAGGCACAAAAGGCATCTCTCCTGAAGGAAAGCAGTTGCTATTATTTTGGTCCCACGTGAGCAACAGAGAAACGCCAGTTGTCTTTCTCTGGCAGCCGCTCACATCCGAGGTACCTCTGTGGTCCTCCTCACAGATCAATTTAATTACAGGCACGAATGCCCGCTCAGTGCAGGGTACAAACTGGGAGCCTTGGATTTCAATAATGTCCAAACTGCTTTGAAATCCAAATACAGCCAACCCTCAATTATCCACACTGAGGAAAGGGAGTGTGGATAATCCTGAACAGCAATGATTAAAAAATCATTTCTTTTGGCTTTTGGGAGGTACCATATGCTATTTGCAACAGAACAGCAAAATTTCCTCTCTAGTTATGTTTTGCTGAGATTACTATTGCAATGAGCTTGCGTTTCTCCTCATGCACCGGCTGACGGCCGTGGGAGTAAGACCGAGGAGTGTGTGCAGGGGCCAGCAGAGTGGCAGGGGAAGCCAGCATGAAGGGAAGGAGGAACATGGCCCGAAGCACCGTTGAAAAAAAAAGAAATCAAGGCTCTGGGTCTCTTCTTTCTTGAAAAGAGAGAGTAGAATGGAGGAGAAAGAGAAAGAAGAAAAAGAAGAGTAAACAAATTTTCAAACCCTAACTGGAGAGACCAGCTTTAAGAGAGCAAGTCCTCCTGGGGTGTGGCCTTACTTCTGTCAAGCTCTCTGAACATGTATGATTCTGTGACATGGTCCATCTCCTTAGAACACCCAGTCCACTCTTTGTGGAGCGTGACTAGCGCCCTCCTGCCTCCTTGCTTTTGCTTATGCTGAACCACCTGACTGCAATGCCCTCTTCTCCTGTCCTATCCAAAGTTCATCCATCTTTCAAGATCCAGCACATTTCCCGCCTTTCCAGAAAGTTCTTTTCTTCTTGTATCCACTGGAAGCAACTTTCTTTCTCCTCTCCCACTCCCCTTCTAAATGCCCAGAGCACAGTGTTCTCTCTGCTAACTTATTTGGAGTGTAGGCTCCGGGAGCACAGGGAGAGATGCTGTGCCAGACCACTCAGTGTTTCTCGTTTTGGTACACGGGAGGTGCCCCCTACCTGGAGACTGAGAGGCTAAATCCTGCAGCAAGGAGTGAAGACACTAAACCAATAGTTCTCAAGCTTGAGTGGTGTTAGGCTCTCATGGAGGACTTGGGGACAGAGTTTCGCCGGGATCAGCCCCCCGGAGATGCTGCTTCAGTAGGTTGGGGGGACTCAGAGTTAGGCATTTTTCAACAAGCACCCAGGAGACTGAGCCCTGAGAAGTCAGCTTTAAACACACATATCACCAAGGCTCACACACTGAACTTCTCTCCCGGCATTCCACCTACATAGGTGAAGCCAAAAGGTTAAGAACAGAGACACTGAGAAACACAATGGGGTTATTACTGTTCTCTGTCATACTTCCTAAAGCTGAGGTCAGCATTTTCTTAAGTAAAAAAACAAACAAAACTGCAAAAAATAGCGGTGAAAATAGTACAGAGATTTGCAACAGATTCTCCATATTTCCTTCAGCTGAAGCTGCACGTTTTTGCACTTTTTAGCATCTCTGATATTGGGGTGCCCCTTACCATCCACATTTGGGGCACAGCCCTGGCTATGTGTACTAACTTATTCTTAGCTCCTCACTCTGCCGTCATGTATATCAATGAATTATGTGCATTCCTGGGGCTATTCACTGCCATTAAATAATTTTTAAAAGATTATACTATAAATATATTATACTATAAATAATTTTAAAAAGATTATACTATAATTTGGTGTTGAAATGAAGCACTGTGTATACAGAAGGGCATGAAAACAGAGCAGCAGGGCATACATTTGGTATTAGTGAAGTGAGCACCTACTGGAGGAATAACCATACCGCTAGCCTTTCTTGCAAAGCTGCAGCCAATTGAACCAATGTCGAGATAGGTCTGTTACTCGAACTGTAGTACCAGCCGTGTGGCCTCACCTGGGGGCGTGTGAGACTAGAGAATTGCAAGCTCTAGCCCACACCTATTTTATATCCACTTTTAAACAGGATCCTCGGGTGATTTGTATGAACACAAAAGTTTGAGAAGTATAGCTTTATAGGACTCAAGAAAGGAATATATCCACCAGTAGATAAAGCTGTTATGTTTGTTACCAAGATAAGTACAGAAGGATTGCTTATCACAGGCTAGGCAAAAAAGCTTACAAAAAGAGATGTCAGTGACTCAGAAAAAAAAATACAGGCGATAATAAGGAAACATATCACCAATTCACTTGCAAGCCTGGAGGACATTATTGTAGGAAAAACTGTGGCCGTAGATGATTTAAAAGTGACTGGGAAAAGTTCAACTGAACGTGAACAAATTTTGCAGAACAACAACCAATTTATTTCACTGTCTTCCTTTTTAGATGTGTATGAGAGTGATTTGTGGTGACAACAGATGTTTAAATTAATCCAAAAGAGCTCTTTCAATAAGAGAAAAAATGAGGAAAGAAAGCATCATGTCATAGTTTAATTAGGAACATTCTTTGTTCTTAATGATACAGAAAGTGACGGGGAATCTTATAACCGAAGGCATCTCACATTTAAAGAAATGCAAGTAAAAGTCCCACACATGCCACCGCATTGCCTTTTTTTCTCAGTTTAAATTTCAATAATCATTGTTTCAACTCTGATAATTCCTAACATCAAGTTATTTTACATAACAAAATGAAATTTTGAGATTGACTCTGCTTTTTCAATTTTTGCTTTTTTTTTTTAGGTCTACCAACTCTGTGCCATTAATCTCTTACTAAGAAAAAACCAGTTTGTCTTCTCTAGCCACCATATTTTAGAAGCTAGAGAGTTAGAGAAGAATGAAGAAAACATCGCATGACAGATGGAAATGAGGTGCAAAGATGTTGGTCCAGACTGACCTTAAGAGCTATGTGCCCCCTTTTCCTCTTTCAAACAATGGCAATCACAAAACATGTAAAAAACCTATTAGCTGCTTTCATAATGTTATTGTATTTAATCCTGAGAAACTTATCAAACAGGTACCATTATCCCCCTTTTCACCAGTGAAAAGAGTGAGGTCAGAGGCGTGAAGGAACTCACCCGAGAAGACAAGGCCCGGCATCAGGGGGACCAGGATTGGAAGGATGGGATCACAGCAGCCCCTCTGAGCCCACGGCTCCGGAAGTGCAGCCCCGCCAAGTGCATTGTGGGCTGTCGCCTGGGCTGCACCTGGACCACTGCCAGCCTCCACTGGCGGACTCTTTGAAACTCATTCCTCAGAGTTAGTGAGGAATCCAGACACTGTCTTCTGCAGCCATGAAGGTCTGCAGCTGAGTTGCTGGCCTGACAGTGCTCTTGGCTGAACAGCAACAGCTTAGAACACAAAAGCCCTTGCCTCTGGTGCAGAAGCTGTTACCTGTTCTTCACCGCACCGAGGCCTCCAGGACCTCAGATTTTCTTTCCATATAATATGACCCCATGTCTTGCAGAGTTTCGTGCAACTTTCTTTTAGATGGAGCTCAGCTCACTTCACACCTGGTGGTCGTTTGAGAGCGCACCGTGTGACTGACCCCACGCCTGACCCTGGGGGCGCTGTCTCATTGCTAACCTTTGACCCTGCTTCATGGGTTCACCGCAAGAACCTTCTCCCTGAGAGTCTTGCTCCTTTCTAATGAACTCAAAATGCTATTCTGAAAAGTGATCTCTCTTACCTCTCATTAATTACGTTAGTGGGTCTCCATCTTTGCTGCCGTTAGAATCACCTGAAGAGCATGAAAAAAATCTCTAGCGCTCAGGCCACACCTCCTGCCAATTAAACCAGACTCTCTGGAGGAATCTCTGGAGGGATCCAGGATCAGTGTTTTTTTCTTTTAAGCTTTGCCGGTGATTGCAATAGGCAACCAAGTTTATGAGGCAGCAAATCACCTGACTTGTCTCCTTCAGCCTGTCCACCAGCTACTGTTGTTACCCCTTCCAATTAAGTTCTTCACTTTAAGAAAAAATCCCTCTAATAGTCTTCCCTCACCTACATAGCCACTTTTCAAAAATAGCTTTTGTTTTTATTCCGAAAAAGCGCCACATTTATTGTACAACCATTATCCTTGCAAATACAGCCTAGCGGAGGGAAGGAAATACTAATCACCAGTCATCTCACTAGGAGGCAGTAACTATTGCTAGTGTGTTCATGAAGATACACCAGCATCTTTTCCTTGTATCTATTCTGTGCACGTGTGTTTTATTGTATAGACTGTTTTTGTAGCCTGCTTTTCTCACCTAAACATCCTTTCACTTGAACTTCTCAACCTCTTGCCTTTTCCTCCTCTGTCCTGACCTCCATAGCTTTCGTAAGTCCGTCTTTGTTGGGCTTTTCAACCTGGCCTCCTGCTGTGAATTCTGAAGCCTCTTTTTATCCTAATTGGAGATTCAGTTCAGAAGCACTAAACACGCTCCTTCTGGAGCCACTGTCTTTCCAAATGGCTCTACCATCTGGCTGCCCAACTGCTTAGCCAGACGTACCTGAGGTCATCATAGATTCCTTGGCCAGCTCACATTTCATTTCTAACCAATTATCAAAGCACACCCATTTTGCCTCTTCATTTTTTTTTTTTTTTTTTTTGAATCTGTACACATCTCTCTATCTCACGGCTGCAACTTCCTTCCATCGAGACCACTCTCATCTTTGCCACGGCTCCTAAATGGTCTCCTTCCCCTGCTTCTCCCTAGTCCACTCCGCACACAATCTGAGTGATTTCAGAAAGTCATTCCCATTACCTTTAAGGTAGAGTCTACACTCCTTACTAAGGCTTTCAAAACCTATGGGATCACACCTGTTTAACTCCTGTCTCCCCACACCTCCTCCTACAACCCCACACATTCCTGGGTCAGGAACACGGAACTGCATCGCTCTTTGTTCTGCCTAAAACATGCTTCCCATTCCTTTTTTCTGATGGATGCCTACTCATCTTGCAGGTCTCAGATGATTTCTCACTTCCCTGGAGGAGTCTCCTCTGACTCCCTAAATCTGGATTAGAGGCCCTCTTTGTGCCCCCCTAATGTCCCATACCCCTGCTACCAAAGGCCATAATCACACTGAGTTGCAATCATCTCTGTGCTTGTCCATATTCCCCTCCAGACTGGGATGAGGGACCACATCTGTTTTGCACATCACTATGTCCCCAGCATCTAGTAACAAATACTTAAAACATTTGTTGAACGGACAATGAATGATTGCATCCCTTCATGCTATATCCTGTAATCAATCTTTAAGCACAGGAGGGGGTCTCTTCCGGATTGTGATCTCAGTTGCTACTTAGAACATAAGCAGAGGCTGGGTGATGCTCTTCTCTGTGCTGCAAGAGGAACCCTGGCAAAGGGGATGGCTTTTTCCTGTCCTCTTGACCGGTCTCCCAGTCTTTCTCTGCCTCATACCCTTTCCGATTTTCTTTTATCTCCTCTTCCTGGCTTCCTCCTGCTTTGCAACCTCAAACAACCTTTGCAATTTCAAGTCAAATTAGCCAAGTTGAATTTTGTATGAGCTTAGTTTTATTTTTCACAGCAGAAGCTCCTTACCTCCTCATTAATAAGAGACACCATTGTAACCCAAAGCTCTGTAGTTTTTCAAGTAAAATCATGAATATCTGATGAGTATCTGATGTTAGCTTATTGCTGATACCAGCATCTTCAACACTTCAGCCATGGGAAAAACAAAAGGAACTGGCAAAAGTAGAGATAAAATTGTATGATTTCTAGTCTTTCAAGGAGTTTGGGCTCCTTCTTCAAAATGTTGTGCAACTTTAGTGCCTCTGAATTAGCTATATGATACCATCTGGGGATGAGTGAGTTTTTACAGAATATTAGGCATGTGTAATTTGGGGCCCCTTTAAAAAAAGAATACATTATAAATATACTACTTCTAAGTCTTGAAAAGTGCTTGTGCATGTTGGAGGCCCCTGAAAATCATCCTTCAGTAGGTAAGCCTGCTCTCTGTCTTCTGTGTTAATTTTTATAACTGGAGAAACTGAGGCCCAGAGTAATAGGTTCATCTGTGAGTTGGCTTGAGGACTGACGGCTGACATCCCTGTCCCCACTGGAGGACCTGCTGCTCGCTATGGAGCTAGACAGACTTTAAAAATTAGCTAAATCGGGGCGCCTGGGTGGCTCGGTCGTTAAGTGTCTGCCTTCGGCTCAGGTCATGATCCCAGAATCCTGGGATCGAGCCCCGCATCGGGCTCTCTGCTCAGCGGGGAGCCTGCTTCTCCCTCTCCCACTCCGCCTGCTTGTGTTCCCTCTCTCACTGTCTCTCTCTGTCAAATAAATAAATAAAATCTTTAAAAAAAAATTAGCTAAATCTTTAGTTCCTTATTCCATTCACACAGGTCATGCCAGAAGGATGAAAATATGGGCAGGTAAAAAATATTTTTTTTTCAGCGAATTCAGGTTCTGCATGAGCAATAGGCTTCTTGGTCTGGTGGGAAGAGCTCTGGGCTGGGAGGTGGGAGAGGTGGTTCTGTGGGATCTTGTTCATACTGGTAACTACCCCAAAAATGGACCTGCTTATGCTGATTTTGAAACTGATTAATCTTGAGTTGGTTAATAAGCTTCTATTCCACGTTAACAGGAAAATCAGCAGATTCGGAACTTGGTAGGGTTGAGCAATGTAGACACCCAGCCGGTTTTATAAGAACAGGGGAAGCAAGAGCCAAGTACCACTTGACCATCCAGGGACTGTGGGGCTGTGCAGGGGTGGGGAGGACTCCTCAGAAACCCCCTCCCAGCCCGGAAGCCATCCCGAGGCTTCCGAGGTCAAGTGCCCGGATTCTGTGTCTGTTAGTAACTTCAGTTTTGCCTCCCGACTCTCTCATGGATCCCTCTTGCCCATTCAGGGCCCCTGAGTCTGTCCTGCAAGCTCCCACTTGTCCAGGACTATGGTTCAGGATCCTCATTTGGGGAGAGTACTGGTGGGACTCCAGTTTCCAACTGTGTCATCCAGGTTGTCATCCTGCCAGCAGGAATACTAATGTATTAGGAGGTAGGGGGGTGGTCACACAATTTAAAACTCCAGTCCCAGCTTTGTGCTTTGGACAGCATCCTTGCTCCAGGTTCCTAGTTTATAAAACTAAGGGCTGAATTTCATACTCTTGAAGGCCCTTTGCAACTCCATAGTCTGCAGATGCTAAGTTAAATTTGTCATAAAAATGAGCCTGGGTGGCTCAGTCAGTTAAGCGTCTGCCTTTGGCTCAGGTCATGATCCGAGGGTCCTGGGATGGAGTCCCGCGTCGGGCTCCCTGCTCAGCGGGAAGCCTGCTTCTCCCTCTGACCCTCCTCCTTCTTGTGCTCTCTTTCTCTCAAATAAATAAATAAAATCTTTAGAAAAAACCGAAGGACATTTGCTCCTTCACCTGTTAGGAGTGCTTTTATGTTTTTGGTTAATGAGGGCAGAGATAAGCACAGTCGGTCCATATGCTATACCTGCGGCACTTTTTATTTTAAAGGATGAAATTTGAGACCTGTCAAATTTCACTGAAAAGGGAGAGGGCATGCTGCCACGGGGGCTGGGCCTGAGCCCTGGAGCCAGCAGGCACTGCTGTTTACATTTGGGTGAGACTCACGACAAATAGGGATGTGCTTGGCAACAAACAGGCAAGGTGCTGAGCAAGCTCGGCGAGGAGCGGATTTGTCGCAGCGCCCTCTCTGAGGGGCTGGGGTATAGGCCAGTTCTGGGGACTCAGGGCAGGAACTAGAGATACCAAGGAGGAGCAGGTCGGTCTAGAACTGAGGGCAGGAGCTTCATTTGGGGAAAACTCACTGAGGCCTTGGGGCAGAGCCATGGGGCATTTTTAGAGGGCATTGGCCTCTCGCCTATGATGGGGAGGCCAGGGGTGGCATACAATGGTGCTCAATCAGGGGCAGATTCCCTTCTTTCTGAGGGAACCTGCATCCCACTGCCCACCTACCGCCAGGCCTTAGGTGCCTGGGATCACTCAGGCGGTGCCTCAGGGGTCTCCCGCTGGCGCCCTGGGCTTGGGGACCTCCAGAGGCAAGGTTGGTCAGGCTATTGGTGGGCCAGTCGTGTTTGCTAAAGCTCTTTAAAACAATTCGTACAATCGCAGGCTTGTCACACACTGTATTCACGGCTCTGAAAGGGGTCCTTGTGCAGGCAAAGCCCCCAGAAGGCCCGGGGCAGGGGTCGGGGTCACTGCCTGCTTTTCCCCGTCTGGCTGCCAGCCCTGTGGCTGCAGCTGGTACCAGAACGAGGCCAGGCCTGCTGAGCTGAACAACGCTGTCCCTGAAGCCCACCGGGGCCCATGCTGGCTTTGGTAGTGGAGAACAAATGGGGAATTGTCTCGAGGCTTCCTTGTGCTCTGCTGAGGGTTAATAAGGGACTCCTTGGGGAGGCAGAAAGGCAGGAACCAGAAGGGCTCAGTTGCTGCAAACCCAGGTGCTCCTCTGTATTGAAACCCTCTTCCTAAGTCGGCCAGCTCAGCCGGCTGCATGCCTGCCACGAGCTCTCCGGCTGGGCAGCGGAGGGAGGAGCCCAGGCTGGGCTCTGCTCTCTGCACCTGGGCACAGCTGGGAATAGCAGTATTGGTTATCTGGGCATTTTTGTGCCAAATGCCATGCCCAGCACCATGCTTATCTTCATCGCAATCGACCCCAGGAGCCAGATGCTTCCTGCAGCAGTGCCCCCAAGGTTAGAGATGAGGGAGCTGGTGCAGACAGGCTGTGTCCAATGCTACATGGCCAGTAAGTACAGGGCCAGGATGTGAACCCAGGTCTGTCCAACTTAAATTGGAGCTCTTCACCTTGATGGGACTCAGTGGATGGACATGCTGTGTCCCTGTGAGCAAAAACTGCTTCTCTGAGCTGCAAGTGGCTTATCTGTAAAGGGGGGGCTTATATACCCCCCACCTGGGAATTAGATGAGTATGAACAGAACCCAGCTCTGTGCTTGGCACACAGTAGGAGCTAAATTTGATTCTTTGTCCTTCCTTTAGACATGGGATACTCTCATTGGAGTTCGAGATGGGCATAGAGAGGTTGTGGTCACTTCTTGCTTTCCTTTCAGCCCTAGAGCATGTATCAGTGGGAGTGCCAGGGTGCCCATCAGGTCATCCATGGAGGATCTGTGAGGTGACACAGTGATCTTGGCCCCTGGGTGCCTCCTGGCCACTCTTCCCTGACAAGTGGACATCTTAAGCCGGCCCTTCCTGCTGGGTTGGAACAGTGCCCCCAACACTGGGGAGCTACAGAGCAGTTCTCCCACCTGCCCAAGATGCCTGTCCTTTCCCTGGACTTGCTCTTCCTCTGGCTCTTGAGCCCCTTTTTCTTCTCTTTGCCCCACCCTGGCCCCATTCCCTAGAGTCCTGACAGATTGTGTAGTAGGCTAAAAAATGGTCCCCCAAAGATATCCACATCCTAATCCTGAAACATGTGAATGTTATCTTGTATGGCAAAAAAAGGACATTACAGATGTGATTCAGGATTTGGAGATGAAGAGATTATCTGGAGTAGGTCTTAAATACAATCACAAGAGTCCTTGTAAGAGAGACACAGAGGGAGATCTCACGCACAGAAGGAAGAGAAGGCAGGATGAAGATGGAGGCAGAAATTGAAGCGATGTGGCCACAAGCCAACAATGCTGGCAGCATCCAGCAGCTGGAAGAATCAAGGAACGGATTCTTCCCAGAGACTCTGGGAAGAGTGTGGCCTGGCTGACACACTGAGACCCAGTGATACTGATTTTCAAATCCAGCCTCCAGATTTGTGAAAGAATAAATGTCTAGGTCTTATTTTTTTTAGTTTCTTAAAATTCTGTTAAAATATACATAACATGAAATTTATTATTTTAACCACTTCTAAGTGTACAGTCTGGCTTTAAGGACATTCACATTTTGTTTATCCATTTATCCATCAATGGACACTTGGGTTGTCTCTACCTTTTGACAATTATAAATAATGCTGCAAATTTCTCTTGTTTTAAGCCACCAAGTCTGCAGTAATTTGTTATAGCAGCCATATGAAACTAGTACCTTGGTAATTTGATCCCTGGCATTCCCATTTTCCTCTCTATAGGTCAAACAGTAAAGCAGTGTTTCTTAAGGTGCGGACAGCTGATCCCCTGCATCAGAATCACCTGGAGGAAGGGTAGAGATGAGACACTTTTTTTTAAACATACGGATTCCTAGGTTCTACCTCATATCTTCAGAATCAGACTCTGACAGGATAGGACCAGAGAAGCTGTATTTTTAATCTGAGGGAGATTATGCCTCAGATTCTGATGCCCTGCACCAGAAGATTTATTTTTTTATTTTTATTTTTTTTTAGAGAGAGAGAGTGTGTGTGTGAGTGAGGGGTGGGTGGGGAGGGTCAGAGGGAGAGGGAGAGAAAGAGAATCCCAAGCAGGCTCCACGCCTCGCACGGAGCTGGCTGCAGGGCTCAATCTTATGACCCTGAGATCACGACCTGAGCCAAAATCAAGAGTGAATGCTTAACTGACTGAGCCACCCAGGTGCCCCCAAAGTTTTTTATATACACTAATGTTTGAGAACTAGCTTAGTGGGTCACTTCCTCCAAATACAATGTTTGATTATATGTGTCTTCTGGATATAATCCCTTAACCTGAAGGAATGACCTTTCCGGTGGGGGTGTCAGGCACAGAGGTGAGACACACCTCCTTCAAGTGTCAAATCACATGGCAGGTAGAGTGGACAGATGACAGAAAACACCTGTTACGTCAGAAGTTGAATGCAAATTTTCTTTTCTTGGTCTGGGAGGAAGAATTGTTCTCGGTGAGAAGAACCGCGCTTCTGTTGATTCTCACAACTACAGGAGCCTCCCTGGAGCCAAGAGATGAGATTGCTGGACCTGAGCTGGATGGGTAAGGATGAAACTAAAGAAGGCTAAAAAGCTCTTGGAAATCAAGAAATGTTGAAGTTTTGTTAGCACCCAGGAGGGGGAAGAGATGAGATGATAGAAGAACAGACTAGCAGGAGATGGCCAGAGGGAGCTCATAGGAAAGCGTGGGGCACAGCATCATGGCACAAGGCTGTGGCGCACGAAAGACAGAACCAGAGAGGAAAGCCCTGCTGGTGAGCAGAAGCCACCAAAATTAGGAATACTGATGTCTGTCTGAGAGTGAATTTACTTCCTACTTTGTGCTATAATTACCCTCTTTGGCCACAAAACCTTCAGTAAAATCTGTTGTATGAAGCTGTGTACAAAGAACTTTTCAGGAAAGGAGGACAAGAGGTTTTGAGCCATGCCAGGACATCTTAAGTAAAGAGAGAGTGGGCACAGCAGGAATTGGGGTAACAGTGAGGAAGTAGCTGGTAGCAAGGAATGGCCAGAAGAATGTGACCCCTGCTCCTGGAAATTCACACACAGTTTAGGGGATGCCAAGCTTTCTGCAGTAGGTGGGACGGAGCCTCTCCTAATACATTTAATTTGGTATTGGTGAGTCTGTCTGATAGAAGCTGTGTGTGTGTGTGTGTGTGTGTGTGTGTGTGTGTGTGTAAAACAACAGATTCATCAAATTATTGGAAGGCTGATAAAAGATATTCTGAAGATAGAGATTAATACAAATACAAACTTCTCTTTTTGATATTTTTCCTTTGTTCTTCTAGGCCAAATGCTCAAGTATGTGGAATTTAAATAATTGTTTTTAAGTCGAATCAATTTTGGAACGCAGAGAGTTACAGGTTTACAGACTCCCTTGGTCGTCAGTGATTGCTGATTAATGATGCTGGAGTCTGTAATTATACTGCTGTCAGGAGGCTGAGTGTCCTCGATAAATCCAGGCTCATCTGCCTTCCCAAGACACTGGCAGAAGAGTTTCTTGATTTATCCCCCAATTGGCACATATTCTCTTTACTGTACCTTAGAGAATGTTCAACTACTTAATGGTTTGAGAGGTCAATTTTCATCTTCCTGGTATTGAGCAACCTAGAATTTAAGTGTCCTTGCCCACAACCGTGAGGACATAAATTGGACTTTTCTTCTTATTGCCTTTTTGGTTCATTTTTCTCTCCCTAACTAACCCCTTTCATTCAAAAACTGGGTGTGGTAAATGGCAAAAATGGCGATAACTCGCCACTCCTCTCTGAATCCATGCCTTCGAAAATGTGACTTTGCCACCCTTCCCCTTAAGAGCTGGAATGATGGAGTCTGTCATGCTTCCCTTTGAGTCTGAGCTGGCTTTGTGACTTGCTTTGGCTGACACAATGTGGTAGAAGGGACACTGTGCCAGTCTCAAGGGTGGACCTCAAGAGGACTTTCACTCTTGCACTATGAGAACCCTTCCAGCTGCCATGTGAACAGACTCAGGCTCAGCTGCTGCTTGATGAAAGACACATGTCCATCACGCTGTCCCACTGTCCCATCCTTAGGTCAGAGCCTATATGTCCTGCAGCTAGCCCCAGCACATGCCAGAAAAACCACACAACTGAGCCTAGTTTTAACAGCCTAACGGCTGAATCATGTACTAAATAATGATTGTTTTAAGTTTGGTTTGCTATGCAGCATTATTATGGCAATGAATAGCCAATACACTGGGTACCTGCTGTACTCTAGGAGTCTGGAGTCTGGAGCCACACAGAAGGAGAGATATAGAGATGAGTAAGACAGAGTTCTTACCCTTGAGGGGCTCACAGCCTAGTGGGGCAGATAGGCTGACATATATTTGCAATAGGAAATGACAAGGGGACAAATATATGTATTGAGTACCATCTATATGCTAGGCATTTTACTACATTATCATCTCACTAGTCTTTGCTGCAAGTCTATGAAGCTGACACTATTATTATTTTTTAAAAAGATTTTATTTATTTATTTGACAGAGAAAGATAGCAAGAGCAGGAACATAAGCAGGGGAAGCGGGAGAGGGAGAAGCAGGCTTCCTGCAGAGCAGGGACCCCGATGCAGGGCTCGATCCCAGGACCCTGGGATTATGACCTGAGCCGAAGGCAGATGCTTAACAACTGAGTCACCCAGGCACCCCGAAGCTAACACTATTATTAACCCACTATAGAGATAAGAATACTGGGACTTACAGAAGTTAAGTCAGGCCCTGACTCCAAAGCCCATGTTTTTCTTGACAGCTCTGGATACCCCTCTACAACATGGATAAATCTTAAAGAATCAGACAAAGGGGCAGCTGGTGTTGGGGGAAGGAGGCAAAATCTCACTGGGACCTGGCTATTGGAGGAGACTGGGAGCCCGAGGTCACAGGCCACTGAATCAGCCTTGGAGTGAGCTGTTGTAATGATGACCTGGAGAAGCCTGATAGCATGCATTTGGGCTAGGGGCCTGCTGGGGAGCCTGGAAATGTCTTCAGCTCATTTCCATAGGCTAAGAAGGCAGGACATAACGTGGGGAAGGCAGGGTGCATGGGGACAGGAGAGATTTTGTTTGCTCTCTTCATTAGAAAGCATTTCTGCATTCCTCTGCTGCAGAGTATTCAATGCCAGACAATGCCTGATTGGGAATTTCTGCATGAAATGGATTTTTAAAAAACACGTCATTATTGATAGGAAAGTCAGTTTTTCCCTCTGTTGCCTTTTCTGCAATGCTATTTTCAGCTGCTTGTTTTTAAATGGATTGTCCAGCTTCCTTTTGAGGACTCCTTTGGCTGAAGGGATTGCACGCTTGTCACTGTGTATGATGTGCCAGTCCTGGGAGGCTCCTTATCTACTCTCTGCTCTAACTAACAATTCCTTCTTTCTGTAAAGTATCCATACAGAGGGGCAAGGAACAGACACACAGTGGGTCCTGGGCGGACTCCTCGCAGGTAGCACCCAGGTCTGCTTTATTTATTGTTCCCTTACTATAAGTGGAGGTTGCCACAGTAAAAACAGCTAATACGTATTGAACACTATGTACCAGGCATTGTTGTGTTAATTCATAGGAACAAAAATACTATTCTGGTCTTAGTTATACAGTAGAGGAAAAAAGCAGGGGAAAACAGCTGTGTTCAAGGCCCTGGAGCTGGGAAGGAGCAGGAAATGGATTTGAACCAGGCCATGGTGTTCTTAAGCCTACGGTCTTAAACTCTGCTCCAATTGTGTAGAAATGAAATACCAGGGGCAATGGTCTGGGAAAAGTGGGTCTGGGGAGATGGGTGGGGACCTTTCATTTTTTACTTTATGCACTTCTGTAATTGGTTGAGGTGAATATGTAATAAAAATGCAAATTCGAGGAAAAAAGAAGAAAATAAAAAATACCCCAAAATATTTTTGAAAAATCATGCCATGTTAGAGCTGAAAGTGACCTTGGAGATGATCTAGCCCCAAGAGGGAATTGTCCTTTTTTTTTTTTTTTTTAAAGATTTTATTTATTTATTTGAGAGAGAGAGAGAGCACAAGCTCACACACGTGGGTGGGGGGGACAGAGTAAGAGGTGGAAAGAGTCTTAAGCAGACTCCCCGCTGAGGACCCTGAGATCATGACCTGAGTCGAAACCAAGAGTCTGACAGTTAACCAACTGTGCCACCCAGGGGCCCCCCAAGAGGAAATTGTCTTGAAGGTGAAGCAATTGCCCCAGGCCACACAGTTAGGTGCTGATGACAGAATCTGGAGGAGAACCTGGCTGTCTTACTGTGTTTCTTCCCATCAACTCCACCTACAGGACCATATTTAGGCCAGGGTCCCCTGAGGGTGGAGCTGTGGTGTGAGGTGAACTTGCCCTGCTCTTTCACTTCACCTTCCTCACTTAGCATAATATCCTCAAGGTCCATCCATGTTTTGCAGATGGCAGGATTTCCTTCTTTCTGGTGGCAGAATGATATTCCATTGTATACATATGCCACATCTTCATTATTCATGTTGATGAACCCTTAGGTTTCTTCCATGTCTTGGCTACTATGAATAATGCAGCAATGAACATGGGGGAACAGATACCTCTTTGATATTCCGTTTTCATTTCCTTTGGATATATACGCAGAAGTAGGATTGCTGGATCACAGAGTAGTTCTATTTTTAGTTTTTTGAGGACCCTCCATACTGTTTTCCATGGTACCTGAACCAATTTACATTCCCACAACAGTGCACAAGGGTTCCCTTTTCTCCACATTCTTGCCAACGCTTGTTATCTCTTATCTTCTCAATTATAGCCATTCTAACAAGTGTAAGTCAGAGAAAGACAAATACTGTATGATATCACTTATATGTGGCACCTGAAAAAGCCAAACTTGTAAACACAGAGAAGAAAATAGTGGTTATCAAAGTCTGGGAGGTGGCGAATAGGAGAGAAGTTGTTTAAAGGTACAGACTGGCAACTAATAGACAAATACATCCTGGAGATCTAGTGCAGAGTATAGTGAATATAAATTATCATAT
Organism: Halichoerus grypus; assembly: GCF_964656455.1. NCBI lineage: Eukaryota > Metazoa > Chordata > Mammalia > Carnivora > Phocidae > Halichoerus > Halichoerus grypus. Next base: position 122,884,553 of record NC_135715.1, on the reverse strand, counting down.
ATTAGAATCATCAAACTCACTAAGGCACTAGGTATTAATTATTCCCAGTACAAAAAAGAAGTAATTATGTGATATTATAGAGGTGCTAATTATTGCAATGACAATCATATTATATAAATGTAGCAAATCAGCCTGTTGTACACCCTAAACTTATACAATGTTTTGTATTAGACATATTTCAATAAAATAAATAAATAAAGTATACCCCTCCCTCACTCTCATCATCTCCCCCCCGCCTGCCTTAGTACCTGGGGCTCCAGGCTAGCTCCAGGCTGAGCACAGTGGCTGTTCTGGGCCCTGCTTGGGCCTACTGTTCAGACATGTTCCATATTTTTCTGATGTCCCTCCCAGTCAAATCTGCCTCGTGTCCACATTTGCTTCCTCGAGCCTCTCTGGTCAGGCTGAAAAAACGGATTCAAGTTAAAGAGTTAACGACTGACACAATCCCCCCCGCCCCGCCCCCCGCTTACATTTTATAGCTGGGTTTTAACAGCAGACATCAATGACTGGAAGCAAAGGACTGTTAGGGCCATTGCAGCTGGCCTGGTGAGTGAAGAATCTATTTAAGAATGTGATGCCCCAGTTAATGTCCCCAGCAGCAAGAAGAATTGCAAAGTAGAAAGGGAGAACTAATTGTGGGCAGCAGTAAATTCCATTCTCTGGCAAGGCTAGTCAGAGACAAGCGATGTCAACCCCCAATTCCCTTGTTCTCTCTCATCTCTTCCCCCTCTGAAGAACTTCCCTCCTTTCTGCCCATTTGCAGAGAAAAAGGGGACTGTGACATCACCACAGAGAAAAACAAGTATCAAGGCCTTCAGACAGGAGCTCTTTCCTGGGACAAATGTTTAGTTTTTATAGCATCATCCAGTGTCTCACTTTATTCGATGATTTTGCCCTTGTGCTGAACCTTCTTCAAAATAAGAGAGTGGTCATTTCCTCCGCCTGATTCCCTGAAGGCAATGTGGCAGACAAATCACTATTGTGTTGTTCTGGGATCACGGGGCATACTGCTTGGATGTTATGTTTACTGGGAACATTTCTTCTCTGTAAATGCCTTCTGAAGCCTGGGCCACTTCCTGTCTTGAGTTGCACGGTAGGCTGTGGTGGCCAAAGAGGAAGAGAGGGTCAGGGAGCAATTTTGATCCTCATCCTGTATTTAGGATTCTAGCTTCCCCTCCCCTCCCCAGAGGTTTTGTTCTGGAAAACAGCACTTGTTTTCCATGGAACAAAGGTTTCTGGAAAGCAGGAAGGCCATCCTGGCAGAGCCCTGTGTGGAGCAAGAGCAGGGAGCAAGGTTCTAGATGCTGCATGGGTGTGCTTCTGCTGGGGGGCCTGAGGGAGGCCCAGCTAGGATTCAGGGCATAGGATGCCAAAGGGCAGCCCCAGAAGGTCAGACTGCACCCATGTCTGGCAGGATAGGGCTCAAGTCAGGAATTGCAGGGACTCAGTAATTATGAAGGACCTTTGTAATCCAAAGGCTACAGATCTAGATCTGGTTCTTCTAGGAATGCACATTTCTTTGGGTCTCTTGTCACCTAAGAAATAGGGATAGTAACACTTTCCCCTCTTACCTTGCAGAGGTAGTATACAGATAAAAATAAATAAATAGGTAAATAGAAGAGAGTAAAACAAAGGTTACTAGTGTTGGGAAAATGCAAAAGATTACTATGCTCCCTCTACTGTACGTATTCTCTCAAGACAGAATGTCCACCCTTCCGGAGACAAGGGAGGACAGCTTGTAAAGTAAGATGCATGTCCCTCCCTTGTAGAGCCTGGGTCCTGAGATAACTCCCTGGATTGTATGTGGGGCTCAGTATTTCCAAAGTGGATGCTATTAGAAGATATTATTAGATATTCTGGGAAAACATGTTTTATGCTCAAATTAATTTGGGAAACACTGGATTTAAAAAATAAGCATATTTGTTACTGCAGATTTTCTCAGAGCCTTTAGTGTGCTAATTGCATTGAGAGTCCCAAAGGGAGGGACATAAAATGAAGACTTTCCCAGACGTTTTTGATCATAAAGGAATATGATTCTCATGGCACAACTATTAATGGGTCTCAGAACAGAATGGTAAATGCTGATTTTCGTTCATTCTTATGCCTTTGGCTATACAAAATTTCTATGGTCTTTATTGATTTTGACTAAATAAGATTATGCTGTTCTTGATATCAACTTCATTTACAAATATGTCTAAAATTCATCCTCTCAAACTTCTACTTCTGGGGAGATGGACACATTCTTCCCTGTTCCTTCTGCTATCTACAACTGAAAACATGGATAGTACATAAAAACCAAACATTTTATGAAAACTTTGAAAGGTGGAGAAAAGAAGGTAGATAGGCTAGAGAACTTAGGACTCGAGGAAAGACACAATGATGAGTTCTCTGAGTTTCTTTTTCCCTCAAATATCCAAGATTTGGGGCTGAAGAAATTCAAAACAGCAACAAGCACAGGCAAAAAAAGTTCCTTCACAAGTCTGTTTTCTCTAGCCAAAGGACCAGGAAAGGGGCCTTCTAAGCCAGAAAATTTTATTTATTATTTATTTTTAAAATATTTATTTATTTATTTGAGAGAGAGAGAAAGAGAGAGCAGAGGGAGCGGCAGAGGAGAGGGAGAGAGAGAATCTTCAAGCAGACTCACACATGATCCCAGGACCCTGGGATCATGACCTGAGCCAAAACCAAGAGTTGGACGTTCAATCAACTGAGCCACCCAGGTGCCCCTAAGACAGAAAACTTTTAGACAAGAACAACTCCACTCTAGACAGATACCACAGAAACAGATTGTGTCCCCTCCTCCACCTTTAGTAGTAAAGGCCAAGTGGGGAGCCTAGATTTCCACCCTCATGAGGCTATAATGAGGAGCCCCAACACCCCCACCAAAGTGATATTGGAGAAAGCCAAGTAGGGAACCAGGACTTTTATCCCTGCTGGTTGGTAATGTTGCATCCTTCTCTCCCACAGTGTTAGTGGAAACCATGCAGGGAGCCTGGAGTTCCAGCCTGACCCAAGAATAATAATGCATCTCCTGCTCCCCCATCCCCGGCTGGGTAGTGTCAGGAGACCTATTGGAGAGTCAGGATTTTCACCATTGTCCAGTGGCAAAAAGACTATCCCCAACAATGATGTCAATGGCGATCATGTTGGGAGCCAGAACACCCACCTGGCAATAATAAGGAGCCCCATCACTCCCGGATATCACGGGAGGCTGAATGGGAAACCTGGAATTGTACCTCCACATGGCAATAATGATGAACACGAGTACCCCCTTCCTCTGCTTGTGAAGTGTCAAAGAAAACAAGCTAAAGCAGAAAATAATATAAAAATGTCCAAGTTTCAATTAGAAATCACTCATCATACCAAAAACCAAGAAGCTCTCACACTGAATGCAAAAGATAATTGACAAATGCCAACACTGAAATAACAGAGATGTTGGAATTATCTGATGATGATTTTATTTTATTTTATTTTTAAATAATCTCTACACCCAACGTGGGGCTCAAACTCATGACCTTGATATCAAGAGTCATTGAGCCAGCTAGGTGCCCCGATGATGATTTTAATGCAATCATGATCAAAATGCTTCACTAAGGGAACATGCTATTATGAACATGCTTGAAACAAATGAAAGAATAGAAAGTCCCAGCAAAGAAACAGAAAATATCAGCAATGCAATATAAGAATAATATAATTAATTAATAATATAATACAATATAAACAAAAAATCAAATGGAAATTCAGAACTGAAAAAAAAGATCACCAAAATAAAAAACCTCAATATATGGGCTCAATAGCAGAACAAAAGCGACAGAAGAAAGAGCAAGAAATATTTAACTACAGATTCTGGAAGCTGAGGGAAATACAAATAAGATAAACTCAAATAAATCCACCTCAAGACACATAATAATCAAATTTCTAAAAACCAAAGACAAACTAAAAAAGTCTTGAAAGCAACCAGAGAAAAACAATACCATACTTATAGGAAAAAATTTATTTGAATTACAGTGGATTTCTCATCAGAAACAATGGAGGCCAGAAGGAATCAGCATGATTATTTTAAAGTTCTGAAAGAAGGGGCGCCTGGGTGGCTCAGTCATTAAGCGTCTGCCTTTGGCTCAGGTCATGATCCTGGAGTCTCAGGATCGAGCCCCACATCGGGCTCCCTGCTCGGCGGGAAGCCTGCTTCTCCCTCTCCTGCTCCCCCTGCTTGTGTCTCTCTTGCTGTCTCTCTCTCTGTCAAATAAATAAATAAAATCTTAAAAAAAAAATAAAGTTCCGAAAGAAAAGAATTAGCATTAAGGTTAGTGTTCTATAGCCAGTAAAAACAGTCTTCAGAAATGAAGGGGAAATCAAGATATTCTGAGGTGAAGGGAAACCAGCAGAATTTGTTGCGAGCAGACCTACCCTAAAAGAATGACTAAAGGAAGTTCTCTAAACCAAAAAGAAAGGAAAAAGAAGGAATTTTGGAATATCAGAAAAGAAGAAAGAATATGGTAAGCAAAAATGTAGGTAATTACAATAGTCCTTACATCTCCTCTTGAGTTTTCAAAATTACAATATGCAAAAATTACAATATGGCTAACGTGGTTCTAAATGCATGTAGAGGAAATATTTAAGGCAGTTATATTGTAAACAAAGGAAAATAAAGGGATACAAAAAGGAGGTAAAGTTTCTATACTTGCCTCAAGCTGGTAAAATGACACCAGCAGTAGACTGTTATAAATTATGTATGTATGATGTAACGCCGAGAGCAACCACTAAAAAGTTATCCAAAAAGATACACTAAAAAATTATAGGTAAATCCAAGTGGACTTCTTTTTTTTTTTTAAAGATTTTTTATTTATTTATTTGAGAGAGAGAGAATGAGAGAGAGCAAGCACATGAGAGGGGGGAGGGTCAGAGGGAGAAGCAGACGCAGGACTCGATCCAGGGACTCCAGGATCATGACCTGAGCCGAAGGCAGTCGCTTAACCAACTGAGCCACCCAGGCGCCCATCCAAGTGGAATTCTACATAATGTTTAAGCAAGCCACTGGAAGTCAGAAAAAAGAGAAAGATAAATTAAAAACAGAGAGAATAAACATAAAACAAAAATAAAATGGCAGGCTTTAGCCTTAACATGTCAATAATTTCTTCAACTATATAGAGCCTAAAAACATACATTAAAAGACAAGAGATTGGCAAAGTGGGTCAAAAAACCATGACCCAATTCTATACCGTCTATAAGAAACTCACTTCAAATATGATGATGAAGGCAGGTCAAAAGTAAAAGGATAGGGGCGCCTGGGTGGCTCAGTTGGTTAAGCCACTGCCTTCGGGTCAGGTCATGATCCTGGAGTCCCGGGATCAAGTCCTGCATCGGACTCCCCGCTCAGCGGGGAGCCTGCTTTGCCCTCTGACCCTCCCCCACCTCCTGCTCTCTCTCTCTCTATCTCATTCTCTCTCTCTCAAATAAATAAATAAAAAATCTTAAAAAAAAAAAGTAAAAGAATAGAATCCCTTCACATCCATTAGTACGGCTGTTAAAACAAAAACAGCAAGAAAAGAACAAGTGTTGGTGAGGGTATGCAGGAACTGGAACATTTGTGTGCTGCTGATGAGAATGTAAAATGCTGCAGCCACTATGGAAAATGGTATGGTGGTTCCTCAAAAAATTTAACATAGAATTACTATTCGATCTAGCAATTCCACTTCTGGGTATGTACCTAAAGGAAATGAAAGTGGGGATTGGAACAGCTAGTCGGACATCCATAGCAGGACTCTTTACAAGAGCCAAAAGGTGGAAGCAACCCAGTGTGTCCATTGAAGGATGAAGGGATAAATAAAATGTGGTATATATACATATAATGGAATGTTATTCAGCCTTGAAAAGGAAGGACATTCTGACACATGCTAACACATGGATGAACCTTGAAGACATTACACTAAGCGAAAGAAGCCAGTCACTAAAGGACATGTAGAGTATGATTCTACTTATATGAGGTATATAGAGTAGTCAGATTCAAAGAGGCAGAAAGTAGAATGGTGGTTTTTAGGGACTGGTGGGGAGAGGGGAATGGGGAGCTGTGGTTTAATCAGTATTGAATTTCAGTTTGGGAACCTAAGAATGTTCTGGATGTGGTGCTGGCTGCACAACAAACAATGTGAATGCACTTAATGCTACTGAATTGTACTCTTACAAATGGTTAAAGTTGTAAGAAAAAAAAGTCAAAGCACAGAAAAGGATACAGCTTCGGGTTTCCTACCCCAGTAAAGGTTCCCATAGAAGTTTACTTACCTGTAAATATTAATCAAAAGAAAGCAGGAGTGGCTATATTAATGTTAGATAAAGTACATGTCAGAACAACAACAACAACAAATGATCAGAGACAGAGAGGGACATTATGTCCTGATGAAAGGAGCAATTCACCAAGAAAAATTTAGCAATACTCAATGTGCACCCACCAAAGAGAGCTGCAAAATATGTGAAGCAAAAATGAACAGAATAGAAAGGAGAAAGACAAATCTATGATTATCATAGGAGACCTCACAACCCCTCTCTCAACACCTGATACAAACAACATCCCTGGCATATCTGAGTCTGATTCTGATACTTGCTCTGTCTCTTCAAATTGTATTTTCTGGCTTTTAGTATGCCTTGTGGTTTTTTTTGTTGAAAGCCAGACATGGTGTACTGGGTAAAAGGAACGGAGGTAAATAGGCCATTAGTGTTGTAGGGGTGAGGTATGGAGGGAGGGGAGGGGGGTATTTTATAGTCTTATGATTCTAACTCAGTCTTTCAGTGATCCTGTGCCCCTGGGCTGCGACCTTCACAAGTGCTTCTCAGTTTCCCCCCACTTTAGGGGGACAGGAAGTCAAGGGGTGTGGAGTGAAGTATTTGTCCTCTCTCAGGCTGGTTAGGCTCTGTTAGGACCTCAGTACGTAAGGCTCTGGTAAAATAGTTTCCCTTGAGGGCAGGCTTGTTAAGAACAGAATATTTTTGTGTGTTTTAAAATGACACTCTTTCCTCTCTTCCTGGAAGCACGAGGGGATCTTCACTGTGAGAACCTGGGAGGGCTCACAGAAATGTGTCCCCCCTCCTCCACTAAGATTGGAGCTCCCTGGAGTTTTCAACTGTTAGAGTTGAAATTGATGAATTATTGTGTCTCCGCCAACTCATTGATTACAGTTTAGGTTTTCCTACCCCAGTAATGGTTCCCATAGAAGTTTTGCTCTGAGGGCAGCAGTTTATCCTGTGACCTCCCTTTTTTGGTGGGTCTAAGAAGAGTTGTTGATTTTCAGTTTGTTCAGCTTTGTACTATTGTGAGGATGGAGTGATGACTTCCTTTCATACTGGACCAGAAACTGGAAGTCTAAAGGGTTATTTAAGACAAATTAATATAAAATTGTTTCTTCAATTTCTATTTTACAAGTCACATGTTAAACAAGCTACTTTTCTTTTACTTTTGGACAGACTGATCTCAAGGGATCTGAAGAGAAAACCCCAGGGCCTAGACTTAGAAAACAGGACTCTGTCCTTTGCAAGGTCTCTCACTGTCAAGAAGAATATTTGCTGTGAGCGTAAAAGAAAACATCTACACAAGGGAGCCAAATGAATACTGGTTGTGCTATCTTGGGGAAAAACATGCCCGGGGATGTTCTGATTTGATTAAGTCTTCCTGAGATGCTATGCCCATTTCAACGGTGCCCTAATTTAGTTTTCTCATAAACACAAACTTCCAGAAAATTTAATTTACCTGAAGAGTGTGTAGGTAACCATTCCAGATACGCTGTGCTTCAAGGCAAGATGGTGTAGAGGCTAGGAGTAAGTGCCATAGACTCAGACTGGACTGGTTCCCAGGCCAGGCCTCTGCTACCTGCGCTGTTTAATTTTTCACCTACTCTATTAGATGAAGCAGACACAGGCTCACCCAGATTCAAGGGAAGGGGACTGCTATGGACAGAATGTTTGTGTTTGCCCAAAACTCATATGTTGAAACCTCATCCTCAATGTGAGGGTAGTTGGAGGTGGGCCCTTTGGGAGGTGATTAGGTCATGAGGGTGGAGCGCTCACGAAAGGAATGGGGTTAGTGCCCTCATGAAAGAGACCCCAGGGACCTCCCTCAGCTCTTCTGCTATGTTAACATGCAGTGAAAAGAGTGTCTTCTATCAACTACGAGGCAGGCCCTCATCAGTCACCAAATCTGCTGGCAACCTCATCTTGGACTTCTCAGCCTCCAGAACTGTGAGAAGTAAGTTTCTTTTTTTTTATAAGGCACCCAGTCTGTGGTATTTTGTTGTAGCAGCCCAGATGGACTAAGACAGGAACACAAGCTCCACCTTTCAATGGGAGCAGTCCCACAGAATTTGTTACCATGCTTTAAAACTGCCACTGAGGGGCGCCTGGGTGGCTCAGTCGTTAAGCGTCTGCCTTCGGCTCAGGTCATGATCCCAGGGTCCTGGGATCGAGGTCTGCATCGGGCTCCCTGCTTGGTGGGAAGCCTGCTTCTCCCTCTCCCACTCCCCCTGCTTGTGTTCCCCCTCTCGCTGTGTCTCTCTCTGTCAAATAAATAAATAAATAAAATCTTTAAAAAAAAATAAATAAAACTGCCACTGAGACCACAGACTCCATATAGGTCCTGATGTTCCTCTGAAGTTCATTTTTCTATGCCATTATTCTATGGGGGAGGAAAAAAAGGCTTTGAGCAGGAGGAACACACAGAAGGGGATGGACTTACTTTTTTGGCATCTAAAATTGGTAGGGGAGCGCTGGATATTGCCAGATTTACTTGCTTTATTTATTTACTTATATTTATTTTTTATATTTTTTAAAGATTTTATTTATTTATTTGATAGAGAGAGTGAGCACAAGCAGGGGGAGAGGCAGAGGGAGAGGGAGAAGCAGATTCTCCACTGAGCAGGGAACCCAATGTGGGGCTCGATCCCAGGACCCTGAGATCGTGACCTGAGCCAAAGTCAGATGCTACATCGACTGAGCCACCCAGGCACCCCATTACCTGTTTTATTTTTGCTTCTCTGCAGCCTGGATACTTAAGAAGTAAGGGTAGGCACCTATGGCTTTTTGTTTTTTAAACCAACTTCCACCACTCTCAGCTAAAAGCTCACTCCTTTCTAGGGTATATTGAGTTAAATAGTGTCCCCCCCCCATTCATGTCTACATAGAACCTCAGAATGTGATCTTATTTGTAAATTCGCTTTTTGTGGATGTAATTATTAAGGATCTGGAGATAAAGCCATCTTAGATTTGGGATCATCTTAAATTCAGTGACTAAGGTCCTTATAAGAAGAGGAGAGAACAAAGAGAGACACCTGGAGAAGGCAGAGACTGAGTTGTGCTGGTAGAAGCCAAGGAACACTTGGGGCCATGAGACACTGGAAAAGGTGTCTTCTTCTAGAGCCTTTCGAGGGAGCATGACCCTGCTGACACCTTGATTTTGGACTTCTAGCCTCTAAAACAATGAGAGAACAAATTTCTGTTGTTTTAAGCCACCCCATTTGTGGTCCTCTGTGATGGCAGCCCTAGGAAACTAATACTTTTGGTAAATAAAGAAAACTTTGAACTCAGAAAAATTAAAGCAAGATTTATAACCTCAGCAGTATTGAAATGTTTGGATAGATAATTCTTTGTTGCTGGTGGTGGGGGCTGACCTGTGCATTATGGGATGTTTAGCAGCATCCCTGGCCTCTACCCAGCAGAGGCCAGCAGCACCCCCATTTCAGGTGTCACAACCAAAAATTTGTATAGATTTGCCAAATGTCCCCTGGAGGCAAAACAGCTCCCTGGTTGAGAACCACTGCAGGAGACAGAGAAGCATGTGACCATGGAGATAACTGCCCTGAAGAATCAGGAACAAACACTTAGCTTTTTACCTTTTGGGTTGTCCTATAGGCTGGTAAGAGACAGGTAATAAAACTGATTTGATGATGCTCTTGGTTGTCTCTTCTGATGATTTCTCTCTCTTTCTGCTGTGGAACATTCTATAGCTCATTTCCTCCAAAGCCTGTCTGGTTAGTGAGAGAGAGAGAGAGAGAGAGAGAACAGGTGTTTGCAGAATCCAATATGGCCTTACCTGGCCTTGGCTGGAGCCCTCCTAGGAGGCCATATTAGAAATCAGCTCCCCCTGGGGGCCATAGTTTCTGTGGGGGGAAGAGGAGTCACACACCTGGAACTAATTTGGCTTTTGGGGGAATAATTATGAGGGACAGGGGAGAGAAATGCTGAATGTACGTATAGCTCAATTCTTTGGAGGCCCAATTCCCCTTCAGAAGAAGACATCTGGTTAAAACCAGACTTACACATCCACTGATTTTTTTTCCCCCTTTAATCTTGACATTGTTTGTTTTCATTGCTAAAGAGTCAGTCAGTAATTGTTGAGGTGTAGCTGCTTTTTTTTGTTTGTAGTGACAGGAGTCTCGCTGTGTAGCTAGTGGGAACCACAGATGATCCCTGCCTTCACTGGAGTCCCTCACCATGGCTTTAACATTTCAGTGGGAGCCAGGGAGAGGAGAAATGCCCAAAGACAAACCACAAGGAGGGGAAGCAAGACACCTGAGTGATTCACAAGAATAACCTGAAAACAGCTATTTGTCTTAGTTTCTTGATTTTTTTTTCTGCCTTGGTTCTTTGAGTGGGAAAGCGCATGCATAAAACTGAGTCAGCAATCAGCATACCACCTGGTTCCTGGCAATATTTGGGGCATCTCTGCCCTTTCTCAGGGTTCTGGTGTCTAGGAGACAATAAGAAACTAACTGTCCCATATTTGGTAGGAGAACTCACCCAAGGCCCCTGAGGCCGTGCCCTTACACCTGGGCAAAAGGGGTTTCTGCTCTACGCTCTGTCCATTACACACACATACCCCTTGGTCACTCAGGACCTGGTGCTTTGCTGGGAAGCTTAGACCCCACTAGGTCTCTTTAACAACTGCTATCCACATCAATACTGTTCAGGCCCCACGGAGAAGCTTCTCCACACCTCTTGCACTAACTATGCACTTAAAACCTAACACTGTTACAGAAGGCCAGGAAAGTATAGGTAAACCATGGCCTAGACCAGAGACAGATCTTGTTTCAGAGTGCAGGGAGAATGTCAGTAGTGAAAATGCTCGGGAAAAAGAAAGTGTGTCAAATCTTCATCCTCAGGTAGTGTGAATGCAGTAGATTGTCCTATCACAAAGTATCATATCCCACTTGTGGCAGGCACCCATTTATTGTTTCTCTTCAAGTTCTCCCCCTTCCCCTCTGGGGGCTGCACTTTGTTCTGGAATGATCATTAGAGTCTAGCACAAGTGTGATTCTGAAAAGTAGTAATGAAGGGAAATCGTTTCAGGGGCAGAAGTTCAGTCTGCAAATCTGGTTGTACACATTTTATGGAAGGAGAGATGGCCTGAAATCTAGATCCAGCCCTCCTGTAATCTGTTTGGGTTGCTATAACAAAATACCCTAGACTGGCTGGCTAATAAACAAACTTATTCCTCACAGTTCTGCGGCTGGGAAGTCCAAGATGAAGGTGTTGGCAGATTCCGTGACTGGTGAGGACCCATTTCTTGGTTCTTAGATGGCCATCTTTCTGTATGTTTATACGGCAGAAGGGGTAAGGGAGTTCTCTGGTGTCTCTTTCATAAGGCAGTAATCCCATTCCTGAGGACTCAACACTCATGACCTAACCACCTCCCAAATCCCCCTCCTGAAACCTTCACATTGGGGATTAGGTTCGAAAATTTTTGAGGAAACACAAATATTCAGTCTATGGTACACCCTATGCTCAACTTTCTTCTGAATTATTGTCTAGTCTCTTGAACTATTCATTTATTTCTTTCCTCCTTTTTGCTTCTCTGGGCTGCATTTTGGGTAATTTGTTTAGAACTACTGTCCAGTTCAGTAATTCATACCTCAGCTACAGTAAGCTACTTAACCTTTCAATTGACATTGTTTATTTAAATTATATTACTTTTAATTTCTAGGAAATCTACTTGGGTCTTTAAAAAATATAAGCCGTCATTTTTTAAAGCATCTTGCTCTGTGGACATTTCAACATTATTTTATTTCTTTAATGATATTAAATATCTATTTGGCATTTTTTCTCTGATGATTCCAACATTTGATGCAATTTTACACCTGTTTTTCTTATTTGTAGTTTCTGCTGACTCTTATTCAGGGTGGCTTATTTCCTTGTGCATTATGTAATCCAGTAATAATACATAATCCATTTTGAGTTAATTCTTGTGAAGAGTGTAAATTCTGTGTCTAGATTCATTTTTTTGCATATGGATGCCCTGACATCCAGCACCATTTGTTGAAAGACTATCCTTTCTCCATTGTATTGCCCTTGCTCCTTTGTCAAAGATCAGTTGACTGCATTTATGTGGGTTTATTTCTGGGAAAGCTCTCTGTTCTGTTCCATGAATCTATTTGATCGTTTCTTCTTGAATATCACATTGTCTTGATTACTGTAGCTTTACAGTAAGTCTTGAAGTTGGGTAGTGTCAGTCTTCTGACTTTATTCTTCTCTTTCAATATTAAGTTGGCTGGGACGCCTGAGTGGCTCAGTCAGTTGAGTGTCTGACTGTTGATTTCAGCTCAAGTCATGATCTCAGGGTCATGGGATTGAGCCCCTTGTCAGGCTCCACACCTGGCGGGGAGTCTGCTTGGGATTCTCTCTCTCCCTTTCCCCCTGCCCCTACTCTCCTCCCACCACCATCCCCCACCCCATGCTCTCTGTCTCAAATAAATAAATACATCTTTTAAAAAATACTAGTTGGCTATTCTGGTTCTTTTGCCTCTCCATAAAAACTTTAGTTTGCTGATATCCACAAAATGACTGGCGGGGATTTTGAATAGGATTGCACTGAATTTGTAGATCAAGTTGGGAAGAACTGGCATTTGACAATATTGAGTATTCCTAACCATGTACATGGAATTTCCCTCCATTTATTTAGTTCTTCTTTGGTGTCTTTCAACAGAGTTTTGTAGTTTTCCTCATAAAGATATTTTGCATATTTTGTTCAATTTACACTTAAGTGTTTCATTTTTTTGAGGTCCCAATGTAAATGCCAATGTGTTTTTAATTTCAAATTCCACTTGTTTATTTCTGGTATAAAGGAAAACAAATGCTTTTCTTTATTAACTTTGTATCTTACAAAATTGCTATAATCATTTATAAGTTCCAGACTTTTTGTTGTTGTTCATTCAGATTTTCTACATAGACAAAATGTCATCTTAAAACAGTTTTATTTCTTCCTTTCCAGTCTGCCTACATTTTTATTTCCATTTCTTGTCTTATTTCATTAGCTAGCACTTCCAGTATGATGTTAAAAAGCAGTGGTGAAAGGGGACATCCATTGTTCCTGATGTTAGTGGGAAATCTTCAGGTTTCTCACTATTAAGTTAGCTATAGGTTTTTTGTAGATTTTCTTTATCAGTTTGAGGAAGTTCTCCTCTATTCCTAGTTTGTTGAGATAATTTTATTTTTACAATTCTCAGCATGTCTCTCTTTGGCCAGATAAACAGTGTTTATTCCAAATCTCTAAGGGCTGACTACTCATTGATCATGAATATTTAGATGAAATTATACACACACACACACTTTTTTTTTTACTGTGGTAAAAAACCATACCTTGAAATTTACTATCTTAACCATTTTTAAGTTTATGGTTCAATATATTATTAGCATATTATCAATATATATATAAACATCATATATGTAGCTAACATATTGTTATAGTGTTAAATATATTCACATTTTTGTGAATCAGAATTCCAGAGTTTTTTCATCTTGTAAATCTGAAACTCTATACTTATTAAATAACAACTTTTCCTTTCTGCCTCCCTTTAGCCCCTGGTAACCACCATTCTACTTTCCATTTCTATATATTTGACTACTTTAGCTACATCATATAAGTGGGTTCACACAGTATTTGCTTTTTTGTGACTGGCTTATTTCACTTAGCATAAAGTCCTTTAGGTTCATCTATTTTGTAGCATGTGACAGGATTTCTTTTTTTCAAAGGCTCAATAATATTCAATCATACGTATAGACCACATTTTGTTTACCAATTCATCCATCAATGGACATTTGGATTGTTTCCATCTCTTGGCTAATGTAAATAGTGCTGTTATGTACATGAGTGTGCAAATATCTCTTCAAGAGCATGCTTTCAATTCTCTTGGATTTATACCCAGAAGTGTGGTTGCTGGGTCATCTGGCAGTTTTATTTTTATTTTTTGAGGATCCTCCATGCTGTTTTCCATAGCAGCTGCACCAATTTACAATCCCACAAATAGTGTACAAGGGTTCCAATTTCTCTACACCCTTGCCAACATTTGTCTTTTTAAATTATTTTTTATTTTTTTAAAGATTTTATTTTTAAGATATCTCTACACCTAACATGGGGCTTGAATTCACAACCCTGAGATCAAGGGTCACATGCTCTACTGACTGAGCCAGCCAGGCACCCTTTGTTTTTTGATAGTAACCATCCTAATGGGTGTGAACTGACATCTCATTGTGGTTTTAATTTACATTTCTCTGATGATTAGTGATGTTGAGCATCTTTACATATGCTTATTGGCCATTTGTATGTCATCTTTGGAGAAGTGTTTCTTCAAGCCTTTTGCTCATTTTTTAAGTGGGTTATTTGATTTGTTGTTGTTGTCTCTTTAAGTTCTGGTATGTGGTTCTTACAATAGTCAGTAGGGAGCAGTGTATTCACAACAGTTGCACATGGTAACTGGGGAACTTTTGCAGTATTGATTTATGTTACTTTAAATTTGTACATATGATGGTCTACAGTTAACATGCATAAAGCATGAAAATGATTATTTTGGTAACTAGGTGGACATGCATCTAGAATTGTAAAGTTTCATTTTTATTCAAATAGGTAGTAAGGTTTAATCAAATTTCAAAAGTGAAATTGATGTCCGCTTTATTTAAATTCTTAGATTTAAAATTTTATATTTATTAATTAGAATTTATATTTTGCCTTTTATAATTTTGAATATATTAGGAGGAAGATATTCTGGAAACATGAAAAGTAATTTATATTTTTGATTTTTACATGCACTTTAGTTTACATTTTGGTAAAAATATATTCCTACACTTTAAATATACTACACTTTAAAGACAATTATATTTTATTAAACAATTTTTAATATGAATAGAACACACATTATGTAAAAGTACTGATCATAACCACATCATTAATGGTTTTGACAAAATGAAGGCAAGAAAGTATTATATGAAAAAATACTTACAATAATGAATTATGTTTGTGTTTATTATTCATCCAAATAATGCTGGCCTCCAGATATGTTCAATAATTAAAATCAGTCATATCTGATATTTTATAAACTTGTAGTCATATAAAAACGATACCTGTAGGCATGGTTTAAAATTTTTGTTGTTATGAAGAATATCTCTTGTTGAGATAAATATACGAAACATTTTATATAACAATATTAGCAGATTTAGATCTTTTAAATGTCTATACATTTAAATGATACGTGGGCCTCCATTTGTATCTCCCAGTGCACCACAAATGCTAGGGGTAGCCCTGACTTTCGTGCCTCTAGTCATGGTAGAAGGAGAGCAAACTCACAGCAAGTACTTACTGAGTGCTAATTGTAGGTCCGGCACTATGCGAAGTGCTTACATGCACTATCTCAGCAAATCCTACACTAACTCATTCTACAGGTGATGAAACTGACACTCAGTGGGCCATGTGCTTTGCCCAAGGTCACCCTGCTAGTTAGTGGGTGAGTGTGGACTATGTCCTTTACACCCAACTCCAAAATCAGAACTTCTACTGTGAGCCTCATAAACACAAGCTCTTGCAGAGGAAGCAGGTAGTAGCTATTGCCATGGTACAGAGCAAGATCCTCAGGGTTTCATTTTCTCTCATTTTAGCCCAAGGCAGAAAAGTTGTTAGCTATGCCTGATTGTTCACCTGGGGACTCTATAGAACAAGGACCCACCCGGGTCCTACTCATCTAGACTCATCTCTTGCTCGGTCTTAGGAGATTGGCCCAAGGGAGCATCTCTGGCACAAGTACAGCATGTCACCTTTTTGCTCAGATCTACCAGAGCTGGTGTCTGTCTTTCCCTCTGTTCTCCTTTGTGTCTGGGCTTCAAACCTCCCCAGGGCCAAGATAAAAGACCGTTTCATCCTCCTCCCATGTGTGAAGAAAAATAAAAAAAAAATAGCTCTTCTTGGCTCATTCATATCATGGACCCACTCAAACCCTGCAGGAGAACAGGACATGGATTATAGATAAAGCTTAAATCCATTTTTGCAGGAATTAGGCAGCTTACAAATGAAGGCAATATCTGTGTTTGCACAATGGCTACCTTGGGGCCCTTACGGCTTTAATGAAATTCTATACATCAAAGCTCTTTATAAATTTCTGAGTCAAGAACATGCAAACTGACCTCTACTCCCCTGGGCTCCAGTAACCACAGTGAGAAGTGATAGGCAGTGGGGAGGAATGGGTATCGGCCAGGCCAGAGGACTAGGGCTCCCTGAGAGGTGGATCCTCCTGATCATAGACATGTTACTCCCAGGAGCAGGGAGACCCATCCAGCCCTCCAGCCCTCTCAGGTATATACAGAGTAAGAAGGAACTGGGCTGATCATCTGAAGTAGCAGTTCTCCAAATGTGTTACAGGGACCCTGGGGCCCTAAAGACCTTCTCAGGGGCTCCACAAGGTCAAAACTATTATCTTCATAATACTAATGTCATTTTCCTTTTTCACTCTTAATTCTCTCACCAGTGTACAGTGGCACATTGTACACTGTGATGTACAGTGGTACGTGCCGTGTGGTGTCAGAACAGACTGACTCTAGAAGCAGGTATGAGAATATAGCTATATTCTATTAAGCCAGACATTAAAGAGATTTCAAAAATGTAGGGCAATGCCATTCTTTTTTTTTTTTTTTTAAAGATTTTATTTATTTATTTGACAGAGAGAGACACAGCGAGAGAAGGAACACAAGCAGGGGGAGTGGGAGAGGGAGAAGCAGGCTTCCCGCTGAGCAGGGAGCCCGATGTGGGGCTCGATCCCAGGACCCTGGGATCATGACCTGAGCTGAAGGCAGACGCTTAACCATCTGAGCCACCCAGGTGCCCCTGCCATTCTTCTTACTGATTCATTTTGTTTTGGAAAATGATAGTTACTTTTCCTAAAATGTGTAATTTATGTTAGCATGCAATGAGTTTGTTTTTAAATAAATTATTAAATATTTAAAAGTTTTCTGAGTTTTTAATTTCTAATATCATAAATATCAATAGATATAACCCACATATACAAGAATACTCCGGGTTTCTCCATATGTTTTAAGAACATAAAGGGGTCCTGAGACCAAAAAGTTTGAGAACTACTGAAGCTATTGAGTATACAGAACACCCCTACATCATTTAGAATCAGTACCTATGGTCATATTATATGCCTATTCCCTACAGCTACAGAATAAATAAATGGGTCTAGATTTTAATTAGGCCATCTTATATTTAAGGGGACCCTAGAGTCTAAGAAGATACATTTTAATTATAAATGTACAGACTATGTAAGTAAAAGAGAAGCCCCACCTGTGAGTGAGGAAAAATAACTTTTACCTACTTTCACATTGCCGAGTTCTGCTGAATACAGTTTCTAAAATAGGTACCCACTCCCCCAAAGAGAAGGTTCTGTGGTCTAGTAAACTTGAGAACTACTGGACTTCTGAATCCAGTGTTTATTACAAAGTTCTTAAAGCCTTCAATACAAGCATTAAAGATACTGTGAATCTCTAAGACACACTATGCTGCATTTTCCAGACTCATCTGACCATAAAACTCTTCTTAGGGACAATTTGTAGAACTAATCATCCAAGGAACACGGGAAACTTCTCCATTTGGCAAAAGGATGAAGTGGTCTCCTGAGTGCTGAGAGCTGCTTAGTACGGGGAAATCCACCTGTTTGCTTCAGAAGTTAGGGAAGGCTGCACCCTCGCTCCGAGGTGCGCAGGAGTGAGTTTGGCCAGGGGTGGTACAGGCTGGAAAGTGTACACCCAAATCAAAGTGAATGATGAGTCAGGGGGACAGAGAGGTGATTTGGAAGCCCAGGGCAGACCTTGGGGAACAGCAGAAATGGAGGCTTTCTAGAGCTAGTGGAGAACGTGGAATACTGGGGAGGGGAGAGCAGAACTCCCCAGAATGGAGATGGTGACAGAGTGAGAGAAACCTATGGCAGGTCTGACCTGCCCTACCCACCCAGCCACAGGGCAGGAAGCTGGAATGGAATTTCCATCTTGGTCCATGCCCACTCCCCAGAGTGCCATGGCCGCTCAGAGGAGCTCCTGCCCCTTCTTCCCTGCTCTCCCCAGCAGAGGGGCAGTTGTTAATCTGATAGGTGAGAGACTGATATTCATTTAGGGAGGTGGCTCTGGACGCAGAGACTCTGCCATTGTCACCTGGGGTGAGTTTCTTAATCTCCCTCTACTGGGCTTCATCCGTAAAATGGAGTCAACAGTGGCATTTGCCTCATAACCTCTGAGTAAAATAATCCATGTTAAGGGCTCTGCTCAGTGCTTGATCCTCAGCATGAATATTGCAGTGTTATTTCTTGTGCCCCATTTCACCCTGCGGGGTGCGGGGAACACTGGGCTAAAGATCATCTGCTCAGATGATCCTTCCCTGCCAGGACGCGGGCAATGCAGCCTTTCTCTAGTTTACCTTCCGGCCTCTGACGGGTGGGAAGTTCCGCTCAGATCTGCATTGCGGACTTGACTGTCAATGTGGGGATGCCAAGAGAGAAGAGGGAAATCTGGCTGCCACATCAGGTGCAGCCATGTGCCGCCGAAGAGTTCACCGGAAGCTGGGCCTGGGTTCCAGGTGCGGTCCGGGCTAGTGAGGCGGGACTTCCGCCCGGAAGACACTCTCTTATCTTTTCCCAGGGAGGTGCTCGTCTTACGGCTTGAGAGCCGGTGTGGTGCTGCGTCCTGAGGAGGCGGTCTGCGGGTTCAGGTGTGCCAGATACAGTTCTCTTCTCTCTGAGGAGTACGCACGGACTTAAGTGGTTAAAACGCCAGATTAGCGTTTTCATTTGCCAAGTGGGACTGATCTGTAGATACCTGGATGAACTGAACTCACCCCGAACTCCCCAAAGCAGGATTGCAGGCCTCCCCGAGGGCAGAGCGGGCCTGGCGATCCCACCGTGCGGATCCCACCGTGCGGGAGGCTCTGGCCCTCACCTGGAACCGCGGAGTGCCCTGAGCTGACCTTCCTCGTCCTCTCATCACATGGCCCCTCCTCTGCCCTTGAGGAGTGAGGAGTAAAAAGTGAGTGGAGCGCGAAGGGAAACAAAAAGTTTCTTTCAGTGTTTTCCAGAATGTGCATAGCTTCCTTTTTACACTTGCAGGGCTGTGAGTGACCTCTGCTCAGGAAGGGCTTTCTCCACAGAAGCTAGGGCAGGGAGGAGGGTCCTTCTCTCCCTTTGAGCCTCCTAAACTTCTCCCAGGCGGAACTGCCGGCCTGGCCCCCACCTCCAGCCCAGGCCTCAGCTCCTACTGAGTTGCCTGTTCAGGCTGAGCTGGGGGCAGTGGGCTGGCCCAGGTGGGGAAGAGCTCGGGGTGGGTGGGTCGGTGGGATACTCTCTTTGGGTTCCTTTGATCTGTGAGGTCTTTCTTTTGCTGCGGATCTGCTGAGACTCAGAGCATAGTTTGTGAACAGGCCACTTCGTAGTTTTCTGTAGTTTTAAAAACATCAACTTTGATTTGAGCAAATAAGGTATTTTCCTAGCTATGTTTGCCAAGGCAAACATTAAAACTAGTTTGCCTTCTTTGAGCCTAATTTAGCCCAGGAGCTAGTAGGAAGGGAAAGGGGGTTCCGGACTGGTAGAGGGCTTGTCACATGGGTTTACTTAGGATAAACATAGAGTATGTGAAGACTGGAGGCTTCTGGTCTCCTCTGAGACCCAAAGGGTTAATGGGGGCTCCAGAACCCAACAGATCTAAGTTACAATCTTCCATTGATGTGAGCTTGGGACACTTACTCTCCGTTTTTGAGGACAGTTTTTTCTCTAGTAGGCTGTCTTAGGACTGTCGTAAAGAGTCCCTCTTGCTCTCTGAGGCTTTCCATGACAACTCAACTCAGACTTGATGGGTTCAGTGGGGCTCAAGTTCTTGAGGTGATGGCAGCCTCATAAGCTTCCAGGTTTTTCCAAGATGCCTAGGAACTCATAGTGAGTTAAAGTGACTCATCTGAACAAGGCTGCTGCTGCTACGAGTCTACCAGGCTTCAGTCAGGAGCACACAGAGCTCTAGGTCTCCAGCCCGCGGCCTAAGGTCAGTCATGGACCATACAATGGCTGTCACTACTTTGCTTGGGTTTAGCTGTGGAAACTTTGTTAATATAATCTTACATGGACATATGATATAGAAACTGCTCATGGTGGGCTGCTATTGGTACAGTGGGGAGATGGGTCCAGAGTCCCTCCCATTGACTCCTGAGGTGCTTTTGTGGACGCCCATGGCTTTGTGCCTTGGAGACTGGAAGTCATAATGACTGATGGTAACTGGCTTTTGATGGTTAATTTCTAAGCTATGAGATGGAACAGTAAATTGAACCTGAACTTGAGAAATTTCATCCAGTTTTGGTTATCTTTCAAGTCTAGGGAGGGATGGGTACTATGGCTTCTCTCCAAGCATGGAATTAATACAACATGGGTCTCTGGCATGGGGCCTATATTCATAGGAGCCAAAGTAATGGAAGTGTAGGGATCACTTCATAGAATCATCTGCATCCTACACAGAGACTGATTGTGACTTTCCCTTATCTATCTCATTTTCCTTATCAACAGAACCCCTACATGAGTAGAGATGGCAATGTGCCCAGGTAAAAATAAGATGTATGCGTGAGGAAAGGTCTTTTAAGAGAATGATTCATTTGGCAGGTTCTACTTTCCCACTCCTTTCTCCTTGTTGAAGAATGAAATGTGATGGCTGAAGCTTCAGCAGTCAAGCTGGGAAGCCATGAAGATGAGGCCCATGCCCAGAGATTATGATGGAGCCTGGGTCCATGAGGACATTATAGAGCCACCATACTAGTATTGATCTGTTTTTCTATATTCATTTCAATATGTGAAGGAGAGAAAATCCAAAACCTTCTAGAACTCATCTTGTTGAAGGCACAGCTTTGGGAAACTTTGTTATTACCAGTCAAGTATAATTCCTTAGTGATGATACATCACTACTATGACTCAGTGATGTGGCCTTGGAGGACAGTATTAGTAGTTTCAAGTGGTGAAACCAGTGGACCAGCTTTTTCTCCAATTAAGATGTTCTATAATTACAGGCTTAAAGAGTTTTGATACCACCTCACATTTCCTTTGATAGTTTTTTTTCATAGAAGAGTTAATTATCAAAGAAACAATTAAAAAGTCAGGCACATGAGAGAAAAATGAAAAAGGAGGCACCTAATTATTTGCAAACTGAATAAACACATCATTATCTTTTGACCACAGTTTACAGGCAAGAATGAGCCTTCTGGTCACAAGGCCAGACATGATTGCAGTGATGTTGGTGGACATGTAAATATTTTAATCACTTAGCTATAGAATATGCTTCCTGGTTTGTCTTCAGAAAATATTTTTGTAAAGGCTTGAAATAAATTCCTCACAGCACAACCATCTCTATAATGGCCAGATCTCCTATGATGGTATTTTCAACCTGGAGCCCATCTGGATTGAATTCTTTCCTCTAGTCCCCAGGAAGCTGGGCATACCTCATTCTACCCATTCTCATAGCTGGGAAGGAAAGAGAGCTCCCTGGGATTGGGCTAGGATAGCCACTGATTCTGAAGAACCCTGAAGAGAGGTGCTAGAGGGATGTCATCCTCCCTGAAGTCATTTTATTAGATTAGTATTCAGTGGATGGCAGCTCATCAAGGCCAAAGCTCAACATGTTACATTTTATTGCCAGCAAATGAAGGCAAATTTCAGGGGTGTTTCCTTTGGGGGAGCAAATGAACAATTATAGGGGATTTCTAAAGGAAGAACTGGATATTTTCCCACTGATCTCAGAATTACACCTTTGACCCAGTGCAAGTTGTGTTTAGTTGTGTTTTACAAGACAGTGCATTGGTCAGCTCTGGAATCACTGGGCCGTGAATGTAAGGTGAAATAGACCATTGTATCATGAAGTCTTTATCAAAATTCCCCCAACTACTGGATGGGCTTTAATAATGAAAGAGCTCATGCAAACGATTATGACAGCACAAAATGCTTTTTAGCGATTTTGAGTTAGAATTAGGCAACAGCAATAGGCACAAACAGCCACTTATGGGACATGCCAGTTGCTTCCAGCGAAGCTGCTGACATAAAAACAGGGAATGGCACTAAAACAGATACACGTCAAGTCATAATTTGCTTGCTAATAGTTTCCCTTTTGTGTGTGCAGACTTGAAGGATTGCCCTGAATAAGTGCATTCATAAAGACAGCAAGTCAAGTCAAGCAAACTGCTATCACAAAGGTGAGTGAGGCTGGAGACAAAAGTCACGGTCTTCTAAAGTGAGGCAGAATTGACAAGTATCAGCTGAGAAGTCTTACTCTGTATGGATGGCGGCTCATGGCTGCACATCGGTCTCTGAGGCTTGAGTCCATTCCTTGGCACAGGCCAGCAAAGGGCAGTTGTCCATCAGGGTGGAAACTGCCTAGAGAATTCCAAACATGGTTTGCATCCTTTGCTCTCTTCCAGCTCCCTCCCCAGACGCATTCTAATTAAGAGTAAGACTGTTCTCTTCTTCTTAGCAAGGATTTCCTTGACCTACAGCAAAGATCCTCTTTGAGTTCAAAGTCTGATCTGCATTTGTAGAGTTAAAAGTCCCATTAGCTGCTCTGATTTCACTGACTTGTTTGTTTTGCTGCTAACACCTCTCTAGTATCTCGCTGAAAGGACTTCCTTTCCACACTCGTTCCCTGTGGCTTGGGTAGCACTGAGGTGGGTGAGGTATTTATTTACACATCTCTTTGGATCATTAGGTAAAAGGGGTGACACATCTCTCTCTCGGCAACATGTTTAAATATGAGCCTGTTTTACTTCTCAACTTACTTTCTTGTCAACACACATGCAAATCTGTACAAGCGTAGCTCATTCAAAAGACACTCCCATATAGTGCTTTTCCAATATGCATTTTCTAGAATTCTGTTTAAATTTAACTTTGGTAAGCTGTCAGCTTTTAAATAGACTTTGTGTATATAACTGCAAAGAATTTTGTGCTAAAATCTTTTGTTTGAGAAACCACTTGTTGGTCTGCAAATGGGCTCCTGTAGATGGAGGGCCAGGAGAGACAGGAGAAGAGGTGGACAATCGAGATTTGTAGGTGGCAGATTTAATAAGCAAGAGAATTTATGAGGCTTGTCTTGGGTGGCTGCAAGATGAGTAGATCTCTGCACCTGCCCACCAGAATCTTAGAAGTTTATATAGAAGCCTTAACTGAGTTTAGTAAAATATGCCATCCAGATGGCCTCAACGCCACATTACCATCTCAAGGCTCTGTCCTTGTGGCAGCTTCTAGGGTCGTGAAGGCAAGCAGAATGCTTATTCTAAGGATGGGGAAGGGGATCGGGAGCCTCTGATTGCCTAGGTCCAGCTCTCAAGTCAACTGGTGGTCACATCCTCTCCATGACCACCTCTAGCACCACTCTTTTTTTTTTTTTTTTAAGATTTTATTTATTTATGAGAGAGAGACACAGCAAGAGAGGGAACACAAGCAGGGGGAGTGGGAGAGGGAGAGGCAGGCTTCCCACTGCGCAGGGAGCCCGATGCGGGGCGCAATCCCAGGACCCTGGGACCATGACCTGAGCCGAAGGCAGATGCTTAACGACTGAGCCACCCAGGTGCCCCTCTAACACCACTCTTAAATAGATGTTTTGGAAGGTTTAAAATATATAAATCGGATTATGATTCTAAGTCATAAAACTAAGTCTCAGACAATGTCATCACATATTTCTTTAGTGCCTTTTAAAACAAATGTTAATAACTTTTTAAATTGGAATAAACCTCACATGTGATGAAATGCACAGATCTTATGTGAACATTTTGATGACTTTTGATAAATGCACACACCCATGTAAGGGCCACCCCAATCAAGATATAGAACATTTCCATCATCTCCAAAAGTTCCTTAGCTAATACCCACCCTCATAGGCAACAATGGTTCTGACTTCTATCACCACAGGTAAGTTTTACCTGGTCTTTTTTTTTTTTTTTTAAGATTTTATTTATTTTTCAACAGAGAGAGAGAGAGATAGTGAGAGAGGGAACACAAGCAGGGGGAGTGGGAGAGGGAGAAGCAGGCTTCCCGCCGAGCAGGGAGCCCGATGCGGGGCTCGATCCCAGGATCCTGGGATCATGACCTGAGCCGAAGGCAGACGCTTAACGACTGAGCCACCCAGGCGCCCCTAGTGGTGTAGTATTCTATTACATAAATGTACCAGTTTGTTTATCCATTCTCCTGTTGGAGATTTGGGTTGTTTCCAGTTTTTGCCTGTTATGAATAATGCTGTTACAAACAACTTTTAAAAAACCTAATGAAGTGAACAGCAGTGGCCAAGTTTACAAATATTTTTTCCCTTATAATCTGATTTAATCATAGAAATAACACCACCATCCACTGGCTTTAGATCTGTGTGTTCCTCTAAAGGTATTACTGAGGCCCCCAGACAAGAGGGTTGCCTCATGGCGGATTTTGTTTCAATGGGCCTGTATTCAGAGGCGTGACTCAGAACATCCTAAGGGGAGTTCTCAGCCCACCTAAACTGTCCTACATACCAGACTGATCAGGACCCAAGTTTTCCAAAACGAGGTGCATATGACACCAGTGGTGGTGGAGTGCTGAATTCTGGTGGTCCCTGGAAATTTGTATGTTTAGTAGTTAAATGTTCATTTTTATGGTGACTTTTTATTTATGGCAGGTGATGGTTTTTCCTTCAGGGATAGAGTTTCCTTTGGAAAATTAAAGACAAATATGAACATTTTTCATTAAATAATAGCTCAGTTGGAACTCAAATGACTGAATTTTAACACTGGCGTCATAGTTAAGATAGACCATAGTACTAACTGGCCTTGGCCACTTACCAACTGTGTCATCTTCAACAAGCTGCTCCACATTTGCTTTAGGATCTGTAAAATGGGATATTAGCACAGATTTCATAACATTCACTATGAGGGAAAAATAATAATATATGTGATACTCATAGCATACAGTGAGTGCTCCAGAAAGTGAATTATTGGTATTTTACTGGAATAATCAGCAGTCATGTGGACAACCAAATATTGGCCAGGGATTAATTATTGGATTAATTAATGGGTCTGTGAGGTCATCATTTCTCATACTCATGAAATGTCCTTGGGCTTGAAAAGACATAACTTTAAACAGTGCATAAGCAAAAGATACATACTCTGGCAAGAAGGAAAACCTTACCTCTCACATTTCAAGTTTAAAATCTCAGTTATGATACTCCAAATCTCTGTCACTCTTCCAGGCAAACTCCACACCTCAAACTCCAACCACCAAAATGTCAGGTTACCGGGCAGGAAGGTAGAGGGTGATGGTGTGTGGGCCAAGTGGCTTTTTTTTTTTAAAGATTTATTTATTTATTTATTTGAGAGAGAGAGAGAATGAGAGACAGAGAGCATGAGAGGGAGGAGGGTCAGAGGGAGAAGCAGACTCCCTGCCGAGCAGGGAGCCCGATGCGGGACTCGATCCCAGGACTCCAGGATCATGACCTGAGCCGAAGGCAGTCGCTTAACCAACTGAGCCACCCAGGCGCCCTGGGCCAAGTGGCTTTTACCTTGACTGCACATCACAGTCACCCACGGAGCTTTTCAAGAATAGTGGTGCCTGGACCCCATTTCTTGTGCTTTTGATTGGTCAGGATAAGGCCCTCCTAGTTGTGAAAGCTGCACAGGTGGTTCTAATGTGCAGTCAGGGTACACAACTGGTCTAGCTCACCAACATTGGCTCAGTTAATCTCTGACCTTGTGGTATGCAGTGAAACTCACTGAGCAGAGCCACAGACCTCTTCCTGGGGGCTGAATTTTGCATGCTGTCTTGTGACGTAAGGGCAGCAAAACAAAGTCAACTTTGGCATCTGCCTTTGGCTCGGGTCATGGTCTCAGAATCTGGGATCAAGCCCCGTGTCGGGCTTCCTGCTCAGTGGCGAGTCTGCTTCTCCCTCTCCCTTGCCTCCCTTCCCCCTGCCTCACTCATGCTTATGATCTGTCTCTCTCTGTAAAATAAGGGTGGCTCAGTTCGTTGGGCGTCTGCCTGCGGCTCGGGTTGTGATCCCAGAGTCCTGGGATCAAGTCCTGTATCGGGCTCCTTGCTCAGCAGGGAGCCTGCTTCTTTCTCTGCCTGCCACTCCCTCCCCCTGCTTGTGCTCTCTCTCTGACAAATAAGTAAAATCTTTAAAATAAAATCTTAAAAAAAAAAGTCAATTTGGTTATAGTACAGCTTGTTTATTCTTACACTTTGGGAGTGGGATTAGCTTTTTGATCAGTGATACAGTTTTGTATCTTTCAGGCTCTGTCCATAGCTTCTTATCTCTGGTCACAAGGAAGAAGCCTTATAGGGCATCTGATCTTCTGCCCAATCCTCACCCACAGGCCTCTTTCTGACCCCATTAGGAGGTCCGGGTGGATACCCAAGTGAGGAGTTCTTTGTAACCCAAATTTGGATCTGTTTTTGAAATGCTGCCTGTCAGAGTTGGAGACCTGGGGACCTGGGTCCACTAAGTTAAGTCAGTTACTGCACTCAGCTCAGGCCATCTACAGATTCTTTTGTATTCCTGACTCCTCGAGTGAGGGCCTTCAACCCAGACATGGAAATGTCAGGTTCAAGGAAGTCAGTGATTCAAAGCTCAAATGGCTACCAGACATCTCAAAAGTCTTAATGCCAGTTCCTCGGGGAAATCTGGCAGTGTCTGCCACCTAGAGGGCTGTTTGCTGAGATCTTCCAGGGCATGTGAGGCTAGGGGCAGCTGGGCAGTCTTACTGTGGGTCATTTCAGGAAGGCTGCACGTCAGAAAGTCCTCCCACTGACAAACTTTAGCAATATTCCTGTTTGTATTTGGATTTCCATTTCATTTTGGATTCTAATCTTGCGCTGCAGTCCATTCAACAAGAGAAAGCATTTTTCTCCTAGAGCTCTTTCCATATACTCACAAATATAAGCTCACGTTCTAATTTATGATTTGTACCTCATTTGCAGGATATACTGAGCTCAGTCAACAACTCTGGGTTTGACTTGCCATATGGGTTGTTTCCCATGTAAGATCCAGGGTGGAAACCATAAGACTTAGGAAGGCCTGTCTTTGGGCCTCCAGGGGCTGATGCCTCTCATCTCAACAAATGTAGAAGAAGCTTACAAGTTATGCTGCTTGGCATTATTGGAACCCCTATCATGTATATGGGGCTTCCTCCACTCTGTCTCTAATCCAGGGATTATTGTCTCATGGGATCATTCAGCAAAATAATTATTTAGAATTTGTTTTGGTTTTCTGCATTGGTGTCAACCAATAAGTGCCCAACCATTGTTTTTGCCTAGTTACTGAGTTCTTAAAAAAATTGCCAAAAGGAGTCGTTGTCAATTTAGTTAGGGCTGGTCTTGTCAGATGTAATTTCATTCAGGTGAAAAGCAGTGTTAAATACATACAGCAGTCTGAAGACAAAAAAAAAAAAAAGACAATGTACATTAGATTCAAACAAATCCCCCCAAATAAAAATACTAAGGTAGATAAAGAGGAGGAAATGTCATAGTTTCATTCTTTGGTATGGTCCATCTCATAAAGTGTATAAAACTAGAAAAGTCCATAATACTTGGATATATTTATAACATGCAGTTAGATTCACATTTATAGAACGTGCTTTTCTGTATTACACACAGAAAATAAAAAAAGAACAGGGAACAAATTTCCAAGGATGAAATTTCCACATTTATTTTTCTTTCATGTGCATAGAAAATGGCAGTGAAGTGTCCTATGAAAGAGGCAGGGAATGGGCATGGCGTTTCTATACCAGACTGGACTTTGTGCTTCAAAGGTACACTATTCATTTTGAAAACAAAGGATGTTATAGATTGTTTTTAATTGCTAACAATTCCTTGGGTTTCCCATTTGTTTTTTAAGCTGTCAGTTTTCTTCAAATCTCTTTTCAAATGACACACTGCATTACAAATGATGGCACTTAACCAATGTGGCATTTCCATATTTACACCAACAAAAGAAATTTACAAGACATAATAGCATACAATCTTGACATTTAGTAATAGCAATAAAACATGAAGGGCATCCATTTTATTATTTTTTTTCTGTACAAACTATCAGAACATAACTTTATTCACATTAAAAAAATCATCTTTAATTTGATTTGACCTACACATCCCCCATCTCATTTCACCCATGTCTCAAACCTCTCATCACATCGCCCACACCTTCACCAGACTATAGAATCTACAAGTAATTAGATCTAACACCTAAATAGAGCTTAGAAAGTCCTCTCTCCCAAAGGTTTCCTTACTTCCCTGATAATTCCTCAAAAAAGAAAAAAAATATGCTCTTCACTCGGTCCTTTCATTTCACTTTCACATTTCATCAGCAAATCAGCAAGATGGATTTTTCATCTCAACCCAAACAAGGTTAGAAAGAAGAGTTCCTCTACGGAGCATCTTGATGCTACACCCACGAGTCTGGGGACCCTGGGTACTGTTCTGCTCTGTAAGAAGGTCGTTTTGTGGAATAAAAGTCTACATAATTTGTAGTCGATTTCAGTCCATACTGTGTTGAATAATCAGTAGAAGCTGGAAAGTGAACTCGGTCATCAAAATAAGGATCTTCATAGCTATGAGGAGACTGCAAATACAATCTGTATGCATCAAAGTTCTTTCTGTTGGAGTCATCTTGACTATAATACAGCTGTTGATGCTGTTGACAAAATGAAAAAGCAAATAAATCAAAGCAATTTCTGGAAATACGTGTTTAAGGGAAATTAATGTGGGTTTCCTGCTTCATATTTTTAAAGCAGTATTCAATATTTGTGAACATATGGTTCAAAGTTCTTTTTGGTACACGCTGTATATTTACTAGTAGATTGTAAGGACTTTAAACTATGTTTATAAATGGGCTGGCAGAGTTTGCTCAAGTCCTGTTTTAAGGCCTGTAGAAGTTGTTGTCTCCGGAGAGCCCAAGATGGCCTCTGGCTACCTCCTTCCCCCGCTAGAGGTCCGGTTCTGTGCTCTGCTGCGGAGGGGCCTGTTACCTGGGCCTGCCCAATGAAAGGATGGCCTTGATTTTTGCTTTGACACAGGGGAACCATGAGTAGTACATCATGAATTTGGTTGGAGGTTGGATTTTCATGCTTCAGATAGTTGTGTATGTACAGAACCATCCTTTAAAACATTTACCTCAGAGATGAAGATTGAGTCCATCCCTCAGTTTTAAAAGAAATGTGAGGTACTGTTAAAGGAGTAAGCAATCCCTGGGCAGCAGAATAATAAAATTGGAAGAGACACGTGAACAAATAGGAAAGATTTCCCCAAGCCAGGACTAATCAGATTAGTAAGGAAGCAAGGTGAAACCCATGTGGGCATCCTCCTCAAGGCACCCTGCCCCCATTTCCTTTTGTGTTATCTTATCTCATCTCTGACCTCACATTAATGTCTTCAAATATGTTTGAAGAAAAACTGTCATGGCTCTTATGTCTGTTTCCCCTCTTGACCATGCCCAAATCCCCCCACTTAGTAAGATGTAACAAATTTACCATGTACGTACCAACATCATGTTCTGGAACTAAGTTCATTCTAACATTATAAGCATTTCAGAGCTAAATTCTTTTTAATTTAAGTTAGAGTTATGATTTTAAGGTTTTTTTTCCTCCTGACTTAAAAACTGTGGCATAAATTATGAATAACTTGCGAAGTTCTTTTTTCTTCCATCAACAGAGAAAAGATGATGAAATGGAGGGAGGTCTTAGAGTATCCTTATCTGAAGTTCAGGATACAGGCTTGTTTGGAAAACCCCAGTTGCTCATGTATTATTGGAAGGTAAGAGGAGAGATCAGATGACCTAATGTGGGCATGGCATCAGGAAGGACCGATATAAATTTTAGGCCCCCCGTGAAAGCAGATTGGATGCCACCACCATTAGTCCCCACTCTGATGGAGAGTGGGGTCCACCCCGGTAGGGCTGAGTTCACTTTGACTTCTGAAACTAATGGAGACCTGGCCACCGACTCAAGTGTTTTCAAACCACAGATGCTTGAATGTGGTGGGAGCCATGAAGATGGGACATGAGGTTTACAAAAAAGAACAATGAGATGAGAGAATGGAGTGTGCTTACCACCTTTCCCCACCCAGAGGATGGAAGAGAATTTAGAGATTAACAGAAAAAAGGAGTGGGAAACGGAGATTGTTGGGCAAAGAATATGAGTTAAAGACTTCTCAGGTGGTTCCCATCAGTGGCATGGTGGTCTCAGCAGCACCGATTTGAATATTCAAGCACATGAGGCTACTGTGGAAGTGCTTTGCTTAAACCACAGATGAGCTTCTGAGGAGCAGAGATCCCTAGGGAAAGCTCCTCGGCCCCTGCTGTGTTGGCCCAGCTCTGGTAGGTCAACTGGCGTGGACCCCTTACTGTGTCGATCCCTGCTAATCGGCCTTCTGTAAAAATGATATTGCAAATTCACCTGTAGCCGTCTATTTTGTTCTCTTGCTGGTGAGGAATAGGAACTGATGTAAATTGGTGAAGGTTTGCTGGAGCCTGTAAGAAAATATTTTATGAAATTAAAACTAGTGCTCATCACTCCGGTCCATTAGGCTGTGTGGGCTCCCTGCACTAGGGCTGGTACGGTCCCTGATGGGGACTGCCTTTCCCAGTGCCAGCGGGGATCAGGAGAGGCAGTGGTCTGGGATCCCTGGATCTAGCTGTTAGCCGATAATGGGTATGGCAAAGGTAAGTCATGTGTGTGTTTCACCGAAAAGCAATACCAATCCAAAAAGGTTTCCTTCTCAACCTCTGGTCACTGTGGGGAGCTGTGTATACCTGTAAAGGTCTCCCTGGCTGGCTCTGAACAGTAGCCTGGCTCCCTGAGCCGAGGGACATCACTCTTCCAGGGCTCTGAGCTAGAGCACTGGGTCGGATGGGGGAAGGGAAACATTACAAGCTCCATGCCTTCAGAATCAGAGCTCTGATTCAAAGTCCAGGTCCTGGAACGAGCAGGCACGGGCGTGTTCTAAACAGTCTGGCCACATGGAGGCACCGTCTTGTATCTGCCATCTTTAAGTACATTTTGAAACAAAAAGAATCTGATAATCAGATGGTTGTCTTCAAGAGTCCACAGCAGACTCCCGATGATGTCATTGGCTACCCTTCTCTTATTGTTAGACTAGCAAAGATTTTTTTTTTTAATGAGGAAAATGAAACATACTTGAGGCAAATTAGTTTATTGAAGCAAGCAAAGAAGATACAGAAGGGCATGCATGCTAAAGAGGCGATCTTTAAAATAAAGCAGGCTGCTGCAAATCTGAAGCAACAATGCACTTCAGTTGGTGCATTTCCTTTGCAAAGAGCTCGGTGTTTGAAATGTAGCATCTGCAATTTTCTGAGCTATTAATTGCCATAGTAACAATAGTCGATTAGTAAACAGTCCTGTGAAATCACATTTTCAAAGACAACAGCACAACTGAGACGGCTCCCCCAGCAGTTGTTAAATTGCCACCAGCTTTTATTTCTTTTTAATAAATAGGTTTTTTTGAGGAAAGAGTACTCTTTTGTGGTAGCTCAGTCACACCCTTATTTGAAAGCTCTCGAGCAGTTATAATTTGCCAGAGAGTTGAGAATGGGGACAATATGAGATCTTGGTAACTCTTCGGGCTGGCATCCTTCACATGAATTAGATGCCCAGGTTTCTGAATGACATAAAAATAGGAATAGTATGCAACATCATTTTTGTTATTCTTAAAATATAATCACTCCGGGAAGAATCACATTATACATTTTATTCATTCAAATTCTTTTCCATGAAAATGTAAATGAAATTGATCTCCATTCTCAGGTTTGAATTTAAGAGATGAGCCAGTCTAGGAGATGTGGCCTTGCAAAGCATCCCAGAACTCAGTTCTGACACAGGGGAAACACAGGGAGACACTGCATGGACGGGAAGGGAGCAGAGCAAAGGGACTGCACTGGGGGAAAGCCAGAAACCACCTCTCTTGGATACCGTGCTCTTTTTATTTGTGGTCACTAGGCCACTACCTTAGCTTGTTTTGCTTAAAACAAGCGGAAAAGGCAACAGCCCTGAAAGCAGGAAATGGAGAGACCGGACCGTGGTCGGCTGCTGGGGGACCGTCTCAATACAGGCATGGGCTACTTCCCAGGCCGCTGGCGGGGTGCCTGGAAACGAGTGGCTTTTCGAGATACTCTATCACATACCCAGCTGGCGTCTTACCAGGGTACAGGCCTTTATGTGTGGCATCCCCTTGGCTATTGTAATACTGCATAGGTGGCTGGGTCCTATCGTATTCAGAGCGAGGGTCTCTGATTCCTAACAGTGCTGGTGAGGAGGAGGTGCTGCCGACTGAAGGGAGAGGCAGAGGAGGGAGAGAGAAAGGAGAAGAAAGAGAAAGCAGACTGTCAGTGTCTCTGCAAAATCCTCTCTGGAAAAATAAAGGTCAGCAATTAGAAATGCCACGCAGCTGGTGCTAAAAATCAGCTCTCAGAGATACTGTGAGTTGAAGAGCAGCCAGTGCTGAGGACCAGGAAGGTGACCCTCAGACCCACTGCTGAGAGAACCCGAGCCAGCGTGGCCCGCCCTCCCAGAGCTTCCCCTGTGGGCCGCCTGGTTAGGGAGGGGCGCAGGGCAGAAACCACGCAGCTTCCTCAGTGGTGGGCCTCCAGGACTCCCAACAGGTCTTTACAATTGAGTGAGAATAACTTATTAGCCACCTAAGAGTTACAGCTGCTATTTTATGATCTCAGTTCTGTTGCGTGTAAAACACCCATCTGTTATCCTTTATGTACAGCTCTTTAGTAAATAGGTGTTTTATGGCATATTTTGATTTTTAATTATTTCAAAAATATCTCCATCTCTAAATGTGTTTGAATAACAGTGCCCAGCCCATCAAATTTGTAATTCTTTTTATGGTGATCAGCTGTCAGGGAAATTTTGTAAACCCAGTAAGCCTGGCTCCTCAAGAAGTTCACAATGCTAACAAGCCGAGCCTCACAAAACCCCCATTTTTTTTATCCCAGTTTGAGCCAAATATTTAATAATAACGTCTCTATCCACAGGTCTCCTTTTGAGCATTTCTGCACAGAAGGAAAGCATGACACATCTTTTTTCTCATTAAAAAGTCATCTTGCTTGCACTAAAGTTAATTATAAATAAAAGTGGTCACTTAGTCACTTGATCCACTTGAAAGCAGCGGCCCCCAAACCTTGCCACCAGTGGTTCGGCATGCCTTGATGCTTTCCGATGCAGACCGACACTAAAATATTTTTCCCTAAGAGGTCACTTGACTGACATAGGGTTGCAGTGTGTTCAACAAAGGTGAGCGTGCATGGGCAGTGTCTGTGTGCTACTCACCTTGTTTACTTTCTAGAAGGCAGGAGGACAAAGAACGTGCCCACCCACCTCCCACAAGGACATTAGCAAGGCATCAGAAGTGCCAGTAAGCTGATACTACATTAGTGCTGAGAGATGGAGGATTAGCCCTTAGGATAACTGGAGCAACAAGTATGAATTCTATCTTACCTCTGAAACAGAATCCGGGAACTTGGATGGGCTCATCAACCTTGTCCAGTGTGTATATATGAGGTCCTCAAAATAAGTTCATTGCTTAGTAACTACGCCCTCATCTGTCTGAAATTATTCTTTTGCCCGTACTACATATGCCTTTTGTTAAGCAGCCAAATCTCTTGTTTCCCCTGACACCCCTATTTCTGAGTCCCTGAAGGATTCTGAGCATTTTTATAAAAGAAGACAGTGTCAGGCTACACCTGGGAGCTCAGCAAGGATGTCAAAAACCAAGCACAAGTCTCTTTGAAGAAAACAACTCATAATTTAAAAACTAAGATAAAAATATACACCATACGCAGTAGGCACAGATAATTTTAAAAAATCCTAGTACAAGTGGAGACATCCAATTATGTGGCAAGAACGGCCAGTCCTATATTTGTCTTTCTGGCCACATTTGTCCACATGAGAAATAAGACTGCCAGCAGTGGGACAGTTGAATACAACAGATAATATTTCTATGTCAGAATGGGGGGTTTAAAGCCGAATAAAAAAAGATATTACTTTTCCTATTTCATTTAGCTAAGAATTAAATTTATAGGACTAACTTGACTTGGTAGTAATATTCTGCCCTTACATATAAAAAACAGCCTGGGGGCACGTGGGTGGTTAAGTGTCTGCCTTCGGCTCAAGTCATGATCTTGGAGTTCCGGGGATGGAGTCCTAGGATCGCGTCCTGATCGGACTCCTGGCTCAGCAGCGAGTCTGCTTCTCCTTCTGACCCTTCCCCTTCTCGTGCTTTCTCTCTCTTACACTCTTTCTCTCAAATAAGTAAAATCTTAAGAAAAAACAAAAAAAATCCCTCCCAGTCTGAGTCTCAGAACATTCTTTCTACCAAATTAGACACTAGTAAGTAGGTAGTGTGGTTGCCAAGATTCCCAACTTACAAATCAAAGGGAATCCCTGCAAACCCA
Source organism: Halichoerus grypus (assembly GCF_964656455.1). Taxonomy (NCBI): domain Eukaryota; kingdom Metazoa; phylum Chordata; class Mammalia; order Carnivora; family Phocidae; genus Halichoerus; species Halichoerus grypus. The sequence continues at coordinate 122,849,819 of NC_135715.1, read as the reverse complement.
CCTGTAGGGCCGGTTCCCACGGGTCATGGATGCAGGGGTGGGGGATGGGGCGGAAGGTTCTGGAATACAGCCCGGGGATGGAGGTTTAACCGGGAAGGAGGAAGGTGCGGGAGATTGTAGCTCCCCCAGGATGCAGGTAATAAGATGATGTCGAAAGGACCCTGCTTCTAAGAGTTCTCACCAAGAAAACTAAAAAATCACTTTGGAGGAGATTCCAAACTTATGGCCAGTAGGCAGGCAGGGCAGCTGTTTTCAAGCGTAACTGGTGGTTCTCAAAGTGTGCGCCTCCACTCCTGCATCCACATCGCCTGGCCAGCCTGTCAAACACAGAGTCCCAAGCCCCTTCTCAAACCTAGTGAAGCAGAATCTTGGGGGAGATGGGATGGAGGGCCCTGGGATACATTTATGTGTAAACTTGCATAAACTTTTAAAATGGAAGGAGGAACGTGGGTCTGTGGTTTACAATGGCATGTAATTCCCAAAGAAGCCTCTTGGCTTGAAGAGCAAATACACCTCCTAAGTGTTTGGAGGTGACAGGCTTAATCGTCTATGTTCAGTCTTTTCTGGCTGGAAAAATAACGTCTGTCACACAAATGTTCTCGCGAAGGAGTGCAGTTTGCCCACTGACCTGACTGAATGATGGGTGACATCTGTTGGTTGGTGGTAGACAAGGAAGGATGTGATTTGAATCGGTCTCGCTCTAACGTCGACACAGGTGTAATAAAATGGTTCTGATTCCACCCATCCTGTGGAGTTAAAAGAGAAAAAGAAACCTCTCAAAATGAATAATGACATTTCATTACAATAAATGATTACGAATGTGTGCTCTGATGAATGCTAATTATGCCAGAGCTATTCTTGTAAGTTACCTTTTTATAAATGCTCCGGAGGTCCCGATATTGCCATAATGTATTCAAGACCTGGGCTGCTGCCTTCACCACTTTCAGAGATGATCTAGGGAGACAGCGAAGATGTTAATGAATGTGGGCGGCGCAGCCTCAGGCCCCACTCGCAGAGATTCAGGCTGCAAACCGGCGGCCAAGAGGCCATCTCTCCAAGGACCAGAGGGCACAGGCGCCGCTGCTGGAAAACACAACCAAGGAAATCAGGTGTACCTGGGAGTTGGCCAAGTTCAGGGCTGGCCAGGGTGGCAAGGACCAAAGTGAGGCTCTCAGGAAGTCAAGTCTGTGGTGAGAGGCTGTGATTGGGATGAGCAGTGACTCTCTGAACTGGGGGCCTCTTTCAGCTGTCAGCCCCAAACCGCCCCTGCCCCCCCATATCTACCAAGGGGCTGACCTTGCTGGGGCTTTGGGATTAATGCAACCATGGCCGTGCATCCTGAGTGTCAGAGGACCCTCCCAAGTTAATTTGTTTCCCCCCCATTAGTAGGTCTTCATATAAACACCTGCACTGCCTTCTCATCATTTACGCCTCTCCGTAAACAAATGTACATCTGTGCCCTAACATTCAATGTGGGAAATACGGTTGGTTGTCAGTTCTCCTCTCTGAAGACATCTGCTGAATACTGGCGTTCTGTTCAAGCACTGCTGACCATGAGTCACTGCTTTTCACCTCGGGAGCTGCTCCGCTCACTCAGTGGCCTTGGCGGTAAGTGAAGAGAGAAGGGTAGCTTCGTGCCTCAGCATAGGCCTCCAGATCACCACATCAGGGGTGCATCAGCGCTTGGGAGTCAGCCGTAAGGATAATGGAATACCTCTTCAGCACTGAAAATTTGACTTCAAATGTGTATCACAGGGTCTAAAATCTGATTTCCTCTTCTTATCTCCCCAGTTAAACTCTCATGAAAGGGAGAAGCAGCAAGGCGAGCAGACGGGAAGCGCTCTCTCTTTGCCCCAAACAACAGGATATGGGGTGCAGTGATTCCAAGGGCTTCAGCAAGGACAGAGTACAGGGCAAGTTCGGGGCAGCACAGTCTGTTCCTAGAGGTCGGGCATTTCTGCATCCATCTGCACCACCACCTCCCACCCAAGACCCCCTCTTAGTGTTCCTCATGAGTCAAGGGTAGGACCAGGTCACACCAACCCACTCAAAGCTCTTCTAAATTTTATATTTTCAAAATGGACCACAGAGCAAGGAGATACCTCAAAAAAAAAAAAAAAAAAAAAAAAGAACAGAGATGAAATTTCTGACACCCAGGATGGCCTTGCAGGGCCTTCACACCTCACAACCATGCCATTCTCAGCCGGGTCCTGAGCGCGCTGCTGGTGTTCACATCCCCGTCTGTCAGTGCCAGGCGGCCAGGAGGCAGGGAAGGACACTGGCTCCAAGGACTACGACACGACACTCGACAAGCAGGACTGTGCCAGCGATACATACACCTTGATACAAACAGCTAGGCCAGGTGTCTGCAGAGACGGATCCTGTCAGCAGGAAGCTAACGCTGAGAAAAGCAAAGATGTTTCTGTGCTCCCCTCTGCAGCCCAAGTCCTCGGAAGAGTCACCTATTCTCCTAACTCTAATCCTCATCCTCGATTCTCATCTCTGCAGTGTGTGACGTCGGTAGTGTGCAACGGGACAAGTCTCAGTGCTCACCCCGCCTGGCCGAGCAGAAGCATGTGACACGCTCTCACCCTTAACGCTTCCTCCCTTGGCTTCCAATACGTCCTTTTCTGAATGCTCTGGCTACTTTTCTTGAGCTCTTTCGCTGGCTCCTCATTTCCTTGGCCTCTAGCCATAAGCCCTGAAGCCTCTTTTCTTCTCCGTCTACGTTTTCTTCCTTTTTCATCTCAGCCTATTTCGTTTTTCTAAATATGCCATTTATACATTAATGACTCCCAAATTTGTATTTCTAGTTTGGACCTCTATCCTGAGCTCAAGTATATTCTACTGCTGACCATACGCTGCACGTGGATGTCTAACAGACGTCTCAAATGTCATAGGTCCAAAACAAACACCTGGTCTTCCCTAAAAAACCTGCTCCCGCAGGCTTCCCCATGTTGGTGAGTGCAATTCATCCTGTGGTCTTTTTTGCCAAAGACCCTGGGGTCATCCTTGACATTTTCCTCCTCTCCTGCTGCTCATCTGATCCCTCAGCAAATTCCACTGCCTCTTTCAACCATGTCGGAATCGACCACTTCTTCATGGCTACAATTGTTGCCACCATTAGTCTCTACCTGGTGGAAGGGAAGGTTTGTCAAGGCACGATGACCCCTTTAAGGGAAGTCAGACCGTGTCCCCCCACTGCTGAACAATCTCCAGTGGCTTTCGGTTCTCCTCTGAGTAAATCAAAGTCCTTACACTGACTCACAGGGTCCTACATGTGTGGTCATGCGCCCCCTCACCCCCAGCTCTTCCTGACGTGCTCTACACCTGCTGAACCCCCACTGTCCACTACACACGGCCCTCCGCGTCCTCCTTACCACCTTTCCCAGTTTTAGTATTTGCTCCGTCTGTGTCTGACGGGCGGCGTTTCTTACTCACTGGTACCTCATCTACCTCACCCAGGAACGTGAGCTACCGGGGGCAGGGGTTGCCGTGTGGCCCGCTTGCCGCCGGAGCACACCGCGGGTGGGCCGGGGACTTGTTGAATGACTCCAAAGGGAAGGCCGGCGTGTTCAGAGGCCAACCTGAGCTGATCCAGGACTTTCCGAGTCTCTTGTTTTGAAAAAAGATTACAGTGGATGAGAACTTTTTTTTTTTTTTAAATATACAAAGAGAAGTTCTGGCACTGTTCAGAATCTCTCTAGCTTCTTCTTATGCCTTTCACAAATGAAGGCCCTTTAATGAAATTTCAAGAGTACAAGAAGTGATTATGGTTACCTTAGCTTTATCTGTAACATTTCATTTCCTCTGAAATAAAAAGGTGTGTGTGCATTTATTACTAATGAGATTAAAAAGATACAGAAGAAAAAAGGAATGAAAGGAAATATGGTTAATGTTGATAGGTGAGACTTCTGGGGGATGAGAATATGCTTTGCTACATTATTCTTCTATTTTAGAAATTCCTACAAAAGTATAAACTAAAAGATTAGACAAGAAATAATGTGAGTTCTAGCACTGTCACTCAGCCAAGTAATAAATACCATCTGAGCATCTCTTATAGGTCGGGTTTTGTTCTCTATGTAGAGCGTACAGCAGCGAAGAAAAGACAAAGTCTCTGCTACCGGGGGAGCCAGAGACCAGAGAAAACACTAAATAACATGTCAGGGGTTAATCAGTGCTGTGAAGGAGAACAGAGCGGGGAAAGGGGGTGGACAGTGGGGAGACAGGTGCCATTTTATGGATTAGGTGGCTGCTATCCTGTGTATTGAAAAGGCGCCAAACAGCCCTACTTCCCACTTCCTTGAAGGATTCTTTGATCTGATACTAAGGCAAATTTATAGTCAACTGCTATAGCTCTGTGACAAAAAAACAAAACAAAACAAAAAACCCTTCTATTTTTGCCACCAATTCTCTAATCCCTACTTCTTTTTTTTTTTTTTTTTTTAAGATTTTATTTATTTATTTGACAGAGAGAGGGACAGCGAGAGAGGGAACACAAGCAGGGGGAGTGGGAGAGGGAGAAGCAGGCTTCCCGCCGAGCAGGGAGCCCGATGCGGGGCTCGATCCCAGGACCCTGGGATCATGACCTGAGCCGAAGGCAGACGCCCAATGACTGAGCCACCCAGGCGCCCCTCTAATCCCTACTTCTGCTGCTTCATCACTTAGGTGTCACCCAGAAGCAAAGGGAAATGTATAATCCCAGCCCAGGGCGGATCCTGAGGCCACACAGCAGGCCCTGCTCAGAGCAGTGATTTTAATACTTTTTGGGCAACTGGCAGAGGAATCAGTCCCAGAACTGAGGATTCAATAAGATGTTCTTGCAGAACAGGCCCTAGAGTTTGGAGTAGAGTCAAAGGTGAAAGGGAAGGTGCCCGCAGATGTTCCTCATCATAGTATTTCTAATTCTTCCCAGGGTCAGCACAAGCAAACATGGCTTTAGAGACAAAAATGAATGTAGGGATGTTAGAACCAAGTAAATATCCAAAAAGGGGCCACATGACTGCAAATGCCCCTTCTCAATAAAACAGGTTTTAATTGGTGGAGACTCTTTAGCTTATTGGTGTGTAAGAAATGCAGGAATAAATCCTTTCCAGTAGGAAATATCCTTCTCAAAGGCCCTTATCACAGGACAATCCTAATAAGAGCCTCGCGCTCCCCTCTCCTTGCACTTGCCTGTCTCCTCTGCCCTTGGTTATGTTCACCAGCTTCTCTATCCCCCCTGAGTCAGCCAGAGCTTTGGCGTTCTCCATGTTTTTGCTGGTGACCTCGTGCAGAGCACAGCAGATGGCCGCCATGGTCTCATCAGACAGCACACTGGGGCCGGTACCGCCGGGAAGCCGGTTGACCAGGTCTCGCATGGCGTATTTACCTGCCAGATGCAAAAGATTTCATTCCACTTTCAGTTTTTGTTATTGTTGCTGTTGAAAGATCCTGACAGTGAGTTCTCTCTTAAAAACATAACCTCAGAAGACAATAACATGGCAAAATAGAAAGTGACAAATATTATAACTGTAGGGAGGAAGTTAATGTTTATTACAATGCCACTTGAAGAAATGATTGGTCTATAAAACAAGCCACTGAAAGAAAATGTAAGTCAGTGTATAAAATTGGGTATACCAATCAAGTTGCTATAGTTGAACTATTTTCATTAACAGTGAGAAATAAAGAAATGGTAACAGTTTTATTCTCAATTGAATTCCTATGTATCAAAAATACCTGAACATCCTCTTAAAGCTTTTAAAGACTTATCTTTGAATAAGTTTTAAAGATGGACCAAGTAAAGCTGCCACACAATTCTTTTCATTAAATCTCTCTGGGTCTTAAATTGTGAACTGGGTACCATTACCCATTTTTATCAAGTTGAAGGTAAATACCAGCTGATCTGACATCAATAGTGATAACATGTTAGTTTCTTTTAACCAGACACAAGTGACATTTGGAATTAAAATGATGGCTACGTTATCTGGTAGGAATGATGCAATGATAATAGAGTTCTCGACAGGCCAAGGCTGGGGAGCCCCCTAGCTATTGAAGCATTTCTTTACAGATACTCAGTTTCTCTTACTTCTCTCTAAAACCAAAATATCTCTAGCTTGTTCAATGTTAATTACCAACTGACAAACTAGAATAATTGCACAACACACAGAAGAAATGAACTAAAGCTCAAGTAAATATTTTCTTAGTTTTTTTTCTATGCTAATAATTGAGTGGATACAAAATGGGGTTTTTATTAAAGTCCTATTTATGTACAATGGTAAGCAGTAGAATACAGGCCTTGACTACATGCTGCATAATTTACAGCATTTCAAAGGGAAGGCTTTGGCTTACTCACAGTGAACGTTGTTGTGAATAGTAGAAAAACAATGTTGACATTATAAGCCAGAAGATAAATGTGGTTTTTAGAACAGATGGAATTTAGCACTGGTGATTTTGAATACTCACGGAAAACCAAAATGTCCATGACACACAGTTCGTCATTTTGCTAAGGCACAACTTTAAATTGCCCCCTGAGATTGGGATAAGGCAGCTCACTGTGTCTGCGAGTGAACCTGATGGTCCCCTCAGATCCTGCAGCTCTAGACAGCTGGGCTGGTCCAACTCAGCTGAGTATCTGTAGTAACTTTTGTAAAGTGACAAAACTTTGTTTCCTTGTAAAAAATGGCTCTGAAGAGGACGTCCATTGCTAGTGCTGGTGATGGACATGAGCAGAGAGTTAAGGGGTCCAAGAAGGGGGATGGTTCTTTGGAACAGAGGTGCTGAGTGGATTAGAGTCGAATACTGAATCTGGGAGGGGCTTAGCCCTCAGGAAAGAAGGGAACTTTATAGAGAAATAAGAAAGTGATTCATGAAACCATTTAAGAGTGCTCCAGCTGGGTACAAATACGCTCATAGGTGGAGAGAGAGAATGCTCGTGAAAGTTTACAAGTGGGTCAGGACCCTCACAGAAAACACAGGGACGCACTGAGAGAAGGCCAGGACTCTCATACACGTTCCTCCTGCCCAGAGGTCTTGGCACTCAGTGGCACCGGCCCCACACCTTTGCACCTGTGTCCCCTCCCCGCTGTGGCATGATAGGCCACACGTCATCATATGCTGTCAACCCTTTTTTTTTAGCATTAGGAATTCCCAAACTATATGTGCTTCTTACAAGAAATTCAAACACTATGGATGTAACAAAAATAACTTAAAAAATCTCTTTAGGGACCTAAAGGATTTCTCTCAAGGACATGTGGGAACTAAGAGTTATAAAGCATACTGGCATCAGGCACCAGCTGGACTGTATGAACAGGGTGTGGAAGAAGCTCCTCTTCTCTCCATGGGGGACAATTTGGCTCAAAGGAATGGTGTGTTAAGAGCAGGTTAAGCTAGGTGATAATTTAAAATAGCAATTCTGCCAGGCACTGTGTAGGAGCTTTCATGTAAGATGCCACAGTGAATCCTCACAGCAACTCTTTAAGGTAAATATTATTGCCCTGTTCTTTGTCTCCCCCGCCGACCCTGCCCCAGGGCAGGCATATTTTAAGTAGTTCAATACTTATTCACTGCTCCACATAAGATCCTGTCAAATCTCCCCCCTCCCTCTTTCCTGGCCTGTCATCAGCCATGGGGCTGGCGTGGAGCTCGGCACTGCTTCATCCTCTTATTTGATATGCACGGCAAACCCGTGGTAAGGACAGCAAGGTGGTCGGCTCCCTTTCAGAGATAGGGTTGAGGAAGAGTTTTCAAATTTAGATGAAAGACCCGAAGCTGGGTGGGCTCACCACAGGACACCCCAGGTTACCCAGCCAGTGAGAAGCAGATCCAGGGTTTAACTTGAGGTCAACTGGAGAGTCTCCGATCTTTCCTCTACCCTATACTCTGCTTGAGTGTGGCTACTGCCTTGGGGGCAAGCAAACTAAGCTGCCGAGGGTGTCAAACTTGAAGAGGTGCTCAGTGTCAGGTTCATGCAAATGCCAACCTTACATTTGGACAGCCCTGTGGGTGGGTGCCTCCTACCATTTTACACCCTATGTGCCTCACTTGCTTTAGTCTGGTTCTGACCCTGCCCTGGGGGGGAAATGGGCCTTGTGACAGTGGTTCTGCCTGAGCATGAACACTAGGGAAAAGCGACAAACCATTTATGTAATTTCTTTTTTTATTTAGATCATGGTAGTGTTGGTAAATTAGCAGATATCAGTCTCAAAAATCAGAAAGTGAGAATTAACTTCTTTTGTTGCTCAGGAAATGAACCTCTCTTGGGAAACAGAGACACCAAATCTATCAAGCAGTGTTGTAATGTATAACTGAAATTGCTACCTTTTTTGAAAATTTTCCTTCCCTGATCAATGTTTAATTGATGAGCTTGCCTCTTGCTGAAAAGGAATAGTCACAAAGGACAGACAGCACAAAGGGTACACAAATATGCCAAGAAACCAGAGAACAGAACTCAGTTGCTGATCATTTTAAATGTCATATTTTTATAAATCAAGAGTTTTTGTTTTTTTTTTTTTTAAAGTAGGCTCCACACCCAGTGTGGAGTCCAACACGGGGCTTGAACTCACGACCCTGAGATCAAGACCTGAGCTGAGATCAAGAGTCAGATGCTTAGCCGACTGAGCCACCCAGGCACCCCTAGTTTTATAAATGTAGTTACTTTTTCTTTATAACTTACCTTGTCACCAGAACATACCTATGAGCTCCTTGTTGCGAACATCGAGCGCCATATTCCTCAAGGCAGTTGCCACCGAAGAAACAACTCTATCATTATCCATTCTCAGAAGTTCTACAAGGATGGGCAGACCTTTTTCTTTGCGGACAGCCGCCCGGATGTATGCTGCAAACTAGTGAGTAAAACAAACCAATAGTAGTATAAAACACAGTTCAACTCTCAGAAGTTACTGTCACCTAAAAAAGATGTGTTTCCAGAAGATAAACTAATAGATTAAAAATTTTTTCTTTTCAATCGGAAATTAAATCTGTGGTGTCAGTAAAGAAAAAACTATAGTTAGGGATAAAGACAGGCTAGGATGACTGATTTAAAAAGAAATCCTAAAGCCTAAAAATCTCAAACCACCATCTGCCATATATTTTTGTGCAGAAAAGAGAAGGCAGTGATTGCTTTCTATCTCAGATACATAAACATGATTAAGGAAGGATCTTGGGTCTTCTCTGCAATTGGCCCCATGCCAGGTCCAGAGGCTATAAATAGGATGGCAGAAACGGTAACTGATCAGTGTACATTATAGGAGAACCTGTCTCCATCAGTACATTCTTTTCCTATATTCTCTGCAACAATATTTAGAGTTCAGTAACCTTTCAAAGAGATTGACTGAAAAAAAGCCTTTGCCTCAGAAGAAAAGGAATTCTCCAGAAACACTGAGCATCTATAATTCATACAGACTGGTGAAAAAGTATATTTGTGTGCAAAATGCTTTCTTATGCAAGATTAGTTTGCTGCTTCTTTTTTTAATTCATAGTCAAGAAATTCTTTTATGGCTATGAGGCAAGTCTGTTCAGCGAGTCAGCGTGTGTACTATTTGAATTGGAAATGAACGCTAGCTAAGTCATCAGGGAAATAACCAAAAAAAAAAAAAAAAAAAAGGAGCATTTGAAAATTGGGTCTTTAATCATGTTTTGAGTTTTTATTGACATTTTTTACCAATGCAAACTGTTTTTCAAAATTTAGGATAATTGAAAAATGTTGCTCATAAAACATCTAATACTTTCCTGCTGTGGTCAAGACATGAGGACAAAGATCGGCCAAGCTTTTGTATTATTTTGAACATTAAAATATATGATTGACCACTCAGTTTCTTGAATACCAACAGAATAGATTACTTTAATAATGCAAGTAAGAGGAAGAGATGCATTTCAAAGATCCTATTAACATTCTTCATATGAAACAAATACTCCTATTTTCTAAATCAAATGAAATCTATGGGGGGGGTGGGGCGAGGAAATGGAATATATGACTTTCTACAGAGTAAAGCACCCAGGCAGCTTTCTCAACTTCTCTCTGAAATCTGCAAGGACAGAGCCAACACCTGTCTCACCTGGAGACCACCTGGTCTGGCCTGGCCTGGCCCAGCCCAGCCCAGCCCAGCCCAGAGTGTTTCCCTTAGGGAGCACTATAGTCATCACCACTCCCAAAATAGCTCCTGACTTGATAACATCTGTATCTTGTTTTCTTAATAAGGATCTAATATTTTGATTTATTATTTTAGATACTTTTGAAATGATTTTAATATAGTATTTATATTTTAAATGAGCTTGCCATCTAACTTTCATTCACTAAATGACTCCAGAGGTGAAATTAAACACAACTCAAATCACATCTATTTCAATTACTGTCTTTTTTATTGTCATCAAATGTATCTCTTGGGTTACAAGAAACTGGATACGAACACTGGGTCACCAACATAAATATTTATGAATAATTATGTGCCACACACTGTCCTAGGTCCTTCATTTTTTTTTAATTTTTAAAAATTTATTATCTCATTTAGCTCTTACAACCACCTCATGAGATAGGATGGAAAGATCCAAGACCCCTAGCTAATAAGTGGAAGGGCCAGGATTCAAAACCAAGGGGTCTGGCTCCAGAGCCAGCACTTAGATGCTGAGCTATTAGCATGTTAATTAAGAACAACAATTAACAAAATAACCGTGCTGGCTTAGCACTAGGCCATAAATATCTGTATACATTCATTATAGCAGTTGACTGCACGAAACAAACCACACCTAGCCTGACCGATGCTTTTCACTCTCATGGATAATACAGTGGCCAAAAGATTCTCCTTTTGGGAGGTGGTGGTGGAGGAAGTAGCCAAAAACAAGCATTATAATAACTCTACTAAAATACCCTTGTCAGAAAACTCAAAGGCAACCTACGGAATGGGAGAAGATATTTGTAAATGATGTATCTGATAAAGGGTCAGTATCTAAAATCTATAAAGAACTTATCGAACTCAACACCCACAAAACAAATAATCCAGTTAAGAATGGGCAGAGGACATGAAAAGACATTTTTCCAAATAAGACATACAAATGGCCAACAGATGCTCAACCTCACTCATCATCAGGGAAATACAAATCAAAACCACGATGAGATACCACCTCACACCTGTCAAAATGGCTAAAATTAACACCACAGGAAACAACAGATGTTGGGGAGGATGCAGAGAAAGGGGAACCCTCTGTGTACACTGTTGGTGGGAATGCAAACTGGTGCAGCCACTCTGGAAAACAGTATGGAGGGTCCTCAAAAAGTTAAAAATAGAACTACCCTATGACCCAGCAACCACCCTACTAGGTATATACCCAAAGGACACAAAAGTAGTGATTCAAGGGGCACACGCACCCCGATGTTTACAGCAGCTTTATCAACATAGCCAAACTATGGAAAGAACCCAAATGTCCATCGACTGATGAATGGATAAAAAAGTTGTGGTGTATATATATATGTATACACACACACACACATACCACAATGGGATATTACTCAGCCATAAGAAGGAATGAAATCTTACCATTTGCAATGACATGGATGGAGCTAGAGTGTATTATGCTAAGTGAAATAAGTCAGTCAGAGAAAGATAAATACCATATGATTTCAGTCATATGTGGAATTTAAGAAACAAAACAGATGAACATAGGGGAAGGATAAAAAAAGGGAGGCAAAACATAAGAGACTCTTAGCTATAGAGAACAAACTGAGGGTTGCTGGAGGGGAGGCGGGGATGGGCTAAATGGGTGATGGGCATTAAGGAGGACACCTGCTGGGATGAGCATTGGGTGTTATATGTCAGTGATGAATCGCTACATTCTACTCCTGAAACCAGTATTATACTATGTGTTAACTAACTAGAATTTAAATAAAATCTTGAAACAAAATATACTTGTCAGGAAATATTTAGAGGTTGAAAATATTTCAGAAAATGATTGTCTGGGAAGGTGGTAGATGATGTTTAAAAAGTTTTGAGAACCTCTTACAGTGGTAACAGTAGGAAACCACTTTCAATTTTCATAAAGAAGTCATACACCTTTTAGGAGACGTGGTAACTTTTCCATAGGTATGTTCTGTAAGCGTCCGAGAGAGGACCAGCGGCCCCTCTCCCCTGCAAGCGCTGCCCTAGCTCAGCACTAACTCAGGCCCCTGGCATGTTCAGCACAGAATCCCAGTGTCTACTTTCCTCTTCTTTGAATTCATCTTCTGCACCGCGGCACAAGTATCCACATCTGTGTCACCTATCTGCTTAAACCCTTTTAGTGGCCCTTCTGGTCTGCAGGTCATATCCCAGCTCCTGATGCTTGGCCGTCAGGCCTATCTACAATGCCTGGTCCAACCCGGGCCATGCTCGCGCTGCCCTTGATGCCCAGCACCCATCCTGCGGTCTCCACCACACTGTCCTTTTCTTACCTCAAGGCATTTCTTCTCTTGTCCCTTTCTCTGGATCACTCCCTCTACACCTCTAACCTCAGACTCTGCTGCCTTACTTCGGCTCATTGAAAGATTCCATTTGGGCAGCACCATCTCTCCAGGAAACCTTCCCTACTTGGCTCCCCTCTTTGCCTTTCTCAAAACTGCCAGGCTGGGTTAGATGTCCTCTCTTAAGATCCCACAGTACACATATCCCGTGTGTACCACATATCCTACACTGTATCTTCTTGATCTGTACATTTTTCTTGCTAGCCTTCAGTTTGTACAGGAAGGGCTGTGTCACATTCATCTCTGAGCCTAGAGCCAACTGCTATCGCCCCCCGCTTTTGTCCTAACAACTGTGTCCCTTTCACCATCATTGCTGGTCTGGCTGCACAGATGGAAAGAAGTGTGGACCCCCGGAGGACATCATACCTTCCAGTTTCCAGCAGAGAGGTTCTGGAGAGATCCGGCAGAGCCTTCCAAGGTGGCTGGGTTGGAACTTTCTGCTAGAAGAGTCAGATATGGTTTTACCACTGACGGATGCCACAGCATCTCAACCCCTTTGGGGGACTTTGACAATCCTGGGATAGGACCAACTCCATCCCACTGAAAGACAAAGAGCACACGTGAAATGGAAGCAAATGAACACAATCTCCAATACTTGAAAACATTCCTCTCTGCTGGATTCAGCTAGAGTTAGGTAGAAAAACTGTATAATGAGAAATTTTCTTTTCTTGCCAAATATGTGATTTCTTACTCCTAGAAAAATGAAACCTTAGAGTTTCATGTCAAATAAAATGCTAACTTGATCCTCTTGTGGTGTTCTCTTTTTCTTTTTCTTTTTCTTCCCCCAGCAGCTTGGCTCTGAGTCCTTGCTGGGAGACTCTTTTCCTAGTAAGTCATCCAGCTCACTCAGCCCCAGCAGCCGGGCCTGTGGGACCTCCAGTTCCAGCCGATAGGACAGGTTCCTCAGGGTGCACACGCAGTTCTCCACAGTCTGCAAACCAACACGGCGTATAATTAAAACCATCGTAGCACATTATTGCAAAATGCTTCTGTACTGAGCAGCAGTGAGCTTAAGTAAATGTAGAATATGAGAGAACTGCTTTTTTACTTATGGGAACCTGAAACAAGCTAGGGAAAGAATTAAGATTCTAGAATTTTTGTGGGGTACCCAAATGACAGAGTGCAGAGCCATCCAAACTACATCTGCGGATCTGATTTCGTGCTGATTAAAATGTGCAAGACTCTGGCAGAGAAAACGCCCAGTGTTTCTGCTTCAGAGTTGCTGCAGAGGCAGAGAGGCACCCAAGTTGCCAGAACCTCACTCCTTCTTGCCATTAAACGTCTTCACCATGACAAGAGGTACGAGTAACCCCATCTCCGGGGAAGGCCTTCCCCCCAAGTCACATCTTTGGCCTTTCCAGCCATCTCCAAACTCTCCCCTCCCTCTGCGGAAAGTCCCATGATCTCTTTGTGACATTTTGCCTTCTGTACATGGTCTTTTGCTTCTTAAAGTCTGTATCACACCTCTGATTGGGAGGCTAACTGTGACTTCATTGAGAGCACCTAAAGCCAAGCTCAGCTCTTTCCCAGGAAGCTCTCCTTCCAACTTGCTTACTCCTCTCAATTTCATCTACAGATCTTTTGGTTCAATGAGGTTCAAATAAAAACTTGTACAGCACTTTGAACTTTTCCCCTGCCTTCTCCCTGAGCCTACCACTCATCATCCTTTTCTCTCTCAGCCCCATGTTTATGACACAAGGCTTACTTACGGCCTCTCCTCATCTAGCCCATCCTGAAAAGCAAATACCTGGCGTACCTTGGAACTCCTGACACTTTTAGTCCCTCCTTCCTATTTCTTGCCACCTTCCTCAGTCCCTGCTCCTGCGGCAGATCCTAGATGGTTGTCACAGCTAAAAAATGATGAGTAGAATGCCCTGTGCTAGGATGGGGAAAACAGGAGGGGAGCAGAAGGGGCTCCTACTGGGAACAGACTAACCAGCAGGACAACAGAGGGAGGGGTGAAAGGGCAAGACTGGGGATGTAGAGAAGTGGGTCTGGGGTGGGGGCTATGGCCTGCAGTGGGGCTAGAAAGGCAGAGGGGTTGGTGGGTTATAGCGCCTCGACCCGGAATGTTTATTCACTAGATACTCAAATACAGATGGATTGGATTCTAGCCACAGGGGACATGGCTGGAGACAACAGTAGCAGGGACAATCACAGTGACAGCCCAAGAGAACCACAAAGTCGGGACCCTGCCACCCTGTGCTTAGTCCTCGGCCACACGGAGTCACTCGGTTTTCATGGTTTTAAGGCTATTTTCTTAAACTGTCATGTCCCTGTTAATTTGTCATTTTTAGAGACTCCCCTTAATCTGGAGTGTAGTGTAATGAGTAGGAAAGGCTCAAGAATTCCAGAAAGAATGAATGGCACGCCAAACGCAGCATCTGGCAGCTGTTGTCACCTGCCATCACGGCCCTCGTGGCTAGCCAGCACTGACCTTGCTGTCGTAATCGGATGTGTTCACACACGTGTGGATCACGTACAGCAGCGAGTCCACCAGCCCCTCACAGGATCGCATTTGCTTCCTGGCTTCCTCCCCTGCAGAGCTGAGGTTCCTGAACGGGCAGAGAGACACACGGGAGCCGCTGAGATGAGCAGCTCGCTCCTTAGCCAGGGAGCCTCACCTTACCATCTGACAGGTCGGACAAGACAGCAGCCATGTAGATCCCGTGTGAGGAGACACTTTAACATCGTGAGAACTCACCGTAACCAGCTCCCCATTATCCACCCACACAGAAGGGAGCAGGGCCATCTGAACTCTGTCTCCCTCCTATGACACACCACTTTCTAACCTCCTAAAGACTGTTTTGGGGTCTAGCCTCCTCAGTTTCCTCATATGTAAAAAGGGGAGAATAATACTGATCACCTCATAGGGTCCGTGTGTGGAAGCGACGCTCCATATAAAGGCAATTAGAAAAGTGCCTGCAATGTCTGTTAGCCATGGTTGTTATTTCTAGACATGCTCTGCTTCCCCTGTTGGGCCACCATGGCTGGCAGGCCCCTGCACCTATTACAATGTTTTGCCTATAGTTGGTGGTCATAAATGCTTCCTGAATGAACAGAAGAAATGTCATTTTTTGTATAACCATTCACGTTAAATATGGACATTTGCTTATGCTATAATTTTTCTCATTTTTTCAAATATAAAAAACCCTGAGGTTTAGGTCTAATCCATATTGAAACTTTTTTCTTTTTAAAGATTTTATTTTTAAATAATCTCTACACCCAATGTAGGAATTGAACTCCCAATCCTGAGATCCAGAGTCACATGCTGTACCGACTGAGCCAGCCAGGTGCCCCCATATCGAAACTTTTGATATCAGTTTACCTTCATGAATTGATACCAAATTTTAAGGATCTATTTTATGTCTTATTAACAAGGGTTCTAGGCTAACTCTGAGATTTTGTCAAAACTTAGGCCAAATAGTGGGAATTTGGAATGATTTTTCTTTTCGTCTTTATTTTTCTGGGGCCAGAGAGACAGTGTCATCCATGGTCCCTCCTCTGCTCTTTATCTTTTTTTTTTTTTAATTATTTATTTTTTTTTTAAAGATTTTATTTATTTATTTGACAGACAGAATAGCGAGAGCAGGAACACAAGCAGGGGGAGTGGGAGAGGGAGAAGCAGGCTTCCCGCCGAGCAGGGAGCCCGATGTGGGGCTCGATCCCAGGACCCTGGGATCATGACCTGAGCCGAAGGCAGACGCTTAACGACTGAGCCACCCAGGCGCCCTCCTCTGCTCTTTATCTTGTGTCACTTCTCAGCAGCACTCAACAACTGCCATCTTCCATTCCTTTACAAGCCTCCGGGACCCTTCACTTCTTTGGTTTTCCTCCCATCTTGCTGCCTTTCCTTCTCAGTCTCTTTTGCTGCTGGGTCCCTCTGGAGTGCCGGACTACTTTGGTCCCTTCTTACCTTTATCTTTACATTCTCATAGGTGGTCTCCTTCTCTCCCTTGGCTTTAATACAACCTATGGGCCCATGCACGACTCCCAAACATCTACCTTTAGGCTGACCCCTCCCTAAAACTCCAGGGTCCTTTATCCAACTGCTTTCTTGGTATTACTACATGGGTAGCTAATTAGACATCTCAAATGGACATGGTCAAAACTCTCATCTGCTCATCCCTCCACCCTTTCTTCTTCCTGTGCTCCCAATTGATTCAGCCAAAGATTTAGGTATTAGCTCTCCCTCCACAAAAATATCCCCTATCTCCTACCTCGCTCCAGCACCTGGTCTAGGCCACTGTCATGGTCTGCCTGGATTGTTGCAACAGCCTCAGCCTCCTATCTCTACTGCTGCCCTTGTTCAGTCTTCACACTGAAGCCAGGATCCAGTCCCACTACTCCCGAGATTAAAGCCCTCTGACAGTTTCCCAAGGCACTTGGAATAGACTGTAAACTCCTTCCTCTGACTTCAGCAGTCCTACATAATCTGGTGCCACTCTGTGCCTCGCCCAGTAAGCTCCAGCCGAGAGCCCACCTTTGCGCCAGAGCCATTACACTACTTCCCTTTGCTAGGAATACGCGTCCTCCTGACCCCACCCCGCCCTCAAACGAGCAGCTCCTGGTGGTATTTCAGATCTAGACTTCAATTTCCCCTCCTGCGAGGGGCCACCTGATCATCAAAACCATCTCCTAATAACTCTTGCATCACCATGGCATCTACTGTTATTTTCTTGTTTTCCTCAATAGAATATGGTTCTCTCAGAGCAGAGACCTGTCTTGGTCACCACTGATTGCACACAGAGGGCATGCACCAAAACTGTCTATAGCCCTGAACCACTGGGGGAGCCGGACTGGTGTGTCCTGTCTCTGGGGGGCCTGGCAGGCTGGCTAAGGAGCCCTCACAGCCGCCCTGGATCCAGGAGCAGAGAAAGGATGAGATGCTCCTTCCACAGATCATCAGTAGGTGATATAATCTGCCCTCTGATGCACGCCTCTGAGGTAGGGAGCTGGCCTGTTTCCCAGTATCCTGACTCTTGTCATCCACCCACAGCAAGGGGGCCGCCAGTCACTTGTCACGATAGTGCTGCCTCAGAGCAACAGCCCAGGCTCCCTCCCCGTCTTTCAAGCTGTTACAGAGATGCCTGGATGTACGGCTTAAATGTTAGCACCCACTGCGTGTCAGACGCTACACTAAGCACTTTCTATGAGCTGATTCTTCACGAGTGTGAGATGGTGCTGTTATCCCTACTCTAAAGATGAGGGGACTGAGGCTCAGAGTGCGGCAGGAAGCCAGGCTGCCTCTCAGTGTCACCAGGCCACTCGGCCCCGAGGCTTCTGCTTCAAGTTCCCAGAGCACTGTACACTTAGGACACCAGGTAGAAACTGAGCTGATGAGTATTAACGGCAAATAATAAGCACTCCTGTCCACACTTAAAGGAGCCTTTATGAATTTCACATCTAAAGATAATGACTTAAAACAGAATTTGGGCTCATTTTCATTTATTTATAAAACTCAAACCCAATAATTGTTTAAACCACACACCTTTTTTGCACCTTTTAAAAGCAAGAAGGTTTTAACCATCACATTTTGAATTTAAACAAAAACCAGGCTGCAGACACATTAGCAGTCAGGATGTGATAACCAGAAAAATGCTGTTAAAGTAGAAACCACTGGAATTTTGGCAGTAATTTCAGACTGAAAGGGCCCTTTTTACTAATCCACAGAAGAGTCATTTATCAGATAATGTCTTTCAGGCCACTAATCTGTGCTCATGATATTTTCCCCACAGGATAAGAGTCCAGTGGCCTAAATTTTGAAACAAACTTAGAAATGTAGGTAAATGTTTATAAAATGAAGTAAATCCTTCTAAATCAACTTACCCATGACACATGTTATTTAATCAAAGAATTAATTGGAAAGAAGAAATAAAGAATTTACCTCAGGCAACCTGTTGTATTACGTAGAACGAGTGATGTCTGAAATTTAATTTTATGATCATCATCAAAAGAAGAGTTATTCCATCCAGAATGTGGAACGATCACAGTGTTTGTTAAGGTTGAGAGAGCATCTCGAATGATTGTCATCTTTACAGCATCACATGAAGATAAATTCCAAAGAACTCCTAAAAAATGAGATTTAAAAAAATCCAACCATCAGTTAGAGATCCTGCAGGCTTAGGAATAAAACAAACGTATCAGCCCTAAGTGATGTGAACTCGTCTGTTCCAAATCTAATCTATGGCCTGAATTTGCAACCAGGCAGGGGATGGACCTCTAATAAATGTTGAGTGAACATATGTGAGCTTCCGGCAGTGTATTCCAAAGCTCTACCAGTCCTTCTCTTAAGTTTTAGAGCCTATGTATCTATCAGACAAGATGACTGCGGCTTCTGCAAAGCAAATTAGAGCTACTCTTCATGGGGGAGGGGCACAATGCAATCAAGGGTCATGAATATAACGGCCTGTGATTGTTGTAAAGCTGTCATGCATCGCATCATCCCTTAAATTCAATGTTCTGTGTGACAAACCATTTTTAGAATTAATACTTGGAAACAATTTCTCTTTCTCAAAAGGCTGACACGTTTCTCTGTATCATGCTTCCTTTTTCTACTTTTGCTACTGGGAGGCTCAAGCTTAAATATGCTTGCGGTAACATACAGAAGAGGGCGGTTACATTTGCTTCGTCTCCCTCATTTGGATAAGGCTTAAACATTTTTATTTCCACATTAAGAGTTTTATTACCACGTGCAAGTTACATTGAGTCCCTCATATTGTAATTCATATCAGGAGTACTGGGACAACAGACCTTAAACGTAGCTTATTAGAGGGGTATTTAAATTGTATGCATATTAGAGCGTCTTCATTTCTGTGTCAACTATGAGGTGGGTTCAATTATTGTTACAGCACACATATTTTCTAAGAATTATTCTTTTAGAAATTAGAGCAAATTCAAGATTATACCTACTCCATGCCATTTCACATCAATGCATTTTCCAAAGTCAGAGAAAAGGAGGGCGAGGAGAGGTGGTGCAGCTGGTACTGAGGTTCCCTCCTGATGTGTCCTTGACAAGACGCTCAAGAGCCGGTACAGTGCTTTCAGAATTATCAACACACAAAAATGCTTGAGGCCCTGTGGAGGGGAAGGAGTTGGCAAAATCCCCATTTCCGTGGGAGCACGTACGGCTTGTGAACATGACTGACCAAGAGTGTGGGGAGAACTGCGGCTCCGGTGCCCAGTAACAGCAAACTGCTCAGCCTTCTTGGGGCCTGGAGAAACGCAGGGACCTCCACAAAGGAGGGAGGTGTGAGAGAGCTGACAGGATCTCTTCCTTTTGGAGGAAGAAGTACAAGCATCGGGCTAGAACTGCAGATAGTAAACTGAAACTCTGACGGAGCCGAGAGCGTACCGCGCCTTCCCTGCACATCACCCTGACCTATCCATGCTGCACAGGGAGTGGTCGTTGATGGAGGCTGATGTTTGGGCTCTGGCCCTGGCTGGATGGGCTTACCCTTGTTTCCCAAGGACTTTCGCCCTTTCTCTTGCTCCTACCTTTGGGGTGGGTTAGCTCACCATCACACCAAAGGACTTCAGCCTTGGCAGTGATTCATCTAGTTAGGCCCCAAATGGGAGGGAGGTTTAGACAGTTTGGAATCAGGAAAAGTAAAGACCTTGATTTGTCTCTGAAAGCTTGTTCTGTCTACCATTACAGACCTTTGCTTATATAATTATCATGTGGCAAACAAGAGATGGGTTCTAGTCAAGAGTGCAGCATACACTGGGGGTGCTTATGAAATGAACTTCAGTTCCTCAGGTGGAGCTATTTCTCCATCAATTCTGATAGAATTGGCCAGAAGTTTCTATATAAAATGGTTTTAATCCAGGAAGGTTTTGATCTAGGGAGGTTGTGCTACCTGTTTTCTGGAGGTTTTGCTGGACTCTCTCAGGGGCAGCCGTGTGAGGTGTGGGGGGAGGAGGATTGGCAGCAGGCTGCCAGATCCCCACCCCAATTCACCCAGAGTGGTTCCGTACTTATCTGTTCTCAGTACTGGGCTACGCTGTATGTTTCTCTTTCAAACAAAGGTTTCATGTCTAAAAGACATTTGAAAAGCACTGTTTCACGGGAGAGGTATCAGAAGACTGATGACCAAGGGAGGAACCTGGGAGCTAAGGATGAAAAACAAGTCCCTGGGGGTTTACCCTGACCCAAAGACCGGGGAAGGGAGAGAAGATGGAAGAAAGAGTGGGTTGAGGCATAGAAGGGTGGGTGATAAAGGCTGCCTTGAATGGGGCTTTAGCATTTATTGCTAATGAGGACAGCCATACCTGACCCAGGGTCCTGCCAGGACCTGCCGGGGCCCGAGCCAGCCACAGGGCAGCACGTAGCCCAGACACTGTTGGTGGGGAGGGTCATCTCCTAACCTCCCCTGACAATTTGATAACATATTTTCAAATTCCTCACTCCACAGAATTCAACACATGGGGGAGGGCTGCATTTTCTAATATGCTACGTTGTACTTCACAGAATAAATGTATAAAAGTTAACTGAAGGCAAGGTTTATGGACAGGAAAGCCTATTACATTATAGGCTATAGGTATAAAATTAGATATACAGCTATAGAAAATGGAACAGTGTTAGTCACAGACTTCAGGGGAGAACATGACTAAGAAGAAGGATCTAGGAATTGATGCCTAGAAGTTCTCTGATCATTGGCAGAAAATCTTGTTTTTCATGGTTCCTGCCTCCACTCCTGGCTCCTGCTACGACCTACTTCTGGGAAGAGGATATTTCGCAGATTTGTGGATTTCCCTGATGTTCTGTGCAGGTACCAGAATTTTGTCCTGCTCTTTCTTTCTTTTATCAGGCATTTAGAATGACCAGTGGAGTTATACGTCATTCTATAGTTTACTATTAGCCCTTAACTACTTTGGACTGAACAGCATAAATGTCCCTAAATCAATATAAACTACAGTAACGTGACCATTTACTGTGATTTTACCCTGTGCCAGGCCTTATGTGCTTTACATATAGAGTCAAGCTGCGCAAAATGAATTAACTTTCCCATTTCATTATTTTATACGATTGAAATACCACATGTTGATTTTTTTTAAAGGATGAGCATTTGTATTTCTAAATTTAATTTTAATTTCATTAGGCAAGTATAATGAGGAACAAAGACTCTACCATGATCCGTTCTTTACATGTCTCGTTACACATATGCAGAGCACATAATAGGTGCTCACAAATATTTGTTGGTGGATCCAAATTAAAGGCATGTATTTATTTTTTGATTTCCCTTTTATTTCCTTTCTGTCAGATTTAGCTCATAATTATTACCTGACTTTCTTAAGCTGAGTATTCACGAGTGTCTTAAGGTTTATAACTACAGGGAGAGGTTAGAACAATGTCTTGGATCTTGAAAGGAATTTGCCAGCATAGTTTTGCTTGCCTTTCATATGAAGATTAAAAGAGATGGTTACTGAAACCACCATCTTAGCTCTGAGGATAGGAGAATCCCATTTCTGTTACATCTCTAGAACCAGAAGTTAAGAGTTAGAGCAGCGTGCCAGAATCCTAACCCCTCAAAATTGCAAAATAGAAAAGATCGGTGTTGCCCAATTATAAAATGTTAAATGTTTGAAAATACGTAACCCTTCGGTACACAAGGTGACTGTGTTATCTTTTGGTCAGTTGAGATGACTTATTGATCATAAAACCAGTCTACTATATAAAAGTCTACTACAGGCTTTCTGTAACCTCAAAAAATGTTCAAAATTATTCTTGACCAGAAAAAAGGTACAGGTTCTATTTTTGCTAAGTCTGTAGCATTCAGGGGACCCAGACAAGGCAGGTTGATCATCTTGCACTGAGTTATATTATCCCTCTAATCCTGCACTTTACATTGTAACACAAAGAACTACAGCACTGGGTGTGGATTTAAACTAGCCACTTCAAATATCAGAGACGCTGATTTTTTTCTTCCCCACCTTCTATTTCAAAAACAAGGTTATGGAAAGCCTGAACAATCAGTTCTGATCAACGAATATTGGATGAAGAAGGTTCAATTAAACTTAAAAGCCTTACTATGGAATGTTTAATTTGGCTTATCTATTCAAAGGAAAAAGCACCATTCTTAAGACCAGCTAATAATACCTGTGGGTACCCCACCTCACTAAAGTAGTAAAAAAACAATGTTCTCCCCACTTAGTCTGTCTAGGCCTTCATTTAATGGGTCAGGAAGAATGTTGCTAGAGCAGTAAATAATGAATAGTAAATACACCAACTCCCAGATGTGGCAAGACTGTTGAGAAAATAGAGAGCCACAGAATTAGCATCCTCATCAACATAATAAACCTCCAGCTCCTACATCCTCATGCAAAGTTTGCTTCAAAAATATTTAGCAGCATACTCCATTATCCCCTGGTTTCTAAAGAGAAAGTTAAAAATAAACTATAATTTCGTTTAGGAAGCTTGAGGTTTTTATTTAATTTAAGGCAATTAGCTATTTGTTGTGAGGACTAAGAATATACACATACAAACTAATTTAGAAAATATTAGAGAATTTCATGCATATTATTGTAGAAAAAGCTGCTTCTCTACCGCAGGAAAAAGTACACGCAATTATGAGTAACCAATAATCACAAATGAAATACTCCCATGAAAGATGAAAGTTCATTTTCCCCACAAAGAATGAATAAAGTAATTAAAATACTATTTCACATAAATCCTACACTGTAGAACTTTGAAAGAGCTCAAATTTAAAAGTAGCTTTACAGCTATTCTAACAACCAACTGATAATTTTATGGTCAAATTAGAAACCGTTTTACTGATTAATTAAAACAATAGCATTATTTGAAAAAATGTATTTCTTAACGGACATTAAAAACCAACCAAACAACATTTGGAAAATATTATTTCTCTGGTAGCAGAAATATGTAACACACCTTACCCAGTTGTTTCTCTTTCTGATATGAAAGAAATCTAGAAGCATTAATTTTTACATAGCATTCAATTTATGTCCAGTTTCCTTGTTATAAAAACCCCCACAAATGCTTGTGGACATTGCAAAAAGAAAAATAAAATAGCCAAAAGAACTTTAAACAGCACTACCAGACATGTTCCTGCATTTTCTTCCCCAAGTTAGCCTTATTCTGTGTCTGTGGTTGATGTGCTTCTGTCACTCTTGCTCTTTCACAAGATGTCCATGAGGTAAAGAGAACTACCCAAGCCTTAGGGGGGGGAGGAGGGTATTATGTCCGAGAACAGAGGATGAGGCATTCCGGCACAAAGCGAGCGTCATGACAGGTCACTCTCATGCCTCTGCTTCAGCTCTGATATATGCGCTCACTCCCCCACCTTCTCCATCTGTGTGCTCCTTGGAACATGCTTGTGTTGGGATACCCACCCTGCAAACATTCTTGATAAGTCGGCATACAAATATTAGGCTAATAGTGAAAATATAAAACATCAAGGCTTCAGATTGCATATGAAGGTCCGAGTGTGTGTGCATCTTGCAAACTCGGTCTGTGGATAACAAGGCAGGACTGTGGGCTTCTGAAGTCAGGGCCACAGCCTGCTCCCAGCGCATGCCTCCATTATTATCCCCCTGGACAATCTTTGGCTCAAACACTCACCATCTAGCAAATACACCTCTCCGTTTCTTCTCATTGAAGCTGCCCCTGAAGCTCTCCCCTAACCCCTGTAAGGTTTTTATAAACCTAAGGCTTTCTGCTGGGAAGTCAGTGATGTCATGACTCTATGGCTATTACCTCTGGTCCCAATATGGCCTCCTAGGTCCCTGTCCATGCAAGCAGTGCAGCTCAGGCCTTTCAGATACATGTTACTTGTACCCAAGCGTGGTATAGATCTGTGCTGCCCAACAGAGGAGCTATCAGCCAGATGTGGCCAGTCCAAATTGAGACATGCTAGAAATGTAAAATATATAGTGGAGTATGAAGACTTGGTATGAAAGAAATGAATGTAAAACCTCATATTAATAATCTTTATATTGCTTATAAATTATTTTAGAAGAATTGGGTTAAATAAACTACATTTTTAAATTAATAATACCTGTTCCTCTTTCCTTTTTCATGTGGCTACTAGGAAATTCAGAATTACATGTGCCCGACATTAAGCGTCTACTGGGAAGTGCCAGGGGAGGTACTTGTTCATGTCACGCCAGCATCTAAGGGAGACATGGAGGTGAGCCCTCTGCTCTCAGAGGCCTTGCCACAAACAGCTACAACAGAAGGCAGCCGTCACAAGGCATCCCAGAGTGGGAAGAGCAAGAAGCACAGCTCGCATGTCATTTGTGCTAGGCTTTCCACACCCACCGACACGCCAAGCAACAGGTACTGGGTTTATCACTGGGGAAGCTGGTACTGGGAGGGGTGATTTGCCGGGGGCCACAGAGATGGAAGGAAACAAGTCAATCTCACCCCAAAGCTCAGTCTCTCCCAACAACATGCTGCTTCTCCTTGGATGTTTTTCTGTGCATAGGAACCTGTCCGGTAGGCCTCTGAGCTGGAGTGTGAAGGGCAGAAGCCGGGGAGAAGCACTGGGGTGGGGGAAACCCTTCCAGGTGGGCTACAGCCTTGGGGGAGGGGCAGGATTAGGGGAGCCTCGGGGCTTGGGCTGGCCTAGAAGGGAAGGACAGGGGCTGCAGACGTGAACGGCCAAGTGGGGAAATGTGGAAGGCAGGGACAGGTGTGATGCCAGGAATGACAGGGGTGCTCAGGGATCAGGAAGGGCAGAGCCTATGTCCCAGGAAGGAGTTCAGAGGGAATGTGATGAACATGAGATGGGAAGGCAAAGAGGAAGGGCGAGTGCTTATGTGGACAGTTTGGAGCTGGATGCAAGGTGAGGGAGCCTCCAAGCTGAGCCCCAGCTCGGCATCTATGTGAGGATCTGGAGCTGTAACAGGGAGAAATCAGGGGGCAGCAGGAAGAGAGCAGTACAGTGACAAATGCCTACCGTTTGTGGCTTCAGGCAAATCACTCAAGCTTTCCACCAGGACTGGAATACTGTGAACAAATTATGAAACGAATGGAACTGAAATAATGGGAAAGCACTTATTACGAGTGGGACAGAAGTACTGTCTTTAATCATAGAAAAGCCTTTCTTCCTCTGGCTAAATGCTGAGGAAACAACACTCATGGTGGTGTGTGAGTGCTCCCAGGGTTCCTCAGATGCCGCCATCTCAGCAGGGGTTGGCTGAACCGTGTGCGGTGACTCCTGGTAGAACGTGCCATCGTGGATTCTCATGGCCTCCTTCTTCCTGCCCTGCTGCCAGGCTAGGCCTGCTTGCTGCCCTCCCTGCTGGGTCCCACAGGGAGGAGGCCTGGCCCAGCCAGCTGGGGGTGGGGTGGGGGGGCTGGCCTTGCTCGCCTGCATGCTCCCTGCGGTTTCCTGCACACAGCTAATGCATACTCCATGTCAGGCAAGGAAAAGTTCCCTTGGGCCCAGCTATGAGCATGGTGGTCACCACCTCTGGTTTCAGCAGCAGGAGTGAGAAGGCGCTTAGGCGATGGAGAAGGAAACTTCCCTGGAGGGGGCAGGGTGGAGCCGATGGTCTGGGCCAGCCGCAGAGGCTGCCCATAGTGGGGCTCCAGCCTACATACTCAATTTGAAGGAGACTGCGCCTGCTATTTAAGTCTTCCCTGCCAAAGGACACGAGTGATAGATCTTTAGAGTCTTTAAAAGAACAGAAGGGTTAGCCTGCGTTTCTGTGATTTTTTTCAGGTACAAAGGTGGCTCATAGCATCTTTGAAAAGATCTATCAATTTCTAGAGATCTGTTTATAGACTCATATTTACATTTCAACATACTCTTCTCTATTTCAGGTAATTTTGCGACTTCATGGGTAGGTCGAGAGGACTGATGACATAATGTAGTCATGGAGTCCTCCATACCCTGGAAAGGCATTTCTGCTGAAAGTTAATCAGCAATTCAGAAATGCTGACTGAGAATTGCCTGTAAGGGATGTAAAAGATGGCTCTTGCTGTCAGGGGGGGTTTGTAAAAGTGAACAGGTCACACAAAGGGAAATCCTCCTGAAAGAATCACAGTGATGCCGAAGTGGCAGGGAGGGCAGTGACCCGGCCACCCTGGTTGTTCTTCAGGTTACTTCAGCCTCTGGCAGAGAATTAGGTCATTTATGCTATCCTAGAGATGTGCCTGAGAAAAAGCCACTGAAGTTACGTGTTCCACAGCTGACTATGAAGGGTTCCAGGAATGTGCTTCTTCATGTGCACGAAATCTTCAACCTAGCTGTCTGGCACCAGCAGGGGCCTAGAGACAAAAGTCCCTCCGGTACTAAGCCGCGAGAGGTCCTACAGACTCAGAAACTGCGAAGAACTCGAGGGACCTGGGGGGGCGTCTCTTGGGCATCTTCTTTTTAGATTTTTGTCATATGCCTTCATCTTTCTCAAAAATACTGGCTGTCAAATCTCCTGAGGAAGTGTTTCACTATGGGGCCTCTCTTGTGCTGAGAAATGCCATTTTCTCAACTGACCACCTGAGTTCTGTAGGGACCTGAGACTCCCCACTTGACTGTCTCATTTTGCTTGGTATTTAGAAACCTAGACATAAAATAGAAGGTCACATTCTACTTACAAGGTTGAATCTTTTCATACTTGGACTATAAATCTTGAAATATTCACAAGATGAAATCACATTTCATGTTTTCTAAGCAACCTGACACTTTCTGATTATACCCAATCAGTAGTTTGATATGACCGTGCTAGTGGCCACGTTCAAACATATTTCTCTATATTCTCAGTGAAATTCAGAGAGTAAAGGAGATACTGTGTCTTCTTCTTTTTCCTTTTCGGTAGTAATTTGAAAGAATTAAGGAAGATGACATTGAAAATGGGCAGGTACACCCCCAGATTTTGCACCTGCTCAGCACTTTTCAGTGGCCCGGGGATTGGCCAGGGAGGAGGCAGAAATAGAGGCAGGAAGGAAGTGCTCTGGCCTACATGCCTGGAACCCAATCAGGACTCAATCTCTCATCTCAGTTTCTCATCTGCAATATGGGAGGGGGGGCGGCGGGGAGGCAGAATAGAATAGAAGATTTCTTTAAGGCCCTTTCCAGTTCAAAGTTCTGTGACTCTGAATTAGGAGCTGTCCCATTTATAATACACCATTTTGTCTTATTACCAATTAAACCTTTTTGTCATTTTATTTCTTATTACCAATTTTTATGGTTTGAAATGTTCAGTAAATAAGATAGCACACGATTCTGTGTTCCTGTTTTATAAAGTGGGGCAAGTGATAAGGATCCCACTGACGTTGGCTGGGAATTGGGAAGAGATGTTGCAAGATTTCTGAAAATTCCCCATGCAACACCTGATGGCTCCAGTGGTCCACAAAAAGCAGGACAGAAACAGGTCAACTCCTCTCTGGACCAAAGAACAAATGACTTTTCCGAAGGCATAATAATTAAACCAAGGGGACATATTTGGTAAATTATTTCATCCTGTCATGGCACTTAAGAGTCCAAATGGCTGAATGCATGTCCACTAAGCTCCTGCTCTTTATAGAACATCCTACTGTTTGTTAAACTTTAGCCTGGCCCATCTACCCTTCCTTAGTGCAGGACTATCATTTTCTTCTTATTACCTAATCAGAAACATGGCGCTAATGATCAGTAAGGGAGTAAACCTAATTTCATGTTCTGCATAGTGTCTGAAATCCACTGCTAGCATCCAAAAATTTTTAAATAAACAGTGTGGAAATATTTTACTTAGCCATATGGATGAATAATCACTTGCTAAATTGGAAAGAATGTGAATATAGCAGTCATTTAAACAAAGTCTATTATTATTCAAGAACAAAGGCTACTTTTTGATATTTAACCCTAGTGTTAATAGGGATAATAGAAGTGTGCTAGTTTTGGGACATCTGGTACATTAAAAGGTAGGCCTCCGGATTTTGTGAAATATCAATTTCGAAAGCTTTTAAAAAATGATGCTTTCAGGATGCTCAATAACTCGAAACTCATATTTTCTGGCTTAGAAACACTATTTAATTATCTTGAGCAAATGAGTTTTACATATCTTTTCTAGTGACAAGATGTTCCCACTTTCCACCCATAGAGTGTGGCCTAGAAGACATTCATTTTATAACCTAACCGGGAACAACCACACTTCATGCAGCTTTCAAGTTTAAGCACAATAAAAGCAAAAAGTGTCTCTGTGATTATAAAAAACAACAACAACAAAAAACCACACAAAAAAACCAACACAACAAAACTCACCCTAAGCACCCATATAGATCAGCAATTACTAAAGGAAAAGCTCATTAGGTTTCAACCCAGAAAATGTTCAACACAATGAACAAAACACAAGAATCCTGTTACATTATTAGAGGACCATTTTAATTAACAATGACAGCCATACTATCTTGAGAAAATACACCTGACAAAAAGCATTTTTCCTTGCAAATAAAGATGCGGCCCCAAATACAGGTGCGGGGCAATTATTGTATTTCAAGCAAAGGTGAGACACCTTTTAAAAAGAATAGCTAAAATTTCTTCATGTATGTACATGAAAATGCCAAACTGATACAAAGGGGACTAGAAAAAATGTAAGTCTCTGGATTAATAACTAGGTTGAATTACTTACTGTTAATAATAAAATACCTAGTTTCGAAGGGGATAGATAGTATTTTTTTCAGATAATACAATATTTTGAACATAGCAGTTCACTGTGCTTTAACATTTCATGATCCTAAGCTGACCATAATCCCCACTGAGGAACTCTTACACCACACCTGCAAAGGGCAAGCATTGTGCAAGGCTGGCAGGGCCGGAGCGATTTGTGGAGACACTGGCAGAACACTGAAGTTGGGAAGAATAACGTTCCGTTTTCAAAGAGGTTTTTACAGCAGATGGGCAGCTCATAGGGCATGCCGAGTGATGTGGTCACATAGCACCCAGCTGCCCATGTTTGGAGCAGGCATGCTTTAATGAGAATGGTTCAGACTGGGACACACTTTCCTGGTTAGGAGAGGTCTGGGATGCTGGATTTAGGGCCGACTTGTCTTCTCTAGGGCTATTCCTAGCCCAAATGAGCTCCTGAGGGCCCATCTTTCTTGCCTTCTCAAGCCATACTTAATGTCTTCTTGTTGCTCTCTGGATAACACTGCTGCTCAGTCTTAACCCCACAAAGCAATGGGTTCCCTGTCCCTGTGGGTCCGAGCACATCACGGGCGGCTACTTTACATGGAAGCTGTATGGGGGATACATGCATTGGATAGCTGATGGGACAGAATTTATTCTGGGGTCCCCTCCAACTCTGTGATTCTATGGTTCAAAGACGGCTTATGAGTATTTGACTTGAGGAAAGAGTTAATGCAAGAGCGTAAGGACGTCTTGATGCTGTCATGCTTTAAAACACATCAGGGGCTAGTTATTTTTAAAAAATTACTGAACAGCATTTAAAGGTGGTACCACTAAATCTGGAACTGAAAAATGTGAACATATAATTTTTCTTGTCTTCATAAATCTTGGTCTATAAATACATGCATACATGCAACACACACACATAACTACGCTAGATTTATATTATGACTTTGTAGTTTCATATTAGCTGGATAATGTTTATATACAAATCAAACTCAGGCTGACACTTAGCATTTTGGAGCTGGAAATTTACTTCTGAAGTCCCCTGGTCCAACTCCTTTATATAATAGTCAACTGAGTGAAGTGTTCACAAACTGACCACTCCCATTCCAAAGCAAAGACAACTTTTGAAGAGAACGTTTCGTAAGCAATCAGCTCTTCTATCAGTATAAATTATTAGGAGCAAAAGTACAGAGTTATAAAGCAATTCTTAATTTCCCCTTTCCTACAAGTATGGACAAAAAATGCTTCTTACACCTAAAAGCTACTGGCAGTTGTTTAAAAAAAAAACAAAAAACAAAAAACAGAGGTTGTTGCTAGTTTTACATTGGAAGCAATACAATCTATTGGAGGAATAGGCCTTTCTGAATTAATAAACACTCATATCCTCCTTTCAAGGCTAGGGCCCATGTCCGAAAACATCTTGTGTTCTCAGCAGCTAATACTGCACCCACACAGAAATAGTGGAATATGGAGGGAAGTCTCTAAATTAGCACTTAGAGCTAGATTATGCACCAGGTGAATTAGTACATAAAAGCTCTTAGTAGTAAAGTCTGGCTCTACTTCAAATAAATCAGATTTATTCTCAAATGAAAAAGAAATCACCAAACTTTCATGTACTTGCTTCTTGTTTATCACTAAATCTTACAAATTCCTTGAGCTGAGCTGAGGACAGGCACTGTAACCATTTCACCCAAGGATAAAGCCTCAGAAACAAAAATCCAGCAAAGACTTATTCCTCCTGTGAGAAATTATGACAGAAGAGAAAAAAAAACCCGCACATTTATCGTGACTAGTTAATCAAAAGAGAACCAAATCTGAGTAGAAGCTGTGCTTCTAGTATCAGGATACCCGAGGATCACCACGGATCTCGCAGGGAGCCCACACACGTCAGTCTGCAGGCTCAGGGGCTGCCCAGGCGTTACTGGCAGAGGTATCTAGACAATTACACAGGAAGGTCACAGTGATGGGAAGAAACGCCAGACAAGGACAGAAAGCACTCAGATGCTGCAAATACGCTGTCCCCTATAAGCCTCCCTAACAGAGAGCTTAATGCTAATTTTGGGGCATAATCGCAGTGATTGTGTTGACTTCTAGAATGGCTATGTCTATACTCTTCCTTCTTCCTTAATTCTGTGTAGCTTCTCCTAATTTTCATTTTATACACATATGCCATACATATGTAAGTGTACATAATTTATTTTTTGGTATGAGAGGGCTCGATGCCTCCAAAGCATTTGAAAAGGAGAATATACTAATAAATCAATATGTAATTTAGATGTGTTAAAACATTAATATTCAAACTACGTTAAGGCAGGCAGTCCATTCCAGAGTTTAGGATTATACACAAAGCATATTCTACTTTTATGATGTAAATTTCATACCAATATTATTTGGAGTACAGGGTACCGTATTTTGAACATATTAATACCTTATAAGAAAGTTGATTACCCTTAAATATTAGATTCATGATGGTTTGCTACAGTCCCAAGTGTTACTGAATTATATCTGACAGAACCTACAGCTCTAATTTCACAGTGGAAGCAAGTGGAGAATGGGATTCATTTTTTTAAAAAAATTAGAAAATTTTAAATTAAATATCTCGAGCATGAAAAATAGCATAGCAAATATAAAACACCCAGGTAACTACTATCTAGTTTTGTTAAATATTAATATTTTGTCTTATTTGTTTCAGGTTTTTCTTTTTAAAGAAACAGAGCTGGATGATACCCTCCAATCCCATTCTCTCTACCTGCATCCCCTAGAGGCAACTACTATCCTTAACCTAGCTTCTGTCATTCCAGTGAAAAGTTTTAACTTTATTGCATGTGCATATATCAAAAAAGAATGTATAGACTCAACCTGCATCTTAGAAACTTTACACCAATAGTACCACGCTGTGCTTACCATTCGACCAGTGCTTCTGGGTATTTATCTACGTTACCATAGATAGCTCTAATGCACTTGTTGTAACCCTTGTACGTGGTTTTGCTCTGTGAAGGTACTTTATTTAACCATTTTCCTACCAGTGAATACTCAGTATCTCCCCCCAGTCTCTATTATGAATAATGCCATCATTAATTTGCCCTGCTGCAGAACTGTTCTTCCGTCTGGACTTCAAAAACCCTTGAACCCAGCTGACAGTGCTGCCACGTCCAGTCTCCCAAGACAAAGCATTACTCACTTCCTCCTGTTCTCTCACTCCCCACACTGGACCACTGTGCCCTCGCCGTGAAATGTCTCTCTCACCGTTCCCTCTTTTCAACTGCCCAGCCCTTCTTTCTACCACTGATGCAGCTCAAGCTATTACCTCTAGGTTACAGGCCTCCCAGATGCCAGGTGCATCTACTTCAAATCAATCCCGCACCGTGTGTCTGCTGGAAGAGTGCACTGTAGCCCAAACTGGCCACCCCATGCCCTATAGTCACGTCCGCTGTGTATGGGACACAAGTTCCTCATAAAAGTTCTCCAAACCAGGGCTGCATTTCTCTTTGGCCTTGTCTTCCTTCAGCATGCCTCTCCTGCTGGAAGCTCCGACCCCCTATTCCATGCTGGCTCTGAGCCTCTGCCTCCCCCATCCTTTAGGACTATTTTGGTTTCACACCGACCAGGGAACCTCCCTGGCCGTCCTCTGTGCTCCCCGTGCAGGCTCCACTGCGTCCTGGCACTTGCCACATTTCCCTGACATTCCGAGAACCACCTGTGTTCCTCCTGAGTCGGGGTGCTGCTTGCGGGCAGGGACTGAGTTCTATTCACCTGCACACCTCCGGTACCTAGGAAAGCATCTGAGGCACTAACGGGCATTGAGACCCTGGCTGAACTGAAGTGGAAGGTAGTCAATCCATTAAGTATATTTTTCTTCCATAATAAAGGAGAGCCAGTCTGTTGAAAACAGTGGATTTACTACGGAATACATAATAAAAAAAAAGATGTATTCAGTCCTCTATGTACAAGACATCTGTTAGCTGATACCTATGCATTTAAGTACAATAACTGATATGAGCCATGATGAGCCTATAACACTGCAAGTGCTTTCTGAATCATCAGATTCGATTCAGCCTTTGTCCTAGTCATGAGCCATGGTACCATGATCTCCTGCCTAGAACCTCCAACTTCTTCCCAGTGCCACCGTGCAAAGACCTCATCTAGATGGCTTTCAGCATCTCGCCCAGGACCAGATCACGTTGTTGACCCACCTGTAACAAGCTCCCGCACTTCTGCATCAGCAGATTTTCTCAACAGCCGCAACAAGGCAGGTATCCCACCAACATTCTTCATTGCTATTTTATTTTCATCTGTAGACTTGCCAAAAACAAGGTTTCGGAGGGCACCACAAGCATTCTTCTGAACTTCCAAAACTCTGTGGTCCAAAAGGTCAACCAGATGCTTGATTCCCCCTAATCTACACACCTAGAATGAAAAATATTAGGAACCAGGCCTAAGTGACATATGATTAATCAGTGATCAAACAAAAGTCTGTTATGGAAAGATCACGGGAAATGGACAACTCCAGATCATTTCAAAAGGTTGCTTTTTATTCTAAATAACACATCTTTTATAAACATTAGGGACACTCTCCAAGATTAAGCTCCTCTCCTGGGTTTGGCTTAAAAAAAGGAAGGGAGAACTAGGTGTACTAACGGCCATGTGTAGCTAGCACATCCTACTCCAACCTCCCAAACACACAGACGGATTATGCTTGCACTTCTGAGGGCAATGAGCAAATACACAAACACAACAAAGCTGTAAGCAGGATCAGAGGTAACATATAGGAACGGATTTTTGACTGAAGTCACTTGGTTTACACAATTGTTTCTCTAGACTACCTTCCCTAATCTTTCATTTGTCAAGTAATTAGTACATTACATAAATATTTCTGGGCTTTATGTCCTTCATCCACCTTTAGCTCAGTAACTGGTATGTTGTTTTGCATAGTAGGTTGATGAAAAACACTTAGGTTCCATATGCCATTGCAGGGGGGACAATGCTAAGATATTAAAAGAAAGAATCTGTATGTCATAGGACACTGGTCGATAACCAATGACTCACTGTATTTCTATAAATGCCAAAAAACTTTAAAATGTCAAATAAAATACTCACATAGGTTCAGTATTAGTAACAGTTATAAATTCTCTGTAACTTTACTTAATTGTATGTTGGCACCGCTTGACCAGAACCTTGTCAAGTACATGAGCTCACTAGTTTCATACATGATTTTTATCTAATAGATTTTTAGAAATCACTTCAAAAATTCAGGTTAAATTGATTTTTGCTTCATGTTTTGTAAATAAGCTAACAGCGGACACATGATTTGAAAATGCCAGCAGCCCTCCAAGAGGTATGCTCATCCTGGTTTCTCCTGAGAAATACTGAAATGCATGGTTAAGAAGTAAAGGGGTAACCCTTTGAAAGGGCCCCTGAATTGCATCTGGTAATTTCTAAAGCACACACACGTGTGACTGCTTGACGGAAAGGCACTGACTGCGTCCCGGGGGCCTGCCCGGCGCCGGGGGCTGTACCTCCATTTTCACTTTGTTGTCGCCGAAGCACAGGTGCTGCAGGTAGGCGGCCGCGTTCGCCTGGACCGATGGGAACTGGTGCTGCAGCATGTGGATGACTTCAGGCAACTCAGGGTCGCGCCAGGCAAACTCCCTGTGCGAGAAAAACACAGCTTCAAAAAAGAAAGGACCGTGTTTTAACAATGCACTGAACGAAGCACTTGTCAGAAGAAAAGAGGCTTGGCTGAAGCCAGAACTGGCAGTTACAAGACTCCTAAAAGATAAATGTAAGTAACCTTCCCCCTCCGCGATCCACATATGCAGAGGCCTGGATGCTTCTGATCTTAAAGAAATCACGATAAAACAGATGCACAGAAAGAGATTCAAGAGAACAAAGGAAGTTCTTAATATGAAAAACTTTTCCATTCTCATTTTCCTCTTCGATTCTAATTTTATGGCTTTCTACCTATGTCAGAAATTTGCAGGTGTGAGGCTCAGGTGAACAAGTGCACTTTAGTCAGGTGAGAAGTCATGCCTGAGCAGAGAGAAAGAAGCTGGTCTAGTGTCAGCCTGGAATCTGCAAATAGTGTGGGCTTGAAGATTTTTAAGAAATTTAATATGTATGGTTGCTCTTGATGATAAGATAGAAACACAGAAAATTATAAAAAAATATTTAGTCAATAAGCCTATATAGCCAGAAGAAAAACACTGTTGACATTTCCTGCTGGGTCTTTTTTTTTTCTATTATGTGTGCAAATGTGCATGTGCGTATACAGAACATTTTTTCAAAGAACTGAATCATATTAAATAGCACTTAATATTTCATGAGTACTTATTCTGGATACTTTATGGATATTAATTCATTTATTCTTATTGCAACCACATAGATATGGAGGTTGAGACAGAGAGGCTAAGCAACTTGCCTAAAGTCACTCAGCTAGTCAACAGCAGAGCAATCTGCTTTCAGAGTTTGTATCATCAACCCCTATGCTATCCCAACTTCTTGTATAAGGAGTATACAATCATATTAAGCTCATACACTTTTATACTCTGCCTTTTCAGGTAACATCACATTGTTAGAATTTTCTGATGTCAATTGATTGGCTCACTTTTTGGGATCCTTGTTAAATGTGAATATATGCTTATATCATATGAAAACCAGCTTCTTAGAAATGATTCACAAAACAACAAATTTGCAGACTTTGACTACAGAATGAACTATTACAAAAAATGAATCAATACTGAATAAACCTTAAAAAACCCTTTACATTAGTAACCTACTGATACTTCTATTGTCCAGTTTATAAAGGCCTAGAGTCTCTCTTAGTCTGGGAAGGCTCCATGTGTTAACTTGCTTATCCAATACAAAGGGGTAATCTACACCTGCACACACATACATACCCATTCAAATGAACAGTGAATCCTTCCTATGCTGCAGGTACCATAGCAAGTGCTAGAGAGATAAAAGCATTGGTTTCATGTACAGAGTCTTGTACGCCCAACTAAAAAGTTTAGTCTCAATAATCAGCAACGGGAGTTATTATTTATTGAGTTTACCTGTTTCAGGCACTATGTCACAAGCTTTATATGCATTACCTCATTTACTTTGACTTGCCCCATTAGGCAGGCACCATTAAATAACATTTAAAAGAGAAAAGGAACTGAGATTAGTAATTAAATGACCAGAGGTGGGTGAAACCCAGGTAGTCTATATGTTGCCCCTACACAGAAGGAACAGATGGCAGAGGTTTTGAGGCAGAAAAGTGAGAGAATGCAACATTTATAAGGTTAGATTTATAAGGAAGATAACTCTGGTGGCCAAGTAGAGAATGTACTAGAGTCAGAAAAGACTGGTGACAAGAAGACTCCATTATTTGCTCAAAACAAAATAGAGCCATCCTTGACTTCTCCCTTTCCTAAATCCTTCTTATCCTACCTATCAGCAAGCTTTGTTGACTATTTCTAAAATATTTCATATAAACCCAACCCATCCATTCTCTCTTATCTTGCCTGGCCCATCTAACAGCCTCCTATATGCTCTCTCTGCTTCAAATATCACCCCCTCACCCCATCCACTCTGCACAGCAGCCAGATCATTTTCGGAAAACTGAAGCCAAGGGTAAGATGGAGATTTCTGGCTTGGGGGACAGACTGGATGAGATTATCATTAGTAAACATGAAGAATATCACAAATGCCAAGAGAGGCAGGCTAATACAGCAGAAAAGACACAGAATTTGGAGTTGGTTTGCCCATGTGGAAATTCTAGGTCCTTTATTTATTATGTGATTTTGAAAACTACTTAATTATTTGGAGTGTTACTTTCCCCACCTGTGTAATAGGAACAATAAAACTATCATCTCTACCTCCTTCTTAGGTTGGCTGTGATGATTAAATTGTGATAATGTATATTAGAATATTTTATATACTTTGAAATAATATTGATATGGATGTTTTATTAATATTCGCCAGCCCTAAGAAAGGAACTATTCTAAATAGGGTCACTCTCTATAATAAATTAATTCCCTTTTATGTACTGTTAACTATGTTAACTATTTCTGGTCAAAATCTGTCTAAAGCCTGTTATGTAAATCTATGCTGTAATTAACAGAATGCAAGGAGTGTGACTTCATCTTTCTTTAATGACTCACAATCATTACGAATACACATTTTCCTCCTCTTTAAATGGCACAGATACGGTCAAGATTTCCTGGTATGAGGGCCAGACAATACAAAGGGTGGGCTCCAGCTAGAGATGGGCGGTTAGGCTTGGCTGGCATCAATTCCAACCCTGATTTTCAGCAGAAATTTACCCTGAAAAGACTGCTATCAATTCATGGGCTGGCTGGATAGCATCAATGCCTGCCAGGATTTGCATCATCCAAACCTAAGCCCAGCACCTGTGGTGATGAGCACTGGGTGTTATACGCAACTAATGAACTGTTGAACACTACATCAAAAACTAATGATGTACTGTATGTTGGCTAACTGAACATAAAAAAACAAAAACAAAAAACCCCAAACATCTAAGCCCAGAATTCTGTTTTCAGCCGTGATAGAGTAACTGGTACTAGACTTTGCTCTTCCACAAAACACAACTCTACAACCAGACTAAATGTAGGAAGGAAATGTTTTTAGGTGCCGGACATTGGGTAAGACAAGAATGTAATCCCTGAGAGATGGGAATCATCACAGGAGCCCCATATACCCTGGCTTTCTGCCTGAGGGCATTTTTTTGAATCATGACACAGGAAGCTGAGTCCAGGAAATAGAGCAATGGACTTAGTGAACTGAGGGGGAGAGACTAGGATTTGGGGATGCCAAAGTGGTTTGAATTTGTGGGGCAGGGTACAGGAGAGGAGGGAACTATGAAGAGGAGATTTTATAAGTCTACAGGAGGATTACTCACAAGTCCTTAGTTGAGTGCTGGGCTGTACATGTTCCTGACACATGTACAGGGCGGTGGAGTAGCTGTTGGAGGACAGAACTGAGCATATGCTGTGTGATGCTGGACCTCCAGCCCAGAGAACAAACGTCATCGAGCACTCCAGGATTTAGTCTCCACAAAGAACTATACCAGAGAGTAGAAGAATACACTAGGAGTAAAACAAACCTGAAACAGACCCATCCTAGAAGAACAAAACCAATCTTGACAGGACCAAAAGCATCTGCCAGTAATACTTAATCTGCCGAAACAAAACTCAGAACCCTAATAGGAGACAACAGAATCCAGAGCCCCTACAATGAATGTATCATCCACAATAGTTAGCATATGATTTAAAACTGCTACGCATAAAAGGAAATAGGAAAATGTGACCTACAAAGATGTAAAAACAAAACAAAACAAACCAAAACCAAAACACGCAAATAATAGAAACAGATCCAGAGAAAACCCAGATGTTGGAATTATCAGAGGAGGACTCTAAAAGGTCATTATAAATGTGCTCAAAAAAATAAAGGAAAAGATGCATGTAGGGAATGAACAGATGAAGAATGTCTTCTGATACATGGAAACTATAAAAAAAACCCCACCAAATTCAAGTACCTGAAATAAAAAAATTCACTGGATGGGCTTACCACAGATTGTGGAGACTATAGAAGAAAAGACAGTAAATTACAAAGACAGATCAATAAAAAATACCAATATGAGGGCGCCTGGGTGGCTCAGTTGGTTAAGCGACTGCCTTCGGCTCAGGTCATGATCCTGGAGTCCCGGGATCGAGTCCCGCATCGGGCTCCCTGCTTGGTAGGGAGTCTGCTTCTCCCTCTCCCGCTCCCCCTCTTGTGCTCTTTCTCTCTCTCACTCTCTCTCTCAAATAAATAAATAAATAAAATCTTTAAAAAAAAAAAAAAATACCAATATGAAGAATATAGAGAAAAAAGATTTTAAAATATAAACAGAGCCTTAGTAACCTGTAGGATAATGTCAACTTATTCCAGCGGAGAATGACTCTGGGGCAGGAAAAAATATTTAAAGCAATAATGGTTAAAAATGTCCCAGTTTTGGTAAAAATCATCAACTAACATTCAAAGAATCTCAGTGAATCCCAAGCAGGTTAAATGTTAAAAAAACAAAACAAAACAAAACAAAACAAAACAAAAAACCTAGGCCTGTCACAGTAAAATAGCAAGAGAAAAACCTGAAAGGCAGCCAAGAGAAGGTATATTACATAATGAGAATGATGATTTCTCATCAGAAACAATGGAGGTCTAAAGACAATGAATGACATTTTTTAAAGAACTAAAAGGAAAAACCCATACCTGTCAATCCTGAATTTTATATCTGGCAAAAATACCCTTTAAAAATCAATTAAATAAAAACATTTTCAGATAAATTAAAGCTGGCAGACATGCAACACAAGAAAGGATAAAGGAAGGGTTAGGTTGAAGGGAAATGGGTTCAGATGGAAACCTGAATTTATACTAAGAATATATAGGAAGAGAACTGTATGTGGTAAACATGAAGTGAAGATAAAGATCATTGTTTCTTACTTTTCTTAATTTCTTTAAAAGATAACGAATATTTACAGTAAAAATAATAAGACTATATTATGGGTTTTATTATGGATGTAGACGTAAAATATTTGACAATATAAAGGTCAAAGGGATAGTAAATGGAATTATTTTGCACAGATTAGGCCCTGCTCAAAAGGAACACCATGAATGCTATTATTCTTTATGTCACTATCACTTTCCATAGGAGGTACTTCTGTCACTCCTTCTAGATGTGTCACTTATACTACTAATACATTTGGCTTCCACACTAGGCAACACAGATTTCCATTTATATAGAAAACAGCAGTAACTGCTTCAGTCTTACAAGAAATTTTTCAGGCTAATTATAATGCAGCAGTAATGGTAAAGAACATGGGCTTAGAAGTGAATAAAAATATTACTTCAAGTTTGCTATTTTCAAAACTAAAAATTAAAAGCTGTCATGAGCTTTTTATTTTGGTTTGAATATTTAAACTTCAGATTCACCTGGATTCCAGTTTCGTCTAGAATAAATGCACTTATTATTATAATCACTTATTCATCTTCCAAAATGCATTATCAGTAAAGTTTCACATAATCAAAGCTAGCCATAACAGTTTTATGCAGTAGACTACAAAATTATCATACTATGAATAGCTGAAGTATATTATCATACATGAAATCCTTATTTATAGTGAATCAACTCATATCAGAGGTCAAAACTGAAGTCTTTAGGGACACATATTAAACTCAAAGCTCTAATCACACTTCACTGTCTTTCTGGATAGCTATTCTTTTCTCTGCAGGTTCAGCTGAGGTACAGTCTAAATTGCCTATAATTTAAAACCCTTTTGGGAATTTCTGCATCTACTAGGGTGCCTTAGTATTTTGTCATTTTGAGGTTTTAAAAAATGAAATCATGTAAAAGTATTTTTGACTTAATTATATTGGAGGTACTATAAGACAAATTATTTAAAAACCCTTAAAATGGCAAGAACATGGACTAGCAGAACCACACTAATGTATGAACGAGAAAGAACTTTAAGAGTGACTAGGTGGAATGGCCCTAGTGAAGCAGTGGGCTTCCCATTCAACTCAAAAGTATTTTTATTTTGTTTTAATGAGCAAAATCTCACTCATGTCCTTAATTCACATTCATTAGAATAAGTTGGTAGGTTGCTAAAAATGAATTGATAATTATAACAATTTTCCAGTAAAACAACAATTTGTAGGCAAAGAGTGAATGAAATCTTGCTAATATATGCCTTCATATAATACTCAAGCTGCTTAAAATTTAGCAATAATTTCACTCTTTCAGAAATTAAAATTCTCGTTCAGTTTCTATCTTTTTTATTTCCTGAATATTTTAAATGGCTTTCATTACAGATGAGGCTCTTTTTCAAAATCAATCAAGTACTAAATGACTCATACTTATTTTAATAAAACATGCTTTCTACATGGCCAAATAAAATTAAAAGGAGGAAACATGTATTATTGGCCAAATATTTTTTGCTTATGAAATATGAGAATTTCCTGTCAACTATTTTCTCCTAAATGGCAGAAGTTAATAGTTAATAAAAGCACAACACAGCACTGACCAGTAGGATTCAAAATGTACACACCAGTCTTTTCCAGTTTAAAACACCATACATTATTTCTGAAGCCCTCATCTATAGAGTCAGTAATGATCCTTAAAAATCTTTCATATAATTCAGACTAAGAGGCTATCCCAGGGAGTTGTCTTGCTGAAGTATGTCACTGATGAATGCTGCAGATATTCACACAGACCTGTGCATTCTCTAACTTATTATTAAAGCATTGAAAGAAGGAATCTATCTTTAAAACAAAATTAAACTCAATGACCAACAGTGCTAAAATACAAGTGGAAATACTAGAGATAAGGAGTTAACTGATACTATAATAGACTTGGCAACTTGAAAAAAAGCCAGAATGAAGGAACTGTCGATGCCCGGGATACTGTAGCATTCTGGAGACTCATAACCAGTACTTGCCTGGGGTCTTTCTGAATGCTGTCTATTGACGGGGATCTCGTGGTGCCATCATCAGCTGGCGCTGCGTGCTGAAGCCTGTTATAATTGCACTCTTGCACTCGGTATTGTATTGGCCTGTAGGGCTCCGCGTAGGTAGCTGTTGTGTTCAGAGCATAATTATTTCTTTGGTATGTAAGGGTGCTTCGTTGGCTGGATGTCCTTTGCAGATTTCCAACACCTAGAAAGTCAACATTTTTTAAAATGACAAGGTGATACTTTTCAAAGTAAAACTATTTTTAAGAAGGATTATAGTTTTTAACAATTACATAAATTGCTTTATAGATTTTATCAATATTACCAATTTAGATTTTAGATTTTACCTATCTAGCTCATTAGTGCTAAAAAAGGCACTCAGGTTTTTAATATACACCAACAATACGTCAATTTTATTAGCAGAAAAGAGCAAAAATAAAACTATAAATCTGCTTACATGATTGATCTTACTATGTTTATTAAGATTTAGTACAAAAGTGCAAGGGAAATGTGGGAAAAGAATTTGAGAAATAAATGACAAAATGTCGTAATTTCATTTTAGCAATAAAAAACAGTTATTCAAGTCTGTAGATAATCGAGGTCAAACTTCAAACATGAAGCATACACAAGTTACTTATTTTGATATACGTTTTATTTATAGACCTTTGGATTTTGATAATACTGGAAAATTTACTTCATAAGAAGGAAGACTGATGTATCAAAATCTTCTATAGCTACTCCCCTAAATTTTTGCATGATGCTATATATAAAGGTACTGTACACTGTATGTTCTTTCTTAATTATTGCAGAAGGTATCTCTCCAATGATTGCAGACATATTCTTCCCACAATAATTTTAATAACATTATTTATTTCTTAATCCTATGAAAGAAATTCCTTGGGAGTTCCCTTCTACTTGCTTGATAGGATGCTGAATCACCAATCATTTAATAAAGCCAATTAGATCTTTAAAAAAATTCCTCAATTTACAGAACATAACAAGTACAATATTTCTTCACTATATCTATTAAAAATTGGTACATTTTATTAGAAGAAAAATCCTGCAGCAGACCAAATTATCAGTGTTTGGCAAAGAATCAATTCAGATACAGTCTCCTCCCTCCTGGTGTTCTGGGAGGTATGCCTCCTAGAGCTATGCCTTTATGGGGTTATCGTTGTGGGCATGTTAATAAATCTGTCCTATCTGTTTTGCTTTTTTTTTTTTTTTAAAGATTTTATTTCTTTATTTGAGAGAGAGAGAATGAGAGAGAGCACATGAGAGGGGTTAGGGTCAGAGGGAGAAGCAGACTCCCTGCCGAGCAGGGAGCCCGATGCAGGACTCGATCCAGGGATTCCAGGATCATGACCTGAGCTGAAGGCAGTCGCTTAACCAACTTAGCCACCCAGGCGCCCTCTCTTTTGCTTTTTAACAATTTTATTTATTTATTTATTTTAGAGAATATATATAGAGAGAGAGATTGTGAACAGGGCAAGGAGCAGAGTGAGATAATCTCCAGCCAATTCTGCGCTGAGTGTGGAGCCTGACGCGGGGCTTGATCCCAAAACCCTGAGATCATGACCTGAGCTGAAACCAAGAGTGGGATGCTCAACCAACTGAGCCACCCAGGCGCCCCTGTACTAGCTCTTTTTAAAAAAGAAAAGAAAAAAAAAAAGAAAGAAAGAAAGAAGGGGCTTCTTGGGATTCCATGAGCCAGACCTGCAGCACAGTCTTGCAGTTCACGTGGCCACGGGGTATTGCTTCTGCTCTATCAGCCACTATGGTGTGGCATAAATGTGAGAGTGGTGGTGCAAGCGTGTGATGCACTAGCTCCCTGTTTTTATAAATGCAGTTATTGTATTCTGTCCCAGACTGGGTCCATCATAAGGAATATTTATTTCACATTCTACACTTAGACATTCAGAGGAAATCTAGTATCTAAAAAGGAGTAATACGAAATACACTTGGGCTGCATACATGCTAAATCAAAGATAGGCAAATAACTCATAAAGGGATCTTCTCTAAATACACGTTTCAGGCAACAAAAATCACAAAGGAATATTCCAAACAAAGGTTTCCCTTTCTAGATCTGATATGTTTTAAACCCAAGGAGAGTCAGATTTATAGCTCTACAAACTTACGTGTGAATTAACAGTATAATCACTAGGTTCATTGATTAGATTAAACTAAGGTTAAAAAATAGATTAAACTAAGGTTAAAAAAAAACATATCGCCTATAAAGAGGTACAACACGAACTTCTGTTTTACTGTTTATTGATCAGCTGTCACAGCTGCTTATCTGACAACCAAATGGGCAACATGATTTCATACTAACAGGGCACCCAATCTCAATAAAAATCTGCTCTTGGGCCCGTGCATTTGGGAAACGAGCTGACAGTGCCGAGGCCCACCTGAGCCTGTGCGGTACAGTGCCGTCTGTGACCCCTGGAGCTCCACGGTGCCGTGGTTTGGGCTGCGGTACACTGGGCTGTAATAGGTCCTCCCCTCATATATAGGAGTGATGTGCAGGTCAGGAGACACAGCTGAGCGGAGGTCCTGCCCAAGCTGGCTGTGCTGACTAGCATAGGAGCTCCGTAAACCTAGAGGCAGGAAAATCACATCATCAAGAAATTGAGAAAACTGCGGTGAGGTTAAAAAGCCTTAATTAATCGGACCTTACCAATAGGACCAAATGTTAAGTCTAAACACCAAACCTGTTGAGTTCTACAAAAGGAGGATGCCAGATATGAAAAGGACACCATATACATTTTCAGAGGCAAACCTTCTCTGGCAGCCAGATACAGGTCAATTTTGTAAGAAAAAAATAAATTATTAGATGGTTTGGTACTCAGAAATTCGTTCCCCAGCTGTAAGCTGTTTTATTGTGGTAACCAAAGAGAGCATGCCCTCTTCTACTGTTAGACCATTTTCACTGTTAAAATGTAAGAACAATGGTTCATGCCATTCTCTTGGCTGCTCCACAGAACTGGACAAGCAGCTCTCTGGGGGCAGGGCCCACCATGCCCCACACTTCTTAAACCTCAACGTTAGGACAATGTCTATGTAATAGTGCTTAGTAAAGGCTGATGTTCAAGAACACTTTTGAAATATGTCTCTC
This sequence comes from Halichoerus grypus, assembly GCF_964656455.1. NCBI lineage: Eukaryota > Metazoa > Chordata > Mammalia > Carnivora > Phocidae > Halichoerus > Halichoerus grypus. The sequence continues at coordinate 122,805,170 of NC_135715.1, read as the reverse complement.
AATTCACCCATGATTTTTACAGGAAAATATGAAATTTTATGTTACAAAATTTAGAATGCTATCAGGGAACTAATAGCATTCATTAAGTATTATGAGGTATTATATTACTATTTGTTGTTACTGTATTTTTCCTTTTTTTTTTTTTAAACAAACATAGTTGTTTTTGCAGGAACCCACATGCCAGCTTCTTGTTTACCTTCTTTCTAGTGCAAAGGAAAAGTACAAAGTTAGTACATTAGTATTAAATCATTTGAAATATTCTTTCATTCATATTGCTAACTAGAAAGTCAACATTTTTTAGTGGGACTTGTGATAAAAAAGTACATTTCAAACCCAAACATTTTATTTTCTTAAAGAAGGTGAATTAGTACATTTCAACATTATGATGCTCCGAAGTTTGTGATTTGTCATTATTAGTAAGTAAAATCCGTCACTTGTTAAGAATACTAAGGTTACATTCCAAATTTGAACAAGAGAAAGCACAAACATATCTGAAGTCAGCACTTACTTGCTTTTTAAAAGACTGCAAATAACACAGTAACTAATTACAAAAAGATAGGATCACTCACCTCCTATTAGCTCAGTTAGTCATATAAGAACTAAAAGCAAATTGGCCTGAATGTGAGTGATACTGTTGCTTATTGAGGAGTGGCAAGAAAGTTTAATATGTAGAGCTTCCAAGATGAATGATTATTACCCACCCTGGACAGCAATGTGACATGGAAAGAAACTAAATGAACCAATGTGGATTTTAGCCACTGGCTCTCCACTTGCTAAAATGAAGATCGTAGGCTTAAACAATCATACAATTGGGAGATTATCTGGCCAAACCTCATTTCGAAACCAAGGAAACTGAGAGCCCAAAAAGAAATGTGATTCGTCCCCTTCAGAGAACTGCTTCCTGGTAGGGCTGAGAGGAAGCACCCAACACTGGACACAGCTAACCCTCAAGGTTCAAGGAGACATGGTGTGAGAAATCTTGAATTTGGCAGAGCCCTCCATGAATTAAAGGGCCAGGTCAGCCCACCAGGGGGACATGGAAGCCAATACAACTCTAAAGATGATACTATGATCGTTACTGTAAAGTTCTCATTTGGGGATTTCGGCTTTTTATTCACTTGCAGATTTCTCATTCCTCTTAGCAGAGGAAAACTCCATTTCTTTATGGAACTCATGAGTATTTTGAATAAAGGTGCAGGCATTGTATTTATTAATGGTGATATAAAGTGGGCAGGTAAACGGACCTGGTCCTTGGTAATCTCTTCAACATAGGTGCTATTTTAACACTCAGTAGAGCCACAAATGCTTGTGATTTACTGTGGCATTTTGTAGATCACTTAACACTTGGGCACCGCAAGCCGAGCGCTGGATGCTCCTGAAGTCGGCTGAGCCGCCATGCCTCCCCCTCCCCCCCTCCACGGTCATGTGAAGTAAAACCAAAGCATTCTGCAGCATTCTCAGAATGTTATAGTCTCCCTGTGCAAGGATCCAGCTAGATTCTTCACTGGAAACCATGTGGTGTGATATGATTTATAAATATTTGTACATATTTACTATAATTTCATGGGAAAGGTAACAAAACGAGCTTGCTGATAACTCTAAAAAGCATCCAGCAAATACTCACTTGTTATAAGATTATTAGTGAGATTAAATTACTATATGTGACAGACTATAATGGGAAATAAAAGCCTTAGAATGAAATACAGTACTTTTTGATTTTTAGAAATCTTTGTGAATAACGTAACAGTGATGGTTACTATTTTTGTTCACCTACTCATGCACGCAAACAAATAAAACACACAGTCCTATAGATTTACATTTTTTAAAAAATTACATAGCCTCTATAGAATAAGTAAAGTGATTATATGTAGAAAGTCCACCAAAACTTAGTATCTTTTAAATTGGAAGACAAGTAATTACCTTCTATAATTGTTATTAGAAATAATTTTTCTAGAAGTATTCACAGTATTAATTTTTAATAGTCTTATCTCCCTCTCCAAATAATGGAAAACACTGATCTTCCACAAAATTATTTACTTATACAATAGTTTCTATTTGCAATTCCACAAATACATACTAGTTTACCTATTACAATGACATATTCCCTGTGATTTAAAATCTTTATATTTAAGACACTTAAATAAATATGAATTTATCTCCCAAATAGTATTCTTTGTATTCTCAAAACTTTTCTTGACATGCTATGATTTTACTGAAATGAGTATTATAGGGCAGGCATATTTTTCTGTTGTAGGAAGTAATTTATACACATATTGTATCATCACTTAAATTATGATCACCAAATATCTAAGTGTCTGAATCTATTACAAAATATTGCTTCAGGTTTATCAATTAGAAGGTTATTAACCCTTTGAAAATAAGAACCATAGTAAATATCATGACAAATACAACACTTTCTGAAGTAAGAATAAAAGAAAGGAATTCACAAAATAGGATCCACATTCAGAATAAGTAGGCAGGTAGATGATGAGAAGCAAAGCTTCCCTGGACCCTTTATATAAGGAAACCCTTTGCTTCTCTTGAAGACTGTAGTAGACTAGGGGAAAAAAAATCTGTGATAGGCTAGGTCTGCTTTTTTTCCCCTGAAACAAAGTCTAATTTCACCTGCAATGTCAGAAGGCACGCTTTTTAAACCAAAGGAGATCATCCGTCTCAGGGTTAAACATAGACAGTAATTTATGTGCTCACTTCCTTTCCTGGGCTTCTACTTCACTCTATTGCAAACACAGATTTCTGCATAGCTCTTCTATACATACACGGGGGGGGGGGGGAATACAGAAATCCTCAGAACTATTTATCTTTGAAGGTTTCCTTAGGAGACAGAATTTCATAAATGATTTCTACCTCACTTTGCTGCAGACTTTCAGAGGCAAGAAAATATCTAAGCCAAGTACTCTCCTCTGATGACTGAATAAAAAAGAGGTAGTTTCTCCACTAGGACTTTCTCTGAGCTCAAATTCTAGTTCAATATTAATTCTTCATGCAAAATTATTCAATTAGAAAAATCTCAAAAAGGCTTTACCTTTCTCAGATGCCATAAGGAAAAGATATTGATTTTACTACAGAAAATATTAAAAATTTGTATAAGTAAGAAATACCAGAAATAAAGTCAAAAGACAGGTTACAAAATGGAAAAACTAATTGCAAAGTATATTACAAGAAACTACTTTACTTCAAGTATAAAAAAAGTTTTTACAAGTTATACAAATAGACAAAAATCCTAAACTTGTGGTTTGCAGAAAAGAAATAAAATGGCTGATAAACATGTATGATCTTCAATCTCAGTCATAGCTCAATAAAGGGCATTTAAAACAATGAGATGCAGCTTTTAACCTACTCCACTGGCCAAGATGCAGTCCTGAAAATATGCAGTGCTAGTGAAGGTGTAGGAGGACAGATAAGCTCAAAACTATTGGTGGAAATAGAAATCTATGCAACTTTTCTGGAAGGCAGGAGGTATGACAGTATTTCTTTAAGAACAAATAAGCATATATTTTGACTCAGCAATTTTATTTTAAGAAATGGATCCTGTAGTTATCTTAGTATCTATATGTAAAATATACAAGAAAAAAATATATTATTGCATTGTCTCTAATATCTAAAAGTGAAAAAACTACCTAAATGTCCATTAATAAGGAAGAGATTAAATGAATTATAATACATCTTTAAAAATGGGGTCCTCGGCATCCATTGACAGAATGGAGCTTTCAGACATATTAAAAAAAGAAAAAATATATATTACACATATTTATATATGTATAAGGTATATAAACATATAATAAAATTCCCATCAGTATAAAACACAATGTGTGCACATTTGTATGTAATATATATACTTATATACGCAAATACATATATACATACACTGGTGAGTGGGACTGGGTGAGGGTAGAGGAGCTTGAGATTTTCACTTCGTATTTCATATTTTCTTATATAGTTTTAATTTTTTTCCCATTGTGTATATGTTACTTTAAAAATGTAATTTAAAACACTAACTAAAGATAAATTTCAATTTGATAAAAAGAACAATGTCTATACATATGTGGGAGACCCTCCATGAAAATACCCAGAAGGAACTGGCTATAATATCAGGCACCTTGCTGGTGTCTTTCTGATTTAATCCGAGTGGCATCTGAAGGTAATCATAAGAGCTTTGTGAATTTCCCACTGGGAAGCTAAAATCAAGGCAGTGGGTTAGAAAAATCCATATTCTACACCATTAAAGCATTTCTTTTAAAAAAAAAAGCTGTTTAAAGAGATACTCTAATATCATCTTTTAACATAACTTAGGGGTTTGGATACAGGTAAGCTTAGCTGGTGAAAAAATGTTTCATTAAAAAACAAAAACAAAACCCAACAAACAGCTTAGAATTCCAACCAGTGCTTCTAAAATGCAAAAGCATACTTTTCATATCCTAATATTGGGAGGAGGAAGAATGTACCCCTTGTGAAAAATTTCTGATTGATAGAAATGTATATAGTTTCCTGCATTAAGAATTATAGCGCCTGAAAGACAAGTCAGCCTGACATCAGCAATATAAACTTTGAGATAAAAATATGAGCTTTTCCCACTTTCTCATGCTCTGTTTCAGCACTGATCGCATGGAAGGCTTCCTCCTCGGGCTTTCTGTAGTGCTGTCACCTTGCACTCACCTGTGAGGCTATCTGGCCGAGGTGGAACCATTCTTTCGTAAATTTCATACTGCTGCTGTCCAAATTGTTCCATGTCGTGAACAGTCCTTTGCAGTGAAGGTCCCAGATGTTGTGGTACGGCGGTCATCCCTGAGCGTTTGGGGGACGACGACCCCATCTGGCCTTGGGATGGGGAAGCTACTCGAGTCTGTGCATCCATCAGTGTCAGTGGGGACCCTACTCTGGCGGTAGTTTGGTACTGAGGGGTTGGTCCGTTGGGATTGGCGGTCTGCCGGGAGGTGACTGACCCAATCCGTCGTACAGCTGTTGGGGAGGCGGGTCTCTGTGCGGAGTACGGAGAGGCTGCCCGCTGAGCAGGTAATGTGGTGGAGGAATATGCACTGGGGTTCAGTGGTCGGGAGTCGGTCACTGACGGAGAGCCAAATCCACTACCCAGAGAAGTTCTCAGTGACCCCCTTGAAGGAGACACGCCTGTGCTGATAACATAAGAAGGAGACTGTGCTCTAGATGGAACTGAACTAACTCTTCTCATGGCCCGATTGGCTACTGATGGCTGATGAAAGGGGGGAAAAAAGAGAATGAGTTTATCCAGGGTTTTGCGTCCACTGTATTACAGAAAAAAAAAGTGCACATAGCTCAATAAGAACGTGAATTCACTGTTTTTTCCTTTTTATGCTTTAGAGCTGGATATTTGTCCTTATCGTGCTTTACTTGTTCTACCTTTTTTTGGTAGTTTAACCTCTATCTTTTCCCCTTCAGAGTACTAAAATCAACCAGTAAAGAGAGATCTGAAGAATGCTTAATATTCCTTTTTCTTTTGTCTTTATATTTTTTTATCCTCTTGCCTATGCATTTTTCACAACAGATAAAATGTTGTATTGCCATTTGCAACAACATGGATGGATCTAGAGGATACAATGCTAAGTGAAATAAGACAGAAAGACAAATACCGTATGATTTCACTCATATGTGGAAATGAAGAAACAAAGCAAATGAAGAAACAAAGAAAAAAAGAGACAAAGGAAGAAAAAACAGACTTCTACATAGAGAGAACAAACTGGTGGTTGCCAGAGGGGAGGTGGGTGGGGGATCGGTAAAATAGATAAAGGGAATTAAGAAAAATAAAATAAAATCTTAAAAAAAAAGAAAAGAAAACACTTACAGTGATGAGCACTGAGTAATACATAGAACTGTTGAATTGCTATATGGTACATCTAAAACTAATATAACACTGTATGTTAATTATACTACAATAAAAAAGTGCTGTATTGCAAGTGTAAAGGGTCACTGGAACAATCTACTTATTTTGTGCCCTGTGAGTCAAACTTTGGCCAAGTTAATGCATTTATGTAAAACAAAACAAAACAAAACAAAACAAAATTTGAATGCATTAATCTAAATGTAGCTAGAGGAGTGTCTATAATTTATTCATCTTTATGGACTGGCCCCATTAAAAAAGGAATGTGTTCTCTCAATGTGGAATAAATGAATGCTTGCATAGGGTCTGGGGTCCAAAGCTCTCCTCTGTGAAGCTACTCTCAAGGGACAGCTCGGCTGCACAGGTGCTCCAGCCGAATTTCTCTTCTTTTAGCTCAAGCGTGGCTCCCTAGTGATTTTGGCCATTTCTTTCTACCTCCTTTGATCTATGAGCGCTTATCTTTAGCTGGTGGATTTAAAGAGATGCAAAAAAGTACCCCAAAGTCTGCTGCAACAGGAGGAATGCTCAAAGGCTCTGGTGGGTTCAGGGCTAGCCAGCTGGAGAAGACCAGAATGGGAAATGAAGAGCATTTCTGCCATGGCTGGTCCTTCTATGACTCTACAGACCCCTGCAAACACTAGGTCTCAGACGCCTTTCTTGATGTAGCCACAATGAGGGATGGTGGCTGGCCTGGGGCACTGGCCTGACAGGAACAGGCGTAGGACTGAGAGTAGGGCGCTGAGCTACAAGCCCAGGACCAGGCTGCTGGAGTACAGTTCCCACCAACCCCCTTTCACTTTTAGTCGGGGCACTAAGCGGACAAACCGGAATAAGGCAAGGACTTTGTACACTCTTAGGTGTCATTAAGAGGAAGAATGCTTTGTCTCCACGTATCACAAGCAAGTGGACTAGCTGAAACACCTGCCCTGAGACCTACATGTGCTCAAACTCAACAATTCTGGGAAGGCAACAGCCATGGAGAGATCTGGGGTGGGCAAGCAATTGTTAATAAAACAACAAGGCAAGAAAGAGGGAGTTTGCAAATTAGTAGACAGTTGGAAAATTAAAATCTGTGCTCAGGGTTTAGAAATAGTGTTAAAAATAAGTAAAGAAGATCTCACATATGAGTGTTTTACTACCAAAATGGGATACTTGGTCCAAGAGCTAGAAATGTGTTGCCCAGACTACATGCAAATCAAGAGATTTTAGAGACCTCCTTGCAACCTAATTCTTCAGCTCTAGGAACAAAATCAACTTACTGTACGCTGAGAAAAAAAAAAAAAAAAAAGAGATAACCTATCCACTTTTAAGGGGAAAAAACAATTTTTGTAGTTAAGATAATTATTATTCTAAAGTGTAACTTCAAACCAGCTGACATAAAAATTCACCTAAGCAGATAAACTCCTGTAAGCACTTAGTCCAAAGCTTCTCAAACTTTCCCATCAAAGCATCCCTACCAGCAAAGGAATAAAGTATACTCTAAGGACTGGGGTTACAGCTTGGCTTAAAAATTCATGCACTAGGAACATGATGACTGGACAAGAAAAAAAATTCATGCACTATACGACTTTGTTTTTTTTCATATAGGAATATTTCTCATTACTTAAACATTTCTTCTAAATTGTTGAGCCAAAGTGCCAAAGCCCTCTTGTGTTCCTCCTTTGGCTTGCAAAACCTGGCCCACTGTGGTGTTGGCCTTCCTCTAGCACATTATGGAAGGATTAGTGTCTGCCTAACTTCTTGGATGATCTTGCCATTTTTCAGCTCCAGAGAACTCACTGGGGTACTTGGACAGATTGTTATCCTCACTGGTTACTGCCACTCAGGATCCTACTGCTTTCATTAACTTGGGCCATGCTAGTGGACTGATGTGAATAAAGTGGCAGTGAGTGAGGAGCTAAGGAGTTTTCGTACATACATACATAGGCCATCTTATTTTTTTGACCAACTTATATATGATAACTTTCTATAGGCAAGAATATCTACATTCTAACAAAAAATTGTGATTTCAGGGAACAATTCCAAAGGTGAATTCCAAAGGCAAAAAACTTTGGTTAGAACAGGCCAGTCCCATTTTATTCAGGTGTGGGAATAGTGCTCTGCCCTCTAGGCCTCTCTAGAACATATTGTAGCTCTAGTATTTTTAGGAACGCACAACCCCTAGAGGGACTACAACATTCCACCCAGTTTTCTCATACTCCTGCCCTGGACTGTTCCTCTCATGACAAACTTGCTTCTCCTAAAAGAACTACTCTCCTGTAACTGGAATTTATCAGAATTCATTAATATGAGTTAATAAATGATTCCAACGTTTTTTTTTTTTTTTTTAATATCACAGACCTGAATAATGTTAAAATGATTTTGCTACTTTGTCCATTCTGTAAGATCAAAATTGTATGTATTGATTTTACATCTAATAAAGAATACTTATAACAGATATTCAGTTAGGAGGGTATTTCTTTACAAGGATCTTGATGTGCTTGGCTTACCTGAACCAGTGTTTGTCCTTCAGCTCTTGAATTCCTCACCAAATGGTTATTGGTTGAACCTATGAATGAATGCTGCGGTCTATTTTCTGCTTTACTCAAATTCTGGCTGTTGTGGAAACTCCCTGCTTCCTGGTATCCACTGTCAGAATAAGAATTCATTTGTGTTGAACTTCTTGAGTTACCCAATGATCCTGCAGGAATGAAACCAGCAAGAAATATCTTTATTTTACACTTCTGATACTCATTTTCAAATAGCACACATTAAAAGCAAATCTGATACTTAAAAGATAATACAACAGACCCTCACTTTCATGGAGAGATGTCTGTTCTGGTGAATAGAGAGTCCCCTGTTCTGGCTCTGTCCTGATGAGATAGTTGTTGGGGTGGACAGCGTCAGAAACTCTAGGTTTGTTTACACCAGTATTTGGCACATCTGTAAGAAGATAAGTTTAATCAGCTAAATCTAATGACAGTATTATATAAAAACTTGCTACAAAGGTTCAGATATTTGTGACATCTTATAATCTATATGTAATACAATACCATTCTCATTGAAAACTGCACAATCATTTAGACTCTTTTCTATATGAAAGTGTTCCATATACTCATTTTATTAATATATTTTTCTAAATTTTATGACAATTTTTCATCCTGATTACCACCCTAAGTTAACTTATATATTACATGAAATTAAAATCTGAAAATTGAGCTTGTTTCCCCTTGGAAAACTCACCTCTCAGGTGACTTCCTCCAAGAGGAAGACTGGGTAAGAGTGGTGGCCAAGTGTTTAATGAAAGATCCTCCATACCTCCAAACGTTTGAAATAAAAAACTTGCGTGGTGTTTATATTATTGAGCTTAGTAATGAAACCTCTGAAGGTAGAGCTAGGTTTTTATGTTTTATTTCATGTTATCTAAGATCAACGGAACTCTGTACAGTGTTTTCAGAGTTACAAATGATGGAAATTTTAATTTTTTATCCATTTGCTTACCTTACTCTTTTAGTCCTTTTCTGTATCCATACAGACAAATCTAAACATGATCCTTGCTTCCTCATGCCAAATCCGTCTCTCCCAATTATCTTGTTTTACTTTCAACTGTATCATTTTGCCATCTTGATCTTAGAAACAAAACTATTTATCCCCTTCCCTATCTCCTACGTCTGTTTTGTATGCTGTAAATTGAGGTGGTGTAAATCACACTGCCTTTGCCCATTTCCATTCAAATGTGACCTCTTTTCTCTATTTCTTCAAAATATATTTGCCCATGTTCTGATTATCTTCAGAAGTCTCTTTCCACAAATTTAACCCTCAGGTTGCTAACAAACATTTTTTTCAGGAATGCTGCTTCACTATCTCTTCAAAGATTTACAGCGAGTCTGTAACACATTCTGAGTCCAAGATATAATCCTAAGGATTTCAATGTTTTCATTTGTCTTTCCTTTCTGACTTTCTTCCTTTAACTTTTTATTAGAGCCCTAAGAATGCAGCTATGGGAAAAGATAGGTGTGTGTGTGCGAGACACAGGGAGCGTGTGGTTGGGAAAGGAGCTTAGGAAAAATTTCCTATAGGAAGTAAAGCTTGCCCCTTCTTTACCACACTTAAACTCTCTCACCATTAGAGTGTAAGTTCAGCGAGAGCAGGGACTTTTGTCTGGTCTGTTTACTGTTATTTCCTCAGTGCCTAGATAGGTACATCATACTCAGTAGGTGACCGGTAAGTATTTGTCGAACAAACAAATTCCCAGTAAGAAGAGCAGCTTCTCTTTACTGAGTGCTGATTCACGCCTGGCACTGTGCTGTGGCTTTATTATGTTCAATAAAGTTTATCTACGTAAAGCAAAGTAAAACTTGTAGGCATTGCTGATCAAGCTAGTTTGAAAAGTGAACAGAAGTTTTATAGGAGAGCCGGGAGCCCCCACTGCATTCTAAACCTTTAGCTTGACGCTGAATTCAATCCAAGGTTTTGTTTCCTAGCCTCCAGAAAGATTCGCTGACATTCTTAATATAGGTTTTTAATGACCTGTCTCCTGATTTATTATTTGACAGTACACTTCTAGGTGGTAGAGTTCTGTGACAGTTCTGAATTCTTAAGTTTGGAATTTCAATAAAGATTACAGATTGTATATGGTTTCCCTGGTATACACTGAAACCCGATCTGAGGCTCTGTCAGGCTGATAATCCTGGGGAGTGATCGGCTTCATTTGTAAGTCTTCTGTTAACGAGTTTCTAGGGTTCTACACATTCTTGTGCATCACTTCTGGATGGAATTTTATTAAGGACTAAGGAAAAGACGTAGTTTGCTAGGCTAGAAGTTTTACACAGAATTGGTGTGCCAGGGAATAGTGACACAAGGGCCGGCCTGACAGCAGGGCTGTGCCCCAGTCCATCGTGGCTTCATCCAAAATGGAGCTCTGACACATCAAATATGAAACGGCAACCATCTGTAGATATGGAAGCACCCCTGTGGGAGCTCCAAGACTTCTCATACGTGGAAAATGTAACATTTTTTAAAAGAAAAAGAGGTTTGGACAGTTCTTAGCTTCAGCTTTAGTATAAGTTAAAACGTGGGACACCAATACATCAAAGCTTTTGGCCTGGAAACACTAGGTGGTATGCCGTGTCAGGAGCTGAAAACTTATCACCATGGAAACCAAAACCCATCAGAGTTCATGTTTTTTTTTTTTTTTTTTTTTAACTATTAGGACCTGGTATTTAAATAGGAAAAGAGAAAGTGGCACCCTAAAAATCTGTACCTCAGCAATTCTGTCTCCTCATTCAGAATATTTTTTTACAAATCATGTGACAAACAATTGTGCTCATTTAAACTCTCCTTTGAAAGAAGCTGTTTAAAATAAATAATCTTAAACACAGCAAGCACAAATTGTGAGATACAGGATTCCATACTGGTCACCTTAATTAAAAGAATTAGTATCTCAAAAAAATACAAAAACAAACGAAATAAACAAAATTACCCTGAAAGTAATATAACCAAGGACCCTCTCTAAATATTAGCACCTGTTTCTTATACTTTTAAAGATTTATTTATTTGAGAGACAGAGAGAGAGAGAGAGAGGAGCAGAGGGAGAGAGAGAATCTCAAGCAGATTCCCTGCTGGATGCACAGTCCTATGTGGGGCTCGATCGCACAACTCTGAGATCATGACCTGAGCCACAATCAAGAGTTGGATGCTTAACTGAGACACCCAGGCACCCATTTCTTATACTTTTAAATGCAACACCTCAAAAAAATAGAATGTGGAAAAGTATTTGAAGATTTAAATAATTGAGTTATTTAGAGAACAGGGTCTAAATTTCATTTTTTTAAAAGATTTTTTAATTTTTAAGTAATCTCTACACCCAACATGGGGCTCAAGCCTACCACCTCAAGATCACTCCACTGACCAAGCCACCCAGGTACCCCTATTTTTTATCTTTAAGTAAATACTGAAGTTAAAGTTTTAAAAAGTTGATAAATACATATATTTATCATATTATAACTATTATGATAATATATTATCCTATTAGTGAGCTATAAAGCAATCAATTCTAAACTATCAAGTAGATCTTCATTTTTCTACTTCTATAATGAAGCCCAATGTAATGCATATCTGCAAAGACAGAAAGATATTGATATTTCTTCTCAATCATTAAGACAAAGTTAAATTATTTTCACACTGTTTTACTATTATTTACTGTTTCCTTGAAAACCTGTAATTCCTAAATTACACACACATAAATGTATATACACATAGTCACTATTCCTGTAGTAAGAAGACCCAGTTCCCAATTACTATAGAAGGTATTCTTATTGTAGTAGGGTAAGGCTCAAAATTATTAACTATGTATTATCTATGTAGTCTTACTTTAAAATGAATGTCTTTTAAAAACATGTGCTATGAGGAATGAAAGAAGACACTAGTCAAATTTACCAGAGAAACCACAGAGTCTTACAGGATGGGATCGTTTCATGATCACTGCTATAAACTAGAGTTAAATAGTTGACATGTTGTGAGTTAGTGCAATGAGAACATGAAATTGAGAGACGTTTTGATGAGCAAAAATGGCAAACAGAATGTCAATGCTACTTCTTTCATCTGTGTACTGAAGACCATGTGTTATTTTTTCACAAACATGTTTTGTGGAACATCAGAAATATTTTATGGGGCATTTTCAAACATCAAATTAGCATCTTCTATGAAAATGCATGTCTAAGAATATGGAACTTGAACAAGCTTCAAGGTAGAATGAAATAATCTCCATTTGTGTTTATGAATGGGAGATTATTGGAAACATGGTCCATCCTGCCTGTTACATTTCATCTGAGTGCCCCAATATCACCTAAACAAGGGCAATTAATTAGAAAAAGTAGGTTGCAGCTAAGAAAATACTAGTGGGTAAGGGACAGTAATGCTGTAGGGCTACGTAAATCTCATGTATTATCCACCATTAAGCTCACAGTGAAAGATAAAATACAAAGTGTATTATGATTTATCTCCCAAATACACACCAAGTGTGCATAAAAATATGCTCAGGAAAAGGCTAAGGTCTCTCTAAAGAACTTGAAATTACTGAAATCCTCTGTTTTGTTGATCTATATGTCTTACTGTTTTTGGTATACGAAATGGAGGTCTGTACAATGTGTAAAATCACCATGGAAACGGGAACCTAGAGATCAGTAAGGAGATTTTTAGTATATACAACTCTGTAACTAGTCTTTCACAGTCCAGCATATTATAACTTTTTGCTAGATTCTCCTTGTTTGTGCCTGTTCTGAGTTGCTATGGTGTTTAAAGGTTTGCCCTTACATAAAAGATAGTGTAATGTGAGTTTTGGCAGGACTCCTGGGATGGTAATAGAATGCAGTGTTAAGGCAGATGATGCTGTCTTTGACAATTAAGGAAATGGAGTAGCTCACTTTTCTTTCAACTTTGGCCTGTGAGGTGAGGTTGGGCTTTCATACTCTTCATGAAAATATGAGTAGAAAATTTTGTCTTATGGGGACTCAACTTCCTGTTTGGCTATGGTTCTCTGGCTTCCTATAGGGCGACAGGTTCAGGAAGGAGTCTACATTCCACAGAGCTGCAGCAATATTCCAGTGCCTTCTATGGCTAAGAAGTAAAGCTCTAGGCCAAATTCTGGAAGAGGACACGGATGATGGCCTTGAAAGGACTTCTCCTCTTCAGTAACTCCTTCGATGTACACGATTCACTTCTACAGCAGGTAACCTTATTATCAGAGGAAATGAGATCATCGGGAAATATTGTTGCTGAGTGGAAATGTGAATAGGGTGATGGAAACATGAATCATAAAAACATTCTTTGATCCACAGAAGACACAGATAGACATTGACTGATATCTTAAGATTAGAGATACCTGGACTTTGTTGACTCAAATATAAATTACTATACACGTATGACATCCTTTAAAAGCTGGGCTTTAATGGAAGCAAAAACTTGCGAGAATGGGCAGATCTTGTTTACTGAAACTATTTCTAGTCTGGTTCTCTTGAATGTATCTAGATTCTTGGGTCTTATGCATACTTATGCTATCTTTTAAATATTAAGATAGTGGCTCTAAAAATTTTACTCATCTAGAAAATGTTGAGTGAAAAGTCTTGGAAAATGGAAACCATTAATGAAGTGTCTTCTAGTTCACTTTAAACTTTGCTCTAAACATCAATTAGCCTGCCTTGAAATCCACTGTAAAAGCTCATCAGCCCGGATTCAATTTTGTGGCTTAAGCAAACTTAGTTTCTGCATAAGCTGGTATAAAGCACTTTATTTAATTTCTATAATGCAAATCTGAAAAGTATTTTATAGTTTTAAATGTCACCAGAGAGATCTCTTCTTCATAAATATTTTAAAATTCCTGAATTCTGTTCAGGAATACAAAATGATTAAAAAATAATTATTAGGAAAAAAAAGGTCTTTCTGCAAATAGTCATATTAAAATGGGTATTTATCAAGTATTTTTAGTCTAGGGATGAATTAAAATACAGGTGTCACACTTACCATAAAGAATTTATATATGTAAGAGGAAAACTAGAAAAAGAAGGAATTTAGAATTATAAAGATGAAAAGAAATGGATCACACATGTCAAGTTTCTAACACTGAGTTTACAAGTAGGTACTCATAAAAGGCCATGGGCCTCTTGCTTCCTACAGAGAAAGCTAAAAAAAGAATAAAGGATTTTCTGTGATGTAAAAAAATCAGTGATCTATGGAACAAAAGTGCTCAAAAATCATTCAAATATTTTTTCAAAATTCCTTTTAGGGAAAAAAATGTTACCAAATATAGAAGAGTATATTTGATAGTATGAGATAGAAGATAGATTCCCTCTGTTAAAACAAAAACCCCCAAAACAAAAAACCAAGAAAACTTCCTTTAAAAAAAAAAAAAAGATTTTATTTATTTATCTGAGAGAGAGCATGGTGGGGGGAGAGGCGGCGGGGGGGGGGGGCGGTGCAGAGGGAGAGGGACAAACATACTCCCAGCTGAGCCGGGAGCCCGACTTGGGCTGGATCCCAGGGGATCCTGACCTGAGCCCAAGGCAGATGCTTAACCAACTGAGCCACCCAGGTGCCCCAAGAAAACTTCTTAAAAAAAAAAACCCATAGAAATCTGTAAGGGTAGGATGATATTCCTATCAAAAAGAAATGAATAAGTCTTCTGAAACTAGGTTTTACTGTAAATTTTCTATTGAGTTATCTTTTTTGGTAAAGATTATCAAGATAGAGCTAAATGCAGACTAACTTTGGCTTACGAATGAAATGTGGGGTTACAGATGGTAGCCTTTCTGACATTTCCCAAAGCAACAACTGTAAACTGAGGAAGTGTGGCTCTGTGCGTTGAGGAGGTGGTAACGGAAAAACGAGCTTTTAAACTTGATACTTTTTTTTTTTTAAAGATTTTATTTATTTATTTGAGAGAGAGAATGAGAGACAGAGCATGAGAGGGGTGAGGGTCAGAGGGAGAAGCAGACTCCCTGCCGAGCCGGGAGCCCGACGCGGGACTCGATCCCGGGACTCCAGGATCACGACCTGAGCCGAAGGTAGTTGCTTAACCAACTGAGCCACCCAGGCGGCCCTAAACTTGGTACTTTTCTATTTTATTTTAGGTAGTTAATAGAATATTTGTTCACATATCATTAAGAGCATGAGAACACTTAAATGTTTATTTAACATGTTTATATTAAACATAAAATGTTAGAGGCTAAAACTGGATATGTGATTTTAATACAAAGTCCTACCTTACTGGGCGCTTCCGGTGGCTCAGTTGGTTAAGCGATGGACTCTTGATTTTGGCTCAGGTCACGATCTCAGGGTCGTTGAGATCGAGCCCTGTGTTGGGCTCTGCGCTGAGCGTGGGGCGTGCTTAAGATTCTCTCCCTCCCTCTCCCTCTGTCCCTCACCCCATGCGTGTGCTCTCTCTCTCTAAAAAAAAGTTCTAATTCAGTGTATTTAAGTCTTATGGGGGTGTGTTACATACATCCCCATACAGTATGTGTAAATGGTGTAAGAACATTCGAATATTCGAATGCGAATATTCTTATTTGGTGGTTGCCACTTATCCACAAACCTTGTCCAGTCTTTTCACTATAAGCATCTTTGCTATAGATTACTTTACCATAAGCAATTTCAACACAAACACAATATGCCAAGAACGAACAACAGTGTAGAAGGCTTATCACAGGACAACACAAAATTCAGTTTCAGAGATGAATCCTAGTATTTGAAATCTGATGCCCCTCTTAATGAAGAAAAAAGAGAAAGTGTGATGCCAACAAGGAGACAGAGCAACAAGCAAAAGTGTATAATGCTATCAACCAAAGACTTTGAAGATAAATGCTTAGGTACAATCCGCAAAATAAAAGCAGTATTGCCATGACTCTACATTACACAATTTGAATGTATTCAAATATTTTGCCTTTTGCCATAGTCCTCTACATTTTGCTATTCATTTTTCTTATTTCATTATGTCCTTTGAATGAATATCTCTATTTTTTTTCATGATTTTATCTTTTATAGTGCAACTGCCTTATGGCTAATTAGTTAGGCTGTGAAAGTGTTTGTAGCTAAGATGTGTACAGTGAAGCTACCTAGAACCTGCACAAAACAGCAATAAATGCAGAGTTCTAAACTAGCAGAAAGGCTGATGTCCGCACATTATAGGTAATTCAGCTGAAATTAGGATTCATTTAACAAAATCCCACTATGTGGAAATAAACATTAAGTAACGTCTACTGGCTGGAAACTGTCATTCATCTCATAGTGGATCATTTGTGTCATGGCTCACACTGGCAGCATGGCCAACAGCTGGCTGGCTTTAACATGTGTCACTCTGATGTACTAGTTTCATCCCCAATATGCTGAACCTTTTGTTTAAAGAATTTGTATTTCAGTTTTTTAAAATTAAAGTTTTCAAACATAAAGGGAGAGAGAGAAGGGGCGCCTGGGTGGCTCATTCGGATAAGTGCCCGACTCATGATTTCAGCTCAGGTCATGATCTCAGAGTCCTGGGATCAAGTCCCGCATCAGGCTCCACGCTCAGCGTGGAGTCTGCTTGGGACTCTCTCTCTCTCTCTCTTCCCTCTAAAATAAATAAATAAGTCTTAAAAAAAAGAAAACAGAAGTGTAATTAACAACCTTCCCAATTTAATAGTTAACAACATTATGCCATACTTTTTATGCTCCATTTATCTTTTTCCTTTCTTCTGTTATAGAATTTTAAAACAGATCCCTCACATCAGATCATTTTGACTCTAAATACTTCCATATGTAGCTCTGTAAAATAAGGACTTCAAAAAACTACATTTATTCCATCATACCATATAATGAGTTCACAGTCAAATTTTCCTGATGTCTCAAAAATTTGTCTTCAGTTGGCTTGTATTAGTCAGGCTGAAATAAGATTTACTGATGGTGTTGGACTATGATTGTTACTTAGTACCTTAAATCTAAAAAGGGGCTCCCATACCCTCATTTTCATTTTCTTGGCTCACTGAGGGAATCACAGCAATAAACTCAGGATGCTCCACATTCTGAATTAGCGTGTGGGTTTCTCATGGTGGCATTTATATATCTTTTAACCTCTGTATGTCTTTTAAGCAGAAAGTTAGAGCTAGAAGCTTTCAGGTCAAACTTTTGTGGTTAGAATACTTTATGGTGTTGTGTACTTTACATCGTGTCATATTGTAACTTTTACAGTTGTTACAATCAGTCAGCCAATTCAAGTGATGGCAGTCTGGTCTTTCCATATTTTCAAGTTCACTATCAACCTCTCTCCTAATGCACACTGTAATCGCCTGGGATGGGGGTGGTTGTAGAGCTTAGAAACTATTGCTGACTGAGTCCCACGCCCAGGAATTCCAATTCAATCAGCCTAAGCTGTGGTCTGAATATTAGGAATTTAAAAACTCCCAAGGTGGTTCTAATGTGCAACCAGGATCGAAAATACAGAGGTTTCTGCATACACTGACAATTTTTGCTTGAGTCATTTATTTCATTAGAGGATGCAAATTGGTGATTTTTCTAATTTTATTGTTCTTCCTACATTTATCAGCAGAAATTCCTTTGGTATATTTTAGTTATCTTAAAATAGCTATTAATGGCCAGGGTTATTTGGTTATCCTAAAATATAATCTGTACAGGACTGGCAGGATAAACTTTTAATTCTTTTCTTTAATTACCACTAATTAAATTAATTTACTTATGAGTAGGTAGTATTCTCAGACTGCAGTGTGGGATCACGTGGTATCTTCAAAGACCGTTGATGCCTGGTTCAGGCCCCAGACTTGAACAGCTCCACAGGTGATTTGAATGTACGGCAAAGATGGGAACCTCTGGAATGAGGTATTGGTACTTGAATTACCTCCAATGGCAAAAAAAAAAGTTTGTTTTTTGCTTGTTCTGGTAGTGGTTGTTGCATTTTTGTTGACAGAAAAATGTATATGATCATTTTGATCCAGATATGAAAAGAAAAGAAAGACAGGAATTTTATTAAATTCCAATTTCAGGTCGATCCCCAACTTCCATAAGAACTAATCAAATGAAAGAATCGTCAGTGTATGCTGGTCCCCGCGTAATGTTCTGATTTAACGAATATTTAAGAAGCCTTCATGGAGTATCCTTTATTTCACCAAAAGCAGAAACTTCTGGGAGTGAGGCTGCCATGGATCTCCCCTGGGGGAGATATATAGCATGAAGAAAAAAATGGGAGGACCACTTGCACCTGCATAAACAAACATTTTCACAAGATTTCTTATACCCGTTTGTTCCCCTAGAAACCCATTTCTTTTTCCCTACAGAAGCCTTTTCTGCCCACTTCCTCTACTCCATTAAGTTAGGTAGTAACTCCTAACTTTAGCCATTTAGGTAAACTACTTTTGTGAACTCCTATGTGTATATGAATACTTCGGGATTACTTTTCTATTAATTTAACTGTTGTCAGTTAAATTCACTGCCCCTCCACCCCAGTCATTTAACCTAAGAAGGCGGAGGAAAAGTCTCACCCCCTCCTACAAATTATTATGCATTTTTGATGGGCAATTTGACAATATTTGCCCAAAAAGCCCCCGTATATACCCTTGCCCAGGCAGTTCCACTTAAAAAAATGTAATCGACAAAGACACTCAGACAGATGTACAGAGAAAACTTTTACCATGGTTTGTCAAAGGAAAAAATTGGGGAAAAATCAAATATTTACCAGTTAGGGACCGCTTACATAAATTTTCTAAACCATGGGTACTTAGCCATTTAAAAAGAGGCAGATCTTCATATACTGATACAGAAACACATGCTTGGTTTTTACTATGCTGTTAAGGAAAAAACCCAAGTCATAGGATAATGTATAATATAGCCTCATTGAATTAAAAACAAAACAAACCCAAAGGGGTGTGTGTGTGGGGGGGGCTTAGTCATGAAACATTAAAAAGTTAAGAGAACATTTATAGTGGTGATTTAGGAAGCGACCTCACTGTAGCTGTGGTAAGAAGACTATCATGACTGTGTGGCTCAGAAGGCCTGAAATAATAAGGGAGGAAAAACTTGGCCGGTTTTCGTATCCTCCTGTTACTTAGAAGAGAAATAGGAAGGAATGAATGTATGATGAAATTTGTCATTTATACAATTTACAGCCACAATAAATCATAACATCCAAAATCCTCAATAAAATAATGGTCCTTTATACATGATTGCTAATCTAATATCCTATTTATGAACATGTATAATATAGATTCCTCTTCTATCGCCTTTATAAATCCGGTACATTTCTACTGAGGCATAAAGTGTTCCCATTTAAGTTTGCGTCTTATCTCATGATATGCTGATGCTTCTTTGTGTTGTAAATTACTTGCTCCAGATGGAGGAAAAAAGAAAGATAAATTGACTTAGGGCTAGTCTCTCATTTATCTTTTATCTTCTATCTTCAGTATTTATGGTTTTTTTTTTTTTTAACCCACCATAGTGGAAGAAAGTTGTGCCCATTCATTTTAGGAACAAAATGCAAAACCTAATCCCTATAAAGTCTTAAATTTTGTAGTATACACAAACTACTACTCTCAGTACATACCACACGATAATGATTTAAATGGACAGTATGTGAAAATTGTGGCACTCCAGTACATATTCCACAGTAAACGGATGTGGCACTGTGAAGTTAAATCATCTTCTCAGTTTAAAATTTCTGTTTTATCATAATCTTTTTCATTCCCTTTCATATTTATTACCAAACATCAACTACCTCAACTCTATGAGGTCATTAATATTTTCTCTCCTACTCATTACTTATTGTAAAAGACTGATTCAAGTCTCTTTACCCTTTAATGCCTTCTAGGTCAACCAGAAATTCCCCTTACTTTCATTCTCCTGTGTCCTTTGCTAAACTTGTTGCTTTCGGAAAGACTAATCTTTTGGCTTCTTTACTTTCTTAGGAGTAGTAATTCCCAATCAGTTATTTAACATACACTAATATCTGCTCTTATGACTATTTCTCAAGTGCAAGTGAACCTGATTCTTTGGCCTGTCGGAACAGACGGTGCACTGAGGTTCAGAAGAAGTCTCCTTCTCTTAATCTGCAGGGAAGGGGGGGTCGGGGAGGCGGTGAGGAGGGAAGGATAGGCTTCTCCTGCTGACGCCATGCTGCTCCCCGCTCCTCATTTTACACATAAGTACTAAAACTGGAAGCTGCCTAGACTATAGTAATTTTTTTTCCTG
The DNA here is from genome assembly GCF_964656455.1 of Halichoerus grypus. NCBI lineage: Eukaryota > Metazoa > Chordata > Mammalia > Carnivora > Phocidae > Halichoerus > Halichoerus grypus. The sequence continues at coordinate 122,784,598 of NC_135715.1, read as the reverse complement.
GAACAGAAAAACTGTGAAATTGCGACGTGTGGCACAATTCACTTTGCAGGATGTGGCTGGAGGATTTAAGTAACAACCAATGAACACTTTGACAAAAGGACTCAATTTACGGTTTCAACAGCTTCTGTCTGGTAGGTAACACACACTACGTATGGTGGTGTGTTTTGTTTTGTTTTTTTGTGTGTGTGAGTAAATTGGTGTGCTTTTTTAAAAACGAGAAGTAAGCCAGAGGTCTTTTTTTCTTTTCTTTAAAAGCTACTCTGCATAATATTTTCCATCATAAAGAATTATAATTACATGTGCATATATTTGCATCTCACTTTCTTCAGGCCTTTACCTATTATTCTATTATACAGTTTCATGATTATAGTGTTTATCTTCTATTTTACTGTCTGTGTCCTCAAATGCTACCTCAAATTTTGGCAGAACATAAGAGACTGTACAAATACATAAATTTTTAAGAGGTACAAAGATGTGAATGATGGAAAAATGGAACACTAATAAAAGAGAAAACAGGAAGGAACACTAAGACAACACTCCTTCCTCACTCTTTTTTTAGCAGAACATACATAAAAAAACACAAAAATGCAAGGTTATAAGAGATGCAAGACTAGGGAAGAAACTAAGCCAAAACAGAAAATGATAAACTCCCTTTACAAAAGACAAAAGGATGCGCATTTTATGTTTTTAGAGATTAGATATGTAATGCTGGTAAGCTAGAAAATACAGAACAATGAAGAGAGGGAGAACAGTAAAGCAAGATAACAATAAAGTATAAATGCTTCTGGGGAAGCTTCTCCTCAAGATTCCTTCTCAACCAGCCTGAGGACACAGAAATGTTTTGTAGAGTGGACGGTTATTCCTCATGCTTTGGGAAGTCATCTCTTTGAGCACCAAACTTAAAAAGCTTTGGCTTTTTTTACTTTCCAACAGCCTACTAACCCTAATACAAAAACCAACCAAACGACTGAGGGACCTAAACGACCAACCAACCAACTCAAGCAAATGCGCAAACGGATTCTGAACTGAATCATAAAGCAATGGAAATCTTTTCTGCCTAGGGCATCCTGAGCTCTTCCTTAGAAAATGACTCTGCTCTGAGTTAGCTATTTAAAACAAAATTCAGCAGCTGGTCTCCGTTTCTGGCATTTCAACAGAATGTACCATCCTGAAAATACCTGAGCAAGCAAGGATCTCTCCCAGGTAGTGATCAAACCACTGCCCTGCTAACAATTCACGTGACTGCTCAAAAACTTTTGAAGTGCCAAGCTTTTCAAGTCAAATTTGTAATATATATATAAAGGTAGAGAAATTGTCTGCAGGAAAACTTCAAAATATTAAAGAAAAATGAGGAACAATAAGAGACTTTCAATCCTAAATCTTTTCATGTAATCCTTTCTTATTTAAGAAACCAAGAAAATTGAATAAAGATGTTACTTTTGTCAAGATCTAGCTAAACACGGAGGAGACTGAAAGACCTTTTAAATATATATATATATATATATATATATATATATATATATATATATTTTACTTTTAAGCCACCCCTGCCCCTTATTCTGGGCAGGACTGCCAAATTCTAAAAATGAGATGATTTTTATATACTATGTTTAGTATCTCTGCATGCAATGTGGTAAAGAGAAGATAACAGTTAAAACTTTACAGAAAAGTAGCAGCAAAACTGCCATTTTATGCCATTATTTATTTACAATCAAACCTCTAAAGACATCTATAACTACTTAGAAAAAGAAACCTGAAACAAATCAGATTTTACTCTTTTATGCATACAACCAAATTTCAATTTTCTACCTTTATCTTTGTAGCTTATTGCCATAGTTACAACTTAAATGTCTTAAGTATGGCTTGAAAGTAGGCAAATTTAAGAAAGCACACAAGTAACATGAATACAGTTAAAATAATAGAAAGTTGAGTAAACAGTAGTTGTGATTGCAGTGGTTGAAGATTAATGCACTCCTCTTCCCTCAAAAGAAAAATAGGGTAAGTAAATGTAACACCTGCCAGGTATGAACAGGAGTTTGGGTTAAGAGTGTATTCCAACAAAAGTAAGGGATGAAACAGTTATATTAGGTGTGATTTACAAATGTAGCTGTGGTGAAGACAGATGAATTACTGGAGTTGTATTAAGTTGTATTGTAAATACCTAACACTAAGGTATTTAGGGAGCTACTTGGACAATATACACAGACACACATACATAATATTTTATCTATATTTAACTCATTAGTAAATCATGAAGGTGGTGGTCAAATGACTGAAGCTTATGAGTAAAAGTACCAGAGGGGAGGGAAGGGGAGGGGAGGCAGAAAGGACATCAAGGGCCCAGAGATCTCATTCTCTATTATGTGTCCTTCCTGATCTAAGTTCATTCTCTCTGTATGCAAATCAACACAATTATACCCTGTGCCTGGCTGGCTTTAGGTAGTGATAAACCACCACTTGCCTGTTTCAGCTCAGCTCAGCCAGATGTTCTCCAGCTCGGCTCTAGGCAGCACTTCTGGCTTGGCTTTATCTTCTTCCTGGTTCCAGCTAATGCTGGAAATCTCCCCCTGCCCCACCTCCCATCAGTGCTCCAGTTTAAAAACAAAACCACCTAACCCATTGTCCCCTCAGTCCTAGAAATGGTAGCAGCTGTGGGTATGATCAGTCTCTTGTGTGTTTCAGATGCTGTTTAATTCTCCCAAACCTTGCAATCCGCACCTGAACCATAACCTCCCATATCAAATCCCTCATATGGAATTACCTGGCATGGGCTGGGTGTTCCCCACTTGACTGATACAGCTATCAGGCTTGGGCTTAAAGAGTTCTCACCTATCAAACAACCACTCCAACAGAAAAGGGCAATATATAGGAGATTTTAATATTTTGTAGGTAGAAAGAAATATAAATGATGATGTCAAATGAGGAAATACAAGAGGATCAACGTTACATACCTAAAGGGAGGGAGAAATAATATAGTCTTTTCAGGAAAGCAACTTGGTTACACATAACAAGAGTCTTAAAAATGTTCATATACTCTAAATAATACTTTATTTCCTAAAAGTCAGCCTAAGGTAAGTCAAAAGTACAGATATAATTTTATATACAGGGATATTTACCACAATGTCATTTATAATAGTAAAAAATTAGAAACAACCCGAATGTCCAGAAATAGGGACTATCAGTAAATATGGTATATACCTGTAGTTTTCCTTTATAGCTCCCCCCCCACCACCAAATTTTGAGCGTATAGAGTTACATACCTCCACTAGACTTGAAGCACTTAAGAGGACAAGGATATTGTTTTAAACTTTGACAACTATGTGCTAGAGAACCGTTTAAGGCTCTCAAGAAATATTTCTGGAATAAATTAATGATGCACTATTAAAGATAAACTTACAGAATAATTTTATATTAAGTGGTAAATTTTTGCCACAACCAAGTACCAAATGACTACTGTGTGCTTTGCATTTTTCTTTAAATTTTTCAAATCACTTTTTAATTAGTTTATAGTTCTGGTATTTCTCCTGAGGAATATTTCAATCAGGTGACTTTTTGTTCAGAGGATTTTCAGTGGTTCCCCATGACCTGCAGGAGAGTTCAATTTAGAGTTGTATTTACAGATCTCTATAATTTGACCCAATGTGGCTATCTAGACTTTGCGCATTTTACCATCTCTCAAACCAGTTTTAAATGTTCGGATGTGACATTTCTGTCTCTTGCTGTGCAGTAACAAAGCGCTCTCCAGAGCCTGGCCACCCGTCAGTCTCTAGGCTCCAGTACCATTTTCTCTGCAAAGCTATCTCAGAAGGAGGTTGTCCATTTACAACAGTGTTTTCCACATAATATATTTCTGGCATCTAACCGCATATTATTTCATGACATGATTTTCCTTATATTAAACTACTGCTATGAGACTTATTGCTAAGTAGCTCCTCATATGTCTTTGGTCTGAATAAACACTACAATTCTTGGGAACAGCTTCTTTATAAAACAGCAGAGTGCCTTGTATGCACTATGAATAACCCTGGTAACAGGTTCTGGTAAACTCAGATACCAGGCATTTGGTGATTTTTGAGTTTTAATCAAGTTCAAAGCTCATTTAAAAATTGCCAAAGTATTTAGATTTCAAGGCCCATTCTACCATTTAAATATTGATGACATTGTCCTCTACATTGTAAGCGCCATGGGAAGTGCAGGATCGTGTATGTTGTGCCCATCACTGTGTAACCAGTGATGTGTACAGTACTGGGTCCATGGTGTAGGTGCTCAACAAACACTAATGAATGAACATCTACTATGAAGACATCAAATATTTGTGAAAGGGGCTTTACACCTTCCTTAATGTAATTCATCCTTTATATGAAATGAATTTGGGGTAAATAGATAAGGAGATTACATCAGAAGCTTCTGGACTGTATTAGAAGCTACCATATATGTTTTACATCTGGGTACATAAAGAATATGAACGTTTAAGGCAACTCTTCCCTTGAGTGTAGGAAACACTATGAAAGGAAAGACCTTGATTTATATAAATGATTAGCCAACTTCCCCAGGTGATGCAGTAACTTTTGTGAGGGCATTACTGTACTTTCTTATGATAGAAAAGAAAATACTTAGATAATATATGTTGATATTAAAAGTGTCCAGTGATTATAACACTGATATGTTGATGTCCAATGCTTTAATTTTCTTTATAGCTGACATATACAAACCTACTTCACAATGTTCAAAACAATCAAGTAAATTAAGAACTACTTCAAAGCAAAGTAGTTCAATATTGTCACTAGTAAAGGCTCTGCTTGGCTTATTTCACCAAGAGGCAGTAAATTGAGAAAGCAGGCTATGAAACTGTTCTTGTTGTGTGTGTAAGACATAATAAAGATTTTTTTATATGATAAAAACTCATACCTGTTGATCTCCAAGGAAATGACTTCTCAGTTGAGCTAGAGAAAAGGGGGGAAAAAAAAGGGACATTTACTTCCTTTGTCATAAAATTTAACTGTGGGCCTATTTTGCACATCAACATTTAATTTTCACATTGCATTACATAAAATTATAAAAATCTCAGAATTTAAAGCTACTCTTCTAAGTGAATTTTTAGACACTATTTAACCTTCCATATCAGTTTGAGACAAAACTGTATTTCTACTAGAAAATTAAGGCAAATTATAAAGTGACATAAGATTCCCCTTGGATAAGACAAATAAAATAGCATAACTATATATGATATTCATGGTACTTATGATGTATTATGTTGCTTTTTGTGATAATTAATATGAAAACTACATACACATTAAAAAGAACATCTACATTATACACAAAGTACTTATATATGTATGCACTGAACACAACACGTTAAAAAGGACCCAAAAGGCTGTTAAGAACTTCATTCATTTTAGTTATTTTCAAAAGAAGCCCTAGAAACTATTAATAGACACAAAAGTTAATGGGGTTAGTTTGAACTGAATTTACCTTATAAAACTTAAGTCATATAAACCTTTGAATAAAAAATATAAGATTTGAAAATCCAGGAGAATATTTTAGCTTTACATGTCTCTAACAGAGTTTAATAAATTTAAATTTTAAGAAATTTGTGCATAAAAACATTATCTGTGCCTCCCTGTCCCCCGCCTCACACGCCCCACCCTCCAACTACAGGAAAGCAGGGTGCTAAGGGGACAGTGTGGTAGAACATAGGAACAAGAGAACAAGAGGCTAGATTATCAAACATTTGCTTAATGAAGTACTTCACATAAGTTATCTCCTTTATATTATCCACAACCTTATGAATAGATACATCATCATCCTTATTTTACAGGGAAAGAAACTGGCCAAAGTCTTTGCTGTTAACCAGAACTGCTGAGATCTAAACCCAGGATGGCCTGATTCCAAAGTCAGGGCTTCTCACTACTATATATGGCAGAATGGCTTATGATCCCATTTTTGCATTAAACACGTACACATACACACATACAATATGCCTAGAAAGAAGTCTGGAAAAATAAAAACCAAAGTGTTAACAGTTATTTCTGTGGGGTATAACTAAAAGTTTTTTTCTTTTCCTTCTTAAACATTTGTACTTTTTTGAAATCAGAAAAAAAGTACATATTGGCAGATTTTTAGAGTGTTTTAAATTTAAGTAAAAGGTGTATGACTTTGGGCTTAAGGAAACACTATAAAATAAAGGACTTGGAACAGAGAAGGGAAAATGCTTTGAGTGCTATAAGTTCTACGATTTTAAGTTCTTGTTACCCCCTGATATTTTCCCAGTTCATTAAGTGGTTAATGAAACTCCAGATTCTGTAAGAACTCCCTAAACTTCAGCTTTGTGCCTGAGTGAACTGCCTAGTTCAAGGCAGGACCTTGAACTAGCTGCAAGCAGGGGGGCAGGCTCCTGGTGAATGGAGTCAATCAGTTAATGCAAATTTTTAGCACTCTGCTGATGTTCCTTTATCTGAGGCACTCCTGATTTCAGAAGGGACTGATGGGACAGGAAAAGATGCCAACTTGGTCAAATATCAGTAAGGGCACATTTGTCGTCTTGCTCTTGAGGGTGGGTTATCATATTCTGCAACTCCAAAAGTGGTTCCCTACACTGAATCAACTTCTCTTGAATCTGTTTTTATTTCATTCTATCATCTAAATTAGTTTTCTAAATACTGAGGTTGATATTACCCAACTGTGATCCTATCAAAATGTTCATCTGGTCTGCCAATATTAAAATATGTGATAAATTAAACTGCCATCTAGAAATGTTTAATATACCTCAAGTTTCGTGGGAATATCATGAAAATTATCTTCTGAGTTTGAAACTTACATAAACTTTAATGAAATACCTTTACAAGATTTTTTGTTCTCATAATTATAGATCACAGGATATAATTCATGTTAATTGCTCAAACTGGGCAAAGGTTGTGGCTATTTTGCTCACCTTTTTAAGTCAAGTGCCTGCCATACTGCCTCACACATAGCAGATGCTTAATATATGTTGTTGCAACAAACTGTAGAAGTAATAGAGTTGTTTTTTTTTTTTACATTTTTAAAAAAGATTTTTTAAATTTATTATTTATTTATTTGAGAGACAGAGAGAAAGAGCAAGAGCGGGATAGAGGGGCAGAGGAAGAGGGACAAGCAGACTCCCTGCTAAGCAGGGCTACATCCCAGGACCCTGAGATCAAGACCTGAGCTGCAGGCAGACACTTAACTGACTGAGCGACCCAGGCACCCGTAATAGAGTTCTTAATTGTTCTGAATGGTCAGGTATATATAAAATACCAGTTATTACTTTGCTCAAGCAGGTCAACTTATTCTCCTCCATTCTAGGCAGGAAATTCCAGTAGCCTCAATTAGGTTGCATTTTTATTGCCGATAAGGCCTTTAAGGTCATCAAAATACATATGATCTCACTGATATGTGGAATTTAAGAAACAAAACAGAGGATCATAGGGGAAGAGAGGAGAAAACAAAACAAGACGAAATCAGAGAGGGAGACAAACCATAAGAGACTCTTAATCATAGGAAACGAACTGAGGGTTGCTGGAGGGGAGGGGGTGAGGGGAAGGGGTAGTTGGGTGATGGACATTAAGGAGGGCACGTGATGTAATGAGCACTAGGCATTATACAAGATTGATGAATCATGACTTCTACCTCTGAAACTAATAATACATTATATGTTAATTATTTGAATTTAAATAAAAAAATAAGCCATTCCTAGATGAAGGCAATGGAAACCGCAGTTAATATTTTTCGCTACTCTATTTTAGGTAAAAGGTAAAAAATCATCAGGAAAATAAGCTAATATTAGGATTAAAAATAAGCAAAAAGTTCCACGGTATTTTTTGAAGACTATATATTCAGCCCAATTACTTCACACTAATCTTATAAGTTCTGTGTTATAACTGGTCAAGACATGTTATTCAGAACAGTCTATTTTCTTTTGAAGCACTCATTTTAAATGATTCTTAAATTGTTCACTACTCTGGGATTTGGGGGATTAGACAATAAATATGTGCAATTTTGAAATGCTGTTATGTCACTGAATGTAACCTGCTTTTATCAGAACAATTAGAGGCAGCTCCATACTAGAAACAGGCTTATGCTCGCCTTCTTCCCTTCCTCTCTCCAACCCTCTAATCCTAGAAACATTTCCCCAACTTTTATTGACTGTCTACAATGTGTCTATAGGCACTATGCCCACAAATGATTCCATCCCATTCCCTTTCACTTCTTATCTGGAGATGCCAAGTAGCTTGTGTTCTAGGAGCTTTCGCTGGAATGTAAAACACATTTTAAAATACAAGAACTGAATCACCCACCATAACTTCATTTCAGTAGAAAGATGCATTCACAATTTCTAATGACTTAATTATCAACAACCTTCTAGAATGAAATCCATTCATAAGTTTGGGACTGTCTAGTCATACAGTGAACAACAATTAAAAGCAAGTTCATCAGCAAATTAATATATTAATGCGAACAATATTAGTTTTTTTTTTTTTTTAAGATTTTTTATTTATTTATTTGAGAGAGAGAGAGAATGAGAGACAGAGAGCATGAGAGGGAAGAGGGTCAGAGGGAGAAGCAGACTCCCTGCCGAGCAGGGAGCCCGATGCGGGACTCGATCCTGGGACTCCAGGATCATGACCTGAGCCGAAGGCAGTCGCTTAACCAACTGAGCCACCCAGGCGCCCGCGAACAATATTAGTTTTAAAGAAGACACCATACCTTCATCACAATGTTACATAAATATTTGTAGTAAACCACTGTAAAATTCCACACTTCTGAAATTAAAGGTTTTATTTTTCATCTCACACATAAATGGAGGCAAAAATATGTTTGCTAGACACGTATGGCTGTGCAGTGTCTTCAAAACCCTTGTTTTGGGACTGTCCCACAAGGCAGAGAACGCGCCTGCTCACACTCCTCTATGGGGAGGGCGGGCCAGCGAGTGAGGGTCTGTAGGAAGCCACGCGAGGGGGTGGCAGTGGTATAGCGGGGGGCATCTGCAGCGGACCCAGCAGTGGCAGTGGGCACTGTTCCTGGACACGCTCACTCAGAATCAGGTTCTCTGGCCTTCCTAGAGATTCCACCAAGATGATACCAAAAAGCTTTTAGTAAGTTCCTGTGGTGCTTACACAAGCCAGAAAGGATTCCATTTGCAACCAAAAGCCCTGACTGATGTTATCATCAAACCAAGTGTTATGACTGAAAACAAATACAAACAGGCCCTCTGAAAAGAGCCCAAACCTCAGTCTTTAACTCTAGAGCTGTACTTCCAAGTGCAGACTGGATATAACACACTTTGTATTCAACATAATGAAACTCTTTCCCCCGCAAACCAACTCCCAGGTAATCATGACCACCTAGTCACTCAAACTGAAGAACATGGAATCATTTTATTGTTTTCCACCCACCAGTGTGGCAAGCTCCATGATGGCAGCAAAGTCGGCCTCATTCACAGCTGTACCTCCAGAAACTAAGGCAGTACCTGGCCCACGGCAGTCACTTAAAACATACACCTTTTGAATTCATCCCTACTACCACACAGTTCAGGCCTTCATCTTCTCAGTGTCTTTTTGGCTGGATCATCCTTTTAGACTCTCCTAACTTGTTTTCCTGGCTTTGATTTCTCACCCTTTCAGGCTCTCTTTCCTGCTGTCGCTACAGTGATTTTTCAAACCTCTGGATCTGACATCATTCTCGTGATGCTAATGCGTAAGAGATCCACAGAGGATACAATTCAAACATCTTAGTATGCCCAGGCAGCCCTCTGCCACCCGGTTCCTTCTAGTCTGCCCTTTTCCACACAAACCTACACTCTAGGCACTTCTAATTACTTGCAGTTCCCTCACATGCCATGTTGCTTCAGGCTGCCAATGTTATTTGGGGATAGAATCTGTAGAAACAGTCTGGAAACTCTTTCCGAATTACACAAATTCTAGAATGGCATATGCAGGTACCCTGTTACAATATTTATGTTATATACCCATGAAATTGAACACTCCAATATTACATTCACTCTGTATCACTTGGGAATAATTTTGAAAAATGGTCTACTTAAGTCTGTCCCCAATTTCCTTCCGATTTACTGTGTCTGATGTGGGCTAGCTTGCGTTAGTGGGCACTATAGGTAAGCGGTAGCGGAGGGGGCAGTGGAGAGTTTGATGAAGCCACGTGGTAATGTTACTCTCTCCTTTCCCTCTTTCTCCTAGACCTAGGTGGGGTTCTTTCTATTAGTAGTAGGTGCAGGCTACTACCATTACTCTCCTACAAGACAAACTGAATTGAACAGAACCCAAGAGTTATTTCTCTGTTGAAAAGAAAACCAGGCCACAGCCTGAGACTAGAACATAGTCAAATTGTAAAACTTAACTGCTTTGTTTTATTGGAAAAAAAAAAAAAATCTCTGTATTAACAGTGAAGGGAACCATCAACAAAACAAAACGGCAGCCTACTGAAAGTAAGGAGATATCTGCAAGTGATATGTATCTGCTAAGAGGTTAATATGCAAAATATAGAGAGAACATACACAACTCAACTCCAAAAACCTCCCAAATAATCTGATTAAAAATGGGCAGAGAACCTGAATAGACATTTTTCCAAAGAAGACATACAGATGGCCAACAGACATGTGAAAAGATGTTCAACATCACTAGTCATCAGGGAAATGCAAAATAAAACCACAATCAGATATCACCCTCCATCTACCAGAATGGCTAGAATAAAAAAAAAGACAAGAAATAACAAGTGTTGGTGAAGATGTGGAGAAGTAACCCTCATGAACTGTTGGTGGGAATGTAAATTGGTATAGCCATTGTGGAAAACAGGATGGAGGTTCCTCAAAAAATGAATAGAACATACATATGACTCAGTAATTCCACTCCTGGATATTTACCCAAAGAAAATGAAAACACTAATTTGAAAACATATATGTACCCCTATATTTACTGCAGCATTATTTACAATAGTCAAATTATGAAAGTAGCCCAAGTACCCACCGAGAGATGAATGGATAAAGAAAATGTGGTGTATATACATATATATACCAAAGGAATATTACTCAGCCATAAGAAAAAAAGAAGAGAGAGAGCTTAACATTTGTGACAACATGGATGGACCTAGAGAGTATTATGCTAAGTGAAATAAGTCTGAGAAAGACAAATACCATATGATTTCACTTATATGTGGAATCTAAAAAAACAAAACAGAAACAAACAAAAAGCAGAAACAGACCCATAAATTTGAAGAACAAACTGATGGTTGCCAGAGGGGATGGTGGTGGGGGATTGGCAAAATGGGAGAAGGGGAATAGAAAAAAAAAATCACTGCATTAAGAAATTTTATATGCACACGTACATATATGTGTATATAGAGAACCCTCATTAATAGTTCAAAAATTAAGCATAGTCACCAAACTATGACCAACTTCTTGAGGGTAAAGATCGTGTCTTAATTCTGTGTTTATCAACTAGCATTGAGTAGGATGATAAATAATTGATAGCTGATCTTAATCTTAACTCTTTGTTCTTTTCAAGGTAATTCTTATGTAAATTTTAGAAACTGTTTCATTCTATGGAGTCAGATTCCCTCCCCCCCGCTTGATTTGGCTCTTTCTGTATCTTAAAGAGGTTTATTGTACATATATCATGAATCCAATTATTAAAATATTTGCTGATTATCTACTGAGTGCCAGACATTATTAGAGGCTTGGTTGTAATAGTGAGAAGACACAAAGTCCATGTCTTCCAGTGCTTCCAACTGTCTTATAAATACTCATTACAGTACTTATGTGACACCCCCATTGGATCACATGCCCAAAGGCAAGAAGGTGTTAAGAAACTTTTGCGAGGCTGTTCTTAAAGCCAGAAACCTTAAGAGAGGACTCTGATGAGCCCAGCAGTGTTTGATGGAAGAAACATTCACATATCTATAACAACCCAAAGTGTGAAACATTTGTCTTAAAACAAAAAAGATCTAGCTCTCCTTCTACTCATGTATCAAGAGGCAGTAAGTTAGTATTGGGACCACTCAGGTAGAAATTTGAACACGAAATCTCCAGTGGCAGAGATACGCTGCAGTGGGAAATGTATTGCCATATTCTAGAGTTCACTTCAATTCCCACAGCTCAAAAATTGTGAGGGCTGGGAATCAGCCAGTTTGGGATACCACCAACATAATATTCGACATATTCAAGTAAAACGAACATCTTTCCCCTTTGTGTTATGACAATGTCTTCAAATGGTTGCTTAAACCATCCCAATTTAGGAGCATTACATGATCTATTTATTTCACTATTACAACATATTCTTTCACAATGTTTTTAAAACGATTCTTAGGTGATCTTCCTTTACTGAACAGAGGTAATTAACAGATGAACACTCATTAATCATATGTTCATTAACTATTTTTACTATTAGTTTTACTATTTTGAGTTCTGACAGGAAGTTCTGAGTTCCATACAAAAAGTTCTGTATTTCTTTTGCACATCTTAACTCTTCAAGAACTACCATATGTTTACAGATAAAATCTCAGTAGCTCAAATAAATTTCAAACTGCATTTCTCTTTTTCTACCAACTCATTACTTATTTCCAATTTGTGATTTGCTTATTTTAAAAAGTACCTTTCAACTCTTTCACTTATTAGGTAGGCTTTATTATTCTATTAATTGGAGTTATTCTATTAGAAAGTGTGTAAGTCTTTTGGATTCTAAATCCATTGTGAAAACTTCTGGTGACTCTCTATTAGTTTGCTACAATTTCCTTTATAATCCATTGCTCTAATATTTATAAGTCTACTTGTTAACTGATTCTAAGGTCCATTTCTCAGTTAAAAAGAAAAATGGTTTATTTGGGTTTTTATTTTTTGGCAATGAATTCATATTGCAATTACTTAGCACCTTGTTATCCTCTAGGCATTACAGATTGCTTTTTAATGAAATGCATCATAATCTTCTTAGATATGGACTCTGGGCTCCAGAATTCCCAGGTCACTCCATATTTCCTATTATGCACCTAGGATTTTCTACCCCAGGATTTCTACCCCAGGAATCTGGCAAAATAACTACTAATGATTGCTAAGTTTTAGTCTCTACTTGGAAGTGTTACAAGATAAATTTAAAACAAACTCCCTTAAATGAGTAACCATTCTGTTGAACACAAATTTCTATATCTTCATTAATTTTAATTAAATCTTCAATTATGATATGGAGATAATACCATAGCATACTTTTAAAAAAGATTTATTTGAGAGAGAGAGGGAGGGCATGTGTGTGCACATGAGAGTATGTGAGTGGTGAGGGAGGGGCAGAGAGAGGGAGAGAGAGAATCTCATGCAGACTCCCTGCTGAGTGCAGAGCCCACCACAGGGCTCATCTTAGGATCCTGAGAGCATGACCTGAGCCAAAATCAAGAGTTAGCCACTTAACTGACTGAGCCACCCAGGCACCCTAAATATCATAACATACTTTAAATCTTTTTTATTTCTATTTAGTATTGCTTTGACAACCCTTTTAATTAGTACATTTAAAATTTTGCTCTGTTTCTCTTAATGCATTTACAAAATATTCTACTAGTGTCTTGTGAGTTCTTAGCTAGGTAGAGCTCATTCTGTGCTTTAGCTGTCTTGAGTGCTCTTGAATGCTTGAGAATGCTACTTCTTGAATATCATGTCTGTGGAAGTTTCAAGTCCTTTTTTTTTTAAGATTTTATTTGGGGCGACTGGGTGGCTTAGTCGTTAAGCATCTGCCTTTGGCTCAGGTCATGATCCCAGGGTCCTGGGATCGAGCCCCGCATTGGGCTCCCTGCATCGGTCTCCCTGCTCGGTGGGAAGCCTGCTTCTCCCTCTCCCACTCCCCCTGCTTGTGTTCCCTCTCTCGCTGTGTCTCTGTCAAATAAATAAATAAAATCTTTATGTTATTTATTTATTTGAGAGAAAGAGAGAGAGCAAGAGAGAGAGAGAGCACGAGCAGGGGGAGTGACAGAGGGAGAGGCAGACTCCCTGCTGAGCAAGGAGCCTGACACAGGACCCCAGGATCATGACCTGAGCTGAAGGCAGATGCTTAACCAACTAAGCCACCCAGGCACCTGGAAGTCCCAAATCTTAAAAACAGTCACCATGCAAATGGGTCAAATTTCTCCTCACGCTGACCCTCAACAAGAATGTCCTCAAGTTTATTTTATACTCATAATTAGCAGGGTGAAAAGTGGGGTCTAGAAGACTGAGATGGAATCAAGAACTCTCTAATGCTATAAGCCAGCTTCTGATGTTCCAAGAACTCATACCACCTACTAACAGGTAACTGATAGTTTATAACTAGTTTCATTTTTCCTATGTTTGGAAACAAGGACCTCATGTCTTTCAGTTAGATAATAATTAACTAGGAAATAGGGGCGCCTGGGTGGCTCAGGAGGTTAAATGTCCCACTCCTGATTTCGGTTCAGGTCATGATCTCGGGGCTGGGTATGGAGCCTGCTTAAGATTCTCTTTCTCCCTCCCTCCTTCCTCTCTAAACAAACAAACAAAAACAAACAAAGGAAACAGATCCTTTACATTAAAGAGACTTACTCTCTTACCACCAGAAAAACTAGAGCAGTTAGACAAAATTAAACAATATATTATGATTATTCTGCCCAAGACAGGTGTGGATAGCTCTTCATTCTTCCACTAGGCTATTTCAGTAAGTCAAAGGTAGGAAGGCCAATATGTAGAACAGATAATGAAGGTGAACTGCTTTGCCTGCCTGAAGCAGAGGTGGGGAGTCAGAAGGAAAAAAGCTATTCCCATCTACTACATTATTGTCCTTAAGGCGCTCTGAGGAACCTAGTTTGAGAAATCACTAGCCTATAGACAAGGATATCTTAGCAATAATAGAAAGCAATCCTTCTTGGTATCTAACTACTTTTTAAGAGCCTCTTCCAAATTTATTTATTGTCTGTTCACAATCAATCTCAAGAAAAACAAAAACTCTTCTTTTAAATTTATGATTTTTTCTAGGACCAAGGTTCCTTTCTGTGTTTTTATCATGGTATCAGACCCTGGCCAATTCTCTATTGGATGGAAACTGATTCCTTCTTCCTAAGAGAGGACCACTTGATCTCAGGAGTCAGGAAAAGGGAAACCATGACAACATGCTCGTAATGGTAGTTTATTACTGTTTTTGTGGTTATGGCTCTGAAATGCCCCTGAAATGGTATACACCCATAATTTGGACTAAGCAAGGCATAACAAGTAAAGACAGGCCAAAGGATCTCTCTTCATAATTTTTTATATGATCTGAGGGTGATACTGAGGTTAGAGAAAAGAAAGGGCACTTGATTGAAAAATGATGTCCTTCATGTAGGATGCAGTTGCTCCTGACCCATCAGTACCAGGACACGAGCCCTGAGTCACCTTTTTTGAGAGTGAATGGATTTGGGCTGACCCATCCACAATCAACACCCAGTCACCTGTATGACCAACAGAAAGTGCAAATAAGATGGCCACAGAAGGGCAGGACTGGGTACCTCATGGAATGCGGGAAAGATCTAAGGCTTACAGTCTGACCCATACACTCCCTCTGTGACATTTTACCTGAAAAAAAAATAGCCATACTCTCAGAATGTGCTTTACGATTTTAGTCTTTAAAATACCATGAGTAATTAGGACAGCAAAGTCTTGGTTTCCATTGGCAGTTAGCAAGTTTATAGTAAAATGTATAAACAGCCACTGTCATGAATATTTTTGGTCTCATTATGGGCTCTATTCATTCTCACCCTTATTTTCTTAATTCTTCATTCCACTTTTCCCCATGCTATTCTATCATATTTTGGACTCCTATAATGGCTGTATAAATGAATTCCAGGAAAAGGTAAGATATAAATAAATAATACTCCGACCAGTTTCCTAAAGAGAAAATTATGTATTTAATGCAGAGCAAAAACATTAAAGGAACAGGAAATACTAGTCCTTTTCAGAATTCAAGTAACTTTCATAGGGACTGGAGGTAAACACATTTTAGAAGATGTTAAATATTCTTTGACAAAAGCATTTTGTGTTAGTGCTTTGAATCTATGAATAAAAGATCCAGAAGACCATATGGGAAGGGGAAGTTCAAAAAGGTAGTACTAGAAAAAATGAAACAAACAGTTCCCTCTGGTATCCCCATAAATTATACAGGAAGCATGATTTCTGTTTAAGCCCAGCCCACAACAGGTGTTCTGACCAGTAAAAGTAGAAATCAGAATAGAGGGTTTTCTAACATTTCGGTTGACATTTGAAAGAGTGAAAGCAAGTGAGATGAAAACAGTAAAATGGCAAAATACAACATCAGGCTCTCTTTCCTAAGTATTTTGCCATAACTTAGGGTGCTAGTTAGTTAGGCAAAGGGTCAGCCTTGGAATAGATGGGCTACTGCAAATTGTTTGCATCCATGGTCTAATAACTGCTATTGTCTCCCTCACTTCTATTCTTCCAAAAGCCCTCTGAAGGTAAAAACAAAACAAAACAAATGAAAAACATTTTTAAAGATTTAAAATAAGAAAAAGAGCACACACAAATATACTCTTTCTAGAAATGTGTAAAACAATTTAAATCATATATATACATATATTTATTTATTTATTTATTTATTTATTTAGAGAGCATGTACACAGAGTGAGCAAGAACATGAGCTGGGGGGAGAGGCAGAAGGAGAGGGAGAAGCAGGCTCCCTGCTCAGCAGGGAGCCCAATGTGGGGCTTGATCACAGGACCCTGGGATAATGACACGAGCCAAAGGCAGATGCTTAACTGACTGAGCCACCCAGCCACCCATAAATCTTATATATTTTTTAAAAGAGCTGGCACCGGTAGGGAGTAGGGAAAGGGTCCTGTTTTTCTACTTGCTCTGCATGAGATTGAGCAGAGTGAACATGGGACTAAACTGCAGAGATCTGTAGTAAAATACACTGGCTGGCATCCAAACCCCTTAAAATTTGTCATTATAAATAGCTTTGTTTATGATGTATACAATTTCATTTTTTTACTTTAAAAGATATGTTTAATATGTTTTGAAAAGCCTATGTAAAAATTTACTCAAAAGCAATTTTATCATAAGCTCCAATTTTTTTATTAAACATATACTCCCTTGATTATTTATCCTATTTAGACATTCAAAAGCAAATGATTTATTCACATAAAATTCTTTATACTCATATAAAGATGCTATCACATTTGGCATATGTCTGAAGAACACTATTCACTTTCTTTCTTTCTTTCTTTTTTTTTAAAGATTTTATTTTATTTATTTGACAGAGAGAGAGACAGCTAGAGAGAGAACACAAGCAGGCGGAGTGGGAGAGGGAGAAGCAGGCTCCTGGCTGAGCAGGGAGCCCGATGCGGGGCTCGATCCCAGGACCCTGGGATCATGACCTGAGCCGAAGGCAGACGCTTAACGACTGAGCCACCCAGGCGCCCCTCACTTTCTTTCCATTGATCACCCAATGTAAAGATTTATTTTTAAAATTTTTATAAACAGTAAAGTTTCTTTAATTTCTGAAAAAAAATTCGTTTTCATTGTGTGAAAAGAACAAACATGTTTCTTAAGTTTCTGCTTTGCTTTTTGAAAAAAATGATGTTTCTCACTGTAACAGCATTTTCAGTTCTTAATTCACAGACAAGCACCATAAATAGCTGTTTTAGTGCTGAAGGAGGAATGAATTCACACGTGAGATAAGAGTACAGAGCCAGGATCATCAATAACTGTTCTGGAAAAAAAAATGGACACAAGGATACAGTCAACATTTGGCATAACATATGTAATGTGTCTATGTAGTAAAACTTAGGAAAGTGGTTCTAGAACGCTTTAAAATCTTCTGAAAGCTCTCGTGGATCCCTAATTTGTCACACATCCCCTACCCTAACCTTGTTTCCTTCTCTTCTCTGTTTATCCCCCACACACAAGTGTGAAGGGTTTCCAAACTACCAAACAGGGGAATGAAAAAAAAAAAGCCTATCAGAACAAATGAAAAGGAATGACAATCATGATAATGGATGGTCAGGGTAAAGTCTCTTACAACAGCATTCTGGATACAGAATGGGTGATCCATAAACACTGTTCAGTGGTTGAACAGGTACCTTCCACGGCAAACAGACAGGGCAAGTATTTGGGCAAGACTGTGTTAATTCTTAGCTTTAATGGCCAGCATTTTTCTTTTGAGAGATATGAATGAAAAGAACAAAAATGGGTTGCAACCCCATGAAGAAGGGGTTGATCAGCTTTATCTCCCTTTCACTTCCTCCTCCCATTCATTGCCATAACGAGCCAACATCATTGATGGAAAAGGCAGCATGAAGTGTGTGGAGCACTCCATATAGATTCACAGTCTATGCAATTTAAATAGTCTTTATTCAAACTATTGAAGAGAACATCCACCACTCAGATTTTAAGAAATAGAACCATCCTAATTTTATAAAAATGAAACAAATTTTAACCATAATTTCAGTCAGAAAATAAAGAGCTGAATCACTTAGCACTTAATAAACTTTTTGTTATACAATATTTAAAACACACACGTATATAGTAAAAAAGAAAACAGTATAATAAATCCCTTATGTATTCATTACCCAGCTTCAAAAAAAGGAACATGTAGTCACATTTCATCTATACCTTCACCTACTATTTTCTCCGAATTACTAGATTATTTTGAAGCAAGTCTCAGACATCTTATCACTTCAGTAATAAATACCTGAGATGTACCTATAAATACAGATACTTTAAAAAGACCACATTCACAATAACATTATCCCACCTAAAATATTAAAAGTAAAATTCTTTTTTTAAAAAAAGATTTTATTTATTTATTTGAGAGAGGGAGAGAGAGAGAGAGAGAAGCAGGCTTCCTGCTGAGCAGGGAGCCTGACGTGGGGCTCGATCCCAGTACCGTGGGATCATGACCTGAGCCGAAGACAGATGCTTAACCGAATGGGGCACCCAGGCTCTCCTAAAAGTAAAATTCTTAATATCAACAAATATCTAGTCAGTATTCAAATTCCCTGTTTTGATTTCAAAAACAGTTGGTTTGTCTGAATCTAACCAAATCAAGGTCCACCCGTTATATTTCGTTGCTAGGTCTCTAAACATCTCTTCCTAATGCCTAGTTTCATTCTCCCTCTCTCTTAATTTTTTTTCTCCTGTTTGAAATTATTTCATTTGCCCAACAGACTGGATCTGACGGACGGCATCAGCACACTGTCCTTTAACATGTTCCCTTGGCTTCGTATTTCCTATGACTAGGTATTTATATTTAGATGACTAGCAATTCTGGGGCAAGAATACATCACAAGTGACATCATGTACTCCCACTGCGTCACATCAGGATAATATAATTTCTGACTGTCTCCCATTTTGTAATATTAACATAAGATAGATCGATGGGTTCAGATGCTGTTGATGATTACTGATCTAGATATATTAATTATTTCATTAGCGGGTGCAAAGTTCACCCAAGTTTTAACTTCTAGATTTATGTACTACTTCTGTCAGTCATATAATTTCTACCTTTGTATTTATGTTCATAGAAATACAATACTGTTTCACTCACTATTTTCAAGTAAGTTTTTACTGGGAAGTATTTTATTAATGCCACTGAGAAAACAGATAGAGATCTGTCCTTTGTCCTTCCTAAGCACCTAGGTTCTTGTATCATGGTTGATAATTTCACTTGAATTTTCTCTGTGGCTCAAATAGCCCCACTGATACTGTAACTAAAGGTGGGGGTAGATCAACCGTTAATTGACTTGCTCTGAAGCAGAGACGACACATCACAGGATCCTAGAATAACTGGCTGTTATTTATTCTTTTCCAATAAAAAAAAAAAGTTAAAAGAAACACACACATATACCCTAAAGACATTCCTCCTTGGATTATAAAAGTCTATTAATGCAAACCAAATGTTATATCTAAACTATGTAACAGTGGTTAAAATGTATAATTATTTAATATAAAAATTTTTTAGCTGTGAAAATCTGTAGCCTACAGGCTTTTTTCCTCCTCAGCTTTAGAGTGTTTTTCCCCCTATTTAATAGTGGAGTAACACGACAGGAGAATAGAAAAATCCATGCACCAAACAGATTAGACTGATTTGTTATTAAATAGATTGTGAAGCCTCAGGGAGGATAGCCATAATAACAATTCAGTCACTACAAAGTCTGGCAAACTCGTCGGCTGCCTCCCCTCCCCACCCTGGCAGACACGCCATGTTCAGTTTTAGGACAAGCTGATTAACTGCTGAAATGCACTAATGGATGGCACTCACTTTTCTATTTCCTTTTCCATACATCATTGGTTTAGACCTAGATATAGTAGTAGTTCTCGGAAGGGTTAAAGAAACATCTCATTACTTTCATCAGTCTTTCTGCTCCATGGTCCTTAACCTGCCAAATGGTAATGAGAATGTGAACTTAATACTAACCTCCTTTTATTTCATCACGGAGATTAAAATGAAGATGGAGATTAGATGAAGAAATGGTAAACTTTTCCACCTGAAATAATCAACTTCAGAAAGTACATTAGTGGGAATATGTTTTTCAAGATTGTTTTCTAGAATCTTTAAATTAATATCTACATGACTTCTTTTAACGTGTCTGTGATCAACCAAGAATATAAATGGTAACCATAGCAGTTTCCATAAAGGAGAGACAAAACAGTAGTAGTAGAGATGGGGCTGGTGGCTAGGGGTTTTATAATTGTCCTTGTATGTTAAGCACCATTTTATATAGGCTGTGTCTATTTGGAGTGTAGAGTGGATGTGAGTGGGATGCTTAAGTCTTCTTAAACCATTTATTGACACCCCAGTGGAAAAACCAATAGAATAACACTATCTTTAGGGGACAATATCATCCTAATAATAAATTCAGGTGTACAGTAATAATTAAAACCAAAGCAAACTAAAACACGAAACACCAAAAAGGAAACACTGTTGAACAGTAAAGAAGATAATGGGTATAAAACATCTATTAGCACAGGTGTCTGTTACGGAATACGTGCTCAATGGCTATTGTTCTCTTCCCTATAATATAAAGTATTTTAACCTAAGGAACTGAGAATCAAAGACACCCAGGTAGAGCCTCCTGGGATAGAGCTAGGACAATGTAATCTGATCAACATGGAACTCTTCACAAAATTAAAAATAATAAAATATAAACATACATTTTATGCTGTTACTAAGCATATTTGTCATATTGTTAGTTATACAAAACGGTCCCTTCTGCTAGACTGGAAATTTCCAGGCTTTTACATCTTTGTATCTCTACAATAAAGTAAAGGTATACATATTTACTGAGTGAGTTTAGAGAAGACATCATAAATATTTGCAAAAAAATATCTGTGTAAATGCAAAGTCATGAAATGATATCTGGAAATAGAAAGTAATGTTAGTATCATCTGGGCTCTTACCCTCCCTCAACTGCAGATGTGGATAATGAGGTATCTATTATTATATATCATATAGAGGCTGTATCTTCTATGTACTTGTAATGATACTAAAGGACTTGTATTCTAAAAATAGATTAATATAGTGTACTTTCAGTGCTATGATATACTAAGACCTGTACTATTTTAACATATACATCCCAGAGTTATTTCAGTGCAAAAAAAACTAATGATAGAACCAAAGACAATAAGCCAAATCACTCATTAGAAAAGCGGGCAAAGAGGGGGGAGCCTGGGGGTCTCGGTTGGTTAAGTGTCTAACTCTTGATTTCGACCCAGGTCATGATCTCAGAGTTGTGGGATCGAGCCCCCCACTGGGCTGCACGCTCAGCGTGGAGTCTGCTTGTCCCTCTCCCTCTGCTCCTCTCCCTGCTCTTGCTCTCAAATAAAGAAATAAAGTCTTAAAAAAAAAGAAAAGTGGGCAAAGAATATGAATAGGAAACTCAAATGGATCATAAAGACATGAAAATACTCAATCCCATTAGTCATCAAGAAAATGCAAAGTAAAATGAGATAACATCAGATTGGTACAATTTAAAGAGCCTACCTAATCTTAAATGTTGTCCAAGAAAAAAAAGAGTGAGAGTGAGAGAAAGAAAGACAAAGAGGAGAGACAGACACACATACACCCTGGAACTTTAACACATACTGCTTGAGAGTGTACAAGTGTTGAGATACCTCAGAAAGCAATTCAGGAAGATCTAGAAAAATTGAAAATGTACATTTATTATGACCCAAATATTCTACTTATAATGATGTATTTTCCATAATCTTATATGTGTAAACCAAGAGATAGGTTCAAAAATGTTCAGGGCGCCTGGGTGGCTCAGTTGGTTAAGCGACTGCCTTCGGCTCAGGTCATGATCCTGGAGTCCCTGGATCGAGTCCCGCGTCGGGCTCCCTGCTCGGCAGGGAGTCTGCTTCTCCCTCTGACCCTCCCCCCTCTCATGTGCTCTCTCTCATTCTCTCTCTCTCAAGTAAATAAATAAAATCTTTAAAAAAAAAAAAAATGTTCAGTGTTGCATTATTTATAGTATTGAAAAGTGGAAGGAAAATGTTCTTCAATAAGGAAATGGCCATACAGTTGATCATTCCATGAAATATCTATATAACAGCAGTTAAAAACATAAACTAGATCTACACATACCAACATGGATAGATTCTAAATACTGAGTAGAAAAATACTTAGTGCACAATGATACACACACTATACCATATTGTGTAAGTTAAAAAAGAAACACAAAATATTGGTCAAGGATGTATAATGATATAAAAGCACACAAAGTAAACTGGAAGACTATATACTTGTGGTTAGCTATCGGGAAGAGAGAATGGGGGCAAAGAGGGCTTGAATTGTAAAGAAATTTTAAATAAAAAGCCAATATGATGAATTATCAACAATTTTCAGTTCTGGGATGTGAGTACTTGAGTTTTTGTTGTACTATTCTCTGTGCTTCTTAGTACTTCTAACATTTCTTAAGATGAAGATTTAAGAGAATGCAGATAAAACCCAAAGGACAGTAAATACAAGATACATGATTAAAGTAATTGTTAATTCCCATGAAGCAGTAAAGGTAAACTATTTTTCAGAAAGCATCTTGAAATATACTATGTGGCCTATTTAAATTACTTTATAATCTATCAATACATACATATAGTTCAAAAAGCCTAATGACTAAGAGCGGGGGCTGGTAATATAATTCCTGTATTGACTGAATAATTTATCACAGCTTCATATTTTGAGAATAGTACTTATAGAATGTGAACTATGAAAAATTACAGAAAATGAAATAATGTTATTTTAATTAAAATGGTGCTTTAAAAGACAATTAAATAATGGCACGATACATATATTTTAGAAGCATGGGCCTCTGAATTTTAAAAAGTATTTTCCTCTTCATTAATTAGAAAATTAATATAGTTGGGCTGCCTCCGTATTAAACCAAATACATTAAAATAGTCTCAAGATAATGTGAAACTTTGATGCAAACTATAAACTTGATCTCTTTTTGTGGTTCCTTCTCACCTTATCACCCGCTTAACATTTTTAAATATTCAATTTAAAAAACAGGTAATTCATTTTGAAATATTTATTTACTATGATTAAAACATTTTGTTGTAAAATGTTCTAGGTCCATAAAAGACTATTGCTTATGAAAACTACTTGGCTTAAAATCCACATTCTACATGGTAACATTCTTAGGTTAAAATAGGTTAGCTTAATGGAATTTTGGTTGAATTACCTTGGGCTCACATGCCCTGCAGAAGACCTAGCTTATACAAGTTTAATTCAAATCAGCAGAGATAGTTGCCACGTGGATTTGTATGTCCCAGATGAAATTGGCTTGTGACTGGAATGGCAATGAGAAGCGGTAATTAAAATGCCTTCTGGAAGAACTGTGCTTAAGTAAACTGCTTGAGATAAATGACTTCGGTAGAGCTGCAGGTCTCATTTATGTATCTTTCAGATGCCGTACTCTTTACTGGGTTTACAATAGGAGTTGCATCATAAAAATTCAGTGTTATGAAATTTGCTCATAAGAGCATCCATTTAATAAATATTCACTGCACAGATCCCCAAGAGAGTTTCTGATAGTTAGATTCAAATATCAAATAGTTTATTCTTCATTTGGTCTGAATTAGAAATGAAATCAGAGCACTTTTATTTGTTTGACCATTAAGAGAGACACTAGTGACTGAAGACAATACTTAGGAATGGAAATTGGGTGAACTATATTCTGATGAGTATTATAGGACTCCCAAATAGCTTTACCTACTACGCACTAAAGTAACTTAACACAGACAACTAGCTCAGCAGTAGACAGGGATTTACCATAACAGAAAGCAGAGGAGAAAGGAAGAAGGCAAGTTCTTGTGAGGGAGTAGGAGGGTAGGTGGAGAGGCTAAGGAAAACTTCTATCACTCCCTGTGCCTCTCTCTGACCCCCAAACTAAGAATGCCTAAAGCAAACCCCTTGGGACCTTCCCCTCTTAACACCTAGAGACATAGTAGTATTATTTACAATAGTTAAAAAGTAGAAACAACCCTAATGTCTATTAGCTGGCAAATGAATAAACAAAATGTGGTATATCCATACAATGGAATAATTATTTGGAAACAAAAAGGGATTTAGTACTGATACAACATGGGTGTTACAAACATGGGTGAACCTTGAAAATCATCATGCTCAGTGAAAGAAACCAAGTCACAAAAGGCCATATATTGCCTGATACCGTATATAGGAAATGTCCAATGGGCAAATCCACAGAGACAGAAAGTAGATGAACAGTTCTCAGGGATCATGGGGAGGGGAGAATTGGAAAGGGGTGCTAATAGGTAGAAGGCTTCTTTATAGGGTGATAAAAATGCTCTAAAATGGAACAGTAGTAAGAGTTGAACAAACTCTGTGAATACACTAAAAATATGAATTGTACGTTTTAAAAGTATGCATTTTATGGTATGTGAAATATATCTCAATAAAACTATTATTTTAAAAACTCAGGTTTTGCTGGTGAGAGCTCTGGAGGCCAAAGGGACAGAACTTTATATCAAGCATCTTCCTAGTGGTACATTAAATAAGCAATAAACTGTCAAGGCACAAACATTCAATCTTTTCAAAGACTCTTCATTTTTAAAGAATGTATCATTTGAGGAGGTTTACTTCACAATGACTTAAAAATATTCACTGAAGAAAAGACTTGAACCATGAAAAAGCCTTTTCTGCTACTGTCAGCCTAAAACACTTTTAGAATTTTTAATAGTATCAATGGAAGCCTGATGGGCACTAGCAGATGACCCCATAAAGTGTAAAAAAATATCTGAATGGCAGTGGAGAATCAAATCTTTTCATTAAAAAATAACACAGTTCTTTTCTTAAGTGGCGATAAGAAGACTATTTGTCAAGATTGTATGACCTTTTTGAAACCATAAAGAACTCTATTTTAGCAGGGCTTTAAACTAACTGAAAGGGAGAGATAATCTTGGGAAGAGTGTGAAGTTATTTAATTTCAATATTGTCACCCATTCTCCCCCTCATTCAGTTGATATGGACAGGATTTTTCTCAGTCTAGAGTAACTTCCTAACATCAGTAGTAGTCAGTTAAAGGACAGACAATGTGAAGGGACCAACTGTTTCCAAATGGGGTCAGCAAAGTTTAAGACACTGTATAAAAATCAAAATGAAAACTTAAAACTGTACTTTGATTCCAAAAGTTGCCATTAATGTTTCCTACAATTATTAAAAGGTCCATTTTTTAAGAACCTTTTTTTTTTTGACTTCAATATAAATGAAAACTTAAGTGTTCCATTTTAATAAGTGAACAAACTATGATTTACAAGATAAAATTAGTGGAACCAACTTATGTACCCTAAAGAAAGAAACTTTTTCTTTCACCGTCTACAACTTGTCGAGAAGTAACTTTGTTTCTGGACAATGAATGGCAAGATTCCAAGTCTGCAATCAGGGATAGTTTTGGAATTCTGTACAGTAAAATCTCAGAAAGTTTCTTGAAGTCAAAGCTGATCATATTTTCATTTACTGACTTTTCAATTCCAACTCCATTTTCTTCTCCTTGCACAGTTTTGTTACCCAACAAGTTGAACCACTTGTGCAATTTCTCTGCTTACATGAAACACGAAGCATAGGCCACACCTTGGATACTTGAAGGCTGAATCTGCCTTGGAGTATTTCCCCTGGCCAAGTCTTCCTCCCACGCTGTGCCGCCTGCCACTGGAAGGCTGTAATGATCTCTAACCGCTGCTGAATTAGCAGCCCTAGGTCACTGGTTCAGCCTTAAGGCTTTTTTTTTTTTTTTTTTTTTTTAAAGATTTTATTTATTTATTTGAGAGAGAGAGAGAGAAAGCACAGAGGGAGAGTGTGAGGCAGAAGCAGGCTCCCCGCTGAGCACAGAGCCCCATGCAGGGCTCAATCCCAGGACCCCGGGATCATGACCTGAGCTGAAGGCAGACGCTTAACTGACTGAGCCACCCAGGCGCCCCTCAGCCTCAAGTTTTTTGTCCCATTGGGAATTCCTCAGGCAAGTGGGAGCCATTAAAAGTTAGGCCTGACATGTCAAAGTGGGATTTTAGGAACAAGACACAAGGTTAGCCAGGGGGAATGACCTCAAACTTAAAAAAAATAAATTGAAGAGAATGAAATGCAGCAAACACTTAAAAGTGGTTGCCTCTTTTTTGGGGTTAGTGGAAATGTTCTTTGTGGTGGTGGTTATACAACCACATGCCAAAAATCTCAAAAATCATAAAACTGTATGTTACAAAGGGTGAATTTTACTCTAAGTAAATTACACTTCAATAAGCGTGACTTGAAAATAAAATGGTTGTCTCTGAATGGTAGAATTATGGGTTTTACTCTATACTTTTTTGAATTTTACAAGTTGTCTGAAATGAGCATTATTTAACTCCACAGTCAGTAAAAAAAACAAAATAAAACCAAAACCCCAAAACAGAGGAAGAATACTGCTCTGGCCACCCCTGCCCCTTCCTTTGTCCTTGGGAGCGGAGGTGGGCAGGGGAAATCCTGGGGTGAGGAGCTGGGCCCCTCACTGTGGGCTACCGGGACCTTTTACTGTCATCTTATCCAGTGAAATCTAACCTAGACTAATGTCAGAAAGAAACCCCATTGATGATGCTGCGAGGAGAAAAAGAATAAATTCCATGCTCATCAAAATTTGAATTTGAAGGTTGTTGCTTAGCCCATGGGAGGCAAGAGGTTGAAAGAGCAAACTTCCCTCTGAGTTAACTGTGCTGAGATTCTCCTGAGATGAGCTGTACACACCTCAGCATCCCATGAGGGCCATGTCCCTTGTTAGGGCACACACACCAGGTAGCTGCACAGTGACCTGTAACACAGGACACCCGTTGTTACCCATGACTGTAAAAAGCGTGGCAGACAGAAATTGTCACCGTGGCATGCTGCCTGATTGGAGGACCTGAAATTAACCCATCCATCTGATGATATGCTAAATATCATCTTTGAGTCAAACTAGACTGTCAGATTTAGCCTCCTGGAGAATTACTTCCAGGTAAGGTGCTATTCTATCTATTTATAGTGCATTTAGCAGTATAAGAAAGTAACCTATGAGCCTGATTTCATATAGAGAGAGACGACCAAGGATGCTGTTTGCCACATCACAAAGTGGTCTCTCAGTGGCGACTCACAGGAGAAAGCACTCAAGTCTTGGCCCCAGGAATGGCAGATTATCCTGAGCAACTTGGTTTGGTTTTATCCAACAGACATTTTGAATGTAATTCATTCGTGTTTCTCTCTTTAGGATGGGTACTAGGTCACTTAGAGCCAAAGTGGCTCCCTACTTTTAGCAAATGCAGGGAATGTTAGCAACATACATGTTTATACTATTTTACCTTGGTTTCATCTTATTTTTCTAATCATTATCTTCCATGTGCTCTCATTTCCTCGCTCCATTTTTGAGTTTTGTATTTTTAAAAGATGTTTCAAAAACTTTTGGAATGAGGCAAAATATTAAATATATAAATATTAAAAATATTAAATATATACTATACTCAAAACAAATGAAGAAAAGTGGTGTCTTCTCTATCAACTGATCCCATAGCCCACTTTAAATGAAGTGAATATTAAATATATAAAGAACTATACTGTAGTCATTATAAATGGAGAAAAGCTGTAGTTTCCTTATTAAGTATTTCCATAGCCTACCTTCAATGAGGGGAAATATTAAATACATAGGTAGTAACTACAGTATACTTGGCACAAAGCAGACAGGCTGTAACTTCTCTATTAACTAATCTCATAACTCACTTTCAGGCTTTTTGAAGTCACAATGATTATTTTTGGCTTAACATTATCATCTTAGGATATAAGCACCATCAATTCCAGATTAAGGATCATTATATGTTGATATTGCTTGGGTTATTTGGAGTAAATAAAGCAAATGAGAAATTGTATCAGAAATGGGGTTATTAACCTTGTTTAGAACTAGATTTCCAAGGAGGCATTAATAAAGAAACTAAGCAATTAATCATTAAGATTTTAAAATGATTTTTAATGATTTCTGTTTTTTAAGTTCGCAACAAGGCATACCACAAATAAACTGCCAATGGCAGTTCACTTTTCAGGGCACTGTTCCTAAATAAAAATAAGGAGAGGCTCAGTGTCTCCACCTAGAAAATGAGAACATCTCATGGCAAGGGTTAAAAACTCATCACTGGTACTACAAGTGTGAGGGAACCAAGCTGCTCAGTTTCAGAGCCACTCCTTCGGGAGAGGGCTCCATGGTGTATCACTCAGCACAAGAATCCTTTACTAAGTAAGACCTCACGCCACTGCCGCCTCCTTACTCACAGGGTAAGGCCAATAACAGCAAATGCTTTGAACAACAGAAAAAGTAAAGAAAAATATACTTTTCATTTCCCTTTGCGTTATTATAACACCATCTTTGGACTAGGAAACCTAAGAAAATCTTACAGGTCACCTTACCAACTCTGGCGCAGGATCTAAATAAAACAATATGAAAGATAACTAGTTATCAAATCCCCTGTTTTGCTGGCTAAACTCAATTCATGTAAGAACGACCTGAATCCAAAGGAAGCTTCATGGCCATAAGCAGTGGTCCCACTTTTAATTTCCTTTGAGCACATCAGCAATGGCTGACAAGAAAGAGGCCTTGGGTCTGAGGGCTAATTTCTGTTTTTCTTTATCTTTATATTCTTGTTCTGAGAGTGACAGTTGGTGGAGACTGGAAGACACAGAGGGGTCTCTCAAGTGACAAAAACCTATGCCCCCTTCACTGACATTGCTTTCTAACGGGCTCCTTGCTAGTGTGGAAAGCGGGTGGTCACAGAGCACAGTAAGTGTGTCAATGGTCTTCTTGCGGCCCACCGAAAAGCACACTGAAAGAGGGTAGATATGAGAAAGGACGGGCAGCAACCCACAGGTGCCAAGTAGATAACCTCATGGTGGAGCACCCTTACTTGATAAGCTTAAAACACATGAGGCTTTGCTGAGGTTCATGATTCGTCCAATGAGCATGCATCTGGATGCCTGCCTGCTGAGCACCAGGCACTGTCCCAGGGCTGTGGGGGTGGGGTGGGCCTTACCACCTCATAGAGAGTTGACAAAGGCACAAACAGCTATGAGCTCAGATGAAGAGAGATCATCTTCACAGAGAAACTTGGGGAAGGCTGTAAGGAAGGGTTAGCATTATGTTGGGGGCATCAAGAATACATGAGAATCCAATGTGAGATGTGAGTAGGACAATCAAAATGGATCATTTATGATTCTAATCAGTGCTCACTGAATGTCAAAACCAGCCTTTCTCATAACCCTAAGATTCCATAATAGATTTCCTGGCCTGCTGCCTGGTCTCTTTTCATTCTGACCTATGCACTACACTACCAGGACAACTACCTCCAAAAACAACTTTCCTTTTTTTTTTTTTCTTAAGATTTTATTTATTTATTTGACAGAGACACAGCGAGAGAGGGAACACAAGCAGGGGGAGTGGGAGCGGGAGAAGCAGGCTTCCCGCGGAACAGGGAGCCTGATGTGGGGCTCAATCCCAGGACCCCGGGATCATGACCGGAGCCGAAGGCAGATGCTTAACGAATGAGCCACCCAGGCGCCCCCCAAAACAACTTTCAACAGGTCTCCTTTAAGACCTAATGAAGGTTACTTATCATCACCTTGGTTCCCAGTTCTCCAATCAGATGCCAGCTTTACCCTTCCAACCTCATAAGTCATTAGGCCCTTTTAGGACACATCCTTGGTGCTCCAATACAAACACAGTGGGGAATCCTATATACCTCTGTGCATGCTTTCCCCCTTTCTCTGGTCAACCCAACTTCCCCTTCTGCAGAATCCATTCATTCACCCAAAAGTCACTGATGGAGCCCAGTGACATGCCACACACCACACTAGGCACTGAGATCAAGAGACAAAACACCAAAATCACTCAGAGTAAATATTATAACATGTATTTTTACTAACATTTTAAACAAACCTATGGAATTAGCTAATTCAACTATGTAACCTTAAAATTATTTAATATTTTAAAACTTACGGTACAGAAAATAATCTAAGAGCCATGCACATATCAACCACCCTCCTCATTTAGACAAACGTTACTATTGTGTCATGTTTGCTCTAGATGTCAAATTTTAAATAACATGTTATAGATTTGGCTAAGGTCTAATTTCTGATAGCTTCCTCCTCCCTTCCTTCCTAGAGGTACCACTATCTTAAACTGGTGTCATTCCAAAATATTTTTTATACTTTTACTACACATACATACATCCATGAACAATATAGAACACTGCTTAAATATTATATAGTGCTGCTGCATACACTTTTAATATGTTCATAGTGATATCCTCCTACATCTATTCTTCTACAATTTGTGGTTTTCACTCAGAAGTCTGTTTTGCAAAGATGTTCATGTTCATACATGTAATTACTTCATTTTAACTTCATTTTAACTGTTACAACTTTTTCAGTAATATATTGGTTTTCAATTTATTATGTGAATACACTAAATTATTTCATCTAGTAATTATTTTGTATGGTAGTTTTACAGAGTTCTAGAAAAACTCAAGGTCAACTGAAGACATTTTTAAAAGCTACTTAAATGTTATCATTTAGAAATATTTCTTAGTTAAAAAAAATCAATATCAGGTTTTCAAAGTCAATTAGCTTTGCCAAATAATTAGTAATTAACTGTGAAAAACATCCATTAACTGTGTCTACATATGAGAAATCAAACTTTTAAAGGTAGCGTACAGAAACTTACCAATGCCATATAAAACACTTCAAGCACAGGACTGAAGGATAATCAATATTGCAAGAGGCTTCCCAAATTAGAATAAATTGACAGTTTGGGTGTCCAATTCAGAAAGGCAAGTTAATAATGACAACACTAAGAGAATCATTTGCTGCATGCAGGACAACTTAATAAGGCACGGAACTTGAAGGCATGTAAAAAGATAGAGCCGTTGGCCCTGTACCTGGTGCTGGCGATACTTGGGGATTCTGCTCCAAGCCTACATCTCTCTAGCTGACTGGCAACAATCTGCCTTTCCACTTCCAGTTCTCGGGTGAGTCGTTGAAACTGAAGCTCCTGTGATTCAAGGAAATAAAAGGCATATAAGGCGCCAAGACAGATATATATGTGAATGCATGTCACAGGAAACACAGGAACATACCCATAACATAGCACTATATCTAGTGTGGCTTCGTGAAATTAAAAAGTTTTGGGTGGAATTGTGGGCCTACGTAACCTACTGATTTGTACTTTTTTCAAACTGAAAGGCACTAGAATATTAGCTTTGTTTGGAATGGGAAACGTAGATATTTATTTGCTTTTCTGTCTGTTCTTCTAATTGAGGTTTGCAAACAGTACTTCTGCTACAGTGCTCTATTAAATGTAAGGTCTGCAGAGTCCTTGATGTGTCCACATCAGGTGCCCACCAACCAATGTAAGCTCTACAGCCTTAAGAGCTAATTTTTTTTATCCTTCATACTGTACTGAAAAAATGTAAATTCCCATGATGAGCATCACTTTATCATGTTTGATACAGAGCCTTTAATTAAGGAAAAATAAATCATTCCAACTCTACAGAAAAAGTCTTGCTATGTTTATCTACAATATAAGCAATGAAATTTTTTCTATTGTTAAGAAATAACATGTTCATTGTTCATGTGTCACTGTGTGAAGGGAAGAAAAAAATAAAGTCTGAGCCATAATATAGAATTTAAAATTGTATTTAAAAGCTGGGAAGATTGTTTAAAGAAATGATCTTATTCATTGTATGCCGCATTACGAAAGCAAGGAAGTTCTATCAAAGGAGAAGATGCTTTAACTTCATTTGTACTTATCTCATTGTTACCTTGACAAGATTCTAATTAATAGGAAGGATGCTATGCTATAAAACATCTATAGATCAAATCAAGTATACTCCAAAGGCTTTAAGCCACAAATAACACCTCAAGCTCCCCTGTGCCATATTATCTCCTTGCAAGTCTATTCAAAGCAAATGCCGAACTGTAAGTAGTTTAATTGGACAATGACCGCTAGTTCAAAATACCAGTCTATGAACCCTAAACCTAGAAACTAATCAGAAATAAAACTACCTTAAAAATTATTTATGACAATATATACATATTTGTTTGCCATGCAAAAACTTAGAACAATTTAATTGAAGTGTATTAGCTCCCTGTGGAATCAGGCAAACATGCTATTACTGACAGCGCAGGCTTTGTAAATTCTCCAAACTATTCTTAGAATAATTTTTAAGATACAGTCCCTGAACTCCTTACTGCTTTCTGATACTGAGAATACTTTTCTAATGAGTCCAGCTTGTGTGGGTATATAGGGCATGGCCTGAATGAATAATACTTGGCTCAAAAATGTTGTACAATATGATCAAAGTGGGACGCTTCCTACCTCTGCTGAACATTTCCTAGACCTCTGTTCTTAATAAATGTTTAGCAACGAAAGACCAGAGAGATAATAACTGTACAACATTCAGTATCAGGCTAAGATAACTGATTTTAAGGGCAAATAGTTTTATGCTTATCTCACATTTGGTCTTACTTTGCCCTTAAACAACATCCAATTTCTTGTGACACACTTCCATTCTTTCAATTATTTTACTCAACTGTTTGTTATACACTCTTATCCCAGAAGACTGGCTGCTTGTATCAAGTTGGGCCAGAAAAGGACCATCTGTGAATACAAAAATATTCTCAGAGCCATCACATTACCTTTGTGTTCTGAGTTCAGTGGCTACTAGGGATGGAGGGCTGCTGTGTTTTCTTCATTTGGGGATGGCCAAAAGTTACCACGGAAGGATTAAAGTATGTTTCAAATTAGAACAGAAAAAAATTTTCATTCATACAAAAAAATTCCATTTCAGTGGATTTTTATCATGTTGGTGGCTGCCTATGACATTTTGAGCATTCTTTTAAGGGAATGGTTGGGAAATTTCCCACTTGAAGGCAGAAGTTGGAACTTACTGTCCCATAATTCCTTCCCTCAGAAGCAGAGATACGGTGACTGGCTCTGCCAAGAAGACGTCAGACTGTGACTCAGGTGCTAAAACTAAGACTCTGACATCAGAAAACACGAAGCTTATTTTCTTTCACCTTCTTGCTGCAATCCCTGCAACAGGCATCAGGGTTAAGTTCCTAATACAGAAATGACCTCCACACAAACTGCTATGTTGACGCTTAGTGGCAGCGTTGGTGGTTTCTTTATCTACCCAATTTTGTGGTGTTTCTGGAAGTTGAACCTCAAAGCTTGTTCTCCAGCCCTTGCTACAAATGTGGGAATTCACAAATACTTGCTTAATAATGCCTTTTTCTACATAACTAGCCATGTCAGTCTCTGTTTCTTACAACTAGAAATCTTGACTGAAGCACCTATAGAAACCATTGATAGCAGTCGAGTTGCTAGGAGAATCAATGTACCCATGATGTAGCTACATTTTTCATTTAAAAATTGGGTAATTACTTCAACATTTATACAGACTGAGTAAAGTCCGCATTATATCACTACTGGCCATGGACCTAAAATATTGAACATCACCAGCTACTTTTATCAAAATAATTCTGCCCATTATTTGCCCACACTTCTCATAAGCAGGATGTCATTAAAGCACTGAAAGCAGAATATCAGGAAGATATAAAGCAGGGAATTTGTAAAGGTTACCTAATACCTGTGAATATTTATAAGGAAAACATATGTATACTTTGTTGCAAAATCATAAATATTACACCTACAAAACATAACTGGAACACCCATATGGGACCAGCACCAAGATGGGTGAGCAGGATATAAATATTTGACAAATCTGTCTCTACCAGCTTCTTAGACTGCCTGATGAGGAAGACAGTATTACATGGTCATACAAAAACACACCTAATCGTTTCTAAAATAACACTCATTAAGATGATTACACAGAGATACCACCTATAAATTTAAAATTTATATTTTACCATACACTCTGGTTTAACCTTACATTGTAAAGGCTAATCCTTAAATCAGCATCCAAAACTGGGCATCTAAATTATAAGGGGACCCTATATTTGTTCTCCTTTGCGAAGACAAGGAAAATAATGTTAAAAGATTTGCCAATGATTTAGCATATGACAATTTCCTCTTAAATTCTGGCATACAAGACCATAAACAAACTTAGAGAGAAAGTCAAGGCTACTAATATGCTATAAAATGGAGTCTGTTCACATGTGTTTGAAAGCTTTTTTTTATGCTTACCTCATCTCTCTCAGGAAAATACACTGATAAATATTCTCTGACAGTGAGCCAAAAGAACAGAAGAAAAAAAACGTCATTTTCATGCTTTATATGGTGGACAGAGCTGGGCAGGAAGCCCAAGGAAGGACTTGCTGCCCAGTTATCAGCCACCTCAGGGGTGCCTCAGCTGCAGAGAACCGCCTGGCTCAAGGGCATGCCCTCTGGGCAGGTTGCAGCCAGCCACTGATTGAGGTAGGTGTACAAAGGCAGGGCCCAGATTTGCTCCAGAGCTCCCTGTGGGCTGGGCCAGCCTGCAGAGTGTTTGAACTTTTCCTCTACTCAATCCTGCTTTTCCTTCCCCTCTCCTCCACAAGTGTCTATCTGTAATAAATACTCTGCACCCAAAATTCCACCTCACCCAACCTAAGTACTGTTTTTTGGCCTCCTTTTATATAAAGAGAGAAATTTTCTCTCTTGATTTTTAAATACCATGAGATACTTCGAATGCACAGAAAAAGTATGGACAATAACACAATGAGCTTTGGAGAAACTGACCCAGATATAGCAAATCTTAATGTTTTGCTACATTTGCTTCAGGTTTTTTGAGAAATAAAATATTACAGATATATTGAAACACCCTAGTTTCTCTCTCATGGATCCTATTTCTCTTGCTCCCTCTTCAGAAGAAACCATTAACCTGAATTTGGTGTTTAATATTCATGTGAATATTTTATAATTACTACTCCATATTTCCAGATCCATAGATGACTTATAGTATTGTCTTGCATGTTCACATAACTTACATCAGTGGTAATACTGTGCAGACTTGTGCAGACTGCTTTAATTATGATTTTGAGATATATCAGTATCAGTAGAACAGAACTCATTTATTTTCCTTTCTCAGCAGTATTCTATGGCACAGCTAGAGCGCAATGTATTTATATGTTCTCAACATGATGAATCCTTGGGTTGTTTCCAATTGTGTGCAGTTATAAGCCTGCTGCCACATAAGCATCCTTGTACTTGTGCACGTGTGCCTGACTCTTCCACAGTAGGGACCTAGAAATGGAATTGCTGGGCTGAAGGTAATGCACATCTTTACTGGATAATGACTGTCACAATTATTTTCCCAAGCAGTTGTACCAATTTATATTCCAGTCAGCAAAATATGACAGAGTTCCAGTTTCTTCACATTCTCATGGACATCAATTTGCATTTGGGGGCTTAAATCCCCACTTCCTTTTTTGGTAATCTGATAAATATGGGAAGCTATCATGCATTTGTTTTAATTTGTATTTCCCTGATAACCGACATCTTTTCATGTTTATTGGTCATTTAGATTTTTGAAAATCATAGGTATCCTAAATTCTCACACGTGTGAGAATGTTTCCCTATTTCCAGCACCCAGACTTGTCCTCTTCTGTGGGGCAAGTTTCTTATTACCCTTACACTAATGCAGTTTTGTAAAATTTTAGCTTTGGGCAAGGGATCTCCTGGTAGACTCCCCACCTTGGGCAGCCCTCAAATGGCAGGTAGCATGTCGCTGCCAAATGGCATGCTCAAGATCACCTAGGTTTGGCAGGTACCTTCAAGGTGAAAGCCAGGTTTACTTACTGCTTACTTAGTTTAAGATTCCCACTTTCATTTCAGTTTTGGTTTCTGTGAATTCTTTACTTTCCAGCTTAGCCCTGCTTTAAAAAACAAAAAACAAAAAACAATGCAAAACATTTTACTCAGCATATTTAGTTTCCTTCAGGGAAAGGAATGGCTAGGGTATGTCAGAAATTAGAGTCTTAATAGATTTTTCATATTTTCTCTTAGCTACTCTGAAGTATATTCAGGGGGAAATTTCTCAGTATTATTTTCAACTCACTATTTCTCTATGTGCCCTGAGATTTTACTTGTTTTCCAATGACAATATTTTCCGTTTCTGAGACTTCTAGTTAGTTCTTTATCATACATATCCACCTGTTCCTGCTGCTCACTGGCAGTGAAATCTCTGTCTTATTCCCTTCTTATTTAGGTTTACCTTTCTTTACCTAAACTTCCAGGCACTTCAGTCCTCAATGAGGCCTTGAATTGGTGATTCAGTGTTCCTTTCAAACAAACACTGTGGATCCTGCACATTTAGTCACGAGGCTATTGTCTACTTCTTCTGGTTTCCAGAAGCCCCAGGAAGCTTTTAGCATTAGGTACTTCCACTCTCATCTTCTTTAATAAGCAGGAAGAGCTCCACCTTAGCTTCAAGGACACGGCTGTTGGCACTGAAAACAGGGCATAGCTTATTCTCCTGTGGCCTCCTAGTCTCTCTCAAACCCTTCTTAAGTCCTCACTGATGGCCAGTAGTGACATTATCTCCTGACCCTTTTCAACTCTGCCCTATGGAAGCCTCACTCCAGTTTGCAAATTCTCTCCTTATAAACTCTTCATTATTTACTCAGAATATTCTCCACCGCTGGGTTACTAAGAAGACTCAAAAGGTTTTAAGTGAAATGTAGTTTCCTGAAAATATTGCTTTTTCTGCCCCTTTCTCTCTGGTAAAGACTATACATTCTTCACAGGCCATACCTAAAGTACCAAAAAGTCCTGCCTCCTCACTCTCTCTACTTATTAGCATAAAATTGTTTATAATATTCCTCATTGTCGTCATGCCAGGTAGGATCTGGAATCACATTCCCTCTTACATTCCTGATGTTAGTATGTCGTGTTCTTTTTTCCTTAACTGATAAAAACCATTATTCTTCTAAATATGTGCAAAAGCTCATCGTGCTTTGCGGCCCATGCAGTCCAACTACAGTTGCCCACTTGCATCACTATTATCTATTTTCTTCTAGTTATTCTGATTTACTGCTTCAGGAGCAGCTACCATAGTTATTACTGCTGTGATGATGACACTTAAGAAAGAGCAGTGGGCATCATAGCAGGCCATGAGTGATGATACCCCAACTTCCTTCCTGTCCCCACACTCAACTAATCTTCTGTTCTCTTCCAGACTTAGTGGAGGGAGTGGCCCCTTCCTGTCTACGGCTAGCCTCTCCACACCCTCTGGCCTCCTCCAGGATTTTGCTTCTCTTTCCTGACTCTTCAGTGTTTCCTCTCAGTTTAAGGCTCAAATGTTTCTCATCAGAAAGCATCTTGATCTCAGGACTCCTCAATCTCTGCTTCCTTCCCCTTTGACCTATACTATCTTTTGCCAAATATTTTTCTTTAAATTGACTCGTTTTGAAAACACAGTGTCTTGGATATTAAAATAATTAAAATCCTGGTTTCTAAAGCTTTTTATAATTTTCTTAATATAAATTAAAATACACAAAAATTTTTAAAGAGGTGCATCTGTGTACTAAAAATCATTTCACATCAGCAGAACATGTACAACACACCACGGGTCAACATGCCTTTCCATGCCTATAAATCTCAGCAGGAAGTACTGAGTACTGGTTATACTGAAAGAAGAAAACGGACATGGTCATTATGTGGTGCAATCAGTGGTGAAGCAAGAAAGCATTTTTATTTCAATCATTTTTGCTTAAAAATCTTCCAAAAAATAATTTACTTTTCTGCCTTGGTATGCTGAAAGAAAGTTTTATATCACTAAGAGATTAATTATCACCAAATAATATGTTAGATTTTTAAAGTACATAGGTTTGTGCTGGATAGGTCCTGCTCTCAGGATATACTAGAGCATTTTTTTCCTCTTTCTCATCTTCAAAATATGAGCAAATTATGGTCATGATCATACCTTTGAGGATCTTGAGCTAGGCCTAGGGAACTATTTTAAAAATGATTATTTAAGAACAAATAAGAAATCCTCAAAAACATCCTAAATGCTGTTCTTTAATCTAGGCTGGTACTAAAAGCAAAGGAGCCACATTTTCAAAGGATCCTTGAACTTCTCAGCCTCCAAATAACTAGTCAGGAAGGTAGAGGAGATTAAATGTCCTGACTTTCTTTCACAGTTTAATAACTGACAAATCATTAGAAGGTCTACTTGGCAGTCCCTAATTCGTGCATAATTAATTATTATTAACAAAGAGAATTAGTCAGTACAAGGGAGATGGACATGATATCCCTTGTACTGGCTAATTCCCTTTGTTAAAAGGAAATTCAAAATTAAAAAGACTTAAACAACTAACACTGCCTTTCTCAAACTGTGTTATGAGAACATCAGTGTCTCATAAAATATGCCCTGAAAGGAAGGGGTTCCAGGTCAACAAGGTTTGGGAAATGCTGCCCAGAAGATTCCAAATCTTGGAGATTCATGGCAACACTAGCATATTAAAAGTTCTGAGAAGTTTACCAATAGGAAATCAGCTTACCTTTGTATAACCTAGCGATTCTTTGATTTACTGAGACTAAGCACATTTTTTCTTTTTCAAGGAACAACTATTAACGTCTCAAGAAAACAATACCATCTTGCAGAACACAACTTAGGCAATACTGAAAAATAAAGCTCATTTATTGTAATAAATTTTATCTTGAAGTAATGAATTTTATACACTGGAACACAAAATTTTAATTACTTTTGTCCAGACAGAATATTTACAAAAGGCAGGGCACCACAAAGGGTTAACATTCAAATGGAAACTGCTGACCTCATCCCACTCTGAAAATATGAAGGGTACATCTGATTAGGACACCTCTGCTGGACTATGCCTTCTATTATGCCCATTGCTTCTTACATTATAGATCTTGTTTAAGATAAAAGAAAAATACAAGATATAATTACCCATCTGATTTTTTGTTATACTAGCTAACATTCCAACAAGGATGAGCAACAGTAAGATCTTTATTGTTTTATCCTCCCAAATCACACAAGATTATACCAGGTTCTAGCTTCGATATCTTATCCTTCAGTTTTAGTGAAGCAGAGAGAAAACAGCGAAGTTTACCTCTAAATTTTTATTCTAAAGCTCAGGCTCATATCTGTAACACTGTCACCAAAGCTCCTTTACTAGAAGTCAAAATAAAGGAAGGGAAGTTTACATTAAAACACACAAGGAAAGCTTTTTGCCTAGAACCAGGTGCAGATGAGAACATCAAGGTAAACAGGTAAAAGTCCAAGCATTTTTTATAGCACCACTGATGGCTTTTAAAAAAACTGTCGCCTTAATGCTAACTCACTGTCATTGGCTCTTCAATCTCTCACCTGGCAATGTGACCATCACACAGGTCCATACACACTGGTGATATACAAATTCACTATCTCTAGTCAGATTCAATGTTTGGCTAAGTGGCTGTACCTGAAGATGTGTCCTCCATTCTGCTATACCTCCCCT
Organism: Halichoerus grypus; assembly: GCF_964656455.1. Classification (NCBI taxonomy): domain Eukaryota; kingdom Metazoa; phylum Chordata; class Mammalia; order Carnivora; family Phocidae; genus Halichoerus; species Halichoerus grypus. Next base: position 122,744,633 of record NC_135715.1, on the reverse strand, counting down.
GCCTCCTGTGTTTTTTCTCTACTGCAGTGGTTCTCAAAGTGTGTACCTTGAACCAGCAGCATTAGCATCAATACTACCTGGAAACTTCTTTGAATCAGAAGGGGTAGGGCCCAGCCACCTGTGCTTGAACAAGTCCTCCAGGAGATTCTCATGCACGCAGAACTTCAAGGACCAGTGTCCTACACCCTTCTCCTCTCACACAGGCTCAAACCATAAGTGTTTTTACCATTTCCTTCCTTTCTCTTACTCCCCATACTTCTCATGGTAAATGCTTTCCTAAATGCTGTCACTCCACCTTTCTAACATGGGTTGAGTCCATTCCCTTCCCCACCATTCCTGCCATTCCCCCTAATTCAGGCTCACATTAACTTTGGACTAATGCAGTAACCCCTCTCTGTCTTCCCCCCACCATGGTGGTCAAAGGCCTTGCCTCTGCTTTTCACATTTTTCCTAGCTATATCTGTTGAAAGCACAATTCTAATCATTAATAATCTCTATCTTATACTGAGAGCTGTCTGGGCTCCAGGCTCTCTGCTAAGTGCTTTAAATGCACTACTTGGTTAACTCCCCATTCAGCCAGCAAAGTAGTCAGGGTTACCCTCATTCCATAGAGGGCTGACTTGCCTCAGGTCATTCAAAACCAGGATCTGAAATCAAATGAGCCTGACTCCTAATTCCACAGTGTTAACCATTGTGCACCATAACCTTCCTACCCCACCCATAATAGAATTTATGAAGTCAACTCAGCTGTATTTTAAGACCCAAGGTAGTGTGCCCTCCCACTCCCGACCTCAGCCAAATACAAAACAAAAATGTTTTGCTGTCACTCTCTCTCATGCACCTAGACTGAACTATTTATGGTTTTTTATACATACCACTCAAAGCTTTTTCTCATGTTGTTCCATAACCCTGAAATATTACCCTGCCATGAATGCCCACAAACCTTTATCTAGCCCTTGGGCAAAGTGCTTGGCCCATTACATGTACTCAATACCAAGCTGGATTCTTCTTGAAGAAGAGTGGAATCTATTTCATTAATCTCAGTATCCCTCTAGCTCCCTGCAAAAACAAAACAAGAAAACCCTAATTCACTCAGGGTGAATTGTATACAGCACATTTGATTTGTATTTATAACTGATTGCATAAATTTTTAAACTAACTGATTCCTGAGTATTTGTACCAGAGACAGCCATAATATATTATGGTTGATCCTTTTTTAGGCTCTTAAAGCATTTCGGATATGATAATGATCATATCCTTACAATGTAGGTAATCAATGGTACAAAATAATGTTCTACTTTTATTTAAAGTCATAGGGATGGATATGTGAGGGCAGAGCGGGGACTAGAACCCGGGTTTCCCATAATTTTGTTGACTGCTCTTTTAACAAACTAGTTTGTTTTTTTTTTTAAGATTTTATTTACTTATTTGCAAGAGAGAGAGAGAGTGAGAGCGAGCACAAGTAGGTGGGAGCAGCAGGCAGAGGGAGAAGCAGGCTCCCCGATGGATAAGGAGCCCGATGCGGGACTCGATCCCAGGACCCTGGGGACATGACCTGAGCCAAAGGCAGATGCTTAACTGATTGAGCCACCCAGGTGTCCCAACAAATTAGCTCTATCAGAAATTTCCTATTATTCATGGTGACATGGGCAAATTAAGGTTTTATTTTTTAAAATAAATAATGTGCGCATTTCAGTGACACTGTGATTTATTGCCATTAATATGCTTATCTTATGCCACTGCTTACTTCTCCCCATCCCACAATTGCTTATATCTACTTCTACCTTCTGAATTCTCTGATCTCTCAGGCTTCATACCCTGGCTTTCAGAAAATGAGGAGTTTCCCAGGGGCGGCACACCATTTTTAAAAACCTGCCCACCAACTGACAGACATTTTAAGTTGCTGAACTAGGAATGCCTTCTTTTATTTCCATTTATTTTCTCTCCTAAAAAGCAGAATATATATGTGTGTGTGTACTTGTAAATATAAATAATTCTAGTTGTCTTCTATTAGTTGAGGTTTTACTACTGCTTAAAATTATTTATACTTAGAGAAATCCTAGTAGTAAAATGCATATTGAGGAAGGGTGACCACATGGGAAATGGATACCTAGAGCCAGTGTCTGTTGCACGGGACAATAACTTGTCATTTTTCCAACAAGGTAAGTTATTTGGCAGAATTAATGTCAAAAACACAAGGAAAGTTTTCCTTAAAATGTAATACCTTGAAAATTTTATTAGCCATTACTTTAAAGTTCATTAAGAAATTATGAAAAATAATAACTTAACATTAACAATTTATCTGGTTTTCTAGTACATAAATATTTCAAAATTAGTAAGATCAGTGATGCGTATCACGTAATGTTAGATGCTTATTTGAGAGTTAACTGACTGCACAGTAGATGATAATAATGCAAATAAATCATTATTTACGGAAATAGAAAACTGAGAAAAATAAATGACCAATCTTCCACTTTCTCCATGTGGACTGGTTATAGCAAGCATAGCAAAACCCATAAAAATGGTAAAAGAAACAAAGGCTAAATTTAATCTTCCTTTCTTCAATAGGTCTAATAAGTAGCACTAGGGAATAAGGTTAATTCAAAAAATGATTAATTTAAGATTTGGTTAGTAACTTAATGAAATGTAATGGGAAAAGGAAACAAATACCAACCAGCACAGGTAGATCTTTTCTTATGATGATACTTTTTTAATTACTAAGCTTATTTTATAGTTGTTCTTTCTGTTTTGCAGATATTTTATGGCTAAAGTGTGTGCGCAATTAGTAGAATTAGAATGTATTTTTTTTTTTTTTTAAAGATTTTATTTATTTTTTGACACAGAGAGACACAGTGAGAGAGGGAACACAAGCAGGGGGAGTGGGAGAGGGAGAAGCAGGCTTCCCGCAGAGCAGGGAGCCTGATGCGGGGCTCGATCCCAGGACCCTGGGATCATGACCTGAGCCGAAGGCAGACGCTTAACGACTGAGCCACCCAGGCGCCCCTAGAATGTACATTTAATGGTTGGGCCCTAGCCAATTAAATGGTTCCTTGTGAAGGCTTGTTATCCAGCTCAAGAGGTGTAAGAGGCATTCAACTTTTTTTGTCTTCTGAACTTTTTATTTTTACATTTTATCTGTATGGCTCCGCTAACATCATCTTTCCTTTCTAAACCTCCATAACTTGTCCTGGGATTCTTGAGATATAAGGTTAAGAAAATCAATGTATTATTGATAACCATAGGATATATCTAACCTACAAAGAACACTTAAGCCTCAGGTCAGAACTGGGGCATGTCTAGCTATAGGCTGAGTCCCATCTCAATATGGCTGTGTCCAGACTCATGCCCACTGCAGTCTTCAGGTTCACAGTGTGCCTCTTTGTCTTTCTACACGCCAGGTCTCTCTTTCTCTGCCTCTCCTGCTTTGTCCTCTGACACCCTGCTTCTTCCACTGGTTAGCTAGATATAAAAACAATTTTCATTTACTCTTTGTTACCCTTATTTAATAGCTGTATTTCCCCCACTTACCTAAAAAAGCAAAGTTACATGCTGTTGCTTTTTACTTGTGTTAAGTCTATGGCTCTCATTAGAAAAAAAGATAAAAAAGAGACATGTTTTTAGGAAAAAACGTACCAGATTTGAATGTTATTTTTATTGTTCAGATTAATATATTTATCTGAAAGAATCATTAAATTACCACATTTAGAATTCTTTTTCTCTTGTATATAATATATACTCATGAAGAAATAAACCTGCTTAGGGTTTGAACAGTACAATTTGATACTAAACATCTTACTTCCTTATTTCTTGTTAAATCGTAACACTAATAATAATACTAGGTACTGCTGAATGAATGCCAACTATGGGTCAGGCACTCTACATCTATTTTCTCTAATCCTTATAAAAGTACAGGCCACTACTGAGTTGAGCAATCTTATGGTGGGAGAGGCAAAATAAATGACTTGCTCAAGGTCACGTAATTAATAAGTAAAGAACAGGAGTGGAATTCTATATTCTTGCTCCTTCCATTACAGGTAGCTGAAAAAATTGAGGTTGTCTCATTTTCTATTCCCGAAGGTTATATTTAGAACTGTAATAGATTTTCCTGTTTCAAAACTTTTCTTCCCAAATCAAATAAAGCCCTGCAATGTAATAAGAATTAAAGAGCCAGATGCTAGTATATATGGCAACTTCCTAATTATGACAAAAGTAGAATTTCATTCAATGAGAAAAGAACTGCTGGTATAATTAGAGAAAACAAAGCTAGATTACTACCTCAAACTGCACGTGTGTGCACACGCAGCCACCCCCCCCCCACATCCTATAATCAATGTAGAAAAACCCCCAATTATGTAAAGATAAACTAGGAGAATATGTTTATAATCTTAGGATATAATCTTAGGATGACAGAGACCTCCATAAGAAGACAAGCAACCCCAAAATCATAAGGAATAAGATAGGAATATTTAACTACATAAAAATAAAACTTCATATGCCAAAACATCATGCGAACAAAGTCAAATGACCAGAAACAAGAGAAATGATATTTCTAATATATAACAGGTATTTAAAATCTCATATAAACAAATTTTACAAAAACATAGTATAATTAGGCAAAGGGTATCAAACAAAACAAGTGGCCGAAGATGAAATGTAAATGTTAATTAAAATATTGGAAAAAACTGCTCAATTTCATTCATTAGGAGAAAGAAAATCAAATAACAATGAGATGTCATTTTCATCATATTAGCAAACATTTAAAAAAAACATTTATATATTTATTTGAGAAAGAGCATGCACAAGTGAGGTGAGGGGGCAGAGGGAGAGAATCTTTAAGCAGACTCCACACTGAGCACAGAGCCCTACGGGGGGGCTCGATCCCACCACCCATGAGATCATGACCCGAGCCAAAACCAAGAGTTGGAGGCTAACCCACTGAGCCACCCAGGTGCCCCATATAAGTAAACATTTTAAAAGTGGGAACATCCAGAGCTGGGGAGAAGCCAGGTAAAAAGGTACTTGCACCTACTACTCATGTTAGTGTGATTTGCTACAACCCTTTTGGAAAACAACCAGATAACATCTATTAAAATGAAAAATACATATTCCCCATGACCTTGCAATTCTACTTCTGGATATCTACTCTACAGAAATAAAAACAACCACATATATGAAATATTAAGTGCAGCACTGTTAGAAACAATTTGAATGTATATCTACATGGCAATATTTTAACAAACTATGGAATCTCCACACTACATACATGTAATGACTAAAATTAGTTATTAAAAAGAATAAGCTGAACCTTTATCTGCTGCCTCAGAAAAACCACTATACATGATTAAGTGAAAAAATCAGTTGGGAGAACTGATTAAAACACACAAAAATAATACAATAAAAAATATTCCATGAGTTGGTCTGAGCATGGAGAAAATTGTGATAGAAATGTAGCAGGTCAGTAAAATTGGTAACTTCAGGAGGGTAGGACTGAGAAAGGGATGGAGATACTATTTACATTTTTATCTTTATATTTATACTGTTTCACTTTTTACAACTGGCATGGGACTTCTTGAATTAAAATCTATTTCAGAAAATTAAGAAAGAAAAGAAGGCTAAAGAAATGAAGTATTATTGGGGCTACTGGGTGGCTCAGTTGGTTGAGCGTCCTGCTCTTAATTTTGGCTCAGGTCATGATCTCAGGGTCGTGGGATCAAGTCCTGCGTCAGGCTCCTCGCTCGGCATAGAGTGTGCTTAAGATTCACTCTCTCCCTTTCCCCTTGCCCCGCCCACTCTCTCTTTCTAAAATAAATAAATAAATCTTAAAAAAAAAAAAAAGCAGCAGCAAGAAAGAAATGAAGTATTGTTTGAATACTACCAGGACAGATCCTGTTTAAGGAATAGTCTAATTCCTGGAAAACAGTATTCTGACTGAGAGGAGAACTGTTATTTTTGCTTTTTTTGAAGATTAAAGTACTCTACGGGGTTCAATAATATTCTAATGACCTATAAAGGTCCATTCTAACCATGAGTAATAGAGGACTTAGCACACTTAGAGTGTGCAGCACTGGTAAAGGTATGGAGAAAAGGTGCTGTGAGAATGTGAATGGGTGCAAACTCTTGGAGGGTAATTTAACAATATCTAAAAAAATAAAAAATGTAGCTACCCATTGGCCCACCAGTTCAAAGGCTGAAACTCTGGCTATACTTGGAAAAGTACACAAAACCAACCAAATAAAACTGGAAACAATCTAACATCCATCAATGAGGAATTGATTAAATATGTTACATACATCTATATTAATAGGACTGCATGCAATCCTAGAAAGGATTTAAGTAAATCCACATGCATTAATGTGGGGAATAATCTCCAAGAAAGATTATTCAGGAAAGGAGAGCCAGGCAGTTGTTTTTCTTTTTTCTTTCCTTTTTTAAAAAATTATTTATTTATTTATTTGACAGAGAGAGACAGCGAGTGAAGGAACACAAGCAGGGGGAGTGGGAGAGGGAGAAGCAGGCCTCCCGCCAAGCAGGGAGCCTGATGCGGGGCTCAATCCCAGGACCCTGGGATCATGACCTGAGCCGAAGGCAGACGCTTAACGACTGAGCCACCCAGGCGTCCCCAGGCAGTTGTTTTTCTAAAGACTTACTTTTTGCTAGAGTATGCAGAAAATTTTTTTCTTGACATATACTCAAGAAACTTAATTTTGGGGAAAGTGTTAATGGTTGGGAAAGGGAACCCTACATTTGTAGGATGGCTTACTTTCAATTTTATACTTTTTTGAATATTTAATTTCTCTTAGCTTGGGCTTTCACTTGGTATTACTTGTATAAATAAAATAGAATTAGAGTTGTCTATTCATGTAAAACCACACCAAGACGTTAATTTTCACGATTAATTAAATGTTCCAATTTTGACCTATTAAAGAAGGCAATGTTTTAAGAATTAGTTTTCATGAAGGGCGTGAAATACATGACAGCAGTATTATCTTATTTGAAAATATATGATGTATAATGAATTGACTGATCTAATGGATTCCACTATATATATTTCTCTTGAAACTCCGCAGGACTCTTTAATAAAGAATTGGTACCTTTAGAGGGGCGCCTGGGAGAAAGGTGCTTCTCAGCTTGCTCTATGGTTTTAATTAATTTTCTTCCATAAATTGCTAATAAGGAAGAAAAGAGCAACTTATGCTCAGTGTAACCATAAAATTAAATTTATACAATTTTTCTTATAAATTGTATATATCAACATAAATTTTGGAAATAAAACATGAAAGAGGATGCTACACTTAACTTTACATCTTAAATAATTTTCGGGCCAAATCACTTAGGTACTATATACCAAGTGGTAAATTTTTCATTTGATAAACTAAAAATATTAATAGTTTGAAATAGTCGTTTTATGGTATTATATAATTGATAGGTATTCTAAGTAAAATGTTTTTTTAAAATAGTTATTACTTACATATACATTTACAGTCTTTTTTATTGTGATAAAATACAGATAGTATAAAATTATCATTTCAACAATTTTTAAGTGTGTAGTTCAGTGGCAGTAAGTACAGTCACACTGCTGGACAACTACCACCTCCATCCATATCCAGAACTTTTTTGTCTTCCCAAACTGAAACTCTGTGCCTATTAAATAATAATTCCTAATTCTTCCCTCCAACCAGCCCGTCAACCAACATTCATTTTCTGTCTCTATGAATTGGACTACTCTAGGTATCTCACTTAAGTGGAGTCACACAATATTTGTCCTTTTGTGACTGGCTTATATCATTTAAAACAATGTTTTCAAGTTTCATCTGTTGCAGCATTCATCAGAACTTCCTTTCTATTTAAGGCTGAAAATGTTCTATTGTATGTTTATACCAATACCTTTTGTTTATAAATTCATCGTTGATTGATACTTGGGTTACTTCTATATATTTTTAAAAACCCAAAATTCTACATCAATTTAAGCCAAATTCTGCAACAAAAAGTATCTTGAAATTCACATTTCTATTTTTTTTTTTTTTACTAGTTTCTTCTGTCCAAGATTCTATTAACTTTCACAAAATTCAGTAGTGAAAGGCTTTATCTACAAGGATAAAACCAGTATTACGGCTTTTTCTTCTGTAATTAGAAGACTGATTTGGTTAAATATTCATTTGTTTAAACTCTGAGTGCCTACTAAGTGACAGGCACTATGGTGGGCAGAAAGGAAGTGAGAGGAAGAAGAGGGAAGGAGAGGCAGAGAGTATGAGTGCCTGAATCTCACAATCGGCCCCAGGAGGTCTGTGTGGAGGCCCCAGGAGCAGAGTGGACAAACTCTGACATGAAGTTTCTCTTCATGACAATGAGAAATTGGATTATAACATTCAAGCTGAAATGTCAAAATAACCCCCCACTTTAAGATGCCAAATAAAATTATGTACCTAGAAAGCTAGTGAACATGAAAAGCTGTGTGGTGCTGATGAGACCATGTGGTTTGGCATCCATTTCCTGGTTGCCTGGTACAAGAAGGCAAACACCATCTGCCTCACTAGCTGTTGGTACCATCAAAAGACCTAAGGTGTGTGAAAGCTTTCATGAATTTTCATGTTCCAAAAAAAACTTCTAATCACAGATTTTGGTACTGATATCCTAGAGCAGGAGTTGGCAAATGTTTTCTATAAAGGGCCGGATAGGGGCGCATGGGTGGCTCAGTGGCTTGAGCATCTGACTCTTGGTTTCGGTTCAGGTCATGATCTCACGGTTCTGGGATGGAGCCCTGCATTGGGCTCCGCACTCAGCGGGGAATGTGCTTCAAGATTCTCTCGCTCGCTCTCTCTGCCCCCCCCACTCCGCCCCCCTCTCTCACGCTCTCTCAAATAAATCTTTAATAAAAAAGGGGGCAGAGAGTAATATTCTAGGCTTTGCTGACAGTGAGCGATGTTTCTGTCACAACTAGCCACCACTGCCCTGGTAGTATGACAGCAGCCAGAGAAAGTAACATAAAATGAGTGTGGTTGTTCTTACTTATGGACACTGAAATTTGAATTTCATCTAATTTTCAAATGTCATGAAATATTCTTCTGATTATTTTTAAACTGCTAAAAAATGTAAAAAAACCTCTTTGCTTGTAGGCTATACAAAAAACAAAACAAACAAACAAAAAAACAAAAACAGGTAGAGGGCCAGATTTGGCCATCCCAGACCCTAGAATTTAAAACAAAGAAGGAAGGATTATAGGGTTTGGAGTCCAACCTAGATCTGAATCTAGGCTCTATCACTTACCAGCTGTATAATAGTAGACAAATCACTTTAACATTTATAATCCCCAGTTTAAGCATCTGTTAAATGGGGATAACACCCACATCACATAGAAGCTGATGTGAGTATATGAACAAGATGCTAAAGGCTCTGTAAACTGTCAAGCTGTTTTTAAAGAATTAGGCATTGTATAAAGTAAAAATATACATTACAAAAATGTACCATATTCTCCTCTGAGGAATATTTGCCAAAAAATTGGGAATATATTTTCAATTCCTAAGAAGAGGAAAAAATGAAGTAATTTGGACCAAAGACAGATGTCTTGGATTCCATTTTTACTAAGCTGTTGGCATTGTACAATGTTATTACAACACTCAGTTAATAATTTATCTTTCTTTCATCATCTGATCGTATTCTGTTCTCAATAGTTCTGCTTTGTCATTTTTTTGTTCTCTCCTCTTAATCTTCATTTAAGAGGATCCAATATTATATATATAAAATCATAAGAAGAAAGCAGTGGCTGAAGCACCTTTCATAACAAATGACTGAGAGAAGAGAGGTTGCTTCTTGCTACTATCCTATGCTCTACTTTCGATTTCTTAAGTTTCAGAACAAGCAACCTCAGCAAATTTAGGGGATCTCACAACTCTCACAAAATTAAAATGCATAATTTCTTTATATAGCCAGCTTAAAGATAACAAAATATCAATGCCAAAAAACAGTATGCGGATGGTGGGTAAACATATTAAGTTGTTCTTTAATATTCAGATAGTGAGTTAAGGCACAGAGCCTTTATTCAGTATCTTCTATCATCTTACCCCATTAAGAAATTCCTTAACTACACTTACTATGGTGATCATTTAACAATATATACATATACTGAATCATTATGTTGTACACCTGAAACTAATATAATGTTTTATGTCAATTAAATCTCAAACTTTTTAAAAAGGAACTCCTTCCTTATGTCTATTTTAGGAACATTAAAAACAGGACTCTGAGAAACAAACTGAGGGTTCTAGAGGGGAGGGGGATGGGGGGATGGGTTAGCCTGGTGATGGGTATTAAAGAGGGCACGTTCTGCATGGAGCACTGGGTGTTATACGCAAACCATGAATCATGGAACACTACATCAAAAACTGATGATGTAATGTATGGTGATTAACATAATAAAATAAAATTAAGGGGCGCCTGGGTGGCTCAGTCATTAAGCGTTTGTCTTCCGCTCGGGTCATGATACCAGGGTCCTGGGATCAAGCCCCACGAGCCCCACATCCGGCTCCCTGCTCAGCGGGAAGCCTGCTTCTCCCTCTCCTACTCCCCCTACTTGTGTTCCCTCTCTCGCTGTCTCTCTCTGTCAAATAAATAAAAAAATCTTTTAAAAAAAGTTAAAACAAACAAACAGTAGTTTTCCTCTTTTCTAAGGATATCTTGGCCAGTAATTTCCTTCCTTCCTTCCTTTCTTCCTTCCTACCTTCCTTCCTCCCTCCCTCCCTCCCTTCCAAAGATTCATTTATTTATTTTAGAGAGAGAGCGCCGAGAAAGAGCTTGAGCTGGGGGAGGGACAGAGGGAGAGGGAAACAGCCTCCCTACCGAACGCGGAGCCAGCCCCGGAGCCACCCAGGTGCCCCTCGGCCAGTACTTTTCATGCCAAAAGCTCATACCTCTAATGGACAGACATGAAAATATCAAGCTGAATTCTTTAGCTGTCTTCTCTCCTTCTAAAAGCAAGAAGTTGATATGGCAAGAGGATGCTTCCTCTGAACTGAATGCTTAGTGCAAACGGTCAGCAGACTGTTAGGTTCGGTCAATGCTCCTACCCAGGGCCTTAGGCTCAGGTAAGCAGAGGCCAGCAGGCTGGTCTGCACCTGCCTCAGAGGGGCGTGCCATCAACCTCAGGTGCTAGGACCATGCCTACCTGCACATATCTGAGTAAGGATATGGAGACTGGGTCCCACTGGACAGACAGGATAACACAATTTGCTTCAGGAAACCTGAATCTACCAGCAGAGTGAATAAAAGGGCTATGGAGAGGACCACCACAGGCTATGGCTATTCCTCGCTCTCCTTGAATCTAAAGCTAAATAATCAACTTAAATCAACATCTGTGACACTTATTTTTTTAAAATAATGTATGTATAATTAAAATGGAACATTATAACAGCACTGGGTAATGAACGTAAAGAATATCAAACAGTAGGTAAAAATACATGATTTGGCAAATCAGCATTTTCTCAGTAGTACACACAAGTTGATTTGAACACAGTGTCTCAGAACAGAACATACTTAGCTGGATGGATTTAACTTAAGAACCATGACATTTTCATTGCAAAGGCTGCAGGGCTGATGACTCCAGACCCAGCAGCCTTGCAACTCTAGGACAGTATACAGATGGGCTTGGATGTTTTCTGGCTCTCTATCCCATCTCATTCATGTGACTAAAATTTTCTATGACAGAATTATATCAAATTTTAACCATTCCCTTATATTTTGGCCTATGTTTTTAATAAGACTGTATCTGGCACAGATTCATTTTAAAGAGTTATAATGACACTAGGATAATTGGCTATTATTTATAAGATATTTACCATGAACTAGACACTATACTAATGCTTTCTCTGCATATTATAAATGGTGAGTACAACCAATACCCAATGAATGGTCTCTATGTGCTGCTAAGCACCTTATTTAATAATTTCTACAAGCACCCCATGAGCCCATGAGGTATGTATTATTATTCTCATTTTTGAATTGCAGGTCGTAAGTGTCTAAGGTCACACACCTGGTAGGTGGCAGAGAAGGGACATGAAGTTAAGAGGTGTGACTCTAGAGTTGGTGCTCTTTATCACTGTCTTTCAGCCTCACACCATGACCTACAGAGTGTGGCAATGAAATTGATTTCAAGGTGGAGAGGGGAAGATAATAATCTCTGAAAAACAATACGAGTCTAGGTAATCCATCAAAGGTCTCACTGCCCAGTTTGTTACTTAACTGTGATGTGATCATCTCCTTCAATTTAATAACTGCAACTCATAAGCTCTTCTTTGGCATTATCTAAAGAAGATGGCACTACTAAATAGTCTGAATAGTTTGATGGTCTCAAACAACGAACACAGTTTCTAAAGTTTCAGGGAAGCTGCTGTGGATGGAGAAAATCTAGTTAGCAGTTTTCAGGGATGATCTTCTCCCTGGTTTCCATCTGACAAACAGTGCCTTCTATGACATCCAGCTCACTTTACAGTGAGACAGTAAGGCCTTCAGTGGATCTTAAGACTCTTGGGATCATAAATAAAAACTCTTAAGTGCAAGTAGAATAAGAAGGGAGAGCCACCTTGCTTCATTTATCTATCTCGATTTCTCCATTCTGAGTTTTCTATGAGGATTTTTGTTTTTTAGCTCATTATTGTCAATATATCTGATTGAGAAAGAAGCTAAACAAGTCCCAGGTGAGAATGCACCATAGCAACAGGCTTGCTATGAATTCTTCGGGGAGAATTTCACAGAAGTATTTGATTGCCTATTCACACTCTTGATTACAACACACCGAGCTGTTAAACTAAATTGTATGTCATTAGTGTATTGAAGGAACTTTAAAAAATAAACTACCCTGTGTGAAGATATTTTTCACACATACATTCACATTGATAATGTGTTTAATTGCACGCAGCCTACTTACCTTTTATTTGGAAAACAAGAGAGACATCTTTAAACTATTTCAGAACTTGCCAATGTCACAGTGTAGTAATGTGATAAATAAGGCATTACCCTCTATCACAGGTAAATATTGAATTCTTATTCTGGTTCATAAATATTTGTTTAATCTTTCACTGTTATTATGACAGAATATAAATGTAATGTCCTTAGAATTTGATCAGGAGTATTAAAGTACCTTGAGTTAGGTAAACAGTAGCCAAAATAATTATAGAAAAAACAATCTGACATTAAAACAACCTCAGTCTCACAGATTTTACTGAGCCTATGGCTTAGCTGGGATAATACACTGATAACAATAACAACAACAACAACAACAAAAGGCTGCAAAGAAAAAAAGTAGTTTATGTCTGTGTATTATCACAGAATGTCAGCAACCCTACAAATAATGTCATGATCCAAAGCAAGACCAGGTGAAGATACAGATGGCATGGGCAAGACCCATCCTAACCGTCAGAAAATCAAAGCAAATCCAGATGAGTGTGAATTATTACCATCCATCTTCATGTCTAAATAGAACACATTTACTAACTTTTCCCACAGTTAACTGTAAAAAGGGTCCTAGAGACAGAGTAAAACATTTTACAAACATTCAAATCAAAGGACTGAAGAGCATTCATGATGAGTTATTTTTACAACCAATTCTGTTACTTATGCTACTAGAAACACCCAATGGTGTGGGTCTAATCCAAATTATTTACATTTGGTTTTGCAATGCATGGTATAATGTTTCTGTGACAGACTTGCCTTTCTAATTACATTTTGCTCTATCATTAAAATCAGTTTACATGTCCTTAATATACACCTGCTGTTTGGGAAAGGTGGTGTCCCAAAGCCTGCTGGGCAAAGGACAGCCAGCTCACAATTACAAATACACCAGACAGGCTCTAGAGAAGAAAGAAGTGGCCAAACAATCTCAAACCTTAATTACTTTATAAGCACTTAAAGTTTACTAAGATTGATATAAGTTACTTGTTTCTTTTCTTCCATTTTTGCTGATGTTTCATTTGACCTTCTTCTTAGAAGACTGGGAAGTACCTTAAACACCTAGAGCACAACTAGAAATTATTGTACTGATATTTAACTGATTAGACATGGTTTTGAAGAGACTATTTCCTTAGAATCTACTCGTTAATTAGAATATTCAGGATTATTTATCTCAAGCAAGATAAAAAATAAACCAAAATACAATGGAAACATGCAATGTTGCAAGTATTACATAGTGGACGCCTATTGATTTGCCACTTAGCGTCTTTTTACCATTCTTATAGATATGGCATTCTGATTTTTCCTACCTTCCCTATGCTTGGACCATGTGAGTTTGGTATGTCAAGAGTAGGGTCGGTTAAGGCAAGACCAATGAATAGGAACTTTTAATGAAGATGAAGAATTATTTCTGGAAGTGAGCTAAAGGACAGTGGTTTTTGGTCTAAGAATACAAAATTTAAAGGAAAAAGCCACTCAAGATGAGGATGCCAAGGGACTGCTCTACCAGAGATTGGATGGGCTGTCTGGGTGGATACTGAAGTCACCTAGAGATGCACGGCAGAGGCGAGCTGGAGAAGTACCTATGAACTGAGAGTTGAGTCTTCACTGAATGAGGCTGAAAACCAGAAGGCTGTTGAATGACAGTAATGAGAAGGAAAGGGTGATACAGCCAGGCGTGGAAGTCTCAAAGGAGCAGGGACATGTGCAGGGTGCACATATGTAAATGATTGGGGATTGAGGACAAAAATGATCCTATTCCCTGAATTCGAGAAACTCAGAGGTTAACAGAATAATCAGATGTCCCTAGAGTGAATTTTAGGGTATATGGAGTCCCCCTCAGGGGACAGCTAGGCTGCTTATTAAAGGCAAAAAGTGGGAAAGGAAGGATTTGAGGAGGTTGAGAATGTGGGGTTAATAGCTGACCACAGAGCAGAGGTTCCAGAGAATATAGGAGTTTGGGAGGAAGCATGGGGAAGATGGGGGTTAGACTGGGCAAGAGAATAAACAGAAAGATGGGGATGGGAGATTGGCAACTGACAGGATAACCAGACAGCGGTGGACTTCTGGTGATGAATGAAATAAAGACAAAGTGAGGTGTGAGAGATGACGTCCTTAATGCCTCTAGAAGTACAGGGCAGGAACTTGTGGATTGTTGGGAGAAAGGGCTGTAAACAGCTGACTACAGCTGTCCTACTGAGCTTCAGGTACAGGTATGGTAGGTGCTCTAGGTTTTAGAGGGTGATAGGCCCCAGGGGGTGAATTGGCAGTCACCTCTTCCTGGTGTGACAGATCTTATACCCAGTGTGCAGGCAGTCATAGCCTGAGAGTTAAGGAGGCCATGATCCACAGCACGATCAGGTCATGTCTGCAGATTACTGGACTTTGGAGCCAAAAGAAGACCCTACTCTAAATATTCTTACATGGCAGCCCCAGCCAGCAACTCCTTTCTATTTCCAAGTTTTGCTGAAGTACCTAGTCACTATCCTGCAGAGATTACCAAATGTATCACAATTAGAAGTGAAGAAAATCAAGGCAGGCAGAAATGAAAGAACAGTATTCCAAGCAGAGGGAAGGACAAGTGCAAAGGCCATGAAATGCACTTGGCATGGGTTCACTGAGGAAACCTGTATATCTGAAGCAGCAAGTGAGAAAGAAGAGAAACCACGGGTCTGATCATGGAGGTCTTTGAAGGGCCTTGTAAAGACATTGGCTTCTACGCTGAGAATAGGAAATTGCTGGAAAAAATTTGGGCAGAAGGGTGACAGAATCCCTTTTAATATCATCCCTCTGTTGAAACTAGACTATACGGAAAGGGCAGAAACAGGAGGTCCAGTCAGGAGGCTTCCCCAAGTCTAGGCTGCAATTTGACAAGGGTGGTATGTGGACCATGGAGTGGACGGTGGAGATAGAGAGTAGCTGGATTCTGGATATATTTTGATGATAGAAGCCCATGGGTCTTCTTCTAATTAAAGGAACTTTCCTAACTAGCATGGAGGAAGCAGTGGGAAACATGAGGAAAAGAATATTCATTCTTCATGTTTTAGCTTCAACGCCACCTCTTTGAAAAAGGCCTTATCTGAACATCTATTTAAAGTAGGTCCCTCAAGATATTCTCCTGTAATATCTGTTCTTTTCATTTACAGCACTTCTCAAAATCAATTCACATATATACGTTTTTTGAGTTTGTTTAATGTGTGACTTCCCTTGTGAGATTATAATCCCAATATGATCAAACACTATGAAAAGAGAAGTGGGAAGGGAACCATCGTTAAATAACAGGATAGATTCTAACGATTAGAATTGCTGAATCTGAGTTACAAGTATATGTAAGCTCCATTAGGTAGGGACCATGCATTTAAAATTTTTCTTCATCACTGTATTCTAACCAGTATTCATTCTACCAAGTATATGTCAAAAGAATAAATGTATAATTATTTGTCAATATATTTTTTAACTGCGAACTATTGCCTAACACTGCCATTTAACTACAATCATGTTAAGTTTTAATAACTGAAGTCCACCTCTAATTAAAACAGCTAATATAATTTCAATGTCTTTTAGAGCTCTTTTGTCATATATATCTGGAATACTCATAAGATAAATATAAATCAAGGTAGCATTGTTAAAAATTACTTCTACCCAAGATATAAGAAGAATAACAGGAAGAATTCCTACAAAAAGGAATAAAGATTCTCAAATAAAGCAATACATATATATCAAAACCAAGCATCACAATTTTAAAAATCAAGGGTCGAGAAATTACTAAATTCTTTTTTGACAAAAAGGAAAAAAATATTTAAAAGTACAATCAAGTATTTCCTCAAGGGGTGCCCAGTGGCTCAGTTGGGTAGGTGGGATTGAGCCCTGAGTCCGGCTCTGTTTTCAGCAAGGAGTCTGCTTGAGATTCTCTCTCTCCCTCTCCCTCTGCCCCTGCCCCACTAAGTAGATAAAATCTTAAAAAAAAAGTATTTACCCAAAATGTTACATGACTCTTAGTAATAACCTGGGATAGATCAAATTGAAATGGAAAATAAAGCAAACATTTACTAAGGACTACATGTTTAAGGGTCATTGTATTAGTTTCTTCTGTCTGCTTTAACAAATTGCCATAAAGCTGATGCCTTAAAACAACAACACTTTTTATCACAGTTCTAAAGGACAGAATTTAAAGATCAATTTCAGTAGGCCAAAATCAAGGTGCCCACAGGGCCATGTTACCTGTGGAGGTCTCCAGAGGAGAATCTGTTCCTTTCCTCTCATAGCTTCTGGTTGCTGCAACGTTCCTTGGTCTGTGGTCTCATCACTCCACTATCTGCCTTCATCTTCCTACTGCCTTCTCTCTGTGTGTTAACTCCCCCTCTGCCTCTCTCTAACAAGGACACTTGTGATGGTATTAGGCCTCACCTGGGTAATCTAGGATAATTTCCCCATCTCAAGACCCTTAATCACATCTGTAAAGACATTTTCCGGGACGCGTGGGTGGCTCAGTCGGTTAAGTGTCTGCCTTCGGCTCAGGTCATGATTCCAGGGTCCTGGGATCGCGTCCCACATCGGGCTCCCTGCTCAGCAGGGAGCCTGCTTCTCCCTCTCCCTCTGCCTGCCGCTCCCCCCTGCTTGTGTTCTCTATCTCTCTGTGTGTCACATAATAAATTTTTTTTTTTTTTTAAAAAAGACATTTTCCAAATAAAGTAACATTTATAGGTCCAGGAATAGGGACCTGATATCTTCAGAGTTGGGGGTTGGGAGTTGGTGGGAGACAGGACATAGCATTATTATGCCTACCATAGTTCATCCCGGGCAGTCAAAGATTTGTGTCTGTCCTATGTGCAAAATATGTGGACCCCATCCCAACATAATCCTGAATCTCAACCCATTATAGAGAACATCACCAGAAGAACCAAATCTCATGTAAACCTCATTGGCTCAAAGTCCCAAATCTCATCATCTAAACATCTAAATCAGGTATGGGTGAGATTCTGGGAATGATCCATCCTGGGCCACAATTCCTCTCTATCTGTTGATCTGTGAAACTAGAAGGCAAGTTATCTGCTTCCAAAATAAGATGGTGAGGCAGGCATAGGATAATAGCTATGACATCCCCCACTCTACAAGGTAGAAAACAGAAGTCATGCAGCCCAAGTAATTTCAAAATCCAGTGGGGCAAGGTTTCAAGGCCTGTAAGTAATACTCCATGGCTTCAGACTCTACCCTTGGAGTCATTTTTCCTTTTTCTTTAAAGGGTAGCGCATATTTGCACCTGAGTAGTTTTATAAGGCTGTTTTCTGCCTATAGAATTTTGGGAAGTCCAACAGCCATCTTACATTCCATCCTGTCTCTGTGCCTTTCAAAAGTCAAGTCAGCATTGTTTCTGCTGATTTAATAGTCTAAAAAACCATGTGGGTCTCCTGTGTATTCATGCCATTAAACAAGAGGGTCCTCCACAGATCTTTCCTGGAAAATCCCATCTTTATTCCTGTTTCCTGTTGAGATGGTTGAGGGGATCCATGAGTCACACACCTAATTCTGTCAGCACTAAAGACTGTCTAGTTTCTCCTTTGGCCTTCTCTCCAGAGCATACTTTCCGAACAATAAATTTCCTAATTTTAGTGTCTTTTGCAATCTGGATAGACTGGAAATTTTCCAAATCATCAAGCTGTAGCTCATTTTTGCCCTGAGAGTTTTCCCCTCAATTTCTATCTTTCCTCTCACAATTTACCATGAGCAGCAAGAAGAAACCAGGCTGTACCAGCATTTTGGCTGGAAGTCTTTTCAGCTAAATATCCAAGTTCATTGCTTACATGCTTTCCACACAACTGTGGTAGCCAATTTAGCTAAGTTTTCTCCCACTATATAACAAGGATCACTTTTCCTCTAGTCTCCAACTATATCTTCCTCATTTCCTTCTCAGCTGTCACCAGAAGCAACTTCAAAGTCCCTCTCTCTACCAAGAGTGTGTTTAAGGCAGTCTAGGCCTTTTCTAGGATATGCCTCAAATTTCTTCCAGCCTCTACCCATGTCCAATTCCAAAGCCACTTCCACATTTTTAGGTATTTGTTACATCATCATCCCACCTTCTAGTATCAAAACCTGTATTAGTGTCCTAGGCCTGCTCTAACAAATCATCTCAGATCGGGTAGATTATAACAACAGAAATTTATACTGTCACAGTTCCGGAGACTGGAAACTTGAAATTAGTTTCATTTGGCTTTGGCTGAAATCAAGGTTGTAAACTAGGATATACTCATTCCAGAAGTTGAAGGGAAGAATATGTTCTTTGCCCCTTACAGCTTCTGGTGGTTGGTGGCATACGGCTTGTGGCCACACCACGGCAAATCTGTCTCTGCCTTCACATTGCCTTCTCCTCTGTACGTGTCAAATCACCCTCTGTCTCTCTCTTCCATGGACAGTTTGAAGGCATTTAGAGCTGACCTAGATAATCCAGGATAATCTCCTACCCTCAAGGCCCTTAATTACATCCATAAAGATCTCTTTCCAAATAAAGTAATACTTACCGGCTACAGGTTTTAGGACTCCTATCTTTGGAGAGGGGAGTATTATTTTGCCTACCATACTCACAGTATAGAGGCACAGCATATTAATTTACCATAACTCTATCATGTCTATAAAAAAGTGTTAAAATTGAATTTGGCTCTTTCAAAGTGACCATTTGTTACTTAATATTGCAATAAAAAGCTGCAAAAATTATTTTTCTAATGCTATTACATTAATGGGAAATACTTATTCTGATTTTTCCATTTACTGATAAGTATAATTAACTTTGCAAACATAATTTTAAAATGAGGTTGATAGTACAGCTAAAAACAGTAAGCACTGGTAAATTAGCAAATATAAATAGTTGCAAAGATAAAAAAAACGTCTGCAGAAAGTCAAAAGACTTTAGGAACAGATATGCTTTTATTTCAGGAAATTACTCTCTTTTTTTTTTTTTGATTTTATTTATTTGACAGACAGACACAAGCAGGGGGAGCAGCACAGGGAGAGGGACAAGCAGACTCCCTGCTGAGCAGGGAGCCCGATGTAGGGCTCGATCCCAGGACCCTGGGATCATGACCTGAGCCAAAGGCAGACGCTTAATAACTGAGCCATCCAGGCACCCCTCAGGAAACTACTCTTTAGGAAAATACTTTTTTCCTTTAGGAGTGGCTAAATAAGTGGCTGGCATCTCTCATTTAAAACTTATTCAGGTTATACGCTGACTGGGATAAAGAAGGGCCAAGGGTGACCAAATACCAGATGGGAGAATCCTGGCTGGGACGGTTTTGGTGGAGCAGCTAGTCCTCCGTCAGTTTGATCAGTTATCGTAGGAGTGGCTTCCCAGCCAAGAAACTGGTTCCCCAACTGTATTTGCTGCGATCGGAAAGAAGGGAAGACTCAGAGAAGCACTGGTGGTGCTAAACAAATTAATGCCTTTTCTCTAACCTAGAAGCAAACAGCTGGCGATTTTCCATCTAGAGTTGTTAACTGCCAAACGAAAACTGTGTCCTTATTAATAGTTTTAATTGCTTTGGTAAAGTTAACCCAAAGGTCACAAGCCTGGTGAAATCTGAACACTAGGAAAGGATATTGTTCTTTTCCATTTAAGCTTAGGAGGCAAACCAGAGTTACGTTAGAGAATGACCATTAATAATTAGTGAAAGGAATTATGTTCAACAAGTTAAGTAACTACATTTGTAAAATGTTATTCTAAAAAACATGTAAAATCACTCTGAGTATAGAGTTGTATTTTTGATGTAAAGAAGCATAAATAAGCAGCACAGCAACTTAATCTGTTTTCTCAGCTATTCCTGTGTTTAAAAGGCCAGGTTGCTTAGCCCATGAGTTCCCCTGTAGGGCGTGCCATTTGTTTCCCAGAAGTTTATACGCTTTCTCTTAAAGTACTTATTTTGCAAACCTAAACTAACAAAACAACAATAAATGTTGAATACTTAAAATATAAATGCCCAGTCCTGCATAAACTTAAAAATCCACAGCTGGAGAACGTTAGTGGTAGGAGCATTTTCAAAGGCTGTTTTTCACTGGAACATAGTGCCGGAAATTTTCCACTGGGTCTCCGTGAGCCTAACTGCAAAGGTGTTACAGGGAAAGGGTCCCAAGGTGCCCCCCCTTGCAAACAGGGCAAAGAGAAGGACTGGAGATCAGCCCATCAGCGTCACAGCAGCAGTGGCAAGTGCTTGTTGGGTCACACTCTGTCTGTCCAAAGACTCCAACCACCTCTTGGAAAACCTTCTACAGAACATCTTCTGGGCTGATGGCCGTGTTCTATATTTTGATTGTGGTTCCATGGCTGTTTTATTTGTCAAAACTCATAGAACTACTCACTGAAAGGGTACATTTCATTGCATGTAAATAATACCTCAACAAACTTGCCTTAAAAACATGAACACACACCTCTCTATTTTCTTTTGTGAAGGTACGACATTTTAATGTACAGGTGCCTTTCTTATGCTTCTGGCAATACTGCTGTATATCCACTCACTAATCCACCTTGATGCACATTATGTTTTAGGCAACATTTCCCCTCATTAATAGATTGTCCAATTTAACTTCTCCTGGGAAATAGAACAATTTTTTCCTGAGAGATCTATAAATATAACTTTGGAACAGAGCCACAGAAAGGTGCCTCTGGAGAGTGAGATTTTGGTCCTCTATGTGTGCCTGACCCTTCTGGTGTCTTCTCCTCCAAGACACTGGAATGATACTAATTACCATTAGCTATGCTGCTCTGAGGTAAAATATCACTTACATTAGGTTGAATCATTTTAGAACCCTTTAAAAACCATAACCGCTTATATTAGGCATACCCGTAAGTATTTTTTTACAACTTAGGTGTTCTGTTCCTGTAAGTTCATATAATTTTTTAAAGCAATGATTGAAAAAAAAAGTTTTATCAAAATAAGCTACTAGATTTTCAATAAAATAGTTGTAAAATTGAGAAAACTTTCTAATTTTAAATTTTGTTAATAAATGCAAATATAGGCATTGTAATATTAACAACTCCTTCCAAACTGGTTAACACGGAAGATTAAAATAC
Organism: Halichoerus grypus; assembly: GCF_964656455.1. NCBI lineage: Eukaryota > Metazoa > Chordata > Mammalia > Carnivora > Phocidae > Halichoerus > Halichoerus grypus. Next base: position 122,722,642 of record NC_135715.1, on the reverse strand, counting down.
TGGGCTATAAAGCGAGTATCATTCTCAATGGGGAAAAACAGAGCTTTTCCCTTAAGGTCAGGAACACAACAGGGATGCCCACTCTCACCACTGTTGTTCAACATAGTGCTAGAAGTCCTAGCCTCAGCAATCAGACAACAAAAAGAAATAAAAGGCATTCAAATTGGCAAAGAAGAAATCAAACTCTCACTCTTTGCAGACATGATACTTTATGTGGAAAACCCAAAAGACCACCCCAAAATTGCTAGAACTCATACAGCAATTCAGCAACATGGCAGGATATAAAATCAGTGCACAGAAATCAGTTGCATTTCTATACACTAACAATGAGACTGAAGAAAGAGAAATTAAGGATTTGATCCCATTTATAACTGCACCAAAAACCATAACTAAGAATAAATCTAATCAAAGAGGAAAAGAATCTGTACTCTAAAAACTACAGAACACTTATGAAAGAAATTGAGGAAGACACAAAGAAATGGAAAAACATTCCATGCTCATGGATTGGAAGAATAAATATTGTTAAAATGTCTACGCTACCCAGAGCAATCTACACATTCAATGCAATCCCTATCAAAATACCACTGACCTTTCCCACAGAGCTGGAACAAATAATCCTAAAATTTGTACGGAACCAGAAAAGACCCCCGAATAGCCAAAGGAATGTTGAAAACGAAAACCAAAGCTGGGGGCATCATAGTGCCTGACTTCAAGCTGTATTACGAATCTGTGATCATCAAGACAGCATGGTACTGGCACAAAAACAGACACATAGATCAATGGAACAGAACAGAGAATTCAGAAATGGACCCTCAATTCTATGGTCAACTAATCTTCAACAAAGCAGGAAAGAACATCCAATGGAAAAAGAACAGTCTCTTCAATAAATGGTGCCAGGAAAATTGGACAGCCACATGCAGAATGAAACTGGACCATTCTCTTACACCATACACAAAGATAAACTCAAAATGAAAGACCTAAATGTGAGATAGGAATGCATCAAAATCCTAGAGAAGAACACAGGCAGCAACCTCTTTGACCTCGGCCACAGCAACTTCTTGCTAGACACATCTCCAAATGTGAGAGACAAAAGCAAAAATGAACTTTTGAGACTTCGTCAAGATAAAAAGCTTCTGCACAGCAAAGGAAACAGTCAATAAAACTAAAAGGCAACCTACGGAATAGGAGAAGATATCTGCAAATGACACACCAGATAGAGGGCTAGTATCCAAAATCTATAAAGAACTTATCCAAGTCAATACCCAAAAATCAAATAATCCAGTCAAGAAATGGGCAGACGACACGAACAGACTTTTCTCCAAAGAAGACATACAGATGGCCAACAGACACATGAAAAAAATGCTCCACACCACCTGACAACAGGGAAATACAAATCAAAACCACAATGAGATACCACCTTACACCAGTTAGAATGGCTAAAATTAACAAGTCAGGAAACAACAAATGTTGGCAAGGATGTGGAGAAAGGGGAACCCTCTTACACTGTTGGTGGGAATGCAAGCTGGTGCAGCCACTCTGGAAAACAGTATGGAGGTTCCTCAAGAAGTTAAAAGTAGAGCTACCCTATGACTCAGCAATTGCACTACTAGTTATTTATCCCAAAGATACAGATGTAGTGAAAAGAAAGGTCACATGCACCCCAATGTTCATAGCAGCAATGTCCACAATAGCCAAACTGTGGAAGGAGCTGAGATGTCCTTCAACAGATGAATGGATAAAGAAGGGTATATATAGGGCGCCTGGGTGGCTCAGTTGTTAAGCGTCTGCCTTCGGCTCAGGTCATCCTGGGATCGAGCCCCACATCAGGCTCCCTGCTCTGTGGGGGGGCCTGCTTCTCCCTCCCCCACTCCACCTGCTTGTGTTCCCTCTCTCACTGTGTCTCTGTCAAATAAATAAATAGAATCTTTAAAAAAAAAAAAGAAGGGTGCATGTACACACACACACACACAGACACACACACACACACACACACACACAAAATGGAATATTACTCAGCCATCAGAAAGGATGAATACTTACCATTTGCATCGACGTGGATGGAACTGGAGGGTATTATGCTAAGTGAGATAAGTCAATCAGAGAAAGACAATTATCATATGGTTTCACTCATATATGGAATATAAAAATCAGTGCAGAGGACCATAAGGGAAGGGAGGGAAAACTGAATGGGAAGAAATCAGAGGGAGACAAACCATGAGAGACTCTTAACTATGGGAAACAAACAGGGTTGCTGAAGGTGAGGTGGGTGGGAGGGATGAGTAACTTGGTAATGGGCATTAAGGAGGGCATGTGATGTGATGAGCACTGGGTGTTATAAGCAACTGATGAATTGTTGAACACTACCATCTGAAACTAATGGTGTACTCTGCATTGGCTAATTGAATTTAAATAAAAACAAAACAAAATAAAATACTGGGCTATGTAGTTCAATCAATCTCTACCTTCTTCCTCTGCTTAGTAATACATTAAAAGGAGAAAAAAAGTTGCTTGTATTCAATTCCCAATTTGTCTGTGTAAAACAAATTTTATAGGAGGATAAAAGATGTCTTCCACCTGTAAAAAGCTAAAAGGTGTTTGAGCTAGTATCTGATGATTCTGTCAAAATCTTATATGCAGGGCCAGAGGGGAGAGGACACTGGCCTCCACCCTTCTAGGAACAGAGAGCTAACAAATGGTGACTGCAGAATCTCACACTGAGCACTAGACCAATGAAAGCACTGATGTTAGCAGAGTAAATTCATCAAGGAAATGGATCCAGTGCTGGTGATGAATAATATATCCTGGGAGACATGGAGGTGTTACAGCGATACAGGAATATACTGCCAATGAGCCTTAACAAATCCAATATAGGTCTCTATGGATATCTTTGGACTGTGTTCCTTCCAAGAGCTCCATCTGGGAACCAAAAAGTAATACTGTTCAAAATTTTAGAACAGGTATTTGTACAGAGAGGCAAACAGCTAAGCAAATCACCTAGCTAGATAAGATCAAAGGTATCTGTATGCTTTCAAGCTGCAAAAAACACACCAGAGTGTTGAAATATTATGGCATATAGCATAGTCTGAAGGGTAACCAAAGTTTTTGCTCCATCTTGGAAATCATGGTCCAGAGATACTGGCTAGGACATTTTATACACAGAAAGTATCAGAGGGAAGAAAAGTAGACCTAAATTTTAGCTTATTCAAATTCATCTATGTATGTTAAACTAAGGGGGAGGGGAAAGTAGGAGAAGTCACATACTGATTTGTCCCATTAATGTTAGTTTGGACTTAGATCACTTGGTTTAGATGGTCTATGCCAGGTTTTTCCACTATTCAGCTCTTATTTTCCCTTGGTAATTAATAATATTTTGTGGAGAGATAATTTGAGACTATGTAAATAGATCATGTAAATAATACCCTGCTTCTCATACTTACCTCCCAGTTTTAGCAGCCACTGGTGATCCTTGCCTGAAACAACTACTACTGTGGTGACTGCCAATGGTGCACCCCCACCCCCATTCAATCATTTTAGGATTAATTTTTCACAAGCAGACATACTGGATGATTCTTAGGAAGACAGTCTATCAACCACACTCCATGAAATCCAGATCTGGTTTTTACTACCTCAAAGTAAGGCTGCCAGAGGAAGGCTGGACCAACCCCACTAAGAACCTCCACCAGAAGGAAACAGTCCCATCTGTCAAAATACCAGGTCTGGTATGTATTAAGTGCCCAGTGACTGCAAACATGTCATAGGAAAATTATAGGTAAATGAATGGGGTTGGGGTGGGGTTAATTTTCTTCTTTCCAAGGACACATCTACGTGCAGTTACAAGAGGTGTGTAAGTAGAACACGATGCATTCCTTGGATTAACCACATTTGTTGATCCAAACAAGCCCACAAAACCAAATATGTCAACTCTTCATAATAGGCAAAGATGAGCCAATGAATTATTATGGTAAAAAAAAAAATAAAAGACTAAAATATGGATGACTTCCAACCAAAGCACTCATCCCTTACAAGGATGCAGGTGTGGGGCCACTGAGAATTTTCCCTAAAACTCTGAAAAGTACTGCAATAAAACTTTAAAGGACTAAAAAGCAGAATACACTGACTCAAGTTTACTTTTCCGATGTGAAATAAAACATGATCATCCCCTGTAAAAGTACCTTTCTGGTAATACTGGACATGTAACATTTATGGAGTTGTATAACCTAAAGCAATTTCTTCAGCGTTAACACAGAGAAGCCAAATTCAAATATTAAATTTTTCCGCAGGGTTAAAGTTTTACTTATCCACCAATTTTGTTTCTTCCTAAGTAAATACGAATATAACTGTTTCAATCTTAAAATACTCCTGAAGCATAAGATGTTATTTCCATAATCTTGGCCCTCAAATAGACGAGTCAGGCTTGATTTTATTAAAACTACCAACACAGGCTTCTTTACGTTATTTCAGTAAAATCGTTTCCTATATAAAGTACTCCACAGTTAATCGTCTGAATCTCTGTCTGCCATCCAAAAGACTTTATCTGTAATTCCATCCATGGCGGATTACATTGCACACATTCCTCTCCAAAAGAAAAATACATGTTAGGATGAACAAATCTAAAACAAAAACTTTATAACCAACAGCTTCACCCAGCCTCTGCTAGACTTGAACTCTGGCCCTGGAGCCCTGCTGGCTGACCTCTCCAGGGAACTCTGTTCTTCTACTCCTAGCCTATTAGGTCACCTTGCTCCTGTCTTTCACTCAAGCATTTGGTCAAAACTATTTATTGGGTGCCTGGTACCAAGCTGCATGCTGGAGGTTAAAAAAAAAAAAAGTCTACCAAAGGATCTGTGCTTTGCTGAAGTTCAGTGTCTAGTTTAAGCTAAGTCATATGGGATTTTAAAAGAAAGTTAATATTTTTTACCTTTAAAGCAAACTCTGTTGAAATATAACTTACATACAATAAAACACACCCATTTTAAAGGTGTAGTTTGATGGGTTTTACTAAATGTACACAACAATGAACCACAACTCAAATCACATTTAATTCAGTCACACTCTGAACACTGCCTTAACTCCTTTGTAGGACTGCCCCTCCTTCTGCTCCTTGGCAATCGTGATTTGCTGTCATTATAAATGAATTTCGTCTGTTCTAAAATTTTATGTAAATGGAATAAATGCACTGTGTACTTTTTTACGCTGACTTCTTTAACTCAGTTTATTTTCGAGACTTTATCCATGTTATATCAGTGATTTCTTTTTTGTTGTTGTTGAGCAGTATGAACATGAGATACTTTGCTTATTCATTCACCCACTGATAAAATTTTAATTTGGAGGTAGTGTAAATAATGGTGCCATGAACATTCATATATAAGTATTTGTGTGGACATATTTCATTCATTCCCGGGTCACATCCAGGAGAATTGCTGGGTCATACGATAAGCATACAGGTAATTACATAAGAAACTGTTAAGCTGTTTTCCAACATGGTTGTATCCATTTTACACCCAGTACCAGCAAAAAAAGTGTAATATCCACCTTAGGCACAGGTCATGCAAAAATAGGTGACAGACCAAATTTGGCTATAGTTTGTTGACTCCCATTCTGGAGTTTATACATAAAATCATGACTTCTGTGAATCAAGACAATTTGACTTTTGCTTTCCTATCTGTGTGCCTCTTAATTCTTTTTCTTGCCTTACTACACTGGCTAAAATCTTAAAGTCGTTAGTATTTCATCATTAAATTTATTAGCTTTAGGTTTTCCATAGATAGCCTTTATCTTAGTTTGTTGAAAGACTTCATTATAATTGGGTGTTGAAACTTACCAAATGTTCTTTCTTTATTGAGATAAAGGGGTTTTCTCCATCCTTCTATTAATGCAGTGAATTACATTGCTTAATTTTCAAATCCCAATCCAACCTTGCATTCTTGGGATAAACCACACTTGGTCATAATGAATGAACTTTTTATATATTGTTGGACCGGACTTATTAATATTTTGTAAAAGAGTTTTGCATTTATATTTATGCAAGATAGTGAGATTTGTAGTTTTTTGTTTTTTTTTTTTAAAGATTTTATTTATTCATTTGAGAGAGAGAATGGGAGAGAGAGCACGAGAGGGGGGAGGGTCAGAGGGAGAAGCAGACTCCCTGCTGAGCAGGGAGCCCGATGCGGGACTCGATCCTAGGACTCCAGGATCATGACCTGAGCCGAAGGCAGTCGCTTAACCAACTGAGCCACCCAGGCGCCCGAGATTTGTAGTTTTCTTGTAATGCTTGCTGATTTTGCTCTAAGAGTAATGTTGCACATGCTATTTAAAAATTAAGGTAATTTGGGGTTCTTCTTAACTCTATTAATCTGCTTTTCTTCTTTCAAATATGCAAAGAAATACAAATTTGCATTTTACAAGCAGTACTCTGGATCAAATTCTTGAAACATACTTGCTACATATAAGTTACTACCCTAATTTAATACTTGATATTTTCCAAAGCATATTGTTTGTGCTCAATCACATGTAATATCTAGAATCCATCACATGAAATGAGTTCAAAGTTCAAGACCTGCCAGACTCCAAAGGCTATTCTCTGAACTACCATGCCATAGGTTACATTGTCAGTAGGGAAGCTGGAATACCAGGAAGTCACGTGTCTCTTCTAAAATCATTCACTGTACAGTGACAGAATGAGTAAATAAATAAATAAGTAAATAAATAAAAGCAGCCCATGGCTTACTTTAGCCTTGGGCTTTGTGATTCCAACTCATTTCTTACCTTTAACTACCAGAATTTTGATTTTTCAGCCATTATTATTTTTCCATTTCTGCTCAGGCCTATTTTTTATACTGTCTATCCATAAATTATACCCCATTGGTTGTTTTTTTTTTTTTTTAAGATTTTATTTATTTATCTATCTGACACAGAGAGACAGAGAGACAAAGAGACAGAGAGCAAGCGGGGGGAATGGCAGGCAGGGGAGAAGCAGGCTTCTCGCTGAGCAAGGAGCCCGATGTGGGGCTCGATCCCAGAACCATGGGATCATGACCTGAGCTGAACCGACTGAGCCACCCAGGCACCCCTATATCCCACTGCTTTTTATTTATAACTTGTATCCCTCTCAATGTTCCCCATGCCATTTTTCTATGCCTATCTTCTATCCACCAAACTGCATTGTCTGAGAGGAAATCTTTTTTTAAAAGTGAAATTAGGTTAAATTTGATACCTCATTTAGGCTGCCTAATGCTACATTTTTTGGCTCATGCCCTATCTATGCAGCTATTTGTCCCAACAAAAATTTCACTTTCCTTTCCTGTATACTGAGGTCAACAAAATTCCAAATATTTTGTGACTCTATAATAAAGAAAGATTCCAAAAGTATCAGGTTTAAATATGCAGTGCCTACTGTTTGCATCTAACCAACTTTACCTATTTCCTATTTGCAGGTTTCTCTGAATACAGTAATAAGAGACAGTTCTTATAATCTTTCAAGGAGAGTAAAGCAAAAATCTGGAGGAAAATGACATTTGAACAAAACTATATCAAAAAATAAACTGGGGCTGGGAGGACACCTTGGTGGCTCAGTCAGTTGAGTGTCTGAGTCTTGATTTCAGCTCAGGTCATGATCTCAGAGTCCTGAGATCGAGCTCCACATCAGGCTCTGTGCTGGGCATGGAGCCTGCTTAAGATTCTCTTTCTCCCCCCACCCCCCCACCCAATCAAAAAACAAAACAAAAACAAAAACTGGGAAAGAACGTCATATAGCAAAGGAATCTAAAAAGACTGATATTTGAAATCTTATTATTCATTTTATTTAAGACCATTTAAAGTGTATCACAGAATTCTCTACTTAACCAAATTCAGTTCAAATAAATCCCAGAATAGTGGCACAAATTCAGTATACATTTAATAAATAATCTGACAGTTTAGTGCAGAGAGGTTGATGTGTAGTATCCAAATGTCAAAAGGTATTCCCGGTATAAATGACTAGAGATATCAATTTAATCTGAGTTTACAGTTCATTTTTTTCAAGATTAAAACCAGCAAGAATAATCCAGTATCTACCTCAACCAAAAATATGCTTCTAAGTTGAAATACTGTCAAAGGTATCACATATAAACCCTTCTTGATCATGTGAGAAACTATATGCAGGAGAAATCGAGTCCTGGGAATTACATGAAGAAAGCAATCATATTTCTTGGCATCTATGAAGAGATTTTACCTTCAAAGAGTTTTTATAAACATTAATTAAATCATACAATACAGCTATAAAATCTCATCAGCAGTTAAAGACAGGAAAAACTACACTACCAGGTTTGAATCAAACATGATCCTAGGTAGTAAATTTGTGCATGCCACACACACATACATACACATAAATATATATAAATGAATAGCTATTAATTGTTCATGGATATGATGATGAACTATTGGAGGTGGGTTTAAATAAATATGAAGACTATAAACTGAATGCAGGTATAATTAGGAAAATCTTCACTTCTGCATATGCTTAGACACCATAATAGTTGTGTTATTACTATAAAAAGCATTTAAACTCATGAGATTTTATCAGTGCTCTGCAACGTGTAGCAAGGGCACTCGCCCACCATCAGCTTACAACTTAAAAGAACAGACTCACCCATACCTTAAATTTTAAAAACTTTTCTCCACCTCCCTTTCTTTGAACAAACAATAGGAAACAATGCTGCTGGTAGGGTTGTAGGAAGAGCAAAAAGGACAAAACTATGGAAGCAGGAAAAGGAAACAGCTGTTAAAGTAAGGGAATATAGAGGGAGAGTGAGGAGGCCCAGGCGTCTGGTGATGAAGCCAAGCCTCCAAAGGGAGAAGCTGATCAGAAGTAATTCTCAACTGTCTTGTACCCTGTGGCTCTCAAATAAATGTGGAAGCTAAGTCTGCTCTCTTTCATGCTCTGAACTGAAGACTACAAATGCTGGAACTCTGGGTGCCCAATAACACTGTGTATTTGTGTGCAGAGGAGAGAACTAGATCCTGGTCCTTTGAATGAAAAGCCTTGAGGGTAGAAGGCGCTGAGTGGGACAGCTGAGTTTCATTCATTAAGCTCCAGCTTCCTTAAATGCCGGAATGACTGTTACCATTCCGTTTCCACTTGCAGGTAAAGAGGGCTTTCTCTTGACATGGTTGCTGCTGTCCTGAAGTGCCAACAGATGATGAATGTGAACTCGTCTGACATTTAGTTATATATGGAAAATAGATGTGTATATACTGACTTGGATGGATGACTGCATGTGAATACAGAACCTTTTGGCTTCTGGTGGCATGTTCAATTCAAACCACATTCACTAATCAGAGCAAAAGGAATCGCCAATCAAAACAAATTCTTCATTGCTGTCACTGTCTCCTTTATGCAGCCTACATATCAATGGAATGAAACAAACACAACATAACCAGGACTTTTTAAAATTAAGCTGGGGGTGGGTGGTGAGAGTTGAATAAGAGAATATTTATGGCAGGGAGAACCAAATTAAGATTTCTAACTTGAAAATATTTGAGGCCTAAATTAATCATTATTTCTTAGTCCACAATGCTATATTATACTACTTCCTAAATGGAAATAACTTTGTTATTTTGCTGACTATAACAATATCCTAACAATGTTTTAGAACAATAGTTTTTACAACTTAAGACGATTTCTGCATACTTTTATTCTCATGAGTCTCATAAATGCCCTCATGCAGTAGGCAGTCAACGAATTACTCTTACCCCATCATCCAACAGACAGACTGAGGCTTGGAAACACTACATGGCCTGGCTAGAGTCACACAACTACAAAGTGGTTTTGCTTCAACTAAGTGTGGCTCCCCTGAACCCTGGCCAAGAGCATAAGCTCAGAAACTGGTGGTGGAATGGGGGTGGAGGGACAAGGAGGAAGAGTCCTGCTAACTGCTTATGAATTGTGTGACCATGAGCAGCAACTCAACCCATTTACACCTCAGTTCCCTCATATTTAAAATGAAATAATCCCTATAATGCGTAAATTATAGGGCCATGGGGAATTAAATCAGGCACACACTTGCATAGTGCCTGACCCATAGTAAGTGCTTAGTAAGCAATAATTGTATTTCTATCAATAAAATCCTACCCTGCCTATGGGTGAGGATAACTAGATGGGTAGAACTAATCTAGTCCCTCAGTGCTGTTTTCCCTAGTTATGGGCCTTCTAATGCATTGTTTTGTAAAACTAGTTATTTGGATCCTTTGTACTAGGTAATCATTTTTCATTTCTCTGTCATCTTTGACTAAAAAGCTATTGACAGGATTAAAACTTCTGGATATCCAAAGCTTATCCTTCAAATGCCAATTTGTTTTCTAATTTCAAATATTCCTAAGGTATTATACTTCTTCCTAACTTGTTAAATAGAATAAATAGAAGACACACAATTTTCTTGATAACTGAGAGCATCGCTATGAACACTCACAACCAGATGAAGACATCATTAATCTCTGGACATACCTGTAAGCTGTTCTGTCTCCTTTCTTGACTTAGGAATGTCAGCTGGGGCTACCACTGTTCCCCTTCTAATTTTGATCTCCACTCTTTCTTGTTCCTGACAGTGGGTCCCTCTCCTCACCACCCCTTTCCCCAACCCTTAGCCAAATTTGCACATCTAAAACATATTCTACAAAAATACAAAGATAACCAAATTATATATTTTAAAATTAGAATGAATGAGGTTGAAGGTGAGGGCCTAAAGAGCAAAGTATAGGATGCATGTAGTTATTCAGAGACATTTTCATTGTAATTTTTAGTATGTTTCAAAGGGCTGAAGTTGCCAATAGCCTGACATCCAAACAAATGCATGGGTGTGTGCATAAGTGGTGTGTGTGTGCATGTGTATGTGTGCACGTGCAGTATGTGGATGTATTGGGTATTTGAGGGTAGTTACTATTCAAAATATTTTAAGTATTTTATTTTACAGTTTTGAGTATATAGATTAAAAATTGGAAACTTTTTTAATTAAAAAAATGAAATATGATTTAGTCAACAAATGTTTGAGTATTGTACTTACCATGTGCTAGGCACTATTCTAGGTACTGGGAATAAAAAGTTGAATAAAATAATTTTCCTATTCTTATGGATTAAAATGTTTGAATCAGACAACTTGTTTTTTCTTTTTTTTTTTTTTAAAGATTTTATTTATTTGTCAGAGAGAGAGAGAGCGAGAGAGCGAGAGAGCGAGAGAGCACAAGCAGGGGGAGCGGCAGGCAGAGGGAGAAGCAGGCTCCTCATTGAGCAAGGAGACCGATGCAGAACTCGATCCCAAGACTTTGGGATCATGACCTGAGCCAAAGGCAGACGCTCAACCGACTGAGCCACCCAGGGGTCCCGACTTCTGTTTTCTTAAAAGCAAATTGCTGTAGTTGAGATTATACTCTGAAATTTACTCATTTCCAATTATAAATTGTAAAGGAAAAAGTTTTCAAATAATGGGGGAATTACCAGTATTCAACATGCTTACAAATATAACTTGAGACTCTGAGTTCTCTGGAGAGAAACCTGATCATATTATAAAAAAAATTTAAGGTGCTGGGGTAATACAATGGTTTTTCCAAATATAAGGAATGAGAAGTAAAGAAATAGAAACAAAGGGGCGCCTGGGTGGCTCAGCTGGTTAAGCGACTGCCTTCGGCTCAGGTCATGATCCTGGAGTCCCAGGATCGAGTCCCACATCGGGATCCCTGCTCAGCAGGGAGTCTGCTTCTCCCTCTGACCCTCCCCCCTCTCGTGTTCTCTCTCTCATTCTCTCTCAAAAAATAAATAAAATCTTAAAAAAAAAAAGAAATAGAAACAAAACATTTAGGATCTCACAGCAACATTAATTATCATACTGGGCATATTCAGCAATTTACATTACTATTATATTCAAGATGGTAATAGCATGTATAGGGGCCCAGGGCAGGCCACCCCAAAATGTGGCACAATGGCATATTGATCATTCTGAATTGAAGCTACTTGGGAAACAGTGTAAGGATACTCAGACTCTTCTCTGCCCCCTGGAAGCAGGAAACAAGTCTTCCATATGAAAAGTACCACCCCTGTACTAAGAAGTAAAAGTTGAGAAAGCTGTAGAAATATACCTTGTTACGTTTTTTTACTAATCTACTACACCTCAGCCCAAATTCCACTTAGAATTCCTTACTAATTAAAGCTCCCAAGCATCTGCCTTCTTTATCCTGTCAGTTCCTCACTACTTAATGTCTCTTTGTTTAAAATGTATAAAAACTGCCTGCCTTGGTTATTCCTTTGGGTCTCAATTTCATTATTGGGCCTCCATGCACATGTAATAAAACTGGGTTTTTCTCCTATTAATCTGTCTCATGTCAATTTAATTCCTAAGCCAGCTGGAAGAACCTTGATGAAAAAAAGGGAAAACTTTTTCCTTCCCTACATGTGAAAAGCTCAATATGAGAATGTTTTTTAAAAATTTAATTTCCATTATCATTTTACAAGACGGCAATATCCTGAAAAGTTCAGTATGAGGATTTTAAAAAATTTAAGCAGTATTTACAGGAGAGATGAACTTGAAGAAGCATTTTAAAATAAAAACTTACTGAGAACACAAGGGAACCAAATTTTATTCTAGTCTTCATAGCACCTCTTTGTTACAAATCTTAAATAGAAAAACAAAATCATCTTTCAAGAAATATATAAATCAGTGTAATGATTCTGATTCTGGTCCTTTATGGACCTACCATGAAGCATCCAGTATAGCACAGGTCTAATGCTAACCTAAAGGAGGGTACAGTAAGGCAGGTTGAAAAGAGCTGAGGAGCAACAAGGCCTAGGTACCAGGGCACCCACCCTCTTCCCAAGAAGACTGATGGTTGTTAATAATCATTTTCGATGATCTCATTGTTGCTCAACTGGAGCAGGCATTCCCAGCTTTGGGGACTGCTTGCTGAAGAACAAGCCTCGTCTAGACTGTGTTCTCCAAAAGAAATGTGTGTATGTTCCCCTGGTTCTTTACCCCTACCTGTCAGCCAAGTCCTAAATGAGAACTGGCAGCTACCTCAGACCCAGAGAAGGCAACCGTGTGGCACTGTTGCCTTGGCTAACTCTGGACCGTTACTCTCTGGAATGTTTCATGAAAGAGATTCTACTTCCACCTTGTTTAGGCCACACTATTATATTGTCTCATTACAGCAGCTAAACCGGAAGCCCAAGGAACACACATTTATGACAGAGCTGACTACCTGCCTCAACTCCGATTCTGAACACCTTTATTGGGTTGTAAGCATCTTCACTGGATTGTGCATCTGGAGGGCTGGGATCATGTCCTCTATTTCAGTCTAATACAGGGCTGATTGAAGGAGGGGAGGGGCAGAAAAATGAAGTAAGTTCAAGCTGTAGGCTTTAGGGTCAGTCTCCTGGAATTGAATCTTTTGTCAGTCTCTGGATTCTAACCAGATTGGTGAACGTGAGCAAGTTCAGTCATCAAGCAGGTATCAGTTGAGTACCTATTATGCAGCAGGTCCCATTCTAGGAACAAAGGATTCTGCTATGGATGATGGTGTTAACATTCTGGAGGACTTGTGTTCCACAAGCTCTCTTATGACTCAGCTTCCTCATCTGTAAACCAGGGATAATAATAGCGACAGACTTACCAGAGGACAGTTGTTGAGGATTACATGAGATGATACGTACAAAGTATTTAACATCATGCACATTAGCACTCAATAAATATTAACGATAATTAGGAACCGTGAGTAGTTTGTGCTTGGTGTATAGATACTAAATGCCACAGCATCGGAGCACGATTTTTTTTTTTTTTAGGAGAGCACTGTTCTTTAGCCCTCAGTAAGAAACACACTGCTGTGTCCAATCAGAGTTTGGTATTCATTTCATTTGTATTGTTTTACCTTTTCTTATTTCTGCCATCTGGTAGGAGTTGCGGATATATCTTACAAAGATTTATGAATATAATATGTCACAGAGCATGTGTGACTTAATATTAAAAACTGAAAATATTAAACACTTCCAAGAAATAATTCCTCTGGATTCTTTTCAATAGGATAGGTTGGGAGTCTTCTTCAAGGGGTTCAAAACAGAACATTACCCATCTCCCTGTGATGATGTTAATACCTGGGGCACACCAGATTGCTTGAGCAACATCATCCTGCACTGTGAATCAGAACCTACTGCTTCTACCCAGTCACAGCTCATATTCTCCAAACAATTAATGGCTTCTCAGATCCAACAGAGAGCTCTTGTGGAATAACCGTATTGCATCATTTTAGATGACAAAATGTTCAAATGCGCATCAGGTAAGGAGGAGTCCTAAGGCAGTTTCTAACAGAGAAAAAATGGGGATTTTCTCAACTCATCAAACAAAACTGGAAGATTGGGAGTTAAAGATTTCTGGTAGATAAAGATGGAAAATAAATTTAATGCTCTATAGGAAATAAAGAGCAATAGAGTAAACAATACCCCACACTGGGTGGGTGGCTTCATTTTGTTATAACAATTTCAAGAGCAATTAGATTTGAATGTCAGCTTTATCACTAAAAGCCCCCCAAAAGAAAAGCATCATTATTCATGAAACACCTAAACTAGCTCTGCTTCTAAAGAGGGACTTGACCAGCTATTAAGTACCAAGCATTATCAGCATTTTAAATACACATCCAACAAACTATACATTATTATTGTAATTTTACAGAGGAATAAACAGGCTATGAGAGGTTAAGGGGCCTGCCCAATACCATAAAGTTATCTGTGGGAGTCTGGACTTGAAGCCAAGTTGGTTGGACATCAATGCCTCCATTCTTCCCACCATACCAAAAGGAATTTTAAAACTACTGAACTCTTTAGAAGAGTACAGTGAAATTCTATTAAGAGTTCACTGATGAGTTAGGATTATCAGATTATTACCGTAAATAATAATGAAGGTAACCTCATACCATATTCACTATGGTACAGTGATGTCCTCAGGACAAAATGAAGCTCCCAGGGCTCTGTGTGCCTCTTCTAGAGGATCTTAGGAGTGGGCTGGCAGGCTGGCTAGCTGGGAGGATGCCCTGGCTGATGGGCTGATCATGATCAGCCTACCCAGGAGCACCTTCCAAAACATCCAACTGAAGGTAATGGGAGGGACCTGTGCTTTCTTAGCTCAGTTCTCCTTGCTGGTACCCCCTACCCAACTCCCTGGCCCAGACTCTCAGGTGGCCGTTTGACATTTTTTGGAGTGATCAAGGTGCTTGTAATAGTGAACGTGGTTTCCTCAAGACATTTAAAAACCTACTTAGGGCGTCAAAATGCTAGCTGAAACAGCCACAGAATAGCAAATGGATCTTGTGCTTTGCAATATTTTGTGGCCAATCTACTCATTTTTTTGTGCACTTCTATCTGCCTGGGATAAAGGACTCTGAAATTGGGTTGTTATTTTTCAGACACAAGAACTATATTGGATATGGCTCCATATTTTTTGCATAGTTCTAGAAATAAGACAGTCCCAATTACTACATTTACCTTTTTGTGTAGGAATATATCAGAAAGGAACATTTAGAGTACACCAATGTGAGTTCTGCCAATCAAATAAATCAGTCCAGGTGATTACAAGTGGCTTTGGACTGCATTCAGGTTATGGAAGGTGAGAACAGACTAGGGGTATATACCATCACAGCAGTGACAAATTCTCAACTTCTTTGTAAAAGCACAGTGTTTCTTCAGGTTTAGACATGACTCACTAAAGCTACATTTTCAATGAAATATAGCTGGAAGCATTTAAAAGCTAGAAAATATAATCATGTCAGTACAGATGATCCCCACCCCCCACAAAAATGCATGACATCATTTCAAGATGTAGTCAGTCTGCTGTCACTAGGCTATAGGGTTGGACGGACTGATACCTATCTGTACACGCAGAAGAACCCAAAGTGTAATGTGATTCTGGTTCAGATGCAAGGACCACCATTACACTTTAGAAAACAAACATCCATTTCTGAACAATCTCTTTTCACTACTGATTTCCTGCAGAATTTATTTTTCTAATAGCAAGGAAAAAATAATCAGGCACAATCTATCATAAACATGTCATGAAAAAACTATTTACTCTGGATATGCCCTTCCTACACTGTTTTTTGGGGAGGGGTTCTTACTTACTTCCTCACCTTTCCTATATAATTAATGTGAGTCCGATGTGCACTAGTGTATTTGTGTTTTGTTCCCTACTTCTTTTCCATAAACACTCAAACATTTTCAACAATATGTATTCTACAAGCACTGAGAGCTGATTAGTACCAGACACTATTCTAAGCTCTGGAATACAGTGGAAAGCATCCTTGGAATTTATATCCTGGAGGGGGGAAGTCCAAAAAAATGGGTATTTATCACACTTCTCTACATCTTCCTTCTTTTACTTAATGATACTTGGTAGAATTCCCTCCAAGGCAACTGGTAAAGATTTATCAGAGGGATTTCTTAATGAGATTTCTAAATATAAAGATGGCTGCAAAGAGTTGAACTTGCAAAATTATTTTAAGATGACACAACCCATATCTCCATAGATCTAGACAGACACCGGCCCCTCCCATTAGCTTCATCAGAATGATGACATAAGGGCCCTTAGGCATGTAAGCTCTGCCTATTCCTTCGCTTGGAATCCTTTTCATGGGCTAAGTCTTAGTGTAGGCCCATCCCTCTGAGTATTCCTCATTCTGGATCCAGGTCCCCCTAAGTGGCCCCTGGGTTGGAATATGTTGCTTCCACAACCATTCTATCATATCAAGGATAACAACTGTAGTGAATGTTTATTGAGTACTTACTATTTTAATAAGATTGGAACCATTATGAGGACATAGGAGCCTTCACCCAAAGTTCAAAGTCACACAGCATAGCCAGGGGTAGAAGTGGGAGCTCCTATCTTAACCATTGCCATGATACCCTTCTGGATCTGAAGAATGATAGTCATACAAAATTTTCCATTTCAACCATGGTTCATCTGACAAGTTTTCTGTATCTTTCAACCTATATAAATGTCTGTTCTTTCCTTCTCTGTCAACCAAAGACTGTAGTAACATTTTATTGTAATTTTTATAAAGGCTTTCTACCTCTTAGGTCATATTATTTTGCAGCTTTAGAATTTTTACTAAGCACTACATGTGTTTTATAAGAAATTTAGAAAATACACAGGGAAAAGCATACCTCCTTAAGAGTATCTCCTGTACTATTGAGTGCATGTGTATACATACATAAATATGTATTTCTACAGAAGACTCTACACATATAGTTAGATAACTTATGTTTTCATTTGTATTGTGAACACCCCCATGTCATTAAAAATTCTTTAAAAATGTGATTTTTAATGGCTGTGCAAACCCCATCAAATACATAATTTTTTCTGTAATCTTTCTCCTCACGTTGGGCAGTTAGGTTGTTGCCAAGTTTTAGATATTAGAAACATCTCTGTGATTAATATCTTTGTGTTAACAGTAAATATTTCTTTAGATTGGATCCCTAGAATTACAATTACTGAACCAAAGATGCAACCATTTTTAAGGCCTTTACTACAGATCATTAAAGTGCTTTCCAAAATGGTTGTGTCAATTTATTCTCACAAATACTACATGAAATTGCCAACATCACAACACTCACACTGTTTTATCTTTGATTTAATAGTTGCCAATATAATGCAGATATATTCCCATTAATTTAATTCATATTTCTGTGATTACTACTGAGTTAAGAATATTATTTCATGTGCATATTGGTCCTTTATATTCCTTCTGTTGCCAATTATCTGTTAATACCAAATACCCCTCTTTTCCTTACTCATTTGTAATTACTCTACACAGATTACATTCATTTTATTCATTCATTCAACAGGTATCTGCTAAACTCCTGCTGCTTACCTTGTCCGGTGCTAAGGATACAAATCCTATTCTTCGTAGTCCAGAACACCTTTGGGAATTTCCTTTAAGACCTTTACTAAGTGAGTATATATCTTAACATAAGATCACATTACCAACGTTGATATTTTAAGAACAATTAAAATAATACTCCAAGAAAGACGATAACATGAATAGAAATTTGTTCCCAGCTCAAACTGAAGATTTCTCATTTTGTTTTTTTTTTGTCTTTACAAATTCAATAAGCCAACAAACCATGACTTAAGTCATTCAATATGAGTTTACAGGTTGCAAAACATCGTATGTGCTGAGACAAATGAAAAATGCCATTGAATTCCTAAATCAAACTCTGTACTGACAGGGCATTCTCCCTGTGGAGTGTCTAAAACATGTAAGCAGTTTAGCTACTATTACCAAAAGTGAATCAGAATTTTAACAATGGCCAATAGTGGTGGTCACCAGAGTAACATATCCATCCATCCAAGGAGTATGTATGTAGCTTGTGGACCAGAGGAAGCAGGAGAGCACAGGAGAATAACTGCAAAATTTAATTGATAACATGTAATAACCCTTGATCCTTGGTTTGGAGTCTTAATTGAGTAAAGAAGATGCACTAGTTATTTTATAACATGAATTTCTTATTCGTGAGTCTTAAATTTGGTTACTTCCTGAAGAAAACACATCTTCAATTATCAAAAAGGATACCAGGGTACGAGGGTGAATATATCTCATGAGATCCTGAATATCTGAGAATATCCTTTTAATTCTTCACATATCAGACGATTTAGCTGGATGTAAAACTCTTGGATTACAAGCATTTTTCCTTCAACGCTCTAAACACACTGTTCTATGTTCTTATATCTACTGTTTCAGCAAAGCTAGATCTCAGTCTGATTTTATCTTCTGCAGATAAATCATTTATTTTATCTGGATTCTTGTAGTTTTCTTCTCCTGTATCTTTGTAAATATAAAATTTTGTCAAGGTTATTCCTAGACTGGTCTCTTTTCCATAGGTGATGCCTGGAATGTTATGACCCCTTCAAATCCGTACACTCACAGCTTTACTTTCTGCTTAGAAAAAAATGTTTTAAAATTATATTTACGTACTGCTTCTGTTCTAGCTACTATAAAATCTTTCTTGAGAACATTCACAATGCTTATGTTAGATTCATTTTCTGTAGCCTCCGTGTCTAGTAACATTTATCATATCCTTTTTTTCTTTTCCTTTCCTTCATATTCCAAGATAACTTCTCAACTAATCTTGTAAATGGTTCATTTTTCTTCTGTATCCATTCTTCTCTTTATTGACTCCACTGCAGATTTCAATTGTCTAGTAAGTATCTCTGTACCATAACTGCCTAGATATGAATGCCAGATTCCCTCCTAATTCACTGGGTAAGTTTAGGCAAGTTGATCAACTTTCCCGAGTTTCAGTTTCCCTGTAAGTAGGGGCAATAATAACAACTATTTGAATAATTCAGGGTTTTAGGTTAAAAGCAACAGAAAATGCCGTGGCTAATTTAAGGATTAAAAACAATTTACTGAAACAATTTACCTGTATCATTTAAGACTATATATTTTCCCATCAAGTCTATTAAGGTGGGAAAATGCATGGAATAAAGAAATTTGGATCAGATGTTCAGTGGCCAAAAAAATGGAGATCTTCAAAGCATTAACTCATAAAGTTGTGATAAGGAACACTGGAGATCATCCATGCAAAGCACCTAGCACAATGCCTGGCACATGATAAGTAATAATGTTAGCTATTAGTCTCCTAATAGATTTCTACTCCATAGAGTTCATTGATTCTTATATCCTATCCTTATGATAAAATCTTTTCCAAAGTAATCATTTGTTTCCAGTAGTAGTGGTGGTAGCAATGATGATGGTAGGGAGAGAAGAAAACAGCAGTCTGGCTGTACTAAAAAGCAGCAAACCCAGTAAAGCAATGGGGGGTCGGTCTTTGTGATCAAAAAGGCAGACCTGGCATAAATAATCCACTGACCATTCTTCTCCATCCTTTCTACTGGCCTTACAATAGAACTCTCCAACTCTGACAATAGGGTGAATGTCTTCATAGTTTTTAATGGGGAATCAAAAGAAGTTTTATCAAGGGTTCAGAAATTTTAAAAAATTCAACCAAATAAAATAGTTACACATTTGTAAAATGTTTTGCTTACTCTGTAGTGCAAATCAAATAAGCTACATGTAACAGCATTCTGTTCAGTACGCATAGTTATACAAATCTAAGTTTCCTATTCTTACCTACAGACCAGCAAATCTTCTCATCAGCAGCTTAAAATAATGCCAACAGCAGCAATTACTAAGATACATTTTTCTACAAAATAATTTAATAAGAATCCACTTTTTCATTATACTTTGCTAACTGAAATAAGAGAAAAATTAAGATCCTGCTGTGAAGCACTTACATTATGTAAAGAAAACAATATTCACCTTATTAAGAAACAAATGAGAAAATGGGGCAATGGAAAAACTCCAGCAAGCTTCTCCCCTTACAACAGTTATAGCTTTAAAGCAAGAAACATGTAAGGCAGCTAAGGTCATGAATGAAAAAAAGGAGGTGCCAATTTACTCTGCACTTGGGCAAAGCAGGTTTACTCTTTATTTTTTAAATAAAACAATTTATGAAAATACTTGCAAAGGGGAGAACTGTTTTTATGAACAGAACAACTTTATGATGGAAAGGAATTTCTAAAGGAAAAACAGAATGCAGAAATGCTAAGTATGAAGGAAAGAGTAAGCCTTAATTCCCCTAGAATAGCGTAATAGAAGGCCTTTGCAGTGACTAAGGACCTTTATCCTGATTTAGGGTTTAGGAATGATTTGAGGAGAACTTGCAAATCAGATATATTTCCATTACAGAGGATGATACCATAGGATGAATACTTTCTGATGTCATGCTGCTCTATAGGAATTTTCATATGTAAAAGTCTGCAAATTAAAATACAAATTAAAGAGCCTATACATTGAAAAATGCCTTGAGCTCCAATTTTTAAAGAAAAACTACATTTTTTTTTTAAAGATTTATTTATTTATTTGAGAGAGCGAGAATGAGAGAGAGAGAGAGAGAGTACATGAGAGGGGGGAGGGTTAGAGGGAGAAGCAGGCTCCTCGCCGAGCAGGGAGCCAGATGCGGGACTCGATCCAGGGATTCCAAGATCATGACCTGAGCCGAAAGCAGCTGCTTAACCAACTGAGCCACCCAGGCGCCCCGAAAAACTACATTTTCTTTCAAGAGCCAAGAGATTTCAATTCTAAGAAAACTATCTTTCAATTTATGATAGCCACATTCATATCTGAAATATGATTTATATAGAATTTAACTGTAAAACATGCATTTATCTTCAAGTTTCAATAATGTGCTCGTTCAAAGTGTTTGCAGACTGTTTCTATTACATGCAACCCCTGCATTAAGGTCTGAGTACATAAAAACTCGTAAGACTCTATAAGCTAAGACAGAGATTTGTCTTCAAACTACTTGAAAAAAAAACAAGCCTTAGGAATGTCTAAAATGAAATAATCATAACCTAAATTACTTTGCTGACGTACAAGCAGATCCAATCACTTTGGAAACAATACATTCATAATATATAAACAGATACAGTAGGACCATATGGACCCATTTTTGCCAAAGTAACAAAAATGGCAATTGAGAAATTGAAAGCACTTTCACATGAAGACAGACTGTTTTGCTATAGCTATGGAGTAAGCGCAGGGTTAGACCTTAGGGAAAAAGAATGTTTCTAAAATATTTTTCTCTACAGAAATGATTCTAAAAAGAAAAACGATCACACAGTGTAGGGAATTCAGTGCTGAATGATCCTGTCACCCATTTAATCTCACCAACTCAGCAGCCAGTCATTTCAACTTTAATAGCATAAAGTTTGCAGGTACAGGGGAGAAATTATATCCTATATTCATAGTTTAACTCTGAACAGGAATTGTTATTCAACTGAAAAGGAAATGATTATTTTAAACATACAAAGTCAGGCTTAACTTTAAGTGTTAATAAAGGAAAAATACTCTATTACTTTCAAATGTAAACAAAAGGTAATGCTAATTCAATGGCAAAAATTGAAGTTAAAAATGCCTAAGTTAGCAAATTTATATAAAACTGATACGATATAATACATATCTATAGCCTGCTTAAATAAAAAAAAGGGGCCAAAGTACACATTCCTGGATTTTGTGGTTCCATTAATGAATATTCATACTGTGCGAATTACTTCACATAAAAGTATACAATATGGTTTGTGCCTCTGCATTCTTCTGAGGGTGGAAACTATACGTAAGAGATCACCTTTGTAGGCCTCCTTACCATTCCTCCCCTCCCTTTCCTGGATAGAGTGCTTTGTTCAAAGTAGGCTTTCAATCAATATTTTTTATTTAGTTAAAAGCAAGCACTAAAGCTAACTACAACAGGATTGTAAGCATTTTTACATTCCCAGTTCATTAGCCCAATAAATATTTTTGGGCACCTACTATGTATTTCATATCTGCATATGTGATCTAGCTATGTGTGAAAAGCCAGATGGAGTCTGTTCAAATTCCTGGAATTGAAGAGCTCTTCAAAACAAAACAAAACACACCAAAACAAAACAAATAAACAAAACCTAGAGTCTTAATAAACCTAAAAAGATGTCTCCAACTGAATCAAACAGAACAAATACGCAGCTATTTGGGATGTACTTCTGGGACCTGTACGACTGGGCAACTTTGCTAACAGGTCCAGCTGATCATTTATCAGGCTATCACAAAACATATATACTTGTTGCTAGCTAAGTTGGCAGTCTAATTTTTTATGTTGCGAGGACAATTTTTTTGCATACACTCACATACTGAATAAACCTGTTGGTCATACTCTGTTGTATTCCTTAACCACAGAGATACCTGAAATGGAGGATACTCTACACCATGAACACAGGGAACATTCTGAGCACAACACACACAACTGAAAAGGACCGATCTGAGAACGAGTGGCAGGATTCAAAATTTTTGAATCCAGGCCAAATAGTGTCACAAGAGCTCTGCCACTTGACCTCATGTTGAACCACATTTCCATAATATTAAGGAGGTAAAGCTGTAAAATTTGATGATCCCACAGAAATCACTAAGAAAAGATCCAATCTTACCTCATGTTTGATGATGCAGTTCAGGCATGGAAGACTTCATTATACGTTACATGGTAATTACAATTGCCAGGATAATTCAGTTACCAGTAGGAAAAATGACTAAGTTACTAATAGGAAAGAGTCGAAGTTTTAGGCATTGTACTTATAGTGCTTTTAGCTAAGCACAAAACTATGCTTGTTTACGGTTGAAATAAAAATTCCGTCTTCTGCATGTGGTTGAGGTGTGTCAGAGAGAATGATTTCATTGTAAATAAACTTAGGGGCCAAATAAAAGGAAGCTGCAAAGGCAGGTGCACAACAGTTGAGTTGTTTCAGTTTCGGAGGAATAAAGTAAATAACTGCACTGGAATTTGTTCAGTTCTGGGCATTCTGCCATACAGGAAGGGTGTGTAATTACTGAAGCTAACATATCCATGCAAAAATGAAGTAATAGCAATAGGGCACAGTTGGTTCCAAAGTTCCTTATTCTATCTTCAAAAATTAAGGATCTTTAATGACTCTCATTTCACTCTTTGATAATTAAGTTTCACTTAAGTTAATACGGCTACACTGAAGGTAGAATTGAAATTTTCACCGAAGTCAGAAAATACTGTCTTGAGGCTTCTCTCTGAGAGCCTTACAAGTAAAGAACATTGCAATTTTCACTCATCAAAGATAACAAAAGAAGTATATACAGTACCTAATTTAGGACTTCACCAGAGTAAGAAAAGTATATGTAAAATGAGCATGTTTTACCAAATCTATCCTGTGCTTATGATTTCATGCTATCTGGATTGGCCTCAACCTTAAATGTGGTTTCCAAACTTCTTAAATCAGAAGCCAAAAATGAGAGTGCAGTTTGTGAGGGAACAGCAGAATGGAAGTTAAAGTGCCTGCGTATGGCCAAGTTCATACAGAGATCTCAATTATGCAAGCAATTTTATAACAGAAGATAAAAGAGTATAATAAATATTACATGTGATTCTACAAAACGCAAATCAACTTGCATGCTATATAGACCCATGAAATATGCTTGTTAACCCTATGATTGGCCATATATGGTCTTTTAAAGAATTTCTATAGTCCAGATCACATCCTATCAGTTATAAAAACTACACTATGGGGTGCCTGGGTGGCTCAGTCGTTGAGCGTCTGCCTTCGGCTCGGGTCGTGGTCCCGGGGTCCTGGGATCGAGTCCCGCATTGGGCTCCCTGCTCTGCGGGAGGCCTGCTTCTCCCTCTCCCGCTCCCCCCGCTTGTGTTCCCTCTCTTGCTGTCTCTCTCTCTCTCTGTCAAATAAAATCTTTAAAAAAAAAAACCCCAAAAAACTACACTATATTCTCCCAACTGATAGTAAGGGCCTACACATGGCCTTTGGCTGTTTCCTTTGTGCCTGTGAAGATAGCACACTGACACATCCAAGTTTCAGGGGGTGGCAGCAAAGCTCTGGATGAGCAGCCAGTGTCTTATCAAATTCCAATTCTTCTGCATCCAAATATTTACCAACCACTTCAAGGAGAAATCAATAATTTAAGCCTAAGGTTTTCACAGGACGAGGCAGGGCCCTTTGAGGGTACCACATGTGGCCATATTTCTTTATCTTACAACATCTAAGATACTAAGTTAGGACCAGACCATTCTTAAATTTGCCAGATATTTGAAAACTATCAGGATACAAAAAAATTCTTTGTTTCCAATATCTGTATTCATCATGGACTCCTGGATCCTTATTAAGGAGTTGAGCTGAACAGTAAAACCTGTCCAATGCTGATCTTGATTACAGCCAACTGGTAGCTTCCATTTAACTGGCACTTCATGAAATTTTGGATTTGAGTTCAAGGATCACATTATTTTGTTCTTCCCATGGGATGATTTTTACTTCTCTTAAAGCATGATCCTTGAAGAGATTTCTTCAGGGGTTACCTCTATCACTTGGTATACATGATGCTGGTAGATATTCTGTGACATTACCAAGATAAACCACATCCTCTTTTCCCTACATTTAATTTTCAGCTAAGCTGGACAGATGGGAAGTGAAATTCATAACACCTATGTCATTTTTTGACCACTAATAGGAAATGAAATTTTAGTTTGCTCCATGCAGAGGTCAGATTTAATTCCTACTTCAATATGGATACATTCAATTCAAATTGTCTTAAGGGTAAGAATATACCATTGAGTAGCTACATTTCTCAGGGCTGTCTGTGAGATTCTCTTGCTCAGTAATGCTCTATGAATGTGGCTACAGGTCCCATTATCTTCACAAAACAGTTAGTTGGTGACAAAGTAATCTGAGAGCCAGTATTACTCACCCACTCCCTTTCTGAGCAATCATTTATTGCAACTCTAATATCATTAAAGGCGCGGGCGGGGGGAGGGAGCCTGTAACATGTGTGTGAAACAATTATAAAACATGGCTCTGTTGTTAGGTAGCTGATTACATAATGCAAGGGAGCATACAGTAAGAGTTAAAGCAGTGGTATAAAGTGCTAAAGAGGAGGAGAGAGATCTGACTTCAGCTGGGGTACAAATGACGTCACAGAAGAGGCAGCACTTGAACAGAAGCAGCCTCCTTCTTTCTATCTGCCAAAGAGCAAGGACTTTTTCTATAACTACACAGGTATGCACCTAAATGACTGACATCAATGTAAAAGGTTATCACTTTACAAAAGGGAGAGAATATGAATCTCAACATTTTGTCAAGGAATAAAGAACAGCTTCTGCTTTGGGATCCTAGGGAAAGTGTGGCCCAGTAGAGGAAGATTTAATTGTGGTTTTGACACCCAAAATCCAATTTCAGATATTAACAGACCAATGCTTTGTTAACAAGACTGCTTTGGTTGCTTGCAATTTCCTTCTCTACTACTTACTGTGAATTGCCCAGGGGGAGTACATGTGAGGTATTTTAGTGGCTTGGATGTACTTTTACTCAAGAAGAACCCAGACTTCTCCTCTCAAAATTCAGGTGTGTGTTAAAAGATATTACTTTCCAATTTTTTAGCCAAGTGCCTTGACATTATGTTTGAGTTGCACTAAATCAGCATGTTGGTAAAATTTATTTTTACATGCTCTATTTCTTATAATACATACATAAGGCTGTTCTAATTTGTGAAACCAACATGGTGAAGTTTTGAAAGTTTAATGCCATGTAGAAGTAAAATACAGTCATAGCATAAACATAGCTCAATGTACACAAAGTTTTATCTTCATATCACAGTCCAAAGAAGGCTCAGTGAATCCCTATATATATACTTCAAAATAGAACCACCAGTTCCTCCTAAGAGGCGCCTTTTCTTCTTAGGTAGAAATGCTGATTAAAATAGTAATATTAGCCCTTACTACGAGGACTTAGTAAGTGCCAGACACCACTGTAAGCATTTTACAATGGTTAATTTAATGTCCTCAATAGCCATCACTGTCACCAATTTACAGAGGAGAAACTGAGACACAGAGAGGTTAAGAAATCTTCCTAAAAGTAGTGGGTGCAGGATAGGAACCCAGGCTATCTACTCAGTTGCACTGAAAGGGTCTCTTCCTTCTGTACCCAATGAAACATCCTTCCTGACACATGGCTGCCACCAAACAAGGTCTTTTCTTTGAGATCGGTGAAGCTCATGTTTTCACTCCATGGCTGTGAGCATTGCGTTGTAGTGAGATTAAAAAAAAAAAAATTATACATCCCACCCAAGAATATTATTCTTTTGATATAATACATAATCAAGGACATTACCTATTCCATTTGGGCCTAACACAATTAAGAATGTCACATTCTGACTAGTTATTTTCAAATCAAATATATAAGATGAATAGTAACTAGCTTTTTAATTCCTAACTTTTCTGTGCTCTGTCTCATTGGGCAGATGATAGGAAGTGACATTTCAGGAAAGTCCTAAGAAGTTTCTACCCCATCTATAAAAAAAATTAGAGGATCGTGCCTGGAAGCTCGAGTTGGCTATTTAAAATCAGGTGAATATCTTGGAACAAGAGATGGATATGGTCTTGAGTTGAATGAAATGCCAAGTACTAAGCACTGATAAACAATTTTAAAAGAAATTAAGCATGAAAATTGCAAACATATATTAGTGGATTCAAATTCTTAGAACAGGAATAGAAGAGTAGAGTATGGCCTCCCACTAACTAAATAATCTGGGAGATAAATGGTAATTCTTCTCATAAATAGCAAATACCCGTATTCTTTTGGCTATCTTCAGGAACAGGAACCCTTCATGCTATCTCCCACAAAATATTCATTCAGAACACTATTTATCAACAAAAGAATGTTGAAGTCATCTGAGGCTGTCAAGGAATTCCAGTGCCAAAATCATGATAGGTTTCCAATTTTCTTCAACATGCAAAGTATCATCTGGTCTCAAGGTACAAATGCAAAGTTCCCGTAGCTATGTTTTACTGAACACAGTTTCTAGCTTTAAGTAAGTTCTGGGCATTTTGATAAATTTACTGTCATGTTTCACCAAAATGCAGAATACACTAACAGCTCAAAATAAATCAGAGTCTTCTTATTTTACAGCTCCTTGGGTCAAATCTCGACAACTATGAAGTACAGTAAGAGGAGTCCTTTTTTCCTCCCTAAAGGTGAGAGAAGCTTGGACAATCTATAGTTTAGTGGAAAATGAAAACAGTACTGACTACAGTTTTTTTGTATCTTCTCAAATTCTTAGTTTGTGGAATGTTTTGAAAACTTCAAATTTCAGTGGGGGAATTTGAAATCTTGCTACTAGAATAAGCTATGAAATCATTTTTCTTGAAAGCACAGCTCTAATGTCAAATATTCTGGGGTATTCTTTCACTCTACACAGCTAGCTCTAAGTTACAGCAAACAGTAAAATAATGAGGTATTAAATATTCCTTTACTCTGTCATCATTAGTCATCTGAACTGCTGATATTGATTTTTGAAAGAATATTCCAGCAAATATACATCTAAGTTTATAACTCTTGAGAAGAAAAGAATCAGTGGTTTAATCATAAGGCTTAAAAAAAATGTAATATTAAATTATTTCCAACAGAAAAACCCACACAGAAGGCATATACGTTTCTTTTGTTTTGGAGGGAGGGGGCAAAAAAAAAAAAACCTATCCCTGGAGCTTT
Source organism: Halichoerus grypus (assembly GCF_964656455.1). Lineage (NCBI taxonomy): Eukaryota > Metazoa > Chordata > Mammalia > Carnivora > Phocidae > Halichoerus > Halichoerus grypus. The sequence continues at coordinate 122,694,533 of NC_135715.1, read as the reverse complement.
GAATTTACATTCACCTTATTAAGCTTTTAAATCTGAAGAAATTAAATTCAGGAATTCCAATTTCTCCAAGCGCAACAGATAAGATCTAATTTAGAAGGCTACTTGTATGTGAAGAATAAATAGCATTAAGTACCTTAAAAAAAAGTCAACATAAACATGACATTGAAGCAAACTGGCACAGTTTGACAAGTTTTAGAACACTAGCTCACAAAATGAATATACTTTGATTCAGACAAACACAACAAATATAGCCTCTATCCAAAAATCACAGAGACAACCCTATATAATACCTATATTAAATTGTTAAAATGTTCAACACATCTAAGGATATTACAGGCCTCAAGTTGCCAGAGTCCTGATAGAAAAGTCAGCAGTGTGAAATATGCTTCACAAGGCTTGGCGTGCATGCACACACTCTGCAATGTGGGGGAGACAGAGACACCAATCACCATCGATATTGTCCTTACTTGCAGACGCACAAGTATCCTGCATGTTCCGATTCTGACTGGCACCTGGAGCGGCTCTACGTGCCAGTCATCCCAATGTACTCAGGGATGTAAACACCTTATAATTAAAAAACGTGAAGGCATCAAGGACGTTAGACAAATTTAAAACACATCCAAAGATTAATTTTTAAAGGCATTGAAGAAATAATTGATTGCAAATTCCAGTAAGAGGATGTACCTGCTCCTTCACGGAAGCTAGAATAGTGGTGGCTGTGGTCTCGGGTTCCATGCCTGGGCCAGTGGAGGCAGCTTCCCAGCGGGTCTGTGGTTGCCCCTCCTCCACCAATGAGGCCTGCTCAGGAGCGGGCATTCCTCCTGCAAACAAGCAGGCAAAGAGTTAACACTTGTTCATGGGCTCCTATGCAGGAACAGGCAGGGGACTGAGGATCTGCAGATGGTTCCTAGGAAATACTATAGACTTCTACGCACAAAGATCACAACTCCTTACGGCTATTTGATTTTCAAAAGGCAACATCTAGGTCCAAAAGTACAGCTAGTATGACTAAATACTAAAATAATAATAACAGTAGCAGTAGCACTAATAATAATGCATACTAAGAAAATGTATAAACAACATCATAGCAAAAAAATGACATAAAAGTGTTGGGGAGGAGGGCTCTTAGTTAAAAATGTACTAAGGACAATAAAACTGTTAGAAGCTTGTTGAATTGCTGATTTTTCTAATCAGATAACCAATAAGTAAGTATGATTATATCATGAAGCAAATAATAAATCTTCTAGATTGCTATAGGGGCCAGTTTGTAAAGTTCACATACAAGAAGATGTCTACAAATACGCAATGCTTTACCAGTTACAGAAAAGGCTTATGCAATAGAAAAAAAAAAAAAGGTTTAAAACTTGGGCCTGAAAATAAACAAAAGTCTCCTGTATTTAAAAGAAATGGAAGGCATTAATAATTAGAACAAGGATATCTTTGGTGTAGTATTATAGCTAACATGGTTTCCTTAGAAGAATCTGATTACCAAAAATGACAAAGGCAATGGAGTTGGTGTTTAAAAAGAGGGTCTATTTCTCGGGTGCACCGCTTATGAAAGAATGAGTTCTAAAGCAAGAGACGGAGTGCCTCAACGCACCAAGAGGGATGTGTTTGCCAGACCACTGACCTGACAGGGATTTTTCATAAATTTGGAAGATTGGGAAAAGATTCCCACCTAAAATGTTGTAAATATTTTAGTAACTTGTTTACATGGCAATGTGTTTGCTTGAGAGCACAGTCTCTTGTACCATGAGATGAGTCCAGTGCTTGGCGTATGTAACAGGTGTTCAATACATGTCTGCTGAATAAATGAGCATATAAATGAAGGACTGGCCATCTTTCCCATGTCTCTGGCAATCAGCAGGCAAACCTCACCAAGGGCTATGATACACACGAGACCTTATTTGTTCAACATGTTACTCTGTAAGCTCATATATGGACATGTCAGACCATAAATACTGTTCTTGACAATCTTCATAGTTTTCTCCTAAGAATTACTCTATTGTTATATTTTGATTGTTTTTTTTTTTTTAATCAACTTCCACAATGTTCAATTCCATAGCATGATCTGGGGATTTTCCCATTCCCTCAAATTTCTGTATCAGTTTGCTTTTTCTAAAATCATCATCTGTAAGAGAAGGGAAGATATATGCATACCACCTGACCTCTCTCCATCTCTCATCCTCACTTTTCTGACTTTCACATTAGTGAAGGTGGGTTTGGGTTCCAGGCTTCTAACAGTAGTTGCTTTATTCTTGCCATATTAATAGGCAGAAATGGGCAGTGAATGTGATGAGTTAGTGCATTTTCCCTAATGCCAGCTTCATGAAGAGTCCGTATGCCTGCTCTAGCAGGTGAATTCTCTTTCATTTCTATGGTGCCCAAGTTTAGATGGAGCCTTACCTGCAAGGAGGAGGATCTCCTCGAGTATGAGTAGAGGAGGAACTTCATTTAGTCTTGGAGTAAGTGAATCTAGGATCAAAACCTAAGTGCCCTTGGATAAGTTACCATTGTTGAGCCCCACTTTCCTCCTTAAAAAAGGGCTTACTAATTCTTTCTACAGCATAATGGAAGGATTTTATGGGAATCTTTATTTTTTAGTATATGTAGGCTTGAGATATAAAATACACTTAAAATATCATCAACTGAATAAAATAGCTCATTTCTGTATTTACTGGCTACTCACCATAAACAAGATATGAAGTCTATGAAGAAAAAAATGCCACACATAAAGATCTTAGATTAACATTTAAGGCAAGTAAAGATATGAAAGTATTCTATGCCATTGAAAAACTACACACCTTAAAATAAGCAGATGGTTGCAAAGAACAAAAATGTTACTATGCAACAGTGGAACAAATAATGCCAAGAATCAGAAATTTTAAATGTCAAGAGTATAATATCATGAAATACCAATGTGTAAGGAAAAGAGAAATAAATTCAGTGCACAAAGAAAATCTGAGAAAGGGAGAAAATAGAAACATCACTGGGGAAGTAATTATTAATTCTTTATATAAATAGGAAGAGCCTTACTGAAAGATGTAATTATATTATTGTAATTATATTACATCACTGTAAGTATACCACACTTATTTCATAATATTTACTTCGATAATTCTTACTGTTCAGGATCAATATCAGATGAGCATTTTCTGAATACCACTCTGCCCACATGTGTAGGGGGCTAGGGAGTTTGGGCATAAGGCAGGGTCACTGACCATTAGCGCCTCATCACCTAGCTGAGGCAGCAAAATATGAATCAGATCAAGGCCAAGCAGAGCAAGATGCAGCGATGAAATAACAATACCAAAGTTAATAGGTAGAGGCTGTGAAACACTTATGAATTTGTAAAAGAAACCAGTATCAGGCAGGAGAGGAGATTTTCATAGGCAGAGATGATACTTTTTGTTCTCTGATTCCTCAAAGACTGAAAGGTATTGCAGGCAATAGCTAGCACTGCTGGGCTGAAGAATGACCACGGTGCCCCTGCATACCCGAGGGTGAGACACTTCACTGCCCCTCATTTCTGGAACAGTCCCCAAATAACATAACCTAACACTGGGCAGAGGAGGGATGCCACAGTACTGACAAGTTCTAAACCTAGTAAGGTCTTCTATCCACTTTCCTGTAGTTCTCATAACAATTTAAGGAATCATAGGAACCAAGGTACGACTAGAGTCACAGGATAAGATTATTACTTCTTCCCATTAGCAAAGGAAAAAAAAAAGCCACCAAAAAATAATGAGTGCTTCTATAGCAAAGGGACCGTGAGAAATAAGGCTTCGTGCTTCCTTCAATGACCTCAACTTGCCTGATTTGGACAAGCACATTCTAGGGACCTGAGAAAATCAAAGCATTTTGGGGACTCTGGAGAATCACAGGGAATGGTAGAGGTGCCAGAAAACTGGAAGCAGGAAAATGCCATTGCTGTTTTTGAAAAAAGAAAGTAGACTCTCTTCACATCATAAACTAGAGAGCTAGACATAGATCTTAGGTGAGATTCTTAAAAGGATTTTATCCAAGAGATGATCTGTGAGAACCAGAAAGGGGCACACCAAAGAAAAGTCATGTTAAGCTGTTCTAATTTCTGTCTTTGGCAGCGTAACCATGGAAATGTAGTGTGTCTAAACTCCAGTGAGGCATGTATATTAGAAGTCCCCCACGATATTATAATCATCAGAGAACTGGGGCTGGCACAGGGCAACTGCTGACTCTCACAGCCTGAAAATGTCTGAAGGAAACATATCCTCCTACAAAGGTTTCTAATGTAATGCCGGAGAACTTTGTTCTTGACCCAATCTTAACCAAAAAGTTTAACTATAATGTAAATAATACACAGGCATGCTCAAATTCTTCAGTGACTATGAATACTGAATTAATCCATATAATAAAATTAAAATACAGAAAACATTGCTATACTGCAATAATGAGCTACCTCTATGAGATAAAAACAACGGGAATAAATGCGGGGTCTTATATTGAGGTTAGCTTAGCAGCACCCTGGGGAAAAGATCTAAGGACTTCAGGTCCAAGAGCAGAATGAGTGAACCATGCAGGAGACAAAGCTGCTCCAAAGACAAGGTGATTTTATACTGTGTTGATATCAGTATTTAAGATGACAGGAAGAGGGGCACATGTTAGTGTACACCTCTCCTTCAGGCTCCTTGGGACATGTCCAGGTCCAGTTACAGATGGCACATTTGCAGAAAGAGATGCAGATGTATCCATTCAGGAGAGGATGAGTAGGATGGTAAAAGTATTCAGTCATTCTTACCAGGCACAGGAACAGGGACAAAATGAATGACAGCTCCTGCTCCGTAGGAGCTCAGACCTTAGTTGGGGGGGGAGGAGGGCAGGCGCCCGGGAAGGGCAGCTAATAGAACAAGAAGAGTTAAGTCTGATCTCAAGAAGAGAAGGACTATGCAGACAAGCAGACGTCTATAAACCTCTGAAGGACTGCTATTGACAAACAAGGTTAGACATTTTAGGTTATGATCCTAAGAGCTGGATCAAAAACTAATGGTTTTGTGACAAACTTGTATTTCCCTTTATTATTACTGTCTTTATACTTTTAATCAAATTTGGCTAATGGTTATATTATTTTTAATCAAAATCAAAAGTTGAGCCACGAGAGGAAGCTCAGGACGGGCTTTCCTTTTGGAGCAAATATTCAAGTGTCCGAGGCAGACACTAAGGTAAGACAACTTCTACACTCTGAATTGATGTGAGTGTTCCTCAGTTTTCGGAATGTTGTCTATCATTTCACAGCTATCTGTTAAAAGGCACCTGCAGGGCAGGAAGCTGTGCTTTTCCTGAAGGCATGATGGACACTGGAAATCTTAGTGCTGTTTCTCTGTCTGGCTGTACAAACCTGAGATGAGTTTGTGACCAACTCTTACAAGTGTCTTCTCATTTTATCCCAGGCTTTACTTACTAAATTTCCTCTTGCCCAGGTCTATTTTTAACATTCTGTTGAACTGTATTCTTTTGTGCCTTGTAAAAACACTTTCTGGAAGGCAGACTCTGTACTTTCACTATAAACTTTATTGAAGACAAAGAAGCTTTTATGTGCAACTATTAGTATTTGTGTATGTGTGTGTATCTCAATCTTATAGTGAACTATCATTGAGTAATGGGAAATTTTTCTTCCCAAGGTTGCAGGCTAGATACATTCAAGAGTGAGTATTGAGGGGCGCCTGGGTGGCTCAGTCGTTAAGCGTCTGCCTTCGGCTCAGGTCATGATCCCAGGTTCCTGGGATCGAGCCCCGCATCGGGCTCCCTGCTTGGCGGGAAGCCTGCTTCTCCTTCTCCCACTCCCCCTGCTTGTGTTCCCTCTCTTGCTGTGTCTCTCTCTATCAAATAAATAAATAAAATCTTAAAAAAAAAAAAAGAGTGAGTATTGAATCTTGAGAATGTAGATGTAATAAATGCAGGGTATGGACGTAACATACAGCTATGCATGTAATATATATGGGCAAAGCCTATGACTCAATATCTATAATCACTTTTACCCCAGATACTAATCCACAAAATTGTCTCTGTGCTAAATCTTTCTGGGATAGATCAACTACATACTGTATTTTCCTCTATTTACTCATTTCTACTCTCCTTACTGACAATTTTTGGCCAAAGTATACTAAGTATACTTTGTTTCATCTTATCCAGTGATATAAACTGGAGTCTATATATTTTTCTCTCCTCTTTTGCATTAGTATTTTGGACTATAACATATCTCATGACTTCATTTTTTTTTTTTTTTTTAAGATTTTACTTATTTGACAGAGAGAGACACAGTGAGAAAGGGATCACAAGCAGTGGGGAGTGGGAGAGGGAGAAGCAGGCTCCTGGCTGAGCAGGAAGCCCGATGTGGGACTCAATCCCAGGACCCTGGGATAATGACCTGAGCTGAAGGCAGACACTTAATGACTAAGCCACCCAGGTGCCCCTCTCATGACTTCATTTTGAACGCTCAGAAAATGCTACGATGATTGATGACAACCATTTCAAAACTTATAGGACAAATAATGATCCCCAAGAACAAATTAAGAAAAATAATAAAGGACAGAAAATAAGCACGATTATTTAAATTTTATTCAAACCAAGATATTAATAATACAGGATAATAAACATTTTGGAATAAGCATTAGATAAACAAAATACTGTAATAGTAAAAACAAAAAAAAATCACTGAGTATCCTATGTAGTAAAGACAAGTTTCTTTGCTTTACTTATAATGAAACTGGAACTACAGAAGAATGAGGTACTGGGAAATCAGGAATATGCGTCAGAAGTTAAACACCTTCAGGACCATATGGAATCTATTCTAGAATTCTAAAAGGAGTACTAGATGAACTTTTCACAGTTAGAGTTTTAAAATATCCTAGAAGTAAGAACCATTTCTAAAATCTGCAACTCTTTAGGAAGCTTACAGATAGTTACATACTAAACTTCTAATCAGACAGTTCATCCAAAAAATTGAAACTTCTTGGCAAGAATTTGTTTAGAAGGGAGCTATATGCCAAACAGCACAGTAATTCTAGAGAATAAACTATATACAGCAGTTAAGTGTTTTGGCTTATGGATTTTACAATCAAAAGATCAGCGCAAGATAACCTGATATTTAAAAAAAGGCAAAAGGTGTAAACAGACCTTTCAGAGAAGAGGAAATCTAGGTGGCCAAAAATAAGGTGCTCAAACTCATTAGTAACTAGAAAAATACAAATTCATACTACAGTGAGAAATCAATAAACAACCCCCAGAATGACAAAACATTTATCAATACCAAATTCTGGTGAAGAGGTAGAACAATGGTAAATATCGCAGGCTGCTGATCAGTATTTAAAGGAGCCATCACTTGGGAATACATTTTGGCACCTATCTAGTCGAGCTGCTGATACATATATTCCATAGCCCAGTAATTCCATTCCTGATTATATAGAGATATTCTTGCACACAAACACTGGAGAGCCATGTAAGTCAGGTCATGGCAGCACTCTATGGAAGCTCTGAATTGTAAACAACCTGAATGACAATAGTGAAATGGGTAAATACATTGTGGTATAGTCATGCACTGTGTTTCATCTATAACAAGTGAACAACAGCGCTATACAACAAGAATGACTCTCACAAGTACACTGCTGAATAAAAAGTCACAAAAGAATACAAACAGTAGAATTCCATTTAGGTAAAGTTTAAAAAATAGGCAAGATAAAACTGTTTATTAAGGATGCATTTGTAGGAAATGACTATCAAAGTCAAAGGAGTGGTTACTTCTGCAAGGAAGATGCAGATTGTGATTTTAGAGGGGACATTAAGAACTTTTGGAGTGCTGGACTGGCATGGGCAATTATTAATGGACGTTTTAGCTTTTTAATGTCTTCTAGCTGTATATACATTTTATGAGCTTTTCTATAGTTTTTTTCATGAAAAAGGAAAAATACTAATATAGCAAAACAAACTTATATGATAAATTCTTATTAGTTGTGATCTGTAAATAGAAAAATTTAGAGTATTTATAAATAGAATGCAATAGTGTGTAACAGCTCAAATACTAAAGACTATCCATTTTTAAGAGAACTGATCTACTTCTGGTTATAAAACTACACTAAAAAAACGACACTAAATTTTGTAACTCATAAATGTCTTGAAGGTATTTATTTCAATAAAAAAAGGGGCTTACACTACAAAATAAAATGTCTGCAACCCCATATACCATTCACTAATAATTTTTGAAAATAAAACACGTAGCTAATACATAACATCAGGTTCAACACTGCTCACACCTCCAGGCAGCAGTTCACATTGTGTTCTATATGAATGACGCTCCCTGGAGTGTGCAGAGTGTGGACACGGTTCCTGTAACACAGATAAACATTGAAAAACTGTTAATAAAACCAAAAAGTATCTTATTTGTTATGGACAGCTAAGAAGGAAAAATGGAAATTTCTTTTTGGAATCCTACAGGTTCACCTTGTAGGATTTGGGATCTGTTACACAGATGAGGAAAAAGAAGAAGCCTGGAATGTTAAGGGCTGATAAAAAGACAGGTTGATAAAAAGATGGGGGTAATCAAAAGGCTAAGAATGTAAATAAAGCTGAGGGGTGATGACTGGATCAAAAGGCATGATGAGCATACATTTCCACTCTTTTCCAACTCAAAACACCATGAAATGACAGAAAAGGCCTTTTTCTTTTTTAAAATAAGAAAATTAGTCTAGAAATTTTAAAAATGACACCAGTGTGCTAAAAAGTCAGAAAAATAATGACTATAAACCTATGGCAAAATACCAGAGGGAACCATAGCACCAAACAGAGGAGGGACTGCTTTGGAGCAGGTTGGGGTGGGGGTGGGGGGCAGGTTGCACACTCAGGCTACTCAGATACCAGATCCTAGGTTCTTAGGTCAGGGTCAAGATCAGATGATCAAGGGTAGAGCTAGTGCAGCAGGGTGGTCTGCCCTTGTCCTGGACATGCTCAAACAGTTGCCAAGGTCAAAGGAGGAGTTGATCCAGACAGAGCAGGGCCTCAGTCAGCTACTGATGCCCAGAAGGGACCAATTCCCTAAAGAGGAAAAGTAAAGTGAAGTATGTAGAAATAACATTTAATGAAGCTTTACTTACTTACTTACTTATTTATATAGGGGTGGAGGGCAGCAGAAGAGGGAGAGAGAGAGAATCTTAAGCAGGCTCCACACCCGGGCTCAATCTCACAATTCTGAGATCATGACCTGAGCTGAAATCAAAAGCAGGACGCTTACCTGAGCCACCCAGGCGTGCCTGAATGAAGCTGTTTTTAAACTGAAAGCTGTGTACATGAAGGAGAAACAGCCAGAGACCTTGAAATAAAGTTATAGGATAAAAATAAAAATCTCAATCAATGGAATAAAGAGAACAATTTTTTTTTTCAAAATTTAGGGGCGCATGGGTGGCTCAGTCAGTTAGGTGTGGGACTCTTGGTTTCAGCTCAGGTTGTGATCTCAGGGTCATGAGATCAAGCCACGAGTGGAGTATGCTTGAGTTTCTCTCACCCTCTCCCCTCCTCCACCAAGCATGTGTGGGTGCGTGTGCACTCTCTCTCTCTAAAATAAATAAATCTCTCTCTCTCTTTTTTAAGAGTATTTCATAAGAAGGGCACCTGACTGGCTCAGTCTGTAGAGCATGCGACTCTTGATCTTGGGACTGTGAATTGAGTCCCAAAGTGGATGTAAAGATTACTTAAAAACAAAATGTCTTGCATAAGAATGATCTAAATCATTCAGAAACTTAAAAAAAAAAAAAAAAAAAAAGAAAGGAAGAAAAAAAGATGAAAAAGATAAAAGAAGTTTGGAGACTAGAGACTAGTTCAGGGTTATGCTTATTTACCAGTAATAGTACTAGGAAGAAAGAAAAAAAGAAGAGAAATACTAAAAGAAATAAAAATTTCTCAGAGCTGAAAACTAATCATTTAAAATGGGCTAATAAATGAACAAAATGAATGAAATGAACTATATCTAGACACAATCCACTGAAATATCTGGTTCCAAGGATGAAGAAAAGATTGTACATGCTACCATGGAGGAAAAACAAACTGCTTACAAATGAATGAGAGTCCGTTTGGCATCAGAGCTCTTATCAACTACAGAGGAAGTAGCAATAGCTTCGGTACTGACCAAAAACTGTGATTCAAATATGAACGCAACATAAGAGCATGTTAAGACATACCGGGACTCAGGAGAGTTTGGCTTCCACAATCTTTAAAGGACGTGCTGCAACCAAATAACATATATGACAGAAGAAGGATTAGGACACAATAAACAGTGCTAAGCAAATAATTCAGACAATTGAAAATTAAAGTCTAAATAAACTGCCCATGATATCAACATGAGAGGGGTGAGAAGCTGAAGAAAATAAAATTGTCCTGATGTTCTAATTTAACCTAGTGGGAAGAAATACATACAGAGTAACTCCAGGTGAGCAGTGCCTTTGCTGGTCCCCTCAGGAAGAGGCAGAACCTACTGCTCACCCCTTGAATGTGGGGCTGGCCTCTTGGGACTCACAAAATGTGGCCAATGTAGATCGTGTGCAACACTTGAGGCTAGGTTTAAGAGGCCTAGAGCTTCTTCTTCTTCTTCTGGAATCTTGAAATCACTATGCTGTGAAAGAGCTCAGGATTAAAAGATGCCATGTAGACAGAGGCTCAGTACTCCCAGCCACTCTGGTCAATACCTCAGATTATATAAGACAGGCCATCTTAGAAAGTCCTGCCCTGACCAAGTATCCAGCTTACTGGAGCCACCTGAGTGAGCCCAGGCAAGACCAGCAGAAGAACCTCCTTACCAACCAAGATTTGTGTGAAATTTAAAACCATTGTTTGAGTCACTGAGATTTAAGAGGACTTGCTACATGATAGGCAAGTGAAACTAATACAACCACTAATGAGGATAGGGAAAAAAAATTAACTTATATTATTTTTAAGAATCATAAGATTAAAAAATTAAATTTTTCATGCTGAATTATAAAGATATAATTTATTTAAAGCATTATTGATCTTCCACTTATTACATACTACACTATAAACTAGATGTTATTGAGAGTATAATGATGAATTAAGACCTTGGCCTCCAATCCAATTTACAGTCTAAAGGGACTATCTAAAGGGAAGACAAATAAAAAAGCAACTACAATAAAATGCAGCTTGAGATAAACAAGGCAGTAAGAGCTCAAACATGGAAGGCAGATGCTCAAAGAGGGGTTTCAAAAGGTATGAATAAATGGGGATGCTATTCCAGGTGCAGCAGAAGGACCCAGGTGGAGGAAAGCCCACCTATAATGTATTAATTAATTTTATTAAGCTTTTACATTTAAAAATTTGCTTTAGGTTCAATAGATTACTCAAAAACCTCCCTAGACTATTGTTTCATATCATTTGCAATTAAGAATATCTAAGCCATATCAAATCTCAAGCTGTTTAAATAAAAGATTTGTTTTTATCATTAGTTTTTCATATCAAATGCTAGTGTTAACAAAGATTAAAAACTAATGAAATCACTAACACAGCACATATGGGGATTTTGAAATATGGTAATTTATAAGTGAATTACTAGAGGCAATAAAAATAATGTAAAATTGTTTAATTAAGGACTTGGGCATTTAATAATATTTATAAGGTCTATTAAAGATAAAAAGTATACAACCTAGTAACAAAGTAACAACCTGCTATCTTATGCAGTGGCTGTCTTTTAGTTCATTATATTGATTTTTCTTTTTACATGGACTAGCTAAATGATTTTTCAGTGTCTTGGGATTTTTACTAAACTGTCTAGCTGATAATAACCTAAATCTGTATTAGATTTCTTAGAAGTTCTGCATTAGACTTCTATTTAAATTATACATTCATTTGTCATTTGAAAAAGTCCATTTAAAATTTAAAATTCTCAAAGTATGCTCCATAAATGACTTCTAGTTCGTCAAAAACAAGGTTCCTGTGATTAGTACATCTGGGAAATACTACAGAGCCTGTTTCCTCTTGAAAATCCCTAAAAACCTTGTTTTCTTTTTTTAATTTTAATTAATTAATAATTTATTTATTATTTTTTCAATTTTATTTTATTATGTTATGTTAATCACCATACATTATATCATTAGTTTTTGATGTAGTGTTCCATGATTCATTGTTTGCGTATAACACCCAGTGCTCCATTCAATACGTGCCCTCTTTAATACCCATCTAATGGGTGTTCTGTGGACCAGTTACACTGGCAGCACTTTAGAACTTGTAAGAAATGCAGAATTTTCAGGCCCCACCCAAGACCTACTGAATCAGAATCTTCATGTGAATAAGATCCATGTTGTACACACCTTCAAGTTTAAGAAGCAGCAGTATAGAGCATTTTAAAAACTTTGCGAAATCTTAAAGTCAATGAACCTGTTTAATCACATCTTACTCAGTATTGCACACTTATTTGACCCCTACGCTTTTTGAGGGTCACCTAGTACCATTTTGAGGAACGTACTTTGAGAACTTCCACAATATAATAATCATTATTATTAATGAGCAAATGTAGCTAGAAAGAGGAATTGCTCCATCCTTTATAATTAAAATTGGGCTCTCCCCAGCTTTTCCAGTGATGTCAGTTTATTAAAAAAAAACATTAATTAAGTACTTTTAAGAAAATGGGAAAGAAAAATTTAAGCTCTTTTCAATAAAGATTCCTGCCAACAAAATTAAGCATGAAATTGTGTTTTGGCTGTAAGTTGGGTACCAATTTCTTGGAAAACTTAATTTCTAAATTAAGGAATAAACGATTTTCCAGAAAAAGAACCTGGCCTACTCCAGGCCAGGTGTGAGTTTTAATTACATTTTTCATGCTCGCCTCATGAACACTCATGTGGAAAAAGACTAGGTATATATAGTGCATACTGGTGCTTTGGTTGGAAAGATCAACTCTCCATCTGGGCTATAACAATTTGCTTAAAAGGTGTCTAGTTTGGGACAGATGTTAATCTATAAGATGTCTTACTGAAAGTACAGGTGAAAAAGAAAAGTTGACAGTTTTGAATTAGAGTATCATCAAAAATACTGATTTTATACATGTTTAAAGTCACTTTTAATAATGCTGATTTAGGGGCGCCTGGGTGGCTCAGTCTGTTAAACATCTGCCTTTGACTCAGCAGGGAGTCTGATTCTCCTTCTCTCTGCCCCACCCCTCGCTCGTGCTTTCTCTCTCTCTCTCACTCTCTCAAATAAAATCGTAAAAAAAAATAATAATGCTGATTTAAGCAATGATGCATCTAACGATTTCCAATTTCATTACAGTTCTTTAGTGTAAAAGGGAAAATTTTAGGCATCAAAAATAAAGTACAGGAGATTAATAAATGTACTAAGAATCCTTTCTTTCTGTTCCCGTTTTCAGCAAGCTTAAGTTAGAGAACTGATAGCTGTCTTTCAATCTCATTTATTCAGTTTAGATTCTGTATGTTTAATGCTATATTCTGTTTCCAAGAAGACAAACATATTTTCACACTTAACATCTCCAAATAGCTTTTTGAAGAAAGCACAAGAAAAAATACCAACCATTACAAAGTTTCTAGAGTTTGTTGATTACAGGTGGCCCATCAGTGTAATTTCCAATTCAGTGTCCTGTATCCCTCAACCATACACTCTAGGCTCAGTGAGAGCAGGGACTATTTTCATCGGTATCACCACTGTATCCTCAGCAGCAATAAAAGTGCCTGAAACATAGTAGGTGTTCAACAGTTTGTTCAGTCAAATGAAACAAACAGAGGGAAAGAATGGCAGGATACTGTGTTCCCACTGAAGTAACATTTACACGGCAGGTAGTGTCAGGTTTCAGAACCATCAAGATGCTGAAGGAGCTCACAGTCTAGCAGGAAAGAAAGGAATAAAAACAGTGTGATGAATGCAACAGTAAAGACACATAAAACACACCACAGTAGGAGGGTCATCAGGGAAGACGACAGTTACCACAAAGACAGAGAAGTAGAAGAGAATGCTAATGGTCTAACCTTGGGGTGGGAGGGAGTAGGTGGAGAAAAAGAGGGAGAAAACTCTGGAGATGAGAAGATGAAGGAACCATGATGGCAGGGCAGAGATGAATCGCCTCACATGATGGTGAAAGTTGAGGAAACAGTCTGACTGAGTCTGACGCCTCTGCCGCAGTGAAGGTGGGAATGTGACCTGGAGTTCAATATTACGGATAAGGAGGAGTGGAAGAGTAAAAACTAGATGGTGTCAACTTGCGAGAACAGTAAAACATCTGAAAGGTTCAGTGAAGAGCTAGAGAGCAACTCTGGGGAACGGAGTAACTTCACTTAAGAAGAACACGCCAGGGAGAACCTGTAAGAAAAAAACATTCTTCCTTCCTCAAGGTGCCAAGTCCCTGGGGATACAATGATAAATATAATCCTAGGAAACCTTGTCTTTCATTGTCCAGGTGGTCTGTTTAAGGAGACTACAAGGAAGTCCTCAAGTATCGCCATATCCTCTTGGCTTCAATATCCTCATAGGGCACACTCAGACGCAACAGGGAGCTGCTCCTCAAGATCCAGAGAAAAAGAAGATAGGGCTGCTCCCAGGAGAAGAAATTTAGAAAAATCAATAAAATAAGGGTAAGACTGGATATGGGCAGAAATAAACTAAGAATCAGTAAATGTGTTTTTCTCAAGAACTTTATAAAATAATCAAGGAAAATATCTTAACATCCAGCCCAGAATCAGAATGTGATTATGATCCAGCGTGTGTGATTACCATCAGAACTGGAGAAGGGAACAGTCGGTATGAATCCCAGGAAAGGAAAACCAAGATTCTGGCTCTGTCTGGGGAAGTAAAAAATATGAGATCTTCTCCGAAAGGGATAGAAACAGTCCTGAAATGAATTCTCTCTGGTAACTCTCTCTTCACCTTTGACAGGACTCTAGGTTCACGACTCCAACAACTACCTTGATGGCCAGAAGGGAGAAAGAAGTCTGTCTGTCCAACATGGACATTTTGGTAATATGAATTAATAAATTAGCACTCTGGTTAATATATTAGTCCTCATTCTTAGAACCAAAACACTGGACAGGCTCAGGACTGCAGTGACTTCAAAGCTCCGTGGTGTGATTTTGGGGAAGCCTCATTTCTACCACTATTTGTCCTCCCCAAACAACAATCCAGTTGAGTGGTCACTCGTTCTGATTCAGAAATTTAAGAAAGGTTAGTCACCATGAGTAACATACATCTGTTAGTCACTCTAGAACAGGATGAAAACAGCTACATGCTTACAGAGCTGCCTAGGAACGTTTTCTGTGCCAACTGTTCCACAAATCTCTACCACTGCTGGGCATTTGCTATGTCTGTGCATTGCACTGCCAACATAGACATGTTAATTAAACTAGACTCTTCCAACATTCATTAGTTTAAATCAACTTTTGCAGAACCATACCTTAATTCTGAGATACCATTTATGTCTAATAATCCATTTTAAAATTTTGCTTTAAAAAAAAGTGCGGGCCGCCCGGTTGGCTCGGTCAGTTGGACGTCTGCCTTGGGCTCATGTCATGGAATCCCAGGGTCCTCGGATGGAGCCGCACATTGGGAGTCTGCTTCTTCCTCTCCCTCTGCCCCACCCCCTGCTCCTTCTCTCTCTCGCTCGCTCACTCTCTCTCAAATAAATAAAATCTTGAAAAAAAGTGCATTTCATCATTTGAAGGACAAACAATTTTAAACCAAGAACGAGGATAACATGGTTCAGTACTCCAAACATGATATCCAGAAAGCACCTAGGCAATTACATCTATTTTATACATTTTTAAAATAAAGCCTATCATTAAAATTCACAGTGCTTTGTGTGTTAGAATTCATATCATGCCACTTCTTTTGGCTTTAATCCTACCCATTTTTATGACTAAATATGCTTTATTTAGGATTTTTTAAAACACCCAATGAGACTGATTCAGAGTGGGCATCTATTATACCTAGCTTGTGTTTACATATTCTCCTATTTCATGTGTAAAATTTAAATGGCGTGTCTCAGTCACAGGAAAGGTAAATAAGTGTTTTCTGTTTGAAAACTTTAACAAAAATAAAATTGCACAGTGGAAGTTTCACTTTGAAAATGTCTTCCAAACTGGTTTCAGTGTGTCTGTCTGTCTCCCTCATCTTACTCTCACATTTCCAGAAGGAAATTCAATCGGGTGACACACTTAACTCAGCAAATGTTATTCATCAAATAAATAATACATTAAATTGTTCAAAGTTACAGCAAATTCTCCAACTTGCTAATTTCTTCCAAACATTTGTCTGTTTGGAGGTACTGGTAAGTTTTAGCATTTAAATCAAATTGTGTATCTCAAATTAACTGAAAAGCATACTTTTGTTCAAACCTATTACAATATGTATAAAAAAAATAAAGACCTTAAATTTAAAGGATTTGAGGAAAGGTTCTGTGGGCGGGTAACATAGTAGGACTCCAATATGGATTTTAAAGACCTCTGCATGTTCCTTCTCCCCTACATTTCTCTTAGGGCTCTCCTCCCTCAACTCACTGAGGCTCATAGGTCTTCCCTGACCCCGGGGTGCTCCTCAGCGACAACAGGAATTGAGCTGGACCTTGAAGAATAATGGGGCAGAAATATTCGGACAAATCACTACAAAATCAGGCCGAAGTTTGGTGGAAATTTGGAAGGGGCCCATCTGTGTCTGCTTGTCCCCAAACTGTGGGCATCCTTGCTAGCAGCAGCTCCTTCTCAGCACAGTCCCTCTGTGGGGTGCTATTTTCAGGCCTTCAACTCAGCCCTCCAGCCCCCACCCCACCCCCAGCAAAGCTCCAGCCCTGGGCTTCCTGCTGCTTCCAGAGCACAGCCCCTCCACCTCTGTCATTTCTAATTCCACAAGCAAGTGTAAACCACGTTCCCCGACTCCGCTTCACCAAACCATTTCTTCCTTCACACACATACTTTGTTAGTGCCTCACCCTTAAGAAGGCATTCCTCCATGTGTTCTGGAATTGCCTTTTTTTTTTTTTTGATGACTCATCCCTCTAGTCCAACTAATCTAGTTAGAGTCTTAACAACACACAGTGCTCATTTTCACCCACTTGTATCTGTTCTTAAAATGCTCCCTTCACTTATTTAGAGTTAAGTGTATTGGAACTAGGATCCTGTCTTATATGTATTTTCTCTGGTAAGTAATACATGTGCTGGGGCATTTCATACTATGCCTGCTGACGGAACTGGTTTTACTATGTGAGGAGCTAAAAAAACAGAAACTGGCGCTACACTACTGCACTTGCTGGAAAATGTTCAATATATTGGATGGCTCCTATTCAAAGGCAAAGAACCCCTGAACAAAGAACTTCCTTAAAGAAGTCTTTTGTTTGGTAGTTGGCACCAAAAATGTCAAAAAGAATCAGATTTCATTTTCTCTCTTCCTGGTTAGGTAACTTGTTTCTTTTTAGGTGAGGGTTTTGACTTCCTTAAAGGAAGAATTTAGGAAAAACAACCACAACTCAAAGAAGCTACATTCCATTAGCAGGAGATAACCCACCTCAAGCCATGATGTGCTCAGTCTGGTATTTCTAAATTCTCAGGGACAGATCTTAGTGTATAACTAAAGTGTACTTTTAATGAGACCCTATAAATCAGAGCTATGATTCCCACAATAATCCAGAAAGCTGTTATCAAAGTCTTGATTGTTTCTCAATATAGTGAAACATTACCTGTTCAGATTAAATGGGCATGAGAATGAAAGGACTGGATTATTCCGTATTGTAAAAACATGTTTTTTTATTGCTGCCATTAAAAATATAGGTTATCTGTGCCCTGATTTAATGAATGGATCCATAGCAGCATTTAGTGATTCTAAAACTGTGATAGAATACCTCAAAGATGAATTACATCTAAATCTCTTAAAATTTTACTTTTTTCTTTTTGCTTAATATTTCATTTATTCAGAATGTAAAGGTAACTTCAGTCTATCAAACTGATCACAAATTCAGAATCTAAATTAATGTGACATAACCAAGTCTCAAAAAGTAAGTATTTTGAGTTTAAAATATTGTGCCCTAGGGCACCTGGGTGGCTCAGTCGGTTAAGCGGCTTCAGGTCATGATCCCAGGGTCCTGGGATCGAGTCCCACATCGGGCTCCCTGCTCAGCGGAGAGCCTGCTTCTCCCTCTCCCTCTGCCTGCTGCTCATCCTGCTTGTGCTCTCTCTCTCTCTCACTATCTCTCTCTGTGTCAAATAAATAAATAAAATCTTTAAAAAAAATAAAATATTGTGCCCTAGATGCACGTTCCTGTCATTTTCATTTTGGGGGTAGGAGGAGACTTGCTTTTATTAATCTGAAGATCATAAACTGTGATTTGAAGTTTACTGACAGGTTGACAGGGATATGCTCATATTTCTTAGATACTGCAGAGAACCTACTTAATGTCCTCTGAAAAGTGGAATATTCACCAATAAAGTATGGCATTACAGAGTATAAATAAGTAATGATTGATAAATATTTAGAACCTTGGCAGTGCAAGGAAGAACACATGTTAGATGACTTTCCACAGCCACCCAAGAATCTCTCTACAATTAAGGTAATAGTGTGAATATAAAATTTTGATGTCCAATCAGCCTAGCAGGATTATAGCGGCTGTGTCAAAAATACCATCTGTCCAAATGGAAGTACGTACCCTCACAATTTGTAAGAATTACAGCAACATATATAAGTTTGAACATCAGAGGTACTACGATAAATAAGACATTTAATTTAATGTTTGATGAAGATGGAGCAAGCTGGCACTTTGATGGAGTAGAAAAAGATACTGAAGAGGCAATCTGCTCATTTTATAGCTCAACAACTCTCTCTTCTTTCTGAGTCACTACTCCTACTATGAGAGCAGCTCGACCTCTCACTATCAATTTTCTACCTATATATCAACTGTAAACTATTACAAAACACATGCAAGAACTGTCAGTGGGAATTAGGAAGTGCCTAGGATTTGAAGTGGTTTCTAACTTTCCCTCACTGGCATCTTTATTTCTGTTTTCAATGTTTTAGATGGAATGTCTAAGGGATAGGTACTTTTTGGGTGGGGAAATGCACGTACCTATGAAAGGAGAGAGGCGGCGGTCACCTGGTAGTAGAGCTACAGTAAGCAGAGGTGGAGAAAGTCTACTACTGGGGAGGGGTCCAGGAATTTTTTAGTCATGGACAAAAGCTCACCATGGAGAGCACTGGGCTCACATTACCCTGCATTCAATTGGCAATAAAGATGTAGAGCGCTTTGTCTAGGAGTGGTCCAAGAAATTCCATGGCCCTAAACATCACTTCCTTATCGACTGCTTAATACAATATATATTTCCTCTGCTCTTTTGATATCTGTGAAAGAAACAAAAGAAGTTTGAGCAAGATATCAACATTAACTTTAATAATCTGAAGGTCACAAAACAACTGAAAAACGGTAAACTCACCAAGAAGCCCAAAGTCTGTTCTACCAAGACCTGCAATTCATCCCTTGAAGAAAGTGGAGTTTTTCAAATGGAGTAAGGTAGGCAAGAGATGGAGCTGGGAAAGTGTCAGATGAAACACATCTGAGAATCAGCTGGGACAGTCTCCTGTTGCCATAACTGAGTCCCAGTTTCACAGTACTCTGTTGATCTTCACCACTGTGATATCTGAACCAGCTGGCTTTCAATTTACTTTCGACTAACAGCTGCCATGAGCAGCTACTGAAATTACATCACAACAAAGCCACTACGTTAACAGCAGAAAGTCGTCTTCGTACCTTCACAGTGGTCAGTCACACAGAAAGAAACATTGAGAAATACACAGGTCTCTTTCTAGACTTGAATTCATGTATTCTGATTCAGTATGTGACACCAATCATTTACAGATCAATATATCTGCACCACTGCAAAGTATATGTATCATGGTAAGTGTACAAAATATGAAAACATCCAAGTGACAGGCATGTCACCTTGGCCGTCAAAGCAAAAGAAGTACAAAACAGCCTAAGGCTGGATGGAACAGGCTTTGTGTTGACCAGGGGAATCACCTGACCATTTCTCACCCCTGACTTTCTCTAATTCCATATTGTCATTCAAGACAGACAAAGTAGCAGCAACACCTGGCAAGACCATGTTTTCAAAAGTGAGTGCAACCACGAAGAATAACCATTAACTAAATATGGTACTTTTAGAAAATACTTAGCCATTCTTTTACTAACCACTTTTGATTTATCTTCCTAGTCAAAATATTTCTTACCAGCAGTTGGCCGGCCATCCATCCTAAGACTATGGCGAAACTGTATCTACAGGAACTTCTTGGCAACAGTTCATAAAAGCATTTTAGTCAGAGGGAATAGGGAAAAGTTCCACTCTAATGTTTCTTTCCTATTCTCTTCAGAGAAGTATAATATTCTAATTTATAAAATTTTACAAATAGGTGAAAAAATAGACATAAGTATAAATTTTGAAGAGATAATTGTGTCAATTCTTGTTCAGATTTCAAAAATAATCACAAAACAAATAGCATTAAACATAGTAGAGACTAACACTAAGGAAGCCCTTTAACCAAATACAAGATTAGTCAAGAAGCACTTCTGTCAGAAATGCCTGAGATCACCAACAGATACTAAACATTGTTATGGCTAAATTATGTGGTAGCAACATACACTTGAGGACTAACAAAAACAGCTTCACAGAACTCTAAAACAGGAAGGACCTTGAAGATCATCTACTTCGGTGGTTTTCCAAATTCCTTATTTTCTTAACCCCTTTCTCTAAATAAACTCAAGAGTAACACCAATAATAAAAAAATAAAAGCAGGAGCTACTCTTCCTGGGCCTTCTTCATCTCCTCAGCCACAGCTGGTCAGGCAGCTTCCCTGAAGAAGACCATTATCAAGGATGGCACTTCAGAGAGATGACTGGAGGCTCTGAGCCAGGAGACAACCTGCCCGAGGTCTGGCTAATGGATCTGCTGGTTCTCAAGGCAGGGTTCTTTCATTGCAGGGTGCAACCAAAGCAATGCAATCCAAAAAGGAACATGAGTGTGTTACCATCCAACAAACTCAAAAGTACTTTCTTAATGCTGCACAACCTTTTTAGATTTCAAAATTTACAGTACAGCTTTGAGGGGAGAAGTTGGGATTTACTGTTTTCCAAATGTTTTAATGCTTCAGAATGAGGACTGTTCAAACTCACAGTTGAAAGATGTGCCTCCCGAGTATTTCAGAGGTCTCCCCCACAAGTTAAGGCTGGCAGCCTCATTTCATGCCCCTCTGCCCCACACCTGTACTTCTGGGTCAGCAACATTCTACCCTTCAAACTGCTTCTGCCCTCTTGCTGTTCCAGGCCCTGGCATGCTCCCTTTCTAGCTCTCTGTCCCTTACTTCATACTGCTGAGTCACTTGCTTCAGCTGAGACCTTCCTGACCTTGACCCATCCCCTCCCAGTCATCCCATGGCCCTCACTTCTTCCCCCCTCACTCACCCTGCTTTTTCTTCTTAACACTTATTACCACCTGATCGGTCTCATCTTCCCTCACAAATATAAGCTACATGTGTATAGTGGAGACTTTGTTCATTAGTTTATCAAAAGCAACAGCTATCAGCAGGCAACATGGTGCAGGAGGAAGAACCAGGCTTTCGGGGAAGCCCTGGTCAAATGACTGTGGTTCAATTTTCTGATTCCTCCTAAGCTCTGGCAGTTCCTAAGGGTTTGTCTGGTTTTCTTGGTAGATCTACTTCTGGGAGTGGGGTGGAATCCTAAGGCTCTGATGATCACTTCTAGGCTAACCACTAAAAATATAATTCTGGAGCCCTGAACTCAGTTTCAATTTTCATGTTTCTTGGCCATCAACAGGGTGTGTCCTTCCAGACACTCAAATTCAGCATGTCCACAGCTGAATTCATAGTTTTCCTAAATCTGTGTGGCTTATGGAGTACCTTTCTTACCAGTATCTTCAGCCATTCAAAATAGCTATTTAACTCACTCTTGTAATATCCTCATGAACTAAGGAGGAGCAGTACAGAGATGTTTTATGAGGGGCACCTGGGTGGCTCAGTCAGTTAAGCGTCCAACTCCTTATTTCAGCTCAGGTTATGATCTCAGGCTCCTGGGATCAAGGCCCGCATCAGGTTCCATGCTCAGCACTGGGTCAGCTTGAGATTCTCTCTCTCCCTCTGCCCCTCCCAGACCCCTCAACACCTCCCCCCACCAGTTTGCGTGTGCATGTGCTCTGTCTCTCTTTCTAAAATAATAAATAAATAAATACATTTTTAAAAAAGGAAACGTTTTATGAGCTAAAGTCTATGAAATTATGGCATCAGAGCCAGGACAAGAATGGAGCTTTCTCTTAATTTCCACCTGAAAACACTATTAAGCTCTCCTGCCCATTTTCTCATGTGAAAGAAGCATCTTTGTGAACACTGGTATGAGCAGGTAGTTTAGCAGTCTACAGTGACTCTTAATCTGTTATAATCAACAGAACAGCCATCAAAAAGCAAAGCTAAAACATCACTGTAATTGCACTGAAATTATTAGAAAATGTAACATTAGATATTCAATGCATTCAATATTTTGGGAACTATCATAATAAACTTGATTAGAATACAATAAAGAACTGAAGTTCCTGTATATATGTAAGAAAGACAAAAATAGTATCTAACTTGCTGTCACTTATATTCCAGATTAGCCAATAAGGTTTTTAAAAATATATGTTTAAAAGAGCCTCAAGGCCAGCTTGAATAATGAAACCAAATCATCCCCAAAGGAATTTTAAGTTAATACCACCTATTTCAGCGAATAAGTATTACTAACAAGAGAAAAGTGAGGGCTTAATTTTATGTTTAACTTGTCTCCCACTCTTTCGAGTAGAAAGGCTAAATTATCATTGAGATAATCATCCTTCAGGAATACAAACATAAGAAGCAAAGATGGCAAAAATGGTAAAGTCAATACACCAGATAACTCTCAGATATTCAAAGTTGGATCAGCCAAGTTTTCAAGGAGTAACTCCGTTATGGTGGAAGAAAATGGGCTGCTTGTACATTCGTTGCTCATTCCAACATTTACTGAGCATCCACTGCGTATCAGGTACTGGGCCATGTGCTTTGTAGAAACCTATTTATATTCACTTTCTAATACTGGTGCAAAGTTAACAGCATAAAAGTCACTGCAATGCTGCAACCTCTCAAAGAAAACAAGCAAATGTACATTTGGTGATTTACCAAGTAATAGCAGTCATACTGTCAGCACTATATATATTTAAATCCAAATAAGTGGAATGCAGTATCTTGGGAACAGCAAGAAAGGGAATATGGTTAAAAAGCAACTTAGGGACGCCTGGGTGGCTCAGTCAGTCACTTAAGCAACTGACTCTTGATTTCAGGTCAGGTCATGATCTCAGGGTCGTGAGACTGAGTCCTGTGTTGGGCTCCACGCTGGGCGTGGAGCCTGCTTGAGATTTTCTTTCTCCACCGCTCCCTGTCCCGCCCCTCAAAAAAAAAAAAAAAAAAAAAAGCAACTTAAATATAACTTTACAAACCATGAAATCTATGCTAAATCTTTCTTACCTTTTTTATATTCTCTTATGTTTCACATTCATTACATTTGAAAATCATAAAGATCACTATTTGCTAGAATTCTTAACCAGTGGATTTAAAAGAATAGTCCAGCAGGATCAGCAATGCCCCAGACCTACTGAATCAGACACTCTGGGAGGAGAGCACAGCACCCTGTTTATGACAATCATTCCAGGTGATTCTGACACACATCAAAGGTTGAGAATCACTGTGCCAAAAGAACAAATCAGAGGTAACATAATAAAACAGAGTGTTTTCATAATTCTATACATAAAGGTGAAAATACAGTTTGGGTTTATATTTATAGAAAATTTTACAATAAAAATATTAAGGAACACAATTTCTTAATTATAGGATCAATACTGAACTTTCAGATAGTCAATAATTAACTCAAAAAGTATTTATTGGGCTTGGAATTAAAAACTGTTCTAAGTAAATGAATGGTATAAACTTTGCCCAGCTGCTAAAATTTTCTTTCTTTTTTTAAGAGAGAGAGCGTGCTCGTGAGTGGGAAGGGGGAGAAGAAGAGGGACAGAGAATCTTAAGCAGGCTCCACACCCACTACAGGGCACTTAATCTCATGACCCTGAGATCATGACCTGAGCCAAAATCAAGGACGCTTTACCAACTGAGCCACCCAGGCACCCTAAGCTGCTAAAATTTTCAATTAAAAAATAGGTGTTTAAAAAAAAGAAGAAGATAGCAGGAGGGGAAGAATGAAGGGGGGAAATCGGAGGGGGAGATGAACCATGAGAGACTACGGACTCTGAAAAACAAACTGAGGGTTCTAGAGGGGAGGAGGGTGGGAGGATGGGTTAGCCTGGCGATGGGTATTAAAGAGGGCACGTTCTGCATGTAGCACTGGGTGTTATATGCAAACAATGAATCATGGAACACTACAACAAAAACTAATGATGTAATGTATGGTGATTAACATAATAAAAAAAAGAAAAAGAAAATTATAACTAGATAAAAAAAAAGATGTTTAGGGGGTGCCTGGGTGACTTAGTCAGTTAAGCATCCTTGATTTTGACTCAGGTGGTGATCCCAGGGTCCTGGAATGGAGCCCCACATCTGGCTCTCTGCTCAGCGGGGAGCCTGCTTCTCCCTCTCCCTCTCCCTGCCACTCCCCCTGCCTGTGTGCTCTCTCTCCTGTCAAATAAATAAATAAAATCTAAAAAAAAAAAAAAAAATAGGTGTTTAAAATGCTTGGAGTGTCCAAAATTTTAACATAAAATTTTAATAAGGTCTTAAAAGCACAATTTAAAAAACTTACGAGTGCATCCCCACTCAGAAAATATTTGATAAAATGTTTATACATGAAAATATAATTTCATTTTACAAAAATACTTTATGAAATTACTTATGGAATTTATTTTTAGTAGCAAATCCTCTTAGTGAATCCACTGAATCATTTGTTTATAAGTTATCACAGTACTTTTGAATCACAGCAGGAGGAATTAGAGGTAAAAGGACAATCAAGAGCATCTGAAGCTGAAGTGTGAGAGTTGGCTACCAATAAAACATGAAACAAATTAAAGATACAGCATCAATGAAATTCCTCTCAACATATCTTCTACATGAGATGACATGCACCTATGAAGTATCAGAAGCATAGCAAGTACAGTTAACAATTTGGAGATTGCTTATACCATCTGACAAATGCCGCTTCCAGGAGCGTTTCCAATTCCTTCACATGTGTTATGGCTCAAAGTTTTAATTAGGCTAAAGAATTCCTATGAGGGGAGGTTCTAACTGGATTTATGCAAAACAGATGTGGATAGCAAAGCTAAGAGAGGTAGAAGATAGGCCTAAAATCTTTAACATTTCTTACCAAGAATTCCCACAGCATTCTTAAATATATAAATAGCAGACCATGGAGCAGAAAGCCTCAAGGATTTGTGCCAAAAGTTTATTTTAAAACAGGGAGAGCTTACTATTCTTTGCTTTTATGAATGTCTACTTTTATTCTTACAAAAACTATTTCTAACACACCGTAGACGCTGTACCACACATAAACTTTCTGCATCACCATCAGCGCCTATTAGCATGTGACTTAACACAACACTGGGAACCACGTTTTGTCTCCAACTTCACCAAGTGCATTCGAATACTTCTCTAAAGGGTAGTGGTGCCTTGGAAATGCTTTTTGTTTGCCCTGAGACTAGCTGGGCTGAGGGAGCAGAAAAAAGTCTGGTAGAAGCGACTGCAGTGATCCACATGGAAGGTGAGTGGGGAGAAAGGAGAGTGCTGCAGGTGAGGGGTAAACAGAAGGCACTCAGCTGCAGAACAGATGGCACCTGGGGACAAGTAAGATGGCAGGCAAAGCGCAGAAGTAGGAACTGAAGGGGAGGCATTCTGTCATAGAATTTTAAAGTTCAAAGGGACTTGAGACAGAATTCAAACTAAGGTTTCTAGCCCAGGGCACTAGTTTGGGCTCTAGCTTCTCTGAAAGCTTTCTGGGGAGCTCCCACACTAGGAATAGGAAGATATCAATCTCAGAAAAATAGAACCAGAGTTCGGATGGACCCTAAGCTACAAGGCAGGAATCTGGATTCTAATGGACCTGTGTCCTGTGCCTTATTTCCAGGAACCAACATCAAGATATCCTGTAGTCTTAAAGATACCAAGGACTGAAAAGTATGTGGGAAGATCAAGGTCACACCCTGTTTTAGGGGAGAAAATCTTACATCTGCATGGTGATACTGTGCGTGTGCTAAGAAGCCAGTATGAAAATGAATCAAAACCACATATTCTAGGAGAGACTTAAATGATAATCATGCACCTTTCACAGAGCTATGAACTTAGTTCTGCCCTCACTCAGGTATTTAACTCTGCCTCTTTAACAAAACAATATCAGATGGCAAGACAGAGTGGCAAAGTCCTGGAGCACAGCCAGGTCACTAGCACTGAAGCCATGCTCACTCCAATTTAGCTCAGTTGGCTGGACATGAGCTGTGGATGGGTATCAGCAGGGTATGCAAGCAGCTGCTACATGAGAACCTCAAGCAGGGAGGCTGTGTAGGGCAGGGAGAGAGAAATCTGTGAAGATGCACTAAAGCACAGCTTTGAGTAATGTGGCATCTGTGGAATGCTGAGAAACAGAAGCACATAAACCAAACTGGCATGTAGCAATTAGAAATAAAATGGTTCATTTTAAGTGACATCAGTGGATACCGAGAAAGGCCAAAAAGGCAGAGTTTCAAGGCAACAATAAACACTGGGTTTGTTGTTTTGCTTTATTAAGTGAGACATTATCATTGGTAATGTTAGCTTTTTTAATAACACATCTCAGAAGTCAAATAGCCCACTTGAGGCCATACATAGCCCATGAGGCACTGGGGTCTGGTGCAGCAGAGTAGGGAAGCCTGCCCCAGGGAGTACAGTGTTTGCAGACTGCTCCTGAGCCTGGACCCTTCCTTAGGGAGTTTTGAAGGTGCTTGTTGTCTTCGCCAAGTTCAATCTAAAACCCATCTGTGCCCAGGTCTAGCAGCCATGCTACATCTTCCCAGGTTTCTGAGGTCTCAGACAGAGCAACAGTTCTACAAAATGGCTCCTAGTTAGAGGCAGCCTTAAGTAGCCCAGTAAAAGTGAGGAGGCTGGGCACTGCGATTTGGAATCTGTCAGAGCTCTCTGGTATCCATCTGCCTGGACCAGAGCTGCTGACCAGATAGCTCCTAAAGGCACAGTCGTCACCGTAGCTCAGGACAGAAATACCTTTACACTAGTGCATGTCCTCTCCCAGATACCTACATCCCTCTGAATTTCTTTCCCTCTAATATTGGAGAGTCTAAAAGGTTCTCTCTTATAGGAAACCTTTTCTAATTAACAGAAGAATGGAAGTCATTTCCCATAGCAGTCAACCCTTATGACTTCTTCACCAATACACAAACTCCCATGGCCTATTAGAAATATTAAAAACGCATTTAACATCTTACCAAATTGACTGATAGATTTTTACATCAAAGTATAAAAAGGTGGAGACGTCTCCATCCTCCTTCTATTATAAGTCTGTCTTTCCCTGCTTATAAATAGAGCATAATAAATTCTACCACAAAATCCTCATAAAATGGTTAAAAAACAAAGGAATGTTACTTTTTCTTATACATGGTCAAGGATTAGTTTCCTTAACATTATTTCCTACACAATTTTATAAATATTACCAAATATCAAAGGCAATTTATAGAGAACAAAACACAGATTAAGCAGGAATCTTAAAAATCAAGATCTGTGGATCCATTTATTGATGTGTATGGCACCATGCCCGGTACCATGGAGAACAGAACAGTGAATCAGAAACTAATTCTAACCTCAAAGAAATTAAGTTCAGAAGTAAATAATAAGACATATGGCTATAAACACATTGTCAAAAAGTATCTGAGGTAATTAAAAGAGGTATAAATAAAGGGGCAATGGTATGTATGCACACATGTAGGCAGGAGGAAGGAGGGTGCTAGCGATCAGGAACACCTTTATGGAAGAAATACTTGAGCAGGGCCTTGAAGGGTGCAAAGCCCTTGGACAGTGAGTAAAAAATGGGAAGAAGAAAATTCAAGGGAGAGTGAAGTGCATGGTCAGAAAGAATGGGGGCAACCTACTGTAGGATGTGTATAGATCTGATGAACACTCTGGTTCAGATGAATGACAGGGTCCCTGGAGGGAGGTAGTGATAAATCCTGGGAAAAACAAGGATGGCTGCTGGTCTTGCAGGTGAGGCTAAGAAGGCTGACTCTAAGATGGGCAGCAGGGCTCCAATGGAAATATTTAACCAGGAGAATGATAGCATCACCTTCATCTTTCAGGAAGACCACTTTAGCTACTAAGTTAGGCTGGCTGGGAAGAAGAAGGGACAGGAGGCCCTGCTGGGAGCTTATCCTAACAGTTCAGGTAGGAAGAAAAATAAAAGTGGGAATTGAGCTGAGACTACAGGTTTGAGAAATACTATACAAATAAGTCAATCAAACAAAAATAGCTGACTGGACATGGGGGCAGGGGTAAGAGACAACTAAAGGATGAGCTATGGTTTTGTCTGGTACTGTTACTGAAATTAGAGAAAACGAAAGGAGGAGCCAATTGTCTAGCCAAAACTAGACAAATCTATGGGCAGGGGCATTTTTTAACTTGGCCCAAGTATTACCAAAAATTTTTTCCAGAAATAATTGACCTCATTTCTAACTAAGTGGTTGAAGAACAAGTACTGAGACAATGGCATGATTTAGAACACAAAGCCATGAAGTCGGGCCCCTGAGCTTTCAGACTCTCTCAGTGATGCTCTGCTCTGCCCACCTACACAAACAGAAATTTTCCTTTAGGCCAGTGGACACGTGACCAATTATCCTTTAGAGTTATCAGAACACCGACCTCTGCTATCTAACTTAAATGAAGACATGTGTTAAATATTATCCAACCAGGGGTGCCTGGGTGACACAGTCAATTAAGCGTCGGACTCTTGGTTTCAGCTCAGGTCATGATCTCAGCGTTGTGAGACGAGCCCCACATCAAGCTCCAAGCTCTGCGGGGAGTCTGCTTAAATTTCTCTCTCCCTCTGCCTCTTTCTCTCAAATAAATAAATAAATCTTAAAAAAAAAATCATCCAGCCAAAACTCAGTGGTGTTATGATTTCTCTAGAGCTAGCGACACAACTGGATCACAAAGAACTAACTTTTCCTAAGAACAAGGTCAGAAATTGAGCAAGGTGGGTCAACAGCATGTTTCACAGATAGGAGGTACAGGATGGGGCAGGTTGCTCAGCAGGAAGGCTGTTGGGCCTGCTCTGTGTTCAGGGTGGCCCCCCACCCCTGGAACAATGCCTACTTGGGTTGGCAATTATGCATCCTCAGGCAACATACACGTCTACAGTGCTGATGTAAAAGGGGCCCATTTTCTAATTAAAAAAAGAAAAAAAAAGCCCTCTGGGTCATTCGGTCTTATGCACTTAAAACAAAGTTTCCAACGGCCTCTCTCTTAACCACCATTATTAACTGCTCAAACATGTAGGGAATCTAAAGTAATTATTATTTTGGACCCCTGAAGGCACCCTTACAGAGCATCCTTCATGTCAGGTATTTTACTGTTCTTATTGTCCATGCTTTCATACTTAGTTTGGATTCAGGAGCACTGAACTAATGCACTAGCCCCATGGGCTCAATCCCTGGGCAAGAAGCTCTGCTCTTTTCTGTAGCCACAGGCTATGATGTTACCATCACCAGCTGTGCCGTGGAAAGAAAGCCCTGTGGTCAGGAGAGGCAGAACAACTGGATCCCCCCCCCCCCCCCCCGCCCCAACTCTCCTACCTCTGAAGAAAAATCCATTTACAACCCTCCCACTGCTGCCACAGGGGCAACAGCATTATCTGAACAAAAGCAGCAGGAGTAGATTTCAGAGCAAAGCAGAGCAGAATAAGTTCTAGAACAGCCAACTTATTTCCATGGTTGAACACTGCAGTATCCCCAGTTATTAAAGAAATATCCTGGAGAAGATGGGCTAAATGGTCAACATCAGCATAGGAAACTAGATTTCCAAGGATTTTTACCACTAAATGAATGCTGACAAGAAAAATGCAGCCTAAGAAACAAAATTACTTTTCACAACACAACATTTCTGGAACACTAGGTAAAACTCCTAACATTAACTAGTAAAACTCTGAAACAAAGTACCAAAATACAGAATCCATCATGAGAATGTAGTGAAGACTGTAAAAACGTTTTTTATATCTGAATAGGTTTTTTGATCCATTTCAAATCACCTACACCTTCTAACTTTACATTCACATTCATTTAAAAACGTGTGAAAAGCTGCACAATTTAGAATCTTCTCCCTCTCCCTTTTGCCCATCCTCACATTACCTCAAGGCAGTCATCCATTCATCAGCTTTTTTTTTCTCCTTCCCCATGACCCCTTCCTGACACACTCCATATCTAAGTTTATACAATATTTACATGTAAAACATCGGATGAACTTTTGCATTCTACCTCCCACTTTTGATTTGTTTTTTTGGGTTTTTGACTACACACCGAATAGGTAATGTTTACTGGCATTTTAAACACTGACACTGCATTTGAAATAAGATGTCTGGCCTCCATCTCCGAAAAGTTAATGTTATAATAGCAACATCAGCAACCATCTATTGAATACTTCCCATGAGTCAAATAGTACTGAGCACTTTACAAACACCGTATCATTTAATCTTCAGGACAAAACTGAGTCACACATTATCCCTGGTTTTGACTGTTGAAAATACAGAAGCCAGAGTAATTAAATAACTTGCCTAAGGTCACACACCTAGCAAATGACAGTCTGGATTCAAGCCCAGGTCTACCTGTCTCCTAAGCTCTTTCCGTAAGTTTCCAGTAAAACTGAAAGACCATTTCTAAAGTCACACTTTAAAGAATTGGAATTTTTTTTTTTTAAGAGAAAGTAACTTCTCAACCAGCATTTATTTTCTCCATGTGATTTATATCTAGCACTGGGTAAGCAAAAGCAAAGAAACTAAAGAGGAGCAGAAAAAGCAGGCAAGAGGGAAGGAAACTTGGAACTTTAAACTAGGCAAAGAGCCAAGGGAAAAAGGAAGGGCATTCAAAAATGCATAAATGCAAATGTAGCCCAACACAGAATAGCAAAAAGTTGGCCAGCCCTGTAGTCATTTTAAAAATATGTTTAAACTGATATCCATTTACCATAATGAAAGGTCAAAAATACAAACATCTCTTTTTTTTAAACACATGACTACCTTTAATGGCTACACAGAAGTCTATTATATGATGTATTAATAGATTTATAGTTTTTGATACTCTAAACAACTCAGCAGAAAACAATCTTTGTCCACTTGAGTGATAACTGCCTTTCACTACATTAGAAGTCATGGACCAAATGTACTTTTTGGATTTTTTAAGGCTACTGATGCCTAGTGCCAACTTCCTTTCCAGAAGAGTAGCAGCAACGTGAGCTCAACGCACTGAGCCTCATCTGTATAAGCTTCTATCATTCTTTCCAGTCTTTGTGAGTCTGAAAAAAAAAGATACCATACTGTTTTGATAGTTACTACTAAAAGGAGAACTTAAAAAATATACAATAACGACCATTTATTTCATCTCTTTCAGTTAAAAAAAACCCCACAAAAACCCTAAAGGTAGGAATTATTCTGACTTCATTGATAAAGAAACAAGTTCAAAGCGGTTAAAATATTTGCTCAAATTTAATGGACAAGCAAACAGCAAAACTAAAACTTCTACTGATTTTAAAAAATCATAACTGTTTACTTAAAATTGAAATATTAAATGCATTTTATCTATAATGAGAATATTTAGTACCTCAAAAAAGTCTTTGCAGTTGGTTTAGAAAATTTCATATTAAAAAATCTAAATTAAAAAAATGGAGTAATGAAAGTAATCTATGATATTTTAAAGTGTTTTTACTATCTGTGATTGCCTAGTTCAAATATTTTATTCTAAAACAAATCATCCTTAATGTTATTAATCATCACTTCACACTTATCAGGTTCATAATTTCATCTGATTTCAAATAACTAAGGTATATATTTAAAAAAATTTTTTAAATAAGATTTATTTATTTAGAGAGAGCAAGAGTGCGAGCGGGTGGAAGGGCAGAGGGAGAGAGAGAATCAATCCTCAAGCAGACTCCTCGCTGAGCACAGAGCCGTACTCGGGGGTGCTTGATCCCAGGACCCTGAGATCATGACCTGAACTGAAATCCAGAGCTGGCCACTTAACCGGCTACCCAGGTGCTCCCTAAGGTATATTTTAAGTTACCTATTCAAACTATTGCAAGGAACTTTCTAGTTCACAGTATATTTTTGGAACAGTTGATATTTCAACTTAACTGTAGGTAAGATTGTATAAAGGTTACAAATTTTGTTACTCAGAAGTCTTTTTTGTTTTAAACAGAACTCATTTCCCCCTCCACAATTTATGAAAACAATTTTAGCGCTGAGGTGAAATGATTTTCAGGATGCACATAATGAAAATATATAACCTCTTGTCCTAGAGTGCTGAAAACAGAGCAAATGCCTAAAGTAGTATAACAGATGAGCATCTTGAGTTGAAGTATAATGAGAAATATGCTGAGTGCAAACAGCTTTTCCCTCTTCATCAGTAATCATTTGAAGTTCCTAAATTTTAAAAAGAAAATGATCCATTTTTTATAATGGCAATAGTTTGCCTACTTCCTGAAGACTGAAAATGTCAGACTTATTTTAAATAAATCTTGCAACCCTGCTTTCCATTCCCTTCTTCCCAAAAGACCAAAAAATGTTAGCAGTGCAGTCAATAATCACATGGGAGAACAGAAGACTGAGAAAAGGGATCTCAATGGGGCAAAGAAAGGGGAAAGAGAAAGCGGAAATCAATGGTGAGACCCTGACTAGCATTCTCTGAAGTATCAGGAAGTGTGCTGACAAATGAGCAGGCACACACAAATCACGAGAGCAGGGTGAGCCATTGTTCACTGTCAGCACCAAGTGCTTGACATCTGTAGGGACTAGAGACTTTGGGACCTCCTCAAATGACCACATTTGCTAACATCATCGTATTACTGAACTTATCCCCTGACATGCAGGAGTGTCAGGGACCCCTTCAGTCCCTTGATGAGGGCTACTCAGGTGCAGTGACATTCAACTGTGAAGCAGGCCTAGACAGCAACCAACCCAGTCTGGAGCAGGAAGACAGGGCTGGCCCCCAAAGGGTGGGTCAAAAGAAAACAATGAGATTCACATAACTGCAAGAATGACTACCATAGGAAAAATGGTACTAAGAGGCTGAAGGAGGGTGTGGAAAGATTCAGCCATAAATCAAAACAAAATTAAGGAAACGGAAAATGAGGGAAGCATTTCCACTGGAGGATAAATACTGGTACAGAAAGAAGGATCAAAGACTACATTGCTCATTGGTGAATGATATTTACATAGTGTAAAAAATGCAAACAATGAATAGTGATTTAATTTTTAAAAACGTGTGATTTATCAGTATTAGAAAAATGGAAAGAGGGGAAAGAGGTATAAGGCAGAAATTTTCACTTACATAAAAATAAGTAAATAGGGGCACCTGGGTGGCTCAGTCAGTTAAGTGTCTGCCTTCGGCTCAGGTCATGATCCTGCAATCCTGGGATAGAGCCCCACATCGGGTTCCCTGCTCAGCAGGGAGTCTGCTTCTCTCTCTGCCCCTCACCCCGTTTGTACTCTCTCTCTCTCTCAAATGGATAAAAATAAAATCTTAAAAAAATAAAGTAAGTAAATAATGTCTAATATTAACGATTCAAGAAATAGTATAACCACGTTATTTAGAAATTAAGAGATAAATATCAGGAAAAGTAGCTAAAATAATTGAAAGTATGCCTCTGGGGAAAAGAATAAGGCAAGAGGACTACTGTAACTTATTATACGCCTTTCAGTATTATTGAAATACATACATATTAATTTAAAAGAATTTTTAAAAGTTCAAACAGTGGGACATCTGGGTGGCTCAGAGGGTTAAGCGTCTGCCTTCGGCTCGGGTCATGATCCCAGGGTCCTGGGATCAAGTCCTACATCGGACTCCCTGCTCAGTGGGGAGCCTGCTTCTCCCTCTGCCTGCTTCCCCTGCTTGTGCTTTCTCTCTCTCTCGCTTGCTCTGACAAATAAATAAAATCTTAAAAAAAAAAATTCAAACTGTAAACAACATTAAAAACAAACAGGTTTGTAAATATATATTATTGGGTAGGGAGGAAATAAAGGTTATGTATAAAAACTGCATATGCAGCATGATCCCATTTTCATAAAGAATCAAAACCAAAAGGTTATTTTTAAGTGGTGGGATTTTTAGTCTATCTTTTAAGAATTTTCCATATTTTTTACTGTAAACATGTGGAACACTTTTTTAAAAAGGAAAAAAGGTAACAAGAAAGAAGTGGGAGGAAAGTGGTCAACAGGAAATGGAACCTAAGAAATAGGAGTTAGAGGGGCACCTGGGTGGCCCAGTTGGTTAAGCAGCAGACTCTTGATTTTGGCTCAGGTCATGATCTCAGGCTCCTGGGATGGAGCCCTGAGTCAGGCTCCAAGCTCAGCAGGGAGTCTGCTTAGGATTCTCTCTTCCTCTCCCTCTGTCCATCCCCACTCCCCCCTCACTCTCCCTCAAATAAAATAAATAAAATCTGGAAGGAAGGAAGGAAGGAAGAAAAGAAAGAAAGAAAGAAAGAAAGAGACAGAAAGAAAGAAAGAAAGAAAGAAAGAAAGAAAGAAAGAAAGAAAGAAAGAAAGAAAAAGAAAAAATAGGAGTTGGAAAGATAAAAGGAGACACAGGAAAAAAAAAAGTGTCCTAACAGGCAAGAAAGATAAGAAATGTCACCAGGGAATGGGAAGTCAATAGAACCAAATGCTGCTGGGGCAAGATGAAGCATAAAAAACTTCAGTTAGGAGATCAACAGAATCTTCTTGAGCAAAGCTGGAGCAAAGCTGGGGCGGAGATGTGGAAGCTGAGCAGAGAAGAGATGGAGGAAGAGGGAACAGCATCAGGCACTCGGCTGTGAAAAGTAACAGGAAGCCCAGGCCAGCTCTCAGGAAGTGAAGGCAGGTGTCTGGCTGCTAAAATCTGGGGAGAGATGTTTAAGGGAAGACAGTGGAATGGAAGTGACTGAGGATAAGAGAAAAGATGATATCCCAGGCAAAAAAAAAAAGACTAACTTTGAGTAAATTTTTTTTTGGCTTTTAATTTTTATAAACCTTAGTTCCTACTTAGTGCCTGATTATATTCTGACATTTGGCACAATAAAAACAAAGAACCCAAAAGGACTCTGGCCATCCATTATGGGTGTTGACAAACTGAATTCTAATGTAAAAGGTAAGAACTTCATACTATTACTACTACTGTGTAAGTCAAAAGTTACCATTATTCACAAGAATACTTAACCACTTTAAAATAATTACTCTATAATACTATTCAAGTTGATTAACAGGGCCGGCGTACTTGATAACATGTTCAAAATAAATAGTTTTTCATTATGGTTCAAATTTTAAACTGAAGGTAGGTTTTTAAAACTCGCTCAGCAAGTTCTTCTGAAAGAAAAAGCAGGATGCTGAACAATATGTTTTGTATGACCCATTTTGGTTTTTTAAAGTGTTGTAAGAAGTGTCTTATGTCTACACTGGCTACATATTAGAGTCATCTTGGGATCTATTAAAAATGCCAACACCTGGGTCGCACCCCCAGCAGTTCTGGTTTATTTGGTCTGGAACATGGCCTGGGCATTAGAATTTTTGACATCCGTCCCTGGCCCTCTACCCTCACGACTGTGTATAAAGAGAAGAGTTTGAAAGGGTTGGTGTTCAGAATTTTTCATTTCCTACTCTGCACGATTCTATACTGTTTGACTCCTGAAATAATGAGAATGTACTACTTTTTATAATTTAAAAGTAAGTATTTGTTAAAAAATTAACAGAAGGGGGCACCTGGGAGGCTCAGTCGTTAAGCGTCTGCCTTAGGCTCAGGTCATGATCCCGGCGTCCTGGGATGGAGCCCCGCATTGGGTTCCCTGCTCAGCGGGAAGCCTGCTTCTCCCTCTCCCACTCCCCCTGCTTGTGTTCCCTCTCTCACTGTGTCTCTCTCTGTCAAATAAATAAATAAAATCTTTAAAAAAAATTAACAAAAGAAATACCCCCTTCTACAGCTTCAAAATGATTTTTTTAAAAGATTTTATTTGTTTATTTGACACAGAGAGAGCGTGCACGCAAAACTGCGCATGAGTGGTGGGGAAGGGCAGAAGGAGAGGGAGAAGCAGGCTCCCCACTGAGCGAGGAGCCCAATGTGGGGCTCCATCACAGGACCCTGAGATCATGACCTGAGCCTAAGGCAGACACTTAATCAACTGAGCCACCCAGGGGCCCCTAAAATGATTTAGAGAAAATACTTTTGAATTATGTCACAGTGCTCACTTTTCTGTTACAGGATATTTTAGGAAACATCAGATTTTGTGTACTTGTAGTACAAGGGTTAATAAGAGGGAGTGTGGGCACATCTGAATGGGAGAAAAGGAAGGAGACAAATGTTGAGGGGCTTCATATGCCCTTCGAGTGTTCTGGCTTTACTATATAGGCAACTTAGATCACTTGAAGGCTTTTAATCAGGGCCATGACATGATATGAACTCCAGATGGAGGAAAGCCAAATTGTGAAATGTAAAACAATAATAGAAGAAAATGCTGGAGAACATCTTCGAAACCTAGGAGTAGGGAAGGACTTAGTACCTACTTGCCATAAGGCAAAAAAAGAAAACAAAAATGAGGACCCCTCCCCATTTTGATAGCATATTTTAAGTATTTCTTTTCAAAGGATAAAGTTTACAGGCAGGTGCGAGATGAGAAGATTTTTGCAATGCCCTGATAAGGGACTAATATCCAGAATATGGCAATGTCCCTCAAATCAACATAAGAAGATAGGAACCCCAACAGAAAAGTGGGCAAAATCTATAAATAAAAAATTTATAGAAGAGGATACCCAAAAAGACAAGCAGATGAACAGATGATGAAGTTCACAAGTAGTCAGAGAAATTCAAACTAAGAATGAGGTTATTTTATATCTGATAGACTGCCAAAATTAAAAAGCTGTACCATACCAAGTGTTGGTAGGGTGTGGGGAGATCTCGATGGATGCTGCCATCCTGGAGACCGTCAGGCACTTCCAGTGCAGATTACAAGTACTTCCAGTCTATGACAGAGTGATCTGCATAGGTCCAGAAGAAACGGTCATACAGGCCCCAGGGGATATGGATCCCACTTTGTGATGATGGGCAGGTGGAAGCAGTCTACATCCCTATTACTGCAGGAGTAGAAAGGTAAAACTAGATGAATGTGTATCATGAAATATTCAACTGTAGTCAGAACCAATAAGCTAATATTCACACAGGCCCAAGGACAGCTCTTTAAATTGCTGAGTGAAAATATTAACTAAATGAGAATAATACCATTTATGTAACAATTTACATAATATAAAATATACATTCTACAAGAGTACATACAAACAAAAAACTGCACACTAAACACATTAGAACAAGTGCCTATGGTAATGGAGTAGGGGGTATATGCAGGAGATAGATAACAGGGAATAAATAAAACATTGGCTTGACCCAGACCAATGATGACAAAGTGTCATCAACTGAAATGTATGAACAACTCAACCCTCACTTCAGTCCAATTTGTACAAAATAAAAATGAGCAATGCAAATGAAGTAGGGAGAACAAATAGAAGTGAGAAGAACAAATGAAGGCAGTTTCACTAGTCTTCTAGGGTGTCCACTACTGAAAACTGAGAAACTCACACCCTCTTCAAAACAGATTAGATAGATGTTGAAAACCATTCCCTGCATGTACTCCTAGGGAACACTGCTATTTGTACTTCTTCCTCCAGGAAAAATGCCTCAGTATTCCAAACTTGTTATTTCCCATTTCCAAATTTCAACCATCTAGGAAAACCAGCTATTATCATCATTTAAAGCCCAACAGCAATTTTTATAAATAGCCATTAAAAGCAGAAATTTGGGGGCACCTGACTGGCTCAGTGGGTAGAGCATGCAACTCTTGATCTCAGGGTCATGAGGTCAAGCTCCACATTGGGTATGGAGCCTACTTAAAAAAAGGCATAAATTTGTTATAGGCTTTTTGAATATCCACAAAAAATACACATACTTTTACTTATGTATGTTTTAACCCCCTCAAAAAATTCTAATAAATGTTTTCCCTTGTTTTTTTTTTTTAAGATTTTATTAATTTATTTGAGAGAGAGAGAGAGAGAGCTTGCGCGGGAGGGAGGGGTAGAGAGAGAGGGAGAGGCAGACTCCCCGCTGAGCAGGGAGCCCAATGCCCTCCATCCCAGGACCCTGGGATCATGACCTGAGCTGAAGGTGTACCCCTTAATCAACTAAGCTACCCAGGTGCCCCACGTTTTTCCTTGTATTATCACATTTGCTTTCCCTCCAGAGTTTTTTAAATTTGATTTGGTAACCATGTCTGTTATCACAGAGGTACCAGAAGCCTAGCAGGAAAGAAAGGTGAACAACTAATGTCTTAGATCCCCTCAAATATCCTAGGTAGATGCCATCTGGTATTAATGATTTGCATAACCTTAAACTGACTGACAGTATTTTAAGGAAATCCAACTGTTTGATCTAGTATATATATTTTTTAAGATTTTATTTATTTATTTGACAGAGAGAGACACAGCGAGAGAGGGAACACAAGCAGGGGGAGTGCGGGAGGGAGAAGGAGGCTTCCCGCTGAGCAGGGAGCCTGACCCAGGACCCTGGGATCATGACCTGAGCCAAAGGCAGACGCTTAAGCACTGAGCCACCCAGGCGCCCAGATCTAGTATCTCTTAATGTGTCCATTTAAAAACACAATTTGAGAATAAGATTTCCCCTGTTAATCCTTAATGACCAGCAGCTAAAGAAACAGGATTTATACTCCTAGGTGCTTTCTCAGAGGAGGTGGCAGGGCTGTGAGGAGGGTTTTAGAGCTCACCAGCACAAGCTAGACCTGAGAAAGCCAGACTCCACTCACCTCAATGCCCTCCTATATCTTGTTAAAGTTTTGCTGGACACAATTATATTTTTAACATATATACTTCTGTCTGCTAGCATAGACATAGCTTTAAAAATTATTTCCACGTATTTCAACTGGCAAGAAAATTTTGTAAATTACATGAATAACACAGGGCTTAAATGCCATGAGTAGAATTTAGTTTCTTATACTCTGGAAAGGGTTAATAAACCTTAGACCTGAGCGGAAAGGGACTATGAAAAGAGGGCTCTTGGCAAAAAACCATCTGCCAGCATTCAGCTAAGGCAGGAAGCCAAAGGGTTAGGGAACCCCATATCAGCATTTTGAGTGCTATCATTAGATACCAGGAACATTTTAGAGGACAGAAGATGGTTTCAGGCATGCCATACCAACTCCACAAGAGGAATAAAATACATGCAGCACAGACAAAGGGACATATCATTTTCCCCTGGCAACTAATTTTTAGCTTCAGAAACTTCTTAGGGACACAAACTCAAAAAGATTAAGATAGTGTGACCTCATTAAA
This sequence comes from Halichoerus grypus, assembly GCF_964656455.1. Lineage (NCBI taxonomy): Eukaryota > Metazoa > Chordata > Mammalia > Carnivora > Phocidae > Halichoerus > Halichoerus grypus. The sequence goes on along the minus strand of NC_135715.1, from coordinate 122,654,915 downwards.
ACTGCCTTTATCACTATAAAAGGTATAACTTTAAGTAGTTACAATAAATAGTAACTCAAAAAAGAGAAGCCCAAATATGCTAACATCCCATGAAATAATATCAGAAGTTTTAACAAATTTCGTATGTACAACATAGTTTCTGAAGGAAAAAAATTCACTCTACCTGGATGGGACTTGTTGTTTGTTTTAAATGAAACTTCCTTATCAAAAAGAAAAATGTTAGACTTCTGGATGTACAGAATGTGAACTTCAGAGATTTATCAAAACCCTCAAGTTTAACTCCCTCCCACTGAAGAGAGGAAAAAATAGTGACTCAGAGAGATGTAATGCTTTCTCCCAGACCACTAAGGTAGTCAACAGAAATGAACACAAGCCAACTTGTGAAGGCCTACTGCCTTGTTCACTTGCTCCTATCTATTTCCAGATACCTCTTGGATAGCTCTTTTTAAGCAGTCACAGGCCCTGTACTTTCCCTGACTCAGGAGTGGATTGGAAGTTTTTTCACCAAATGTATGAAGAATCACAATATTGTTAACACTGCAGTTCTCAGATGTGACATTCCATCATGCTAAGGAATATTCTCTTCATAAGAACTGAATAATAAATTCAGGCCATGCTTGAGGGGGATTACACAAAGGCATGCATTCCATATCACTGGAGGCTATCTTAAGAACTGTCTACCATATATTACCATATACTGGATACCCGGATATAAGTGAGATAAGTGAGTACCAGAGTCAAGACAGGGTTGGTGATGACCCCTTTTTCTTTGTGAATGCTTCCTCACATTCTTTATAAGTGGTAGGACAATATAAGTGATAAAGGAAAAAAAATAAGGAAAGAGCACACGGTATATTAAGTGTATTCAGCAAGGCACCATCTCTGGAAAAGCCTCAGTAGTCGGAGTAAGACCAAATGAAGATTCATCTCTGTGGGGAATGAAGAAAAAGCAAAGGAATTTTAGTAGGGATAGCACGTGCTAGTGAGTATTAAGGAAGAGGATGCTTCCAGCACACAGCAGGGTCAACAAATATTTGTTAAATTTAGCTTTCATACATTTTTAAAGTTTATACCCTATCTGCATCTTATACCTCTCCCCCCCCCAATTTTTATAATTTGGTTTCATTAGAATGTAAAATTTGATTTGGAGTGCATATGTACAGAAATCTGTAGGATCACCCAGACAATGGTTAGAATTAATTTAGTAGGTGGCAGTGATAAAGTTGTGGGTATATAGGGAAGAAACTGAAAAAAGTGGAGGGTCTAACCTAGAATATGGTCTGATCCTATGGAAGAATTCAGAAGTGAATCATTCCATAACTGAAGAAACAAATTAACATTTCCTTTTAAGATTTAGGCACCTATTAGGAGTTCTCTAATTTATTTTGCATGTTATATTTCATCACCATATTTATTCCCAAAAGAGCTGCTCTTATAAGACACAAACATCTGCCAAAAAAGACTTCAGAAGATGTTGGAGCTAGGGCTGTGTGTGGCAGTGGTAGAATACAATGTCCTTATTCAGCAATCAAAATGATATAAAGAAAAAAGTGTGTGGGGTGCCAGGTTGGCTCAGTTAAGCGTCAGACTCTTGGTTTGGGCTCAGGTCATGATCTCATGGGTCCTGCGATGAGCCCTGCATCAGGCTCAGTGCTTAGCAAGGACTTTGCCTGAAGATTCTCTCGCTCTGCCCCTCCCTCTCCCTCTCCCAATAAATAAATAAATCTTAAAAAATTTTTTAAAAGAAAAAATTTTTTTAAAGAAAAAAGTGTATAATAAAAAGAATAGTTGTAGAAACTATTCTTTTTAAAGATTTATTATTTATTTTACAGAGAGAGAGCATGAGCAACAGTGGGGGGAGGGGCAGAGGGTGAGGGAGAGAGAGAACCTCAAGCAGACTCCCCACTGAGCGCAGAGCCAGACACAGAGCTCAATCCCAGGACCCTGAGATCATGACCGGAGCTGAAACCAAAAGCTGGTCACTCAACCGACTGAGCCACCCAGGTACCCCCTTAGAAACTATTCTAACATTTAAGTTCTTTCACCACAAGTCTATTAAAATTTAACTTGAACAATGGGTTCTTTCTATGTATGATATAGCCCACATTAACTCACAGCAATAGCATGGTTACAGAGGCTTTTTATTTTTATAACAGAAAACTAAGGTTTGTATTGAGTCTATTACTTACTAGTTGCAAGATCCTAGGCAAGTCAGAGATCTTTCTTAGTCTGTTTCCTAGTGTTTAAAACATGTATAATATTATTATTACGTATTTCCAAAGATTATAGTTAAGACAACTGGTAAAGTAGGAAATATACAGAAGCAGTGTATGGTTTATACAAATGCAATTTGTTTTTTTTAAAGATTTATTTATTTGAAAGAGAACGAGCATGAACAAGCGTGCAGGGGGAGGAGCAGAGGGAGAGAGAGAGAGGATCTGAAGCAGACTCCACACTGAATGTGGAGCCTGATGTGGGGCTCAATCCCACAGCCCTGAGATCATGACCTGAGCCAAAACCAAGAGTCAGAAGCTTAACCAACTGAGCCAACTAGGTGTGCCAAAAATGCAATTTTAAAAGGGCTTTGTGCCAGTTGAAAACGTCATATTTACGTATGCTCTTAAGGCTCCACTATGTCACTTGCAATTGTTTTTAACTATCACACAAAGTTGATAGGCTAGTGCCGAAATCACTAAAGGGTGAATCATTTTGTTATAAACTCCATGCTCTGGCCACTTCTCTATCCCACCCTTGTTTATAGTTACACCTTCTATAAGGTATAATGTTGATGTAACATTCATAAAGAATACATCTCAGCACTGGAAACAAGTATATGAAGATGAAGTTATATATAAATTACAAGGAAAACACTCTTCCTTGTGTTTAAAATGTTAACCTTAATTCTGACAATAACCATCCTTCACATGCACAGCTATGGCTAAAATGACCATTCCCCAAAGTCTTATTCAACCTACAAAGAATGTCATTGGAGTCACACATTTTACTGTCTATGATCCAGCCTTGAGTTGTTTGTGCTCAAGTTGTTCATGCCCAAGCAAAAAAGACTGACTTTCAATCACTGTTACTCTATACTTCATGACAAAGATGTGTTGCTGGTGATACTCGGGGTATATCTTTCAAGTGTTTATGTAGACCACTTCCCAAATTCGGTTTGCCATGCAGCAGGTACTAGTTTATTATGCTTTACTTAATCAATTCTCTGCTTTATGGTTTAGCCAAGAAGAGCTGGATTTGGAATATGGGCCATTTAATTCTAAATCCGACATTTTACTAGATCCTACACAACTCTTAGAAAACTGAAACACTGCTCAGAAAGCTGCAGGAAATCTGCAGGGCTTATGAATCTCACAGTCATTTAAAACTTTGTCCTTTAAGTCTTCCATTTCACCTAAAACTCAGTTCTACACTGCCATGGAAGTATTAGCTTTTCAAAAAACCGTTAGATTTAATACAATGGAAAAGGTTCAGCCATATTTTGCTTAAGTTTCTCAACTTCATCATTTATTACTTTAATAATAACCTCAAAGAAAAAAATTCTACTTTTTATGACACAATTAATATTTTCTCCATATTTCATACAACTTAATAAAATTTTCTTCTTATATCATATCTACATATTCAAATAGGAAGAAACTAATTTAATTATAGCCTATCACAAAAGGAAGAATTGAGAAACTGAGCTGCCAAGGACCTCCAAAATAATTTTACTGTGATTATAAATTAAATGTTACAAAATACAATTTTCCTTATCAAATTCCATTTTTGTAATTCTTTTAGTTTGAACTCCACTATTAGTGATTAGATTCAATTAGAAATAAAAAATTTAATGAGACTCAAGTAAAAATGTACATTTTTTCTGTAACAAAATATGAATGCTGTTAGGTTTTAAATAAATGAAATAATTTACTATAAACATAACCTTAGATTACATATGCCAATGTATTTTAATTATTGACATTACTGATGGATATAACTGAACATAAGCTAATACCTATTCTTATACTTGTGATCAAAACAAAACTACAGAGGCGCCGGGGTGGCTAAGTCAGTTAAGAAATCAAGAGTAGAGGGGCGCCTGGGTGGCTCAGTCGTTAAGTGTCTGCCTTCGGCTCAGGTCATGATCCCAGGGTCCTGGGATCGAGCCCCATGTGGGGCTCCTTGCTCCGCAGGCAGCCTGCTTCTCCTTCTCCTACTCCCCCTGCTTGTGTTCCCTCTCTCGCTGTCTCTCTCTCTGTCAAATAAATAAATCTTTAAAAAAAAAAAAAAAGAAAAAAAAGAAATCAAGAGTAGAAACTGAGTCAGATGCTCAACTGACCGTACATTTTCTTTTCTAGTTACTTAAAATTAAGACAGGAAACATTCAACAGAAATCAGTAAAACCTCTGAGCTGGCACTGACTTCTGAGTAGAAAAGGACAGGTGTACGCCCTTAACCTAGAGATACAGGGTAAGTCTGTAATTAAGACTCGCACTGCGAAGCAGCAGCAGGTCTGAGCTAAAGTCTGAGAAGAAAGACTGAGTCCCCCTCTTTCTGACATCCTCCTCAGCGGATAGAGGAGGGATCTGAGAGGTTAAGATTTAAGCCACATGGGCAAGCCCTGGGGTTCAACATTAAGCCAAGGAAACATAAGATATGGGCTGAAATTTCTCTCCTTGAAGATACAAAGAGAAATTGGGGTAAAGAATAAGGCAAATAAGAAAAGTACAAAATTTGCATAGATCCGAAAGAAAAAGCACAAATGCTTTAAAAATGCATTTTATTTCATAACTTGGAAGGACTGCTTGCCTGGGTCATATAATAAGTCAGAGACTAAATAATAAATCACAGAGTAGTTAATACTTATAAACTCTTATTCAGCTGTCATCCTAAAGAACCAAATTACCACCTGTTATCGTTTAATGAAGTTTTTTCCTGTGAATATGGTTGCTATTAGTTGAATTCTTTTCCAAATTGATGGATATACAAAGATTCTCATTTTAAGTGCAAAAATGTCAAACTGCTTATAGAAGCTTAAAAATGAATATATCAAGGAAAAATTACATTTTAAAAATTATGCTGCATTTAAAAGTTAGCTAACAGTTAACATCTAAATTGCTGGAGAGCTGAAAATGTTGAAAAAAAAAATAATGCTGCTCAAGTAACTCCTACCAACAGAAAAAGAAAAATAACAGAAACCTCCTGGAGAGGGCTGGCTTGGTAGTCCAGCCTAGAACAGGAATGTGAATACTTCCATTGAAGTACTTAATAGGTTTAATTTACTAACGCTAATACGAGAGAAAAAGGGACAGGAAATCCTATAACCCCCATAACAAAGATTTTCAGCATCTAAAAAATCTGCCCGTATTTATAAAAATGTACATAGTAAAAATAAAAACATGATGAAAAGGACAAACACCAACTTCAGAAACCTTAAGCAAAATTGGCAGAACAAGATTTGTTAAGTTTGAATGATAGTTTCATGGGTGTTCATTCCATTATTCTCTGTACTTTTCTGTATTTGAAATATTCCATAAAAACCTTTAACAAAAGTGTCATTATCATTAGTGACTGCCAGTTTCATTTACCCCAAAAGCTCAAATTATGGAGTTTTCTTTTGAGGTACAATTGACATATAACATTAGTTTCAGGTGTACAATGTAATAACCTGATATTTGTATATATTGGGAAATGATCACCACAGTAAGTCTAGTTAACACTCAAGACCACAGTCACAAAATTATTTTTCTTGTGATAAGAATTTTTAAGATCTACTCTCTCAGCAACTTTCAAATATGCAATATAGTATTATTGACTATAGTCAACATCCTGTACACGACATCCCCATGACTTATTTATAAATAACTGGAAAATTTGTACCTGTTGACCCCCTTCACCCATTGCACTTTATATTTTTGGACAACTACCAAAATATTATGTAGATAATTCATATTTTGTGTTTCACCATGCTGACTGAGAAATTTAAGCCATTACTAATAGGTGATTCAATAAAAAATATTACAAAGCTACTTTAAAAAAAAGATGAGATACTGCCAAGGAAGAGCAGTGGACAGCAGGCAGATGACACACACTTGCTGATGATTCCACTTATCTTGATTAGTATGGTAGTTAGTACAATACTTCTAAAACATGTGACTATCTTTTAGTACAAAGAATTTAAAGACCACATTGTCAGCACGGTCCAAAGTGTTTATTAAACTTTGAAAGTCAAACTCATAGCAAGTTATCAGCTTGTGAGCATGTCATCTTACAATATTCTAACTCACTGAATGGAGAAACAAAGTATACAACATAATGTGATTACTTTTAAGGTACAGAATTGTTTTAATACTTCTCTAATTAAAAAAAAACCCCAAATACTCTAAATAATGATTGTCTTTATAATCTGGGATAAAGTTAAAATTCCTTTTTATTCAACGACCTCATACCTTGTAGCTAACATGAGTTAAATTTCAAACCACACCCTTTCAGAAACAAAACTGCAAATTTAAGATCTCTAACCTTTGCCAGTCTATTTTAGAACACTTAGAAATGTTTTTAGCCTGAACCAGAAATTTCATTCTAGAACACAAGAACTGAGAGAATAAACTTTGTCCTTGGCTTATCCGTTACATATATGAAGCATTATTATAGTTATTAGACTATTTGCATACCTCAGAAGCTAGTCCCTATGGCTTAGCTGGCATGGAGTTTCGCCATTTTTTTAAATCAGGAAACTGTTACCAGGAAATTGAACCTCGTCTAATACCATGTGAGCAATATGACAATAGAATTTTATGGACCCTTGCTATAAAACTTATACTTCACTTTTCTTTACAGTGTCTGTCCCCTGCTGCTTGGCCTCCAAAGAAATCAGGCCATAATTAATATTTCAATGCTATAAGAGCTGATATTTCTGCTGCACTCAAGTAGTTCGTTCACTTTGGCATGATTTCTTCCAATTCCTTATTTGTAAAAAGCACACCTCCAGCTGAGTTGGCCTAGATCATTTCCTGTTTTTAAATTTGGGGGGTGGGGTGGGGAGGGAGGAGATTCAAGTCCTGAATTTTCATCTAAATTAGTTAATAGGAAACATGGTACACCTTGCCCAGGATGCTGCTATGCAATCACACTGGACCAGCAGTTTTGAGAAAGTTTCCTGTAGCCTTGAAACAAGTGGGCCCACCATCTATTGCTGCCAACAAGTTCTCTTCCTCTCCTTAGTACACATAATGGAGGCAGACTAGATTAAAAGCTCATGGAGTGCTCTGTATGAGGTACAACGCTGTGCATGTAGATGTCTAAAGGTTTGAGACAAGTGCTGGCCAAACCAAGAGATCAGGTTCATACTCTAGACCTAAATATTTGGCCATTGCCAGTGTTCCAAAATAAGAGATACCTAATCAAGCACTTATGATTTCTGTAATTACTGATACTGGTTTTACTGCTTTACTTGGATATAATGACTAGCAGATACCAAAGGGTCCCTATCCTGAATTTCTTTCTGGTCACTAACAAATGCAGGATAGGAACAAGTCTGGAACTTATGAAGGAAAGGCTTTATGTAATGAACAAGTTACAGCAAAATCTTATAAGTGCCTCACAACTACACTAATTAGGACAATATAAATTCACATATAAAAAATTTACATTATAACTGAATTGGCACTCAAACTCTCAGAATTTTTGCTTGGCTGGCTTCAGAGACAGACTTACTTTGGTGACCTCATTAACCTTGTACTGATCCAATTCCACATTTCACAGGACTGAATTTTTTGTATCCCACTAATACTTTATGGCAGGGTTTGACTGTGCCACTTAAGAGATTATTTTTAAATTGGCTAGCTAAAGGGGTGCCTGGATGGCACAGTCGGTTAAGCGTCTGCCTTCGGCTCTGGTCGTGATCCCAAGGTGCTGGGATCAAGCCCCACATGGGGCTCCCTGCTCAGTGGGGAGCCTGCTTCTCCCTCTCCCTCTGCCTGCAGCTGCCCCTGCTTGTGCTCTCTCCTCTCTCTCAAAGAAATCAGTAAAATCTTAAAAAAATAAAATAAACTGGCTAGCTAGATAGCATGGATAGGCTTCCCTCCCACACTGGGCTTCTTCTTAGATTTAAATAAAATGACCATAAGACATGATACTTGAAGCAACAAACTAATTGAACTACATGAATAGAAGACAAATCCTGATGCAAATTTCTTTAGCACTTCATTCACTGACACCTCACCAATTTCTTTTATGTAACTTCTAGGACCTAAGATTTAGTTCAATAGTATCTTATGAGCAAATAATAAATAGTATCATCACAATGTACCACTAGATCAAAGCTTTAAGTACCGCAGCTGGCTATTTAACATGAAGCAGAAAGATGTTCTTGGCTAGGCTACTTCATCAAGATAAGCCCAAGAACAGACAGAGGGGCCACTTGAATGTTTTGGTAACACAGTGAGAATGAACAATCTAGGGATCAACTACTTGATTCATCTTACACTGAACATCTGAGTTATCCTGGAAACTGTGTACCTTGTATTTACTTTTTAGAAAAAAGCATATTTTGAATATGCATACTAGCTTGATTCCACTTTTTGAAAACATCTGAATATCAAATCTAGGGCTACGTGTGGATTCCATACCACTTGCATGTATGTTTTTTTTCCTTCAGTACTTCCTAAAATTTAACAGCATAATATAGTAATCACTATACAAAGCTAAAAAAGGAACTCCTACAAACTAAAACATAAAATCAAAATTAAACCCATGAAATTAATCCATGAAATGACAGGAAGAGATGTTAACTCTCGGTAAGGTCAACGTATCTTTTATGACCTGGTTAATAATTTTGGGTTACTAACATGGTATCTGGTTTAAAGGCTTAGGTCTCATTGTTTTTCAACTTTATGATTTAGGACTGTCTGGGAGACTGGAGGACAAATACACTATCAGTAACAAAGATTCCAAAGATGCCACACACCTGCCACTGTCCCCTGCAACTCAACCTGAGATCTAGTCTCGCAAATAACTCCTCCACAGTAACCTAAGGCAAGGTGACCACTGGAGCAGCAAACTGACTACCTGAGGAAGTAAAAGGGGGATGTGGCATGTGGAGAATAATCTGGCATCCATCACGGGAAGGACTCATCAGGAGCCTGGGAGGCCCAGCCTACAAAGACTATTCCTACAAAGGATGACCAGGCTGCAGATACACATAGACACAACTATTCAAGGAGAGCACCTATGCTTCCTGATCCAGGCGCACATATGAACCTGAGTGACCACCTCTCCAGAACTCCGGTCATTTCCCTGGAGAAGGAAGGGACTGCATGTGGTGATTTCTAACCTCCTTCCCTGGTAGGAAAGTCTTTGATTTTGTAAGCATTAACCTTGACAGCAGTTCTATCTATCCTCCAGTGAGTGTAGATCATGACATCTGTGGCTTAACTTTAACATCACCATAAATTTAAAGACGAATTTGATTATTTACAACAAAATGGCAACAGTGGTCACTTCTGGGTGCAAGTAAACATAGGTGGATTTTACTTTCTTCTTTTGTGCTTCTCTGCATATAATGATTTTTCTACAAAAGTATACATCACATTTATGATCAGAAAAACAGTATAATTTTCCTATATTTAAAATAGAAGTTCTCTATTCCAAGACTAACACTATTTTATTTCAGTTAAAACTTCAGAGGATGAACCCCAACTCAAAAGTGCAGGAAATAAATTGCAGAATGACACCACAGCACATTTCTGCTGTGCCATGTGGATGATAACCAGTAACATAAATGTAAACCTGAAATCATATCTTTATTTTTTTTTAAAGATTTTATTTATTTGTCAGAAGAGAGAGGGAGAGCGAGAGCCCAAGCAGGGGGAACACCAGGCAGGGGAGAAGCAGGCTCCCCACTGAGCAGGGAGCCCGATGTGGGACTCGATCCCAGGACTCTGGGATCATGACCTAAGCTGAAGGCAGACGCTTAACCGACTGAGCCCCCCAGGCATCCCCGAAGTCATATCTTTAAAATCCAGTTACTGAGATCTGATCACACGTGTACCTAAAATGTCCCAACAATTTCCTCATCGCCTCTAAACAGAATCAGTGTACTAGTCTTTTAAAAGGGAAAGTGTTACTCTAAATTCTTAAACTAGAGAAAAAAGGGGTATATTTCTTTTCATTTATTGCAATTTATCTTAACTCTTTGGGGAAAGGAGAGAAGCAAAGAACCATCTGAAAATCTGCTGAAAGCTATAACTGCTCCCCATAAATAAATAAATAAATAAATGTTTGTATAAACTCAAGTCTCCTTGATTTTGTAGACTGTTCCTAATATATAGAACTACTTCAAGTGTCTAAATATTTATGTAAATTTTAAGTCTCCGCACTGAGTTGAACTTCCCCAGAATGAGACCCCAAGGATTTGAGTATAAATAATTGACTTGGCAGCTGGACAAGTGAGACAGGCCAGGGAAGGACATCAGTACAGCATGCATTAATGAGCAGGTTAGTGCTGTGAGCAAGTAGAGCTCATGCTTTTTGGGGACTTCTGAAGTCTGCAGAGGGCAGGCCTCAGAGATACCTCATGTAAGGGGTGAAGAAGAGGCTACTGGTCCAGCTCCTGTTTGTTAATGGTTGAGGGCTGCTAGGGCTCCTACAGGTGACAACCTCCTGGCAGGTCTCACTTGAGCCAATGCTGGAGGCAGAGAAAGCCTTCAGGCTAAAAATCCCAGGGACCTGCAGTAGGAAGCTATTGGGTCAGAAGACAATGAGCTGATGGTGAGTGCCATGGGATTTGGACAGGACACAGAATATGCTGCCATCATTAAGTACAATAAGAAAAATGCCCTTACTTAAGTTAAAATGCTACTACAATGTCTAGAAACACAGAGTACCTATTCTGTGCCAGGTACTCTGCTGGGTGCTAAAGATTAAAAAAAAGAATAAAGCCAGTTTCATGACATTTAGTCCACAACTTAGTGGGGACATGGACTATAGGCTATCAAAAAATAAAAAAGCTCCAATAAAAGGATTTAATGAGTGGGGCCATGGGTTCTCGGCATTTCAAGTAGAAAGATTATCTTCTTCAAACCAGCTATAAAAGTACTTGTAACATTTCTTCCAGGAGAGAGGAAGAGCAGAGATCTCACCCTGATAGCACCAACAAAACACCACACAATCTGCTAATTCACAATTTTCTTCCAACCCACCAAAAAGCTGAAACCTCAGTATGACCAACTAACCTGGAATTAAAGGATGAGAGGCACCTCCAAGGGCAGACTGGCTTACCTGAGCAGATGATGCTGAATGCCAGTAAGAAATGAGTTAGAATTTTTAGCAAATAGGTAAAGTCTGAATGTGGGAAAGCAAGAGAACACAGAATCCGGTAGCGCCATAGACAAGAGGTGACTTCACACTCAGGTTTCCCCTACATGGACCTCCCCAGGGGCCAACAATGAGAGTCCTCAGACAGCCTCCCACTAGGTGCAAGCCTGGTACACAGAACAGCAGCTGCTGTGGGAAAGGCAGAAAATCTTGCCTGGATCCCCCTCTCCTATCTCTACTATGGAACAAAGCCTCAAACTGGGCTGAGGGCAGGGCAAAAAGGCTGGCTGTCTTAGGACACTGGTGAAAGCCCATTGCATCTGGGAATTTCTGGCAGTAGAGCTAGGTCACCCTATTTTATGAACAGTCTAACTTAAAAACACCATGCTTGTTATAAACACAGCTTCAAGACCCTGCTCCTACCCTAAGTCCCAGGCTGACAGTCGAAGCCCCTTTCAACAAACACTACTAGAGTCACCCAGGACAGAGGAATCTTTCAAGGCCTTAAGGGTCAAGAAGAAATAATCATGGCCCAAGAGAGGGCTTAGTGGAAGAAAAGTTCTAAAGATGGTGTGAGCATGGCTATGGATGGGAGTGAGGAAGTCAAAGAATAGGATTAATAATAATTGGTGAGTAAAGATGGGTTATAAATCACTTAGCATGAATTTTCTTCTGAATGTTACATCAATGTTGTTGCTTAGACATGCAAGTTTAATTTCTGCTTAAAATAAGGGAAAAATCCTACATGAATAGATTCCTGGATTAAATTTAGAATCAGATTTAATTTTTACAGTCAAGAACAATTAAATTGTCTGCTCGTATTTTCTGGATCATGAGAGCTATTCACACTGAAATGTCTAACATTTTGCTTGTTGTCAAAAAAAAGCCTTCAAGTGCTGACACGAAGAACTGTGCTTTATTTCAAATTGTGCACATCACTGCAGTAACAGAAGCTCATCACACATATGAGGGGAGACATACTGGAAGTAAGAGTCATCTCTTCATCTAGTTGATTTGACATAAGCAGTAGCATCCAACCTAAATATCAATGAATGCCTGTTTTACTATTTCTCCAATCTCATTCATAGTTACAAAATCAGGATAATTTCCTCCTTTTATTAACTGCCATTTATCGAACTAAGCATTATTTCAAAGAAAAGCAGTACTAGTCATTGAAAAGTAATTCCATTTAAGTTACCACATTAAACCTAACAAAAGCATTTAAACACTTCTGATTATTGAAAAATTAAACATGCTTAAATTATTCAGGCTCATTCTACAAGATAGCCAAAACTTAAATATAGCTTATCAAATGGTTTCTAAAAGATACAGAATAAAAATGCATTCTTCCTCAGCAATTTTCTCTGCTCCAAAAAGCTTTAAGAGGCTTAGTACAAAACTGAAAGTTAAAATGAATCCCAAAAAGGTAAATGAAAAACCATCTTCAGACAGACTCTATCAGTTCTCATGTCTTTACAACCAAACTGAGTCAGAGCAGGGAAGTGGCCTGCACACTAGTTACAGCCTAGTATATGCATGTGAGGTGGGCCAATCACCTCGTTTCTTAAAAAGCCGTGAAAAATAAAACCATAGCGTATGTCACATAGATCTGTTCCGTGTTAAATATTTAAAACGTGAAATGTTAAGATATATCAATTTAAAACAACTCAAATTGTATGTCAGCTTTTTTGCTTTGAAGTTAATTTATGGATGTTTAAAATCAGATGAAATGTCTGGGTCTTTGGGGGTTTGGAGAATGGGGTAACTGGGTGATGGACATTATGGAGGGCACGTGATGTAATGAGCACGGAGTATTATATAAAACTGATGAAATCACTGAACTCTACCTCTGAAACTAATAATATACTATATGTTAATTAATTGAATTTAAGTAAAAAATTTTTTTTAAATTAAAAAATTTAAAGAAGAAATATCTGGGTCTTAAATCAGCATTAAAGGGAAAAACAAGAGAAGAGGGAGGACTCTGCTTTAACTTCCCTATGACTATGAAGCAAGGGGACAGTCTATGTACTAAATGAATTATATTGTGCATGTGGGTTAACCTATTCCATATACCCAAATTTCTATGTGTTCCAGGCAGTTTTTAATTTTAAAATTTTCTTTTAAAAAAATTTTTTTTAAAATTTATTTGACAGAGAGAGAGAAAGAGAGCGAGCGAGCGACAGAGAGAGCGCACAAGCAGGGGGAATGGCAGAGGAAGAGGGAGAAGCAGGCTCCTGCTGAGAAGGGAGTCCAATGCAGGGCTTGATCCCAGCACCCTGGGATCATGACCTGAGCCGAAGGCAGACGCTTAACAGACTGAGCCACCCAGGTGCCCCTAATTTTAAAATTTTCAAAGCAAAATTACAAATGGAAGCTCTTCAGCACAACTGTTTTCCTTCTTTTATCCCCAGAATTATGGAAAAGTTTTAATACAAACTTCCTGAGTTCTTTGCCTTTTATACCTTTGCTGCCCCATAGGTCTCAGCATGTAGATGGAATGAAGGAGAGTAAAAGGCTCTGGCGGACTTGAAGTTGCTACATACGTGAAGACAATCAAACTTTTCTGTAATCAATAGTGACATTTCTGGGATCTGTGAGGCTCAACTGCTACTATAACATCACTTTTAAGAGCTAATATCCTTAGTGTAGGACATTAACAAAGAATTAGGCCTTTTTTGCATCACTTCCACATCCCTCCTCATGCCTAGCACAGGGCCTCAGAAAAAAATGGTTACTGACTAGAATTCACTGAGCTCTCTTGAAAATTTCAAAAGGAAACCAATTGAGATTTTTTTTTTTTAACTTGGTGGGATTTTAAATGAAAGCAAAAATAACATACATTCATGTACATCAAATGCTTTCCATAATTCATTAATCAAATATTTACTACTAAATAACTGTTTTCAGTATGAAGAACTGAACCACAAACTAAACTTACAGTATATTTTGATGCCCTTCAAGAGTTACTCTTTTTATTCCCCACTGTGATGCTCACAATTTCCTTGCATGTGAAATGAAGGTCACAGATCACCTATTTTAAAGTTATTAAAAAGATTAAATGAATATTAATATAAATATTTTGAAGACTTTATGTAAAGCTATGCTATTTTGCTTTGTTACTCTAAAAGCATCTACAATTTTCTTCTTTATTTATATCTGGTCCCAGCTACTCTCTATACCAGTTCCAACAGAATTTTCTGCAATGACAGAACATCTGCCTATTATAATAGCTACTTGCCATATGTAGTTATCCAGCAGTTAACATGTGCTCAGTGAGGATAAGAAACTAAATTTTTAATTAAAAAATTTAAATAGCTCATGTGGTCAGTAGCTACCATAATGGACATCACAGCTCTGTAGCTTCAGAAGCATATAGTCTTTTCATTGTTAAACAAAAATTTCAAAAGGTAAAAGTTTGCTTTCTCGGCCACAGGTTTCACTCTTTTCAATATGTGATGGTACTATATAAAAATAAAAGACAGGGGCGCCTGGGTGGCTCAGTCGTTAAGCGTCTGCCTTCAGCTCAGGTCATGATCCTAGGGTCCTGGGATCGAGCCCCGCATCGGGCTCCCTGCTCGGCGGGAAGCCTGCTTCTCCCTCTCCCACTCCCCCTGCTTGTGTTCCCTCTCTCGCTGTGTCTCTGTCAAATAAATAAAATCTTTAAAAAAAATAAAAATAAAAAAAATAAAAGACAGTAACTTAGAGAAGCAAAATCCCACTTAATACAGCCTATTTCACAGATGGGGTCTTTTAAAGAACAAACTGAGGGCTGCTGGAGGGGAAAAGGGTGGAGGGATAGAGTAACTGGGTGATGGATATTAAGGAGGCCACGTGCTGTAATGAGCACTGGGTATTATATAAGACTGATGAATCACTGACCTCTACCTCTGAAACTAATACATTATATGTTAATTAACTGAATTTAAATAAAAAATAAAAATTAAAAAAAAATAAAAACTTCATTTTGGTGAGCTTATTTGGCTACCGAGGTCATCAAAATATCTAAGTGACACATATACTAAAGACTGCTACATGCTAGGTGCTATGCAAATAACTATTAATGAAAGGACAAATGAGAGACTGCCTTTTCATGGACACTTCAGTATGCCTAAACTAGAGGTTAATCCTGCCTGCCAACATCACCAGCAGACACAACCTCTACTTCTTGAATGACTTCGACTTGAAAAGTGTCACTTGGAACAGCGAATGTGCAAGACAAGGACCCTTCCCTCAAGAGACTATAATCTACTTGGGAGAAAGAGACAAGAGAAATTAATAGGTAGAGATTTACAATCCAATACAACAAGAGAAAAACCATCATGGGGAGTTCATCATTAAAAGCCAGAGTACAAGTAAAAACATTTGGAGGAGAGAGGACTGTCAGCCAGGGTAGTCTGAGAAAGTCACCCACACAAGGAAATATCTGAACTAGGTTTTGGAGGATTGTGAAAGATTTAAATGTAGGGTGCAGGAAGGCAAGGAACAGTGAGTAGAAACTAGTTTTGCTCATGTGGAAGGTTCAGGAAGGAGAGTAACTAGGGTTTCATTGTAAAGGGACTTAAATGGTAGGCAGGGTATGGAGTTTGAAACTATCCTGCAGGGTAAACAACCAGGAGTCACTGAAGGTTAGGGGAGGCAGGGACAACTAATGTTATAAACAAAGTATTTAATTGTTCATTCACCCAAAGCAGGCATCTGGTGTGTAATATACAGCAGGCACATTGCTATGTGAGAGCTATAATGATGGCTGGGACACAGCTCTAACCTGACCACGGTTTACAACACAGCCAGGAAAAGAGACACAGAAACAACTTGAAAACAATGTGACACATGTTCATAGCACAGTTACACCCAAAGTGTTAAGAAAAGAAGGGCCAAAGGAGGCTTTACTAAGAGAGGGTCACTGGTTAGACCTTGAAGAAAAAAAAAAAACATGGGCTCGCTAGGCAGTGAGGGCAGGCATACTAGTTACCTATAGAAAAGCCTTCAGGAAATACACAAATTGTTGGGAAGATCATACTGCTGGGAAATTAAAGGGCCCTGAGGCTGTATCATTCAAATATAGAAAGGATCAAATCTTTAAAAGCACAGTGTTAAAAAAGAATGTTACTGTATAAGCTGTATTTTAGGGTTGCTCATGGTCATCAATTGTCTGCTCAGCTATGATTTCGGAAGACTATGAATGCTAAAAGCATTGATAAAAATATTAGACTAAAAATATAATACAGAACACGATATAAAACTAATTAAATGATCTGGTGGTATTTTAAACTATGAAGAGAAACATATTTGACATTCCAGGTAGAAAGGACATTAATTCAAAAAATCAAATTATCAATAGCAAAGACTTTATTTAGGCCTGACACAATTTCAACATTTTTCTATGGCAGAAACTGCATATAATCATGCAAAAAGCAGGCGGTGGGGGGAGAAGGGGAGAGAGTGAGAGAACTGTGCTTTAAAAAATATCTTCTTTTCTAGGAAAGAAGAAGAATCCTTGCCTTTAAAAATATCAGGTATGCTTGTTGTCTTCCACTTGACAACTGGATCAATTCCAATCACATACAAGGATACTGCTGTCTTCATTGTACTTCCCCACTTTGCCTGTTAGCATGGTACACAATAAACATCTTTTTTGGAAGACCATTACCTATGATTACTTACATCCTACATAGACGAAATTCAGAACAAAACCCAATGTTAAAAATTGCATTTAAAAATACAGAATTGTTACCAGAAATTGAATATACCTGCTGTCCAAAACAAAACAGAAAAACACAAACACTGCTACAAAGCAACTTCATGATTTCTACTTAAAATGAATGATGGAGTTCTGCTAAAAATGAGGTAAACTCATAGTAGTATTTAAAAACCAGTAACAAAAATAAGAAACTTTATATATATTTAATAGACAAGCTGTCTATATATTTTATAGACAGGTTTTTATAATTTACCTAACTTTTAAATTACTGAGGTCTCATGTGATTCAATGTATAATTACGGAAAGAAAGCTTCAAAAAAAATTATAATTCAGGGGAGCTTCACTGGCTTAGTTGGTGGACCATGTGAGTTTGAGCCCCATGTTGGGTGTAGAGATTACTTAAAAATAAAATCTTTAAAAATATATGTATAATTCAATCCAGCAATTGCAGCTGAAATCTAAAGCTTATGATAACACAGAAAGCTGTATGCATTTATAGCAGTTATATTTATAAATTGAAAATTATTATAAATTAAAAATAACCCAGATGTCCTCCACAGGTGAATGATTAAACAAACTGTGGTACATCCATATTGTGTATTACAAAGCAATAAAACAGATACTAAAAAAGAGATACTTTTAATAACCTGAATGAATCTCTAACGAATTATGCTGAGTAAAAACAAAAAATAAGCAAAAAACTCCAAAGTTACATACTGTATAATTCTATTTATATAACATTATTAAAATAACAAAGTTATATGGAGGACAATTAGTTGTTAGACACTGAGGAGTGGGTGAGGGTGAAAGAGAAGTGAGGGCGTGGCTGTAAAAGGGCAACCTGGGGGATGCTTGTAGGGATGGAAATGTTCTCTATCTTGACTGTATCAAAGTCAGTATCCTGCTTGTGACACTGTACTATAGTTCTGCAAAACGTTACTACTGGGGGAAACTAGGTAAAGGGTACCGGTCTCTGTATAGTTTCTTAAAACTGCATCTAAGTTCATAAAAATCTCACAAATAAAACTTAATTTTTAAAAAGTATTACTTATTCAAATTTTACCACTGTGATTACTTGAAGTTGGGGGAAGGACCACCAAAATGTATGAGTATTTCTAACTACACTATTAAAACAAAACAAAGGTTTGCTATACCCACTGGGCTAAAACAAGCTATGAAATTTCCTTGTTTTAATACTTCTAATGTTTATGCAGTTTTAGAGTATGAATTATACCATTTTAGTAACATTTTTTCCTTTGAAAAACTTCACATTTTTAAAATTACATCTACTTTTGACCTCAATTCATCAGCTGAGTATATAAAAGTTATTACTAATTCACAAAAGACAAGGACACAGAAAGTTTCCTCAAAGTCATACTGCCAAAGCCTGACCAAGCTGGTCTTAGTACGTGATGGCTGCATATGAATAGTTTGAGAAAGAGCACTATGTAAATTCATGTCACCATAGTTACAATCCAGGCAATTAAAATTAATATGAACAGGAATCAATCTGTTTTAAATCTTCTAATTGAGGATTTTTAGTAAGGAATTTGATATAATGAATTACTTATCTGGAAAGTTGTATTATAAAGGTAATTTTCTTTTAAAAGGCAAATGCAGTTTTTCCACTGAAACACGCAGGATAAATAGTTTTGAGGGTCTAAAACCAAACAGTTTACAAAAGTAGTTTATAGAAAGAAAGAGGGTTGCAGACAGAAGTTCATCCAAGAGTAGTAGAAGGTATTCCAAAAATTGTAATTTACAAGTCATTCATTCATGGGAGAAGATATTTGCAGGAGATATATCTCATAAGGGGTTAATATCCAAAATATATAAACAACCTACACAACTCAACACCAAAAAAAAGCCCATCTGACTAAAAAAAATGGGCAGAGGATCTGAACTGATCTTTTCCAAAGAAAACATCCGAAGAAGAAACTGACTTTTCTGCTTATTCAGTCATTGACAAATTGACAACAGACATGTGAGAAAATGTTCAACATCACTGATCATCAGGGAAATGCAAATGAAAACCACAATGAGTCATCACCTTACACAGTTAGAATGGCTAACATCAAAATGACAAGAAATAAGAAGTGTTGGCGAGGACGTGGAAAATAAGGAACTCTCATGCATTGCTGGTGGTAATGTAAACTGGTACAGCTACTGTGGAAAACAGTATGGAAGTTCCTTAAAAAATTAAAAATAGGGGCACGTGGGTGGCTCAGTTGGTTAAGTGTCTGCCTTTGGCTAGGGTCATGATCCCAGCGTCCTGGGATCGAGCCCCACATCAGGCTCCCTGCACAGCGGGGAGCCTGCTTCTCCCTCTCCCTCTGCCTGCAACTCCCCTTGCTTGTTCTCTCTCTCTGTCAAATAAAGAGTCTTTAAAAAAAGTATATAAAAAATTAAAAATAAATTAAAAATAAAAATACCACGTGATCCAGGAATTCCACCACTGGGTATTTACATAAAGGAAATGAAAACACTAATTCACAAAGATACATGCACCTCTATGTTTATTGCAGCATTATTTACAATAGCCAAGATATGGAAGCAACAAGTGTCTATCAATAGGTGAATGGATAAAGCAGATGTGGCATACACACACACACACACACACACACACACACACACACACACACACAATGGAATATTACATAGTCATAAAAAAGGATGAGATCTTGCCATCTGAGAAGCATGGATGCATCTAGAGGGTATTACGCTAAGTGAAATAAGTCAGACAGAGAAAGACAAAGACCATGATTGCACTTATATATGGAATCTAAAAAAAAAGTAAACAGAGCAGAATCAGACCTATAAATACAGAGAACAAACTGATGGTTGCCAGAAGGGAGGGGTGATGGGCAAAATGAGTGAAAGGGAGAGATACAAGTTCCCAGTTCTGGCATGAATAAGTCATGGGAATAAAAGGCACAGCATAAGGAATAAAGTCAGTGATACTGCAATACCGCAGGATGGTGACAGATAATAGCTACGCTTGGGGTGAGCATCACATAACATACAGACAAGTTGAATCACCATGTGGTACACCTGAAACTAATGTAATATTGTGTGTCAACTATACTAAAAAAAAAAAAAGTTTTTTAAAAAACTAATTTATTGGGGCGCCTGAGTGGCTCAGATGGTTAAGCGTCTGCCTTCAGCTCAGGTGATCGGGCCCCACGTCGGGCTCCCTGCTCCGCGGGAAGCCTGCTTCTCCCTCTCCCGCTCCCCCTGCTTGTGTTCTCTCTCTGGCTGTCTGTCTCTCTGTCAGATAAATAAAATCTTAAAAAAAAAAAAAAAAAACAGAACTAATTTATTCATACAAGGTATCTAGAAAGACTAAAGGCCAAGAGTAAGTCCCTACTGTTGAGCAGCTGGGAGGAGGAGGAGGAGGAGAAAGATGGGAATCCTAGAACCAATATATTCCAGTTACATCTTAGGATGGTCAATTTCTGAATTTATGTCGCTTCCATGGAAAATTGTGTTCAGAGCTCCAATCAAATGACCCACAAACAGTATTTTTGAAGATTGACACCTGCCAATATACTGTCCAAAGATTTCAGACCAACACATATTTTTCATCTGCCGACAGTCTGAATTAGACATTTAACAGCTGAGCTGTTTGTCACAGGTCTCAAAATAATAACAGTTCTTGTGCAAGTCCAACTGGGTTTTCTGATTCCTTTTTCAATGCTTTAAAAAAACTGACTTTTCTGCTTATTGTCATTGACAAATTGACAATAAGTGGAAAATTCCCATCAGTGCATCAGTCTGAGATTCAAGGTAAGATTCAATGAGACTATTTATTCTAGCATATGTCACAAGAGATTTTCAAAACATTCTTGTGTTTATTCATAACAATGGAAGGGAATATTTTCAATAATGGATAATAAGTCTGGACTTATAAAGGCAAATTGCATAAAGAATCAAGAAAAGCACAAAACACAAAAACCAAAGTAGTGCTGTACGAAAAGAGAACTTCCTTAAAATGGCAAGTCTTAAAGAATAAATTATGGTTTTTCATAAATATTTCATTTTCACCACAATCAATTATTTCATATAAGCTATGTGGTATTCTACGAAATATAACCAAAACAATCAAGTTTATGATTAAAACCTTTTCTGAAATCTCTATCTTATTATTGGTAAGGGAGCACTTTTTCGGATACAGGTTTTTTTTCCAGTGAAAGCCACTGACAGTGGTTAATGCAGCAGGTGTCTATCTAGATTCTGGTAATGTATCAAGTAACACATACCTAAAAAGTAGATTTAGCTAAAACCTAGTAAATACAAAATCATTTTACAGCTATTTTTAACAATTACAAAAAAATTTACATGTTTATTTATATACTAAAGTTTTCTAGAACATTTTTTTCCAGTTCATGTGTCTTATCTTTCCCAACTACATTGTAAAATTAATCACAGATTCCTTAAAGATGGAGACTCTCAATACTGAATCCAACACAGACGATAAAACTCCTGGGGGAAATCATTATTTGGCCATGAGGCCTACCACAGTCTGATACAGAGCAGGGGACTAATGAATGCTGCTTGGAAGGAGCTAAAATGAATCCTATATATTTTTAAATAAGAGGTATTCAAAAGAGAACACAATACTTCACACACAGTAGGGCTCCAGTAAATATATGAAGCGCTAATTGTGTTTAGTCCCCTTGCTTGGATTCCTGTTGGTACTCAGGAATTAGAAGTTACTTCCAACTAGATCAGTCCTTTTTTCCCCATTCAATGCAGGGTACAGGTGTCAGAAAATATGATGCACTTCACTTCAAAGTGGTTATTACTGGTTTCTATTTTACATGAGTGTCTCTAATTCTTGTGACGGTATGGAAACTGGAAAGCCTATTCAAGTGTTTACTTTGATCATGACACTGAAAATTCATTTAATATTGCATACATTAATAGTATAACTGATTCTCTTTCTGAAAGTAATGTACTTAATGCATTAGCAAAGGAAAAGTCAATCTCAGTATTTTTAAACTACTATTTATGGATATACATATATAAGTTCTATAAGGATTTTTTTTCCCTTTTGTAGGGGAGCAGGATCTAGAAGCAGCTCTCTTCAATGGAGTTTTTGTTTAAAAACAAAACAAAACAACCTCCCCCCCCCCAAAAAAAACCCAAAACAATACAAACCGAAGAGCACAAATGCCAAGTACAATATCATTCTGTTGAAATCCATCAGTTTCTGAACACTGGTATGTTGTCTATATGCAAAGATTAGAACTAAATGAAAGATACCTATATTCCTTAATGAGATATGAATTAGTGAGTTCCTAGGCACATCAAGTATTCATGGAAAAGCAAGATGCTTTCAGAGAACAACTTCGTCTCAGTTAATTTCTTTGAGAACAAATCAAACCAAAGCAAATGGTAAGTGGGTTTTTCTCATTTTAACAAGACTAGTTCCCTCTAACCACTATCTAAATCCCCTTCTGTTTCTAACTTCCAGAAAATTTAGGCTCAATTAGCGGTTAAGCCTCAAAAGTGCACAGGGGACTGACTTAACAAACAAATCCAAGAGGTTAGCTACTAACTCAGCCAGTATGGGGTCAAATATCTGCCTAGCTACAACACATATTTTTATGAGCTGAGCATTTCAGGTATACAACTTCAAGTTTCTCCCCTTACTACAAAGAGTAAATTATAATAATTCTTGAGAAGACAGTGTTCATTTTTGCTGAAGGAAAAATGAAATGAATGAGATGTGTAATGTTCTAAGAATAGTGAAATATAAGTACTAGAGCTCTAGAGAGCATCTAGTCCAACTCCCTCATTTTATACACGAGAAAGCTAGAGCCCAGGAGTTAAATGACTCACCCATGGGACACACACAGCTTAGTAGTACAGCCAGGTCTAGAACTGGACACTCTTCATATCTCTTAAACCACTGTCTGTCTGTTGTTCTTATTATATCAAGTGTCTTCCAAACTTCTCTTCTAGTCCTTCTTGCTTTGGCAGTTTCCTGCCAATTTCAAGTGCGACCAATTCTGGACAGAAAAGGCAGCTTAAAAAGTTAATTTACAAGCTGCAAGCTACATATAAGTCCATAAAACACTAGCACTTTCTTCACGAATTGACTAGCAAGGACATTGCATAAAATGACTACTACTTAGAATTATAAATGCAATAGTTATGTATTTATTTAAAAGGTATGTTTTACATTTTGCAAGGTTTCCACTCTGACCCCTGCAATATAATACAATCAGTCTTTACCTTTTAAACATAACAGTTTATTAAGGAATGTTTAACCAAATCTCTTACATGTGATGGTTTAGCAGTGTTTTACATGCCTCTACGTATTGCCTACCTAAAAAAAAAAAAAAAAAAGTACTAACTTCCCTATTTTAAAAAGGCCCTTCTTTGATTTATTTTGCTGGATTCTCTTCCTTATGGGCAATCTCTTACAAACTATCAAGCTCATAATTTCTCTTTAGTAGTTTATTTCTTCCCTGAAATATTGCATTCAGATTCATAATCCTGTTGACTAAGATCATAGAAAGCAAGCCAATAATTTGCCTGCTATATAGTAGAAGCTACAGAAAGTATCATTAAGGGGGCGCCTCAGTTGGTTTAGCGTTCAACTCTTCCTTTAGGCTCAGGTCATGATCTTAGGGTCCTGGGATTGAGCCCTGCTTTAGGCTCTGCACATAGTGGGGAGTCTGCTTGAGGTTCTCTCTCTCCCTCACCCCCCCTCGCCACTCTCTAAAAATAAATAAATAAAGCTTTAAAAAAAGAGAAGTATCATTAAGTACCACAATGTAAGAATAATGACTTAAATGTATTAAGAGCTGCCCCGGAGCTTGAAATCCTTTACATGTATTAACTCATTTAATCCTTACAACAACCATTTGAGGTGGATATTTTTACCATTCTGTTTTACAAATGAGTAAAATGAGATCCACAGAGATCATATAATTTACCAAGTTGCACACCTAGCAAATAAACAGAACTGAACTATGACAGTCTGGCTACTAACCAGATACCTCACTCACTGCCTTAATGACACTTTTTATGGATTTCACTCAGTGTCAAGGTGAAAGCCCGAGGACTTTTTTGGCCTAAACTACCATGGTTAATCCTGGATGAGGGGTGGAGATAGACAGCCAAGACCCTGAAAACATTATATGCTTTAATCCCTCCCCTCACTTCCCAAAATGACATTGTTAAAAAAGGAAAAACAAAACAGTAACAATTTAAGATGAGCGGAGATTGAAAAATCTCAAAAGAGAACCCCAACTATCTTGTTGCTATGATTTGCAGTAGGAGGCGAAACAGGACTGATTATATAAGCGAATGCTTAGGAAACCTTTTCTTAAAAAACAAAAAACACTGAGGGACTTTGGAAACCTTGAGCTGAAATGCAATCCAAACCCCGCATTTTCAAAGGAAGGAAGCTATAAACCCAAATGTTTCAAATGGTTTGTCGCCATAGATTTAGATCTAATTTCTGCAGTAGGGTGCTTCTCATCTCCCCCCGCCCCCCCGCCCAATGCTTGCAATTTAAGAGAGCTTACAATGGATCAGAATTTCAGACACCACTTACCCAGTGTTTTAAGTCTATTTGTAAGTCAGTTGTGGATGTCTATGAAAAACAGTATGCCAAATTCCAGGCCATGCCCCCAAAACCTTCACAATACTCTGATAACCCCTCTTCAACTACACATTTTACCTAAGTTTCATATATAATGCCATTTTTATGATAAAAACTCACATCCACTCTAAATTCAACTTGGAACACTAAGCACCAACTTGTTTATTAAGTGGCACCTGAAAAGGGGCTTTCTCTGCCTCTCCAAGCAGACAGATGCATTGGGTGGTGGTGTGTGTGTGTTGGGGGGGGGGAGGTAAGGGAGGGGATCCAGATCAGGGAAGAACAGAATAAACTCCCTTGGATATTTACAACTTACTAAATTTATATTTAACACAGACAATAATTATAGAAGTCCAACATGCCTTGGCTGTTGAAGAAAGAGGGTTATTGATTCACTTGCCCCCTCCCCTCCTCCTCACCCTTCATTTGGAAGTTCTGGACTTTATGAGGGCTATATGATATAATATCTGCCTACAGGGATTGGCATCTACCCGATAGGCAGGCATTACTCAGTTCAAGAAAAATGTTTCACAATGACATGACTTAAAATAATTCAGACACTTCCATATTTTAATTTATATATTTTATAGTAGTAAAAATTTACAATCCAATCTCTAATGACATTTTATCATCTGCAGTGAATCATTATGTATTAGTCACAATAAACTATAATATTATCAAGACTATGAATAATAAAATGATCAGGACTGTAGCTAACATTTATTAGTGTACCAAATAAAAGTAAATCTAAATTATAAAAAGAAAAAACTTAAATCAATGACAAAGGGAATGTCTGCAGCAAACTGAAGAGCAACATTATGTAACATCCTCAATTTAGTTATGATAACATAGCCCCAAAAGATGAAGATAATTCCACTGAATTATTAAAGTGATAATGTAAACAATATTTGAAAGTCATACAACTTCTCAAATGAAACCAGTAAGCACATGAATCATTGCTCTTTGTGACCTAGGGCCTCATCTCCTTATCCTAAAAGAAACCTGTTATTCCTTACAGATGCGCATGAAATTGACCTGCTGATTGATACCACTGCTTACTGGCAGTTTATGAAGCCTGACATCCAGTTATGCTTAAAGTTTTACTTCCCCACACGCTCGTGTTCTCTCTCTCTCTCTCTGCAGCTATTTGTAGTTACAGTTTGGGCATGAAATAGTTACCTAGTTTCCCACACATAACCAGTCCACTGGTGTTCTGTATCAGATCCTTCTTCCCCTTTCTTGCAGGAAAGGCACTACAAAGCCACTGAACACACTGCAGCAGTAATTATCTCCCCGTACACGGAAGGCGTGAAAGCAACTTCCCAAAGTGACATACAATTCCATGAACGTTTATGCCCTGGAATAACCCTAGAATAACCTCTATCTTATCTTCCAGTTAATAATGAAGATATGACTTCATTATTATGATTCCATTTTAGAATTAAGCAAATTAGGGATTTACCTCTCGATTGAAATAGGAAAAAAACATGAGAGCATTCTCAAAATATCTTAATATTTCGAAGCAGTCCGGTGAGACTGGACTTAAATGATTCACATCATCCAGGATATGAAAATTCTCTATTTAAATCAATTCTTGGCCAACAACAAGGAAATAATTCAATTTTAAAATTGGCAATAACTGGATTTTTTAATTAAATGAATGTAAAAGTTTTTATTTTCCCAATTTGTATAGAGAAGAAAAAAAACTGCAATTCTGACTTAATATAGACTTAATTCAAATACTCAAGGTCAAACAATTACTAAAGTTTTTATTAAACTGAGTTGGAAAGTAGTTTTTTTAAGTCAAAATATATGAGAATTAGATTTGGCTTATTTAGCTTGTAAACGCAGCACTAACATCCCCCCCCATGAATGCCGGCTGCTCGTACTTTCTGCTTGCCTTCTCTTATGCTTGCCATCACTACTACTCCCCCCCACTACCTCCCTTCAAAACCAGCATAGGTAAGAATTAAGATAACTGGACACTTAGTTTCACAATTTAGAATCTTCAGTGTTAACATACAATACACGAAATGCTGCACCTTCTCCTTATATAATAGTGGGGGTTGGTGAGGGGATATACTTTGGTCAAAACACAGTTTATGTTACTGGTTGTGAATGATTACCAGTTTTGAAACTTCTCTTCAAATATCTACAACAACTAGAATATATTTCTAACTGAAAGCCTACCTTTACTTGAAGCAGGTAAAACTATTTGCACAGACCATCATATATATACATTATCTATGCACTTGAACCAGTTATTTCAATTTCTAATGTAGCAGAGAAACAACGTGCTTTTCACATCAAATCAAATAAGCAGGTGCTAAACTCTGCTGTAATGTGATATTGTTACATAACAAGTTTCCTGTTGGCATCTATAAACACCTCGCAATATCCTATACAGTGTTACTAACTCTAGAGTTAAATCTCTAAATTAGAAGATCTACAGATTAAGGATATACCTGAAAAACAATGTAGCAGGCAAAAGACACACAACCTTTCCCAGTGCAAAGTTTTTTGTTTTGTTTTTTTCTTCTATTTTTCCTTTCTGTTGAGTCTTTAACTAAAAGGTATCATCTTATACTTTTCAATGCATTTGATCCACACAAAGTAGGTATTGGAAGACAGCTGAGACAACCAACTTATTATTTTCCTGAATCTGATACAAAAATAACCAAGGGTGGAGAGGTTTATAGTAAACTCAACCTCCAAAACAAACCGTGTCAAACAAAGGCACACATAGTATGCTTTTCAACACCCAGAAACCTTATTTTGGACATCAGTTGTTCTCATTTTCATGTTACCATTTCCATAACTGCTTCACAGGCACCAGAAAAGAAGATACTTCTATAACAATATACTACATTCAAAAAGAGAAGCGGTCTTCTACTTCCCCATTCTAGAAAAGCACCGTCTGTCAAAAATTTGCTTTTCTGCATTAAAGAAAATAAAATTTGACCAAAAATGTATATGAATCGTTACTGAATTTATACATAATTACCATTCTTTAAAAGTTGGAGGGCTGTATTTTTTTTTTCAGTCAAAGTCAGTAACAAAAAGAACTGCGACCTCAACTAATAAATTGCATCTTGAAATATACATGATTGTGTTGTCCCCGTGTTACTTCCAATGGTAACTGACACGCCCCGAATTTAACTGTACCACACAGTTCCATCTGTCCCATCGCTGACCAAACACTGCTTCTCTGTTTCTATTCATTATGTATTATAAGAGGTCTAAACACAACCCAGCATGACGAGAAAAAAATTACAATTCTTACGACAGCAAAGTGATGCATTCAAGTTCTCTCTTGCAGTACATCCCTATCTGTGAGCATTAACAGGCATTTTTGATAGAGCTAAAATGCGTTGGCTGCAAGCTCATTACTCTAAGAACCTTGGGCACCTTTCCTGCAGGTTTTCAGAAAACCCTCGTAAAAACCAGGCACTATTCAAACCTTGCAAACCAAACTTGCCAAGAACCTTGTGCAATGATCAGTAACCTTGGCTACACCACCATCCGCCTCAAATTCACGGTCCTGGAGACCAATGCAGCAAAACCGAGGCTAGAGGCTAGCTAAAGCCCAACAGAACTGCCGCGCTTCTCCTCCGCCGCCCTTTCTGCCGCATGGAGAGAGGCAAGGGGAGAAAAGGAGTAGAGCTAAGCTCACCAGCTCTGAAGATGCTCCGGTGACCTCTGGCTGCGCGGCGAGAGCTGGGCCGGGAAGGCGCTAGTGCAGCCGCGGCGGGCCGTGTGGACTATGCCCCTGGTGCATTCCTCGCATTCCTGCACAATCTGTCGCCAGCCGAGGAGCCCGCGGCGCGCTTCCCCCCGCCCCCCCCCCTCCGGACACACACACCTGCCTATTTGCTGCGCCCCGAGCGGCCACGGCCGCCGCGGCGCCTCCACGGCTCGCGCTCGCTGTTTGTCGCACTCAGCCAACACGCAGCCAAATCCCGGCCCCGCCGCTCAACCCCTCGCTTCCCGGGTAGGGGGAAACGGGGAGAGGGCGAGGCAGCCCCAGCGGTGGGCAGGGACACCAGAACCGCCTGGGGTGGGGGGTGCCGCAGCTCCGCTTCAACTCCTGGCAGGGTGAGGGGGAAGCCGCGGCGCAGGAGGGCAGCCGGGGAAGCTCCGGGCTGGGGAAGCGGGAGTGGTGGAGCGTGAGGATACGCCGCGAAGAGCGAGGGGCGCACTGGCCAGAGGGGGGTGGGCAGGACCCGCAGGAGCGCGGGACTCCGGGGGCAAATGCGAGGCGGTCGCATGCAACAGGGGCGTGGGAGGAAGGAAAGGGGCCAGGATGCAGGAGTTGGAGGCACGGACAGACCGCCCCGAGGGCTGGGGACGGCGGGAGCCCCACGGTGTTGGGGGCGCGGGGCGGCGTGCCAGGCGGACGGGAGCGGGGGAGCCTCGGGGCAGACGTCCGGGAGGGCTCGGCGTGGCGCTGAAGTTCGGGGCTGGGGGCTCTGGATCCGAAAAAGCCAACGTGGGGAGGGTCCTGCGCGGCGTGCAGGGAAGACCCGGGGAGAGTAATAGCCGGGAAAAGCAAATGGAGGGTGAAACTTGTGCGCCTGCCGGGGGGAGGGGAGCAGGCAGGCGAGTGCGGGCAGGAACACGAGGCGGGGCAGGAAAGCCGAGGCGGCCGCGAGGCGGTGGGGACGGAGTAACGGGAGGGAGGCGCCCGTCCCCCACGCGCCCCTCACGGGCAGGTCCGGGCTCGGGCGCGAGAGGGCGAGGGCCGGAGGTCTCGGGAGCAGGAGTCTTCGCGCCCTCCCGCGAGCTCGCACACTTACTTTCCAGGTTAGGCTGCGCCCGTCGTCGCTCGGGAGATCAGGGACATCTGCGCCGAGGGGTCGCCGCTGCGGCACCCGAAAAAATTAAAAAAGTGCCGCGGCCAAGCGGCTGCCCGCCCCTCCCTCCCCCACCCGCCCCCTCCCCCGAAGCGGCTCTCCCACCACCCCCGGCGGCGGCGGTGGCCAACTTGCCCCTCTACCCGGTGCCCATGGTGCCGCCTGCGCGGCCGGCGTCGACACGGAGTCAGCCCCGGAGCCCCCTCTACTGCCCAGAGGCCGCCGCCGCCGCCCGCCCAGCCGCCTGCCCGCCTGCCCAGCCAGCCCCGGGCTCCCGGGAACGTCAGCACGCCGCCGTCTCCGGACCTGCTCCCCGCCAACCCCATTGGTCGGAAGGAGAAGGCTGGCCCTCCCCATTGGCCCGGCCCTCATATTGAACCCGCCAATGCAAACTGCGGTTTCAGGTCGCCATAGAGACCGATGCTGTTAAGAGCGAGAGGGCCTGAAGAAGGTGGGGAGTGAGGCTGAAGGTGTCTCAGGCTTTGGGAGGGGGTGTAGGGAAGAGGTACAGGGGGATTCCTGAGTGCTGGCTCTGAAACCTGAGGCAGCTTGTGCTTTGGCTTCCTGTCAACCCCAGCTGTGCATGGTAGGGTTTGTCCCTCACCTCACCTCGAATCCATGAGAGCCTAGGAGAAGGCATTTCGCTTTTCCTGCGTCTGGGAGCCCCTGAGACTTTGACCTTTGACCTTTGACATGTGTGCAGCTTCTGCTACTCCAGGTGAGTTTGCACCCTATCCCTTAATTCGCTGTTTCCTGACGTCACTGATCCACCTTAATTCTACTTGTTTTCGTCCAGCCACTCCCCTTTCCCTGGGGCGGATCTTGCCTCAAAATGTTGGGTCTAAAAACTTAGAGCCCTCCGTAAAGGAGACTCAAAGAATATTTCCTTTGAATGATATTTTGGTAAGGAAACAGGCTGACGTATATTATGTTGGATGTCATTGAGTCATCACATAAGATAATGTGTTCCCTGCTACTCCAAGCAAACCTCTAATCTCCCCATTGAAGGATATTTATTAAAGACCCACCTGTGTGTACATTCTGCACTGTGAGTTTGGCAGGTGCATGCTCTTTCCCCTAAGAGTTTACAGAGTGGGGAAAGACAGGTGACAAAGTCAATTCTTCATGCCTTCTGATGATCTCAGAGAGTAAAGGGAATAGATTACAGTTGACAGATGTTGTTTTCTGGGTATTTTCCAGTTTACCTCAAATTTGATAAAGAAATGAACTGAGACATGTACACAGAAAAATCTTGAGTTTTAATAACAAGTTCTTTGCTTTCCTTTAGTCATCTTGTGCTAGTTTGTCAATAACAATTGTTTTTTGTAAATAACTTTCATATTTAGATACTGGCTATTCAAGTGGGTCTTCATGAAAATATTAGGCTTTTAAGCATTATATTGCTCTATCGTGTAGTCACTGATATTCTTAGGTTTCTTCTTTTGGTGATTTTGCCATGTTAGTAAGATGTAAGAAGACAATGTTTATGTTACCACCCTTCAAGGTGGAGGGACCATATTTTGTGAAAACGCTGATAGGATTTTGGAAATTACAAATATTTATTGAGAGAAACAGATGAATGTATGTGCAAGCTACATATGTCTAACTACTGTCCAGAATTTTAAGTTGAATAATATGCTTTGCTATTAGTTTTTATCTTACTATAATTGAAAATTACAAAAATAGGTAAGACCTGTTAATATGGTACCTTGATTGGAAAAACATTTCTTACAATTGTAGTAAAACTTAAACTTAGTTGGTAATCCTATGCAGGGTTGAACTGTGGAACAAAACAGTTGAACATGGGAGTGTTCCCCCTAAATATTTCCAGAATTGGGAAGGAATCAGCAGGGACCATAGTGTGTGCTTATCTCATGCCTTGCCATCACAGAAGTTTGCTTATCATGTTTTTCATTTCTGGCTTTTGTGTGTGTGTGTTTGTTTTTGGAGAATAGAAAAAGTAAAATGCAAATTTTATGACTCATTTTTAATGTACTAAGAAGATAACAATGATTTGGTTTTAAAAAATATCTAATAATACTGAATGAATAGATGTATCTAATGGAAAGAATTACATTGATATTTCCTTTTTTCTTGCCTTAGGTTAGCATAGAAAGAAAACAAGAATTAATTTTTTTGACTCCAATAATCTTTTCTTTTTGTATTTTTCTCAGATCACGCATGATGAGTATTTTGATATTGTGTATTCCATGTTTGTAATGATTAAAGTGTCACTAAAATCTGTGAGTAAAGTCCCCTAAAATGTTGCTAATTGACATTATTATTATACTTATTAATTATTTTTTTGTAATTCTTATACACAGTTGAAAGATTTCTTTTGAACTTGCTCCTGTACTACCAAGCACTTCTGGATAAGGCTAAGAAATCACTTTGTTCCAGTGAAAGTCTATGCTATCCAGACTTGGCTGGGTCTTCACTGATTCTCTAAATTCCTTTCCTCATCAGGAGGGTGATTAAACAGGACACTTAACCAGGGACATTATCCAGGGCACTTCTCCCAAACCTGTCCTATTTCTGCTGTCCTCAAGCCCCCACTGTACTTTGTCTTCTTCCAGTTCTGTAAAAGATCTTGCCTCATACTTAACTGAGGATCCATCATGAGGTTTCTCTCTTTAACCCTCCTACCCCAGTCTCAATTTTTATACGGAATCACTTACTTCAATCCTGACTGAGAAGGGGTGCCACTTTTCTGTTCTAAACTCATACTCCCATTTCTACTCCTAAACATGGGCTATTTTACCTCCCCAGGAGTATCCTTTATTGATTATAATGTCTCTCTTAGATCATATGTTATTTTCTCATCCAAAAAAAATTTTTCCTTACACCTTGCATATATCTGACCCTTTGTGAAACCGCCCTTCTTCCAGCCCACCTCCCTCTCCATCTATTGCCTTTTCTTCTCACCAAAAAACAGTCTGAAGGGAATTTCTTAAGGCTTTTATTTTTTTTAACCTTCAATATCCTGGCCCTTGAATACAACTGAAAAGATTCTGAAGGTTGTGCACTTTCTCCTCAAAATCCTAACTCATTTTGCCAGTAAAGTTCTCTCTTACAAAAGGGCCTTTTACTTGCAAATTCCAATGCTTTAATTCCAGATTTCCAGTGAAGGGTAGAAACCGTTGTCTCCCACTCTGAGGTTCCATATAAATGCAAATGAACAACTTGAGAAGAGGGAGCATTTAACCTGCTAGCCAAACCACCTAGGTAGGTGGGGTCTAACTGCTGGGAAGTAGAGGTGGGAAGAGGGAGCTCTACTGAGCCTGACTGTGGGATCTAGGGCAAAGTTCAAAAGACTGAAAATGTTTGGTGAGCACCACCTTCAAGAAAAAAAGTAAATTGCAGAAATCAAAGGGATTTTTTTCAGTTACCATCTCAGAAAGAAGTCAATCAGAACCTTTCATGATTATGAAAACTTTGTGACTTTCCAATGTTTGTTATTTTCATATTAGCTCATAATGATTAGTATTCCTAAAAAATAATAGCAGAGGCAGCAAGGAAAAGGGAGAGAGCATAAACACTGCCTCCTTTCTCATTCTTGGAAGCCTATGGAGAAGGTGGGAGCAATAAATATAAGAATTCCAAAAAACACACTAATTAATAGTTGCTTTTTTTGTTTGCCTTTAAAAGGAATGTTAAAACAGAGGCAGGTGGCAAATGAGGGAAAGAGAACAGTGGAATAAACTGGTCCTGAGAATGGCTGCTAAAGCTTAATAATAGTTCGGCTCAGGCTTTCAGGATTGACTGTGTCCCACCTCCAGACCATTCTCTGAATATGCAAATCCTCCCCTGCCCTTAGAGGCCCAGCCCAATAGTTACCTCTAAAGCCTTTCCTGAAAATTTCCCCACCTTACCCACACCTCTAGAGAGGGTGATTTCTGCCTTAGTATTTTATTGTAGCACTCTTTACCCCATGGTGTAGTTACTCCTGTGTGAGCCTTCTCTCCTAGAAGATAGGATACATGTAATAGTCATGGCTGTATCCTCCATAGTGCGTTGGACTACTAAAGTGTCTCCCACACTAAGAAAAGCCAACATCCATTAATCCTTATTTTAGTCCTTGGAAGAATTTGACTTCCAACAAAGAAAACATAGAATCAGTAATGTTGGGAGGTACTTACAAAAAGATGGGACTAGAGGTTCAATGTAGAGAAGTGAGATAACATGTGGCAGAGCAGAGGAGAGGTTTCTGCCATGTAGCCTCCCAAGAGAGAAAAGCCTTAGATCTTATCTCTAAGCGGACCTGTCTCTGCCCCTCTGTGAGGGGGGACCAGTGTGAGAAGGACTGGCTGCATGTGCTTTGGGATGAAGTTATCATATTCAGAGCTAAAATTCTGTGTATTGGGAAAAGCAGTTGAAACTCAGCTTTGTCAAGCAGATTAAATAAGGGTTACCTACATTTTTTTCATCCGAAGTATCCAGGTTGCTCTGTTTTTTGGAACACAGTGGAGTCATGAGAATGTAACAACTTTATAAAATCATAAAGGCATCAAAACCTGGTAAGTGTAATAGACATGTTTCCAAGGACCTATATCCAGAGCCATTGAAGTATGCAGCCCTGCAAGCTTCATGACCTAGCATCTGGCCATGGTATCAGCCAGGGGAGACCTGATTCAAATGTAACCAGTTCATTGCAGACCATTGGCCATAACCTATAACAGTACCAATCAGATTCATCTCCTGAAAATTTGGAATTTAGAGAACAAGTGAGCCAGAGAGAACTGCTGCCTTGGCCCTGATGTTTTCTGGGCTCCTATTCTCCCCACGAAGCCAGAATACACTTCATTTTTTAGTATTCCATGAGCTGTTTCTTATAGTCACCCCTAATACATTCTTTTCTGGCTTTGCCTTTAGTGAGTCTCTGTTTCTTACAATAAAAAGATTTCATGACAATATTATGCAAATATTTGACAACAAAACAGAACCTGTATTATGACCATCTTATCGCACTATGAAGAGTAACAGTCTAAAACTGTCTAACAAACAAACTATAAAAAATGACCTGCCTAGTTCCAAATATTGCCAGTCTCAGTTGGGGAAAAGAGCTTTATTTAGTGTTGTGTCTATTCCCCAACCCCCCCACTCACCAAACTCAAAGCCTTATATTCTTCAACTCAATTCTCCTCCTGTGAAATTGGGAGCAAGAGAAGAACTTTGAGAAGATGAGCAATAGGATTGCTTTTTCAAGGTAGAATTATTTGCCATGCTACTGATGTAGGAAGAAAAAATTAGAATTTATATTTATTTTATAAATGTACAGTAATTTTTTAGAAACTGGGCTAAAACATAAAAATGAGATAGGAAAATTTACCGGAGATATCAGTGACCAAACAGCTCAGGGGAAACAGACTCTGAAGTCTAATTTCCAGCAATTTAAAGAAAACCTTTCAGGAGGAAAACCAGACTTGATACAATATTGCTATAATATTTTAGCCAAAATAATCCACTTTTCAACAAAAAATTTTGAGACATGCAAAACAAAACAAAACAGGAAAGCACAACCCAAATTCAGAAAAATAGGTAACCAATGGCCATGCTGAGTGGGCCTACTTGTTGGATTGTACAACTGATCCAAACCAGCTACTATAAGTACATTTAGAAACTTAAAGGTAGGGGCGCCTGGGTGGCTCAGATGGTTAAGTATCTACCTCTGGCTCAGGTCGTGATCCCGTGGTCCGGGGATCGAGCCCCGCATCAGGCTCCCTGCTCTGCAGGAAGCCTTGCTTCTCCCTCTCCTGCTCTTCCTGCTTGTGTTCTCTCTCTGGCTGTCTCGCTACCTGTCAAATAAATAAAATCTTAAAAAAAAAACACACACAAAACTTAAAGGTAAAATGACTCCACAAATAGGGACTCTCAATAAAAATATAGAAAATATAAAAAAGAAATGGAAACTACCCACTCTGAGGAACAGAAAGAAAAAGAAGTTTGAAGAAAAGTGAACAGAGCCTCAGAAACTGTGGATAGCTGGGAGTACAAGAAAGAAAGGAGGGATAGAAGGGTATATAAAAAATATTTGAAGAAGCAGCAACCTAAAACTTCTCAAATTATATAAAAAATTTAATATACAGATCAATGAAACCCAGTAAATCCTGAGTAGAATAAACATAAGAATCAAAACTAGATATATCAGATTGCTAAAAGACCAAGACAAGAAAATTTTGAAGCAACAAGAGAGTAACGACTGATTATGTACAAAGAAACCACAGTAAATTAATAGCTGACTTCTCATCAGAAACAAAAGAAGCCAGAGAACAATGGAAGAACAGATTTGAAGTGCTGAAAGAAAAAAAATCTATGGATAAAGAATTACATATCAAGCAAAAATGATCTGTCAAAAATTAAGGTGACAGTCCTCATAAATGACCTATGTTAGAAGTATACTAGTTACTGATGGAATCCATATAGTTGCCAGCTTAGAGTGAAGCCTAAAGCAAAAGAAGGCCATCAGACAGATGCAGGTACTTGGCAAGTCAACAATTTCCATTTGTAAAGTAGCTCTAGACTCAGTGCCAACCCTGGGACATCAAATGATCACCACACCAAACTGTTGAATAAAGTACTAGAATTGAAGTATTTTCCTTAAATAAATTTTGTAAAAATATGACTTCATTAGTTTCTTAACCCCAGAACTATCTGTCTGCTTCATAAAGGTGGCAATAAGCTGATTAGAACAGTAGGGGAGAGAACATAAATCACGTATAAGAGCTCTCCTTATATCCTATCCTCCATCCATGGCACCTGGCCCTTCCCATTCCTGGACCCCTGTTTCCTTTACACACCTGGTCAGTTAATTCTCATCACAGGGCTTCCACACAGCTGGTTACAACTTCTGTGCATCTCAGGTTGGACTAGGGGGATAAGTCAACAGCACCTGCTAGTACATTATCTTGTCAGGAACCACAAGTCAAGAAATGCCATATTTTTCTGTCATTTAATAGCTTTTAAAAATAAGGAAAAAATGATGAAAATAGATGAAGAAAAGTCAATTGACAAGATACAGCACCTGTTCATGATACAAATGTCCAAGAAACTAGCAACAGAAGGGCACTTCCTTGATGTGATAGAGTGCATCTATGAAAAACCTGTAGATGTCATCACATTTGTGGTAAAAGACTGAATATTTTCCCTTAAGATTGAGAATAAAATGATATCTACTCTTACCTCTTTTATTCAACATTGTTCTGAAGGCTTTGGCCATTGTATTAAGGAAAGAAAAATAAAATAAAGGCATGTAAGTTGGAAAGGGGAGTTTAAAGCTATCTTTATTTACAGATGACATGATCGTATACATAGAAAATTCTAAATATACAACAAAAGTAACACTAGAAGTAATAAATGAATTTAACAAGGTCACAAGATACAAGATCAGTACATAAAAATCAGTTGTATTTTTATATACTAGGAATTAACAATTTGAAAATAAACTTGAGAAAACAATTCCCTGCATAATAACATGAAAAAGAACATGAATTTTATAAATGTATAAGATCTCTGACCTATAGATTCAATGTGATCCCTATCAAAATCCCAGCAAACACTTTATGTAGAAATTGATAAGCCAGTCTTAAAATGCACATACAGGGGTGCCTAGGTGGCTCAGTGGGTTAAGTGTCTGCCTTCTGCTCAGGTCATGATCCTGGGGTCCTGGGATCCAGCTCCGCATCGGGCTCCCTGCTTAGCGGGTAGTCTGCTTCTTTCTCTCCCTCTGCTGCTCCCCCTGCTTGTGTTCTCTCTCTGTCAAATAAATAAATAAAATCCTTTAAAAATGCACATACATAGAAATAAGAATAACAAACAAAAAAACCTCAACAGAATAGGAAGAATTGCAATATCCAATTTCAAAATTTATTAAAAAGTTACAGTAATAGAATATAGTATTGGCATAATGATAGCCACGTAGATCAATTAAATAGAATAGAGGGTAGAGAAATAAGTCATTACATTTATGGTCAATTGATTTCCAACAACGATGCCAAGGTAGTTCAGTGGGGAAAGGGGTGTCTCTTCAAGAAATGCATTGGATATCCATATGCAAAATAATGAACTTATATTCTTACCTTACAACACACAGAAAAATTAACTCAGTTTGCATCATAGACCTAAGAATTAAACATATAAGACTTCTGGGGCACCTGGCTAGCTCAGTTGGAAGGGCTGCAACTCTTGATCTCTGAGTCATGGGTTCAAGCCCCATGTTGGGTGTAGAGATTATTTAAAAATAAAATCTTAAAAAAAAATTATAAGGGCGCCTGGGTGGCTCAGTTGGTTAAGCGACTGCCTTCGGCTCAGGTCATGATCCTGGAGTCCCGGGATCAAGTCCCACATCGGGCTCCCTGCTCAGCAGGGAGTCTGCTTCTCCCTCTAACCCTCCCCCCTCTCATGCTCTCTCTATCTCATTCTCTCTCTCAAATAAATAAATAAAATCTTTAAAAAAAAAAATTATAAGACTTCTGGAAGAAAACATAGTACAAGATTTCTGTGACTTTGCTTTAGGCAAAGACATCTTGAATATGATACTACATCATGATCCATAAAAGAAGAAATTGATAAATTGGACTTAATAAAAATAAAAGTTTTTTTTTTTTAATAAAAATTTTGTCTTTCAAAACACATTAGTAAGAAAATGAGAAGATAACCCATAGACTGGGAAAGAATATTTTCTTTTTTCTTTTTTTTTAAAGTTTATTTATTTATTTTTAGTAATCTCTGTGCCCAATGTGGGCCTCAAACTCTTGACCTTGAGAACAGGAGTCACATATCCTCCAAATGAGCCAGCCAGGTGCCTGGGGAAAGAATATTTTCTAATCATAATCTGATAAAGGACTTATATCTAGGATATATATTGAATTTCTAAACATCTAAAGAAAGAAGGCAAGCAACTCAATTTAAAAATGTACAAAACATTTCACCAAAATGTTATACAAATGGTTAATCATCACAGCAGAAGATACTCAACATGATTAATCATAAAGGAAATGGACATTAAAACCATAATACAACTATACGACCACTGAAGTGGGTATAAGGCAAAAGATTAATAATACCAAGTGATGAAAAGGTTGTGGAAAACTGGAACTATCATAAATTGCTGATTGGTATACCCACTCTGGAAAACCATTTGACAGTTTCTTTAAAATATAAATATAAATTTACCATATGACTCAGCAATTCTACTTCTAGATGTCTACTCAAGAAATAAAAACGCATGTCCACACAAAGATGTTTACATCAATAATATCAGTATTATTCATAGTTGGAAAAAACCAAAATAATCAAAATGCCTATCAACTAATGATTAGATAAAATGTGGCACAATGGAATACTATTCAACAATAAAAATAATGAACTATCAACACTTGCTACAACATTAATAAACCTGCAATATATTATGCCAAGAGGAAAAAAGTCACAAAAGGCCACTTTTTTTTTTAAGATTTTATTTATTTATTTATTTACTTATTTTAGAGACAGAGCTTGAGTGGAGGGAGGGAAGAGGGAGAGGGAAGAGCTTGAGTTGAGGAGGAGGGAGCGGGAAGAGGCGAAAGAATC
The DNA here is from genome assembly GCF_964656455.1 of Halichoerus grypus. Classification (NCBI taxonomy): domain Eukaryota; kingdom Metazoa; phylum Chordata; class Mammalia; order Carnivora; family Phocidae; genus Halichoerus; species Halichoerus grypus. The sequence goes on along the minus strand of NC_135715.1, from coordinate 122,615,860 downwards.
TCAAGCAGAGCCCCCATGCTGAGTAGCCAGCTTGATGAGGGGCTCCTCACGACCATGAGATCATGACCTGAGCCAAAACCAAGAGTGGGATGCTTAATTAATTGAGCCACCCAGGGACCCCAAGGCCACATGTTACACCATTTGTATGACACTTCCAAAAAAGAAAAAAATATAGAGACAAAAAGCAAATTAGTGATTACCTTGAGCTAGGCTAGGAAGATTGAATGCAAGTGGCTATGAAAGAACATTTTCAGGTGATGGAAATATTCCAGAACTAAATGGTGGTGACGATTGCACAATTATACATTCATTAAAAGTAATCACATTGTATGCTTATAATGGATATATTTTCATGGAATATAAATTATGTCTCAATAAAGCTATTACAAACAAAAACTTTTAAAAAAATGACATAAGCACATCATGTTAAAACTCTCATTTATGAAAACTTAGTAAATTTGGAAACAATTTTCTAACATGATTGAAAATCTTCAAAATAGCATTTCAGTGGATTGAGATGCCATTGTTAAACATTAAAGAAAAAAAACTTGCAGGGAAAACTGATTGATAGGGAAGTCAGAAATTTGTTAGAGAAAAAGCCTAAATTACAACCTTAGTATAACTATTGGCTGGAGTTGAAATTTAAGTGTCATAATTGAGTACATGAAGCCAATTTTGTATTTCTTCCATATCTTTTTGTGGTATCTATTTTAGCTTTTATAGCCCTTATAGCCAAGTTATGGGAGTAAACTGATCTTAAACTTGGATCCTTCTATGACCAGGTATTAACCATGATTTTCAAGGTGATGCAACATTTTCTATCACAAAAATCTCACTACAATTTATTTAAATTATCAATACTATAGGGGCACCTGGGTGGCCCAGTCGGTTGAGCATCTGACTCTTGGTTTCAGTGGGGGTCATGATCTCAGAGTCATGAGATCAAGCCCCAAGTTAGGCTCTGTGCTCAGCGAGGAGTCTGCTTGAGATTCCCTCTCTCCTTCTGCCCCTCCCTCAAATAAATAAATCTTTTAAAAAAATTACCAATACTATATATTTCAATACATCTTTTTTCATACTTATGGATTATCCTATATTTGTGTTTTATAATTTATATAATGTTAGTACAATATTACATTTAAATAATTTGTTTAGTAATAGAGTATATGATTGAATGTTTGCAGACCTCATTTTTAATAGAACATCTTTAGATAAAATGTACATTCTTTCCCTCTTGTTTGGTTTGTTTCTGTGGGTTTTTTAGTTTTTCCTCTTCTGTCTACCCCAGGTGGTAGAAATAAGTCTTTGGAAAACTACATTCTAATTTTTTGATGTTTTCTTTGTCTTGAAGATCAGTTAGATCATTTACCTCTAACAAGTCACATTTGAATTTCTAACATCATTAGAGTCACTCATCATAACTGTGATCCATCTTGAGAGAGAGAAGTGAAGTCTCAAGTGGTATTGAGAAGATTATTCTTCTTTTGACACAGCCAAATGATGTGTAAGTGAGACATAAATAACAAAAATACAGTAGAAAGAAGGCCAAGGAAATTGCCATAAAGTAGAGAATTTGAGATAAGGAAAAAATTCCACCCACACAGAATTAATTCATTTCTATGGGCAATAGAAAACCCGATTTCAAAACTCTAGGCTTTCAATGATTTACTATTTGGCTTTGGAAAACTCATTTATTTTTCCACTACTGCCCCCACATTAATGAAAATGAGGCATAATATACTTCTCCTTTCTCACAAACACTACTCATTAACTTTTAACTTTAAAAATGTGAAATACGTAAACTTCTAAACTTTTAGTATGAGTATACTACTGTACCTATATCTGAACATAAATACAGGGGTCTTTGGTATCTAAGAGATTATATATGAAAAGGTCCCCTCATTTCTACTTTACTTCAACTTTCCTTTTTGCTTTCTTCCTTCTATTTCTCAACAGATAAAAAAAAATTTAATCAATTATCATAGTCTAAAATGCCATAGATAACAACCATTAGCATTTTATTAACTTATTAATATCCCCTTTTTGAAGCCACTATAAATAATTTTCTCATAGACTTAGGTTAGGTGGTGTATCATAATCTCATTGGGTCAAATATACCTAAATTATATTTTCATCTAATGTTTATTTCAATTATCGGTTTTCTAAGATTATAGAGTTTTCGAGCTGGAAAGAAAATTAGAGATTACAAACCAGCATTAAAACTGGCTATATAACTCTCACCTAAGATTCCTTTTTCATCCAACCTTTTTAATCTCTCTAGTAAAGAAGAAATTAATGTGATTTAAACATTTCACTCTTTGCCATATATACATGTGTGACTAAATTTTTCAAAGCTAAAATAATTTCAATTTAAAAATTTGTGTAGGGATAAAACATTAGAGGTTAAAAAATATGCATTTATGCCAAGAACTCTCTTCCTTGCATTTATAAATGACTACTTTATCTACACTGCTCTCCTACAATACTATTTGCCTATTGAGAAGATGATAGGTAGGGTATTTTGTGTTTAATCTTCAACATGTATGCTCTGTAATTATTTTTTATGGTCCTGAAATTGAGTCAAAACCTATTGACTACCACTTCTATGTTTTAAAAGCTGACCAAGTATGTTTGATATAGTTGGTGGAAGAGCACTGAGCTCCAAGTCAGGAGACCTGGTTGGGTTCTAGCCTGGCCCATGCTACCTGCTTCCTCATGTCTTAGCCAAGTCATTTAATCTCTCTGGCCCTGCGTTTACTGATTTGTAAAATATATCAGTCACGCTCAAATCTTTTCTGGGCTTAGGTTAATTTGTGTATAAAATGAAGTGCTGCATGATCTCATTCTAAACCTTGGCTTTGTTTTCTTTATTTTCTTGAAGGAAATTTACCACAAATGTTTATCACTTTGCTGTACCCCTTAAGTCTGTTTCTACCACCCTCTTTGTTCTCATGTTCTCATAAACTGCCTTTAAATACACTGCTTTCTTTTTCTTGGTTCAGTATCTGTCTCTCCCCTTAACTCCCACTTGTATCTTGCCTTCTTTTCTCTCCTTCTAGGACCTTCCCCTTCCCCCTAGGGAGCAGCTCTCTACTAAAAAAAAGCATGACAGAGGTCCACTTCTCTGCATGTTGAGGAACACTGCCTATGAGTTGTCTCCCTTCGCTGACAGGTAGAATAGAGAGGAGAATAGAGAGCATGGGCTCTCCAGCCTGGGTATGTATCTGGTCTCTACCACCCACTAGTTGTAAGATCTTTACCTCAGTTTCCTATTCTGCAAAATAGCAACAACAGTGTTACCAAAATATCACTGTGAGTCTTAACTCAATCAAAATAGGTAAAGCTTTTAGAATGGCGCCTGTCTTGTAAGAACTTGCTCAATAAATGTTCACGATTATTTTTTTTAAGATTTTATTTATTTACTTGACAGAGAGAGACACAGCCAGAGAGGGAACACAAGCGGGGGGGGGAGTGGGAGAGGAAGAAGCAGGCTTCCCGCGGAGCAGGGAGCCCGATGCGTGGCTCCATCCCAGGACCCTGGGATCATGACGTGAGCTGAAGGCAGACGCTTAACGACTGAGCCACCCAGGCGCCCCTAAACGTTCACGATTATTGCATCCACTCTATGGACCCTCATAAAGTGGTAATCACTTCAGCACTTCTTTTCCTAGAAGAGGAAAAGATAAAGCTGAGGCAAGGGAATAGCTCTGGGGGAACTGAATGGTGTGTTCATACAGATGGGGGCCTTTTGTGACAACACTCTGTATTTCCTAGGCCTTGCCCTTTACTTTTCATCCTACTGAGATGTAAATGTTGGGCAAAAGCACAATGAAGAGGAAGACAGGCACAATTTGTAGGTGATGTACCTTTTATTTAATTTGCAGGAATGGCTACCTAATGGCAACTTTTTCCTCCAAGTAAATTATCTGTTTGAAACGTGTTTTTTTTGTTGTTGTTGTTGTTTTCTGCCAGCATTTTGAACTGGCATGCCATAATTATTATACTCTAAAACATTAAAGAAAAAAGCCCAAGAATTGTTCTTTGGGCAGCTCTATTTATGTAAGGCTCCATTTGAGAAATAGCACTGGAAAAAACTGTTCTTAGCAAAGAATGTTAATTGATGAAAACATTTCTTTGCTAGCAATCTAAGGGAAGCAATCTGTTCTTAGCTCTTTAAACCACAAAATAGATTTAGCCATTCATGAACAAAAGCCAATTATTTATTTTCAATACTACCTTTAACAAGTCTTTGTTTTTGATAATGGAGCTCTCTTTCTATTCTCTATCAAAGCAGGTTTTAAAAATATAACCGCTCTTTTAATAAGAAAAAGGCAGCCAAATCTAATAGCAAGATTCTCATTTGGGTACAAAGCATATTTTCCACTTCAATATTCAACTACATGAGCTTTTTAAATGGGGAGAGGTTTATCCATTTTGATTAAGGAGTCCATATACCTAATATTCTATAAAGCTAGCATAACAAATATGTCATGAAAAAAATAATTTTTTATTCATATAAAAAAAAGATAATTTTGCTGCTGAGAAGCCAAAATTTTATAGTGTTTAGAAAATTATAATACTGTACATACCTGATGAACATGGAAGATATTGAATCTGGATCAATCAATGAGTATTTTACTTTTCCTCATGCTTTTCTAGGAAAGAAGGAAAATGTTAGTACATCTACTTTGTCAGGTCATAAATACTATTTTTGAAGCTCAAAAAGAAATATATCAACAAAAGTAGAAATTAGAATTCCCAAGACATAAGATGTCACTTGACAAAAAATATGCCTTTTAATAGAACATCTTCAGCATATTTTTATTTCAAATACTAAAATAAGAGAAAAAGTCACATATAATTGACATACGACATTGTATTAGTTTTAGGTTTATGACATGATGATTTGATGTATGTATATATTGTGAAATAATTACCACTATTAGTTTAGTTAACATCTATTACTTCACATAGTTAGAAATTCACATGATCGTGGAAGAAACTGATATACAACTGATATACAACTCAGTAACAACAAAAAAATGGATTAAAAAATGAGCAGAGGAACTAAATAGACATTTTCCAAAGACAATATACAAATGGCCAGCACATACATAAAAAGGTGTTCGGTATCACTAATCATCAGTGAAATATAAATCAAAACCACAATGAGATATCACCTCACACCTGTCAGAATGGCTATCATCATGAAGACAAGAGATAAGAATTGGCTAGAATGTGGAGAAAAGAGAACCGTTGTGCATTGGGTGGGAATGTAAACTGGTGCAGCCATTATGGAAAACACACACACAAAGACACGCATGCTGAACTATTATTTAGCCATAAAAAAGAAGAAAATCCTGCCATTTGAGACAACATGGATGGACCTTGAGGGCATTAATGCTGAGTGAAATAAGACAGGCAGTAAAAGATAAATACTGTATGATTCTCATTTATATGTGGAATCTAAAGAGCCAGAATGCACAGATACAGAGAACAGATTGGTGGTTGCCAGAAGCAAGGAAGGAGAGTGAAATGGGTGAAGGGTTCAAAAGGTACAAACTTTCAGTTATAAGTAAGTCCAGGATGTAAACAAAATGGTGACTGAAGTTTAAAACACTGTATTACGTATTTGAAAGTTGCTAAGAGAGTAGATCTTGAAAGTTGTCATACAAACACAAAATTTCTAACTATGTGAAGTAATAGATGTTAACTAAACTAATAGTGGTAATTATTTCACAATATATACATACATCAAATCATCATGTCATAAACCTAAAACTAATACAATGTCGTATGTCAATTATATTTCAATAAATGGAAAAATGGTTAAATGGTAAATTTTATATTTTTTATCACAATAAAAAATTTATATTGTTATCACTCCTACTAGTAAAAAGAAGCTACAATTACATAAAAAATAAGGAAATCAGTAGATGGTCCAGGATATATAAGGTAACTAAATTCTGTGCTTATTTTGCAACCTTCTAATCAGATATTTCTGATTTATTTTAGATTTTTTTTGTGTGATACTTAATTTAGAAATGTTATGGTTAATATAATTAGTTCTGCGAATCTCTTCATTTTGCTTCTTATTTATTGTACATTTAGATTTTTCACAGTTCAATTTGGCCAGTTGATAGCTCTAGAAATCAAAATCCCTTTTTTTATTAGGACCCATGTAAGAGATGTTTAACATCTCCTTAATTTGTCCAGACTTGGGGATATATGCTAATCCACTCACCTCAGGATTATAATAGTACTTCAGATTTTGTTCCAAGTTTTCTTTCCATGAAATCTTTGGACAGTCTGCTTATATAGCACCTAGGAGGTGGTTCTCATTGTTGAGCATATTACATTTACTTTTTATTAGACTACTGAACAGCCATCAGATAAAAACCATTCAGATATGAGCAGTGTGAAGTAGATTTGTTAGTCATTTTTATTTGCACCATAATATCTAACATTTACATAGCATTTACTGTATGCCTGACACAGTTCTAAGCACTTCATATATATTATTTCATTTAGTCTCTATGAGAACTGTATGAGGTAGGTATACTATTATTATCTTCATTTTATAGTAAATTATGGCACAGATAAGTTACTTCATTTGTCCAAAATTACTCACCTTCTAAATGGCATAGGCTGGAATTTGAACCAGCTTGAGTTTAGTTCTGGAGTCTGGCCTTCTATGCCCTGTATTACTTGGAAAACTTAGAGTTGAGTTTCTAATTTCCAAATCATCCAATTTCCTGATACATCTTTATTTTTTTTCCTGTTTCATATTTCTCCTATCAATATTGAACATTAGGATGGAGATGAGTCGTATTATTTTTAAATCAACTTTATTAAGGTATAATTTACATAAAACAAAATGTACTTATTTTAAGAGCATGGTTTGATGAGTATTGACAAACCATTCATCCACATAAGCACCAATAGAATCATTTCTATCACTTCAAAAATTTTCCTTATGCCCCTTGCCAGGCAACAATTGGTCTGCTTTTTGTCATTATACATTAGATTTATTTCATTTATTTATTTATTTTTTTTTTTTTAAAGATTTTATTTATTTATTTGACAGAGAGAGACACAGCGAGAGAGGGAACACAAGCAGGGGGAGTGGGAGAGGGAGAGGCAGGCCTCCCGCCGAGCAGGAAGCCCGATGCGGGGCTCGATCCCAGGACCCTGGGATCATGACCTGAGCCGAAGGCAGACGCTTAACGACTGAGCCACCCAGGCGCCCCTAGATTTATTTCATTTAAATGGAATCATACAACATGTACTCTTTTGTGTCTGACTTCTTTCACTCAGCATAGCAATTTGAGATGCAGCCATATTGTGTGTATCATTAGTTCATTCCTTTTTATTGCTGAGTAGTATTGTATTATATGTATATACTACAATTTGTTTATTCATCTACCAGTTTATGGACATTTGAATTGTTTCAGTGGTTATTATAAATAAGCTGCTATGAACATTTGTGCACAAGTCTTTGTGTAGGCATATATTTATATTTCTCTTGGAATTGCTGGGTCTTATGGTAATTTTATTTTAACTAAGAAACTGCCAACGTTTTCCAAAGTAGCTATACCATTTTATACACCCATCAGCAATGTATGAAGTTCCACTTGCTTTATATTCTTGTCAATACTTGGTACTGTCAATATTTTAAATTTTAGCTATTCTAATGTGTGTAGTGGTATCTTATTGTGATTTAAATTTGCATTTCCCTGATGACTAAAGATGTGGAACATCCTTTCATGTGCTTATTGGGCATGTGTAGATCTTCTATTGTGAAGCATCTGTTCAAATAATTTGCCTTTTTTAATTGGTTTGTCTTACAATTATAAGTTATAAGGTCTTTATATATTCTGGATTCAGGTTCTTTGTCAGATATATGTATCACAGATACATATACATATATCATATATAGATATGTATATCAGATACCTATATCTCCTAGTGTTTTGTTTGCAATTTAAGTTCCTGAACAGTGTCTTTGAAGACCAAAAGTTTTAATTTTGATTAAGTCCACTGTTTCAATTTTTTCATTTATGGTTTGGGCTTTGCTGTCTTATCCGAGAATTCATCGTCTACTCCAAAATGATGAAGGTTTATGTGTTTTTTTCTAGAAGTTTTATAATTTACCTGTTATGTTAATTTTTAACGTATGGTATAAAGCAAGGTTTGACTTTCATTTTTTTTCAGTAGATATCCAGCACCATTTGTTAAAAAGACCATCCTCTTGTCATTGAATTTATCAGTATATGTTTGTCAAAATCAACTGAGCATAAAACTACAGTGAGCTATTACTTTATATCCATTAGGATGGCCATTATTAAAAAAGATAAAAAATAAACCCCCAAGTAACAAGTGTTAGCAATGATATGGAGAAATTGAAGCCCTGTGTACTGCTGGTAGGAAAGTAAAATCGTACAGCTGCTGTGGAAAACAGTATGTCCGTTTCTCAAAAAATTAAATATAGAATTACCATATGGCCCAGCAATTTCACTTCTAGGTATATATCCAGACGAGTTGAAAGCAGGGACTCAAACAGATATTTGTACACCCATGTTCATAGCAGCATTATTCACAATAGCTAAAGGTGGAAGCAACCTAAGTGGCCATGGATGGATGAATGGATAAACAAAATGTCTTATGTACATATAATGGAATATTATTATTCATCTTGAAAAGGAAGGAAATTCTGACACACACTACAACATGGATGAATCTTGAAGACATTACATTAAGTGAAATAAACTAGTCACAAAAGGACAAAAATTGTATGACCCCAAAGTAGTCAAATTTATAGAGACAGGAAGTAGAATGGTGATTTCTAGGGGCTAGAGAGGAGGACAATGGGGAGTCAGTGTTAAATGAATATGGAGTTACAGTTTGGAAGGTGAGAAAATTATGGAGATGGATGATGGTGATAGTTGCACAACAATGGGAAGGTACTAAGTGCCACTGAACTGTACACTCAAAAATAGTAAATTTTATATTATATATATCTTACCGCAATTTAAAAAATCAACTGACCATATTTGTTGATTTTATTTCTAGACTTTCTTCTGTTTCATTGTTCGATATGTCTATCCTTATACCAAAACCACAATGTCTTGATATTTGTACTTTTTATATAGTCTTAAGATGAGAGAGTATAAGTTCTCCAACTTTGTTTTTCCTTTCAAAATTATTTTGGCTGTTCTAAGACTGGCTTTTCTGGATAAATTTTAAAATCAGATTATCAAGTTCTATTTTTTAAAGAAGCCAACTGGGAAGTTTATTGGGGTGGCATTACTTTTTATATTACTATGGGGAGAACTGACAATAACATCAGTTTTTGATCCATGAATATAGTACATCTCTTTTTTTATTTAGATTTTCTTTAATGTCTCTTGGGAATATTTTACAGTTTTTAAGGTAGAGGTCTTTTTTTTTTTTTTTTTTAGATTTTATTTATTTATTTGATGGAGAGATACACAGCAAGAGAGGGAACACAAGCAGGGGGAGTGGGAGAGGTAGAAGCAGGCTTCCCGCTGAGCAGGAAGCCCAATGTGGGGCTCCATCCCAGGACCCCAGGATCATGACCTGAGCCGAAGGCAGAGGCTTAATGACTGAGCCACCCAGGTGCCCCAAGGTAGAGGTCTTGAATATATATTGCTATATATTCCTAAGTAGTTCATAGTTTTGATGCTATTTTAAATGGTATTTTAAATTTCATTTTCCAACTGTTCATCACCAACATGTAGAAATACAATTGAATATTGTATATTGTTATATCCTGTGACGTAGCTAAATTCACATTAGTTTCGGTAGGTGTTTTTTTGTTTGTTTGGTTTGGTTTGGTTTTTTTTTGTTGTGGTTTTTTGTTTTTGTATGTTACTTGGTATTTTCTATAGGCACAGTATGCTATCTTTGAGTAAAGATGGTGTTAGTTCCTCTTTCCAAAGCCTCGGTATTTTATGTCATTTTTCTTTCTTCATGTGTACTTGTTTAGACCAGAACAATGTTGACTAGGAGTTGTCAAAGTATACATCATTGCCTTGTTTCTGATTGAGAATGAAAAACACTCTATCTTTACCGTACAGTATTACTGGAATTGTAAATTTCTTACAAATGCCCTTATCAAGTTAAAGATGTTTCTTTGTATCAAAGTTTGTTGAAAGTTTCAGTCATGAGGTAATGTTAAATGTAGTCAAATATTTCTGCATCTGAAGATGATCAAATGGTTTTTCTGCTTTATTTTGTTAATATCCTTAATTTAATTGACTGATATTCAAATGTTAAACCAATACTACATTCCTAGGATAAACACCACTGGGTCAAGTGTACTATTCTTTATATGTATTTTTGGATTCAATATTCTCCTTTATAAAGGAGTTTTCTGGTTTTTTTTCCTGAGGGATATTGGTCTTTAGTTTTCTTTTCCTGTAATTTCATTTTTGGTTCTGGTATTAGGGTAATGCCAACCTTTTAAAAAATGTGGGCTAAGTTCCCTTCTCCTTTAATGTCTGAAGGAGTTTGGTTATGATTAGCATTATTTATTCCAAAAAAAAAGATTAATAGAATTTACAAGTAGAATGGTCTGGCCCTGGAATTTAGTCTTTCAAGCCATTTTGGGTTTTTTTAAAACAATTAATGTAATTAATTTAATAGATGTAAGGCTATTCAGGTTTTTAATTCTCTTGTAACCTTTGATAATGTACTTCCTTCAGGAATTGGTACATTCCATGTTGTTGAATTTCTTGGCGTAAAGTTGTTTATAATATATTCCCTTATTATGCTTTCAAGGTATCTATGGTCTGTAGTGATGGCCCTTCTTTCATTTCTGATATTGATAACTTGTATCTTTCTGTTTTTTGATCAGTCTGTCTTATGATCTTCTCATCTGCCCTGACCCCTGCCCCCAAACCTGACCGATTTCCAATGTTTCATATTTCAACGCATTATACCTCCACCCTATCCAGTTGCGCTGGTCAGAAACCAGGGAGAGATCTTAGACATCTTCCTTTCCCTTATTCTTCTGCCATCCCCAGCTGTGCCTCTGTAGTCTCTTCATCAACAATCTTACCAGTTTTACCTCTTAAATTGTTTTGACTCCATCCATTTCTAACCATTGCCACTGAATTAGCACAGCTAAATATTGCCTTTAACCTTAACTACTGTAACAGTCCCTTAACTGGCCTCTGTATATCCCCTCTAACTATTCATCCAATATCTCAGGCTAAAGTGATCTTCCAAAATGCAGATCTACACATGTCACCTTCCACCTTAAATCTCCTCAATGGATTCTCATTGATTTTAGATAAAGACCCAAATCTTAAACAAGGCCTAAAAGGCCCTTGCCTACCTCTCTTTCTCACCATAAGACCCCTCCCTCTGTTTTCCAGCCATACTGGCTTTATTTCGGTTCTCAGGAGATGTCACATTCCTTGTTGCCATAAGATCTCAACATTTGCAATTATCTTTCACCTTCAAATCATACCCTTCTCTGGGTTAATTCTTATTTATCTGTAGATAAATAGAAAGCCTTCCTTTACCTTTAAACATGCACTTTGTGTATAATTGTATAAAACTAATTATGTCACTGCCACTTTGTCCCCAGTGGAAATAAGCTTCATGTCTTCAGCACTAAGCACTACATAAATATTTGTTTGAATGAACAAGTCCATGATTGCCTTTTTATTTTTATAGAATTATGAGCATGATAGATCCTAAATGAAAATTTGTTGACCACTTTATGAATTATTGCCTAATATGCATCATTTCATATATTCTGAATGACAGTTTATTTATAGCCTCTAAAAATTGAGGTTCATATTTCATTGAAAATAATAGCATAGAAGAATTTAATTTCAAGTAAACTTTCATTATGAGGGCAAATTTTTTTTTTTTTTTTCTTTTTAAAAGTATGGTTGAAATGTTCACCTCCTGGTTGCTGTTTGCCATTTGTATTTCTGGGGGGAGGAACAAGGCCTACTTTCAAAATATTTCAGTCAGTTTTCAACTGTACATATTATGTATTTTCACAAAGGAGGCAATGGTATCTAGTTTCTAGTGAGGGAAATGGGCTTGTAGCGGTAGTTCTGACATCTCTCCCCTCTCACACACACATACTCTTGAGCACCATGGACTTACATTAGCAATGCATTTTCATTGTTCAGCTTAGCTACCATTTATTATCTCATATGTTCCTAATCCTATGCTCAGTATCATGAATCTTCAAAACAAATATTACTAATAATGCAACATGCATTAGTTGTACTGTTTTACAAATTAAAAATTAAGTAAATTACTGAAAGCCGTAATTAGTAAGTGCCAGGACCAGGATTTACAAAGCTCCAAAACCTATACTGTTTCTCCCACTTCTTCATGAGCCAATGCTTGATTATATCATGGAAAATTGAGAATTGACTTCAAATTTTTTTGCTCCTTGTACTTTATGATATCAAATTCATTTAAAGGATTATCTTGTAAAAATGTTTTCAAGTTTCTATGACTCATTCTTAATATGACCTTTCTATAATTAAATTTTCATAGAGCTATTTCATGACTTTAATATTAGGCATTGTGATTTTCAATTCTTTGGAAATCAATAAAATTATTTTTATACTTGCTTGTTTCCAAATATTGAAAGCTAAGTAATTTAAGCCTTTTTGCTCAATTAGAACATGATCTTGATATTTTTTTTTTTAAAAGATTTTATTTATTTGACAGAGAGAGAGACAGTGAGAGAGGGAACACAAGCAGGGGGAGGGGGAGAGGGAGAGGCAGGCTTCCCGCGGAGCAGGGAGCCCGATGCGGGGCTTGATCCCAGGACCCTGGGATCATGACCTGAGCCGAAGGCAGACGCTTAACAACTGAGCCACCCAGGCGCCCCCATGATCTTGATATTAATCAGCATATAATTCTATTGACTTTCCGCAGAAAAACCTAGCTGAAAGCTAACACTAATGCTACTTCTGGCTCACATTTGGAGTATTATTTTCTCTAGTTGTGAAAAACAACATACAGAGCCAAGTTTATATTCTACTTTTATATGACCCTGGAAAAAATGGAATGAGCTATGATTTTTATAACTCCTTTCATTCTCTTAAAAGTTAAAATGTATGTTTTCTCTTAGGGTGCATCTATTCATTGATGTGACATTTATTGAGTGCTTCTTATGTGCCAGGCATCATTCTAGGAGATATAATGATAAGCAAGACAGACAAAATGTTTTCCCCATAGAGGTTCTATTCTAGTGGAGAGAAATGGACAACCAAACAACAAGTAATGATAACTGCTGCTAAGAAAATATACAGGCTATTCTGATAATGAGGCTTGGGGAAGGAAGGTATGGGAGGTTTATTTTGGACAGCATGGTCATATAAAGCCTTTCGGGGGGAGGTAACACTTGAACCAAGGCCTGAACTAACTATAAGAAGGAGCCACCCATTTGAAAAGCTGCAAGAACTACTTTCCAAACAGATGCAAGAGACCTAGAAGCAGGAATGACCTTGGGAGGTACCAGGAACAGAAAGAAGGTGTTGCTAGAACACAGTTTATAATGCTGGAAAAAGAGTCAGGAACCAGATCATGGGGATTTCAAATAAACCTGAAGTTACCATAAGTTTCTTCAGAAATAACATTTTTGATATTATTATATTTGCCTTAAAATTAACTGGTGATGGGTATTAAAGAGGGCACGTATTGAATGGAGCACTGGGTGTTATACGCAAACAATGAATCATGGGACACTACATCAAAAACTAATGATGTAATGTATGGTGATATAAAATAAAATTAAAAAAAGATACATACTAAAAAAATTAGCTTTATCTCTCTGGAACAATTCATCAATTAAAACATACATTATCATAATATTTTAAGTTGACAAGTTCTTTAGGAATTATGTAGTCCAATCTCTTCATTTTAGAGATAAGGCAATGTTAGTCTAGAAAAGTTGACTTACAGGAGAAAACTCAGCAAACCCAGGCAGGCTAGAATTTGAGCTCAGGATTCAGTATTGCAGAGTCCAGTGCGCTTTCCAGAAACCAGTTTTTAAGAAAACATTCAAACAAAACGTCCAAAGTTTTTCAAATTTATGGCATTTCTATGGCTCTTCTGTTTTCCACTAGATTTTTTAAAAAAAAAATAGTTACCATAATTTAACCTGTGTATAGGAACCTATTTGATTTAGGATTGTACATGGCTTTTAAAAATCATTGGCCACATTCTTATTTTTTTTCTGTTTTTTTTTTTTTTTAAGATTTTATTTATTTATTTGACAGAGAGAGAGAGAGCGAACACAAGCAGGGTGAGTGGCAGAGGGAAAGGGGGAAGCAGGCTCCCCACTGAGCAGAGAGCCCCATTCAGGGCTCCATCTCAGGACCCTGGGATCATGACCTGAGCTGAAGGTAGACGTTTAACCGACTGAGCCACCCAGGCACCCTGGTCACATTCTTACAAGAACAGAATAATTCAGATGTTGAATTAGTAGCTATATTTCATTTGACTTTCATTGTATCATCTGTAGAGGTCTTTAACCTGGTGTTCTTACACTCCAAGGGATGCACAAATGGGCTTCAAGTTTCTATTAACCCTCTGGAAAGTTGCACATCTTACATGCTTGTGAGTATCATTTCGGCTCCTCCAAGAAACAGACATCAGGAAAGGTTTAGACAATTTATAGGAAAATGCCTACGGAGGATAAAGGAGAGGGAGCAGGAATAGGTAGCAATGAGACCACAAGATAGGTCTGACATCTGTGAAGGGAAAAAGGGAAGGAAGAATTGGGTAGAAAGTCTCAAACGTCAGTACAGTTCCAAGAAAGCATCAACCAGGCCGATGGGGAACCCCCATGGAAAAGCTGCTAATTTGAGGTATCTTGTGTCCAGCAGAAAGGCACTGGCACTAGTGTCCTGCCATGCTCAGTTACTGGCTCCAAGCAGCCCCAGGGGAAGTGTGGTTTTGCTGTAAACACTATCATGGATCCAAGGGGGCAACAGCTGGGGCTGTCTATCAACTCTGCTTCTGGCAGCAGTTCTCGGGAAGAAATTGAGTGGCGAATTTCCAGCACCATCACACTATGCTTATGTGTGTTCCTTTGGGGAAAGCATCTCTGGCTTTTGTCATATTTGCCAAGAGGGTGGGTCCCCCCCCAGAACCACTGACTGTTCTGACACCTATCTGATTAAATTGTGGCCCTTAAAGAATGCAAACTGGTGTAGCCACTGTGGAGAACAGTATGGAGGTTTCCCTAAAAATTAAAAATAGAACTACTATATGATCAAGTAATCTTACTACTGGGTATTTACCCAAAGAATATGAAAAAACGAATTCAAAAGAATACATGCACCCCTATACTTATTGCAGCATTATTTACAATAGCCAAATTATGGAAGCAGCCTGTGTCTATCGATAAATGAATGGATAAAGAAG
Source organism: Halichoerus grypus (assembly GCF_964656455.1). NCBI lineage: Eukaryota > Metazoa > Chordata > Mammalia > Carnivora > Phocidae > Halichoerus > Halichoerus grypus. The sequence continues at coordinate 122,600,425 of NC_135715.1, read as the reverse complement.
ATGTGGTATATATGCAGCAGAATATTACTCAGCCATAAAAAAGGAATGGAATTTTGCCATTTGCAACAATGTGGATGGACCTAGAGAGTATAAAGCTAAATGAAATAAGCCAGTCATAGAAAGACAAATACCATATGATTTCACTCATTTAAAAAGCAAAACAAATAAACAAAGGGGGAAAAAGAGACAAACCAAAAAAACCAGACTCTTAACTATAGAGAACTGATGGTTACCAGAGGAGAGGTGGGTAGGGAGATGGGTGAAACAGATAATGGGGATTAAGAGTACAGTTATCTTGATGAGGGCTGAGTAACATATGGAATTATTGAATCATTATATTGTATACCTGAAACTAATATAACACTGTATATTAATTACACTGGAATTAAAATTAAAAAATAGTAACTTGTGGCCCTCGGCAACCAAAGTATGGACTCAAATTTAATACTAAAAGTCAATAAAGAGGAGTTATCAAACCACTGAAAATTGTGGCATTGTTCCCACTATTTCTTCATGAGTGACGGAGACATTCACACTTTTCATATACATGTTTATCACAATCAAGGCAACTAGTGTCAGAATATGGATGGCAGGGCTACACGATACAGTGTGTATGTAATTATTTTTTTACTTAGGGGAAGCACTAAAGATTTAGAGCATGGATGTTGGAGGCAAAATTCCGGGGTTCATAATGTGGTTCTGCCACTAATTAGCTACTTGACCATGAGTAAATTACTTCTCTGTGCTTCAGATTGCTCGTTTCTAACATGGACATAATAACAGTGCCTGCCTCCTTGGATTGTGGGGAGGATTCAGTGAGTTGGTCTCCAGAAAGCTCCTCATACGATGCCTGGCACACACTATTGCTCTGGTGGTAGGCTCTTGAGGGCTGAGCACTGTAGTATGTCCACTTGAGCAAATTTAGCAATCTCCAAAATGCGAACTTAGGGAGTGAATGAATACATGAAGCGCTGATTCTTCAAGCTACAGAAGGATCCTTTGAAGAGTGAGCTCTTTTAACACATTTGAAAATTATTCAGTTGAAAAGTAGTATCTCTGGGTTGGTAGTATTTGAGGAGAGACTATATTTCTTGTGTGTGCTTATTCATATTTTGAATTTAGAGAATGAATATGCATTACATTTTTAATTTTATGCCCAATTCTGTAACACATCTGCACTTTAAAGCAAGTTAGAGCTATTAAGGTGATTTTGCATAGAAGTGGATTATTCTATAGTATAATATTATTACTGCCATTATTGCACAGATGTTTTCAAAGTTTTCATACTTGCACTATAGATCTTTACCTTTCTTGATGAATCATTTTCTATTTAGGTGACACTGCCTGTCCTCCTTTAACAACCTCCTTGATTTCTCTAAGCCTATTTTTTCTGTAATTCTTTAATTACCTATCTCCTTGGTATACCTGCTTTTCACTATTCCTGGCATAAGCATTTTTAGTAAAGTGGATATGATAAAAGGTTAAATAGGCATTTGAAAGGTTAAATAAGTATTCACAAATTATTTAGTCTAGTTCTTGACAAACAAAAGCCCAAGGGCCAAATCTGGCCAGCCTCCTGTTTGTGTAAATAAAGTTTTATTGGAATGATGCTTTTTAGATTACATATTGGCTGCTTTCATGCCACTCAGTGGAATTGAATAGTTAGAACAGATACTGTATGGACCACAAAGCGTAAAATATTTATTATCTGACCTCTTACAGAAAAAGTTTGCCAACCTCTGATTTAGTTTACCTAATTTAAAAAATTTTAAAAAGTAGAATAAAAATAAAAAATATATCTAGAACAGGATAGCTTCTTGAGGGTAGGAATGGTGCCTTATTCATCATTTTATCCTTAGTAGCTAGCCTAGAGCCAGGCTTATAGTTGATACTAAGCAAATATTTGTGAAATTGAATTGATTACATTAATTTTAAAAATTAAATACTTGAAATTAAAAAGAAATTTCCAGGGCGCCTGGGTGGCTCAGTCGTTAAGCATCTGCCTTCGGCTCAGGTCATGATCCCGGGGTCCTGGGATCGAGTCCCGCATTTGGCCCCACAGCTGGCCCCACATCTGGCCCCACATCGGGCCCCGCATGGGGCTCCCTGCTCCGCGGGAAGCCTGCTTCTCCCTCTCCCACTCCCCCTGCTTGTGTTCCCTCTCTCGCTGTCTCTCTCTCTGTCAAATAAATAAATAAAATCTTTAAAAAAAAAAAAGAAATTTCCACACAGTATGTTTTTTATTAAAGCTGGCACTGTAGAATAAACTAGCTGGGCTAGCCCATTAGAGTGACCATTATAAATAATCTTCCTAGGGGATTTGTAATACATTAGAAAAACATTCCTTTTGTGAATAAACTATTAGTTTAATGAAATAATATGTTTGAGAGAGAATACTTGACCCCCTGCTGCTTCTTTTAACTTTTGCTCTTTGTACTAAGATTCCTTTCATAATTTCTTAGTACTTTAGGCATGATAATTCATCAGATTCCTAGACTCACATGCATGAAGCTCTCTAAATATTTCAGTAAGTATACTATAGTACCTGGTTTGGAAAAATTGTGTATAAAAGCCTTTGTATCTGGTTACAGATGAATTACAAAATTAATACTTGTTATATTACTATAAAGGTAAAAATATTTTAAACTATTATAATTTATTAATCATTTGTATTCTAAATTTCACAAAGAAAGTAATCTAAATAGATGATACTTTTTAAAACTAGGGTATAGGCTTGTAGGATTTTATTTTGTCAGTCCATTTGGTTTTGTGTAATTAAGAAGGATATTAATTAATAGCAGCTTTGGAAAATTTCCATAAAATGCTTCCTGTTGATAAGAATCATCAGAGGCACTTTAAAAAAATTTCCAGGGGAAAGGGATGAATAGGCAGAGCACAGAGGATTTTGGAGAGCAGTGAAACTGTCATACATTTGTGCAAACCCATAGAATGTACAACACCAAGAGTGAACTTAAAACTATGGACTTTGGATGATAATGATGTATCATATCAATGTAGGTTCATCGATTATAACAAATGCACCACTCTGGTTGGGGATATTGATAATGGTGGATATTGATAATGGCTTGTTTGCATGTTTGGGGGGCAGGGAGTGTATGGGAAATCTCTGTTCCTTTCTTTTAATTTTGCTGTGAACCTAATACTACTCTTAAAAAAATAAAATCTTAAGAGAAAGTAATAAAAAATTCCTAAGCCTCTCCCCTCTAAATTCTGATTCAGTATTTGTGATGTGGAGCCCAAGACTTCTTGTTTTTTAATTATAAGCACCCCAAGTGATTCACATAATCACAGAATTTTAAAGAAATGCTACTTTAAAGAATACCTTCACATTTTCTTGATCATGTATGAAGTAATTTGAATGGGCTTGAAAAGCTTACCTGAACCTATAATATACTCCTACCAATGATGAGACCATTTTAATATTTATACATAGAATTTAATATTTGCACTTAAAATAGGCTAAATATTAGTTAATTTCATCAATTACTTTAAATGAGGTTCTTTTGATATTTCAGTCACTGACTCTCCTTCAATATTTTAAGCTTATTTGGGTCACAGATTCCCTCTGAGAAGTTGATGAAATCTGTGTAATCTCTCCCCAGGAAAATTAACACACAAAAATTTTGCATCTAATTACAAGGTTTTTACTAACCTCGACATATAATAATGGACTCCATCCATGGACCAATTTAAGGTCTGTTCTTTAGTTGGACCCCCTTTATTTTAAATTTTGCCCTACATCCAGAAGTCTTTGACCTTAATTTTTTTTCCTATCAGATGCCATACAGCCAAAACTTTAATAACTGTGTTGGTATCCTGATTGTATATACCCCTCTTTCCAGTTAAATAGGACATATATTGTCATTGTACTTCATTTGCTTACCATGTCCTTTTAAAAAAAATTCATATATTTTGATACAGCTGTGGATATGGGGGATGCTATTTATGTAAAGCACAAGAAGTCGACAGTTTGATGATGGAATGATAGAGGGATAGATACCTCGAGACTGGGTGACTCCTGATAGATCATGTGATCAAAAAGAAGATGCCTGGGGGAAAAGCTGAGGTAACCAGAAACCAGCAATGAAAACCGTAGGGCAGACTGGAGTCAAAGGGGTGAATTCAGAGGAAGCTGGCAGCATAGGCCCTTGATTCCTCCCTAGTTTTAGAAATGAGAATTCACTGAGGGATGCAAACAGCTTGGGTGGCAGATGGCTTCAGAGAGAAATGTTTCAACCCAAATTTGAGCATTGTATCAAAAACTCAGGCAGAAAGAATCTTGTTTTCTTCAAGGTCTTAGGGATGATGTTGAGGGGGAGAGAGAGAGAGAAATACTGAGGGGGGAAGAGAGAGGAGGGGAAGGGAGAGAGAGAGGGAAGTGGGACAGAGAGAAAAGCAGACAGAAAGAGAAGTTCACGAAAGAAGCCACACTTATATTAAACTAGACAAAACCAGGCTCATTGATATACTGGAAATATAATCTGCCTACCTGGCTGTAACCTCAAGTGTGTACTTTAAAATGACTTTCTGAAAGTGTACATTGTAGTGTTTTATGCCTCACTGTGAGAGGAAGAGTATCAAAAAATACAAAAGGGCCAATCTCTCACCTTTATGTCAAATTATGACTTTGGGCTCACACTAGCCCACGGGACACTTTTGTGTAAATTAGAAACAGACAGATGCAGCCCCACACCACGGCATGTGGCTTAGTAAGCAAGCACAGTCAAGACTTCAGCCACCATTTCTCTTCATTGCCAGAGCCACTTGTGTAGTGAACTCCCTGCCCAACCCTATGTGTCAGCCCTGTTACAAAGAATTGAATTTCTCCTTAGGCTTCGGGCAGTTGAGAGGATAAGGAGAGCCTTCGTAACTGTGTAAAGACATTTCAGGTCTCAGCCGGAGCTTCTACAGCATTGTGATTTGTTTCTAGGATTCAAACTGTCTGAGGAAATGTGAATCAGGATAGCAAGGTCACAGATCAGGCTGGTTTGGGAGAGATTACACTGAGAAATCAAGGAGGAAGTGCTGGTCCACCTAACCACATCACACAGAACCCCTGGCCATCAATAAAGAGGCAGATGTTTCAGCTAGATTGCTCTCACATTCATAAAATAGGTATAATTTTCATGTTTTTACAAATAATCATTGAAATAGTTTCAGAAGTCATCACATATATAAGTTATAAAATAAGCACATACACATATTCATACACATGATTCATATACATGCTTCATATATACATGTATTTATGAATCTTAGCCATTCTTCCATATGATTTGCTTTAAACTATTACAATATCCAAAAATATACTAGCCAATAAATGCAATTATTGTAAATAATTCCTATTGTGTCTACTACAACAAAATATGAAATATGTAAATAAGGAAGTCATTAACTTGCTTGGGGAATTTTAAAAAACACGATTCAATCTTATTGAACTGTTAATTTAATGTTTAATGCTAATTAAACATCTAACACATTTTATTCATGTAAATGATTAAGTTTAAAATATTTTGCACTTATTTCCAATATTTTCTTCAGTTTTTCCTCTGCTTCTATCTCCTTTTGCAAGTTCACTGAAAATATGGGTAATAAGAGATTGCTGATCAAATGTGAATTGTGTCTGTGTGTTTATTGTCTTTATATGGATTGTCCTTATAAGGTTGGCCCATTTTCTTCATTTAGACTTACTAATCATCATCTGTCATAACCAGTAAAGTTTATGGTTGTAAGAGGTAGGGAGGTACTTTTTCTTCCTCTATGTTTAAATTCTGTTTCATTGTTTGTAGATTCAAAACAGTCTCTTTAAGACTTTTTACTTTAAAAAAAAAAAAGACTTTTTACTTTTTAAAATCAACAATTTTAAAATTCTTTTAATTTTTTAAAAGACTTTTTATTTATTTATTTGAGAGAGAGTGAGCAAGAGAGAGAGAGAACATGAGTGGGCTGGGGGGAAGAGCAGAGGGAGAGGGTGAAGCGGACTCCCCGCTGACCAGGGACCCCTGAAGCGGGGATTGATCCCGGGACTCCGGGATCATGACCTGAGCTGAAGGCAGCTGCCTAACCAACTGAGCCACCCAGGTCCCCCAAAATTCTTTTAATTTTTTTAATATTGAGTACTTGATATGGTTCAAAAATTAAAATGATGCAGGGAGAAATCCATCCATTATTACTTTTCTGGCTCCTCTCTTCCTCCTGCCTCATACATAATCATTTTTAGTAGTCTCTTAATCTTTTCTGTGTTCCTTAATGAATACACAAGAAAACAAATGTTCATTCTTGTTTTTCTCCTATTCTTTCAAAAACAGGCAAAATTTAAAAACTCTCTCCATAATGACCCTTTTCTCAATTTTTAAAAAATGTGTTCATTTATTTTCGCTAAAAAGGAAAATTACATTTATATATTGCTTACTCAGAATATTGATATATTTAAAATTTTTTATTTTATTTATTGTTTTAAGTAAATCCTACCCCCATCATGGGGCTTTGACTCATGACCCTGAGATCAAGAGTCTCATGCTCTACTGACTGAGCCATCCAAGTGTCCCCAAAATACTGATATATCTTATACTACTAGCTTGTCAAATCAAATTATTAAATTTGAAAACCCCTCACACATTTTCTTTTCTTTTTTCTTTTTTTATTGAAGTATAGTTGACACACAATGTTACATTAGTTTCAGCATACAGCATAGTGACTCGACAGGTCTATATGTTATGCTATGCTCATTATAAGTATAGCTACCATCTATCACATCCAACACTATTACAAAACCAGACTATATTCTCTATGCTATGCCTTTTATTCCCATGACTTACTCATTCCATAACTGGACGCCTGTGTCTCCCGCTCCACTTCACCCATTTTGCCCCTTCCCACCCTCCAGCAGCCATCATGTATTTATGGGTCTATTTCTGCTTTAGGTTTGTTTATTCGTTTTTAAAAAGATTGTATTTTCCTTTTTTAAGTAATATCTACAGCCAATGTGGGGCTCAAACACACAACCCTGAGATCAAGAGTCGAACACTCTACTAACTAAGCCAGCCAGGTGTCCCTGTTTTGTTTTTTAGATGCCACATATAAGTGAAATTATATGGTATTTGTCTTTCTCAGCCTGACTTATTTCACTTAGCATAATACCCTCCAGGTCCGTCCATGTTGTTGCAAATGGCTAGATCTCATCCTTTTATATGGCTGAGTAATATTCCAGTGTGTGTATGTGTGTGTATATATATCCATTTATCTGCTTTATCCATTCATCTATTGATAGATACTCGGGTTGCTTCCATATCTTGGCTATTGTAAATAATGCTGCAATAAGCATAGAGGTGCTTATATCTTTATGAACTAGTGTTTTCATTTCCTTTGTGTAAATACTCAGCAGTAGAGTTCCTGGATCATGTGGTATTTCTATCTTTAATTTTTTGAGGAACCTCCATACTGTTTTCCACAGTAGCTGTTCCAGTTTACATTCCCACCAACAATGCATGAGAGTTCTTTTTTCTCCACATCCTCACCAACTCTTGTTATTTCTTGTCATTTTGATGTTAGCCATTCTCACTGGTATAAGGTGATATTTCATTGTGGTTTTGATTTGCATTTCCCTGATGATGAGTGATGTTGAGCATCTTTTCACATGTCTGTTGGCCATCTGGATGTTTTCTTTGGAAAAATGTCTATTCAGGTGCTCTGCCCATTTTTAAAAATTGGATTGTTATTTCTTTTGGTGCTGGGTCATAAAAGTTCTCTATACATTTGGCATATTAACCTCTTATTGGATATATCATTTGCAATTATCTTCTCCTATTCAGTAGATCACTGATGGTTTCTTTGCTGTGCAAAAGCCTTTTATTTTAGGGTAGTCCCAATAGTTTATTTTTCCTTTTGTTTCCCTTGCTTCAGGAGACATCTAGAAAAATGTTGGTAAGGCTGATGTCAAAGAAATTACTGCCAGTGTTCTTTTCTAGGAGTTTTATGGTTTCAAGTCTCACATTTATGTCTTTAATCCGTTTTGAGTTTATTTTTGTGCATGGTATAAGAAAGTGGTCCAGTTTCATTCTTTTGCATGTAGTTGTTTTCCAGTTTTACCAACACCATTTATTGAAAAGACTGTCTTTCCCCCATAATATATTATTGCCTCCTTTGTCATAAATTAAATGACTATATAAGCATGGGTTTACCTCTGGGCTCTCTATTCTGTTCCATTGATCTATGTGTCTATTTTTGTGCCAGTGCCATACTGTTCTGATTACTACAGCTTTGTAGTATATCTTGAAATCTGGGATTGTGATACCTCCAGTTCTGTTCTTCTTTCTCAAGATTGCTTTGGCTATTCAGGGTCTTTTGGTAGTTCCATACAAACTCCCATAATGTCCTTTTAATATTGCTACTAATTCATTTGTCAGTTGACAATTTATCTTTTCTTTGCAAAGAGGGCTAATGAAATCATCTATATACACATTCACAAGATTTCCATAAAGTTATCAAAATTAACAAGGTGATTTTAAGTAAACATTTACTGATTGCACTCCCATAAATTTCTGAATGGATTGGCTAATTTGCTAGAAGAACAATGCTTGAGTTAAGGATGTCAGAGAGGAAGCTGGTCCTCTCTAGTGACTGGAACATTTTGGTCCACTATCCAGATTACTGCCTTCCTGGTTTGATTATTTGGATAATTGCTGTGCTATTTCTTCCATAATTTAAACATTGGTTTAATTTTTAGCATAAAAGCTATGCTAAAAACACCACATGGAAGATATATATAGACCTAAGAAGTGGTTAAGGATGTTTTATGATAAATGCAATTGTTAAAAACCCTTAATTTCAAAGTGTTGTGTAAAGTGATGTTGCAAAAGATTTTGACCTGTTTAAATTTAGAGTGCTGAAAAAAAATTTTGATACTGACAGTTGTCTCTGGTATGATCATATCATCAGCTGATTACAAAACTGGAAATTTTTATTTTTATTTATTTTTTATTAAGTTTTTCATTTTAATTTCAGTATTGTTAACATACAGTGTTATATTCGTTTCAGGCATTCAATATAGTGATTCTATAGTTCCATATGTCACCTGATGCTCATCACAACAAGTGCACTCCTTAATCCCCATCACCTATTTCACCCATCTCTCCACCTACCTCCCCTCTGATTACCACCAGTTTGTCCTCTATAGTTGAGTCTGTTTCTTGGTTTCTCTCTCTCTCTTTTTCCCCTTTGCTTGTTTGTTTTGTTTCTTAAATTTGACATAAGTGAAATCGTATGGTGTTTGTCTTTCTCTGACTTATTTTGCTTAGTATTATACCTCTAGCTTCATCCATTTTGTTGCACAAAACTGGAAATTTTTAATTAACTTGAGTCTTTCCTTCTTATAGCTAGTTAGCTAGGCATTCTCCTTTACTAATGCAATTTTGTATTTCATGTTGTGCATCCCTAAAACCTTGCTCCTAGTCTATAGTATTCCATGCTACCAGACTGTGCTGCACAAGGATTAGATTGACTTTCCATCCCTGCCACCGTATTGCTAATGGAGCTCCCTTTCAACCTCAAAAGTGTCTTGGATTGGATGGGAAATTATATGATCACTCCATGAGATTTCTCAATTGTAATAATGCCTAACCTTTATTGGGCATCTGCTCCATACAGGCACTGTGCTGAACTCTTCACATATGATTTCATTTATAACTGCATATAGTATAACTTCCAATAGGCAACTAGTATTATGATACTTATGTTACAAAAGACAATGGAAGCTAAGAGGTTAAGTAATTTACCCAAGGTCATGCAACTAGTAACCAAGGCACTAGGACTTGAATTCATCCACCCAATAACGATTTGTTATTAAGAGTGTTATTGGGGTCAGCCTGTGGCCACCAGTGCTCAAGTTAGTTTGGCAGCTTGAATTGCTGGGGCTTAAATTTATTCAGGCCATTCATCTGATAAATAAATAAATTAGTTCTTTTTCTTTTTCTTTTTTAAATAAATGCCAGAGCAAAACAATGTGGTTTTTTTTTTTTTTTTTTTTTTTGAGACAGGACCAATAATCTTGGCAGTGTTTTGTTACAATGGCTTTTTAAATTTTGTGCTAGATGCCATTTAATTGTTTAGTTTGATGGGTGCATTAGGGACAGTGGTTCACTGTTTTACTTTGGAAAGGCTGCTCTCTGTCAGGTTTGTGAACAGCTTATTGTTTAGTTCACATAAAGGTCAGTAGCTCTAAAAATATACACTTTAATGGTGATGTAATAGATATTTCATATGTGTTGCAGGTGCTTTCCCTCAGTGGTTGAAATGAGTACCTTTGTGCCTTCTGAAGAGAAGGTGTATGCATGTGTGGCATGTGAATATGTGTGTGTGTGTCTGTATGCACATGCACACCTTGTGTGAAAGCCCCATCTTACAAACTTACACACTGGATTCTTCAATCCCTATCTTATGAAATACCAACATCTGCCAATCTATTGTGTATCATTGGATTTCATAGGCATTTCGCCTAATTTTGAAAGGCAGACTTTGGGTCAGAAAAAATGAAAAATAGATTTGTGTTGAGTTTTGTTTGATTAAAAAAATTGAATCAATTGATCCAGTTTAGTCTGGCAGCCTTACAGGTAACTTCAGCTTCTGCATCTTCAAACCGATCTCAGGTTTTCCTGGCCTAAGAGATTATTTCTTTCCTTTTGTTTCTTTTCTTAGCTTGATGAAGTGTTATGATTTGCTCATTTCAAAACAGACCATTTAAAAGTGAAGAAACCACATTGTTTAGTTCACTGGACTGGGAGCCTTAGAGACACGTTCTATTCTCAGCTCTGGAAAAAATCTTTTAAAGCAAAATCACATGACCTGCAAAAAAAAATATTACTCCAGTTTGAGATAATACATTTTACTTTCTAATCATTGTTGAAAGCATAGTATTAACTGGAAAGTCCTTGGCAAACTTATACTATCTAAACAGGCAAATTCCAAATCCTGGCAGAGAATATTCCTTTGAGTTACATTTTCCTACAACTTTTTAAAGTCTCTCCTTGACTATAATCCTTCATTCCGACTAGAATAATACAAGATTAACCTATCCATTGGGAGGATAAAGATATTTTGGATGAAGATACTATAAATCCTGTATGGAGATGTTATTACATTGTAATATCCAACTCCATTGATCTGGGCTGGGGGGTGGTAGGCAAATTGGGTTACTTTGATCTGTAGCTGGAACTGTTGGTGACCCCATGTCTGACACCCTAGAGAAATTGATCTCTTTAGTTATGCTGGTCCAGGCTTTGAAATATCTTTTTCTTGACCTTTTTCTTCTGTATTCAACCAAGGCATATCTATCTGCATTCAAACAAACTAACAAACAAACAATAACACAAACTTCCTTAGGCAAATTAGGAAAATTATAAAGGAAAAAACAAACCTGGAAACCACTTGGTGATCAAAATGCAATTTCTGAAGACGGTGCAGCGAGCAGTACAAAGTAATTGATTTCAGAAGAACTAAGCTCTAGCAATCTTCACCATTTACTGGTTTCGTGCCTTTAAGCAATTGACTTAATCTCTTCTTCACTCTTCATCTGTAAAATAAGAGGATACTACGTCATATAGCTAGTCTGGGATCAAATGATAAACATGAAAGTACTTTGTACAAGATGGATGTTAGTTGTGTTGATGATGAAAGTCCTGCCTTGGGGCTGTTAGGTACATTTGGTACACAGCCTAGTTGTTTTTCTCTACTTTGTGGAAACCCTAAGGAGAAGTAATTTCAGATTGTGTGCCGTCATATGTGGTGGGATTTGCACCATCTACGTGATCTCCCTTCTCTTCTAGTCTTGTCTTTGGTTCTCTAGCTGCACTCTCTCCCTCTCCTCCATTGTTCTGCCTCAGTACCTCTTCCCCAGAGAGAGAGACTTGTCTTCCTTGGGTCAGTATCAGCTTGTGGGTACCTCCCTTGCCCCTCTGGAGCTTTCTAGCTCCGTGTCTTTAGAGTTCCTACCTTCTCCCTATTCTGGTTCTGTCTGCTGGATTGGCTTGTCTAAAACATATTTCTTACTGGGATTTTGTGACAGATTCTTGCCTTTCTTCCCCTGGGCTTGATCATGAGTCTAGCTTGTTGGTAGTCTCACTGCCTTTGAGATTAGAAGCTCTCTTACTTCATCCCAAAGCCCATTTCATTGTGCTCATACACAGCGGCAGATAGAAACTGCTCTTTCCCACTTTTGAAAGGCTTCATGTTCCCTAGGGCTTTCCAAACAATTTCAGTTTCCACCCTGTGAAAACAGAAGTGTGCGTGAAGAAAGCCCAGACGTGTGTTTATCCTTCTCAACAAACACTGGTAGTAATTGTAGTGGTCCTGCTGCTAGCAGTAATGGTGAGCGTTGCATAGCCACTGTCATCAGCATTGTCCTCATCATTGTTGTCACTGTGGTAGTTAACACTTTGCCCCTTTTTACAGCCAGGTCCGAGGAAAAGTTCTTCATATGCATTACATTACTTAAACCTCATAGCCATCCTCTGAGATCAACCAGTTACTCTTTCTCTTGCAGAGCTGAAGAAACTGAGGCTCTGAGAGGTAAAGTAACTGGCCCAAGGTCACAAAACTAGTAATGTGGAGAATCAGTATTCAACCCAGATGATCTGGTTTCAGAACCTGAATACACGGCTGTGTATTGTGGAATATGCTCATTAGCTCTTGTGGCAGAGGTCACTAACTCAAATGTCCATAGTAACGAGGCCAGAAATGAAAATTAGTGGGGAAAACCTCAAGTTAACAGGGCAACAGTGCAAGCCAGATGATAAATGGCAATTGCTATTCTTCCACCATGTTGGGGTGCTGAAAGGCATGACGAAGACTGTGGCTACCTGGAGAACATATGTTCTACCTAAAAAAGCTGGCTGCTACTTACTCCAGCAGTTGTTTTCATTAGGGAATAAACTTTGAAACATGAATTTTTTAAAGATTTATTTATTTATTTGAGAGAGAGAGAACACGCCAGTGGAGGGAGGGGCAGAGGGAGAGAGTCTCAAGCAGACTCCCCACTGAGCGGGGAGCCCAATGTGGGGCTCGATCCCATGACCCTGAGATCAGGACCTGAGCCGAAACCAAGAGTCAGACGCTCAACTGACTGAGCTACCCAGGCCTCCCAGAAACATGAATTTTTTTTAAAAAATGATGGAAATATAGATTTTATGTCATATTTCCCGATTATTAAATGCTGGCAACTAACTCAGATAAAAAACCTAAACACAGCACTGTGAAGTTTAAAGTAATTATGTCTGGGGACCAAATTTGGCCTGGTTTGTAACCTCTCTCAGGAGAAAAGTTTTGCAACATTCTAACCATTTCAATGAGCTATAACATAGTACAATAAGAGATGTATTGTTCCCCCTCGGCTAGTAGTTAGACCTTCCTTGGCCACTCCATCAACTATCGCTTAACAGAAGACTGGGAAAACCCCAGTTTATCACATGTTGTATAGACACCGAGAGAAACAGCACAAAGGACAATAACTCCTATTCTTGTGTACCTACTGTGTTCCAAACACTTTATATATGCTCTTTTATTCCTTTTAATCCCCAAAGCAATCCTGCTTCACAGGTGACGAAAGAGGTCTGGAAAACTCAACAGTGATAGCAACAACATCGTGCCTAAGGCATTCCTCCAGCTAGGAGCAGTGTGGGTTTGAATCCACATGTACCTTTGTCCAAAGCCCTTCATCCTGCTGCTCAGCTCTCCTGCCTTTCTAGTGTAATATCCCAACAAGATGAGCATTATGCTGGAACTCAAGCATGCGGGACAGTGTTTCCATGTGATTTTTCTGTTTCAGTGGGGCATACATAGTTCCTCGAATCAAAATTATCTTTGCACGCTACCAGAAATTCTTCCATTTCACTTTATCATGCACCTTGAAATTCTAGCCTTTAGAGACTCTTTGTGTTAATAAGCATGCTTCTGAGAAGGTCCCCGCTTAAGCAACCTTTCTTTCATTCATATGCTAACATGAAATTAATCAGAAAATATTCTTCAAACAACTAGCTGAGATCGTGGGATTTTCCTAGGACAACAGGAGAGATAAAGGGGCCATTCTCAGGTATGGGTCACTGTTCAGGTGGAGGGACTGCTTGGTGTGACTTGGTATAGGCCCCTAATGTCAGGGCTAGGCTTCTGGCTGCCTCAGAAGCAGGAAAGCAGACACGCAAGTTTGTTAGCTACTTCACTTTTTGCCTAGAGCTAAGCCTTCAAGTAGATGAGCCCATGTTATTGCTTGGTGCTTTTTATCCCATTACATTTATGCTATAAGAATGCAGCATTTTTATACTCATGGTGTGCACAGCATAATGTATAAAGAGGTTGAATCACTCTGTTGTATGCCTGAAACTAATGTAGTATTCTGTGTCAATTATACTCAACTATTTTTTTTTAAAAAAAGAATGCAGCATTTTTGCTTTGAATAAATTTTGAACATCTTTTATACTTCTAAAATAAAAATATAATCTTTAAAAAATTGGGTTTTTTTTTGTTATTGTTCAGATTAAGGAACCCAATGAATAATGAAAGAGAAAACAAAGCTGAAGAAATAATCACAAAATGGCTGTTTCTAAGGGACAGGATTACGATGGACGTTTTATGTATTGTTTGAATTTTTTATAATAAGATAACTCGTTTTAGAGGAACAAACAACAGAGTTATGTTATTGAAGCACAGTCGATGAAAAAATTCTTAGTTGTCAAGGTGTGGTAAGAATAAGGTGGTCAGGTTTTACTGCTTATGAGCTAAGTCTGGAATTACCTTAAATGAGAGGGGCCCTGGTGAGGGTGTAGGACGCACGAAAGGGGGCAGCGGAGCAGCTGGCTTTCAAGTTTTTCTCTCTTTCTCCCCACTCCTAGAGCCTTATGGAGTGGGGGGTTTCCCCAGATTCCTTTTTTCCTTCTGCAAGCAAGAGTGAGAAGAGTTGGAATAATTCAGGGTGATTCGATGCGAAGAGTTCCCTGACATCTGCTAAGCCTTAGGACTATTAATTATTAGACAGCTTTGCCCAAAACACCCCCTTAATATGTGCCATCCTTGTAGGATTTGCTCATGCTTCCTTGCCACATGAATCCTCTTTCTCCTTTCTGGCAATCCCAGAATAGTTCTATTTTCTTCCCCTTTTCTTTCATTTGAGAAACCAGTTATGAAACATTATTCTTTTATTGTGGTTCAAATGCAACCTGGGATTTGTTAGTGGCAATTGTTGCTTTGCCTTAAGTACAGCATATTGTCTTTCTGCATAAGTTTGCATTTTCCAGATATAGAATAGTAATATTTTTTCCAGCTTTGTTGAGGCATAATTGACAAAATTGTAAGATATTTAAGGTATGTAATGTGATAAATTCATGTAAGAGTGGTGTCTGAATGTATGCATATATTAATGTAGAATTGCTAAGCTTTACTTTTCGTAAATAAATTCAAAACTGGTAGACGTTGATTGTAAGTAGGATACAGTTCAATGATAAGGACTCACTAGGCTATTTGAACCGACACATCTCTCTTTGGTCAATCCCCAGAATCCCTTAGAGGTTTTGAAGAGTAACAAGGCTACAAAGAGGAGTATCAGGGGCTAAGAATTCAGAAAGCTCTTTGGCAATTAAAGGCAAAATGATCATTATATCTTTTAAAATCAAATTTATTATGTAATTATTTCATTTGTCTAACCCACAAATATCTGGTACTAGGAAAGGCTTTTATGGATAACTGCTCTACTCTCTGTGATATTCCAGGAGATAAGAGCCATTTATTTAGTTACCAAGAAAGCTGCTCTACAGCTGTGTCTTTTAATATGACATGTTCCTCAATGATTTCTCTTTAAAAATCTACCCACCTCTGTGATCCGCTCTCTCATCAGCTCATCTATTTAATTTTGGCTGCCCTTTTCTAAATTGAAGCCATCAGTGTTCTTGGCACCAGCAGATTTCTGTCAATCCTCTTCTCATCCATTATTTCTGTCTATATCTAAGGCTGCCCACTTGGCCCCCTCACCTGTCTGCCTGCAGAATTGCTTGCTGGTACTCCTCCAAACACGTCCTGCTCTTGTGCTCCCTGATTTTAATAGCTGTGTCTTCTAAGGCCTTCTCTCTTCCGATACATGGTGAAACCACCTTACTTCTTTAGGACTCACCTTACACGTCACCAGCCCTACCTTTGTCCACCTTGGCCTTCCACCTCAAACAAAATGAGGCTGTCTGCCCTTTGTGCTTCAGTATCTTGGATGTCAGGATCCTTGTCTCACTCTGCAGGCCAGTGTTCTCCCAGGTGGAGGGCAGGTTGACCCCATGCTGGAAAGTGCAGGAAGGCAATGTTAGATCTTCTTTTTATATTTATTTCAAATCTAAGGAAATAAAGTAAGCTTTTCTTATCTTTAATGCATGGATGCATCCTGGTACTTTCACTCAGTTCCCCCATTATACCAAGTTTCCTCTCACTCATTTTCTCATATTCAGCGTATTCTGAAATGTTATAAATTACTTTCATATGGTTTTAAGTGAACTTACAGATTATGTTAACTTGTTTTTTTTAAAAAACAAAACTAACCTTTATAAAATGGGCAAATGCCTTAAATATATTCCTACAAAATCCCTGGATTCTTAATGATATTTATAATGTAGGTACAACAAGTAACAAGAAGATGTCAGAGCTGACTCCTCTGTCCCTCTCTGAGGACTTCCTGAGCAGCAGTATGGCATGTGGCTGTATGCAGCAATGTGCAGTGGCCCTGCCATCAGACCCATTAGAAGTAAAAACAGTAACAGTAGCAACCTGATTGTATTTTGAAAAAGATTTAAATTATGAAGATCATTTAAAATATAGATTTACATCAGGGTGCCTGGGTGGCTCAGTTGGTTAAATGGCCGACTCTTGATTTCGGCTCAGGTGATGAGCTCAGGGTCCTGGGATTGAGCCTGGCATCCTGGCTTTGCACTTCAGAGCAGAGTCTGCTTGAGGATTCTCTTTCCCTCTCCCTCTGCCCCTCCTCCCGCTTGTGTTCTCTCTCTCTCTCAAATAAATAAATCTTAAAAAATAAATAAATAGAGGGCGCCTGGGTGGCTCCGTCGGTTAAGCATCTGCCTTGGGCTCAGGTCATGATCCCAGGGTCCTGGGATTGAGTCCCCCATCAGGATCCCTGCTCAGTGGGGAGCCTTCTTCTCCCTCTCCCTCTGCCTCCCCCCCCCACTCTGTCTCTGGCACATTCTCTCTCTCTCAAATAAATAAATAACATCTTTACAAAGAAAAAAATTTTTAAAAATTAAAAAAATCAATAGATTTACATCAACTATTGCTATCCAGGAACATTATCCTAAGGGTTTATTTTGCCCTGAGATATTAGATGAGAGGAATACAATAATAATAATAATAACCTATAATAGTTGCAATAATTTAAAAATAGTAAATATCCATTATTGACAGAACATAATAAAAATTTTATTAAGAGTATGGATTAGAAAAGTTTAGAGAGCACTATCACGAGTTTAGAGACCATATGCTCAAAGCTGGTAGAGGATAGAGACTGTGTCTTCCTCATCTTTGTAGCTCCAGCACCTAGCACAGTGACTGGAACATAGTATATGCTCAGAAAATATTGAGTGAGGGAATAAATCAATGCTAGAATCAATACAGGAAAGTGGATGCTCTGCAGAGAAACCCAAATCATTTCTTCTATTTTAAACTGGTACTGGTACAGCCTCAATCTAGAGGTGAGAAACCCAGATGAAAAAATCAGATGACTCAGATGCAGGAAGTAGATTTATGTCTGAGTACATGCAGCGAAATTATGACCCTACAATGTGAATATATCTGGTGAGGTCAGCACTTCCTATCTCATGGGGAAAGAGAGACTGCCAGTTAAAGGAAAGAATTTGGGATCATTCTCCTTGTGATTTATCTTAAAACTGAGCCCCATTGCTCAGATTCTCATCCAGGTCTTGTCCTCTCACACCTTCCACTTGTGCCTCTGTTACTGTGGAAACTTTGTGGAACTTTGAAACACTCACCTGCATTCCTGAATGATTTTATTTGTCTCTAGTGTGGTCACAGTCCCAAAAGTATTTTCTGATAAATGATTACAACTATACTTATGTAACCCCGCAAGCCCAGGCTTGTTCTTCAGTATTGTGGCAAAAACCTTTCAAATTCATGTCATGGTATTACACCAAAAATCTCACCTTGGGACTTAATTGTTTTACTATTTAAGGATTAGTTATCCTTAGAAGATCTTGGTTTGTAATAGAGGGATTCTTTAATCATTGCTATGCATAAGTAATAATATTAAGTGCTAAGGAAAGCAATATGGGCTGGCAATTAACATGTTTTCAGAAGTAAAGAAAGATATTTTCTCAATATTTTAAAAGAGCAAAACAGTTTCAATAACTAGTATAAAATAAAAACTCATTACTTTGTGGCAATGTTTAATTCATCTATGTCACCTTGATTAAATGTTCTATGAGATTTTATGGTAGTTATAAGCTGAGCTAGTATGTCTTAGGACTAGTCATATAGGCATTTCACAAATAATATTGATCTTTTAATTAAGTGTTCATGATAAATATAGAATATTCATTTGAGCACTAATATTTTTCATTGCATTATTATGAAAGAGTAGCAACTGTCAAGAGCACAGAGAGCTTGCCTTCTGTGATTCATTGCCCATGAGCACACCAGGCCATTAATAAGTACCATGAAAGCAGGGAGCATGTCTCTTTTGTCTACTGTGGCAGACCAGATGAGTAGTACAGTGCCCAGCACTTAACAGGAATCCAATAAATATGTGTTGAATGAATGAATGAAGTATACGTAGGTTCATCCCTGACACCAACCACACATTATACCTATTTCTGTCTAGAAAAACAAGTCTCAAATAATAGCTACTAGGGCAGTGACTTTCAGTTTCTGATCTGGAGAACCTTGGTGCTCTGTGGAGATGCTGAGGGGTTCTGCAATCAATAAATTACTTTCTGCCAAACCTTTACATGGCCTGAGCATATTTGTCAGGATTCTTAGTTACAAAGGAATATAGCTTAAGCAAACAAAAACAAAAACAAAAGCATTTGCTCAGGAATACCAACAAAGGTAGAATAAATGAAGCCAAGGAAAGGGCAAGATTCAATGTTTGCCTCAGAAAAACTCACCACCTCCATCTCTCAGGATGTTGGCTTCATACATGCTCACTGCAGACTGATTTCTGTTAGTGAGAAACGTGGTTTGTGACAGCTGTTAAGCTTTATGTTTTAGAACTTCAGTCATGGATAAAGACCGACTTCAGGCTTTCTTTGGCCTTAAGTTTAAAATCTTGGAAAAGGAATTTTGTTTACAAAAGAGTTTGGCTATTGAAAAGGGTCTGAAAAAATTTTGCTCTAAGCAATTAATTTGCAATCCCACTACTCTTTTCTTATTGTCCTGGTTTCATCCCCATCTGCTTTTCCTCAGCATCATTTTCCTCATTGTGAACTTGGATGTCCCTGCTTTGTCTTTCCCCTTTCTTAACTCTCCCCCTGGCATGTTTGACTTTGAGATTTCCTGTTCCTCAGGTTTGATATGCCTTGGAGTCCTTCTATCCTCTTGTCTTGAGTGAAGACTCCCTGCCCAGGGAATCCCTTTCCAGCTTTCTGTCTGGGAGGAACTGAGTCATATAATGTGGAAGTTTCAAGAGTACACACACCATAGCTGTATTAAATCTTCCTGCTGCTTTTAAAAGGTTTTCATTTAAGGACAAAAGGCCGTTATTTTATATCCACTGTACTCCCAAGCAGATGTAAATAGGGTAAAAGGTCTTAAAATAACTTCTTTTGTAAAGTGGGACACCTTCAATCCTCAGACAACTAGAATTTTCTCTGAAAAAGTGCTCAGAAATGACCTTGATTAGTAAAGAAGTGCATGCATATTGAAGCATGAGAATGAACAATACATTCTTTCCTTTCTGTTCCTGGACAATTAAGGTTCCTTTTTTTGTGAGCCACAGCAGAGCCTAACCTAAGTCAAAGTTTGACACTGACATTGACCATGACCAAGGAGGTGCCAGCCCATTTTTAGAGCAGGGTATTTCATCTTCACTATTCCACTTAAACTTCTGCACTGAATTTAGAAAATGTGAGAAACTTGTCCTGGAAAAACATTTTAAATCTTGAGAAAATAATTACTAATAGAGTCAGAGGGCAGAATGAATCTAAATAGGTAAGATAGTAGTCTTACAGAGCATTCTACACTGATCTCTCTGGTGAAATTATTTTTAAATGAAGAAAAATGAAGTTTTACATTAATAAGTTTATGAGGATGTAGATAAGTGCTTTTGAAAGAGTAATGATCTCACCCATAAGAGAATGTGGGTTGAAAATTGGAGTTGATCTAGGACCAGCTCAATTAAGTGCATCATAATCTTCTCATGTTCTGCAGTTGATTAGCATGAATTCCATCATACGTAAACTTTCTTCTCTCTCTTTTTTTGTTTGTTTCAGGTGATTCTTATTTAGAATAGTTAAAAGAAGCCCTGCCAATTTAAACTAAAATAAAATTGGTTAAAGAGCTATTTAATCTTTGTTTATATTACCTCAAATTATAGAGAGAATGAAAATGTATTATTATGTTCTAAGGAGTTATTGTCACACTAGAGATCACCAATATATGCTAGGAGATTTAGAAGGTCCCCATGAGAATTTAAATATTTCATGTTTTTATTTCAAACACAATCTTTAAGAAAGAAGATAAATATATAGTCTTAAATCCATTCATACAATTTTGGTGACTCTTTGTGCTCATGGATTTATGATACATAAGTGCCAAGTGATCACCTAAGTGTCAGAGTCTACATTTTAATATATTGTTCAAATCAGGGTCTAAGAATTACAGTCTATGGACACATTTTCAAGTATTTGGGAGGACTCTTATAATAGCATTAATAAGTAATATTTTATGATATTTTTGATACCAGATGCTCTTCTAAGAAATTTTTGTATATTATCTGCCATAGTCCTCATGACTCTAAAAAGTACCACTGCTATTTTCTTTTTCCTGTTGGGAAAACTGAGGCACAAAAAAGTTAAGGAACTTGCCAAAGGCCTCAGAGTTGAGTTTTGAATCTAATATTCTAGAGCTCACATTCTTGAGTAGTATGATATTTTTCCCTCCCTGGAAGGAAAAATGGGTACTATTCCCTTTCTTTGTCATTGGTTACCTATAATTATGATCACTAAAAAGTAATTACTTTTGTTAATTTAATGATTGTAGATTTTAATTTCTTAGAATAAAAAGACTTCAGAAAATGTTGACTGGTCCCTATTTTTTTTTTTTTTTAAGATTTTATTCATTTATTTATTTGAGAGAGAGCGAGAACAAGTGGGAGGAGGAGCAGAGAGAGAGTGGGACAAGTAGACTCCATACTGAGTGCTGAGTGTGGAGCCCAAAGCAGGGCTCAATCTTACAACCCTGAGATCATGACTTGATCCAAAATCAAGAATCAGATGCTTAATCAACTAAACCACCCAGGTGCCCCACTCATTGGTCCTTATTTTAAGAGTATGACTGCTTATTGAATAAATTATTTTATATAGCAGATATTTTTAGAGTTGTCAATAGCAAACAGTTAAATTATAGTAGGAATAAAGTAGAGAATTTCTGTTGAGGTACATTACCTATTTAGGAAAGCAGCAATGTTTTCTCTACCCAATTTCCTCTTCTTTCTCTTCCCTTCCTGAACAATCAGTCCTGAAGCCATTAGAAGGGGCAGAACAAGACTGGTCTCTGCACTAGAGGATGAGGGAAATGCAGTGGCTCAGGGCATGGCATTGGAGCCCAAAAGAGGGGAGGAGGGGATTAATTTAGGAGGGCTGACCTGTGCTGATGTCAGAGACCAACCAAGATAAGGACTACATCCATGTGAAGGGGCAGCCTAATGTGGGTGTCAGAACTCAAGTGAAGCTGGCTGGAGAACCTATGAATGGGGGTGATCCAGTGTAGTGTGTTAGAGCTCAAGTAGGGCAAGTAGAGTGTGAATATATAAATATGGAGGGGCAGTCTGACATGAGGTTTTGAAACTCAACCGGGGGGGGAGCCATGTCCATGCAGTGGGCTACAGGACAGATAGGGAGGCAGAGTGAGGAAGAAGTCTATTTGGAAGGGTCTAGTCTAGTCTGTCATGGAATATTGGAGCTTATATGGTAGTAGTGGGGTACCTGCTGTTGATTGTTGGAACCCAGATGGGTTGAAGAGGGAGTTGGTGTAGAGGAGGAATGGAATCAGAGATGACAGATTGGTTATATATAGGATGTTGATGAAATAAAAATATATAAAGGGTAATGGGGGGCCAGGTTTCTCACTATTAGAATGAGTTACAAAAGTAGAAAGGGACAAAATGAGAATGAACGTCATACTGTTGTATTGCAGTTGGACATATCACTGTGCATGGTATGGTCTCTCTCTTTATCTATCATCTATCTATCTACCTACCTACCTACCTAATTTTTAAGGACAAATAGAGATAGAAGTAAATATAGAGGTGTGTGTGTGTGTGTGTGTGTGTGTGTGTGTGTGTGTGTGTGTCTAGCTTTGCCCCTAGGGACGGTCAAGGAGCAGTGACATCCCAATAGCCACAAGCACATCTAATGTCCAGATCTTGACTTCTAAATACCATCCTCCAAGAAACCAGAGCTCCTTGGAAAAAATAGCTGATTCCAGGACTGTGACAAGCAAGGCACAAAATGAGACTGGAAAAATATGTTATTCCAGAAGACAAGGAAGTGCTCAAAGAAAATCCTCAAAAGGACACAGAACTTAACCATATATTTATTCTTACATTCTTTTTTGTTCCCTGCAAGGATACTTGTTATATAGCTCAGATATAACAATGGGTTTGAGTTGATTACCAGAGATATACTGGCAAAAACTAGAACGGGATTAGGGCAGATTGTTAGGGTTAAAGATTGATGCAAATTAAAAATAAATGAAGGTGAATGCAGAGTGAACAGTCCTGAGAACATGAGGGAAAATAGAATATGTGGGAAGGAATCTGAGAAGGGTGGGGTTGGGGGAGTCCGTGAAGAAGAAATGGACAATTGGTGACTTTAGGAACCTGGGCATTGACTTTTTATCAAGAATTGTGTCATAGAGATAGTCCAAGTTGGGGGAGGAGTAGGAGACCTTAGTTTTATCTGGTCCCAAGAATTCAACTAGATAGCTATCAAATCATTCTGAACACCTGCAAACTCAACTGGAGACCTAAGAAAAGAATAGCTGCAACTCTACAGTTAGAAAAGCGACCACTTTCTGCAAGAATGACAAGACAACAAAACTCACCTCAAAAAGAGAACAAGAGGCAGTACTGACTGCCAGGGACCTAATCAGTATGGATCTATGTAGGATGTTGGAACTAAAATTCAGAATAAGGATTATAAAGATACTAGCTGGGCTTGAAAAAAGCATAGAAGACACTAGAGAATCCCTTTCTGGATAAATAAAAGACTAAAATCTAATCAAGTCAAAATCAAAAAGGCTATTAATGAGATGCAATAAAAAATGGAGGCTCTAACTGCTAGAATAAATGAGGCAGAAGAGAGAATTCATGATATAGAAGACAAAATGATAGAGAATAAA
This sequence comes from Halichoerus grypus, assembly GCF_964656455.1. NCBI lineage: Eukaryota > Metazoa > Chordata > Mammalia > Carnivora > Phocidae > Halichoerus > Halichoerus grypus. Next base: position 122,576,800 of record NC_135715.1, on the reverse strand, counting down.
GAAGCTGAGAAAAAGAAAGATAAACAACTACTGGATTACAAGAGGAGAATTCAAGCGATAAGTGATACCATAAAGCAAAAAATTATTAGAATAATTGGGATCCCAGAAGAAGAGGAAAGAGAGAGAGAGAGAGGCAGAAGGAATATAGCAGAGAACTTCCCTAATCTGGGAAGGAAATAGGCATTTAAGTCCAGGAGGCACAGAGAACCCCCCTAAAAATCAATAAAAATAGGTCAACACCTCGACATATAATAGTGAAACTTGCAAATCTCAGAGACAAAAAGAAAATCCTGAAAGCATCTCAGGATAAGAGGTCCATAACCTACAAGGGTAGAAACATTAGGCAGACCTATCCACAGAGATCTGGCAGGCCAGAAAGGACTGGCATGATATATTCAGGGTGCTAACTGAGAAAAATATGCAGCCAAGAGTACTTTATCCAGCAGGGATGTCATTCAGAATAGAAGGAGAGGTAAGCTTCCAGGACAAACAAAAACTAAAAGAATTTGTGATCACTAAACCAGCCCTGCAAGAAATAGTAAAGAGGATCCTTTAAGTGAAGAGAGAGCCCAAAAATAGCATAGACCAGACAGGAACAGAGACAATATACAAAAATAATGACTTTACAGGTAATACAATGGCACTAAATTCATATCTTTCAATAGTTACTCTGAATGTAAATGGGCTAAATGCCCCAATCAAAAGACACAGGGTATCAGATTGGATAAAAAATCAAGACCCATTGATATGGCTGTCTTCAAGAGACTCATTTTAGACCCAAAGACACCTCCAGGTTAAAAGTGAGGGGGTGGAAAACCATCTATCATGCTAATGGACATCAAAAGAAAGCTGGGGTGGCAATCCTTATATCAGACAAATTAGATTTTAAACCAAAGACTATAATAAGAGATGAGGAAGGACACTCTATCATAATTAAAGGGTCTATCCAGCAAGAAGATCTAACAATTGTAAATATTTATGCCCCTAACATGGGAGCAGCCAATTATATAAGCCAATTAATAACAAAATCAAAGAAACACATTGACAATAATCCAATAATAGTAGGGGACTTTAACTCCCCCCTCACTGCAATGGGCAGATTATCTAAGCAGAAGATCAGCAAGGAAATAAGGGCTTTGAATTACACACTGGACCAGATGGACTTCACAGATATATTCAGAACATTCCATCCCAAAGCAACAGAATACACATTCTTCTCAAGTACACATGGAACATTCTCCAGAATAGATCACATCCTGGGTCACAAATCAGGCCTCAACTGGTACCAAAAGATTGGGATCATTCCCTGCATATTTTCAGACCACAATGCTTTAAAACTGGAACTCAATCATAAGAGGAAAGTTGGAAAGAACTCAAACATGGAGGTTAAAGAGCATCCTACTAAAGAATGAATGGGTCAACCAGGAAATTAAAGAAGAATTTTAAAAAAATCATGGAAACAAATGAAAATGAAAACACAACTGTTCAAAATCTTTGGGATGCAACAAAGGCTGTCCTAAGAGGGAAGTATATAGCAATACAAGCCTTTCTCAAGAAACAAGAAACGTCTCAAATACACAACCTAACCTTACACCTAAAGGAGCTGGAGAAAGAACAGCAAATAAAGCCTAAACCCACCAGAAGAGAATTAATAAAGATTAGAGCAGAAATCAATGAAATAGAAACCAAAAGAACAGTAGAACAGATCAATGAAACTAGGAGTTGGTTCTTTGCAAGAATTAATAAGATTGATAAACCCCTGGCCAGACTTACCAAAAAGAGAAAGGACCCAAATAAAATCATGAACGAAAGAGGAGAGATCACAACCAACACCAAAGAAATACAACAATTATAAGAACATATTATGAGGAACTATATGCCAACAAATTAGAAATCTGGAAGAAATGGGTGCATTCCTAGAAACGTTTAAACTGCCAAAACTGAAACAGGAAGAAATAGAAAACCTGAACAGACCTATAATCAGCAAGGAAATTGAAGCATTGATCAAAAATCTCCCAACAAACTAGAGTCCAGGGCTGAATGTCTTTCCAAGGGAATTCTACCAAACATTTAAAGAAGAATTAATACCTATTCTTCTGAAGCTGTTTCAAAAAATAGAAATGGAAGGAAAACTTCCACATTCTTTCTATGAGGCCAACATTACTTTGATCCCCAAACCAGACAAAGACCCCACCCAAAAGAATTACAGACCAATATCCCTATGAACACAGATGCAAAAATTCTCACCAAAATACTAGCTAATATCCAACAGTACATTAAAAGAATTATTCACCACAACTAAGTGGGATTTATTCCTGGGATGCAAGGTTAGTTCAAGATCCGCAAATCAATCAACATGATACAGTACATTAATAAACGAAAGGACAAGAACCATATGATCCTCTCAATAAATGCAGAAAAAGCATTTGACAAAGTACAGCATCCTTTCTTGGTTAAAACTCTTACCATTGTAGGGATAGAGGGAACATACCTCAATATCATAAAAGCCATATAACAAAAAGCCCACAGTGAATATCATTCTCAATGGGAAAAAACTGAGAGCTTTTCCCCTAAGGTCAGGAACATGGCAGGGATGCCCCCTATCACCACTGTTGTTCACCATAGTACTGGAAGTCCTAGCCTAAGCAATCAGACAACAAAAAGAAATAAAAGGCATCTGAATTGGCAAAGAAGAAGTCAAACTTTCAATCTTCACAGATGACATGATACTCTATGTGGAAAACCCAAAAGACACCACCCCAAACTTGTTAGAACTCATACAAGAATTCCATAAAGTGGCAGGATATAATATCAATGCACAGAAATCAGTTGCATTTCTATACACTAACAATGAGACAGAGGAAAGAGAAATTAAGGAGTTGACCCCATTTACAATTGCACCAAAAACCCTAAGTTAATTAGGAATAAACCTAACCAAAAAGGCAAAGGATCTGTCCTCAGAAAACTTATGGAAGAAGTTGAGGAAGTCACAAAGAAATGAAAAAACATTCCATGCTCATGGATTGGAAGAACAAATATTGTTAAAATGTCTATGCCACCTAGAACAATCTATACATTCAATGCAATCTCTATCAAAATACCATTATCTTTTTTCACAGAGCTGGAACAAATAATCCTAAAATTTGTATGGAGGCAGAAAAGACCCCGGATAGTCAAAGGAATAATGGAAAAAAAAAAAAAAAAGGAAAAAAAGAAAGAAAAAACAAAGCTGGTGGCATCACAATTCCGGACTAAAAGATATATTACAAAGGTGATAATCATCAACACAGTATGGTACTGGCACAAAAACAGACACATAGATCAATGGAACGGAACAGAGAACCCAGAAATGGACCCTCAACTCTATGGTCAACTAATCTTCGACAAGGCAGGAAAGAACATCCAATGGAAAAAAGACAGTCCCTTCAACAAATGGTGTTGGGAAAACTGGACAGCCACATGCAGAAGAATGAAACTGGACCATTTCCTTACACCACACATAAAAATAGACTCAAAATGGATGAAAGATCTAAATGTGAGACAGGAATCCACTAAAATCCTAGAGGAGAACACGGGCAGCAACCTCTATGACCTCGGCTGCAGCAACTTCTTGCTAGACACATCTTCAAAGGCAAGGAAAACAGAGGCAAAAATGAACTATTGGGACTTCATCAAGATAAAAACCTTTTGCACAGCAAAGGAAACAGTTGACAAAACCAAAAGACAACTGACAGAATGGGAGAAGATACTTGCAAATGACATATCAGATAAAGGCTAGTATCCAAAATCTATAAAGAACTTATCAAACTCAACACCCAAAGAACAAATAATCCAATCCAAATCATGAACAGAGATTTCTCCAAAGAAGACATACAAATGACCAATATACACATGAAAAAATGCTCAACATCACTTGGCATCAGGGAAATACAAATCAAAACCATAATGAGATACCACCTCACACTTGTCAGAATGGCTAAAATTAACCACTCAGGAAATAATAGATGTTGGCGAGGATGCAGAGAAAGGGGAACCCTCTTACACTGTTGGTAGGAATGCAAGCTGATGGAGCCACTCTGAAAAACAGCATGGAGGTTCCTCAAAAAGTTGAAAATAGAGCTACCCTATGACCCAGCAACTGCACTACTATGGATTTACCCCAAAGATACAAATGTAGTGATCTGAAGGGGCACCTGCACCCCAATGTTTATAGCAGCAATGTCCACATAGCCAAACTATGGAAAGAGCCCAGATGTCCATTGACAGATGAATGGATAGAGAAGTGGTATATATATACAATGAAATACTACTCAGCCTTCAAAAAAAAGAAAAAAGAAAAAAGAAAAAAGAAATCTTGCCATTTACAATGACGTGGATGCAACTGGAGGGTATTATGCTAAGCAAAGTAAGTCAATCAGAGAAAGACAATTATCATATGATCTCACTTATGTGGAATTTAAGAAACAAAACAGAAGATCATAGGGGAAGAGAGGAAAAAATAAAACAAGACAAAATCAGAGAGGGAGACAGACCATAAGAAACTCTTAATCATAGGAAACAAACTGAGGGTTGCTGGAAGGGAGGGGGGTGGGGGAATGGGGTAACTGGGTGATAGACATTAAGGAGGGCACTTGATGGAATGAGCACTGGGTATTATATAAGACTGATGAATCACTGACCTCTACCTCTGAAACTAATAATATACTATATGTTAATTAATTGAATTAAACAATAGACTCATACATATTTATTAACTTAAAAGTATTTATAAATACTTATTCACTGTAATTTTGATTAATGGAGAATACATTTCATCATTTGAGAGTACAGAAAGGCAACATTTGTATATAAATAAATAACCCTATTTAAAAAATAAAAGCTATTTCAAAGCAAAAAAAAAAATTGTGTCCTAGAAAGAGGTAGAAGAAACTATCCTCAGTTTTTGGGTCTATGGAAGGATGCTAGTTCTAAACATGGAGTTTGGAGTATCTGTCTTTGAGGCTGAGAGAGCAAGGGGAAAAATTGTTTCAATCTGAATTTGTGGTGATATCTGAATGGCCCAGTTAAAAGTGTATCTCGTAATTTGAGAGTAAAAGTCTGAGAGGCTGTAGCTGAGAAAAGCTTAGGAGAAAAAAATTAATCTGCACTGTAATCACATTGCATATGGCTAATTTGCTTTAGGGAAGCAGCAATGTGTACTATAGTAGGTCTTAACCTCAGCTAATCGTTGACATTTCCTAGGGAGCTTTTAAAATTATATATATATATAAGACTTATATATATATATATATATATATATATATAAGACTTATATATAAGTCTCAGAAATCACCAGGAATCACCGGAGTGATAAAAGGGAGAAGCCAGTGGCTTCAAAACCTATTTTTACCATTTCCTAAAAGTATGTCCTTGAACAAGTTATTTAACCCCTCTGAGCCTCAGTTTTCTAACCTGTAAAATGGGACTAATAGTAGCTATTTTATAGTGTTATAGGTGCTCTCTCAATAAATGGAAACTTCTGTTCCCCTTTCACCCCATTAATACATATTTCTTACTCGGATGCCCCAAACAAAAATTATGCTCTAGGATCTAAGCTGGGAGTGTAATTTAACCAATTTAGTATAAAGGGGGCTATACATTAGAAATAAGAGGCAAGACCACACTTTTTGCAATTTAAGGCCTTGGGTAAGGCAGCAGTACAGTAAAGCAGGGGAGAAGATGCAGAGCCTTGCTTTTCAGGATGCATGTGTTGCTTTGGCAAACGGGCATGACCAGAGAGGTAGTGTCAGGGAATGTTCTCTCCCTTTTCAAGTGACCCTGTATTGCCCAAGGACCACCTCACACTCCGGGAAACATGCTGGGGCTCCCTAAGAAGTTGCCAGAAACCTTGTTTGACCTACAGCAATGTGAGGAGGCTAATACCTATCTTTCCGTGCCATAGGTGTTTGTTTATTTTATTTTATTTTTTTAAGTTTCTTCTGGTCACTGCTTTCTTTTTTTTTTATTATGTTATGTTAGTCACCATACAGTAAGAAATATTGGGGGGGTTCTATAAAAGGAGAAAGATCCCAAGAGTGATATAGAATATACATAGGCGTTTAACTGTAACACAGCTCAAGAGAGATAAAGGAAAGCGGAATTCATTTGGTGTTTGACTAAAATTGGGTAAGACTACAAAGAGCAATTTTGTAACCTATAATTCCTTTACTTCTAACATGAGTATGTTCCTTCCTCATTCAATATTTTCATGCCATGTATTTTTGTTTGTTTGTTTTTTAAGGCTTCATAGTATTCCATTGAATAGTTATGCTGTATTATTTAACCAAACCCCTAAAAAAGAGATTTTTTTTCATTTCTGTTAAAGTATTTATTATCATAAACATACTATGATTAAAATCTTCTTTCCTCTATCTTTGTGTGTACCTCTGTTCTAGGATGGATTCCTAGAAGTGGAAATATTAGGCTTTCAATACACATTGCCAAATGATCACCAGAAACTTCTAACAATCTATATTTCTTTGATGTCACATTGAAGTGTCATTTTACTACACCTTTGTCATTACTGTGTCATTGCTATTTTTAAAATTTCTGTGAATTTGTGAGATAATCAATAATAATAATAGCTAATGCATGTATAGTGCTTACAATGTGCCAGGCACTGTTCTAGCACTTTACATAGTAAGCAGTAGGAGACAGAATTCTAAGATGGCCCCCAAGACTTTCTGTCCCCTAGTGTGCATGCTTTATATAATCCCCAGGAGTATGAATATACTGTGTTAGACTCACTCCTGTGATTTTTTTTTTTTTTGACGGGAGGTTTTTTTGTTTTTGTTTTTTTTTAAATTTTATTTTATTATGTTATGTTAGTCACCATACAATGCATCATTAGTTTTTGATGTAGTGATCCACAATTCATTGTTTTCATATAACACCCAGTGCTCCATGCAGTACGTGCCCTCCTTAATACCCATCGCCAGGCTAACCCATCCCCCCCACCCCCTCCCCTCTAAAACCCTCAGTTTGTTCCTATGATTTTGTTATTTTATATTGCAAAAGGATTTTGCAGAGGTAATTAAGGTCCCAGATCAGTTGACCTTATGATAGAGAGGTTATCGAGTGGGCTGCTTTTATCACATGAGTCCTTTAAATCAAGGTTTAATGGTCAGAGACAGAGGAGGTCAGAGATTCAAAGCATGAGAAGGATTTAACATGAGAGTGATTATCCCTGGTGGTCTTGAAGATGGAAGGAGCCACTTGGCAAGAATGCAAGCAATCTCTAGTCGTAGAAAGTGGCCACTGTCTGAAAACAAGCAAGGAAAAGGTGCCCTCAGTCCTATCACTGCAAGTTACTGAATTCAGCCAACAATAAGAATAAGATTGCAAATGGATTTTGTCCAGAGCACCCACAGAAAAACTGAGCCTGGTTGATACCTTGATTTCACCCTTGTCATATCCTGAGCAAAGAACCCAGCCATGCCGTACCAGACGTTTGACCTACAGAGCTATGAGCTAATAAATGCGTATTGTTTTTAAAACACATAGGACACAGAAGCCAACTTGAAGAGCTTTCTCCTGACTAACCTGAGGGTAATTTGAGCATCACAATAAATAATTACAGTAACAGGGCACCTGACTGGTTCAGTCAGCAGAACATGCAACTCTTGATCTCAGGGTTGTAAGTTCTAGCTCCATGTTGGGTATAGAGATTACTTAGAAATAAAATCTTCTTTTTAAGATTTTATTTATTTAAGAGCGAGAGAGAGAGCAGGAGCAGGGACAGAAGGAGAGGGAGAAGCAGGCTCCCTGCTGAGCGGGGAGTTGGATGTTTAATCGATTGAGCCACCTGGACACCCCTTAAAAATAAAATCTTAAGAAAAAATAATTACAGTAACAGATGATAACCCACTGAATAAAATGAATCTATACAGATACAGGCAAATAAATACACAAATTAAATGTTTAATTTGGGATATTTATAGCATTTCAAAGTAAGTCTCTACAAAATACTTATTAATTACAAGTGGAAAAAGTGGCAGATGCTACCTTAAGTGTTCAAAATGAACATCATCAGGGGGCGCCTGGGTGGCTCAGTCGTTAAGCGTCTGCCTTCGGCTCAGGTCATGATCCCAGGGTCCTGGGGTCGAGTCCCACATCGGGCTCCTTGCTCAGCGGGGAGCCTGCTTCTCCCTCTGCCGCTCCCTGCCACTCTGCCTACTTGTGATTCCTCTCTCTGTGTGTGTCAAATTAATAAATAAAATCTTCAAAATGAACATCATCGGTAATGGACAAATGGAAATCAGGTGATAGGATGCAGTGAGAAGCACGCAAATCACTTCTGTGACATTCCTGTCAAAGATGTATAACCTGAGTCTAACTGTGAAGAAACATCAGAGAAACCCAAACTGAGGAGCATTCTACAAAATAACTATTCTATGATCTTCAAAATTATGAGGATCATGAAAGTCAAAGAAAGACTGAATAGCAATTTCAGACTGAAGAGACATGACAACTACCTGCAATGCTTAATTCTGAACTCAAGTTTTTTACTATAAAGAACATTATTGAAACAATTGGCAAAACTTGAATGGGGTCTGAGGATTAGTTGATAGTAGTGTTTATCAGTGTTAATTTCTTGTTAATAATTATCTTGTGGTTATGCAGGAGAATGTCCTTGTTAGTAGGAAAGACACCCTCAAGTGTCTTTAGGAGTGATGGGGAATCAGGGCAGCAGCTTCCTCTGAAATGGAGACTTCCTTCAGAAAAATAAATTTATGCTGTTCTTGCAAATTTTCTGTAAGTCTGTGATTGTTTGAGATTTTTAATAAATTATTAAGTATTTAAAAAAGAAAATGTTTTTCTTTCTTTAATCACTTGCAAATTTACAAAATAGAGAGCAAAAAAATAAAAATCTATTCACATTTTTTCTGTTGCACTGTGGTATACAGCTTTTAATCATTTATTAAATATTCATGTACGTACATATATATACACACTTTATAAAATTAAAATTCTTCCTATTTTGTATCTTGCTTTAAGATTTTTATATTTATATGTAATCTGTATCTCATTAAATAGTCTTCTACAATATTAATTTTTTAAAATATTTTATTGATTTGAGAGAGAAAATGAGAGAGAGAGTGGGAGGGAGAGGGAGAGAGAATCTGAGGCAGACTCTGCACTGAGCATAGAGCCCTACTTGGGGCTCAGTCCCATGACCTCAAGATTATGACCTGAGCTGAAACCAAGAGTCAGCTGCTTAACTGACTGAACCACCCAGGCGCCCCTACAATATTAATTTTTATGGTGACTTTTTTTTGCATGTGAAATACATTATGATACTGTTTGAAACGTTCAGATTTGGTTTTATAATTAGTTGAGTGCCTCTCATCAAGTTTGTCAGCTCTGTCACCATGGCAAATTAATGTCAACTAGCAATTATAAAGAAAAAAGACATCTTGAACAAGTAAATTATGCAAACTTTAAAGAAGAATAATGTCTGCTGTTAATGTATCCTTTTTCTTATAAATACCTTCCCTTGGACAGAGCCAGAAGTATCATTTTCTTGACCCAAGAAGACACTAGTATTGATGAATATTTTACTACCCACTTCACCTCATAGCCTCATTCCCAATGACCAAAGTCAAATAGTAAATTTGTGAATTTACCACAATTTATTGATTCAACCACTGATAGATATTTGAGTAGTTTATGATTTGGGGCTACTAGGAATAGTGCTGCTATGAACATTCTTATACATATCTTCTGGTGAATGTATGTACACATTTCTGTTGGGTACATGTAGGAGTAGATTGACTGGATCATAGTAGCTGAATTGCCAGTGAGTTTTCTAAAGCAGTTGTACCAACTTACACTCCTACCAGCAATGTATGAATGTTCTGGTTGCTCCACCTTCTTACCAACATTTGGTATTTCCTATCTTTTTCATTTTAGCTACTCTAGTATGTTTATAGATATATTACATTTTGGTTTTAAATTGGATTTTCCTGGGGCACCTGGGTGACTCAGTTCATTGTCTGACTCTTGATTTCGGCTCAGGTCATGATCTTAGGGTTGTGGGATTGAGCCCTGTGAGGGTCTCACACTCACATTCAGTCTACTTGTCCCTCTCCCTCTGCTCCTCCCCTACTCCCATGTTCTCTCTCTCTCAAATAAATAAAATCCTTTAAAAAATAAATTGTATTTTCCTAATGAATAAAGTTGAACCCTTTTAATATGTTTATTGGCCATTTGGATATCCTTTTTTTGTGGAGTGTTTATGCAGGTGTTCTGCCTCATTTCTATTGGGTTCTCTGACTTTTCCTTATTAATTTGTAGGCATTTAAATATGTCTATATTCTGGATACAAGCCTTTTGTTGAATATGTGTATTACAGATATATTTTCCCACTATTTCCATTGCCTTTTTACTACATTAATGGTGTATTTGGATGAACAAAAGTTCTTAATTTTAGGATTTCCCAACTTACTACATTTTCCATTTATGATTAGCTTTTTTGGTGAACTATTTAAGAAATCTTTGCCAACTCCAAGGTCATGAATATGTTCTCCTATGTAATCTTCTAAAAGCTTCATTTTTTTATCTTTCACATTTAGATCTTCAATACATCTGGAATTGATTTTTGTGAATGTTGGGAAGTAGGGGGTCAAGATTCATTTTTTCCATATGGACATCCAGCTATCCCAGGACCATTTATTGAAGACTGTTCTTTGCACACTACAGTGTGACTCACTTCTGTCATAAATCAGGTGACCATATATTTATGGATCTGTTTCTTACCTCTCTATACTGTTCACTGGCCTATTTGTCCATCCTTATGCCAATAACACATTGTCTTAATTACTACAGTTTCATAATGGATCTTGATATATGGTACTATAAATCCTCCAGCTTTGTTCTCTTCTTCAAGATTTCCTTGGCTATCCTTTGTCCTTCGTATTTCTATACACATTTTAAATCAGCTTGCCAATTTTTACCAAAAATCTTCTAGGATTTCAACTGAGGTATATAAATTAATTTTGAAGAATTGACATGTTTATAATATTGTCTTTTCTATCATTTAAGTAATTTGCTAAGAGTTCCATAATTTAAAAGTGGTGAGTTGGAATTCACTGTTCTGCAGTCTTATTCCAAAGCCCAACACTCCTCTAGAGTTAAGGTGTATCTTAGTTTTGAGAATGTGCTGTTTTCATATCAATTAAATTTTAAACAAACCCATGTTGTTGGCAATGTTTTCTACAGGAGCAGGTTTTTAAAATCTCCCATTGCATGGATATCTCATGCATCTGATGTCTTCCATTGCCACTGACAAGTGGTAGTGGTCATATGTTAGTGATTATTTTATGTATTATTGACCATTATATTTTGGACCAAATTATTTCAATGGTGTTTTTAAAGCCAAGTGGAAAATCCCATGCAGGCAAATTCTGTTTGTCCTTGGGTTACATGACATTTGGCCCTCTCATCACCCTCCCCCTTACTCTCCTCGTGCACCACTGCAGGCAGAAAGAACTCATCTTTCACTCTTTTGTTAAGAGAGAGAAATTTATTTTTCTTCTACCTCCCCCAGCTTTCAAAAGATATTATTGAGATTTTCCATACAAGGACTTCCAACTTTATTCAGAGAATTTGGATCCCTGTGGAAAGAGAACATGAAATAGAGGATAGCAGAGGATTTCTTCCTCCTTTTCTGTGTGAAGAATTAGGTTGAAACAAAAATTGAAGCAGGAAAAGACTGACATCTCTCATTACATCTTCTGCATTCAGCCCATCTGCTCACATCACATAGATGTTCCCTCTCTTTTCTCCAGAGTGGAGTTGCTCATCCTGAGTTAGTTGCCTCCTGCCAATGAAAATCCCACCACACCTGCCTTAGTTAGGGCCCACTTTTGTGTTTGAAAATTACCTGCTCTACCTCCTCTCCAGTAAAACTTCTAACCACTTCAGTGAAGCTGATGTAAACTGTGAGTTTGTCTTCATAGGGAGGAGGATGCCTTCTTTTTTGACCAAACTTAAGGGAACTAGAAAGTAGAAATAGGAAATGAACACAATCTTTTTCTTTCTTTGTTCTTTTTAATTTTCTTTTTCTTCACACTTTCTTTCCCTCCTCTAAACTATCTTAATTCCTTTAACCTTTTCCTTTCATTTCTTCATGCCTTCACCTTAAAGATCTTTCCCTTACACAAAAATGAATTAATATTTCCTACCCATTATAATTATTTCATTCATTCAAAATGTGTTAGTGCTACTGTGTTCCAAGCACTGTCACTTAACAGAGTCTTATAGTTTTTATTGTTAAAGAGTGGTCGATTGCCATTTTTTATTAAAAATTTAAAAAATATATTATTTTAAGAGAAAATTTCTCTTCACATAGTTGATACTTTGTGGAAAAACTATTTATTCTGGAGTATTGAAAACCCACAGATACATTCATCTGTGTTATTTTTTGATAGTGAAATTAAGTTTCTGAAGATTTTTCTTTTTTCCCCTTCCAGAACCACCTACACTCTTTACCTACTCTCTTTCAGCTATGTTGAACTGCAAATGAAACTCTATTGGAGTTTTCAAATAGGAATTTTTCTAGCTGTGATTTTCTATGCTACTATTGAAAAGCAACCACAGTAATATTTTCTAGTATTTTATCCTATGCTGTATTGATGGGTACTTTTCTAGAAGAATTTTTATACTGTTTTATATGGAAAGGCATCAATACTTCCTGGGTGCTTCATATTTTCCCATTCTGTATCAGTTGGGAATTTTGTTTGGCTGAAAGTTACAGAACCTGCATGCAGAAGCTTGGGATTTATTTCTCTCATAACAAGTCCAGAGAGTAGTAGTCTATAGCTGGTGTAGCAGATTCTTGATATCATCAGTGTCCTGAGCTCCCTTTGGCTTTCTTCTCTGGGATACTTAGTATATATCTTTAATCCCAATACTCACTACATAGTCACAGATGGCCTCTCCATGTCATTTCACATCCATATTTCCAGGCAAGAAGAAAGGAGGAAGGAAAGGGAGGGGGCAATGCTCATATGAAGAAACAAATCTTGTGCCCCAATTCCCAGCAGACCTCTGCTTATATCTCATTGGCTGGAACTGTGTCACATGGTCAGTTAGAATCTCGGGGATATCAAGGAAGGCCAATCTTTTAATCCTGGACAAAACTGGGTTCTGCTAAGAAGGAAAAAAAGGGAGAATGGATATTGACACCTAGCTATGTCTGCCACAGTTTTAAAATTAAGATGATATAATTTCTTCAGCAATAATAGTGGAGTAGTGGAAAATTCCATTTAATTGTTGAACTCTATAACCTTGCTGGTGGCCTTGATGTTAATAGTTTTCTTTTAATGAATAAACTTGTGATCAAAAGAATGAGCAGTGCATTTGTGACCATTAAGTAAAATTTTAAAATACTGTGTTTTGAATTATTTGTTAAAGAAGATGTCAGAAGAAATTTCTTGTAAAAGGCACATCAAATTTGTATAAAAATTATTTGATTAGGGGCACCTGGGTGGCTCAGTCAGTTAGGCGTTCAACTCTTGGTTTCAGCTCAGGTCATGATCTCAGTCAGGGTCCCGAGATCGAGCCTGGCCTCAGGCTCTATGCTGGAATTGGAGCCTGCTTAAGAGTCTCCCTTTCCCTCTCCCTCTACCCCTACCTGCCCCCTGCTAACACATGTGCACTCTCTCTCTCTCCCCTCCTCAAAAAATTTTGATTATATTCAAAATTAAAGATAAAGTTAACTGGATATTTCAGATTGGGCTTTACAGGGTTGTCACAACCTGGGAGGGTCAAGGTCCTTTAGAGGTAGTCCAAGTTTAGCAGGTTCAGAAATGGGTGCAGTTGGGTTATTAGGCCCTGGGGCTCTCACCGGTAGAGCCCACCGGATAATCACTTATAAACTCAAATGTAATCATATTAACTCTACAATAGATAATATAATTATTTAGAAATAAGACCTTTGGGGGTAATGTTTATTGCTCTTAGTTATATAAATATACATATATACATTTTCTTTGTAAAAAAGCAAAGATTTCATTACAGATAGTTAGATTCCCCTTTGAAACTAACCTCCAGTTGCAGTATCCTCTCTAGTTTGGTCTATTTGTATATCTTTTAGACTTTTGTCCTTGGTAGAATGCATGTGTGGGGGAGTGTGTGTATAATATGCATAACATTTTTTGGTGTCTTTCCATGTTTATGTAATGGTATCATATGGTATGTATCATGGTGCAACTTGTTTTTTTCATTGAACAATACATGTTGGAGATAAAACCAGATAATCTGTGTGTACTATGCAAAGAATGTTCTTCTTACCTTCAAACTCTTGAAGAGGTAAGATGACACAGATGTGTTATATGCTCAAGGGGCACCTTCAACTGTCATTAACATGAATTTATAGTCAGAGCTGAAACTCACCAAGATAAAGTAGGGGTGTTTCTCCTTTCTTACTTCTTGACATAGACCTTAGTGCACTGCCCATTTTGATTTGGAGTTTGTTTTTATAATGATTTTCATCTCATACAAGTGAGCCTAGATCTTAAACATTGGAAAAGAGGAAGGGAAACTGTGTTTGCCTCTAATAGTACCACGCCTTAGGGACGGGGCCATGATCTGTAATGCAATCACTTGATGCTTTTTTAGCAAATATATGTTGAGTGCCTAGTATATGACATACACTATTTTAGGCACTCTGGAGAAATAGAGATAATCAGCAAAAGGCCTTGCTTTTTTAGAGCATACATCCTTGTTGTAGAAGTGAACAATAAGCAAATTAACAAATGAATGAATATATAGTATAATGCCACGTAGTGAGAAGTGCTATGAAGGTAAATAATTAGATTGAGGGGATAAAGAGTGATTGAGGGTGAAGGGGGCTACTTCAGACGAGATGCCCTGGGCAGGTCTCTCTGCAGAGCCTGAATAAATATATATCCCTCAGTCTAGTCTATGATAGATGTTCAATAAGCACCGAATAAATGAATAACTGCATTAGCAGGGATATACAAAAGTATAATCGTAGCACAAGAGAGGAGATAAATAATCTATACCTGGATTAAGAGAAGCTCCAGTAGGATGCTTAAAATGAGACTGAAAAGTAGGTAGTCATTGGCCAGAGAGGCAGGGGTTGAGAAAGGCATTCCAAGTACAGGTAACAGCATATGCAAAAGTAGGGAGGTATGAAAGAGCACTGTCAATTTCCTATTGCTACTGCAGAAATCTACACAAAAGATTTGGAGGGAGTGAATTATATGATGCTCCTCTACTGATGGAGAGGTTAGAAGTAAAAAGAACCAGGGGGAAGGAGAAAAGCCTCTAACTTCAAGTCCAGGTAAATAGGATGAGGAACTGCATTCCCAGATTGTGTCAGAAGGTTGACAAAATCTCTAGTTTAAGCATGTCCAAAATGGCAAGTCAAGAAGAACAAGTGGTGAGTCTTTTCACAATAGAGGATCACTTTCAGTACTCTTCTTTTATGTGTTGCACATTTAGGGAGAAAATTAGGGACAAAGTAATATTTCATCATAAATAATTATTTACTTTTCCCAAGTTGTTTTGCCAGAACTTAAAATTGCCAGTCATGGCTTCTGGTTGGAATTTCTGAGGCTATCAATGTGTTTCTCAGGGAGAAGAGAGAATAGATATATTCAATTTCCCTCCTCCCCCCACCCTTTGTTTTTACTATGTACTACTTTAAACTAGGTACATATGCAATTTCTCTTGTGTTTTTGAAATGATTAAAACAGCTTTGAGGATGTAGCAGGCATAAGGGCATGGGAGGCTCTACAGAAGTTACTTCCACTCTCTGTGGAACTCTGAAGTCCCTCAGAAACTTCTAGGTTCCTTGCCTTGATTAATTCTGTTCTCTCTACTTGATTTTGCTCCCCAGACTTTTATTGGAAAAGCATATAAGATAAGTAGATTTTTATTTGAATCATTTTCATTATTGAGGTTGATTTAGATTCTCCTCTTTGTGCTATTATAGACATAAAAAAAGAGATATTCATAAAAGGTGACTATATGTAGAATTTGCTTCATAAGCAAATTTATATAAATCATGAAAAGGGCAGAGATTTTATAGATTCCCTTTGTCTGGCTTATGGATTTTATTTTGCAGTAAGAGGGTAAAATATTTTTTGAAAAATTTCATTCTTGGATTCTTGTACTGGTTAATAAATGGTGATATATATGTGAATTAGTTATTTAGCAGCCATTAAAGATATGTCTATACATGCATGGACACACAAATAGAATGGTGTGGAAAGATGAGTTATTAAATGAAAAGCAACTTGTAGAACTGTGCATATATCATGATTGCATTTGTGTAAAAATTGGATATGCATGTGTACGTTTATGTGCATGGAAAATCTTTGAAAGAATATACAATAAAACATTGAAGATGACTGCCAGGGCCAACTGAATTTGGAGATTAGGGCTAAGTAAGGCTAGAAGTTTTAATTTTTACCTTATATCTTTCTATACAGTTTCATATTATTTAACTAATACTTTTATAATTGATAGGATAGTTTAATATATTTATTCTTCACACAGCATTAAAAAGTGACCTTGTGAATATTTTAATGCTAACATTTTCAAGTTCTAGAAAATTCTACAAATGTATTTAACATATCCTGTTTTTTAATAGAGGAGGACTAGTGAGAAATATGTCAATTCAATATTAGTGTGGAAAATTATATTGTATATACAAGTTCACATCTTAAAGGATTCTTGGTGTCATGAAATCCAGTTTCTTTTCTGGCTGGTAAAATACGGAAACTATGGTATCATTTCCCCTAATTTATAGTGAAATAACTATTGCCCCAGCTTAGTATTTTTTAAAATGTATTTTTCTTCTTCCTGTAAAAAAATATTTTTGAAATTCTGCTCAAACAAAAAGAGGAAATCAAAATCAACTATAATCCTACTATCCCCAAATTGCCACTATTAAGTATTTGGTCAACAGAACCAGAATTGGTTTTCTCTATTTAAGTTTTGTTTCCTTTAATAAACTTCTGTGGCTTTTTAGGACGTGAGTCCTACACATTTCTTGTACAGTTTATTCCTAGATATTTTGTTTTTGTTTGTTCTGTTGTAGTTGCTCTTTTGAGTGAGAGCTTTCCCCATTATGTTTGAAATAATTATGAGATATTTATTATGTAACTGAACACTTTAACTATTTTTGTTAACTTTAATAGTTTTGCTTTTGGTTCCATTCATTTTTCCAGGACAATATTTTTATCTTATGCTGACTACAATGTATAATGTTTCATAATGGAAGTAATATGCACTATTCTGCTTAGAATTTAAAAGAGAATTTTGCATGTTAGAAAAATATTGCTTAAACCAGACTTTGGCCATAGTATTTGAACTCACATTTGAAATGAGATCTTTCATATGAAAAAAGATTATAATATGATGCTACATCCAAGATATTTTTGATATTGGTATTGTTCTCACACTGTTTGACCTGGCAGAATCCCTATCACTTTTGAAAACTTATCTTCATGGAGTGATTGGCTAATATACATATCTACACAGTTAGGCAGTTTAGAGTTAACAAACTATCCATGCGTTGTACAATTTTAAGCCTAAGTACAACTGAGATTTTCTTCCTTGATGTATTAGAAGAGATTTTCTTAGGAAAGAGAATACGAATTTTAACACTGTAAAAAGATTGCCTTGTTATATAAATGATCTCTTTGCTATTTTTTTCTCATCTCTAGAGAAGTCCTTCTTGCTTACCTACCCCATAGAGACCAGTTGAGGTCATGTAGTTTTTAAAGTTTAGATTCTCTATCAAATCTGTAAAAATTAACTTTATATTAAAATCTTTATTCAATCCTCTAGCTACTGCGAAGCTATCATTATATTATATATCAAAACGTTCTTCCTACACTATAAGAAACTTCTCATAAAAATATATTATTTTAAAATATTTTCAGTAATTGAGTAGATCTAAAAGGTTTAACATTTTGATAATACTCATAAGTGATTTCTAAAATGTCACATCATGTGAACATGGAATTAATTTCTAAAACTAAGTGCTTTAAAATTATTTAACATGGAAAATTCTGTTCAAGTAGCCGTTACTCTGTCAAAAACATTTTAACTGCAGGCTGAAGTAGCCACTTTGAATTTCACTAGTAAGCATAAAATTGAAATGGCCTAGATGACATATGCTTGTTTGGGAATCGAGGACTGTTGGTTTTAGTACAGATTCATAGTCTCTTATCTGAAGTCTGTGGTGCCAGATGTAGTTTTGATTTTTCAGATTTTTAGAAATGTAATATAGAGCATATGCCCTATAGTATTTAAAACTGATGGTATCTGGGTAGCACCCCATAATGAAACACATTAACACTTTCGGACAAATGTATGAATGTCCACATTAAATAAAATAAACTTTGGTTTGGGTCAACTTTGCCACCAAATGATTTCAGCTCAGGTTGGATTTGGACATATTGATTATGATATATACCTTCATTTTCAGAGATTTTTTTATTATGAATATGAGGTTTTAGACTTGAAGTTCTCTGTGATCTTGGTCATTTTTCTGGGCTGCAATCATCTCATATGCTAAAATGAGAAGTTAGACTAAGTGAATTATATGTGAACTTTTCAGATTCTAAATCTAATGTCTATTTAATTCTCTGATATAAGAAACACTACAACTGTCAGTCTTATATTATTCCAGTTTAACAATTATTTAGTTCAGAGATCCTCAACATCCCTGAAAGGTAAGTAGTAATTATTTGTGCTTTATATATAAATATTAAAGAATGTAGGTCTCTAACATAACATAATAAAATAAAATAAAATAAAAGATGTAATTAAAAAAAAAAAAGAATGTAGGTCAAGAAGTGTTTTTGCTTGGTCTGCTATATAGTCACAGCCAAACTAGATTTCAAGTTCATGAAGACAGAGTAGTTTTTGGCTGCAATTTTGATTTCCAGAATGTATTCTACTGTAAGTTTCTTACGGTCATAATTAATATTTGAACCATGTAGAAATGGTGAGAAATGTTGTGTGGACTTCATGACTTTCCTCTGAAAATCTGAAAATCTAGCAATGTTAGACCAAGGTAACCTAAAGGGAGTCTGCAAAACCCTACTTTATTTCAGGGCCTCAATCTTGCAATCTAAATCCCCCCAAAATGAGTCCTAAATCTGAAGGGGCTGGGCTCCCCACTGAGGAAAAATCTAAAGCTAATCAATGAGAGAACTGGCAAGGTCTCTCCAAGATGGAGATAGCAAGCTCACAGTCAAGTTCTGGGTGGGAGACGGAGATGAAAACTAGAGGTGAGACTCGGTTGGCCAGAGCTCACAGACTAGCTGCTAAATGCAGCATCCATTTGTTTTGGATACTTGCTTTATTTGTGGCATACTTTTGTTAATAAAAAGAAAAAAAATGTATTTGATTATCTTTGGGCATGGAATGCTCTTTAGTTTTCCATATTTTCTGCACTCCCTGTGGTTGTGTACCTTGTCACTCTCTCATTGACGTGATGGCCTTTGAAGCCATGTAAATGTGCCATTTCTGCCTGTGTGCTACACTATTAAGGCAGACTTTTGAAAAGTGAAAATTTATTGTTGGAGAGGAGGCTATAGTATGGACTAAGGAATTGGTATTGCAGCCCTTCTGGGGCCTACAAGACATTGAGCTGCTGCCAGCTACTTTTTATTCATTTTCTCAAATAATACTTACTGAGCATTTACTACATGTGCTGGGCACTGGGGATGCAATCAGAAGACACACATAGGCCACAAGTCTATGGAGGAAGATGGACATTGAATCAGTAAACATGGAGATGTGAAGACTGATATAAATTACAATGGAAAGGAAAGAATGGGATGAGAGAGAAAAACAAAGAGTTCTCCCTTATTTAGATGGAAAAGTCTGGTTAAGTCTCTGAGGTTTAGCTGAAAGCTGAGTAGGAACCAGCCAGGTAAAAAGAGGAAGAAAATATCTTTAAGGTAGAGAGGACAGCAAGTGGGAAGGCCTTAAGGCAAAATGAACTTGGTATATTTGAGAAACAGAAAGACCAGTGTGGTTGGAATGTGTGAATGAGATGAGAATGGGGAGATGAACAAGGGCAAGATCATGCAGGACCTTATAGGCCAATTAGGGCACTATTTTAAAGGATAATGGAAGCCGTTGAAGGGATTCAGCAAGGTCATACTAGAGTTTTTAAAGAGGTTGCTTGGGCTACTGTGTGAAGAATGGACTGTAAGGGTACAAAGTAGAACTGCTGCTGTCATCCGGCAGGAGGTGATAGTGGCTTGAGGCAGTGCAGACTGACAGGTGAAAATCTTCCCCCCCAAAAGAAGAATCCTAATGGATACGATGTAGATGTGAGTAGAAACCAGACTATAGGGAGGATTGTCAATGTTATTGAAGGCTTAAAACAAGAATTCCCTGACCAGAGACTCTATAGGAGTTACACACTGGGTTTTATCGCTATATTCTGAAAGCTGTTGGGCAATCACCATGATTCTTTTTTTTTTTTTTAAAGATTTTTTATTTATTTATTTGACAGCATGAGAGGGAACACAAGCAGGGGGAGTGGGAGAGGGAGAAGGAGGCTTTCCGCTGAGCAGGGAGCCCGATGCGAGGCTCGACCCCAGGGCCCTGGGATCATGACCTGAGCCGAAGGCAGACACTTAACGACTGAGCCACCCAGGCGCCCCAATCACTGTGATTCTTGGTAACTTGGAAGAGTTTCCAAAAATCAAGTACTTGTGCTACTTTCTTTTCCATTTAAGAAGACTTAGGTTACAGCAAAAGCCACTAGACATGAGTAGTTGAACCTAGTGGGTATGGAACAAAAATTTATGAAAAATGGTACTGTTACTTAAAGCATCATTTGACTAGTCTGTTGCCCTGTAGGTGCCCTAAAAAGATGTCAGTTTAGTTTGATGCTACTGCAGGTTGGGTTCTCAGGAAGGAGATGCTGAGGCAGAGCTTGGGTGCTAAATATTCATTAGGGATCCATACCTGTAAAGAAGAAGGAGGAAGCAGGATTGGGCAGATGAAAAAGTCAGTTTCAATGCAGGTCCAACAAAGTCCGGGTCAACCCTGCAGGGAGCTCTGGATGAAATATTGCCCATCAGGGTGATCCACATTGGGTCCAAACTGGCCGGACTTTAAAATCCTGTCTTGCTCAGTCGCTGGGTAAAGGCTGCCCCAGCAGTGGTATGCCTTTGGACGAGTTTACTCTTTGAAACTGAGTCCAACTCTGAAAGAAGGGACAGCTGGGCATCGAGTGCTTTGTGGAAGTGGATGGCACATCTGAGCATCAGCCACAAAGGCTGATTTGCTTAACAGTAGTAGTGAGTCACTTGGCCCACTGCTTTATTTTTTAATTTATGTAGTTTTTTTCCTCCTAGGAACTCAGGATAAAACGTACACAATTTTTTAATCACAAAATATTTATCAGTCACTGAGACAATCCAAGAGAGGAGGATTAAAATGTCAGAGGTTGGAAGAAGACACCAAGAACAGGAAAGGAAGAGAGGGAAAAAACTAGTGGAAAGAAGCTTCTAGAACTTGGAGAAGCAAATTTTAGTAAATACAGAGTTATAGCACCCAGTCGTGGGTCTTGTTTTAAAAAACACTATGATTAGCACATCTTTAAAAATGTTTGGAAAATAACATTGTGAAATTTTAGCTGTCTCTTGTTTCTTTGATAGATATGGAGGACTTGAATAAAAGAGACCAACCATTCAAGACAATTCAGAAAAACGATAGCTCAGGTATTTTTTTTCTACTTCCAAATCTGTTCTATGATTTATAGTGGATTATGCATGATGTAAAGTTGGAATGTTGATTTTCAAAATTTTAATGGAAAGCTCATTGTTTGGTCATACTGAAGGTTTCTCTAATTCCTTACAATGCATGCTTAAATCTTCAACAGTGGTCAAGATAACCGTACTTTCCTTTACTGTGCTTGTCCTTAAATCATTTGGAGTCTACTTAAAGTCATGTGATTCATGATATACTTAATCTCAATCATCTTATATGGTACAGATTAATTATTCATATAATTGGGGCAAAAATGCATTGTTTTTTTGTTTTTTTTTTTTGCTTGAATTACTCAGATTATTATACTTTATGCTACTTGGCCTTTGAGTACCTTCTACTTATGTTTTACTTTATCAGAACAGCAAATATCATACTAAACTAGGACATTTTATGTATTTGGATGGAGAATGCCTACCTGAAAATTTTATATCATTTTATTCTTATTTGGCCCATTACATTTTTTAGCTTTCAGTTTCAACCTTTTCTCAAATTTACTTGAAATTATTTTATTTCAACTTTTTCTGTTAGAAATGCAGCTATGACTTAAAAAATCTGATTAATTTGATTCATAATAAGATGATACTTAAATATTCACAGTTGATGCCTAAAACTTTTTAAATAAAAAGAATGGCCACACTTTGTATCTTGACATTAATTTTCTAAAATTCTCAATATACTTACTTAAATGGAAATATTTCCTTTATGTTCTTTTAGAAGTAATTTTATGCAAGGTATATAGTGGTAATTATTTTTAAAGTTTCTAAAGATAGAGGTTCAAATATACTATGAATATTGTAATATTTTTTCTTGTTTTTGCTTAAAAATATTTAAAAATAAGACCTGCAGTCAACATGTTGCCGTAGCTATATTTAGACTTCCAATAATATGATACTATTTCTTTGTCATTTTCTGTTTTTAATGAAAAACAGATAATCTGGTGTTCCGTATGAAAAATGGAATGAGAAGCACCAAGTATAAACCAGTAGACTATCAACAGTTGCAGGCATTAACGGAAGCAAAAAAATTAGCTTCTGCCTCTATAGAGCTAAAGGTTAGAAATGTGTATGTGTGCATGTGTGTTTTCTAGTTTTGGAAAATTGAGTTTCCAGGAAGTAAAATTATATTTATAATGTAAATGTGAAAATAAATGACATTCTAAATAGTTTTTAGAATCTTCCAACTATTAATAATAGTGAATAGCAGCTAACGTTTATTGAATGTTCTCCAACACTGTGCTATATAGTTTACATGCATTCCTCAGTTAATGTTCATAACAATCCCAAAGTCTCTACTTTTAGAAAGCTAGCTATTTTATTAGTTTTCAACAATTTCTAACTTACTCTGAAAAGTAAGAATTGCACATTAAGTGCCAGCCATGGATTATCATCTGATTTAAGGCTCCTTTTGCAACACGATACAAATATGCCCTCAGGTGCCTCTCTTTTCTACAATTCCCTTTTTTGCCTTAATCTCAGAAAAGGTGAACCTGGACTAGATTTGAAAGGGGTTTATGTGCAAGTGATTGTGTACAGTATTTTAGGGCCTTGTATGGTTTAGGATTATTTATGCAGTATGTTTCTCTCTCGTGCAAATAATAAAGTACATTATAAACAACATTTTCATTGCTTGGTTGCAGTAAAAATCTGATTTGGCAAAGTGACATATTAAGTAATTTACAAGTTTTCATTTGAATTTAATATTTTTGTGCTACATTAGTTTTGCATGGCTTTTTTTTTAAATGTCTTTTCAAAAAGGCAAATATTATGATTCCAAAGCACATTTCATACCTATTCTAAAGACGTGACTACCTATCCATGAGATATATCCCCTCAAACTAAGGAGACTTCTTAAAAAGGGCCTTATTTGTTAAGTTCAGATATAACTTTAAAAGAATTTGATGTTCTCAGGACATTGAAAGAAATTTTAGGGGAAAATCACTTATATAACTATCATCCTAATAAAACTATTTTCATATTTCTGACTTCTATTCTGACCCATTGTATATACATCACATTATGCATACATATATAGACATAAACATATACATACATATTTTATTTTTCCCATGATAAATATAGACATGAAATCCTGTATACTTCCCCCAACACTTTGCCACATAATCTTTATAATATTTATTATATAATATTTAATTACTCTCATAAATAAATATTTATTACGTGGCTCGATAATACAATTATGAGCAAAATACATCCCCTACCCTCATGGCATATACTGTTTGCAGGAGAAGAGGAGGAAAGTCAGTGTTAATCAAATAACAAAAACATGCTGTCTGGTCTTGATCCTAGTTGAGTGGGAAGGTTTTTTTGAGGCAATGACATTGAAATTGGGATCTCAAGGCCAATAAAAATTAAACCAAAACAGGAGTGATGAGTACTTCAAATAGAAAAAGACACATGCCTTATCACATTCTGAGTTTTGGATATTTGTATTGTATCCAGTTTTACAATATTGGGAATCATACTTTGGTAAGTATCTTCATGCAGAGACACTTTTCATGTTTTAGAATCCTTCACCCTCATAGGATGAATTCCCATGATTGGATTGTTTGGCCAAAAAAATATGAATGTTTTTTAAAAAGTTCTTTCCCAAAGTGTTGTTCTCATAAAGATACCACCACAGATACTTCCTCTACACCCTATCAGTATTGGAATATGTACATATATATTCATATATATACACATACATCTTAAATATTACCTATATATCTGTTTGTCCATCCACCATGTACCAAAAAAAATTTTTTTTTGCCTGAATGTAGAATGGTTGAGTGTCAAAACTCAGTGCTTGGTCACAGTAAATTTCTCTGTGGTTAAAGAATCACTCTCAAAGAATAAACATGTTTAAAATTTTTAATTATTGATGTGGCTTTCAATTTTTGATATTAAGTGCAAGGGCAATAATTTCTCATCCCTGTCAGCTGCTAGATTGCTTCTCTGGTCACTGTGTTACATATTGTGAGACTAAACAGATGATCACTTTCAACTGACATTTTAAATAACATCAATAACCTTTTTGTTCATAGGATATAATTCAGGAAGAAGCTTTTTAGTTACATATTTTCTGGAAATAACTGTATCTGGGATTTATAGCTTGGCAAACCTCAAAAATCCCTTGTCTTCAACTACTGAAAATGGCTCACAGTCTGTAGCAATCATTTCGATAAGCTTTTTGCTTCCATTTTTAGTCTCCATAGATTCATAATGATAAGGAATTGTCCTGTTAAGGCATTTTTATAGTATCTGTTGTTTTGAATTTCAGTTAGTGAGACCAAAATGTGTTCTGGATACCTTACCATTTTCTAATACTTTCTTCTTTCCTTTTACAGTTTTCATTTTTTAGTATAGCTGGATTAAGAAAGATATATTGAGAATGTTGTTTCATGTGATTTTTGGTCTTTCCTTCTCATTTAATTTAGAGATAGAAAGTTGACATTTTGCTTTTAATGGACCATTATAAAATGTGAACAATTCCCAAATAGGACTTTTCCTTGAAAGATTCATGGCTTAAATGGAATTAGATAACTGGAAATTAAGTATAATTCTTAAAGTTTATGTTGTTTAATGTTATGAATGCTAATATATATACCAACTAGCCTACACCAACTAAGATTATGATTATAATATCATCTCTGTTACTCTTTCTTATATATATATATATATGAAGTATATTATATATACTCTTTCTTATATCTGTTACTATTTCTTATATTTACATTTTTATAAAATATGCATTGGCTCAAGAAGAGTATTTTTTCTTCCTAATGTTACAGAGTTAACACATTCTTTCAGTATTTGTATTAAATATCAGTTCATCTCCTACTTTTTAAACTAATTAAATGTGTTCTTTTCTTGCACATGAAATTAACAGCTTTAATAATCATTGTTAATTATTACAGCAGTATACTCTGGCAATATTAAATGTAAACATACTTAAACTGAAGGATAGAATGTTAACATTTAAAGCACATAAAGAAGGTGTTTGCTTCAAGTTGGATCTAGAGTACTTAGTTATTGAAGAGAAATTAACAATAATTATTTTCTTATAATAATTATTGTTAATTACTAGTAAATTCAGAAGACTTGCCTAGTTTCTATTCCTGGTATTGGTATATTGATCAGATGTGTCTATGTCATTGATCATGCACAAGTTGTGGGCTGCCAGATAAAGACACTGATGTTAACATAGAGTGATCTAGTCTTTCACAGGCTGAGATTGAACCTGAAGTCAAAGAGTAGATTTGGGCTGGAAACTGAGACCAATTTTTGGTACATTATATGTTAACTATTAATTTCTAATTTAGGTTAAGTATAAAAGAGATCTTTACAATTATTTTTATTTGAATTGCTTTGCTTAGCAAGCATGAATATTTCTTGTTGTCCAGCTAAGTTTGTCTACTAATCCTTTTTTAAAAATATTATCAGAAATTGTAAGCACATGCAAATTTAGAGTGAATGATTGATCTCTATGTAATATATCCAGCTTCATTTATGATCAACTCTTGTCTATTGTTTTCTCTATACTCCTTACCACAGCTTTCCCCTGTGCCAGGTTATTTTGAAGTAAACCTCAGGAATCATAATATTTAACCATAAATATTTCAGCATGTATCTCTAAAAGATGAAGGCTAAACAGCCCCACCCCAAACCCTATAATACCATTACCATTAGAATACTTACAATTTCTTAATTTCAAATATCCAGTGTTAAATTTCCATGATTGTCTTCAATTTTTTTACTTAAAGTTTGTTCAAATCAGTATCTAAGTAAGATCCATATATTACAGTTGATTTTTATTTTTTAGGTTTCCTCCTCTATCCTCTTATATTTTTGTAATTTATTTTTTGAAGAAATTGTATTGCTTGTCTTTTATATTTTCTTACAGTCTGGATTTTGCTGATTACATCCTGGTGGTGTCATTTAACATGTTTTTCTGTCTCTTGTATTTCCAGTAAATTGGTAGTTATATCTGGAGGTTTGATGAGATTCAGGTTCAATTTATTTTGACAGGATCACTTATTGATGGAATTTTTGTACTGCAGTCTTTTTCCATCACAAATAGTGCTGCAGTGAATAGTTTTGTTCATTTATCTTTTTATACTTTTGTCAGTATAGTCTTCAGATAGATTTCTATAAGTAAAGTTGCTAGGTCAGAGGGTAAATCCATATGAAATTTCACTATACACCTCCAGATTCCCTTCTGTGGGAGGCTGCACCATTTTGCATTCCCACCAGCAACAAGAAAGCGTATGTCTCCTTATAGCCTCACAATGTTTTGTGACACATCTGAAGTTTTGCTAGCCTGATAGATGAGGAATTGCATCTTAGTGTAATCAGTTTTTTTTCTTTTTATTTATGTTAACAGTTCTTTATACACTTAACTGTTCTTTTACCTTTGTTTAGGTACAACTCACACACAGTTAAGTGCACAGATTTTAAGTGTACATCTCAATGAATTTTGACAAATGTATATACATATGTAACCAACATTTAAGTTGTCCACTAGTTATTGTTGCTTACATTTAAAGATAGGTCATCTGGCCCAAACGGTTTTCATGGCATTTCAAGGTGCCTATTTAGAGTCTTACTATCTTGGGTCATCACAATAAACCACATAGGAAACCTCTAGTTTCTTGTTCCTTAATGAATTTATTATTTTTGCTATTTTTAATTCATCAGCATTCTGCATAAATCATCATCCACCTTAAATATTGATTTCATATGGCTTATTGCCCAGCAAAATACATTGGAACCACCTAGAAATCTCTCTATTGATAAAGATACAACTTTAAATCTTTTTGTTCTTTTAAGACTTTATTTTTCTTCATTTTGGGCCTGAGGATAGAAGTGGAGTCAATGAGTGAACTTACAAAAAATCAGGATGTTCTTTAAAATATTGGAAGTGTCTAGTGAAAAATAGTAGCTTTATTTTCACTTTTATAGTCTACCTAATTGGTCTTACCCTGGGCTCACAGGCAACAACATTGATTTTTTAAGCTATAAAAATGTGTCTACATCTTTCACCAATGTGTTTTAATTTTTTTGTACAACATGGACCAAATATGTCAAGGAAATCTAATTTTAAAAGTGGTTGTCTGCTGCAACAAACTTTAGAGGCTATAGGTGGCAAGTAGCTGGAATGGGTTTCAGGCATTCTTAAAGCAAATACTAGAAGTGTCAGATTTTAGAACCACTATGTACTATTATGTTTTCAGTAGGTAGAAAAAGGATTGCTGAATGTTTTTCTGCAGTGTCCTGTTCTTATTTATTTTTTAAAAAGATTTTATTTATTTATTTGAGAGAGAGAGAGCACAAGCCAGGGGGAGGGTCAGAGGGAGAATCAGACTCCCCACTGAGCAGGGAGCCTGATGTGGGCCCATCCCCGGACCCTAGGATCATGACCTGAGCCGAAGGCAGAAGCTTAACTGACTGAGCCTTCCAGGCGCCCCTCCTGTTCTTATTTAAACATGCTTTTCATAATTGTAGCACTCTTAAGACCTCCTGAGGAAAAGATTTGACTTTGACTCCATGCTTTTGTTTTCTTATACCCCTAATTTTGAATCAGTAACCAGAACAGTGGAAAGATAAACTCAAGGTTAAAGCAATCAGTGAATGACAGCGAGAAATAGCATGCATTATAAAGAGTCTTTTTAGGACTTGTCTTCTGAAGTTTTTCTTTTTTTTTTTTTAAAGATTTTATTTGTTTATTTGAGAGAGAATGAGATAGAGAGAGAGCCTGAGAGGGGGGAGGGTCAGAGGGAGAAGCAGACTCCCTGCTGAACAGGGAGCCGGATGCAGGACTCGATCCCAGGACCCTGGGATCATGACCTGAGCCGAAGGCAGTCGCTTAACCAACTGAGCCACCCAGGCGCCCTTGTCTTTTGAAGTTTTTATATCTTCAGCATTGATCTGTTAAAGCTTTCAGGGTACTAAGTATTCTAGTAGCACAGAAAACATAAAATATGCATGTTTCATCAAATTTCTGATTTGAGAGTAGCACTTTTGTAGATGTTTAGAAGTACTAATATGGAATATGTGAATTCAGCGAACACATGAGTATCAGTCTAACCAGGAAACAGATACTGAGGATTTAGAGTAGAGGGGTCTTTAATGCAGGAAATGGTTACACAGGTGTAGACCTGAGAAGCCAGACAGGGGACCATGAAGCAATACAGGGGTTAACAACAGTAGAAGTGCCTGCCATGCTTGGGTCAGAGGGACATTAGAAAAAGCAAGGCTGTACCACATTCTGTGGGCTGAGTTTACCCAGAAATTTTTGGAACCATAGTAGAACTGTCAAGAAAAGTTAGAGCAATGGAGAAGATGCAGATGCTCCTGGAGACCACTCTGAGAGTAGAAAAGGCAGGCAGAGTAATCCTTTGGCTTCTCCTTTCCTCCCTCCTTCAGTCTCCTACAACCAGTGTCTCCCTTTGGCTGAAACCAGCTGGAAGCCTGCTAATAGGGTTGTCCAGGAAACAGGCTGCTCTGTGATATGGAGCAGATCAGGGAGATGGCCAAGAATGGATGTTAAGGCAAACAGATCCAGGCCTGATTTTACTTGTCAACAAACCCCAAAGCACTAATTATGGGCTACATTTTTTTAAAAAGATTTTTATTTATTTATTTGAGAGAGAGTGAGAATGAGAGAGATCACAGAGGGAGAGGGAGAAGCAGACTCACCACTGAGCAGGGAGCCTGATGTGGGACTCAATCTCAGGACCCCGAGATCATGACCCGAGCCAAAAGCAGATGCTTACCAACTGAGCCACCCAGGATCCCCTATGTGCTACATTTTTAAAAAGCCATAAAATTTGGGGAAATTTTAAATTTAATTAAAAATGTGGGGGCGCCTGGGTGGCTCAGTCGTTAAGCGTCTGCCTTCGGCTCAGGTCGTGATTCCAGGGTCCTGGGATCGAGCCCCGCATCGGGCTCCCTGCTCCGCAGGAAGCCTGCTTCTCCCTCTCCCACTCCCCCTGCTTGTGTTCCCTCTCTTGCTGTGTCTCTCTCTGTCAAATAAATAAATAAATAAAATCTTAAAAAAAAAAAGTGGGCTTCAATGTTACATGATTTTTCACAATTTCTTTGTTAAGTTCCTTCAAATAAATATGTGCCTAATTTTTAAAATATTTGCCTAAATTTTTTAAAACTTTATTTATGAAGTCATGGAGTTGAAAAATTAAAATTGCATGTTCAAGGTCATATTTCTAGTAGGTGCTGAACCTCAAACTAAAGCCAAGCTTTCTTTCTTTCTTTTTTTTTTTTAAGATTTTATTTATTTATTTGACAGAGAGAGACACAGTGAGAGAGGGAACATAAGCAACCCGATGCGGGGCTCGATCCCAGGACCCTGGGATCATGACCTGAGCCGAAGGCAGACGCTTAACGACTGAGCCACCCAGGCACCCATAAAGCCAGGCTTTCTAACAACTTATCCAATGACTTTTCCCCATCCTCTGTTGAAGGTTCATATAAAAGCCAATCTGAACACCAAAGTTCTATGTGTTTCTGATGTTTATGAGCTTTATGATCTTGACCAGTTTTTTTAATCTCTCTGAACTTCAGTGTCCTCATAAGTCAAATGGGAATAATGATGCCCAAAATGCCTGGCAGGGAAGATGTATCAAAAAGATGAGAAAATATATGGAAAGCTCTTAAAAAATTTTCTGAGACTGTGTGAATTAGGTGTTTTTAATTGCATTTAAGGAAAATAGAATTACTTCACCTTTCTTTTCATAAATACTTTAAAGACAATTCTTAAATTGGACAGTATTCCAAACCATTTTCTCTTTCACCTTTACTTTTCCTGCTTTTTGCTTAATGAATTACTTATTTTAAGGTAGATTTTGTGTTAGAAGATGTACTAATAGGATTGAAAAAGGATAAATATTTTTAGAAATTACAAATTTAACAATTTCATTGTGGAAAACACATTTAGAAAACATTGGAATTGCTCCTCTTTTGTTCCTCTAAATCTAGATCAGGAAAGCAGAGCAGACTTCAAAGATATCTAAGGAACAAACACTAATAAAACAACACAAGCAAGTGTGGTGGCAGGAACACCAACGGCTAACTGATGTCAGGTAAGAACTGAGGAAAATCTCTACAAGAACATGTAAGACTTGCTAAGAGTTGCACTTAGTTAGATGTTCTATAACTTTCTGTGTTAATTAAACCATTAAAAAATTAAAGTTATAGTTTGTGAGTCAAATTAAAATTCCTTCATTTCCTCAATGTAATTTGAAATCCAGCGAATACACTAATATGGCTTTTGCTTTCCTTAGGAAGAAAAAAGATAATCTTCTATATCTGCTGATCATTTACTCTTCTATACTCCCTCTCATACTTGTAATTATTCGTATTGCCCTTAGCACATTGAATTATAATGTCTTGTTTACATGTTTGTTTTCCCTATAAAGTGGCAAACAAGGGCAAACATCCCATCAGTTTTATCTTTTCATTGTAGGATTCATAGGAGGAGATATAGAAATGCTTTCAATAAATGAATGAACGAATGAACTAAGGCGTTCAGGTTGTTCACAGATTACTAGATGTAGCTGCATCATGACTAACTTAGTCAATTTGCATTTTTGACTTTTGTTATTATTTCCAGCACTTGTTTCGAGATGAAGCAACAAAATAATGGTTCTATCCTTGTTCTTAATTGTAATCTTTGAAAAATACATTTCTTTCAAAGGTCAGGGCAAAAAGAGAAGGCAGATGTGTTTCCCCTCCATGTGAAGCATATATGCTAGTTTTAATGATGGTGGTATTTGTAAAATATGCTTTTAAAAATGTATGTTTTTAATTGTATATTTTATATCAAAGTAGATCATTTTGTGGTCTTATTCTAAGTCAAATTTCCAAAGGTCATTAACTTTACTTTTGATGTAGGGACTTTTCAAATTAGTAGGAGTTTGTTATTCTGGCAAGAGGTTCCTAACTGTGAACTAAAAGGCTCATGATTGGATATGGTTTTACATCATTGTATAACTTAAGACATAGAAAAACAAAATTATATGCACTTCGTCACCATGCTGCTGACATAAAAACAAATCAGACCCATTATATCTCTCAAAAAAATCACCTTTTATGGAGAGAATGAATGAGCCCATTAGAATTTTTTTTTTTTTTTTCAAAATTTGCATGACTTGGTAGAAAGGAAAGCCATTAGAAAGTTTTTATTATGGCGCTCCCTGATGAAAGCTCAGATGTAAAGGAAGACACTGGCGAAAGTTCTTACCTTGGCTGTTCCACACGCTTCTAACTGTGTGCATTAGCTGTTCTAGAGCTGGATAGAAGAGGCATATCCATATCATTGTGGAAAATAGTTATTTTGGTTGACCTGGAATGACACAAAGGCAATGGAAGGGAGGAGCTTTCAAGTAATAGCCTTAATGTCTTGAAACTTGTAAGTGCTGAAAATTGGACAAAAAGAAGAATTCTAAGGTAATTTTCTGTGTTATTCTAGAAAGCAGACTAATTTCAGTATGTTTTCAGTGAAATTAAAAACTAATAATGAAAGGAGGAAAGTTAGAGAAGTGGCTAGATTTGTGGAGAATTTAGGGACCACCAGAAAATCAGGAGTGTGAACTCTAACCTTTAAAAACCTAATAAAAGGGACGCCTTGGTGGCTCAGTTGGTTAAGCGACTGCCTTTGCCTCGGGTCATGATCTCAGGGTCCTGGGATCAAGGCCCGAATTGGGCTCCCTGCTCGGCGGGAAGCCTGCTTCTCCCTTTCCCACTCCCCCTGCTTGTGTTCCCTCTCTCGCTGTCTCTCTCTGTGTCAAATAAATAAATAAAATCTTAAAAAAAATAAAAAATAAAAACCTAATAAAAGATTAAAAGTAAAATATTTTTATGCCTCACCATAAGAGAGTCCATTTGAGAATCTCAGGCCCACAGAAGGTAGGGGACTACAATGACACTGAACTTTTGTTGGGTTATTTAGTATGTGGCAGGTAGTATGGCAAATAATTTATATGCTTTATTTCATTAAGTCCTTATGATGACCCTACAGAGTAGGTATCATTGCTATTCCCACTTTACAGGTGACAATCTTGAGTTTCAGAGGATCAAAGGTATTCACGGAAGGTAAATCAGCTAGTTTATGTGAAGATGGCATTGGAGCACTTGCCTTTAACTCCTGTGCTCCATGAACCTGGAGTTCAGAAGCCTATTTCCCCCACAGGGTTCCATTCATATCACCCGAGGATCTAACTGGTCTAATCTTGCTAGAAAAAAAATTTTTTTTTTGCCAAACTTTAATTCTTTGAAATCTGTCCTCGGGAAAGTAAATACATAAAACTTCCAGATATATAATACTTAAATATAATATTTAAAATATATAATATTTAAATTTTAAAAATTTCATATTAAACTTATAAAATTACATTTAGTATTTAATATGCTTTCTCAAACTATACCTTTGGAGACCTTGATATACTCTCTCAGGGGTATATCCCTTGTTTCAGAATGACTGGTTTAGAGGTTAAGGAGGGAGTTATTTATATTGACCATGTGATAAAGAATTACAATTTTTATTTTAATCAGAATTGTTGAATCATAAAATTTGGAAGGTTTATTTGTACACTTTACTACTTGTATGATAATTCCTACAAGGGATGTTTTATAACCAAATCTCTGTTAGAAATACATGTAGTCTCTTGCTCACAGTTTTATTTTTATTTATTTTTATTTTTTTGTAGTTTTAGTTTTAAAACATTATTTTGAAAATATCTCCTTTTTACAGAGGATATCATGGGGTTTTAAAAACAACAATTAAATGTCTATAAATGCATCTTTAAAGATAAAATTGACACCAGTATTCATACTGGCAACTCAGAGCCTCAAAGAACTCTCTAAGCCCGGCTCCTGAGTGCCTTCCCTGGCCATTGGTTATGGGACTCCCTTCTCTGTCTCTGTGGTATGCTCACTTGGGATAGACTCTTTCAAGTGAGAAGTGGATCAAATAGCTGAATGTAAGGAACCAAGCTGTCTGACCTGCTGAGTTCCTTCCCTGTGGAAGAGACAGAGCTTTCACCTTCAGCCTGCTCTGGTACCCTAATTTTCTGCAGGTCTCCTGGCTGTTAGTTCCATTAATGGAACTTTAACATACTTTCTTGCTCTGCCTTTCATGATCCATGTCCCTTTGCTTATTGTTTGCTTATGGCTTCTGCCTCTACCATTCTTGTACCCCATGTTTTGTTTGCTCTACCCAAAGTGGTAACTAAGTGGTTACCCTAGAAATCTCAGGAAGCTCTGGCAATGTTTGATGTTCTGAGGAGACTGATTCTACATCGAGAACTTTGGCACCATCCTGGAAGGATGAGGACCTATATGGCAGTAGACTCCTGAGAGTTCAATAACACCCATCACCAGGCTGGCTTACGTTGCGGGTGATTGCATTGCAATTAGGCAGATCTAGGAAGTAGATTAACATAACATCTAGCAAATGGTCACACAAAAACTCAGGAGACTTTTTTGTAGTACCATCAGATTCACTGGTAACAGAGGATAGGCCAAATAGCATTAGGAGGTACTTAAATTGGCAGATTTGGGCAGGGAAAGCCGCCTTACATTTGTTCACTCTTCAGACGGGGAAGATGTTGTATGCGCTGCAGAGTTCCAACTTGGAGAACACCCGGGACCTGGTCTGGCATGTCAGTGATGAACAGGGTAGGGTTCTCTTCTCCAGAGTTACCATTGTTAATGCTCTTGAGTCCACCAGAATTTTTTTAAAAGATTGATTGATTGATTGATTGATTTTAGTGGGGAGGGGAGGGACAGAGGTAGAGGAGGAGAGAGTCTTAAGCAGACTCCACGCTGAGCATCGAGCCCTTTGCAGGGCTCGATCCCACAACCTTGGGATTATTACCTGAGCCTAAAGAGTCAGATGCTTAATCGACTGAGCCACCCAGGAGCCCCCCAGCCACAATTTTTATATTTCCTATATCATATTCTACAAAACAGAAATATTCTTCAAGATACTCCATTGAGAGTAATGAATTTCATATTCCTATAAATTAGAAAATGTATTTCCTACCCTTTTTGGATAACCTCAATGCACTTTAGCATAATCAAGTTTTTGAGAAATCCTATACCATAGAAACATACCTGATTTTGTTTAGTTTACTATTTCCCATTCCCCCCAACCCCAGCTTCTCATTGACATTATTGTTTTATAGAACACAATTCAGGAAATGTTAGCCTATATTTACAAGCTAGTTTCAGAGTCTCATAGTTCTTGAGGGCATAAAAAAGTGCTTTTGGATTTTGTTGGACAATCAGGACAATCAGAGAAAAGGCCTGGTCTTGGCAGATGGGTTAGGTTGTTAATCTAACAGGATGGAACTTACTAGAATTATTACATATAAGTAGCGGGTTGGTCTCCTGTATGAACAAAGCCAGGTCTCCTGTTGGCTTATATGTTTTACTATGGTTTTCTGGATGCTGAAAATTTAAAGGCACTGAGCTGGACAATTGATAAGTGCTATGTTTTTGTTTAAACAAATCCACCATGAAATAATTTCTGGTTTTATTCCATTATTATGCACCCATCCTCCATGTAATAGTTTCAAATATATTTCTGGCAAAAATTTTTCTGGCAAAAACTACATATTAAAAAAGTAGACAGTCAAGTGTCATCTACAATAGCACTCCTCCTTTATAGATACGAATAAAACCTCTGTCCCATGTAAGTGAGTTGGCTTAGAAGATGGTGGCACATATATAAAATAGAATATGATGTGGCCATTAAAGTAAATGGTAATTGTGAGAATTATTAGAAATATCTTAAAATGTTATTGAAAAACCCCAATATAAAATGGTAAATATGTCATAATTATAGTTATTTAAAATATATAGGCATGTAGACAAGGACTAGAAACATATGCAAAAATAAAAATAATCATTGTATTAAAGTATTGTAATTGATGCTATTTTCTTATTTTATACCATTTCTAGTATTATATTTTAGCAATCATGATAAATCAAAACTCTTTTCTATGATTTCATTAAATCTGCCATAAGCAAGGGATAGACTACAGTGTTTTTGGATGTCCATTTAGAGCTGGTTATGGTTTCATTCTAAAAATGACTATATCTAAATAATATGATAAGAAGTCATTAAGATGTATTACTTTTATTAGTGTATAAAAATAAAACATACTTGTACTCCCATTTCCCTATTTCAGGACCTCATCATCTCTTAACTTTTGAAATAACCTCCTTGTTGGTCCAGGTTTAGCTGATCCCCTCCATCTTCATTTTCTGTTTTTATTGACCACCCCTCCTTTCAGCCCATCCTCCATTTTGCTGCCTTGGGAATCTTTGTGAAACACAGCTCTGCTTGGCAGGTGAGGTCGGCTTAATTATCCTCAGTGGCTTCCTACTGTCCTAAGCTCTTTCCACACGAAGCAGTGCTAGGATGTGCCATGTGTTTGCCTTTGCTCGTGCTGTTACATCTGCCTGGAGTGTTCACTTATGCTTCTTTCTATCTCAGTGTCTGGCAAGTGTCCAACCCACGTTAGGAATTTAGTGTATGGTCTGAATAAATGAACAGCTGAATGGGACCACATTAGATTAAATTTCTAGTAGTTTTTTAAATCTATATATGTTCACGATTATTTAAAAAAATTGATGGAGATAATGTCTATTTCAGGTGTAAAATGGAATCTGAAATTAAATCCTTTCTCAGTGAAGAGAACATTGGAAATGAATGTCTTTCTGACCTTACAAATTTTGGTGAGTTGTTTTCCTTTTTGATCCTATATTTAAAGGGGAGTTTTGTTTTGAAGATGAAAGTGGGCCACTCACTTTAAGTTCTCTTACTATTAACTGCTTGTTTTTTTTCTGAAGGAATCCAAAGCAAAATCTGCCCTCTAAGACCTGTTCTTGAAGAAACTTAAAATAATAATGTGTTACCTGGATCTAATTTTGTTTCTCTATAGAACAAGAGTTATCAGAACAATGGTACACATATCTTAAAAATGTGATAAATCCTATTCAGCAGTTGAGAGCAGATCTAAAATACAGACAGCATCACATTTCACAGCATTCATACTCACATATTGTGCTTAACTCAGTGAAAGTACTGGAAGAGGTCAGTATATTACCTTTACTTCTAATAATGTAATATTTCATTTTTGTTCCAACTAGAACAGTTTGACATAAGAAACAAATGTGTGCCTTGTATTTAAATAGAAGGTATAGCAAATTCTGTCTCTTCAGTATCTTAAACATATCCCTGAATCTGTCCAAGCATACTTATTTCTCTCCTGAAAAGTTACAATGGCCTCATGACTAGTCTCCCTGCACTCATTCTTGCCACTCTTCACAGTACATTTTGGTATTCTACCTTCGGCGCAGGGAGATCAAGTCATCCCCCTGGTAGATCCCCTCAAGGCTCCTGCTGGCCCACAATTCCTCCCTATACATCCTGCTGTCTCTCTTCTTAAACCTCATCTCTTGCCTGACACTCCCCCTTTCTCCTAGACCTTGTCACACTGAGACTGGCCTCCCATCTATTCCTTATATGTGCCAGACTGCTTCTTATCTCAAGGCCTTTGCATCACCTGTTTTCTCTGTCCCACTGATGGCACTTTTTGTCACTTAGGTCTTAGCTTAAGTGTCCTGTCCCCTGAGAGGCCTGTCCTGATCATCCACACAAGAGAAGCTACAGTCATTCTCTATTACATTACCCTGTTTTTATGTCACTTACCTCCTCTTGATAATTGTCTTATCTTTTTTTTTTTTTAAAGATTTTACTTATTCATTTGAGAGAGAGAGAGCATGAGTGGGGCTGGGAGGAGCAGAGGGAGAGGGAGAAGCAGACTTTCCACTGAGCAAGGAGCCCAGTGCAGGACTCAATCCCATGAACTGAGCCGAAGGCAGACACTTAACCGACTGAGCCACCCAGGCGTCCCTGGGCATGGGATTTTTAATGCCTGTTAGAAAATATATTATTTATGAAACCAATATAACAACATTACGGAATAACTGAAAAATAGTAAGAAAAATCACCTAAAAGCATACATCTAATGCCATTATGACTGTGGAGCTTACACTGTAGTCAGGGGAGGTAGTCAATAAACTAATAAAAAAATAGATAAGGGGTACCTGGGTGGCTCAGTTGGTTAAGTGTCTGCCTTTGCCTCGGGTCATGTTTATGCTCTCTCTCTCTCTCTGACAAATAAATAAGTAAGTAAGTAAGCAAATAAATAAATAAATAAATAAAATCTTAAAAAATTAATCCCATGCCTAGCTGGGGATTGGAGGCAAGGATGCAAAGGGAGAAGGGGCGATTGAACCAGAGACAATCTGGTAAGCTCTCTGCCTTAACACAAACAAAATCCAAATGAGGGTGCAGAGTGGCTATGACCCCACTGTACTTCCTAGGCCCATTTTTAGGATATGTTCTGGAAGCCCCCTCTGATAAGCACTGCCTGGCTATGGCATCTCTTGAACCCTTTTCCACAGGTCCTCAAAGAAACCTTCTCTTATCTATATCCTCTAGATTGACTTCGTGAAGAAACAATTGACTGCTGTCTTTGAAAGACTTAGTCTGGAGCAACAGAAAATAGAAAATTATCTTTCAGACTGGAGTATGAAGGTAAGTGTGATGTGTTTAGTAATTTGTTTACCAATTTGTCATTTATGTTAAATAAAACCATCATATATTTTTTTTTTCAGATACTAGATTATTCTTCAGAAGAAAGAAGTAACCTGCTTAGTGAACTGCCCATGGAATTAGAAACTTTGGAATGCCCATATCCTGATTTGAAATCTTCAATCCTTCATGAGTTCTGTAACTTTACAGAGAAATATAAAAAAAAACTTCAAGACTTTGATCTGCAGTTAGAAGACATATCCAGGTGATAAGATAAAACTACTTGAATTATGTAGGTTTTTGCCACTACGTTTTAATATTTATTATTTTAATTTCATTTATTGTTTTCATAGTTACTATGTGGTTGGAACATAGTCAATCAATAAATGTTTAGATTGACTATTTGTTGAATGAGGGTTCTCTTTCTTCCAAAATAATTTTCCTGAACAATGACTTTAAAGATTTTTATAAGGTTGAAATGTGATGAAAATAGCCCCTCACTGAGCTCTTTACTGCATAATTAAGAAACAGTTTTCAAGCATGAACTTTCAGTAACTATGAATTTTGATTTTAAGGTGTGAAGCTCTTCTTCAGTGGAAATTTATAAATCAGTACTAATAATAATTGATTGCAATGGAAAATGTACCCATGGAATTATGTTACTTGTAATCCACTGTGACTTTGTCCTACAGTAAACACAAAGTATGTTTTATAAATTTTTAAAAACATGTTAAATTTTTTTTAGAAAATGGACTTTTGGATGTATCCTGAGAATGACAAATCCTCTTCTGAATGACAAATACAACATTAGGGGATTTAAAATTCAGTTTTGGCAGGGTCATCTTCTGTAGTATAAATTCTGTATTAAAATTAAGTTAATGAACAAAGCCAGAAATGCCACTGTAGGTTAGATCATTAGCTAACCTCATATGTGTTTTGTACATGAAGTTTCTGAGGAATATTTTATAGGAAAATAGGCCTTTTATTCGATTATATTGACCTGAAAATTTTCTTCAAAGAATATGTATTTTGAAAAAAAGGAAAACTATTGAAGGAACACATTTATACTAAATTAAAGTAAGTTTTTACTAAATTTCTTACATTTCTTAATGAATTGCCTATAAATGAAGCTCCTTTATATGAAATTGCTAGTGTTAAGAAATAAGTAACAACAAGGAAAACCTTAAATCCTACCAAGTAGAGTTCTTTGCTTTAATAGCTTCTTGATCCAACTCTGGTTACAGCTTCTACTTGCCTTCACATACTTGGAGAGGCAATCCTAGGTGAAGTCTGCATCTTTCCTGACCCACGCTTTTTCTTACATCTCTATGGGGGTGGTCATGTGTTCCTCCTAGGCATACACTTTTTGGTCTTCTAAGAGCCCCTTCTCTCCCCACCTCTTTGCCTTCCTTTTTTCCATCCCACCTTGCAATAAAGCTGGGGGAAAAATTAATAATATATCATTTATATGTGCTGATTGATTAATTAATTACACTTTAATTGGAACTCAGTCAAAATGAAATGTTAACTCAACCATGCACTTAGGTGAAGTCTCTAATTGTAAAATAAACATCCTTTCTCCCTTCCCCATCCTAACCTTGTTAAAGAGATTTTAGAACTCATCAAGTAAGGAGAGGGGTTTCTGTTTTTGTTCTTTTGTTTTTCTAGGGGATGCATTATAATCAGGCTGCTTGTGGCTATGAAGAAGGCAAATTTGACTCCTTCCTTTTAAAGCATGTTGACTGCCCTATTTATTACCTTTCCTCTCAGATGTATCTTGTCCCCTTAGGAAATCTGGTTGAGATTGTGGTCTTTCTAGGTTAGTAGCT
The DNA here is from genome assembly GCF_964656455.1 of Halichoerus grypus. NCBI lineage: Eukaryota > Metazoa > Chordata > Mammalia > Carnivora > Phocidae > Halichoerus > Halichoerus grypus. The sequence goes on along the minus strand of NC_135715.1, from coordinate 122,536,529 downwards.
CCTAAGCATAGAAGAGTTTGCCTTAGCAGCCTATAGTGGATCCTTTCCACTAAGACCTATTCTTCACAGCCCATTTTCCTACTTTCCTTTTCATGAGAACTCAGTTTCTGCTCTTCCTTTGTACAATGCTGTACCACTCAGAAAAAGTTGAGATTCACAGTTCAGTGCCAATACTGAGATTTAGGTAGAGAATAAGATGAATATATATCACATGCTAAGATTTCTGCATTGGGAAGGCACACTGAGGGAAAAATAGCTTAGGAAAGCTTAGTGGAGGAGGTGAAGTTTACTATGGAGTTTAAAGATTGAGTAGGATTAGAATAAGGCAGAAAGGAGGTAGGGAGGACGTTCTAAGAAGGGATATTAAATGATTAGACTGTAAAGCCCTTGAAGACAAAATAATTTATTAGCAATATTTGCTAATATCCTTAGCACCTAGCACATCCTGGCACATAGCAGCTTTCAAATAAATGATTGTTCAGTTGATTTTAATTAAAGGTGAAAACATTGAAGGTGAGAGGGGCAAGGCATGTTATAGGAGCAGTAGGAATCCACTTTGGAGGAATATAGGTTCATAAATTCTAGCTTAAGAGTCTGCTTGCCACAAATAATTATCCAAAATAAATTTTATATAATTACTGATATGTTTTACTAGATGAATATTTATTGGGTAATCCTTAACATATAGTGGTTTCTGCTGAGCTCCTTGGTAGGGGGGTAAACAGACAGACTAGACTAGAATATGGCCTTGCCTTTTAGAAGACTTAGAATGTTTAGGGGAAGCAACATATACACATGTATCCTGCCCAAATAAAAACTATATGCAAACATCAACCGAAGAGATGATTTTATAAATATGCTGGCACTGAATGAGGAAGCATCAATAAAACTGAATGAGTTTTCAGGAGTAGTCTCTTTGAGGAGAAAGAGTAAATGGGCTATTTTCAGTAAATACAGAGGTCGTTGGCCTCAGCAATCTGTGGCTGGTGGGCAGTAAGTCATATAAATGTACTGTTCTAATTTGCATAATGAATTATATGTTTAGCTATAATACTCACTGGATTTAGAGTTCGCCAGTACCTGCCCCTATTTTGATACGGCCATTTCCCGTTTTGGTTCTAGTTATTAGGCCTTGTGAGAATTCATATAGATTGTGTACATATATGTACACACCTATACAAATGAGTGGATGCTTATTTTAAACAGATGTGTAATGCTGTGACATAAGAAGGTTGAAATATCTGGGGGACATTTTTAAATTATAAAATTTTCATTGGGCTAAAGGCAGTTGACCATGGTTAATCCCAACATTTATTTTAATTCCTTCTATTTTGTCGCAGCTCACTGGTTTGGGTTGGAATGACTCTATCCCCATATCCAAAGGTAGGCTCTGGTGTTAGGAGTGTGTACCAGTTAGTAACCTCATTTCCCCAAGGTACAGCAACTCGATTTTACTCTGAGTGACATAGGAAGCTATTGGAAGCAGAAGTGTGAGAGCAGTGTGAAGTAACAAGACCTAACTTAGGTTTTAGCAGGATCACTTTGGGAGTTGCTGTGTTTAAGATGGGGGTAGAGAGGGGCAAGAAAAGATTGAACACTCAGGAGGTTATTTAAGTAACCCGGGTGGGGGGGCGCCTGGGTGGCTCAGTTGTTAAGCGTCTGCCTTCGGCTCAGGTCATGATCCCAGAGTCCTGGGATCAAGCCCCGCATCGGGCTCCCTGTTCAGTGAGGAGCCTGCTTCTCCCTCTCCCACTCCCCTGTTTGTGTTCCCTCTCTAGCTGTCTCTCACTCTGTCAAATAAATAAAGATTAAAAAAAAAAAAAAAGTAACCCAGGTGGGAGATAATGGTGGCCTGGATCAGGAAGTGGAGATGGTATGAAATAGCCAGCTTTTGGACATATTTTAAAGGTAGAGCCCACAATATCTGCTGACAGAGTTCATAAGGTATGTGAAAAAGAGCAACAAAAGAATAATCCAATGTTTTTGGGTTGAGCAACTGGAAAGATGGAGTTACCATCAACTGAGATGGGGAAGACTATAAAAAAAAATAGGGTTGGACTTTGTGGAAGACCAGGTGTTCAGGTTTGGACATACTGAGTTTGAGATGCTGTCAGATATCCAAGTACAGATTTTGTGAAGGCAGTCAGTAATATAACTGTGGAGTCCAGGAGAGAGATCTGAGCTGGAGATTCATATTTGTGAGTCATCGCCATGAAATCAGGTGTGATCACCAAAATAGTGAGTGAAGAGACAAAGAGAGAACAAAGATCCCTAGGATCTGGTGGCATTAAATCATCAGCGAGGAGAGGGGTACCAACACTGGATGCTGAGAAAAGGTCTATGAGATGTTAAGAAAACCAAGAAACTGTGTGTCCAGGAAGGCAGGTGGAGAGGGAGTGGTCAGCAGTGTGAGCTGAGGAGGGATGATCACTGAATAAATGCTGCTAAGTCAAATAAAATATGACTGATAATTGAAGATTTGCTCTAGATGATAAACAACTGTTGAGTCATTGGTAACCACTTTCATTGAAGAAGTGGGAACAAATGCCTAATTGGGTTGGATTTAAGTGAGTGGGAGAAGAGGATTCAAGACAATGAGTACAGACAACTTTTCTGACAAGTTCTATGTAAAGGAGAGCAAGAAAGTAGGGCCAGATTTTCATGTTGTTGATTTGTCTTTTGTTTTGCTTAAAATGGGGGGGAATATTACTATGTTTGATGCTGATGAGAATAATCCAGTGTTGGGATTTGGTACACAAGTAGAGGAACAAACAGTTCATTGACTACAGTAACAGGTGGGGATGCACAGTATATGGTGCAGGTACTAAGAAGTGAATAGATGTCAGAGTGGCAGTCCGTGGAACTCTGGGTAGTAATTCTAAATACAAATGATAAAGAAATTTATGAAAACCTCTCTACTCATCAAAGCAATAAAAAATTTTTTTTAAATGCTTAGATTTTTACCTATACAATGGTAAAATATAAAAAAATTATCCAAGGTTGAAATATGGAAGAAATGGGCATTTTTATACATGAATGGTATATAAATTCTTTTGGAAGGCAATCTGGCACTATGTCATCAAAAATCTTTATAAATGTGAGTAATCATTGTTTAGAAATAATCTTAAAGGAAATAATCATAGAAGTGAAATAAATAGTTGGCTTCAAGGATATTCAACGTTGTTTTTTTCCTTTCTTTAGTGATAGCAAAATCCTCAAAGTGACGAAATAGCCAACAACTTGAGGATTACGTTCATCAATTATGATATATCCATGTAATAGAATACCACAGTCATTAATAATTATATTAAACAATTTTTAATGATACAAATAATTGCAATAAGTTGTTATGCAATTAGAAATTAGGCCACAAAGTAGTGGATTCTCTTTTTTTTTTTTTCTTTTCCCTCTGAAAGTGTTACATTTATAAAGCTGCAGAAAAAAGACTGGAAGTTTATCCAAACAATAACAGTAGTTATCCCCAAGAGGTAAAATTATAAATTAAGTTTGGCATACATGCTTTTTTCTATTTGTAAAGCAAAAACACAAACTTTTAAAAATCTAAGTTAAAGAGTGAAGGGGATACTCTTGATATTTAATGAGTACCCATTATATGACATGACAGGTACATGCCATTCTACTCCTCAATACAGCCCATTTAAAAAATGACTTTACAGATGAAAAAACTGCAGCTAAGTGGAAAGTGAACAATATAAAGTCTTTTTTCATATAAAGTCTTTGAAATCTGGTCTGCATATTACATTTGCAGCATACCATAATTGGGACTAGCCACATGTTACGTCCTGAATAGCCACATGTGGCTGTGGCTACTGTCTTGGACAGCACGGCTTTAAAGGATATTGTCTTTTACTCTCACATATTTTTTTCTTTAAATCTGACTGCAATTGAACCTATTTCTTTATTCAATATGTGTGAAGCTATTTAGATTCTATTTAGGCTGTATTTCATTAGTAACATGAAGACAAGTTTAATTGCTTGTTTTAGACTCAGATGAGATTGTGGCTTTAATTTCCTAACATTTGGATGAATTAATCATATAGATGAGGCATAATTGTCTGATGCTCCATTTAGCTATGTCAGATCTGAAGCCAATATGCAGCAAAAGCTATAGAGTGATAACGAGTAATTTCTGCTTTATTGTTTGATAGGCATATTAAATTTTAAATATTGATTCATAATTATATCCTATTATTTTATAAGATCAGAATCTGAATACTATTTAAAATCTATGATGATTATAACAGTTTTGTCCCTCTGTGTGTACATTATCAAGGCCTGTAGTTTCATGTTTTTTCAACTAAAGTATTTCAATTTACTCTACTTGTTACTTGAAAGTTACTTACTAGTAACTTTCAAGATAACTATTTAGTAGCCTTATATATGTTTCCTTATATATATATTTTTTTTCTTAATACAGAAATAATTACATTTATTACAGAAATTTTTTTTTTAAAGATTTTATTTATTTGAGAGAGAGAGAGGCAGCGAGAGAGGGAACACAAGCAGGGGGAACAGCAGAGGGAGAGGGAGAAGCAGGATCCCCACTGAGCAGGGAGCCCGATGCAGGGCTCGATCCCAGGACCCCGGGACCATGACCCGAGCCGAAGGCAGACGCTTAACGACTGAGCCACCCAGGCGCCCCTATTACAGAAAATTTTTTAAAAAATCAAGACAAGCAAAGAGAAGGAAGTAAAAATTAGTCTTAAGTTCCCAACACCAAGAGATATTCTCTGGTAACATTTTATATATTTAAGTTATATGTATGTTGTTTATAAAAATGAAAACATACTCTACACAAACTCATTGTTTTTCCTATTTATGAATCAAATCCGGTATTATTCATTTTTCCAATCAATGTTTCCTAACCTAGGTCTTAGGTCACTGTATTAAATATTGCTTTACAACAGATTTTTTATTATACACATGATATTACAATATGTGGTTGTACCAGATAAATTCAACCCATTCCTGGTTTTGGACAATTATTTAGTACACATTTTGGTATTTGTTTAAAAACCTTGGAGCAAACGACTCTGTTGCTATATTTTGAGCCATGATTATTCCCTTAACACGAATTTCTAGAAATGGACTTGCTGAGTCAAAGGGATTGGAAAATTCTAATGCTTTTGAGAGTATGGCTACATTGCTCTCCAGGAAAGTAGAAACACTTTATGCGCTGACCAAAGACTTTCCATTGTTTGGTTCATCTTTTGGATTTCACTGGATTTTGCAATCATGTGTGAATATCACCAGTGTCTTGTTCATATTCTCTTTCTCTCTCTTTTTCAATACTTATTTACATAGCATAGCTCTGTCACGGTCTTTATGTGAAAGTTTTGCCAACAGAATTGGCAAAAAGATGAAAAAGATAAAAGCCAGCATTAGAAACCAGCACTCAAGAAACAGTGAGTGCCCTCATGTAATTTTCTTTAAAATATTTTTAATAAACAAATATTTACATGTGAGGATATTGCTTGATGAATACAAGATAGAAGATAGAGAGGGAAAGGAACAGAATAACTGATATTTGCTTACTTGGTGAAGTTACAAGTTAAAACATTGGGGCCTTAATTACCAGGTGGGATTCTTTTCTGAGGATAGAGTCTCAGAAATTTTGGAAAATTTCAGTGCCTGGGGATGTCCAGTCTCAGGTTCTACATTGCTGTTCTGGGCTGGTTGTATGTCAAGGGTGGTTAGTAAGGCAAGAAGTGCTCAGAATTAGGAACATGATTATTCAAACACTGGCGTGTTCACTTAGTCACGTTGGTTACATGACCCACTCGAGTAACACCCCTGGGTTACTGCAACTCTCATTTTCTCTTGACATATTCCAACATGGTTTGTCCAACCTGACTTTGCAATTTATATTTGTTAGAGAGAGATCATAGTTGTAGACTATGATTTATTTTTTGTCTTATATATTTAATAATTTTCTCTTAAAATAAATACATCATTGAAAATACTTAATTACTTTATGACTCTTGAACTAAAAGCCATATTTGACAGTTGTTCAACCTACTTTGTGTTTGTTGTGGGAATAAAGTATATTTTAAGTTCTTTTGGCTATAGTGGAATGCATTTTATCAAGGGAGAAAAATGGATGTATTTTCTGTAGGATACCCTAAAAGCTAGTCTTAGAGTTTGCCTTGCTTGATTAATAATTCAGTTTGTATATTTACTTGGATGTTATGTTTGTTTAAATGTATCTGTGAAGATATATCTAAAAATAGTGGCTATAAGTTTCTAAGTTCAACCATCTTATTGTTAGTATCACTGCAGTCCACACCTGCCTTCTTGATATAATTGTTTCAGCTAGAAACTATGCAGTGTAGAGGTGTTTGAGGCTACATTTTTTAATGCTTTTGGAGACTGAAAAATCTGGGTGTTATAGGATGAAGGAGTAAGAGTCATTTATGAGAGGTTTCTGTTCTTTGCTGGGTGTGAAATCAAATTAATCTTGAGTAAATCAGATTGGAGAAAATGGAAACATAGCAGCTTGACAGATTTGTGTCCAGGACAATTGACATATGTTATTTTTAACCTGGATAATACAGGATAGAGTTTATTATTAAAAGAATAAAATATGTGTAGCTATAAGCAAAGACAAGATTAAAATTACTATGGACAGGGTTGCCAAATTTTGACAAGAGAGGAATTATAATGCCTATTTTATATATCAAATCAATTGCTCATAACAAGGTTTTCCTACTCCTTGTACCTTGAGGTCCAATCCTTTGAGGAAACCATATCATCAGAACTGAGACTATGGAGAACCAGTAACGTAAGAAATTATAATCACCACGCTCAGGCTTATGTCTATCTGCCATATTAGTGCCTATACAAGAACATAAAGTTGAATATTGATAATGTCTAAAAACTAATAAACTGAGAAAGAGAACCATCAGTTTTCTAATCCACTCTTATAATTTCTTAATGACTACTGATAGTTGGTTTGAGGTGATATTATAGCATTTTTATGTGGCATTTAAAATTTCAAAAGCCTGGCTCTTGAGCATGAGACTGTTGATCTTAGGGTTGTGAGTTTAAGCCCCACTTTGGGTGTGGAGCGTACTTAATAAATAAAAAAATAAATAAATAAATAAATAAATAAATAAATAAATAAATAAATAAAATGTCGGGCGCCTGGGTGGCTCTGTCCTTAAGCGTCTGCCTTCTGCTTGGGTCATGATCCCGGAGTCCTGGGATGGAATCTCACATCGGGCTCCCTGCTCAGCAGGGAGTCTGCTTCTCCCTCTGCCCTTCGTCCTGCTTGTGCTCTCTCTCGCTTGCTCTCTCTCTTTCAAATAAATAAATAAAATATTAAAAAAAAAAAATCTCAAAAGCCCTCAATGGTTAATTAAATTTTTCCTCATGCCATCCCAAAGAAGTAGGCCAGTTTTATTATTCTTGTTTTTGAACCTGGAAAACTGAATCATAATGTCTATATAAGTAACTTTATTCACTTTAACTTTATTGTACTTAAAAATGTTCTTGTTTCTCCAAAATGAAAAATAAAATGGTACATGGGGGCAAGTTCTGGCTCAATAGGATTTAAAAAATAGAGCATACAGTGCGTTTGTAGATGATCTTGTCTTTATTGATTCTATACATTTTTAGTTTGAGCTGGTTTTGCTTAGTTCTGGGTCTTTGTCTTAAAAATGGCCCTTGATGTTGAACACTTGTCAGTTGCCAATCATCTGAGGAATGTTAGTGTAGATGGTGGTCTCTGGACACATTGTATCTGCATCTCTGTAATCTCTACATCCTTCATAGCACTTTCCTTCCAAAGCAATATTAGGATGCCATATTTTAAAAAGTCATTTTTCTTTCCTTCAGTTAGCTATCAAATACGGTATCTTTGGCTGTAAGTAAGAGAATCCCAACCCAAGTCAATGTCACTTGAACAATAGGTGATTTCTTTTCTTATTTCCCATAAAGTGCAGAAGTAAAGAAGTCTAAGCACAGTGAAGTCTGGTTTTCTGCATTCTCTTGCCCTGCCTTCCTGCAAGGTAGATGACTTCCTACAGCAGTTCCCACCATAAAACTCAGGGGCAGAAAAGGACCTTTTCTTCCTTGTAAGCTAGGAAACCTTTGCCTTAGAAGACTTCTTCTCACATTTCATTGGCCAGAATTGAGTCTTTTGTCTGTGCTTATACCAAACACTGGCCAGAAGAACAGGAAGCTTGTGAATGGATGTTTGTAAAGGGCTTAAAATCAATCAAGATTCACTCTCAGGGCTGGGAATGGTGCTCACCTTCCCTGGAGTGGAGGTCCTATGAAGGAAGGTAGATCTTGAATAAAATTAGAATTCTGATGGGCAGAAGCAGGAGTAGGGGCAATGTTTGTTACAATTACCTTTCCCTTACACTTCTTATGATGAATATAATTATTTAAAAGCTAGCATATGGAGTGGTTGAGCCATTATGTTTTACTTTTAACAGGCTGTTTTATCTTGATCATATGATTTCAAAACTTCCACTAGGAATTATATTGCCTCTTAAAACTGTGTAGATAGATGTAGGGACAAAGGATGGTTTAGGAGTCTTGCCATTATCCCAGCTACTCCACTTCTAAAAAATACATATTCTAAGTGAAAAATCAAGCTTTCTATGACAACTACTCCTCCTCAAAAAAATCTAAGAGAAAACAGTGTACTTTCTATGTCAACAGCAATTGCAGCTTTCAGATAAATCACTTACCTCCTCTTCTGGCCAGATTCATGCCCCTAAACCATTCTATAAGAAATTCTGGGGTTGTCAATTTTAGAACCCTACCACATTTTCACTTTCTTGTCACTTCTCTGTGGCTTTGGATGCTGATGCAAGTTCTGGCTTTTCCCTACAGGCAATTTTGTTGTTGATTCTTTAATTCAGTGGATTTTGGCCATACTTCTACACTTGATCTTAGCCAAAAGGCTGAAAAGCGATGGCCATACTTCTGAGAGCCTACCTTATTCTAGCCGTCAGCTCCCACCTAAGTAGGCAGACTGGGCAGAGCCTAGGGAACCTGGAGGTGAGAACTGCTAAGTGAGAATGGATCTCCTGGAAAGACAATGCACTTACCCAAACAAAATCCAAGGAGAAGATTCTGTTGGTCAGAAATAAGTCTAAGGCTAGGAAGCCCCCTGTAAACCAGGCTGAAAATCAAAGATAGATTTATATTTGGATAATGGGAGTGGGGTGGTGTGGTAGTTGGGTGGGGAGACAGTTTCAGGAACCAGGCTGATTAGATTCAGTGTTTGGGTCTGATTTGGAAAGATCACATTAAAAAGTAGAGTCAAGTTGTATTTCCTAGAGGGTCAGACCCAATGCAGCCAAACAAGCCGATTACATCAGAGCTATCTTTTATTCATATTAATCCACCAGTGGTTCATTGCAATCCTGCTTCTTAGTGGAGAGAAGCACTAGGTGTCTCCTGCCACTGTTACAGTAGAAGAGTTAAAAGAGTTTTTCTTTAGGCCAGATTCACTATGGCCAGTTGCCAATCTCGAGCTAGCTGTTAGATGTATCAGGCAACTTCAGAAGGTACTACCTTTTTGCTGGAAATCTCCCTTTGCTCTGAGAAAATTATAAAACAACTTTCAGCCATTTGTGAACACAACGTTTAGTTTCATAGACTTGTCTCTGCTGTTAAAGCACTTGTCACCCTTAGGTACCTTGTGTGCCACAGTTGCCTGCCTCTCTGCCTCTCCCCCACCACAAATGTATATTGAGGTCATGGAGCCAGAACCTAAAGGAAGTGACTTAAGGATGACTAAGAAGAAAATTGGTGGCTAAGTTAATTGTGAGTCAGTTTAGGATTTTTGGAATGATTCAAACAGGTAGAATTAGGGAGACAATCAGCCTTGGTGTAGTTAGATTCTCACAGCTGTTGTCCTCCTTTTCTGAATTACCTATTTTGTCTCATCCTGGGATATCATGATAAAATTATATCATGCGACTTCATTATGGGGTGGGGATGGTAGGTGGAGACTGAATGGTAGATATCTCACACTTCTGCAGTCTGGAATTTCCTGAAGTGTTAGAAGTGCCCAATAAACCTGGAAACTGTAAAATCTTGGTGTGCTATTATAAAGATGAAAATTATGAAACATTTTAAATTAGAAAATTTGGGTGGGCAAAAAGAATAGAAATTGCACAGACCTGCCAAAGATTTTTTTTCTCTAAAGATAATTTAAAAGTTGCAAAAGTTTAGGATAATTTTAAAGCCTTCTTTAAATTTTTTAAAATTATGGAGTCACTTTTCAAATTCAGAAAGTAGGTACGTGATCAGAAGAGTTTTCAATAGCTGTATAATTTAGCTACTTCTGTCATTGGAATCACCAGCAAAGCAATTAAATTAAGCAGGAAATTTGGAAGGTAAAAGCTAACCTTAGGGGTGCCTGGGTGGCTCAGTTTGTTAAGCGACTGCCTTTGGCTCAGGTCATGATCCCAGGGTCCTGAGATCAAGCCCCACGTTGGGCTGCCTGCTCAGCAGGGAGCCTGCTTCTCCCTCTCCCTCTTCCTGCCGCTCCCCCTGCTTGTGCTCTCTCTATCTCTCTGTCAAATAAATAAATAAAATCTTTTAAAAAATTAAGAAATAAAATAAAAGCTAACCTTAGTTATTTTATATAGCTTAGCTATTTTACATAGGTTTTTCTGTACAATGAAAAGACATTTGATTAGGAAAGATAAATGTCCAGATTGGAATTTAGAAATGCAGATTCATTAAATTTGATTTTATTTTAGAGGCTAAGTAGGAAACAGCTACTTTGTTATTGTGAAGAGGCTATTATGTTTAAATATTCCTCTTAGATTTTTACTACCCAGAAGACTCAGTATATATATATATATATATATATACTGGTGGGAGCTTTCTCCCTCACAAAGAGCATCCTAATGGAGATGTATGACTGTGCCATTACTATTGCTGACGTGAATATTTGCCTCAAAATTTAAGCCTGTGGCTCTAGAAGCTGCTATAAATACTCTAAAATAATAATATTGTGAGTATTTATATATCATTTTAAGGTATGTTTTTTTGTTTTTATTCTATGTATACTAGAAAAATGACTTACAATTTGCATAATTGTGGTAATTGGCTAAAGCTGTTGAAATGTGAGGTTTCTAAAGTCAGTAAGAAGAGCAAAATGGATGTGATCATTTGTGGCATTCTTGGTTTGAAATAGTTTTGATGTTATATTATCATTTCATATGTTTAAGTGGTTTTAATGTTGTCACTATAATGGCACCTAATTAATACATTCACACAGTATGTAAAAATGCACTCAGTGCCACAAATTCTCCTGCTGCTACATTTATTTATAGCAATGTACACTGCTTAATGCGTGCTTTTATTTGAAAAGCATTTTTGTACATGTTTGCCATTTGCACTTTCTCTTTGAGTGTAGCCGACATTTTGCACCACCATTCAGTATGAGAGATCATCAAAGCAATTAGCTTAGAAGTACTCCATTTACCAAAGGATTAAAACTATTTTTGAAAATTATGGGTAAGATGGCTTAGAGATTATCTTAGGTCAGGTTCTGTAAAAGCAAAGCTGAGACAGGATGTTGGGCAATGCTCTCAGGAGAAGGATGTTAAGGGAAGAAAGAAAGAGGAGGGGAAAATGGCTCTGCATGGAGGTGATCTCAGTGGATGTGGGTTGCCGTTTGCCCCCACAGTGAAACTCTAGAGCATGAATGGTATTGCAGAGTTGGTTCCGTCGTGAGGCAAGTAGGTTGGTCTTCTGTTCCCCCATGTCAGCCAAACTGGTTGCAGCTGCCCTCAAAAACGGGTAGGAGAGAAACCTCCTGGGTGAGGCAGTTCCCATTTGGTCTGGGGCAATTCTCCAGAGAAGGGAGGTGCATCTGTGTATTATAAGCATCTTGGTGATGGGACTTCTAGCTAATAAGGGAGATCTGGCATGGTACCAACAGCATCCACTGAATAGATGAATGGCAACTTAAAAAAACGGACAATGTACTGGACCTCAATTCTGTTACTTTCCCCTCCTCAGCACACACTCGGCCATATATATCCACATTTGTAATCAAATAAAGGTGGAAAGTCAAACCATGTTCAAGTCCCTTTGATTAGAGAAACAGTTTAAAAGCATAAATGAAGACATGGACCTCAGGTCTCTTCTTTTTTGTTACTTGTGGTGTAGTAATAGAGAATTTAAGTGGCTAACTCTGCTATTAAAATGCATTTTTGTTATCGTGAACAAAAATGAGTTCGAGAGAGGACATTAGGTATTACACATGAAGACTGGAGGGTGTTTTTAATGCCAAGTACACTCAGGCAAGTGTTTCCACAGGCTTAATACCCCTATATGAAATACTTTGTTTGCAGAAGCCTTTGACTGTCTATACACTCATAACTGATTCAGACAGAAGCAATACACTCATTGTGTTCAATGAATGAATTCATCTCAAATTATTTCTCTGCAATAGATTATTATGTCATACAGAAGAACTGTGGAGTATGCTTCTTCCTGGTAGAACACCTTCAACCCTCTTTTTCTTCCCATTACAGAGCTGTTAGTGAAGATTATCTTCTTTGAAAGATAATTTTCTCTTTCTTGCTACTTACCAGAATAATGAAATGCTTTACAAAAACTAGGTAACCTTGTATGAGGACAGTGGAATTCCCATTAGTATCACTGATTTAGAGAGGCTTTTATTCTATTTTAAATTGTCATATATTTTTCAAGGGCATAGAAGACATATTATGAAAAATTCTTTGAATTGCACAATTAACTTTAAAGTAAAAGATCATTGATATAGTAGAAATAAACAATAGCAACTCTCCATCTTGGATCAAAAAAATACTTGTTGCTAATAATATTCGCTCTGATTGCATCTGTATTTGATTATTCCAATTTATTAAACAAGAGTAACAATATGCAGATAAACCCAGAATAATAAAGAGACATTAATTCAGTTTAGAGTTCAAGCTGATATTGCAACTTTCCACTCTGCACAGGGCTTGGCTAATACCTTACGTAGAAGACAAACTAGGCCAGTGCCTAGGACTGTCCTGAAATGAAAAAGACATTTTGGAGCAGGGTGGACATGTTATTAGGTAGGGCCTTGAAGAGAGCTCCTATTTACAAATGATTTCTCCAGTGATCTGAAATTTAATGCCATTGATAATCTTCTCACTAACATTATCTAGTCTAAATCCCACAAAGCGAGAAGTTGAGAGGGTAAAGTAAATAATAATTTTAGACTTGTTTTAAAGTGAAACCTTAAGTAAGTGCTTTCCTCAGGCCTTAATTTCCTCTGTGTAATTGTTCATTTAACTGTCTACATTTGTGTTTTCCTCCAGGAATAAAAATTCCTTTTTAGTCTGTATGTCTTAATGATTTATTTCCCAGTGTTTGTTTATTTCACTCATTGGTCATGATTTTTTAAATATTCTTATAGGGAAGATAGAATAAATATTTTAAAAATATTATGTCACTTGGCAAACTTCTTGAAATTATGCCTGGAACTCCTGGCAAGACCAATAAAGGATTGAAGAACCCATTGTATTAGAATTTAGAACCTTTTCTATAGCAGACATATAATTTGGCTAATGTATTTTAAAAAACCAACCCCAGACTTCATTTTATGTAATCAGTACCATTTGCTAATAGCTTGAGCAGTTTGAGTTCCCTCAAACTCCCTGATTGCTTAACAATGTGTTGTGACGTTTTTATTGCTTCCAGAAACTTCCAATTAAGTGAAGAAGACCACTGGATTTACCAGGCTGTTTTGGATCAGTATCCTGGAGATCTCTGTGGCAGAAGAACTCTGTATCTGAACATGTTACAAAGATATTTTCCTCACAAATCCAGGCATGATTTGGTGAGTGCTGGACCCTATATAACAGCACGTTAAATTGCTTTAGTGGTCAATAATTACTAGGCAAAATTTATATTTTTAGGATGGTGCTCTAAAAATTATTTTTTTCCTACACTCTAGCAAATAATAGAATCATAGGTTGAAAGTCTCTCATTTTTCAAGTCTTATGGTCCATAAGAAGGTGGAGAACCACTCAAGCAATATTTATTCTTCTATGCTTACTTGCCCCAGAGATCTTTACTGTGACTTCCTGGGTTGCTCTGCCAGTATTTGACCTCTGGGTGTCTGGGCATTCACCTGCTCGCCCTCAGAGGTTCTGCAATCTCTAGCTCTTGACTGAAAGTGGGGTGCCTGTTCCATCTATCTGCAGAGCCTGCCACACCCAGCCCTTCTAGTCGTGGGGAAGCCAGCACTTGCCTAGGGGGCTGGTGCCTACCTATGTCATCCCCACAACAACAACTCCACTTGATCCCCCTAGATGGGTATGAAACACAAATGCCCCAAATTAGAACTCAGAGTCATGACTGAAATTTCCCTGAGAAGGACCTGGGAAACTATTGTTTCACTCTTTAGTTCGTAAGGCCACAAAGACAAGAAAACAGAAGTTACCATGTCACCAATTAACTTTACAATAACTCACCTTAAAACATATATGTAAACAAACACATGTGAACTCTTAACTTTAAATGGGCCAGGCTATAAAATATCATCACATACTCTGCATTTTTGTAATTATTTTAAATTAAGCAAGTAACAACAATACCGACGTGTATAGAATTTACCTTATGTCAGTCATATGTAAACTCCTATAACATGCATAACAGTGAATGAAAGAGTACTATTTTTATTCTGTTTTACAGATAAAGAAACTGAAGCAAAGGTCACACATCTAGTATGACCATCCTCTCTTATCCCCCAGTCCCCCACCCAACAATTACTTGTTTTAATTTGATCTTTATTTTATAGCAGATACCTGTTATGTAAAAAACATGCTATATAATAAATAATTTGCTCTAGATTTTTTTAAGTTTTAATTTATTAAGTTAGATCTTTCTTTTTATTCCCTGTTGATTCTCTTTGTTTCTGTGACCAGCTATCAATTTTAATTTTGTAGTTTTTTGTATTTACCTATTAACGTGATAAAGATTTTTATACTCACTTCTTATATTGGGTTGATTAGTATGCATTTCTGCATGGCGTATGCTTCCTTTCTTAGTGTTTGACAGATTCCAAGTATATTTTTGGCTTTTGGGAACAAAGCTCAGAAGTTTCCAGAACATATTTTAGTAGCTGATATTTGGTTTCATTGAATCCATAGCCTGTTTCATCATGTACCTAATTAACCATACCTAGACTATTATTTTAGGACAACCTTATCCTGCTTGCTAGATTCTTTTCTTACACCACTTAGGGGTTAAATAATGTATCAGATTCAGAGATGTGGTCTATACTGGCAAGATAAAGAATTATGTAGGTCACTGGCTCTCAATTTCAGGAGACACAACTTAATATAAGGAGCATTTCAGAATCACCTACAAAGATTTTTCAAACGACTCAGGCAATCTCCATTCCTGTTCTTCCCCTCAAGACTCTGAGATCTCTTGTGGTTGGGATTCACTCCCAACAGGAACTACCAGTACCCATGTGAGAATGTCATGTCCATCAGGACAATAGGATGGGAAGAACTAATATCACCGCTGTAATTCCTTCAAGTTTAGACATCCTAAAACCTGAATATTTCAGTAACCAAGGACAAACTGAGTTTTGGGGATTATGATAGCAATTTATGTTTATTAGCATGTATCTAAGTGAAGCACTTGAAGTAATTGTTAAAATACCCGAATTAATTAAAAGATGGAGTATCTTTGAAATTATATACAGGGGTAGTAATTCTTTCTGTGAATAGATTCACTGCCATGTAGACATGGAAGATGTTTTAGGGCCACCTAATCAGACTCCATCCCATACGAGGAAACTAAGGACTTAGAAATATTAAACAACTGGTCCTTAGTCACCAGTTAGCCACAGGCTCAGAACTCTGGGACTGGCACCTGGTCCTGGTTGCTGCATTCACTATTAAGCTGTTTGTCCTCAATTTTTCAAAATTATTGGTTATAATTCATTTTATTCATTTTTGTAACAATGACATAAAGTATAGGCTCAGTTTCATAGTAAGTGTTTGCCATCTGTTATCTTTTCAGGTGGAACATGAGAAATATTGTGATCAATATCACTTTGCCAGGGAGCAGCGAAGGATCCTGATATCACATTGGAATGAGAACAGGAGAGACTTTATCCAGAAGGCTGTGCTGACCCTTGCCGAGGCCTGTGCAGCACACGCAGTGGAGGACACGTTGGCTAAGGACAGGAGAAAGCAACAGGAACTGTGTGCTCATCTGAAAGCCAAGGTGAGATGCTCTGCTGACGGTGTTTCAGGATTTTCCCTGTCATTCATTTAAGAACTCAAACCCAACCTAAAGTTCAGTTTCTCTAAAAATTTTATTTTGGATAAAATTGTTAGTTTGAACCATATGAAATCGCAATTGTTTTAGATCAACAGTAGTCAACAATCAACAATTTCATATGGTTCAAGTTTATGTCTGTTTAAGACAGGTCAATGTTTAAGTCTGGATTGAGCGGTATCCAACACAAACTACAAATACCGCACACCAGAGAGAGGTGCCAGATGAAAATGCAGAATGTAATGATAGAGTAAAATCTGATTCTGGCTCAAACACTCTTGGACCTCTCAATCACATTAAAGATGTAAAAAAAGGTAAAATTACGAAGAGGAGAGAGGATTTGTGAAGAGACACGTTGGGGAGAGCTTGATGGGCAAAGTGAAAGGTGGAGTGGATGGCGTGTTCCTCTTCCTCAGACCCAGTGAGGGGGCCCCCATAACCTTGGAGGGGTTAGTGGGGAACCCCTGCAGTTGGAGCTTGAGGACTGGTGTCTGATGGTCACAGGGAACTAGAGGAGCTGCCTCCATGGCAGAATTGAAAACAGAGATGGCTGCTGTGTTGGGAATAATTGCATTCCCCAGACTGGTCACTGGTGCATGAGTCCTGGAGGCCCTATGTGGATATAGCCTCCCTTGGAGCATTGGCTGGACCATTAAACAAACTGTATTGAGTACAGCATAACTACAGTAAAGTATACAAACTTTATTTATTTTTATTATTTTTTTAAAGATTTTATTTATTTATTTGACAGAAAGAGAGAGAGTCAGAGCACAAGCAGGGAGAGCGGCAGGCAGAGGGAGAAGCAGGCTCCCCGCTGAGCAGGGAGCCTGATTCGGGGCTCGATCCCAGGACCCTGAGATCTTGACCTGAGCTGAAGGCAGGTGCTTAACTGACTGAGCCACCCAGGCGCCCCCATAAATCTTTACTTATTGATAAATGACATGGTAGGAGAATGATGGCACAACAAGAAGTTTTATTCTATGGGTAGAAAAAAAAATAATCTGCAATTAATAGTTATACCACAGCAATTAACAGCATGTAAAAAGAAATGTCTCTTTTAAAGCATTAGAGGAAAAATGCCTGCTCTGCATATTTTTAAAGAAAAAGATATTATATTGGGCATTGCATAAGCTTGGGACCTAGAAGGAATAGAAGCTGCATCAAGCCTGAACCACCTATGGTGGGCTACAGAGCTAATGCACATTTCATGAATTTCAAGCAGACTCCCCACTGAGTACGGAGCCCGGATGGGGTGAGGGGCTCCAACTCACGACCTTGAGATCACGACCTGAGCCAAAACCAAGAGCTGGGCACTCATGTAGGGCTTTTTTTCTTATTTCTTAGACCTGTATAACATAAGAATATTCCTCTGCTCACCTCCCCTGACCCTGATCTTTTTTATGAGCTTTCTGTGGAGAAAAGCCTGTAAGGGGGTGTAAATTCCCCTCTGTCTGTAACTTTCACGGGTTCTATACTCTCTGCTCTATGACAACAGCAAATTATAAAAATTTAACTATTGACTTATTACAGAGTATTAGCTACAATCTTCTTACCCACTTACATGGTGGCCTTGTCTTTTCCAGGTGCTCTGTCTCAAGTAAGCTAGTTCCCGTATTGCCTCTCTCCTTGGAAACATCTGCCTTTCTTTAAATCTCAGGCTTATTTGCCCTGTGGCCTCAGTCCTCTGATGGGTTCGAGAAAAGTTCTGATATAGCTTTTCCTTGTGCTTAAATTGGGAGGCAACATTCTTTCCAGCTTCTTACATTCTAAATGGAACCTGGAAGGTCCTCATGAAATACTATTTATCAATCTTGTATGTGCCCTGCTTAAGAAATCATTGCCTAGTAGCACAGGGTCATATTCAAAGGCAGCCTGTCTGAGCTTTTTCTTCCCAATAGGACTCCTGCTAATGGGGAGGGGACCCCCCCAAAAGTGGGGTGGAACAGCACTAATTGGGAACCTGATAGGTGGAAGAGAAGCAGTTAGACAAAGGAAAATGTAAATGACCCACATCAGGGGAATGTTTCCAGGAATGTTTCCCAGCTGGCAATCAAGGCAACAAAACTGGTAGGAGGGCAAGAATCAGCATTAACCACCTGCAAGGTTTACTTGGGGACAGCATCAGTCATCAGGCTAATGACAACTCTGCTGGCCTCTCCTATACATCTTGTCCCCTTTTCCCTCCTACCCATGGACTCTGATGGTCTAAGCATCTAGGGAATGAAATGAGAGGTCATCATCTGAATAACGAAGGAAGAGTTGATTAATCTCTTGGAACTGGGCAATTTGATTTTGAATCAAGACTGTATTTTGTGACTTAAAGTGACTGTAGGACCCTGTGAAACCCAAGGGTGAGCCATGGGTTCTGCTTAGTTTTCATCTAGTGGCAGGAGAAATATCTAAATGGGGGACAAGAATAATGCTGTGTTTTGATTATTTGCCATGTATCATGCTGTTCAGTGTATTGGGTATACTCTATGAAGTGTTCCCACATCTCAGGCATTCTAACAGATACTCTATAGGCATTTGATCATATTATCCCCAGTGACAAACCTGAGATGTGCAGGGGTTGCTGCCGAGTACCCACCCACGGAAATCAGGGACTTGGTTTCTGAAAGCAATATAATATGGCATCTGCTCAGAGACCCATGGTCACAAGATGGTGAACAAACATCTCTGAACTTTTGGAGATGAAGCCTCCAAAGAGTAAATATGAAACAGAGAGTGGTGGAACATAAAGTAAATTGTGATGTAAAATGGATTCTATTTCCCATAGAGATGGTGTTATCATTGGAGTTTGTGTTCCTGATCAAGGACTGAGGCTCAATAAATTATAGCTAGCAACAAAAGTATATCATAAAGGAAAAGGAGTAATCCTATCAATTCTATAGGAATTTAAAATATTAAATTATGCTCAATTTTTTTACCTGGAAGGAAACTTGGAGATTTATCCCCATCCTTCATTTTACGAGTCTAAAAGCTGAAGTCCTGAAAGATAAAGTGACTTCCCTAAGGTTCATGCCAGCTCATTTGATTTGAAATTCAATATTATCTCGGGCCTACACAGCTTTGCATACAAGAATCTTACAAAATAATAGAAGATATTTATTATACTGTGAGCCCCAGTGCACTATAAAATAGACCCACAGAATGTGAAAAATATTACTTCATTGTATCATAAATTTGACCTTTCTAAAACTAACATCCTAGCTATAATAAACATTAATTAAACGTTTAACCATAATTTTGTTCTTAGTCTTGGAATTTAAGAAGGCTTTTGGGGGATGATTTACATGATTCATGCCTTTTAAGAAAAGTGTTAAAGGAATTTTGAAATAATGAGTTTCCTCACTCTCTTTCTCTCCTTCTCTATTTAATTTTGGTTTTCTATCAGTAACGGATGCTGTAGCAAGTAGAGAACTCTCACCAGAGTGGAGAGAGGAAAGCAGGGAAATAGAACTCTCATTCTGCTACCACAAAGCTCTCTCTTTGATCCCCGAAAATCTCTCGGACTACCAGACCTTCCCAAGCATCCAGCCTAAACCACTCTGTTAGCTGTGCACTTGATTTTTTGGCATGCTAGTCTATACCATGGCTGGGGAACTTCATTCCCATATCTGTCTTACAGTTGTCTTTCTCTGCATCCATGCTCAATGGCCAAGTGCTACTAAGGAAAAGTCAGCTTTACCTGGACTCGCAATGCCACATGAGAGGCTTAGTCCTATCCTTAGTTCACCAATTCTCCCCATTCCTCTTATGATTGTTTCAAAAGGTCACCAGTTCTTTCAATACCCTTAACCTAATGCCATACACCATCCCCCTCGAGCCCCCAGGAGACAACCCACCTCTATTTTATCAATAAAATGAAGTCATGGAGTTGTGAGATAGATCCCTAATTCCTGCCCCACCCTATGTCTTTATGTCTCCTGCTAGTCCCCCCACTTCCTTCCTGATGCAAGATGCAATGCCTTCTATGTGCTCATATCCAGTCCTTCCCCCGGTGTTTGGGACTCTAACCCATTTAACCACTTTAGGAACTTGGTTCTGATTATCTCCTTTTATTACTATTTTTCTTTCTTATCCCAGGATTTCTCCCAGCCTATAAATATGGTTAAGTCTTTCTTATTCAAATCATACCTTCTCTTAGGGTGCTGGGGTGGCTCAGTCAGTTAAGTGTCTGCCTTTGGCTCAGGTCATGATCCCAGGGTCCTGGGATCAAGTCCTGCATCAGGCTCCCTGCTCAGCAGGGAGTCTGCTTCTCCCTCTCCTATACCCCTCCTCCCTGCTTGTGTTCTCTCTCTCTCATGCTCTCTCTCTCAAATAAATAAAGTATTAAAAAAAAAAAAAAAAACCCTTCTCTTGACTCTAGCTCTTGGGCAGTCCCTAATCTCTATCCTTTTCTTCGAAATCAACCATTTGAAAGAATAATCTGTATTTTCTCAGGACTTCTGACCTCTCTACTCTACCAAGATCCTCTCCTCTCTCCAAGGTCACCGGTGACCTCTCAATTACCTAATCCGGTCAGTGCTCTTCCATCCTTATGCTAGTAGACCTCTCTGCTTCATTTCTCATTGTTGACCATGTACTCTTTGTTCTAAAATATTATTTCAGCTTCTAAAATATTATTCTGTTTGCCATATCTTAGTCTGCCTGTGTATTTGTCATCATCTGCACAATCCTAAAACCCTGGTATCCTCAAGTTTTCTGTCCTTGCTCTTTGCTCTTCTCTCATTACTTCACTGGCTCCTAACCCCACTTATGTTTTTACCTATCTTTATACACTAATTACTCTCAAATCTTTTTTCCCATCTCTGAGTAGCTCTCTCTTGAACCTCATTTATCCATCTACATACTGATTATATCAACTTAAAAGTCTACAGATGCCTCAAAGTCAGTGTCCAAAATGGGAATTTTTGTTTCCCTCCAGTAAATTTGCACTCTTTTCTTAAAACTTATCTTAGCTTCCTCTTCTCCCTCTGTCACCCCCATAGCTATTTACCAGCTTTGGAAATTTTCTCTCTTAACTTTCTACCCTATCCTTTCTATCACTGGGCCTGTCCATTGTTCCTGGACTATTGCAGTGGGCATATTATGGTTATGCTTCACATCCTGCCCTTCTGAATTTTTCCCCCTAAATGGCAAGCAGAATGCTATATCTAAAATGCAATTTGGGTTATGCCCCCCTTGAAGATAACTCCTTGATGGCACCCTTTGCTTATAATAATGGCCAAACTTCCTGGCATGGCTTTCCAAGTCCTCAATAACATGGACCCCAGCTCCCTTTCCAGCCTCCTTTCTTGACACACTCCACTTCACACTTTACAATTTAGAAATGTCAAACTCCTTGTAATCCACTCCCACTCTACCTCTGCCATTGCACCGTACATTTTGTTTCCTGACTGTACCTTTGCTCCTGCTGTTGTTGATTTTGCCCAGAATGCCTCTCTTACCTTCCTTTGTCTGGCTAATCTCACTCATTTTCAAGATTCTTGGTCAGATTCAATCCACTCTTGGTTCTCCCTCACCCTTTGTATATAGCCCTGACTTGACAGTGATTGTGGCACACTGGAAAATCTATGTCCCCTCACAAATACAAGCAGGAACCCCATCTTATTCATCTTGGTGTAACATACACCCCTTCCAACTCCGCTATCCCTTCACCTCCCATCCCAATCCACCACTCCCTGCAACTGTTGCAGATTTTTTAGTGCTTGGAACATAGTAGGTACTCAGTAATTTTTGTTGAAGTGAAGTGTATAATAAGCCTTAGGCATTTTTTTCCCTCTTCTTCTCAATACCTCCTGATATAGTACTATTTTCACTATCTTCTTTCTACCTGAGAAAGCTAGCTGTAGAAACAAGTATGTGGATGTGCAAAGTCATTAAGAAGTAAAGTATGTCTTAATTGTCAATATTGAATATGCTGAAATCTCAAATGTGGTTTTATTTTATTTTAATTTATTTTATTTTATTTAAGTTTCACTTAGTTAACATACAGTGTAATATTGGTTTCTGGAGTAGAATTCAGTGATTCATCACTTACAGGCAACACCCAGTGCTTATCTCAAAAAGTGCCTCCTTAATATCCTTCACCCATCTATCCCATCACCCCACCCATCCTCCTCCATCAACCCTCAGTTTGTTCTCTATCATTAAGAGTCTCTTATAGTTTATTTCCCTCTCTCCCTTGCCCCCCTCCCATATGTTCATCTGTTTTTTTCTTAAATTCCACTTATGAATGAGATCATATGATATTTATCTTTGACTGACTTATTTCACTTAGCATAATACACTAACTCCATCCACATCATTGTAAATGGCAAGATGTCATTCTTTTTGATTGGCTGAGTAATATTGCATTTTGTATATATATATATATATATATATGTATATATATATATATATATATATATATATATGTATATATATATATATATATATATGTATATATATACCATATCTTCTTTATCCATTCATCAGTTGATGGACATTTGGGCTCTCTCCATAGTTTGGCTATTGTTGATAATACTACTGTAAACATCAGGGTGCATGTACTCAAATGTGGTTTTAAAAATAAAACCTGGTAACCTATAAAACTGAGGTACATTTTAGGCATGAACAAAGCTACCAGACACTTTTCCACTCTTCTCCACTTTATCTTACTTTTGTGCTTCTTGCCCCATAGGCTGATTGGCTCACCTAATCAAGAAGCCATAGTAGTTAAAGAATCAGATTGTGATGGCATAGAAGATACTTTTTTGAATAAATACCATTTAGACACCCTTTTCACATTTTGATAGTTTCTTATAGCATCAACTCCTTTCATAATCTCCCTTCTCCATAGATTGCAGGCTCCTTTACTGATGGAGAACAGACTTGGACTTAGGTTTCACAAATCTGATGGTAAATGGTAATTTAATTTAAAATAGAGAGTTCTTTGAGGTCCAATCTCAGTGATAATGAATAGTTGATATGATAAACAACTATAAAAACTGAGCAAAATACTTTTTAAAAACCTGTTTGCAGGCATTGGACAAAAAGTGCATAGATAAAATTCTTGAAATAAAAAAAGCTTTGAAGTTGAGCCCTGTATTCACACAATAAAAATGGTCAAACATTCAAAGAAACAGGAAAAAGTAACTGATAGATAATCAAGGAATAAAACAGACTCAGAAATGATGTAGCTATTGTAGTTAAAAGACCCCAAAAAAGACATTCTAGAAATGAATGCAAAATATAATACCTGAAATTAAGAACTCATTGGATGGCTTTAAGAGGAGATTAGACATAGCAGAAGGCAGAATTAATGAACTTGAAGACAGGTTAATAGAAAATATTCAAACTGAAGCATATAAAGAGAAAATAATAAAGTGAAGAGCAGAATAGAGAACATAAGAGAAATATGGAACATAGCAAACAGTTTTTTTTTTTTTTCTTAAAGATTTTATTTATTTATTTGAGAGAGAGGATGAGAGGGGAGAGAGAGCACATGAGAGGGGGGAGGGTCAGAGGGAGAAGCAGACTCCCTGCCGAGCAGGGAGCCCGATGCGGGACTCGATCCCGGGACTCCAGGATCATGACCTGAGCCGAAGGCAGTCGCTTAACCAACTGAGCCACCCAGGCGCCCCAGTTTTAATATATATGTAATTAAAGCCCCGGAAAGAAGAGCAAGAGAATGAAATAGAGGCAATATTGAAGAAATCACATCCAAGAAGTTCACAATTTGACAAACAACATCCATGTGTATTTTCAAGAAGCTTAGCAAACCTCAAGATGGATAAATACAAAGAAAATAATACTGAAGCACATGATAAACTACTGAAACAAAAGGTAAAGAGAAAGAGTTATGTGAAGAGACAGATATGGCATGGAGATCCATCTTGTTGGTGCGATCAAGAGCAAAAGCAGCATGTCCTGGCATCAGTGGTGATGGCAGTAACTTCCCAATTGTGTCAGAGTCAGTATGACCTGACCAGGTCTGTGATATGTGGTTCTGGATGTTATTCCTAGAAGCTTAGTTTAGAGCTTGCTTTTCTGACCCTTCCAAAGACTTTGTGAACTTTCTAAAAATCCTGCAATTAATATTTTCCTTCTTAAACTAAATAGGGTGGATTCTGATGTGTGCAACTAATAACTCCAACCCAGATGATGTCTGCATTCTGCTATGCTATTCTAACTTGCCAGCTTGCTGACTGCAAGTTAAGATGAGCAGGAGTCACAATCAATAATGACCCATCACTTACCTGGTTCAAGCTGGAATTGATCCCATAGAGGACCATCTTAAAGGGAGAAGTGGCCACAAAAAAGCTTACCCATAAGTCACATGGCTTGAATGACTAGATGCCAAAGGGAAAGGATATTTTCACCACATGATAACAATCTATCAATGTCCATAGTTGTAATTCATTTTTATTTATATATCTGATATCATCTCAGGGGGTTTTTCCTTCGTCATGGGAGATATAGGGAAGTTTCTTCTTGGGCATTAACGATGCTCATATTACGTGCTTCCTTGATCAGAAAAGGAAAAAAAAAAAACAATGTAATTGGAAAAACTTAGATGTCTAGTTTATCACAGGAACTGGCAAGGATTCAGTAGTTTCTGCCAATTTAGGGAATTTGTTTATGAATATCTTGGTGTGGTCAACTGTGCCATGCACCATCAGCATAATCAGTGTTATCGGTGAATCTCTTGCATTACTGGCTTCCCTATAGTCTCTGCAGTTGGGGACATTCACAGAGAAGTTCACTGTGGCTAACCATGGGTATAATACTGGCAGAATCGAGAGAGCTCTGAGGAACCATAGGCATCAATGCTAGAGTGATTTTTGTTCACAGAGGCAGATGGTATTTCCTCTATACAGCTATATTATGCTCTCTGTGGCTCTTGGCAGGTAGCTAATTGAAATTCCACAGGGCTTGGGGACTTGAGGAATCTATGTATTAGTTCCAAGTAAAATAGTCAGACTAACCCTACTCTTTTTTTTATTTTATTATGTTATGTTAATCACCATACGTTACATCATTAGTTTTTGATGTAGTGTTCCATGATTCATTGTTTGCATATAACACCCAGTGCTCCATGCAGAACGTGCCCTCTTTAATACCCATCACCAGGCTAACCCATCCCCCCACCCCCCTCCCCTCTAGAACCCTCAGTTTGTTTCTCAGAGTCCATAATCTCTCATGGTTCATCTCCCCCTTCGATTTCCCCCCTTTCATTTTTCCCTTCCTGCTATCTTCTTCTTCTTCTTCTTTTTTTTTTTTAACATATAATGTATTATTTGTTTCAGAAGTACAGGCCTGTGATTCAATAGTCTTACACAATTCACAGTGCTAGCCCTACTCTTAAAATGTCTTAGTTTTAAAAAGCATATTTGTCTGCACTGAGGTCTATTTAGTAAAGTCTAAAAGAGGCCGTACTTTTTAATGTTCTTTAAAATGAATGCCTTATATTTTAGTGGCAAGTCATAAAAACATCTAATAAGATGTTTTACAAGTGAGGATACTTGTTGTGACATATATGTTTACATTTTAGAATGAGTTTATGCAATATAACTTTAGGCAAACATAATCACAAGGACTGGGTAATTTAAGAGAAGAAGCCACAACTTGGGGTTGGAAAGCCAGGAATTTTTAAATTCCTATTAAAAATAAATACATATTTACTAGAAAAAATTTTAAGTGTGTCTCATTTAACAGAATGGAGAATCCAGAAATAGACCACACATCTATGCTCGGTTGATTTTCAACAAAGATACAAAGTCAATTCAGTGGAGAAAGAGTAGTCTTATGAACAAATGGTATGGGAGCCATTGAATATCCAGATGCAAAAAGAAATGAACCTTGATACATACCTGTGCTCTATGCAAAAATTAACTCAAAATGGATCATTGATCTAAATGTAAAACTGAAAACTATAAAACACAGGAAAAGACAATAAAAGAGAAAAATCTTTATGACCTTGGATTGGGCAAAGATTTCTTAAATACAACACCAAATGCACTATCCCTAGAAGAAAAAGTTGATAAGCTGGACTTTCTCAAAATTAGGAATTCTGGGGTGCCCATGTGGCTCAGTGGGTTGGGCATCTGACTCTTGATTTCAGCTCAGGTCATGATCTCAGGGTGGTGAGATCAGCCCCATGTGGGGCTCCGTGCTCAAAGGGGCTCTGCTTCTATCTCCCTCTCCCTTTGCCCCTTCCTCTGCTAGCACATTCTCTCTCTTCAAAATAAGTAAATAAATCTTAAAAAAAATTAAGAACTTCTGCTCATTGAAAGACATTGTGAAGACAATACAAAGACAGGCCTCCCACTAGGAGAAAATATTTGCAAATCACATATCTGATAAAGGGCTCATATCAGAGTTAATGAAGAATTTTCAAAACTTAATAATAAGTAAACAAACAACTCAATAAAAAAAACAGTCACTTCACAAAAAAAGCTATTTGGCAAATATGACATGAAAAGATGCTCAATATCATTAGTCACTAGACAGATGCAAATTAAAACAACAATGGGATATTACTATGTATCTATTAAAAAGTCTAAATGACCATGCCAAATATCGACAAAGATGTGGAACAACTTCAACAACTTGAATCTCATACATTGCTGCAAATGTATGCAATGATGCGTATATGATGCAATGGGATGCAAAATGATACAATCACTTTGTAAAACACTTGTGCAGTTCCTCATGCTAACATACACTTACCACATTCCCCAGCAGTCCTACTCCTAGATGTTTACTTATTTAAAATGAAAACCTGTGTTCACACAGAAACCTGTAAGTGACCATGTGCAGCGCCTTTGTCATTGCTAAAACTAGAAGCAACCCCATTACCCCAATGCCCTCAACTGGGGGAGGGATAACAAACTATGATACTTCCATACAATGGACTATTACTTAGCAATAAAAGTAATGAATACGGAAACATGCAACAACATGGACAAATCTCAAAGGTATTATAAGTGAAAAATGCCAGATGTAAAAGGTTGCATACTATGTGATTTCATTTATATGATCTTCTTGCAAAGAAAAGACTATAGGAACCGGGGAATGAGGGACTTCCCTAATCAGCAGGAAGAGGAGAAGGAGAAGGCCACTTCCCTTCAAGTTAACTTTCCAGAAATTGCACTCTGATTCCACTTAGCTTCTCATGAACCAGCACTTACTCACACCTGCCATACATGACTGTAAGGTGAACAAGGTGGTCTGTTTTAGGTGGTTGATGTCCCACCCAAGTTAGGAGGTCACTACTATGAAAAAAGGGGAGAATAAATAAGAGGGATAACCAGCAGACTCTGGCTATGAGTTATCAGCAAGGGATTTGGGGTCCCTGCCTCCCTAAGACTCTACTTCTGCTTCAGGCATTCTCACAAAAGCTTATTATCTGTAAGGACAAACACAGGGTCCTTAGAGATGTACTGTTCTCTTGGAGGGCTGAGTCTCTGGTATTTTTTAAGGGAAACCTCAGGAAAAAAAAAATTTGATTAAAGGGTAACTATAGTCTTTAGCTTCTCTTGTCCCCTTTGGTACCATCTACTCTTCTCCTCTCCATGCCTCTTCCACCTGCCCTTGCTATGTGATGACCAAATATTTGTAGAATAAATAAATGAAACTTCGTTTTGAAACTCACAGGATAAACCATGTCAAATTGCTGTTTTTGTAGGTCAGGAATGGCTAAATATTAGTACTATCCTATGGCAGGCACATCCTAATATATAGATAAGTATAAAGTGTGCTGGCTCCTTTTACATTATATATAATGGTATATTAACTGTGCAATGTTCTCTGGAGATCTAATTTTTATATGTATTGCAATAGATAAATGTGTTCTTCCTCCTCCACTCCACGTTGTTTTCCCTGTGTTCACCTCCCACATTACATTTATTACATCTGATGCTAATGTTTGTATGTCTCTTGCTGGACTCTAAACATGTGAGAGAAAGATACATTTTTTATTTATCTTTATATCGCTAATGCCTAACGCCAGTTATAATCCATAATAGGTACTCAAAAAGCTCAGTATTGATTTCATGTACCCTTGAATAGGTTGTATTTGTATAAAATCGACTTTAATTTTTAAAAAGTGCTATGGGAAGAATCTTGTATACCCATTTCTGTTTTCTGACAATCTGCTTGTGTCTCATATTGTTCATATCTGGCTTTTATGTTTTTTCAATGTTGAAAACTTTTTTGCATTTTAAAATCAAATGGTATGGTATGGTATTATGGTATTAACTCATCCAAGGCTTTTTGAGACAATCCCCATAGTTTTCACAACACCAGAGCTCATTCTGGTTTCTATATATACTTTTCTCCAACTAGAAACTCAGAGGGCAGATCTGTCTGGTTTAATAGTTTGCCCTTTTACCCTGGCATTGTTTGATTGGGGAAACTTTAGGCAGTGAATGAGAGGATAATTGGGTAGAAAAACCTAGTCCTGATTCCTTGCTCTTAGCTCCAGATGGAACAGGAACTCTTTTATCAAAAGAATTTCAAGTTTAGGATTAATGGTTAGTAAATGAACAGATGAGGGCATCTTTTTATGTGTCATGTATCTTCATAGACCTCTCTGAGTAATAATGGAGAAATTAAATATGTTAGTTATTAAAAGGAAATCTCTATGGTATATAAGTATCTTTCTACCTAGTGGAGCACTTAGTTCTCTGAACACAATGACTACTTGTCTCTTGTTACCAGGCTGATTCTTACCCATTAAATTCCCATTAGCCTATTTTCACTGCAGACTACTTGAGAAAATCCCCATTTTGCAAATGTCTAAAATAATGTATATCAAGTTTCTCCTATATTGTCTCATTATAACAAATGTTACATTTGTTTATGGTGGTTCACTGGAAGTTCTTTTTTGTGTCACCCACAAAGTAGTGAAGGGATAAAGTTGAACAAAAAATGAGAAAATGATCTGTTGGTGCCTGAGGCATTTATAAGAAAAAGAACCAAATTTCTGGGCATGAAAGAACCATAAGAGATGTTAAGAGTGATTCTTCTGGGCTCTGTGCCTATTTCTTTACTTTCACAAAAGATGGAATTTGTAAAAGACATATGTTGAATGCCTGAGTATTTGAAAGTGACACAAGTTGCTTGTTACCAATTTCCTTAGTGATTATTAGAAAAATTACTTTTCTTTGTGTATAGCCTAACTCTCTCATTTACTCAGGCACCAAATATTTTTTGAGCACCTGCTTGTGCCAGGCACTGATATAGGCACTAGGCATACAGAGATGACTAAGATGCACAGAAAGATCTTAGATTCCAGTAGAAGAGAATGGTGTACAAATATCGTTACAATGGAGTGTGGTAAGTGTCACAGGAGAGTATGTATGAAAATTATGGGAGCATGGAGGAGGGTACATAGCAAACAGGGGGAGGCAGCAATAGTAAACCCTGGGAGAGGCAAGCATTTGAACTAAATCCTAAAGAATGGTATATATTAGCATGGTAAAATGAGAAGTGGGAAGACATTCTAAACACAGGACAGATGAGTCAGTCTCCTACAGATCAGAAACATGTTAGCATACAAAAGCATTTTGGTGTTTCCTGATCATAAATTGTCGTCCGGAGTAATGAAAGGGCTAGAGAGGTAAGTGTGTGCTAGATCTTGCAGAGATGTGCAATGTCAAGGAGCTGGAGTTGTAATCTCCATGTGGGATGAGAAGCCATTGAAGGGTTTTAGTAGGAGATCAACATGTTTTAAGATCAATCTGATAGTTTCAGGGAGGATTGATTTTATGGGGCGTGAACTAGAGGAGGGGAGGGAAGTTAGGTATCTATTGTCATAGTCTGGGTGAAAGATGATAGTGGTCTGAACTAGAGTGATGGAAATAGAGATGAAGAGGAAGGGGTAGAGGGATATTTAGAAAATTAAATGGATAGAACTGGGTGATGGAGAAAAAAGAGCAAAAGGTGCCCAGGTTTCTAGCTTTCATTATTGGATGGAGGGGTTTGTTGATTCATTCAACAAATATTAAGTGAATGCTGAGTGTATACTGGCATTCTTTTAAGTACTAGGGAGTCAAACATGAAAAAGACCCCTAAATCCCAACCCTTGTATGTATATCAGTACTTACATTCTAATAGAAGTTAGGATGCTTAACAAGATAAATAAGTAAAATATATAGTGCAAGAGAGTAGTATTAGTGAGAAAAATATTAAGCAAAGGAAAGGATACAAACTAGGGGGTATGCTGTTGAATATTTAGTAGACTATCATTGAAAGGCCTTAGAGAGAAGACAACAGTTGAGTAAAAACTTGAAAGAGATGAGAGAGCAAGCTATGTATCTAGGGGAAATGTAACAAGGCAAACCTAGGCAAAGGGAATAGCAAGTGCAAAGACCCTGCCTACTGTACTTGAGGAACAGAAATGAGGATAGTGTGGCTGAAGGGAGCAAGGAATGACATGATCTGACATAAACAGTTTAAGAGGATCCCTCTGACTGTTGGTTTGAGAATAGGCTAGAGGGGCAAGGAAAGAAGCTGGCTGACCCATTTGGAGGCTTTTGCAGTTAGCCAGGCTAGAGATGATAGTATGAAATGTTAGTATATAACAACAACCTACACTGCCTGGCAGAATATCCCCTGTGCCCAGTTCTTGCCAGCTGGTAGCCTCCTTCTTCCCTAGCTTGTTGTGGTGACCCCACCTCCTCAGCCTGCTGCTGTGCCTCAGCTCTCTTTCCTGTGTGACTCACCTCAACTTCCATATCTGCATCTTACTTGTCCCTCCAGGTCTGTCACATACCATGTAGTTCTTCTTCACCCCCTCCTCTCCAAGACTTCTGCCCCACCCCAGCCCCTGGCTGTGTGCTTCTCTTAGTCCCTTTCTTTCAGCCTCTACCCACAGTTTCCCTCTCAGGCTCTCCCCTAACACCAACCCTCAGCCTCTGAATAGTATAAGCAAATTTTTGTGATAATCATTTCTCTGCTTTTACCACTGGATATGCATCCCTGAATAGTACAAATTAGTTTTGCCTGTGTTTGAACTTTTGTGACTAGAATCAAATAGTATGTTATTGCACTGTGCCTGGCATCTTTTCCTCTATGTTTCGTTGTTGTGTGTGACTGTAGTATACTACAACTTATTGATCCATTTTGCTAATGACGACATTTGGGCCATTTGCATGTTTAGAGTTTTTTTTTAGGGACTATGTTGCTATTAACATTTTTACACAGATGCCCTGGTACCACATTTTTGTGGAGAATACCTAAGAGTCGAATGCTGGGTCATAGCATATATGTGTTAACAACTTTGCAAGGTACTACTGCACTTTTTTCCCAAAGGGGTTGTACCAGTTGACCCTTACAGCACAATGCATACAAGTTCCCATTGTTCCACATTCTTGCCAATGCTTGTATTCTCAGATGTTTTCATTTTAACCAATCTGGTGGGTGTGAGCTGGTATTTTTTTGTGATTTTCACTTGCAGTTCTCTAATTTCTAATGATGTTGAGGGTCTTTTAGCATGTTTAATGACTATTTGGATTTCTTTTTTTTTTTTTTTAAAGATTTTATTTATTTATTTGAGAGAGAGAATGAGAGAGAGAGAGCACATGAGAGGGGGGAGGGTCAGAGGGAGAAGCAGACTCCCTGCCGAGCAGGGAGCCCGACGCGGGGCTCGATCCTGGGACTCTGGGATCATGACCTGAGCTGAATGCAGTCGCTTAATCAACTGAGCCACCCAGGCGCCCGCTATTTGGATTTCTTTGTAGAATTGCCTATTCAAATCTTTGGCTCATTTTTTTCCCTATTGGACAGTCTTTCTTATCAGTTTATACTTGTTCACTAAGTATTTTGGGTATAAACTCTTTGTGGGTTATATGTGCTTCAGATATGTTTTCCTACTCTGTATCTCTCATTTTCATTGTCTGAGTACTAACTTTCCACATAGGGGAGTTTTTAATTTTCAAGTAATGAACTTATCAACCTTTCTCTTTTGTGGTTAATGCTCTTATATTTGTGTAAAATATCTTTCTCTACCTCCAGGGCCGAAACTAGAATTCAAAAAAATTCTCTTAAAAATAAAAAATTGTTAGGACTAATTGCAACAGATACCTTAAATCCAATTATGGATCGCAAATAAATATTGTGAATGTGTTAAGACTATATCATTACTGAAAACTATTCCCAGGGCTACTACATGTTAGTTGTGCAAAGTAAATATAGAGCACAACTCAAGCACATTTGCATAAATTAAAGTTGGGCAGTGCACAGCCTAAATAACTAGTCACAGCAGGATTGACTATTTCATACAAAAAATCCTTTTGAGGAGTTGGAGAGCTACTCTAACGCACCATACACTTCTTTGAGGTGATGATGGTTATTCTTGATACTTAACAATTCACACCTACCAAATATTCCAAATTAGGCTAATATTAATCATTTTTCTCTCTGACTCACAAACAAGAAAAATAATAGCTAACATTTATGAAATGTTTACTACATTTTAGGGACTATGCCATGTGATTTACATACATGGCCTCATTTAATACTTGATATAACACAGTAAGTTAGGTCTTTAATTTTCTCTATTTTATAAACAAGGAAACAGGAGCTTAGGGGAGGTAAGTAACTTGTCCAAGTTTAACAAGTTCATAAGTAATCTGGAGAAGATATGATCTAATATTTTCAGGCTTCCATTTCTTTGTCTGTCAAAGACAAGAGTTGGACTATATTATCTCCAGTTCTAAAACTCTCGGATTTGCATGTAATATGCAATTTTAGTATCTCTGCTGTGAATTTGCATCTTTGAGTGAATTTCTAGTAATAGCTGCATAGGTTGGAATTTCTGTTTATAGGCTGATAATTAGTATGAAGCATCATACTTTTTCCATTAGTCATATTAACAGAGCATCTATTTTCCAGAACAAATGTGTGGCATTTAAAATAATGAGGTTTAGTCTGATCCGAGAGACCATTTCAAAGTCTGGTCCGGAACCATGATTATCGTGTATAAATGACCATTTTGGATGCCTACTTAGTTCACAGTATTTCATATGGCTGAAAAAACTCCTAATCAGTGATAATGGAAATGCCATTTTGTGTGTGTGAATGGAGTTGCAGCTCACCTAATGTAATACTTCATACTTAAAGTTGGTACAATTAGGTAATTTTGAACACAAACCCAGTAAACTTCCAATGCCTCATCCTGGCTGATAACACTCTTGAAAAAATTCAAGTTATATAAATAATTTATAACTAAATATCCCCATTTTATAGTTAATTAAAAATAAGTTTAATTTTTTGGAGAAATTAGGCATCTTTCTCTTTCTCTAAAAAAAGAAAACTTGTCGGGAATTTATAGGTATAATAGTAATACTTTGATTTTAAAGTGAATATTTGCTCAAGCCATAAACTTCTTTGGATACTAACAAGTACTGCTGATGATGTGCATGGGTGATTCTGTCTGGAACTTACATTGCAGGAGAAAAGCTCACCATAATATGTACCTTTTCAAAGTCATCATGACTACTTATACTTTTCCAAAGTAATAATAATTTCTCCAGAGACTTTTTTCAATTTAAAATTTCCCCATTAAGAATCTTTTACAAAATACTTTGAATAAATATAACGAACTGCAACTCTGACTTCCAGCTGTCACCAAAGGTCTCCAAAGAATGTACTTTGATTATAAAACTAGATTGACAGGGATTTGAAAAAAAAAAAAGAGACTCCAAAAAGTCACAGAACTGTTAGGCCCCTTTGTTCACATAAATTCCCTAGTATGAAGCCATAGAGAAGTGTTAATATCAGAAAGTTCTTTCTTTCTTTTTGAGAAAGGAAAAACCTAATTACTACCTAGAAGTGAGTGGCGTGGCTCCCACTCATGCATACTGATGCTCTGAATGGAAACCTATTATATTGTCGAAATCTAAACAATATAACAATCACAATTTAGTTATCTTCCTTAATTTTTCAAAATACTTTGACATATATATTTCTGTCATCAAAGCTATCTTAAGACAGAAGATAAATTATTACCCCTAAGCCCCAGATAAGGACATCGAGTCGAAGAAAATGAGCCTGTCAGAAGTGACGTATTTGGCATTTGATTTGGGACTAGAATTCATTTCGCAGAGTCTTACCACTGCCTTTTTCTAAAGACTACAGGATCACTTGCTGGGACATAGGAATAAATGGGAAAATGCTGTTCTGAGAAAAGCAAGGAAGTGTTCCTTCCTCTTTCTCCTTTTCTGTGTCCTTTTCCCTCAGTACTCATGCCACGGCAAAGTGAGTTGGCCTTGTTATTCCCAGCTGTATGAACATTTTGTTGCCACCTAGCTACCGATTTAAATAAATTCATATAAATCCATTTGATTCTATTGACTTGCCTCTTTCTTCTTGAATTTTCTCATCCTTGCTTCTGAGAATCCTCCTTGTCCAAGTTTTTCTTCTAGTCTGTGGCCACTCCTGACTCTCTTGGACTGCAGTAATAGTCTCCTGCATTGGTTCCTCCAACACCAGCCTTATGGACCTAAATCTATCCTCCGGACAACCAATAGAATAGTCTACCTGAAACAAAATATCTAGCCATGTTACTTCCCTGCTTAAAACTTGTGAATGGCTTCCCATGGGCCTTGGCAGTGCTTTTCAATGCTCTCAGACCCAATGCCCTCTATTTGCAACAAGTGTTCTATAAAAATCACTTACTCTCCTAAAATGAAAAACATAGAAAATACAATCAGCCTACACACATAACTTGAAAATGAAATCAATAAAATGCCCTAACAATAATGTAAAAGGGAAGTAAAATAAAATAATTTAGTATAAAATAATATGTATTTCAGTATGTAAATGTGTGGGTGTGACACCACCAGAAGACACAATGGTCAGATACTTGCACCTCTCTGCAGGATCACAGAGACTGAAGGCTGCAGATACAGATCGACCCAGATGTATGTATTCATGACTCAAATCCATAAGCAGTGTTGGTGTCAGTGATGTAATTTTCTAAAATGGTAAAATTTACGGGGCGCCTGGGTGCCTCAGTCAGTTAAGTGTCTGCCTTTGGCTCAGGTCATGATCCCAGAATCCTGGGATCGAGTCCCACATGGGGCTCCCTGCTCAGTGGGGAACCTGCTTCTTTGCCCCTCCCCTGGCTCGTGCTCTTTCTCTCGCTCACTCTCTCTCTGTCAAATAAATAAATAAAATCTTAAAAATAAATAAATAAAATGGTAAAATTTAGTGATATAGTCTGTAACACCATCTTTTCAAACTTGAGTGTAAACGTGAATCACCTGGAGATCTCCTCAAACTGTACATTCTAGGATGAAGTTTGAAATTACGCTTTTCTAATGAGCCCCAGTGATGCCTATGCTGTAGTTTCATGGATAACATGTTGAATAGCTAGAGCCTAGACTTAGGGGGATTTCATTTGTATGCAGAGGCTAATAACATCTAGGGATATTCCAGTAAAATTTTGAAGTTCCATGCAAGACTTTATGAATTCTAGTATGGGGGTCATCTGTATATTGGAGTAACTGCTATCCTGGAACATAGCCATGGAGGTCAGGAAGCTACAGAGGAAACACTATCCCCTTCTCTGAGAAAGAGTCAGTGGCTAAGGCTGGAGTCCTCCCCAAAGGATTGTAGTATTTTGCAGGGAGTACAGTGGAGCAAGATAGATCCTGCCAAACCTAAACTGATTCTATAATCTCATGCCATGTATCTATTCAGGTATTCAGGTGCCTGAGACAAATGGATGAGAAATTATGATGGGGGGATGGCATGGCATCTGAATCCTTTGAAACAGGGAGTAATGAACATGATGCATTACTGTAAGGAACCTAGAATCACTATGGTACAGAAAGACTGGAGGGAATGCAGGGCTTGCTAGCACCTGTAGGGTGTGGTGGCTTTACCAGCACCAGGACTTAGTGGATCAAAGGAAGGAGAGATGGCAGATCCTCCCCTGATATCTAAGAAAGAGGCAAATGCCCAACAGACACGTACTTGTTAGTATACCTTCTGTTAATTTCTAGATATGCTTTGGGAGCACTTTACAGTGGGCTGAAAATCCATGGGAGGAGGTAAGCATAAGGAGGCAGTAAAATTTGTCCACAAATGCTAATTTGACTTTATTTGTAGTCACAAGTTGAAGAAGTCTGGGGACATTGTTATTTACTACTGGGGACAGGATATATTGTTATTTACTATTGATCATCATCAAACACCTTCTTTACTGTTGTTCTCTATATATCACGCCTGTTACCACCATAATGTACACCTTTTACCCATCTTCATCTCCTTTTAGTTTGACATCTTCTGTATCAGGTCGGTATGACTCCCACCTATATTTTCTTCCTGATCTTTATAAAATGCTCACGTAGGGGTTTGTGATCCAGAATCCCACTTTGTGGTGTAGAAAGCAAATCTTTTCTTGACTCTCTGTTCAGAGCCACCCATTTACTTCTCACATTCTCTAGCCTCTTCCAAATACATAATCTCCAATTAGAAGAAAAATTAATCTACTTCTTATGTCTCCAAATCTTCAATTTGTGAGACAAGTTTTTCAGGCCCCAGAGATAGATATATTCTGGGTTTCATTATTTCATTCTTTCCCAATGAATAAGCAGAGATGTGGGGGTTGGTATGTTTGTTTCTAGGCAATCTCTTCTTGAACCTTGACTGAGTACCCCAGGAAGATTGATTCCCCACATTAGACTTGCATTCAGTGTCCTGTCCTCTGCGGTAAGCCCCACACATCCAGGCCCGCACAGTACTGGTGTCCTATTCTCTGGGCGAGGCTTCTGCAGCTACATCAGAAGGTCTGAGTCTACTCTGCTTGGGGAGAGTTTCATACCTGATGGAGAGTTAAGGCATTATAGAGTTTCTTCTTTACCTTCTCTGTGTCAAAGATAAGAATTGCCAAAGCATTGAAGTAGTTGTGCTCTTTTTCTTCTTGACTTTTGTTCAAGGATATTTTATTCTGTTCATCCAAGAACTGTACTTCACCTTCCATAAACCAGAGATGTAGAAGGAGTTATGAAAGCCTCCTCCTCCATCAAGGGGACTAACTTGGATTTAGGACCCATTATGTTTGTCTCCACCTCTAGCACATACTCTACTTGTCCCTGAGACTTGTTCCATGATCATTCATAAGTCTGAATTTGAGCTACAGCTCTTTGTGCTTTCCCACCATAAAAATTCCCACTATAAATCTTATGAAAACCTCTTGGAATGCTGTATTTAAGCTTGTCAGGTAATGTTCAGGTCTTCTCGGAGCTCACTTATAATTGGTCCTGATAGTAATAAACAGGGCATCGGCCTAGTCTTTTGGACTTGGATAGGAGGAGAGGGAACAGAAACAAAAAAGAATTGAATAAAACAAAGGATGAATTAATATAACTTAATTTACTATAGGGAGACAAAGAGGATGTAAGAGGCCTGAAATTTCTAATCTGAAGTGTCTAGAATAACAGAGGAAAGAGAAGAGCAATTTACTTTTGTGACAAAATCACTAAGTTTGGTTATAAGGCATATTGTTTAAATGATAGTTGTACTCCTAAATAAAAATAATCAGCAGTCAACATTTTCTCTGATTTCAGTTTAATAAAATAGATATGTTGCAAGCTACTCATATACTGGTGAATTATTATCTGAAAAGTTTAGAAGAGTACACATAAAACCTTCAAAGTAGCTCATTAGCTGTAAAAATCTGCATCATTAATTCCAGTAGTTGGTGAAAGAGAAGGTGATGATGATTATGGTGAGACAGGATAGGGCAGTTTCACAAAGACAATATGTTGTAAATATTTACAATGTTTGATTACTATAAATACTAAGCAGTTATTTGTATAATTTTCTCTTATGCATTTTTAAATTTTTTTTCCATTTTTGTATATATTATTATTATTTTTAAAGATTTTATTTGTCAGAGAGAGAGAGCAAGTGGGCACAAGCAGGGAGAGTGGCAGGCAGAGGGAGAAGCAGCCTCCCCACTGAGCAGGGAGCCCAATGCGGGACTCAATCCCAGGATCCTGGGATCATGACCTGAGCCGAAGGCAGATGCTTAACTGAGTGAGCCACCCAGGCATCCCTCTCTTATGCATTTTTTTTTAATCAGAATTACATCACACCTAAATTGCTCATTTTTCCTAGGAGCTTTTCTCTCAGGATTCATCTATGAAGCCTAAAAACTGTGAATGAAATTCAGGAGCTATCTTCTAATAGAATACACATATGTGGCTTCTGTCTATCACTATATAGCTTCTACCTCTTATGAAGATACTAAGAATGCTTTCTACAATAGGAAAAGAACTCCCACACAAAGAGTGCCTGTAGATATAATCAACACCCATGTATATAAATAATGCATATGTGCCAGAAAGAGCCAGAAAGCGTTGAGTTATACTTGTATTGTCATCAAGAAAATTTAGAGATCTAGCCTTATGAATAGACTAGCTTTCTCTTGCTTGCTAACAAAAGCTACTTTTGTATGGACAACCAGAAAAGTAGTATCTGTTGTTAAAAGCAATGATCATAATACAAACCTTTGTAAGATCCCAAGTTTACCTATAAATTATTTCCCATATGGACACTTCTAAGCATAAGATTTATCTGAACCACTTGAGTATGGTTTTAGTGGCCAGACTTATCAGGATCAAAGACTGTGTTCCTCATACAAAATAAAGTAAAACTTTCCTTTGCTATTTGCTTCTGTCCTAAATGACACAAGGGTCACTGTCACTTATGTCCTCTTTCCAGACCTGATGTGATCCCCTGTACCCAGTAACACCCCCTTCCATAAGAAACCACATCTAAGTAAGCCACCTCCATTGTTTTTCATTATTCCCTTGAGGCTCTGTCACGAAATGTGCAAATAATAAAACAATGCAAATTTACAAATTAGTGAAGAATAAAAGTTAAATATTAATGTTTAGCAAGTTGACATTAATATTTTATTGTTTTCAATAAATCTAAAATACTATCTTCACATATCTCATTGAGATGCTAATCCAAGAGACATATTTAAGTATTAAAAATCCAACAATTTAGTCATATAACTTAACAATCTTATGCTTGATTTAGGCTTGAAGGCATACCTAAAAATAGTACCTACCAAAGAGAAAAAAAAATGTAGTTCTTGTGTTTCTTACAGAGAGTATCAGTATAGGTACTGCTTTGTTCTGTTATTTACTTCCTCTTCGAGCTGAAGTACTTTCCAAAGGTGACTTAGTCTGGATATCACCTAAAGTAGAGCCCAAGACAAGGGCTTGTGTACAGAGAATTTATTTTGGAAAGTAACCTCAAGGAAGAAAAATAAGGGCTTTGAAAGAGTTAAACAAAGAAGGAGGGAAAGCCATTGCTAAGATATATTATTGTGCTGATCACCACTGTGGGCTACACAATGTTCAGTCTGTGTTCATTCTCACTCGGGATCCTCTGAGGGGCTATCAAGAAAATGCCTTAGGGGCGCCTGGGTGGCTCAGTTGTCAAGCATCTGCCTTCAGCTCGGGTCATGATCTCGGGGTCCTGGGATCGAGCCCCATGTCGGGCTCCCTGTTCAGCGGGAAGCCTGCTTCTCCCTCTCCCACTCCCCTGCTTGTGTTCCCTCTCTCGCTGTGTCTCTCTCTGTCAAATAAATAAATAGAAAGTCTTTAAAAAAAAAAGAAAAAGAAAAAAGAAAATGCCTTAGAACTATTCTTCCAAGGGATGGAACCATTCTTCCAAGGGAAGGAGTATGTATTCACCAGCTTCCATCTACCATTGGTCAAAAGTTGCCCAATAGAGTATAAATTTTCTTGCATTTCTAGGTTTACACATGCATCAGAATGGGAAGGTTTTTGCACATATTTCTTGTGGGGTGTGGGGACAGAGAAGCTGTGGAGCAGAAAGGAGAGATATGTGGTACAAGTGAGGTGAAGTTGAGTTGCTTTCAGGTCATACCTGTGAGCAGCTGGTTGCCACAACAACAGCTGCAGTTAAAACATTGGCCAAGAGGATGTGAGGTGGTACATGGAGATGTCTGATATATAAGGATGTCAGCTAGTAAGGAAGAATAAAGATAAAATAATTTATAAGAGGTCAGGTGAATTGAAACCACAATGAGATACCACTATGCATCTGTTGGAATAGTTCTAATCATTCCTCCCCTCAAAAAATTCACCATTCCAAAATCTGACAACATCAAGACCTGGAGAGGTTGTGAAGCAACTGGAACTCTTTTACTGCATATGGAAATGCAGATGGGTACAGCCAGTTTGGAAAAACAGTTTGGCAATTTCTGATAGAGTTAAACATACACTTACCATATGACTCACTGATCCTACTGGGTATTTACCCAAGTGAAATGAAACTTATGTTTATACAAAAACCTGCAGCAAATGTTTATAGCAGCTTAATTATAACTACTAAAAACTGGAAGCAATCCAAATGTCCTGCATCTAGTGAGTGGGTAAAGAATCTGTGGTACATCCATACAATGGAATACTCAGCAATACTAAGGAATCGGCTTCTGATACATGCACCAACACGGAGGAATCTCAAATGCATTATGCTAAGTGAAAGAAGCCAAACCCCAAAGCTACATGCTGTGTAATTCCTTTTTAAAAACATTCTGGAAAAGGCAAAATTATAGTCAGAAAACAGGGCTGAAGCCACTGCATATGAGTGAAGGACTGACCAGCCTGGGAGAAGAGACAGATTGTCAGCATTTTTCAATTAAAGCTAAAGTTGTTTTATTTATATGAAAGCAAAGTTAAATTCCTTCAGACATGAGTGAAGGTCTCTATCTGTTTTCCTACTGTTAATACTTTATTATAAACTGGTGAAAATGGCATAGTCACTTATGTCTTATTTCTTTCCAGTAGTATTATATATTCAATAACAGGCTGTGGGCTGTGAATAGATGTAAAAGCTGAATAAGTCCTTGCCTTAAAAGAGCTCCATTATCTGATAGGAGAGACAAGCTTAAAATAAATAATTTCAAACTGTGATTAATTCTGTAATAAGTGTATGTTTTAGAATGGTGGTGACGCCAAGGACAAAGTAATTGTCTTACTGTGGCTGGATCTGGGAAGGCTTTATAGAGGAAGAGATGCTTGATCTGAGTCTGGAAGAGTAAATAACAGCTTTCTATTAAAATAAGAGGTGAGTAGGGGTAGCAGGGTGTTCCCGAAGTAGAAAAGCTCTTCAAAGCCATGGAGGCCTAAAGGAGCATGGCATGTAGTTTGTTATGAGTGGAACATGGAGGGTGAAGAAAGGAACATTCTTTGACAGATAACAAGGTATCTGGTATGTCATGCTAAGAGTTGAATTTTATCTAGTAAATGAGAGGTTGAAAATGATAGCCTAAATATTAAATTAGGTCTTCATATGTTCGTTTTTAAGAATGTAGGTGTATTTTCAACATTATAATATTGGAAAATGTCCATAAAAACCCAGGCTTCCAGCTTCTCTTGAAAAATTGGAACATCTGGTGACCCAGGACTTACATTTCTATGTGACAACAACTAGCTAGTCAAAAGCAGCTGCCTCCCTTAGGTGCCTTTAGGTAGAGCATGTGCCTATCCATCTGGGTACAGCCCCAGCCACCACCTGTTATCTTATACTCAGCCCCCTTTACTAACTTGATACTCACCTGGCCTCAACAGATGTTTTAACTTGTGCCTCTGCTAGAGACAGTAGGGAACCATTGAAAGCCTTGAGGCAGTGGAGTAATATGATCAGATTTTTCATTATAAAAGGATTAGTCAGACACGATGTGGAGGATGGATTGACATGGGATAAATCTGAAAGTGGGGAGCCCACTTAAGAAATAATTCTCATGATGTAGGAAAAAGATGATGAAAATTTGACTGAACATGGTAGTTTTGGTGCTGGAGATCAGATAAAAGAGTCTAGACATATTAAGGAGGATTTGGTGACAGGATGTGAGGGGTAGGGAGAAAAAGGAGTCTGGAGTGGCTCTTGGCTTTAGACAACTGGATTATCTGTGATGCCATCAACCTAGATAGGGAATATAGGTTCTGAGGGAAGAATAGTGATTCTTTTTTTGAATGCACTACTTTTAGAGGTCTATGGGTTACCCTTCAGGCAGTTGTGTATATGGATCTTGAGCTGTGAGCACATTCATGGTACTGGAGTTCCATTGGGTTGAGTCAAAAGGAAAGAAGCAAAGGAGACCCTGGGAACAGAGGGAACATACAGGAGGTGGGTTCAGCTAGCCAATGAAGATGTACAATTGGCATTATTAATTCTGACACGTTACTAGCTCTTTAAAATATGCTTTTATTCAGTTATAAGTTAGAGACATTTTCTTGTTAATGTCATAGAATATATCTTAGTTTAAATGCTAATGATAACATTATTCAAGGATTAGAGCTTCTTTCTATGTGATTCATAGAATGTGCATGATATAGAGGAATCACACATATGAGAAACTTGGATTGCCATAACTCATCTTACTCCTATGAAAAGACAAATTTGTTTTAAATGTAAAAAATCCCCAAGACGTTTGCAAATAATAATGTACAGAATTATTGGTCAGTAGCATTAGCTCTGTTGAGACAGATAGGATCTTTTTTTTTCTAGCTGGGGGCAACTATCTGTAAGCAGGAAACGTGCAATAGAACGTAGACTTGAAAGACCAAATTCAAATGTCTAAATCTCATAGCTTAAGTGCCAATTAGATTCACACCATCATGCTTTATATGTTCTATTTTATATGTTTTTATGGATTAAGACAGACTTGTCTCCTTGGCTGAGTAGTATAGAATTTTATATAAGGGGTCATAGCTATTCCTCTGAGAAACATATGCAGAATAAGTAATTAGAAGTTTGGGGAAGATAGAGGAATATATAAATGAGCTTCAGTGGAGTTGTCATTTAGAAGTAAAACTGGTTAAATCTTGAACATAAAATAAATGAATTCAAAATAATGCACCTTGTTCTAGTGTTTATCTGCTCAGAACATTCATTTCAGAGGTTTTCTAAGACTTTATGGAAAGAAATAAGATTTACCATTTCCATGAATGTATTGTAGTATCAGTATAGCATCCTGTTTCTTCCTTAGTATCTATTTGGAAAAAGTTCAAGACGACAGGCTTTATCATCCTGTGAATGCTTGAGGAATTACTGTGTGTAACTTCCATTAGCATTTTGGAGGATAATCTGGGTGAGGTCCCTGTGCATAGATATAATGGCACCTTAATTTTATTTTAACTTTTGTCTTCCTCAGCTCCCCTTTTTCCTTTTGCTTTTTTTCCCCATAAGAAGATATGGCTTTTTTCCCCCTAATATGTTCTGACTGTACTTTCTGCAGGAAGGCATTTAGGCAATACGCATATGTCAACATGCACTATATCTAGTTTGAAATATTTATTGCCGAATAACATCCCAAGTGAAGGGGGTTCTGCTGATGATAATGGAAGTCACTTTCCTTTATAATTTTTCCCAGTTAATCTTTTTGTGATCTCTGCTTGACTTCTCTTCTTGGCCCCCATATAGGTAAGATATAATGAGTTTGTGTGAAGAGATTAAAAGTACTGCCAAGTTCTGTAAATTATTTGTTGTTGATTTTGTGCTATATCTAAAAAGAACTGAGCTGATGGGGGAAAACAATGTTCTTATTGTAGGCTTCCTGTCTAGGTCCTAAGAGTTAGAAAATCCATAAACTGTAATCACTTTTATCACACTCTATAATCATTTTCCTTAATTTTTGTTCTCGGCGGTGGTCTCCATATCATAGCTCCAAAATTATCTTATTCTCATAAAAAAAGCTGTTTTAGTGATTACTGATCTATGAGCATTTCTCTTGAGGTTCTCTTCATTAAAATAATGACTCTAAGGGAAATATCAGAGCTGTGAGGTATATGGCTATGCTAGTGTAAACTTGTGCATTTAAGAATAGTTTACTAATGCTTATTTACATTATGTACTACACTTCTTCCACTTTCTCCCTCTAGACATCAACCATCCTGAATACAGGAAAGGATTCTAGATAAGTCCTCTTCTCAGTAATCCCTTTCACTTGCATTAATTAAGCAAATGCCTTGTGAGACAAATTTTATTTGTATTTTATTTTTAACCATAGCCCAAGGTAAGAAAGCTCAGAATTGCAAAATAAAAAGTGAAGTCATTCTGGGGTTGGTGTCTTCATGGAAAATCTCTGATACAAAACTGCAATTACTGCTCAGAGGAGAGTTGTCTCAACCTTTTATAAGATGTTTGTAAGATCACAGATATCTTTTGGGCACCTGGGTGGCTCAGTGGGTTAAGCGTCTGACTCTTGGTTTTGGCTCAGGTCATGATCTCATGGATCCTGGGATTGAGCTATGTCAG
The DNA here is from genome assembly GCF_964656455.1 of Halichoerus grypus. Lineage (NCBI taxonomy): Eukaryota > Metazoa > Chordata > Mammalia > Carnivora > Phocidae > Halichoerus > Halichoerus grypus. Next base: position 122,491,916 of record NC_135715.1, on the reverse strand, counting down.
CCTCTGCGCTCAGTGGGAAGTCTGCTTGAAAATTCTCTCCTTCTGCCCCTCCCCCCATTTATGCATGTGAGTGCTCTCTCTCACTCCCTCTAAAATCAATCAATCAATCAATCAATCAATCTTTAAAAAAGAGATCACAGATATCTTTATAACATTTCATAGAGTACCTTCTATGAGTTTGCATTGTAGTGGAGTTTATGGATTACAAGAACTGCATAAACCTTGATCTCAGAATATAAGAGGTATATAATCTAGTTGGAAAGTGGGATATGCATGTGAAATGGTTAATAAACAAAACCTTTTCTTTCTTTTTAAAAAATGAGATAAACTGACATATAACATTGTAGTAGTTTTAGGTGTACAACAAAATGATTTGAAATACGTATATATTGCATGAAATGATTACCACAATAAGTTTAGTTAACATCCATCACCACACATAATTATTATTTATTTTTTCTTGTAGTGAGAACTTTTAAGATTTGCTCTCTCAGCAACTTTCAAATATACAATACATTATTGTCAACCATAGTCACCATTCTGCCTATTACATACCCAGGACTTACTTATCTTATTGTGGGAACTTTGTACCTTGTGACTCTCTTCATCTATTTTACCTCAACCTCTCCGCCTCTGGCAACCACCAATCTATTCTTTGTATCTATGAGTTCATTTTGTTTGTTTTAGATTCCATATATAAGTGAGACCATACAGTATATCTTTCTCTGACTTATTTTACTTAGCATAATGCCCTCAACGTCTTTTCTTCTTTTTTTATGGATAAATAATATATATATTATATACATATATGTGTATGAGACACATTTTCTTTATCCATTCATCCACTGATGGACAATTAGATTTTTCCCAAGTCTTGGCTATTGTAAATAATGCTACAATGAACATGGTTGCAGATCCACTATTTTCAAAATAGTGATTTCATTTCTGTCAAATAAATACCCAGAAATGGAATTGCTGGATCATATGGTATTTCTATTCTTAATATTTTATACTGTTTTCATAGCGGCTACACCAATTTACATTCCCATCAATAGTACACAAGGATTCCCCTTTTCTCTATATCCTTGCCAACACTTGTTATTTCTTGTCTTTTTGATGATAACCATTTTAACAGGTGTGAGTGAGATCTCATTGTGGTTTTGATTTGCATTTCCCTGATGATTAGTGATGCTGAGCATTTTTTCATGTACCTATTTGCCATTTGTAGGTCTTTTTTGAAAAATGTCTATTCAGATCCTCTGCCCATTTTTGAATTGTTTTTTTTTCTATTGAGTTGTATGAGTTCTTTATATATTTTGGATATTGACCTCTTATCAGATACATAATTTACAAATATTTTTTCCCATTTGGTAGATTGCCTTTTTGTTTTGTTGATGGTTTCCTTTGTTGTGCAGAAACTTTTTAGTTTGACGTAGTCCCATTTGTTTATTTTTCCCTTTTTTTTTTTTTTTTGCCTTTGCTTTTGTGAGGCTTACCGCCTAAGCAAGTACACAGTTTATAATCTGAGTTTTGGACACTCATTCATCTTCCCAAGAAATATTCATAGAGAACCTACTTTGGGTGAGGCTGTTCCAGGAGTGGGGTTAGAGCAGTAAATAAAACCAAGTCCTTGTTACCACGGAGCTTAAAGTTTAGTAAGAAACACAGACAAGAAAATAAATCAATTGATTAATAACATTATTTTTTTCAGTTTTATTGAGAAATAATTAGTATATAACTATGTAAGTTTAAGGCATACAGCATGATGATTTGATTTACATATATTGTGAAGTGATAACCACAATAGGTTTAATCAATATCCATCATCTCATGATCTACAGTGTATCTAAAAGAAAAAAAAAGAAAGGAAAAAAATTTCTCCTTGTGATGAAAACTCTTAGGATAATATACTTTTATATAGTGATAAGTGAAATGAAAATAAATCAAGACAGGCTTGAGAGTGATTGGAAAGTGTCTATTTTGGACACTATTCATGAATACAGACCAGAGATGGGACAGCAAATGTTGGGTGAAATCATTAGGAAGAGGCCCTGAATGATCCTGAAGGACAGGTGAACAGGAGTGAAGCGTTTCTAGGCAAAGGCCTGGGACAGAGATAAGCATGAGTGTGTAGGAGTAGGGAGATGAGAAAGAGGCAAAGGAGGAAGAGGAAGGTCTAGCCTGTATGCTCTGGCGAGTAATAGGAAATAAGCTCATATGTAGGGGTTCAAGTCCAAATATGCCTTTAAAGATTGAATACTCCTTTTGAATAAGATCGTGTCCAAATAAATAGTTATAAAAGCCACTTGAATGACAGCCATTGCAAAGCCTCTACTATTAGAATCTTGAGCAAGGGAGCAAAAAATATGTAAGAAATAATCCAATAGACAAATGTATACAGAATGGGTTGAATCAAAGTGACACTGAAGTCAGGAAAGTCAACAGCAGTTAACATTTGTGTAGCACTTATACTTTCTTACCTCATTTATTCATCCATTCAAACTTATTTATTGAGCATCTCTTAAGTGTCAGGTGGTGTGTAAGGCACTTAGGATGTAATGATGAGCCAATCAAATACGATCCCTATCCTTGTGGAGATCACAGTCTGGTGGGGAAGCAGACACTGTTCATGTAATCACAAGACTGAATATCTCATTTTAAACTATGAGAAGTATCTTGAAGGCAAAGTAAACTGTTATGGGAGCATGCAACTAGGGGTCTTTACCTCATGCAGGGCAGGTGGATAAGTCTTCACTGACAGCATTGGAGGTGAAATTTGTAACTGAGTAAGTATTGATTAGGAAAAGGTGTGGGGGAGGCAAGGAGGAAGGGAAGAACATTCCAAGCAAAGGAAATAGCATGTATAATATCTACGTAGCTAGAAGAAATGTGGCCTCTTCAGGGATCTGTAAGATGGTCAAGTACACCTGGAGCACAGAGGGTAAGTCTGTGAGTGGTATGGGGTTATAAGTTGGGGCTGCAGACATAGGCAGGGCCAAACCCTGGAAGCATTATGGTCCATAGTTGGAAGCAGTGGAAACCATTGAAAGTGTAGGCAGTAAGATGGGGATGTGGGCGTGGAGTGAAATAAGAGTGGATGCCAGATGCCTCCTCATAGCATTAGGATGGGGGCTGTGAAGATGGAGAGGAATGAACGGGCTCTAAGAGACAGTCATAGGTACAGTCAGCAGGACTTAGCGATTGATTATAAATGGAATGTCAGGGACAAGCAGAATAGTTCTTGAGTTTCTGGCTTGTACAAATTGATGGTGTTTACACAGCAATCCTATAAGGCATGCATCACTGTTACCCCATTTTATGTTAGTCTGTGGTTCTAGGTGGTTAAGCAATGTATCACGGAGAATACCATTAATAAGTTACAGAGGTAGGACTCGAGCTCTGGTTCATGATTTCAAAACCTGGGTTCTCTCATCTATATTATGCTTCTGGGCTGATGGCAGAAGGCATAAGGACTGTGGCTTAATGATGGCAACACAATAGCTTTGGTCTTTGTATTACAGAGTCATAGAATTTTAGCATTGGAAGGGATTATAGAGAACTTCCTACTGTATTTTTCAAGCTTCTTTGACCACGGCCTACAATGAGAAATGTATTTTACATCACAAACACACACACACACACACACACACAAATGGAAACAAAAATTTCTTGAAACAGCATTACTATAATGACATGAGATACGCTCTGATATTTTCTTTTTTTTTTTTTTAAATATTTTATTTATTTATTTGAGACAGAGAGAATGAGAGAGAGAGAGCACATGAGAGGGGGGAGGGTCAGAGGGAGAAGCAGACTCCCCGCCGAGCAGGGAGCCCAATGCGGGACTCGATCCCGGGACTCCAGGATCATGACCTGAGCCGAAGGCAGTCGCTTAACCAACTGAGCCACCCAGGCGCCCGCTCTGATATTTTCTGTTCTGTTTTCTTTTGTAAGAAAACCCTAGTTCCCTCCCACAAAATCAATTTCACTATCTACTAATGAGTTGTGGCCCTCGTTTGAAAAAGTGAACTAGTCGTCTTCATTTTTTCAGTGAGAATTTGAGGCCCAGAAACAGGAAGTGATTTCCCTGGATCTCATAGTCAGCAGGCAAGTGATTTCCTGTTAGCCCCATTTTCTGACAATATTATGCAATTTGTCAGCTTTGTCAGCTTCCTACATAAAACTGACTGATAGGTTTCTAGATTTCATCCTTTATGAAAAAATATCTGTTGATAGTTTTCTGCTTATTGACATTTAGTTTTTTTCTTTCTCCACAAGTTTTGTTTTACACTAAAGTTAAGACCCTGTAGGACCCAATTAAATGAAACTTCGCAAGACTTTATTTGAAAAGTAAAGGACATGAAACAGTCAAGATAAGAGTGAATCATCTTTGAGATTCTGAGAAAGACTAATAAAACAAACCACAGAAAATGGAAAGTGGTTATCAAAGTGAGGTGATAAAAAATGCACTTACGAAGTGCACTTACAAAGTAGCCCAAGAAACCAAGGGACAGTTGTAAAACCAGAAGAAAAAACCAAGTCTTTCTGCTAAGTAAAAATGCCAAGGAAAGAATAGAAAGCTTTAATAACATATGCAAAATCACAGGTACTGTATGTCATGAGTGAAGTTTAAATACAAATGGAACGCATGAGATTAAAAAGCTTAGGTAATATTGAAAAATAGTGGGACAATTGGAAAGAATTTAATAGAACTATCAGACTGTTTAAAATTTAATAAAATGAAAATTTGAAGTTTACTCAGCTGAACTGAATCTAGAAACTTATAGGAATATTGAAGGAGAAGACAGAGAGCTTGCCACTTTTTTGCACATGTCCTCTAATATTGCTAGAAACATGAATTAGTTGTTGAAAATCCTGACAATGTTTTCTGGATATTTTCCCTGTCAGGCAAGCAGAGATGGAGCTTAGGAGGCATGGAAACAACTAGGACTGGGGAAATCAAGAATTGAAAGTCCCCTGTGGGGGAGTCAGAAAATGGTAGCATGTGTGGTGGGTGGGGGTGGGTTGGGGACAGACTTACCTTTTCTTTCTAAAGATGAGTCCAGTGTGGGGAAGGGGAAATGTGGTCAATCTAACTGCCAAGCATAGCCTCAGAGCCTTATCTGTGCATATCCCAAGTATTTCTGGAACCCTTTTTAAGTACCAGATGACATGGTAAGCTCTGTAGACAGGTTATGGATAAGACAAATTTGGTCCCTGCCCTTAAGAAGTTTGTAGCCAAGTGGGAAGTACAGGTAAATGGTTTAACGCATGTTGTAATAGAAGAGAGGGACAATGTGCTAGGGGCATGGACATGGTGAGTTAGGGAAAGCTTCCTGGAGCAAATGATCTCTAAGCTTAGATGTGAATAAGGGTAAGTAGAAGTTAGCCAGATGAAGTGTGAAGAAGATAACTTGCTTGTTTCAAAGATTACATCATACCATGAGTTAAATGCCTTTATAAAGCATGGGCCTAGCACACAATAAGCCCTCATAAATGGCAGTTTTTAATATTTTATTGTTGCCAGTTATAGGTAGTGGTCAGACAAAACTTTTCCTGTATAAGACAACACACATGACACAATGTTTCCATAAATATGAATGATAGAATTCCATATTAATATTTAATTGTCTATTATTATTTAACAGGCCTATAAAATACTGATGTTTCTCATTGCAATTCATTTTGCTTGCAGAAGAAAACTGTAGAACATGTCATATATTGCAATCTCTCCATATAGGAAAATATAAAATAGAATCAGGATAATATAACTTAAAGAAATCATAGAAGTCATCTGATCCAGTCCTCCCCTTTAACACACAAGAAAACTGGGTTAACCATTTGCTCAAAGTAACAATATTATTGGTTAGTGGCAGAGATAGGACAAAAAAGCAGGTGTTCTGACCAACAGTTCAATATTCGTTTCCTTTATACCACATCGCCACTTACAGAATTTTTTAAGGCATTTGACTTTGTTGTCAAATTGTGTTAATATTGTTACCTTGATGTTAATTTCCATTATTATCTTTGAAGTTTTGATGGGCTTTTTTGTTTTTCTAGTACTTTACTCTGAGAATATGTGTATTTATTAATTTCATTTGAACCATATTACTTTTACATTAAGAGCAAGGAATACATGTAATGCTACTAACCATTTTCATTTTAAAACCTTAATTTATTATTTGCAATAGATGAACATATTTTAAACTCCATTTGTTCTTTGTTGGGTTAAGGTTTCATTCAGACTGTACCTTTGGCAGGAATATTAAAGTATTAGCTAAAGACCTGGAAAAATGTCCTGTAGTTAATAATCTAAATAACGCTCTCCTTCTAACATGCTCCTGACTGCCACTGTGGTAATGTTCTTCCGTGGTTATTATTGTTGCACAGTTATGCTCACATGCTCTGTTTAAAGCTATATAATTAACAAACCCTTTAAAATAAAACCACTAAAATGTTCTTCTGGGCTATTGTTCCTTTTGCTCGCTGTTCGCTCAAGAGTCTTCTAAATTTTAGCCCATTGTGATAATATTGATTCCTTTGCCCACCTGCCAGCTTTCTTATTCTTGGGCCTCTCAAAAATACCATAATTGGTTGTCATTCTCTCCACATGGGAGCCATCCAAATCCCTTGACTGCCTCTGGGGATCCACTGGATAAAGATTTTTTTTTTTCAATGGCACCCGTTTCCCACCAGATTCTTCACTGTGTCCATTGTGCATTCTGAAAAGCCCTGTTTACCTTACTGCCTGGAAACCGATTACTGCAGAGCGTGTTTCTTGTCAAGATCTCACAACTCTAGCTAACTTAGGATACAATGCTACCTTCAACAACCTTCTCTCCTTGACTCTTTACCTTTTTTTTGAGTATGGTTATAATTACAGATGATATTGTGAGTTACTGATTTCAAGCAAACTTTTAAGGGTCCCCGACCATTCTCGTGATTCCAATATTAAGTGGAGCAATTTAGTTTCTAAAGGTTGATGCTGACTTGATCTAGAGTCTTTTCCCCAGAATTTTGTATATACGTGTGTTGCTTGACATCTTAACCTATTGGCTTTTGATTGCTGAACTTCCATTTGTTTCATGATTCTTCAGTTTGTTTGTCCCATTTAAAAACCTACCAGAGCCTCTCATGACAGTTCTTACTTATGTGGATTTAATATAAACTTAACCAGCTAAAAAAAACTTAAAAAATAAAAAACTACCATAATCTTTTCTTCTCTGGGGAACAGGAGAAACATCATTTAGACTTGCAAATACAAGGAGGGGTAAATTGGCTAAATTGGTGGATAAAATGGGTTGCCTCAGCTTCATTGGTCTGATTATTGTTGTTATTATTATTATTTTGCTATACTTGTCTTTGGAAACAGAAATCTTCTCCAATTATAGATATTTGCTTATGTGTTGGCTTCTTTAAATCCTATGACATCACATATGTAATGGTTATTCAATAATTCCCGTAAGTTAGTCTTAAATCAAAAGGTGAGAAGAGTAGTTCTAAAACCCAAACTTCTTTCTATTGAAATTTATAAAACTAGTCTTAGTACTCAGAAAGGCTAAATGTATGCTACTTTTCTTTTCATTAGTTCAGTGTGCCTCAAATCTCCCTTTCTACTATCTGAGAACCTTGAGACTACAGTATTTTATTATATAAAACTCTTTGGACATACATTATATTTTATGGTTTATTTATTTTTACAGAATTTTTAGTGTGGAAAAATTTAAACATATACAAGTCTATTATCACTCAATGTCAACTATTATCAACTCATTAGTCAAATTTGTCTCATCTGTACTGTTATCTATGACCATTGGGTAATAGTGAGCAAATCCCCAGACATCATACCATTTGATCTGTTAGTATTTCAGTATATATCTCTAAAATTATAAAGACTCTTTAAAAAAGCATAACAAGGGGCGCTTGGGTGGTTCAGTCAGTTGAGTGTCTGACTTGATTTCAGCTCAGGTCATGATCTCGGGGTCATGGGGTTGGGCCCCCATCAGAATCTTCACTCAGCAATGAGTCTTCTTCTTTCCTTCTCCCTCTCCCTTTGCCACTCTCCCCTTTCTCTCTCTCTAAAATAAATGGATAAATCTTTTAAAAAATAATAAATAAATAAAAATTAAAAAGCATAACTATATTATAATCATACCTAAAAACTTCAACAATATTTCCTTAATAGTATCAACTAACTAATCAATATCAAAATATTTTTGTTTTGTAATTTTTACATTTAGTTTATTCAAATCAAAACCAAATATAATCTACATATTGCATTTGATTGATATGTTTCTTAAATCTCTTTATCCATAATTCTCCTTCTTTTTCTTGTAATTTGTTAAAGTCCTTTAAAGTTTTTCAAATTTCAGTTTTGTTGATTGCATCCCCATACAGTTGTTTAATATATTTCTCCATTAGCTGAATTTCCTGTTACCTGATAGATAGGTCTAGAGATTTGATGATATCATTTTTATTTTTTGGCAAGAATACTTCATAGGAATGCTGTATATTTCCATCAGGAGGCCAAAATGTCTGTTTGTTTCTCTGTGATGTTAACATTGTTCAGTGCGTTCAGTTGTTGCCAGCCTGATTCTTCCATTATAAAGTTTCCCATCTGCTATTAACATGAAGTGTTTAGTAGCCATTGATGATCATAAACAAGGACTTATTATTTCATTAGATGTTACAAAATGGTATATTCTAATACTTTTATTTCTTCATTTATTAGGTTTTGTTTAAAAAGGTTTGTTTTGGTAAATTAAATTAAATAGAAGGGGCATCTATGATGTGCTGGTACTCTGCTAAATGGTGTAAGAGGAAGACAAAATACATATGATGGACCCTCCTGTAAATAAAAATTAAACACTATGCTCAAAATGATTAGAGAATAGCTATGGTATGGTAAGTGAAATAAGAAAAGAGAAATGATCATGGACTGAAGAATGTTTCATGAAAGAAGTGGGACATATACTGGTCCAAAGAGCCTTCTATGAAATAGAGGGAAATGGAGGGTGTTACAGGTGGGGGGACAGTTTGGACCAAACCATGAGGCTAAGAACAAGAATGGCCACGTACGGAAAGGCACATGAAGAAAAATCTATGTAGAGATTATATGTTAGTTAAGTTAAAATGGAGCATTGATTGTGAGTAAGAAAACTAAGTTACTTAGGTCCTATTGGAATAAACTGGCATCACCCCATGAACTCTGGCATTTTTCTCAATACATTTGGCAGATAGACTGGGTGAACTAGGAAACTACAGTGAAGTGGCCTAGGGAAATCCAGTACTTTAGAAATTGATTTGTCATAAGTAAAACTCATCTGATCTTAAGAAATATAAGATTGCCCAAGTCAGATGTAAAATGTAAAGAATTAGTCGTTTTGATAGGTGCATGCAGTAATAAAAATGCAAACTGCAGAGATACTTGTGGTTCCACAGAATAAACCAGGATGTTTGAAAAAAGAGGCAGGTGCACAGGGCTTGTGAAGCTGTGGCAAAGTTAAAAATGTTGAGTTTAATTTTGAAAATATTGTATTTTGGGTACACATACAAATAGTAAAGACCTTAAGCATTTGATAGGATAGAATTGCAGACAACAAGACAAAGCTGATATTGTACATTTTAGTCATACACACAGAAGTGTGTGTATGACTCATAGGAGACAGACATAACAAGCATAGAGAGGCTGAGTTCATAGAAAAAGGATAGCAATAGGAGCACCTGGGTAGCTCAGTCGGTTAAGTGTTGGACTCATGATTTCAGCTCAGGTCATGATCTCAGGGTCATGAGATTGAGCCCCACGTCAAGCTCCATGCTCAGGATGGAGTCTGCTTGAGATTCTCTCCCTTTTCTTCTCCCCCCCCCACTCACACTCTCTAGCTTTCTCAAAGAAAAAAAAAAAAAAAAGATAGCAGTAGAGTTGAGGGTGGAGGGTGGACAGAACAGGAAAAGAAGAGAGTAGTATCCATTGGTGGAGAAGCAGAGAGAACAATGTTGTGGGCCAGGAAGGAAAGAGCTTTAATCGGAAAGAGATGGTCAACAAGGTCAACATGATGTACCACCATCACTAGCAACACTTGACAGGACACTTGATTTTAACACAGTATGTTACAGATGGAAGATGGTTTACAGGAAGGAATGGTTTGGGAGTAGGAGATCAGGATGGAAGGCATGTGATCTTATTCTAGGAATGGGCTTCCAAAAAGGAAAGTAAATATAATGGCCAGGACAAGCAGCAGGTGGGGAAACCTAGGTGTGTCTGAAAACCAAGAGTCTGAATTTCCTTGGTTATTTTTTTTTTAAGATTTATTTATTTATTTGAGAGAGAGAGAGAGAGAGAGAGAGCACATGTGAGTAGGGGAAGGGGCATGGGGTGGGGGAGAAAAACAGACTCCCTGCTGAGCATGGAGCCCCACTCAGGGCTCCATCTCACAACCCTGAGACCATGACCTGAGCTGAAATCAAGAGTTGGGCACTTAACCAACTGAGCCACCCAGGTGCCCCTCCTTAGTTATTTTGATAACTAGGAGAAAGTATATTTTTAGAAAACAAACTTTTAATAAGACTGATGAATCACAGACCTGTACCTCTGAAACAAATAATACATTATATGTTAAAAAAAAAAAAAAAGAAGATAGTAGGAAGGGAAAAATGAAGGGGGGGGAATTTGGAGGGGGAGATGAACCATGAGAGACGATGGACTCTGAAAAACAAACTGAGGGTTCTAGAGGGGAGGGGGTGTGGGGGGATGGGTTAGCCTGGTGATGGGTATTAAAGAGGGCACGTATTGAATGGAGCACTGGGTGTTATACGCAAACAGTGAATCATGGAACACTACATCAGAAACTAATGATGTAATGTATGGGATTAACATAACATAATAATAAAAAAAAAGTAGAAACTTTTAAAAAATAAAAAATAAATAAATAAATAAATAAAACACTGTGATACAGAAAAAAAAAGAAAGTGCAAAAGAGCTTAACTATTTAGTCACTTTAATTCATTATATTTTAGAACATTTTATTTATTCTATTCTCATTTTATGTATTACCATAATGAGTCATGCTTATATCAAACATGTGAGATACAAGGTATTAAATTGGAAATGCTAGTTTACCATAATGAGTCATGCTTATATCAAACATAAGATATGAGGTATTAAATTGGAAATGCTAGTTCCTTCCTTTTCTGAAAAGAATTCTGCACACTTCTCCACCTTCCTTCTTTCGCTTTCTTAGTTTTCTTAGTGTATGTGGAACATGTAAATGTTTGTTTCTATTTTGTTAGTTTCATTGGTTTGCTGCCTACAAAGATAACACATATCTATTGTAAAAATGTCACTCAGCACAGAAAGGCTTAAAGAAAAAATTTTTTGAATTTCATGAAATGATGTTATTCAGAGATAACCAGTATTATTATTTTGGTAAAACTCCTTCTAAGTCTTTTTCTATGTAGAGATACATAGATGATATTTTATGTTAAGGAGACCATACTATTAATGTAGTTTTGCACCTGCTTTTTTGCATCTAATAATATGTTGTGGACATTTTTTATGTCAATGAATATAGGTATAGACCATTCTTTTTCAATGGCAGTCATTGCATGAACGTACCATAATTAATTTAAGCTATCTCCTGTTGCCAGACATTTAGACTCTAACTTTTCTGTTTAAGCAGCACTACAGTGAACACTCCTGTGGATACATTTTTGCGCACTTATCCAATTGATTGTCTTCTTTGAATAACTTCCCAAAAATGCAGTTGTGGGTCAAAGGCTATGCATATTTTATATTGATACATATTTATTTACATATTGTCCAGTGTCCTTTAGAAGTGCAGTACCAGTTATGCTTCTACCAATAATACTGATCAGAATCCAGAAAATTCTTTTAAATGTCTTAAATTTTTTTTTTTCATCTTCATTCAGGCTCATTTTCCTCACTTATAAAATAAGAAGGATGAAATCTATCAGTGGTTCTTAAACTTCTTAGGATCTTAGGATCATTTGAGAATTTTTGAAAACTGTTGACCAGAAACTGGAACAGTTGTTTCAGAAAAACACACCTGTGCAAAAACAGAGAAATTTTTACATTATATTTATGAGAATTCATAGATTCTTTGAAGTCAATTCACAGACTCTAGGATCTCAGTCCATGAATCTAAGTGAAGAATCCCTGAATGAGATGATTTTAAAGTTGCTTTCTCTTTTTAACACTAATACGCGCACACACACACAGCACGCACACACATCTTACATACACATCATGCACATGTCACACACCCATGTGCACTCAGAATTTTAATGTGTATTTGGAAAAACTTTGACACCTGCTTGATATAGAACCTAGTCTTATTGTGGTCTGTAAAATCACTTGACTGGGTATAGTTATTGGAATGAATTTCCATTTATTTCAGGTTCTTCAATGGCGAGCCCACCAGGAAGAGGTAGCAAGACTGGAAATGGAAATTTCTGCCAAGAGAAGAGAAAAGGAGAAGGAGAAAGAGAAGCTATGGAAGGAGAAGGAATTGTTACAAAGAGCAGAGAAGAAAAAGAAAGTATGAAATCTGCTATTACTGTGAATGTTTGAATGAATGCTTAGTTGTCTGGTTGAGCTTTGATAGATCTTGGTGTTTGGCATGGAATCATCATAGGCAGTTCTTAGAAAGATTCATAAGGTTCTAGTGGAGTCTTGCTTGAATTCATTTAAGCTTCAAAGATTGGACATGGAGGAGAATCCACTTTATTGACCTGCATGAGCACAGGTACTTGTGATTAGAAGGAATGCTGTAGGGAAAGAAAAGTTAGGGTTTATGACTTGTTAAGTCTTGTTCTAAGTAGGAACATGCAAGGACAAGAGGATACCAGGGTAACATTTTGGTTGACTGCAGTGTAGCAATTGAGTGTCAAAAGAGGTCTTTGCTGGTAAAATACTTTGTACCGAGGTCAGAGCAACTCATGCAATACCAGAAGGCCCTTTAAAGAATTTACTTCTTGGCTTATTATTTGTTAGATTGTTTTTCATTTGCTGACACAAATTCATCACTCTACTTTTGAGCAAACATTTGCTTCCCAGTTTTCAAAAAATTAATCACAACACTTATTAACAGCTTCAAAATGATTGCTGATATTCTGTGGAAGGAAAAAACTGAATTTGAGATGGGATTTTAAAAATATATCTGGCATCTTTATTTAGATATTTTTGTTTATTTTATCAGTTTTTGTGGTGTAAACAAACACATTAGTATTCATCACCTAGCATTGAAACTGTTAATGTTTTTTATTCTTTCACAGATTTATTTTATACACATAAAGTTGAAGTCCTCTCTTGAAGATGTACTCAGAACCATTTTCCTTCTTACCTCCTCAAAGTCAGTCTTGATCATAAATTTTATTCCTATCTTTACAGGCCATCAATTGCTTTTAACATCTTTTTTTTTTTTTTTTAAGATTTTATTTATTGACTTGACAGAGAGCGAGAGAGCACAAGCAGAGGGAGTGACAGAGGGAGAGGGAGAAGCAGGCTCCCCGCTGAACAGGAAGCCTGATGTGGGGCTCCATCCCAGGACTCTGAGAGCAAAGCCGGGGAGAGAGGCAGAGAGTGAGGGAGAAGCAGACTCACTGCTGAGTGGGGAGTCCACCAAGGGGCTCGATCCAAGGACCCCGGGATCATGACCTGAGCCAAAGGCAGATGCTTAACCGACTGAGCCACCCAGGCGCCCTGCTTTTAACATCTTTTAATATGTAGTTCGTGACTTTTAAATTTTTTCATGAATACTTTCAGACTGTATCATTCTGCAGCATGTACTTCAGCATTTAACCTTAAACTTTTGAGATATAGCTATATTAATAAACAGAGACGGAGCCCGCCCCTTTTCACTGCTGTCCACTGTTTCACTGGAGGCTGCCATGCATCCCTTCTCTTAGTGGTTGACATTTACGTTTCTGAGGTTCTGTTCTTGCAGCTGTGCTGGCGCGGCCGCCTTGTACGTGCCGACTGGGCGTGTGTGCCCAGCTCTCTCCACAGTACACAAGGAGCAGAATTACAGTCTGGTAGAGTTTGTATGCTCTCAATTTCATAAGGTTTTTTGTTTTTAGTTTATAAGATATTATAAATCTTCTTTTTGACTTTTGCCAATCTGATGAATGTGAACAGTATCTCGGTGTTTTAAATTGGATTCTCCTGATCACTTGGGAGAATGAAAAATCCCCTCATGTTTATTTGGGCCATTTTCTTCCTCTGTGAATTGCTTATTAGTACTTTTGTTTGTCTATTTTTCTTTATTAATCTGTAAAAGTTCTTTATAAATTCTGGATACTATTTCTTTTTGTCAGTTATTTTTTCTTTCATTGGTCATCTGCCTTTAAATTTGGTCTGTAGTGTCTACGGTTTCATGGAAATTTAAAATGATCAAGTAATGAAAGTTATTAAACTCTTTTCCTTTGTGAACTGTGCTTTCCTTTATGAACCATGACCTGACAGTGAGAGCATCTTTACAGAGAGTTTTTGTTCGCTTCTGCTTAGGGCCCTATACATTTTACTGGCCCAGGACCAGTGTGTGTATTGACTGTGAGATTTGGGACCTGTTCTGTGAGCTTGCAGAGGGTGCTGACTTAGCACTCATGCACAGCACCCGCCTGGGTTCTGCTGGTGACCCCTTTTCTCCACTGGTCCCAAGCAGAAAGTTATCTCCCTTATCACTTTTCTGGGGAGTGGTCCTGGTGTGTCTCGTTACCATTTTGTGTATGGACAAGTCCTATAGGACTTCTTACTCTTTTTAAGTGGCATGATTCCAGCTCCCATATACACAAGTCTCACAGCTAATCTTAAAGACCCAACCACCAGCTCCTCAGGCCTGCCTCAGGCCCAGTTCTGTCCAAGAGCCCTTTGGCTTTGGCTCCATTTTACTGCTCTGACTTTGAGTTCCATCTTTATCTTCAACACTGGGACATTGTGTGTGTTTGTGTGCTGTTGTGTTATAGTTTGTCCAAAATTTCTATGTGTTTAAAGTAGGAAAGGAGATTTCTATGTCAACTCAGACAAACTGACCAAAGTTCTGCCTACCTTTATATATATACTACGAATCCAGACTCTCTTTGTTCTAACTATTTTCTATGCTGGAGACAAATTTTAGTTCTTTAGTGTTTAACAGCAGTTTCACAAAACCCTCCTATAGTTACTCAGGTCAGAAGCTCCCTCTGACTTGAGACTGATTGCTTTGTTAGCTGGTGCTCTGTTTTTCCTCATCTACTGTTTCACCTGCCTGGATTTCTCTTCTCATAAGCTAGCAGCCATAGAGATAGAGAAACTATTCCGTGTATAAAACCCCACCTGAGGATTTCTGAATAACAGATCATCTTTCTCCTAATTCTTCTTCTCAGCAGTTTGTCTTTTAGGGAATGACACTGTCTTTTTGCTGGAATAACATTTTAATTTGTATCCCAAAGTTTACCCTGGTAGGTGCCCAACTCTTTTCAAATTGACCTTTAAATTATTAGATCACTTTTTCTTCTGTGCTTTAAAACTTGAGTTGAACATAATATTCACAGTTTTCATAGTTTCATCTCAAGACTCAAGGTAAGTTTTGATTCATAGGCTGTTAGGTGGTAATGGTAATATTTCAGAAGCATCTCTCCACTTTTGATATTATTGTCATGATAAAATCAAAGAATAATGTCTTTCCATAAACTATCCCTAGGAGCTATTGTAAGAAACAAAATTACTGTGCTAGGTGAACCTTAAAATGCCTGATACGTAATATTGGTCCTGGTACCACCCTTTCACTAGATGTAGCATTTTGGGTGGCTTGAATAACATAAAAACTACTCTGCATCATGGCGTTTTAGGAGGTTTTTTGCTGCCTGATGCCTGGAGTTCTATGGGATCAAAGCAAGGATAGTTTCAGCCTCACTCCCAAAATAGAGATTTCAAGCAAGGCTCACATTAAAAGGAGACATATTCGTTCCTTGCTCTAGCATATACATTTCTCTCCCAATTTTACAAGTTCCTAATCTAGCATTGAAGCCCCCACATTGTACATCTGAGGGACAGGAAGCATCATCAGGAAAGTCAGAATAACTCCACCAGCCATGGCCCACCATCCATGTGACCTTCAGCCTTACCTCTGAGATGTTTCTGGGGAGAAATCTATCGTTTTGTGATCTCTTAGCCTCAAGTGACATCTTATCAGTAAATATCAATAGACCCAGGCGTCAGTAGAACCTTGGCACTTATGTTGTCCCCCTTGACCTCAGGTGATGTGGCAAATACTCAGAATTACATTCATCCTACAGATAACCAGGGGCAGCAGAAACAGTCTAAAATAAAAGAGGGTAGGCTATCATAAAAGAATGCAGGCTAGAGGGCTAGACCAGTACTGCTTCCCAGAAGATTCAAGAAGCTCTGTGCTTAGGAGGGAACCCAGAGTATCTTCTCAATTCAGATCAAAGCTATTTTCTCAGTGTGAGAATCTGTGGGTTCTTATGAGAGCAATTTACCATGAAATTCCTTCCCCAGTGTTTCTTAATCTAATAATATACTGATCTAAAGAGCTAAGAATTGGGGGGGGGGGTAGGTAGATACTGAAGAACGATAAAAAATAAATCCCCAGGCTATAAACTCTACTTCTTCAGGATTGTTGGGACTTAAAGGGGACAATGAATCACACCTGTGATAGGCAGGCTTCTAAGATGGGCCCCAAGATTTCCTGCCCTCCTGGGATACATACCCTATATAATCACCAGGATCGTAACTACCGTGGGTTAGGTTATATTATATGGCACAGACAACCTTGAGAAAGAGAGATTACCTGGAAGGACTTGACCTAATCCCATGAGCCCTTTAAAAATACAGAGTTTTCTTTGGCTTGTCACAAGAGGGGTCATCAGAGATTTAAAGCATGAAAAGGACATGACTGAATATTTTGGCTTGGAGATTGAGGAGGTCACATGGCAAGGGATGTGGGTGGACTCTAGCAGCTGAGAGTGGCCCTGGCTGACAGACAGAAGAGAAATGGGAACCTGTAACCTGTAGTCCTACAACTGTAAGGAACTGAATTCTGCCAAAACAAGAATGAGCTTGGAAGCATATTTTCCTCTAAAGCTTCCAGGTGAGAACTCAGTTTTCTCGGCACCTTGATTTCATTCTTGTGATGTCATGGGCAGAGAGTCCAGGGACACCATGCTGGACTTCTGATTTATAGGAGTCTGAGCTCATAAGTAAGTGTTGTTTTAAGCTGCTAAATTTGTGGTGATTTGTTACACAGCAATTAAAAAACTAGTACAGTTTTTGGTATTTAGAAGTGAATTGTTGCTGTAACAAATACCTAAAAATGTGGAAGTGGCTTTGGAATTGGGAAGTGGGAAGAAGCAAGAAGAATTTTAGGAACATGATAGAAAAAAGACTAGAATGCCTTGAACTGATTTAGTAGAGGATGTTGAAGATGTGGCTGCTGAGTCTCAAAAGGAAGTGATGAACATATTCTTCAAAACTGGAGAAAGGGTCACTGTTAAGTGGTGACAGGAAGCCTAAGGAATTAATTCTGTGCTGCAGTTGGGTGGAAAACATTCCTGAGTAATGAACTTCATATGTGATGAGCTAAGAAGATTTCTGAAGTGTTGAACATGTCACTAGGGTTTTTTGCTACTTATAGCAAAAAGGAGAGATTTGATGTTTTGGGAAATTCTCAACCTATCTAAATGGCGAAAGACTCCAGAATTAAGAGATTATTGCCGCCATCATGCCATAGAGAAAAGGCTGAAAGTGTGACTATACAGTCCTTTGTTATAGCCTTGAAAAGATCACAGGGTCGGAGTATTCAGTCATATAAAAGACCCTTCCAAGAGATTAAGGGTGTTTCTCATAGATCTCAAACTAGAAAGCCCCTGGGAAGTTTAAGGGCAATTTTGCTCAGCCACCTCAATAGAAAACTAAGAGACAGAGAAAGGATGATCTCAAAAAGACCTGTGGGTGTGTGGCTTTTGTCTAATGGAGTGAATCCCCATAAAATCTGCAAAGGCTCACTTGGTTCTTGAGAAAATTTTATCAGAAACACTGCCAGCTTAGACTGAAAGGGAAAGAGTGAATATGAAGTGAAAGGAGGCTCATGGACCCCCCAAAATTCTCTTGGCAGGAAGCAGGCTGATAAAACTACTTAGGAACTTGGCATTCCCAATACTTCCACCACTGGACCAAACCCACCCATCTAGGCTCAGGAAAATCTCCTCTTCTCACCACCATAGAATAGTTGTATCAGCTCCCAGTAAGATATATTGACAGTAAGATTGTATATAAACCCAAAGGGATCACTAAAGGTCCTATTTAGGATGATTATTCATCCATGTATGTATTCATTTATTCAGTAAGTATGTACTAAGTGTCTTTAATGTGACACACATTATACCCAGTCCTTCATGCAATTGTAAGAGGTCACCCTACTCAAACAAACAGCCCCTTTTCTGATATCTATCTATCTATCAGTCATCTATCTATTTTAAGTAGGCTCCACCGTGGAGCCCAATGCCAGGTTTGAACTCATGACCCTAAGATCAAGGCCTGAGCTGAGATCAAGAGTTGGACACTTAACCAACTTAGCCACCCAGGCGCCACTCTGGGTATTTTTTTAAAGGGATGTGTTTACCTGCTCCACCACAAAGATAATATACAATTCTTAGTTAGGTTAGTAGAACCTCTTACGAAAAAGAAGGGTTTCTTTTAGCTTCAAACTTTATGAGTAGAACAAAAGGGTTAATAGAGAAAAATTAAAAATACAAAATGGAGTGAACTATATAGAGTTTGCAATTAGTTAAATTAATCATGACTACATATAGTAAATTAAATATATATGCATATATACGCAGTATTTACAAATGGATATATTTGCGTAGGTACATACACACACACATAATTACAGTGTGACTTTCCTGCCTTTCTCAGTGGGTACTGATCACTTAGGGAGTTTAGGTTAGTGCCTTTGCCTTCATACATGCCTAGACCTCCTCTTCTCTTATTTCCTGGTCCTGTATCAGCAAACCATAGTTTGGGTATCTATCCTCACATGATGGCCCATGCTAGTCTGATTGCTTCCTAGTGTGACTCCTCTTATGCCAATAAAAGTTATTAGTTTTGCTACAGTTGATCAAAGTTCAGGCCTTAGTATATGAACCTTTTGCCCTGATTGACTCCAATAAGGTTCATCAACTCTCTATTAATTTTTTTCTTTTTTTTTTTTTAGGCTTTTAATTGCTACTGTATGCATTTGTGCACTGCAAGAACTGCAGGATATAGAACTGTCCTGTGCAATTTCCTTCAAATGCCTGTGACTGATTGCCTTTTATTTCCAGTGAATGCTTTGCTATTGCAGAGGGTGGGGGATATAGATTTGAGGACTTAGGTAGTGGGAAAAAGGACCTTTAAGATCAGAGCTGCCTGGAAAACCTCCCCTGACTGATTAAAGGAGTGGTGTGTGTGTAAAAGAGAGATAGTGATCTAACTGGATCCCACTTAGACTAAAATGACTTAAGATATAAATACTGTAAATTTATGTAATGTATCACTGGGGACCAACTGAATTGTGAACTTACAAAAATGCTATGGCAGCACTCAGCAACACAGTAATGCAATGACATTCAGGTTATCTAAAATAGGCTTAAAGCACTTTTTTACATTTTCATAAAATGGAGAATATGGAATATAAAAACTCTGATGCCTTGGACCTTGAAAATATGTCTTTGAAACTCTCTGAACTCCAGTTTGATCTCTGCTCTAACATACACCCACCTAAACCTCTCACTTGCAAACATCCTCTTTTTAAAGGAACCACCTGCTACTAAAGCCAAAGTATCCCCATCTGGCTGAGGTCCAATCTGTTAAACTACTTCCCACACTCAGTTTTGTGGTTCTCTCAATTACTAATTCCTAGAAGTGTGAAGTTGCAGTAAACATTTGAGGAGGTGTTTGTCCTTTAATTATTGGTCTTTTTTTTGGGAATCTGACGCAATATCCCAACTAGGGAGCTATAAAACCTAGTGAGTAAAGTAACTATCAGGATATTATAATCATCAGAAGGAGAAGATAGTTAATGTATATTTTATGTAAAAATGACTCCAAATTACCTGGGGTTCAGAGTTTGTTTTCTGAATTTTTAATTTTAGTCCTCTGAATAATATTATTTAAGAAATTAATGTAATATGGGAGGTTTAATTATCCAAAAGAAATCAAAGATCATATCATTTAAAAATATTCATAATGTTCCTTATTTGGTTATTAAAATTTAGAAATGGAGATTAACATAAGCTTATTAACTGATTCTAACATTCTAATATGAGACTGAATGTAGAGTCAACTCTCAGTATATTAATCAGCAGGTGACATAAAGGTAGGATGGTAGTCCAAGAAGCTCACTTTTCTAGTTTCAACTGTCTTTTAAAAGTAAAAATTTCTAGGTGATGTCACCAGGATGGTAACATAGGTCGTACTGACTTCATCTAAACAACTAACATCTATTCAAGAACAAGACACCACTGGGAGAATCCTAGAATGTGGGGGTGAGGTTGAAGCTGCTCCCTACACCAGAGACTACAACAGACTGCATGAGAAGGGTAAGAAAAGGGGCTAGACATTGACAATGCATTGCTCCTCCAGGACAGTGCAGCATCACACAGAGAGGTCTCGCTTGAGTCTCCAGTTCCTCTAGTGGAAAAAGGCCAGAGGGGATGACCAGCCTCCTCTAGCATTGTGGGTCATGTTGTGGGAGCCCATCCTCTGATCTCATACATCAGGGAGTGCAGAAGAATCTGCAGGGGCCCAGCTACTTAGGGATCTGTGATGGAGAAGGTTAGGGGTGGGGCTTGCAACAACCAGCACACAGATCTTGGCAAACTGAGTTCATACCCACAGTGTCCAAAGAGTAATCACAATAGCAGTTTTGCTCATCGGCAGTACCAAGTTGTGGGTACAGATCTGCCTAATTTGGATCCTCAAATAGTTTTGCCCACCTTAGAGCCTGGTTTACCCACGTCCAGTCAAGGTGCTGAGTCATAGCCCCACCCACTATGGAAAGTACCTTAGAGCCACATTTAACCAAAAGGGATTGTAACAATTTCTGGAAGCTGTGTGGTCCAGTGACACTTGAACTGAGAGGTGGGTAGACAGAGTGGATAGCCCCAGAACAAAGCCAGTACGGAGCATGGAAGCCTCCTGTGCTATGCACAGGCAGGAGGATTCATTCATAGACAAGTCAGAGGGTAGCTCCTGGACCTTCCCAACTAGAGAGCCTGTTTGGGCATTTGAGTGGAGCCAGGAGCATCCCCTCCTTCACATTCAGGCAAGGGAGCTAAGACACAACCCTATCTACTGTGGAAAGTGTCTTCCAGCCTCATCTGACCAGAAGGGCTGGTGAAAACACCTGAAAGCTGTGTGGCCTACTGGTATTCGAGTTGAGAGAAGGGCAGCAGAGCTGATGGTTTGCAGAGCAAAGGCAGTAGCCAGGGAACTTGTGGTGGGGGTTGACTTTAGTTAAGACAAGACACAGTTTTAGAGCTGCTTCTCCCACTGTGTCAGGGAAGGGGATTTAATTCATAGCCCTGATTATTGGTAAATATAACCTTTAGCCTGTCCAACCAGGGAACCTAACCAGAGCACATGAGAAGTTGCATAGATGAGTCAACAGCCCTGCATACAATGGCACTTGAACATCCTGTGGCTTCCCTCATCTGCAAAGTAAACTGGTGGCCTCATTTGACCAGGGAATTCAGTGCATAGTCAGGACAGATTTGGTTCTCCAGACAAGGAGCTGTACAGGGCCCTGTCCTGTTGCCGTGACAGTGCAGGGAAGCTAATTCATAGCTCCATCTATTACTGAATAACGTATCCAGTCCCAACCATCTGGTAAGCCTGACCAGAGAATTCAAATAACTGTGGAGCCCATCCTACAGCCTCACTTGTATAGGGAACCAAGCCAGAAGTCCTATTTAAATGTTCTCAGTCAATGGCACACCCCCATCCCTGTCCTCAGAGCTTGAATAGTTCTCTCACCCCAAAATAGGTCATAATAGTAAGCCCCACCTGCCCAAAGACATTACCAGTAGACACACTCAGAAACCCAAACTGAGCTGACTGGTGAAGAACTATCTCTGCCAAAGCAAATCTATAAAGTCTGCAAGAGAAGCTCCATTACAAAAATGCACAGAAACCAACATAAGGAATCACATAAATAAGACACCACCAAAAGAAACTAGTAAAACTCTAATAACTGGCCCTAAAGATAGGGAGATCTATGAACTCTCAGAGAAGAAATTCAGAATAATCCTCTTAAGGGAGTTTAGTGAAGTACAAGAAAATGCAGACAACTAAACAAAATTAGGAAAACAGTGCATAAACAAAATGAGAAGCTCAACAAGGATATGGCAACCATCAAAAAAACAAAAAAAAAAAACACAACAAAACCCCCCCAAAAAACAGGGGTGCCTGGGTGGCTCAGTTGTTAAGCATCACCTTCAGGTCAGGTCATGATCCCAGGGTCCTGGGATCGAGCCCTGCATTGGGCTCCCTGCTTGGCGGGAAGCCTGCTTCTCCCTCTCCCACCCCCCCTTCTTGTGTTCCCTCTCTTGCTGTGTCTTTCTCTGTCAAATAAATAAATAAAATCTTAAAAAATAAATAAATAAAAAACAACAAACAAACAAAAAAACAACAAACAAAAAAACCCGAAACCAAAACAAACAGGAATTCTCAAGTTAAAAACACAGCAACTGAACTGAAGAACTCAACAGAATGTTTCAGAAGTAGACTCCACCATGCAAAAGAAAGATTCAGCAACTGAGAGGATAGGACGTTAGAAACCACCTAGTTAGAGGGAAAAAAGAAAAAGATGAAAAAGAATAAAGAAAGCCTATGGAAGTTATGGGATGTGATGAAAAGAAATAATACTCACATTATGGGAATTCCAAAATGAAAACAGAAGAAGAAAGGGACAGAAAATATATTTAAAGCAATAATGGCTAAAAACTTCTCAAACCTGGGAAGAGAGATGAACATCCAGATCCATGAGTCCCAAAAGACCCCAAATAGGTTGAACCAAAATAGGGCTACACTGAGACACATGATAAATAAATTGTCAAAAGTCAAAGACAATGAATTTTAAGAGCAGCAAGAAAAAAGAGAGAAATTAACATATAAGGGAACTGATAAGACTATAGGTGGATTTCTCAATACAAACATTTCAGGCCAGGAGACAATGGGATGACATTCAAAAAAATTGAAAGAAAATAACTGTCGATTAAGAGTTTTATACCCAGTGATGCTGTCCTTCAGAAATGGAGGAATAAAGACTCCCAAACAACAAAAGCTGAGGGAGTTCATTACTACCAGACTTGCCTTACAAGAAATACTAAAGAGAATTCTTGAGTGGAAGTAAAAGAATGCTAATTAACATCATAAAAACACAAAAAAAGTAGCATAAATTTCACTGGCAATGGTAAATATATAGTCATTGTTAGATTCTGCAATATGGTAATAGTGGTACATAACTCACAATTCTAGTTTAAAAGTTAAAAAAATATGGAAAAAATCAATACAATGATCTGTTATTAGTTACACAATGCAAAGAAAACACATGTAAATTGTAACAGCAATAACCTAAAGTATGAGGGAGAAAAGAAGTAAATGTGTAAAATATATTAGTTCTATTGAAGTTAAGTTGTTTTCAGTTTAAAATAGGTTTAATATAAATTTAATAGGGACACCTTGGGGGCTCAGTTGGTTAAGCGTCTGCCTTTGGCTCAGGTCATAATCCCAGCGTCCCACATCAGGCTCTCTACTCAGCAGGGAGCCTGCTTCTCTCTCTGCCTGCTGCTTCCCCTGCTTGTGCTTGTTCTCTCTCTCTCCCTGACAAATAAATAAATAAAATCTTTAAAAAAATAAAATAATAAATAAATTTAATATATTTTATGTAAGCCTCATGATAACCACAAAGGAAAATCTTGTAGTAATTACACAAAAGAACATGATAAAGAAGTCAAAGCATATCAATACCAAGACATCAAAACTCAAAAAAAATGAGAAAGATAAGAAACAAGGAACAATGGATCTACAAAACAACCAGAAAACAATTAACAAAATGACAATAGTAAGTTCTTACCTATCAAAAATTACTTTAAATGTAAACAGATTAAATTCCCCAATCAAAAGACATATAATGGCTGGATGGATTCAATAAAAAAAATTAAAAAACCATACCCAACAATATGCTGCCTATAAGAGACTCTTTTTAGCCTTAAGGATACACATAGACTGAGAGTGAAGGGATGGATAGAGAAATTTCAAGCAAATGATAACCAAAGCCAACCAACCAAACAATAAAAAACTAAACAAACAAATAAAACTCCCAAAGTAGCTATACTTACTTTAGACAAAATAGACTTTAAACTTAAAATGGTAAAAATAGGCAAAGAAAGTCATTATATAATGATAAAGGGTTTAGGACATCAAGATGATATAACTGTAAATATTTATGCACCCAACATTGGAGCACCTAATATGTAAAGCAAAAACTAACAAAGCTAAAAGAGGAAATAAACAGTAATACAATAATAGTTGGACATTTTAATAGTCTACTTTAAACAATGGATAGATTTCCAAACAGAGAATCAATAAGGAAACAGTGGATTTGAACAATACTGTAGATCAAATGGAACTAAAAGACATATACAAAACACTCTATCCAACAATAGTATACACATTCTTCTTAAGTGCACATGGAACATTTTCTAGGATAGACCATATGTTAGGCCACAAAACAATCTTAGCAAATATAAGAAGGTTAAAATTGTACCAAGTATCTTCTCTGACCACAATGGCATGAAATTAGAAATCAATAACAAGAGGAAAACTGGAAAATTCACAAAGACATGGAAATTAAACAATACTCTCTTGAATAACCAATGAATCAAAGAAGAAATTAAAGAGGAAATAAAGTTTCTTGAGACAAATGAAAATAGAAATTTACCATACCAGAACTTACAGGACATAGCAAAGGCAGTTCTTAGAGGGAAGTTAATACCAATAAGTGCCTACATTAAGGAGCAAGAAATATCCCAAGTAAACAACCTAACTCTACACCTTAAGGAACTAGAAAAAGAAAAAAAAAAATGAGCCTAAATTAGCAGAAGAAAGGAAATAATAAAGATTAGAACAGAAATAAATAGAGAACAGAAAAACAGTTGAAAAATTAACCAAACTAAGAGTTGGTTCTTGAAAAGAGAAACAAAATTGACAAACCCTTAGGTGGACTAACTAAGGAAAAAAGAGAGAAGACCCAAACGAACAAAATTATAAATGAGTAAGGAGACATTACAACTGATACCACAGACAAGAAAAGGATCATCAGAGGCTACTATGAACATTTATATGCCAAAAAACTGGACAACCTAGGAGAAATGGGAAAATTCTTAGAAACATACAAATTACCAAGACTGAATCAGGAAGAAATAGTAAATCTGAATAGACCAATTACTAATAAGAAGATTACATCAGGAATAAAATATCTCCCAATGAAGAAAAGCCTAGGACCAGGTGGCTTCACTGTTGAATTTTAGTAAACATTTAAATAACAATTAACACCAATCTTTATCAAACTCTTCCCAAAAATTTGACGAGGAGAGAACATTCCCAAACTCATTTTTTGAGGCCATTATTATCCTGATACCAAAATCAGAAAAGGACACTACTAGAAAAGAAAACCATAGGTCAATATCCCTGATGAATGTAGATGCCAAAATTCCCAATAAAATGCTAGCAAACTAAATTTAACAGTACATTAAAAGTGTCATTCACCATGATCAAGTGGGATTTATTTCTGGGATGCAAAGATGTTTCAACATATGCATATCAACCAATGTGATACATCACAGTAATAAAATGAAAGAAAAGGATTATATGATCATCTCAATAGATGCACAAAAAGTATTCAGCAAAATTCAACATCCATTCATGATTAATACTCTTAATCAGGCATAGAGAGAACATATCTCAACATAATAAAGGCCATATAAGACAAGCCCACAGCTGACAGCATACTCAATGGTGAAAGGATGAAAACTTTTCCTCTAATACAGGAAAAACAGAGGATTCTCATTCTTATACTTTTATTCAACATAGTACTGGAGGTCCTAGTTAGAGCAATCAGGCAATGAAAGAAAGGAAAGAAGGGAGGGAGGGAGGGAAGGAGGGAAGGGCATCAGGATTGGAAAAGAAGAAGTAAAATTGTCTCTATTTGCAGACAACATAATTTTATATATAGAAAATCCTAGAGACTTAACCAAAAACTGATAGATCTAACCAGTAAATTTAGTAAAGTTGCAGGATACAAAATCAACATACAAAAATCAATAGCATTTCTATACAGTAAAAATGAAATTTTTAAAAACAAAGAAATCGATCCCATTTACAGTAGCATCAAAAGCATGAAAAACAATAAAATACTTAACAAATTTAACTAAGGAGGTGAAATGTCTTCATGCTAAAAACTACAAGACACTGATGAAAGAAATTGAAGAAGACACAAATAAATGGAAAGTATCTTGTGTTCATGGATTGGAAGAAGTAGTATTGTTAATATGTCAATACTACTGAAAGCCATCTATAAATTCAGTGCAATCACTATCAAAAGTCTAACGGCATTTTTTACAGGAGTAGAAAAATTCTCCTGAAACCACAAAAGACACTGAATAGCCAAGGAAATCTGAGAAAGAACAAAGCGGGAGGTGTATCATACTTCTTGATTTCAAGCTATGCTATAAAGCTATAGTCATCAAAACATTATGGTACTGGCATAAAAATAAGCAAATAGACTAATGGAACAAAATAGAAAGCCCAGAAATAAACCCAACCCTATATGGTCAGCTAATACTTGATAAGAGCCAAGAATACTCACTGGAGAAAAGACAGTCTCTTCAATAAATGTAGCTGGGATAATTGGATATTCACATGTAAAAGAATGAAACTGGAACCATATATTATACCACTCACAAAAATTAACTCAAAATGGATTAAAGACTTAAATATAAGACCTGAAAATGTGAAACTCCTAGAAGGAAACATAGGAACAAAGCTCCTTGCCATGGGTCTTAGTAATGATTTTTCAGTATGATACCGAAGCACAAGCAACAAAAGATACACAAGTGGTACTACATCAAATTAAAAAGCTTCTACAGTCAAAAGAAACCACCAACAAAGTGAGAAGACAACCTATGGGATGGGAAAAGGTATTTGCAAACCGTGTATCTGATAAAAAGTTAATATCCAGAATATATAAAGAACTCATACAAATTAACAGCAAAAACAAAACAACCCAATTTAAAAATTAGGCATTTTTAAAGGATCTGAATAGACATTTCTACAAAGAAGACATATAAAAGGCCAGAGGTACATGAAAAGATGCTCAACATCACTAGTCATTAGGGAAATGCAAATTAAAATCACAATGAGATATCGCCTAATGCTCTTTAGAATGGCCACCATCAAAAAGACAAGAGGTAACAAACATTGGTGTGGATGTGGAGAAAAGGGAACCCTTGTGCACTCTTGCTGATATTATGAATTGGTACAGCCACTATGGAAAACAGTATGGAAGATCCTCAAAAAATTAAAAATAGAACTATCATATGATCCAGAAATTCCACTTTTGGGGCTATATCCAAAGGTATCAAAACACTAACTCAAAAAGATATCTGCACCCCCATGTTCAAAGCAGCATTATTTACAATAGTCAAGACATGGAAACAACCTAAGTATCCACCAATGGATGAATGAATAAAGAAGTCATGGTATATATATAATGGAATATTATTCAGCCATTAAGAATGAGGAAATATAACAAACAATGAATCATGGAACACTACATCAAAAACTAATGATGTAATGTGTGGTGATGAACTTAACAATAAAAAATTTTTTTAAAAAAGAATGAGGAAATATACCATTTACAACAACATGGATGGACCTTGAATGCATTATGCTAAATGAAGTAAGACAGAGAAAGTGAAATCATAATGCTAAGTGTAGTCAGAGAAAGTAATTATGTTAAATGAATTCAGAGAAAGGCAAATACTGTATGATCTCACTTATGTGTGGAATCTTAAAAAAAACAACTCTGATAGAGAGATCAGACTTACGATCACAAGAGGGGGTGGTGGGAGGGGAAATTAGAGGAAGATTGTCAAAAGGTACAAACTTCCAGTTGTAAGATAACTTTCTTTCTTCTTTCTTTTCTTTTTATTCTATCTATATGAGAAATTGAATGTTAGTTGAACCTATTATGGTAATCATCTTACAATATATGTAAATCAAACCATCATACTGTATGCCTTAAACTTATACAAGGATGTATGCCAATTATTTCTCAATAAAACTGGGGAAAAAAGTGAAATTTTCTACTAGAACTTCTCTTTAAAAAGTAAAACAAAAACAAAAACTTGATGATAGAATCTTCCTACTCTTTGTCAGGACACAGTTTTAGGAAAAAATCAGATGGAGAGGGGAAAAAAAAAAAAGCAGCCTGGATCATCAAGAGCCAGCTGTATATTTCTCTGGAAGAGATTTTTCAATAGGCAGTTTTAAAAATATTTTTAAATTAACTCCAGGTATCAATTTTTGGCTATATTTTCTGTCTAGGTCTTGGTTATTCATGGTGATTTGATTTATTTAATAGACATCTATATAGTGCTTGCTTCATGCAAAGCACTGTTCTATGTTCATTTAATCTTCTTGACAACCCTAAGGGCAAGGTACTAATATGATCTTCATTTTATAAAAGAAAAACTGAGACCCTAGAAGGTACATAATTTCCCCCAAAGTCATACAGCCATAAAGAGGTTCAGAGTTTGAACCCAGGAGGGCTAACTCCATAGTTCATGATTCTAAACACTGTGCTATGCTGTGCACCATTGTGATTGCTGTTTGCTGTTTGCTGTTAATTTTGTGATTAATAAATTTTGAGAGAACTCAGTTTTAAACTATTTGCTTTAGGGTCATTTTCATTGCTTTGGTCCTGTCCTAGTTTACTCAGAATTCCTAAATAGACAGGAAACTGATAATTTTAAAACTCTTTAGTAGTCTGCTTACTAGGAGTATTTGTTGCTGTTCTATATGTGCAAACAGTTTCACTGTGTCAGTCTCCTTACTCGTCTTAAGATTCCCTCAGGATTTCTCTCCTTGGGTTAATGAACCACTATGGCTAAACAATTTATAACAAACCACACAATTATAGATTTTTTCCCCAAGTTTTTATTTAAACTCCAGCTAGCTAACATACAGTACAATATTAATTTCAGGTGTAGAATTTGGTGATTCATCACTTACATACACCATTATAGTTTGATCACAATTGAAGTGTCAAGTGGGTGTTATGAATGGATTAAAAAACCACCTTCATTGCTTCCGTGGTGCTGTTCTTTTGTTAAGTAGACTAAAGAAAATAATGATTTTGATGTGATTTTTTTTTTACCTATCAGTATCTTATTTAACAAGAAGAGAATCTCCACAGGCTTCCAGAATCACATCTACCAACCGATCAGAATTCATACCCGTTACCCACCTTCCCTTCACAATGCATGATGTATCTGTGCTCCTAAAGCCAGCCCATTCATTTATGCACTGCACCCTATCCCCTCTCTCCTATTCAAGGTCATCCCAATCTCTCTCCCACCACCATTTCTCTCTTCTCTTCTAGATCTTTCCTATTAACCTACAAATATGCCATTATGACTTCTATTTTTTTTTTTAAATACTCTCCCTTGACCCCAAACCCCCTCCCTTAGAAATTGTACCATTCTATAGTCTACACACTGCCTCCAATTTCTTTCCATTCATTCTCTCATGGGCTATTTTGTCCCTCCATTCCAGCAAAGCTGTGCTTACCAAGGTCATAATTGATCTCCATGTTGCTCATTCCAGGAGTCAGTTCTCAGTCCTCACTTTACTTGAACTATTAAGACAGAAGTGATCACCACCTCCTCCTTGGAAAACTTGATACTTGGCTCCCAAGAAGCCATTCTCTCTGCTTTTATCTCACTTTGCTCTTTTTACCTCACTGGTTTCTCCTTCTCAATAAACTTGGATGGATCCTCCACATCATTCTAACTTCTGGGCCTTGGAGTGCCCTGAAGGCTCAGTCCTCTAAGTATATATACTTCCTAGGTGATCTCAATCAATGCAATATTATTTAGATGTCATTTATATGCTGACAAAAAGCAATTAACATCTCTGGTCTAGGCTTCTCTCCTGAACTCCAAATTCATACATCCCATTGCCTCAAATCTAGTATACCCAAAATGTGTTCTTGTTTTTACCTGCAGACCTGCTCCTTCCCCAGTTTTCTTTTTCTCAACAAATGGAAACCTCTTCTCCCAGCGCTCTGGCCAAAAGCCTTGATATTATCTTTGACTCTTACTTTTCCCCTGCACACCTCCTACTGATACCCTCACCTCTTGTCACAAATAAAGGTTCTACCTTTTAAATTGAAGCTATTATAATAACTTCTTAATCTCTTAATTTCTCTGCCTCCTCCTTTTGCATTCCTACTCCCTTCTCCAGGCTATTTTCCACAAAGCGGTCAGAGATGTCACTTCCTACACTACATTCTATATCTCTTGGATCTTATATCCTGCCACTTTTCCCCTAACTCATCCTGTGCCAGCTGTACCAATCGACCTCCTCTTCCAACACCCTGGCCCATGTCCTCTTAGGCTTCTGCATTGGCTGTTCCCATTGCCTGGAAGACTACTCTTCCAGATGTCTGCATAACTCACTCTCACTTCATTCAAGGTGCCACTCCAATATCATGTTATCAAAGAGAAAGTTCATCCTCAATTACCAAACTTAAAATAGCATCCTCTTTTTCTGTCATTTTGTCCATTTGCCCTACTTTTATTTTTTTCTTAGCACTTATAATCCCACCTGGCACCCATCTATTTATTTATTGGCTGTTTTCTCTTTCTCTTCTAGAATGTAAGGTCCATAAAAGAGAGGGGTTTGTCTATTTTCATCGTTGTATCTCCAGTGCCTGGCAGAAGGCACTCAACAAATATTGGTTGAATGAATGAATATAATGAACGAGCAGTATATAACTGTACTTTAATGCTGAGGTATAGAGGAAAATATGCCAAACTAGGAGGCCCTAACAAGGTGGCTGACCTTGGGCAAGTTATGCAGGCTCTGTGGGATTTTGCCTCCTCAATTGTAAAATGAGGTGTTTGGATTAAATGATTGCTAAAATCACCTCAGCTCTAAGAAGTTATGATTGAATGACTCTGAGGTTTGATTACTTTTCACTTTTCACTCTCTGTGACACCTCAGGCTGTGAAATACAACATCCTCGGTATATATACTCCCTTCCTAATGCATAGTGAAAAGAGAGAAATTAAACAAGATTACAGACAAATTCATTTTAGCAATATCAACATATGACATGATCATTATGTAATATTTCAATGCCCATACTGAAAATAAACCTTACGTCTAAAGAAGACATGACAGTTATTTTTTAATCCACCTGGCATTTCAATTAAGAGGAAGATAACTAATGTGTTTACCTCAGAACACTTTCTTGGCTCATCATTGTTCTAAGGACATAAGACTACATCACAGCAGAAAACAGCTATTGCCAATTCAAGTGGACAGCTCTGCTACTGAAAAATGCTCTCATAAGTGACCAAAGTGAACACCACCTAATAGAGATTCATGTTATTTTTTTATGCATAAAGATATCACCTACTTCCAAGCAAATTATAATAAGAGGCATTAATACTATTGTGCTGAACAGCCTCCCTTTGTGTCATACTCTCCATTCTTTTCAGTTGTTTTGTACAACTCCCTTGCCCTCTGGCTTCTGGTTGGATTCAGTCAAAATGGAACACTAGAGATGGGGATGAGAAAGGAGACTGATGTTGGGAGAGTTGTTTCCCCAGCTCCTAGCCCTGCAGAGTTGTGATGACCAGCTGTGTCCTCCACCAAAGTTCTCAGCTCCTCCCGTGAGGTGGCCCTCCTCACACAGCTTTCTCTGACTCTAGTCAATGGGTGGTAAAGCAGCTCAGCTATTGCATGATGTCTTATGATTTCCCTGAATTGCAACCCTCCTTTGTCAATTGTCCCCTTATTATATTCTTCTTGATTTATTCTAATTTTAAGCATGCCATCTGTTTCCTATTAAGAATCATTAAAATAGAAAATTAGTAAGAGAATGTAAGACAAAAAATTAAGAGGATGGGAATATAGTTATGTCAGCAAACCAAGACTAAAAAGGGGCGCTGTAATTGAACATGGTTAAAGTTAAAAGGAAGCATTTAGCTCTTATTTGCTAATAATAGACAACATCCTAGCACATCAGGAGCTGACAGCGTGTACTGGGGGAGAGGGAAGCAAACCACCCTGGATAGCATTTTTAGTAGAACTGCTTTACAGAAGAATCTAAATCAATCCTCATATGATATTGCATCAACCTTTATAAGGCCTATGATATAAAATTAAACCATAGTCCTGTGCAACTTTCTCTAGAAAGTGAAAGTGATGCTGCATGCAAGGTGATAAGAAGTGAAAATGTTATATACAGGGATATACAATGTTCCTGTCATCTGACTTGGTATAGAAATAGAGTGTGGAAACTTCAGGAATGAATAATAGTCATGTCCCTTAGATGTTCCTTCTAAATATTGATTTTTCTTGGTCAGATTTTCAAAAAACATACTTTTGTAATTGTGAAGTATTTATGTCCATTGTAGATAGTTTGGAAAATACAAACAAGCACACAGAATACAATAAAAGTCACTCCAATTCCTAAACCAGTACCAAAAGAAAATTATTAGCAGCGTCCTTATATTCTTTTTTTAACATACATGGGGAATTTAACTTAACTAGAATCATACTGCATATATTATTTTTAACCTATTTTTAAAATTTTATCAGTAAATCTTGTATATTTTCCCCTGTTTTCCTATCACATAATTTTTAGTGTTTACTAGTGTCTCATTATGTGAAATATTGCATTTAACCACTTTCTTATTTTGGAGTGTTAAATTATTTCCAACCTTTCACCATTTTAAGGCTGTAATGAACATACTGATACCTAAATCTTTGCATATTTCCCTGCTTATTAATTCTTAAACTTTGTTTCTTATTCCCTGAGGCCTTTTGCTAGTGATTTTCTTATTTATTCTTCAGAAAGAGTATGACAATCTACCCTCTTACCAGTGGTGGATGTACTTATTTATCAGGTTGGAGATTGGTGGCAAAAGTGTTCAAGTTTAGGATACTGTTAAGTAGCTGGATACAAATAGTCTGAACTGTGGACTGAAAGGAGATCTATTCAAATAACCAGGCAGGATGTTTGCAAATTTGACTTTCTATTTTGATTTCTTACCCATATAGAGTGTTCAAATATTTGCATAAAGAATGTCATGCAAACTAATTCTTTTAGGGCCAAATTTTTATTCAGAAGCTTCACCAGGTCCTGGGTTGAAGCCCACAGAGCTCTCTATACCTTAAAGTATAGAAGAGATAATTTTGGCTGATAGGTTTTGAGGATAGAGGTGACAAAGTGTTCATCTTTAAAAGAAGAAAAAATCTTTAATCTGACTGTCATAGACAATCTGACTTGAGAAATACCATACCCCCAGGCTCTTTTGAGATTAAATGCACTTCCACCCCACACATGACTTAGTGGAATGGACCACTGATTGTTTATCGTCTATTATTGTTTAATTGGTTTCTTTATTAGTAGTTTTGGATTTATATAAGTTGAAATAAGAAAAGTATTGACAAAACCAGAGAGGGAGACAAACTATAAGAGACTCTTAATCTCTGGAAACAAACTGAGGGTTGCTGGAGTGGAGGGGGGTGGGAGTGATGGGGTGGCTGGGTGATGGATATTGGGAAGGGTACGCGCTATGGTGAACACTGTGAGTTGTGTAAGACTGATGAATCACAGACCTGTATCCCTGAAACAAATAATACATTATATGTTAATTAAAAAGAAAAAAGAAAAAAAAGAAAAGTATTATGTGCGATGTTGCTTTTCCATATTGTGTTTCACTGGATTCATTTAGCAGAGATATATCATGTATCTCTCATTTGCAAGATGCAATACTAGATACAAATAAATATTACAGTGTAAGGCATGTTCCTTACCTTTCAGAAATTCACACAAATGTGTGAAAGATTATGTGATGAGATATAGATGCTTATCAAATTGATTGTAGGGAAAGAATAGTCATACTTCGATTGGTGGCAATTTTATGGGATATAGGCTGATCTAAATGGAGCAAATGGAAAAAAAGTAAAGTAAAAAAAAAAACTTTTAAGCGGTCCTGCTGCTTTTACATGTAATAATATCACTATTTTGTGAGGGTGCATATTCCAGACCAAAAGTAGAAAGATCTGTAAGATGCAAAGAATTAGCTAAGTAAATTAGAATCTAGAAAATGGACTAAAAGTCCCTTATCTCAATGGCTTATGAGTAATGGAACTGGATATTTTGAACTTCCTATTTCATATATTTTATGTAACTAGTTAAGAATTGTGACCTCCTTCTGAATAAGTCACTAAGGCCTTTGAAATAATAACCTGGGAGCAAGGTATAGAAGTTTATTTGTTCAAAGATTCAACGTCACACAGATTGCTTGAAATCAGAAACTAAACTGTCTTCCTTCTATAATGCTTTAGTCCTAACTTTTTGCTTTCTACATGTAAACAAGAAATTCTTATTTCATGCTGAATTATAATAATTATTGGACTGAAGGAGTGAAAAAATATAATTTAATGGTTGTGTAGTATTAGTCCAAGTTTTTTAAAATTAAACTTTGAGGTACTCTAATGCTATAAACATTGTTTCCTAGTGGAGTTTTTAATAGGAAACGTATTGTTTGGAAGATTGGAAAGGTAAGATGGGATATAAAAATGATCTCAAACTCTTTGAAAAGTTAGCATAGCATTATTTTACAGAATAGTTTCTTTGGTTTATTTACACTTCTACTGGCTTAACTTCACCAAAATGAGCAAACTGTAGGACTATGAAAGGGAAACATCCAATATGAATCTGAGATAATAAGAGGAGATGGGGGGAATTAAGTCCTGTTTTGTTTTTCAGAAAAGCAAGCTTTTTCTAGAAACTTCATCTGTGAAAGTCAAGGAACAAACTTTGAATTCAACTCTTATCACTTGAACTTACTTTCTGATTTCCCTATCATTGGAATGTTATAAGAATCACTCAAAAAGTAAAAAACAGGATGTTTGAAATCTGTGTCTCGACAAATGTCCCAAAGGGCTAACTAAATATCCTTAGCTTTAACTTTAGTTTGAGGTTTTCAAAGCAAATAATTCTAGACACAAACTTCCTGCTCCTAATGTCAAAAAGTGAATGGAACTGTCCTTAGGGAAGTGCTTAGTTCAGACTTTACCATCCTGCAAATAAAACTGCTGGCCTTGTTCCCATCCACAGCTTTGTTATTCTCGGGCCAGAGACCAGAAGAAGCTTCCACTCACCTAATGATGATCAACTAAGCCCTGTGTCAGACATGATACAAGGTACTATAATACAAAGAAGAATAATGCCGACCAATATGGAAAATGCTATGCTAAGGATACATAAATAGTGCCTTAGAAGGTACATCTATGTCTGGAGGAGAGGGAGAAGGAGGAAAGCTGAGAAAGCAATGCTAAAACTGAGTCTTAAAGAATGGGTAGGGGGGATTTAGCAGACTACAGGCAGGGCAGACCACGCCGGGCATGTAATAAATGCCTAAATATATCAGTAACAATCCAGTGGGAGAGCCTCATGAAAAAGAATCAAGGACCTCAAGGCAGGACGAAATGGAGAGTAATAAACTTTCACCAAGTGTCATTGGTGTGCCAAGGATGGAGCTAAGATTTTTTCCTGGAGGGTTCAGAGGATGATTCAAGTAGGAGATGGCCTTTGTTCTGAGAATAAGGGTAGAGTAAAACTGACAGGTAGAAGAGGGAAAGGATGTCATTCTAGTTAAGAAACTTTGCAAAAGGAAGATAGGAATGAAAGTACATGGCCATTTTCTTCTATTTATGCTCTCACCCTAGAAATCTCATCTAGTCCTGTGGCATCAAACACCATTTTAAGTGGATATTTCCTTAATTTAGATCTCCAGCCCTGAATCAATCCTTGAGTCTCCCATCTGTACCCTCCATACGTTTATTTGGAATCTTCACTTCAAGGTCTTATAGTCATGTCAACTGTTTAATGTTCAATGCTCAGCTCCTGATTGTCTTTCTTTCCCAAACCTGTTATTCTTCCAATCTTCCATCTCAGTTATTGGTACCATCATTCAACTGGTGGCTCTAGCAAAAATCTAGGAATCATCCTTGATTCCCATTTTCTTCAAACTTCATATCTAATCCCTTAGTGAGCAGTCTGGCTCCACTCAAAAGCCATCTCAAATCTGAACACTTCCCTTCATTTCCTGGTCCAAGTGATCATTTTTGCCTTATTCTTCTATCTGGTCTCTTTGTTTCTCCTTTGCTCCTCTACTATCCATTCTTCACCCAATATCCAGAACTACCTCTTAAAAATGTAAGTCAGATCATGTCATTCCCTGCTTTAAATTCTTCAATAGCTCTTCCTTGTTTCTAGAATTTAAATCCTCGTCTAATCACATAGCCCCCAGCTAGCTTCTTAATCTCACCTCCATTCTTAACTCACACCACATGCTGAGCTGCACTGGCTTCTTCCCAGTCCTGAAAATGCACAAGGTCTTTCCCACTCAATGCTGTTGCACCTAGAGCTCCCATTCCTGCAGTGATCACCCTCATTGTCTCACAGTGATTGTCTCACAATCATCTTTCAAGTTTTGATTCAAATGTCATTACAAAAATATGCCTTCTAATAAAAATTCTACCCAAATTTTTCTAAATCATTACTATAATTATTTCCTTCTTAGAACTTCACATGTAATATTCTGTTCATTCATTTACGTGTTTATTCTCTTTCTCTCTCTCTTTCTAGAAGTCCCAGCTCTATGAAGCAGAGGTCTTATTTCTCTTTAGCATCATATCCCAAGTACACAGCACAGTATCTGGCTTAAAGCATGTGTTCAATAAATATTTGTTGAACAAATGAGTGCCAAAGTCAGTAATATCTTAAGACTATAGATAAGGGTTGACAGAATTAAATGCACAGAGACATTATGTAAAATAAAGATTGAAAAGGATCATTTAGTTTGCTCATTTATATGTCACTGGTGAGAGTAGTGAATTTGGAAGGAAGGAAGAGGTAGGAATGTCATGGATGAGGAATAAATTAGGAAATGTGAAATTGAAGAAGAGTAAGTATTCTAAGATGTTTGACTGAAAAGGGAACAATGAAGGGACAGTCTTGGGAATCTAAAGAAAGTTATTTTAAATTTTGTAAATGTGTGAGATTTGTACATATTTCCATGTAAGGAGAAGGAAGCAGCACAGACCAAGAGATTGAAGGTACAAGAGGTAGAGGGGTAGATGATGGAGTAAGGTTATGGAGAAGATGGAATTGGGGAGTAGGATCTGGAGCCTGAGAGGGATAAATCTTGTACAAAGGAAAGACATCTCTTCTTCTGAGGGGCAAGGCATCAAGGAAGGTATCATTTAGAGCTTCCATTTTTTCCTGATAAAAGTGAAGAAGGAAAGGTAGTTACGGAGCTTAACATAGTGAACAGGCTTTGGAATATAGCCATGAGAAATTAAGAGGCATTAACCAGGAATTCATAAAAGGAATGCTGGTTGTCAATGAAGATTCAGTTGAAACCATAAATTTGGTGCAAGTTTCTATAATTGTGTAATTCATTCATCAATCAAATGTTTATTAGGTATATACTATGGTCTAGACCCTTTAGTTGATGTTGGAAGTGCCAAAATAAACAAATCGCGTTTCTGAAGTCTAGTGGGGGAGAGAAAGAAGCATATTAATTAGCAAAGCCTTGTGATGAAGGCTCTACTAGAAGAATAAAAGTATACAATCAGAACACAGGATGATAGAAAAGAAGTGGGTAGTTTCTGGTCATAGAACTGATGGCTATAATTGAAGATTTCAGATTGGAACTGAAATGTCCTTGATGATAATAGAATCCTGGGGGAAGAGGTAGCTCCCTGGAATGGAGGAAGTCATAAAACTATGAAATTAGTAGGTTGGAGGGGCATTCAGGCAGATGCTGAAGCTGTGTAGGAAAGTAGAAAGGGTTGTTTTGGACAACAAGTCCTGTGTGGCTGTGACCCACCTATCTGAATTCTTGATGAGTATTTGGGAATGACCTGGAAATCCATACATGCCAGTCATAAGGACTAGAAAGTGATACAGATACAGTTAACATCGAAGGAAGAAGACATTGTACATGAGAGGATTATCATTGTGGCGTAAAAGTAGCTGTTAACAAGGAGGAAAATGCCCAAACCATTCCCCAGCTTCCTGGCACATGGGGCATTGAAGATAATCATCCTTTACTCAAGAGAATTCCAGTCAAAACAATGATGTAGTGGTCTGAAGGTTGAAGAGGTAGAGGATTTTATGTGTGATGACACAGGGGTTTCAGAGAGTCCAGTAGAAAGCACTGAAAAAGAATAAATCATGCTCACCTAAGAGAATGAGGGAGGGAGAGGAGAGAGAGGCTCACACTGTAGTAATGTCTGAGGATACCAGAGTGTTGGGAATGGAAATAATTGATCCCGAGATGCCAAAAGCCTCAGGTGTGACTTAATTCTAGAGCCTGCAGAGGCTAGTGCACCAAATAGTGTCTGCAATCCAAGGACACCAGCAACCTGGGGTTGGTCTGCTTGTAGTCAAGGGATTGTCGACAAAAGAACCACTGACTTCCCTCCAAGGCCAACACGGAGCATAAGCGAACACTGGTCTGTTGGAGCCCAGGGGAAAATGCTCTTTAATCCAATATCTGTTCTTTTTTAAAATTTAGTTTTGAAGTAGCTTTATTTTCTCTGATCATGAAAGAAATACATATTCATTGCAAAACATAAGGTAACACAGAAAAGTATAAAGCATAAAATAAAGACCACTTAAACCCCAGAGGGAGAGGATATAATCATTGTTAACATTGTCATATCTGGCACTGATAGAATGCCCTGGAATTTCTCAGTTAAGACTCTGAAACACACCTTGTCAGTGTTTTCTTTCTCTGCCTCTCCTACCCTCTCTTTCACTCTCCATCTTTGGTGCTGCTACCTTTCTAACTTCATCTCTGTTCTCCCCAAATTCAAATCTCAATGATCTCTAGAGTGAAATCGTTATACCTTGAGCTCATCCAGTTATTCACTACTCATTGAGTGGACATCTCCATTGTGGCTGCTGGTGTTGTAGGCTCTGCAG
Organism: Halichoerus grypus; assembly: GCF_964656455.1. NCBI lineage: Eukaryota > Metazoa > Chordata > Mammalia > Carnivora > Phocidae > Halichoerus > Halichoerus grypus. The sequence continues at coordinate 122,452,554 of NC_135715.1, read as the reverse complement.
CAGAGTTGCTATGGCTGTGGCCATGTTGCTTGGGATGCTCCTTTTAGTTCTCCCAGGGGTGAGAGACTATGTTTGCTAGGGGAAGTCTGGAAACCATTTAGCTTTTCATATTCACTTCTCAAAAGAGGGGTGTGGCTAACCTGCCTTCCACAACAGACCTTCTGCTGGCAGTCACTCACTATCATTCACCACTGAGGTACTCTACTTTTTCCAGCAAGATCCAGTCTCTTGAGTCACACGCAACATGGCAAGCCAGAGTGGTTGAAGGGGCCTCTGTCAAATAAACATTAACTTCAATTGCCCCACCTGGGGAACTAGGAGAACCCTGAATAATGGTTTCATCCCTCTGAAAATCCATATGAGTACTTTCAGTTTTCTCAGTCTGGCTCCATTTCCAGAGAAGGGAAGTAAAACAGGCCTACTAAGAATGCTCTCACCTTTTCGAGCTTGATAAATTTGTCCTTTATTTTACCACATAAGTCAGAACTACTATATATCAGAACCCTGCTAATTTTTTCTTCTCCTCCTTCCTCCCACCTATCTCCTGCCACTTCCCCAGAGCATAAAGCTTTCAACATCCTGCTGTCCATTAGCATAAATAAACTCATGCTGTTAAAGTAAAAATAGGTTTAATGATATTTGTTAAAGACTGCATTATCATAAGGGGATAAAAATATTCTTGAGTAACAGAGAGATCATATACTTTAGAGACAATAACATGCTTCTATTGTGGTTCCCTGAAAGTCGATTATTTTAGCCATAGATTTAAACTTTAGATCTCAGCATAAGTTACATTTCCACTTCAGCATTGTTAAACCATGCAGTTTCTTAGGACTTGTACCTTCATGTTTTCATTTATTTTTTTTTTCTGTTGTCAATATACTGTAGGCAGATCTAAGAAATGAAAAAGATAAAGTGCCATTTAAATTTAAACATATGAACCAGTGGATATGTTGTTATAACTTTTCTCCTCATTTTGACATATCTGTTGTTAATTTAAATTTTATGTATCATTTATACTATAGATAAGAAAATACTGGGCTAAAAAAGAGCAGAAGTGGCAAGAAATGGAAATGAGAGATCTTCAGCGTCTGGAAGAACTGAAGAAATTAATGGCTGAACAATCAGTGAAAGACAGAGAAAGGTAAAAGAAAAATCCTAAATTGCATAGTCATGGAGGTGGTTAGAGTAAACAGTATCAGAGGGAGCATTTTTCTATACTTAATGTGTTCTTACAGTATTTATATTCACAAACAGATAAAATGATACTTATGTATTTCCGTCTCTCATATTCATACACAAATCTCTAGTTTGCCATTTAGTTCCTTAGATAGCTTCCTAGTTAAAACCCTCACAGATGATTTCATAGTATTTGATTGCCCACTGTATGCATGAAATGATCCTGGCTGCTGCTGTGACTTAATATGTTGACATAGAAGGAGGAAACCATTATTCCGATAAGAAGGGAGACCCATTTACTATGATTGTGGCTGGGGAAGACAATGCACAATTATACAGCGTATGTGATTCATTTTAGTATACTTAGAATGCACCCTATGTAGGAAAACACAGAGGATTTCTTGGAATGGTGTAATTTAAGAGCTGAAAAGGACATTTGAGATCAACTAACTCAGTGTCCTCATTTTATGAATGAGTATCCTGAGAAATTAAAATTACTTTTCCAAGTTTACCATATCAATCAGTGTCAGTGAGGAGACAGAGACAACACAGTAATCTGAATAGGGAAAGTTTAAGATAAAGAATTATTAATTCTAATAGAACACCTCTGTTATATAAAGAGATAAAGAGAACTTTAAAGAAAACCCCAGGGCTGAAGGAAGTTTCCCATAGAAGAAACAAATATGGAAGCCCCCACCCCCACCCCCCGGCTCCAAGTTTAGGACTCAGACCTTATTGTAGAAGGCATGGTTGTGGCCCACTGCATGGTGGAGAAGTTCTTAGATGGGCTCAACCAGAACTAGTTCACAGTCACTGGGCAAGCAGGAAATGCCCTGCGTGAGTGTAGGAGGCCAAAGCTGGAAGTCAACCATTGGGATGCTCACAAAACTCAGTGAGAATCTGACCATGGGAGTGCCTCTGAAATTTGATGGGAAACTGACCATTGGGTGCCATTGGAACTCCATGCGCACAGGTGCCACTGGGAGTTCCCCACACATGCAGCAGGCAGCCATATGGTTGGAGCAAGAAGGGGTAAACACTGGAACCAGGAAAGAAGGCCCCTTCCTCCTTCAGCATCTTTCCAGAACCCTTTTCTGACATAGCTTAACATTGTGTCAGACAACAAATTGGTAACTGGCATAGTTATCTAGTTTAGCTAGCTTCTGAGTAGATTTTCACGAGATAAATTAAGAATAGCTCTTTTGTTTCATAACAGAAGTCACAATAAGTTTACTGTTAGTCAATTTAAAAAAATAAAGTTGCCTGGAACTCTGTACTTTCTGCTCAGTTTTGCTGTGAACATAAAACTGCTTTAAAAATTAAGTCTATTTAAAAATTACCCTTTAGGGGTGCCTGAGTGACTCAGTCAGTTGAACCTCCAACTCTTGGTTTTGGCTCAGGTCCTGATCTCATGGTTTGTGAGATCGAGCCCTGAGTTGGGATCCACACTCAGCAGGAATCTGCTTGGATATTCTCTCTCCCTCTGACCCTTCCCCACCCTCTCTTTCTCTCTCTCTCTAAATAAATAAATCTTAAAAAAAAAATACAAAATAAAAATTACCCCTTAGACTTATATATAACCTTGGAAGATATAACCATTTTATACAACGAGGTTCACTGTTATCTAGGAAGCTTCCTTTGTAAGGATGGGACAGTTATCTCAAACTCCAGTCACCAAGGTTTCAGAGTAAATCTGGAGTTCCACATAAATGCCAGGCAATTCCTAAGGATTTTCTGGATGAAATTTACATCATTTTCTAGGTATCTCAGGATTTTAGAGTTCACTTTAATCTATTATGGAGAAAACTGAGAATACAGCAAAGCCAAGGCTCTAGGCTAAGAGGTGAAACAGCCAGTGAGAAACCAGCCAAATAAGCACAAACCAAGATAAAGTGGAAACCAGCAGATAGGTCATGCCATGGGTCAGAGACAAAAATCCCACTAAAGAGCAAGACAATGGTGGAGGTCAAAGGCTGCTTGGATAGTCTGAAGCTATGCTGGGGAAACAAGAGAGAGCCACAGGAATTAAAGGGAGTGGGAAAAACAGAACAGATGTGAGGTCCCAGCATATAGCAGACATGCTTCTAATAGAATCTCCCCTCATAGCCAGGGAGTTTCTTTGATTACAGAGCCATTTCGGTCTTTAGCTTCCTGTTCCAATAATTATCAAGATTAGCTGACTCAGAACTCCAGTTGAAAAGAAGAAAAGGAAAACCAGATTAATCTGCATTACATAACAGGAAAAAATAGGCGTATCACATATAGCAAAAAGAGTACTAAGGACTAGGAACCAGGGGACCAAGGTTTTAGCCTTAAATCTTCTTAGAATAGTGTATGAATTGGCCAAAACCATTCATTTAACCTCTATGAGGCTCTGCTTTGTTCTTTGTAAAATTGAACTGGACAGCTTCTGAGGGCTAAGTGAGCTATCAACTTTTAGGGGTCTATGATCTGTATGTTAAACTCATGTGAAATGTTGTAGATTTGGATAATTATGAGTCCAGTACTTGCATGCCAATGGGAAATCAGTGAGGAAGGTCATTAAAATATCAGGATAATATAATGTATCAAGAAATAGTTCCCAGAAAATTTCAGATAATGTTGTAGATGAAAGCATTGTCCTCATTCTGTGACTTAGGGAGTTGGAGTTCAACATGTAAAAACTGCTGGTAGCTTTTGCTTCTGGCAAGAACCAGAAGTTGTGTCCTTTTATAACCACCCTGACACTAAGAAATTTGGCTAATTGCTTTTTCTCTACTACTGAAATACAGTTCACAAATCTCATATTTAATTTTTTAACTGGAGGCACATTTTTTTAATATCAAAATAAAAGCTTGAAACAGCATCCAGATCTGTTAAAAACACACACACGTGGCCTTGAGGGTTTAAATTTTTCTCTTGTTTATTTTCTTCTATTTTTTAATTCTAAGTTTCTTGAAAACAATATTCATAAATTAGCAGATATATTAGGTCAAACCATAAGAAAATTCCATTTCTGCAGGTCAGAAATAGTTAAGTATTGGCAGTTTCATGTGGTTCAACATAAAAAGATATAGCGATTCATTTTATTTATTATGTTTTCCTTCTCAGTTATAATCTGTATTTCACCCTCATTTTTAAAATTTTTTACCTAAATTAAATTTAATTAACATATAGTGTATTATTGGTTTCAGAGGTAGAATTTAGTGATTCATCCATTGCATATAACACCCAGTGCTCATTCCATCAAGTGCCCTCCTTAATGCCCATCACCCAGTTACCCCATCCTCCCACCCACTTCCCCTCTAGCAACCCTCAGTTTGTTTCATATAGTTAAGAGTGATTTTATTTTATTGAAATTGTTTCTGTCAAAGTTTCCACTAACCTCCTAATTTTCTAAGCCCTATTCTCTTTTTGAACATGCTAGAGAAGTTAAGAGGGAAGGTTCTTTAATCAGGTTGTTGACATTAGAATCCTGGCTCTATTCTTTATAGCTTTGTGGCTTTTGGGTACGTTATTCAACTTCCCTGTGCTTAAATTTCTTTGTCTGTACAATAAAGACATTATCTAGTGTCTACTTCGTAGGAGTGTTGTAAGGATTAAAGAAGTATTGAATGTAGCACACATTAAATATAAGTGATTACTATCAATTGAATTTTTAAAACATAAGATACCTTCTAACAATATTTTATCAAAATATTTAAGCATTTAATATTTTAGATAAAACATGTAATAATGAGGACATTTTTATTAAAAACAAAACATGAGGTTAAAGCAGAAGTGTCCCTTGATCACTACTCTCATACAATGTCTTCTCTAGAAGTCCTTTCTGTTATCAGTTGTCTATTGATACATATGCATACATACTCTTTCTATGTACCTATACAAAAAATTAGTTTAGGAACAAAAACAAAAACAAAAAAAAACACCCCAATACATTTTATAACACAATACTATTGTATTAGCTCTAGCTGCCATAACAAACGAAGTACCATAGACTGGTGGCTTAAACAACAGAAATTTATTTTCTCACAGTTCTGGAGACTGGAAGTCCAAGATCAAGGTGCCAGCATGGTGAGTTTCTGGGGAGAACTCTTTCTGGCTTATAGACAAGTGCTTTCTTGCTCTGTGCCCATAGGTGGGGAGAGAGACAGTAGCTCTCTGGTGTCTCTTCTTATAAGGACACTAATCCCATCCTGAGGACCCACCCGCATGACCTCATCTAAACTTAATTATTTCCCAAAGGCCTCATCTCCAAACACCATCACATTGGGGGTTAGGACTTCAACATACGAATTTTAGAGGGACAGGTTCAGTTTATAGCAAACATTTGTGTTTAAAAAAGCATTTATGTATCTACAAATTACCTATTTACTATTAACTACTATTTATTGGTTACTGCTATAAGATAAGGTTTTTGTGCCAATTAGAAAAGGTGCTCTATTCTGGTGGCAAAGTACATAGATTCCCTACCTGAAGAGACAAATTAGGAAAAGACCCCCTTCTGAACCATGGCAGTCAGCTTGACAAGCAGTGACAAAGCTGGATGTCATTCCCTATTTATACTCCTGGGCCAGCATCACCTTTGCAAAGCACAAACTTCAAAATGATACATGGCACCCCTGCAAATAGATGTACCTAATTCTTTTTAAATAGTATATATTATCCACATTTCTTCTAAAATTTAGCCATCTGGAATTTATTTCCAGGAATGGTATGAGCTAAGTGTCTTTCATTTTTTGGTCTAAATTGATAGCCAACTCTCTCAACACCAATTATTTAATGATTCATCCTAACCCACTGAGTTGAAATGCCACCTTTATTATATATTATACTTCTAATTATACTTTCATATCCATATGGACTCTTGATTAAATAAAAACTGATTTATATTTATATTTCTACATCGATACTGTGCTGTTTTAATTAATCTGTTTTGCTATCTGATAGAGCAAGTGTTCACTCATTATTCTTTTCAAAAATCTTATTCTTATGTCAAATTTCACTTTGAAAAAATCCTGTTGATTGTTTGCATTGAAGTTTTGTTACAGAATGCTGACATACATACCAAATTTAATCTCCAATCTAGGATCATCCTTCTGGAATAGCTCTCCAGTTCAAGTCTTCTCTCAGCTTCTGTAGAAGATTTCATAGTTGTTTTTTTTTTTTTCTGGTGAAGGCTTGGAAATTATTTTGGAATAAATAGAAATTGACGACCAAGAAGCTGATTCTAAATTTTCTTTAGTATGCTAAGTGAAATAAGTCAAACAGAGAAAGACAATTATCATATGGTTTCACTTATTTGTGGAACATAAGGAATAGCATGGAGGACATTAGGAGAAGCAAGTGAAAAATGAAGGGGGGAAAATCAGAGGGGGAGATGGACCCTGAAAGACTATGGACTCCAGGAATCAGACTGAGGGTTTTAGAGGGGAGGGGGTGGGGGGATGGGTGATCCCAGTGATGGGTATTAAGGGGGGCATGTATTGCATGGAGCACTGGGTGTTATATGCAAACAATGAATGATGGAACACTACATCAAAAACTAATGATGTACTGTATGGTGACTAACATAACATAATAAAAAAATTATTAAAAAAATAAATTTTCTTTAGTAGCTGTGTGAGGAAAAGCGTATGAACTAGGAAGTGGCATTGGGGATGCAGAGGTGATAAATGTTCATCAAGTATTTAGATTAGGTGAAACATGATGACTTGTTTCATTGGGAGTGGAGTTTGAGGGAAGACCGAGAAAGAAGCATGGTCCTGAATATTATTGAGCTATTTCTATCCTCTTAGGTTAAAAGCTTTAGTTTGTTTTCAAGCTCTTTTATTTTCTAATAAATTTATTTGGCTATAGGTTCCTTTTTTTTCTGTGTATCTTTGGCTGCATTCTACAAGTTTTGAGATCAGGTTTCATTATCTAAATAGTTTACATTTCATTTTTAATGTCCTAACAATAAATTGGTCGATATTAGGGTATTTGCCAAAGGCAAGGTTACTTATAGTTTCCAATATTTTCTACTTGTATATGTTCCACATCTTTCCATAACAATGTGCAAAAATTTAGAATGCTTTATGGGAAGCTACTGACCTTGCTACTTTAAACATTAAAAAAAAACCTCTTTATTGAAGAACAACTTATATATTACGAACTCTCTTGTTTTCAATGTACAATTATATGATTTTTAGTAAATTTATAGTTGTACAACCATTGCTACAGTCCAGTTTTACATCATGATGTAAATGTTATATCATCTCAGAAAGATCTCTCATGCCCATTTCCATTAATTCCCGATCCTACTCCCAGCTCCAAATGACAACTAATCTCTTTCTGTCTCAATAGATTTGCCTTTTCTGGACATTTTATATAAATGTAATGCATCTGGGTTCTTAGCATAATGTTTTGAGGCTCATCCACGTTATAGCATGTATTGTTTTTTTTCTTTTTTATTGCCAAATAGTATTCTATTTCAGCATTACTTTTTCAATCTGTTTTGCTAGGGCAATATATATTTTTTCCTGTTGGTGAGAGATTAATGTATGCAGGATGATTAACCAAGCAGGGTTCAAAATTTATATAAAAGTATGATATCAATTCTATTAAAGACTTTGTACTGAGGTCAAATATTTACTCACACCACTCCCAAATGTGTGAAGAATAATAACTGATCTCAGCTTCTTTATGAGACCCCTTCCTGCAGGATAATAAAGAAAGATGAAAACTTTTCAAATTAAAAGTATCTCAAGCACTTGCATTTCAAAATGATCTCATCTTGGATTATCTCTATCTGTTTAGGGCAGTAAAATACCAACTCCAGTCTCTGCTGGAGGTCAGGAAACCTCCTTCAATGGAAGGATGGAATGACTGGTGAGCCTACAGGCTCTGACAGCCTTCAGTGTCCTCATTTCCCTATGCAATTTCATCTCATCCTTCTACCTCCCCAGGGTACAAGGCAGTACTATCCAATAGAAATAATATGCAAATCACACATATAATTTAAAATTTTCTCATAGCCACACTTAAAGATGTAAAAAGTGACAGGTGGAATTGGCTTTTTTTAAAAGATGTATTTATTTATTTTAGAGAGAGAGAGAAAGAGAGTGCGTGAGTGAGCATGGGGAGAGGCAGAGGGAGAGGGAGAATCTTAAGCAGGTTCCACACTTAGAAGCACACTTAGAAGCGCAGCGGGGTGTGAATCTTACCACCCCGAGATCATGACCTGAGCCGAAATCAAGAGCCAGACACTTAACTGACTGAGCAACCCAGGCAGCCCTAAGATACAGTTTTTTAAGTAATCTCTACACCCAAGGTGGGACTCGAACTCAAAACCCTGAAATCAAGACTTGTATGCTCTTCTGACTGAGCCAGCCAGGTGCCCCTTTACGGAGCATTCTTTATGTTAGATATGCACAAGGAGGAGTAGAAAGCATCATTGCTTCCCATTACCGTTGAAAGTTGCAGAGTAAATAAGCAGAAATTAAATCATCTTTCCATGAATCAGGTTCTCTCTCCTCTTGTCATTATGGCATTTTGTAAATGCTTGTTAAAATGTTCAGTCTCTAACTTCTCTGAAGTTCATCTCTATGAAGTGCAGCTAACGTATACTCTCCTTTTTCTGTATTTGCCAATTATTATTTTTACAAGGACGGATGTAAATGTGACATTCCACTTATTTATATTCATTGTTTTTCCTTGTAATTTAATAAAAAGCCTCCCTTTCCCACTTACCTCCTTTGTAATAACTTTAACATATTTAAATTTTTAACTGTATGCTCTGGAGGATAATTTAAAGATTTCTAAAGCAGACTTCCTTGGCTAAGTAGCTCCTCTGGATAACATTTCTTAACCAGAAGACTGAATGAAGCTGGCATGACCAACAGATGGAAGGTAAAGATATAAGACCTTCATTGGTCAATGCTAGTGTAATACTAGAGCACCGGTTGCATTCTTTGCTACAACAGAATCACCTGGAGAGTATTTGAAAGTCCTGATGCCTAGGCCAGGCCCCAAACCAATTAAATCAGAATCTGTGGCAATGGGATTTTGTCCCAACAGTTTTTGAAAATCTTCAGGGGATTCTAAAGTGCAGTGAAGTTTGAGGTCTAGTATACTAGACTTCTTTTTATACTTTCTGAAGTATGGACCCAAATCTTTCATTGGGGTCTTGAGAAGATCCCACTTTTTGTAGAAGTGCCTCTGAATTTTTTTCTTCCGATGGTATTCCCTCATATTGAAATAGGGAAGTCATGGAGGTGAAACTTTATATTCATGGAGGAGTTTATCAATTCAAGAATCCTCTGCAAGCAAAAATCTTGCATGTTCCTCTCTAAGCAGGTGTGTATGTGTGTGCATACACGTACATGGGTATGTGTTTAATGGAGAAAGCAATGCCTTGTGTAGTAACAAACACTAGTTTTTAGTTATTGTTTCCGAAAGAAGGGAGTTTTTCTATGTTGCAAAACAGTACACATTTGAAGTTTAAGATGGTGATGACCATTTGGGAAGGAAGAAACTAGAGCCAGCTGCCTTCCTAACACTAAATTGGCTTTGTAAATCTAGTGTATGTTTTGGGGTGCTTGCCAACAGCAGGGAATTGACAATTATTGCATTTTCTAAGTAGTAAAACCAGATGTTTCTCTCTATTTTCCATGTCTTTTCTTAACAATATGCAAAATTCAACATGTTGTATTGGAAGACATTAAGGGCATTTAAAGTGGGTTCACAGTCTAATCTGTGATTTTTAAAGAGTATGTTTATTAGGGTGACTTCAACAGAAACTTTACAAACATTTGTTATGTTTTTGCTTCTCAGCAAGAGATTTCCCAAAATTAGTGGAATGCTCTTGTTCATTAAATCTCTGTCAACCAAATCCCCATTCCAAGTGGATGTGCCAAATGATGTCAACCAAGGATCACTGTGAAGCATTAAACAAATATAGTTCTTAGTAAGACTGTTTTGTCTTTTAAAGGATATTAGAAATGTTTCACAAATTAGAATTTAAAAGACTGAAATAGACCCCACTGGTAGCCAACATGCCATTTTCCAACCCATAGAGGTAATTTTGTCTAAAAATAATAATACTGAGAACCTGCTCATCAGTATAACATAACTATGACATGTATATACATGTGTGTTTGTGTGTGTGTGTGTGTGTGTATTTTCATACTTTGGGGCATGAATACACAGATTATTTGGACTTAATTGTAATAGTCCTTGAATGAATCTTAGCTGAGCAAGCATAGTTGACAGAGGGAGGCTAAGAAGTTTACGAACAAAGCAATGTACAGTAATTTTAATGTGAAAATAAACAAGCAAGCTTGTGCCAGTGGGCAGACGGAGCACCAGCTGGGCAGAGATGGCTCAGCTAAGGGTCATTGTAGAGGTCTTGGATGACGATTTATCTCCTGATCGTCAAGCCCAGCTTCAGATGTATGATCCTTACCAAACCACAGCAATCAGAGAGTGCCTTTTGTTTAGTACTTTGGGTTGCTTTAATTTGTTGTTTACAACTTTGATTTTTGATTTTAGAAATTTTTGCTCATTAAAAAGCTCCTGGATTTCTACCATATGCCATATTGATCTGTCTGTTAGAGTTACATGTTTAGGACGTAAAATGGAATGTCAACAGATATGTGTTTGGGAGAGGGCAATATTCAGAACCCCTTTATAATATATTTTTTTACAAAATATGCATTATTGCTTCCCTTTAGTACCCAGCATTATTTGTCCTTCGTATGTATGTGTCAATGAAGTGACCACAGATGCTACCATTTCAAATAGAATAATAGCTAGATGCTGCGGTCTTCTCAAGAATCACTTATCTCAGGGACGCCTGGGTGGCTCAGTTGGTTAAGCGTCTGCCTTTGGCTCAGGTCCTGGGATCGAGGCCCTCATGGGGCTCCCTGCTCGGCGGGAAGCCTACTTCTCCCTCTCTCACTCCCCCTGCTTGTGTTTCCTTTCTTGCTGTGTCAAATAAATAAATAAATAAAATATTAAAAAAAAAAAGGATCACTTATCTCATATTCTCTCCCCCCAGGAACACAGACTTTTATCTTGGTCCATAATTAATGCTACAGATATTCAAAAGTTTCTTACTGGGCATTGGGTTGTTTTGAAACAGCATTGCCTTTCTCCCATTCAACATTTGTACCAATATGTAGAGGCAAGTGATTTGCTGTGTCCTTTCTGCAGCAAAGAGATGCTGGGTCCTCCAATGCCCCACACAGTATTTGTGAGTGAAGTGGGGGCAACCACTCTTTAGGTTACTGAGGTTTTTATCACTAACTCCTTAGCTAGGGAGTTTTACTAAGCACTTTCAGGTAATGAAATAGTGACCTATTAGGCATAAACTCTAGGAGGATTTTCTAAAGCTGCAGGACTAGGTAGGTGGAAACTTAGCAAGCATGGTTAAATGAAGGATGTATAAAGCCATGGCCTGGGAGAAATATAATGGTAACTTTCACAAAATACCACCACTGTGGTGGGTACAATATAGCTTCAAGCACTTGTTTATCCTTTCTTCCTTTGCTTGGAACTACTCCTGTAAGGCACACACACACGCACAGAGCTATCAGATGATATTAAATAGTAATTACTTAGTGAAAGAAACATGTTTACAATCTAGGTTATTTTCTTACTTTATGTATTTTAATATGAGTTTTATAGAGTAATGTAATTTTAGAGCTGGGCGGAATCTTGGAAAGCATCTAGCCCAGCCTCCTTGTATTAACTAGGATTCTAGTTTGCAAACAACAGAAATCATTTCTGCTTGAATTTTGCAATAAAAAATATGTTATATTAGGGTAGCTTTTGGAATCCTTTGCAGAAACTGGGCTTAGAAAATGGTTGGGAATAACAGAGGCTGAGAAGATAAGAAGAGTCAAGGCTGTACTCCAACTGCCTGCACAGAATCATCCCAGCAAGTCCAGCCACTGACCATTAGATGCCACAGCTTGCACCTTCTCTTCTGCCATCTCCGGAGTCCCGACATCCCAGTCGGCAGTTCTGCCTTTATTCATACCCATGCCTCGCTGCTCTGCTGGTAGCCTTCACAGTGTCTCCACAGGCCCTGCTTCTTTGTATCACTGGCTTCCAAGGGAAGCACCCACTGGGCTGACGTCAGGTCAAATGCTCATGAGTTAGCTGCAAAGGTGGGAAAGCAGGTATCTGACATCACTTTATAGGGGAGATTTCTTCAAAAGAAGGAAGGAGGCTCAGAAGCTGAGAAAACAAAAGGAAAGAACAGTAAAAAGAATGTCTCTTACTGTTCACAAGTGTAGTTGGCAAAATCAATAGACTCTTCATTCTACAGCGCCAAAAAATTTCCTTCTACCTAACACTCAAAGTGATTAATAGATATAACTCTAACTGATATCTTTTTGCCTTATTGTCCTCTGGTTCTGTTATGATCCATCCCAATATTCCATGACCTACGGACCAAGTTTTAGTTTACTACCAATAAACATGTCTTATGTAAAATTGTAAGGACGAGAGAGGTGAAGAAAGCAGACATAAATTAGTATATATCTATAAAATGAATTTTGGATCTGGGATCTTTTCCTGGGCTAGTGATCTGCAGTGGGATCCTCTCTCCTGGTGCTGGCAGTGGTGGTGAGCTGCAGCTTCCGGGCACCGCACGAGCGTACAGAACCGGTACACTTATTCCCATTCCTTTTTTTCTCTCTTAGTACAATATTTAATAAATTACATGAGCTATTCCTACACCTTATTATAAAATAGGCTTTGTGTTAGATAATTTTGCTCAACTGTAGTCTAATGCAAGTGTTTTGAGCACATTTAAGGTAGACGAGGTGAAGCTATGATGTTTGGTAGGTTAGGTGTATTAGATACATTTTCAAATGATAATATTTTCAACTTATGATGGGTTTATTGAGATGTAACCCCATCATAAGTCGAGGAAGATCTATATTTATACATATTATGTGTATGTATATATGTGTGTGCATGTGTGTGTGTGGCAGATGATGAACACCTTCAGTAAACGGTCAAGATCACAATTCAAATTTATGATTTTTCTTTTCTACTATGCATTACATTTACTCTTTGCTTTCAGCCAGCATCTTAGCTGGATGAAGTTCTTTACCCAATGGGGTGACTTACATTGGCTTGTATATGATGACTTTTACCATTGGCCATGCAATACCGGAAGTTATCCTAGGAGTTCCTTGGATTCCATCTCCTTCTTCCTGCCTCTATTAAGTAACAGCAGTCCTATTTCCCCCTGATGTCAACTGTTCCACCAGTGTAACCTCCTTTTCTACCTGTTTACTTAGTGGTATGATAAACCCCAAAAGGCAAATATTTGCATCAGCTCCCAATTCAGTGTAACCATTGTTATCCTCCTGGTGGCAGTATTAGAAGTTAAAACCAGCAGAGATTAGTCTCAGGATGGGAAAAAGATTTTGCAAATGGGTCTTTAGGATTAATAGTGAAAAGCACCATTCCCACTGTACGTGATGTGGCCGTGTTGAGAAACAGCACAGTATATTGGCCACTACTTCAGAGCAAAACCACCTCCTGTAAAATAGCACCAACCTCACAAAATACTATCTCACAGCTCATGATGTATCTGAGTCTTCAATGGGCCATTTCTTTGTTTTATAAGGACAGCAGCATATGGACTTTGGCCCATTGCCTTACTTCTTACACAGTTAAGGGAGTTCCTTAAGAAGAAGCATCATCTTGTGGGATGTACTAGGAGGGCACAAATGGTGCACACATGGTATATAGGGAAAGAAAATCCAAATTCTTTTTGCCTTTCCCATGATAGAATGAGTGTGACAGAATGTTGTAACCAGCTAACACTGTCTAATTTCCCTGGTGTATTTTACCCTGTCAAGAGCTCACACTGACAGCAGCCAGATCAGCCTTGATAAGGGTAAATTCATGTAACTGAGCAATGTATAACTTTTGTTCCCACCACTGGGAGAATTTTATCATGAGCCCATTGAACAAGTACCCATTTGCTGGAGAAGACTGACACACATATAGCAGATCATCTCTTCTCTCCAATTCTTTAAAACCACCTGCAAATTATCCCCACAATCTGAGCCAGTTCCATTAGGTCCATCCACATAATCTCTGAATCTTCCTGTCACGAATCCTCCAATCATATTCCTTCAATGTCCCTAATCAGCTGACCAAGCATTAACTACTGTCTACAAATTGTTATTAATCCATTATATATTCATTTACCTAAAAATATTTGAGTACCTAATGTGTGGCAGTCACTAATCTTTTACCTCAGGTAAAGTGAACATTGAGATATTCCTCTTGAAATTATACCCACATGGAAAATTTCCCTTTTATTACCATGTTTTAGGGAGATTTCAGAGCAGAGCCACCCACCATAGCTGTCTACTTTTGGTTGGGGCCAGTGTGTGTGTAGACCTGGCTATAAATCTGGCTCATTTTTTCCTTCTTCAGTCAACTAGTTATTGGGAATGCCCTTTGGGCCATATGTGTGGGTTGAGGGATGTCAGTGTGGACGATGAGCCACCTGTTCAGACAAATTACCTGTGTCTTCCAGTCATGCTCATTCTCAAGCTCAATCTACTTTCATTTCATTAGTCTGTGCTGATAGTCACTCCCAGCTTTATGGCCAGGTGGCTCAGATAACATCCAGCTCATTATGAGTAGCTAGATTCTCATTGTCACCTGCTGTCTTAAAGTCAAAAGTCCAGTTGATACCACCCTTGTCTATAAAAGGTAGATTAAAAAATAATACCTATCTCATATGGATTTTTATGAGAAATAAATAAGTTAAAACATGGAAACACTTACCACAATGCCTACCACATTGTGGCTGCTTGACAAATGATAGTTATAATAATTATCAGGGTCCCTTATTAAACCAAGAGCTAGTCCTTAAAAGAAAAATCACAACTTTCAAAGAAGGCCTGAGTGTGCTGTTGAATCCTGAAGGTCTCTACTAGACAAGCTCTATGGAACACTCTGATCATCCAGAATACATCAGTGAATCCATGGTGTCATAGGGCCAAGTGGCATTGCTGTCTGCACTGTGGATCAGCTGGACAGCTGGACAGCTTTCTTTTTCTCTGGCCCCTTTTCAAAACTAGCTTTTCAGGTCACCCACTAAACTGACTAGAGAGGCATTCTCAAATGCTGATTTTGCTGCTTTCCAAATCCAAAGAGTATCACCCAGCATTGTGATTTTTTTTTTGAGTGGAAAATAGTACCACATGTCTTTTACTTTGAACTAGAATAAGAAGATCTATATTGAAATTTCTACCTTACACTTCCTGTCTCTCTGATCTTAAGCAGGTTACTTACCTCTCTGAACACTCCCACATGGTTGTTATCAGAATCAAGGGAAATAACAATACCTGGATTAAAATACTCACTTGGTAGTATTAGTTCCTCTCCATATTCTCCTCCTTACCTATAGTGTTTAACCAACTGTCTCCTGGCTTTGCCACATGGATGTCTCTCTGGCACTTCAAATTCTCCATGCCCCAGATCGAGTTATTCATCACCCCTTCTAATCTGTTCTTCCTCCACGGTTTCCTTTTGGGTAAATGACACCACTACTCACTCCACTGCCCAGTCATGTGACTCCTCCCTCTCTCACTTCCTATTCCCAGAGTCAAAGGCTTAGTAAATCCCATGAATTTACCTTTTGAATATTGATCCCTGTTGCTATCCTGATCAGCCCACTATTATCTCTCACCAGAATTAAGGTTGTAACTTCTATTTCATCCTTGCCTGCAATGCAAACACATCCAGTCATGTGATTCTGATACCAAAAACCCTTCAGTGGTTTATCTTCACACTTCTGATCAAGTTCAGATGCCATAATATTGCTTATGAGATGACCATGGTCAGACTGTACTTTATCTTTTACTTCCCACCTGACTCCTGCACATCCCACTCCTCTTTGGACTACTACACTCTACCGGTTCCTAAAGGGCCCCAGTATTTCTCTTGCCTCCACTGGCTCTTCAAACAGACTGTTTCTTCTGAGAACACTCTTGTAGCTAATTCTTACTCCTTCATGTCTCTGCTCAAATGTGACTTCCTCAGAGGCCTTGTCTGGCCCCTAAACAAGGTTAGGTCTTCTTAATACATGTTCTCATGGGCCTGTTGTGATGAACTCTTGTTATAAACCACCCCATAACTTGTTGGCATGGGATAACAATGATGTTATTATTACACTTATGGATTCATTGGGTCAGGAGTTTGGATAGGTCCCAGAGAGGATGGCTTGTCTCTGCTCCATGATGTCTGGACTATCAGCCTGGAAGACATGAATGGCTGGGAGTGACTTGAGTGTCTGGAGCTGGAATACTCTGATGACTTCCTCTTTCATTTGGACTGGGATGACTAGAAAGCTGGGAGTAGCAGGAAACTATCAACTGGAGCTCTGCATGGTCTCTCTCTGAAGCTTGACTTCTTCAAAGCACAGTGGGCTCAGAGTAGCTGGACTTCCTACAGGTTACCTCAGGGCTCCAGAAACTCATCTTCCAACAAACAAGGCAGAAGCCACATGACCTAGAAATCACATAGTGTTACTTCTATTTTATCTATTGGTCAAAGTAGTTATAAGCCCAACCAGATTCAAGTGAAGGGAATTTAGCCCCAAACTCTCAATAGGGGGAGTATCAAATAATATGACATCATGTTTATTTTTTTAAATATTTTATTTATTTGTGAGAGAGAGCATACAGGTGGGGGGAGGGGCAAAGGAAGAGGGAAAAGCAGACTCCCTGCTGAGCAGGGAGACCACAGGGATATGGGGCTGGATCCAGGACCCTAAGATCATGACCTGAGCTGAAGGCAGACACTTAACTGACTGAGTCACCCAGGCACCCCTGTCATCATGTTTAAAGACCATTACAATGCCTGCACAATCTCAACACCCATATTTTAATTATAATTACTCATTAGATTTTTATCTTTTCCAATAAATTGTAAATTCTATGTGAACAGACTCTGTGTCTACACCACAACATCCTCGTATATGGCATATTGTAGATAACACACAACCTCAATAAATAGTCATTAAATGGGAGAATGCATATAACTAGAATAAAGCACTATCAGGCAAATGGTAGGGCCTCAATTTGTTGTAGGTGCATGAGCCACACTTGTCTTTGTTGTGGTTAAATAGAGGAATAAGGAATTGCCTCACTCTTATGGTTATTTATCTTTGCCCCTTTTTTTCTTAGGAAAAGAATGCCATCTCAAAAGTGTCAGGCCTATGTTAAATGTCATAAATCTTAAAAGTTACCTAGTTCAATGGTTTCAGTTTTTTAATCTTTTGTCCACTAAGTGGTCATACATCCTAGGTATGAGTGTATCTCTGGATGCTAAACTTGCTATCTTCCAAGGCAGTCCATTTCATCTTTGGACAGCTATTGAATTTTTTTCTTTTCCTCTTGTTATTTCTTTATTTTTTGGTAATAAGCCCAGCTCTGTCTCATCAGCTTCCACACATTAATTTTCCTTCTATTGCTTGAGAGCAAGTTAAACAAGTCTGAAGCTTCTTTCCCTTGACAGCCATTTAAATACTGAGGATAGTTATGTATTTCTCCTTCCCCATCTCCATCTCCATCCCTATAAGCCCTTCCTTTTCATAAGCTCTTTTTGGAGAGGTATGTTTTCAACTCATTTGTCATTTGCTGTGAAGGAGGGGCGTAGGGGAAAACCCTGACTGGCCAAAGGGGCCCATCATGATTCAGTACATATCATAGCTCAGGGTCACTATGGAAATATTATCAAAGGATAGAAATTATTGTAAATAAAAGTTATTCCTTAGGAAGTTATTTGTGTCAGTATGTGACATACATTTATTTAAATAAGGCAAGTTTACATCTACAAGCAGACAATTGGATTGCACAGAGGTGTTAATGTGAGATCAGTCTGTCATGGCAAGGCTCCAGAGTAAAAAGACAGTGGATGAGGTGCCTTCACTTGTAGAAGGAAGAAAATGAGAAACCTCTCTAGTTCCAGGATCCTGAGCTGATAGACCAAGAGTCTAGTTGTTATTACCTACATCGTGACTCCTCCCGATTACACTGATTCCTAACTTAGAACAGGCCTTCCTATTTAGAACAGCTGATGGACTTCTTGAATCTTAGAGGTCTGGGAAGAGATTTACTATCTGCTCTATGGCTTAAAAGCACAGAGCTGCTTAGCCAAGTCATGCCATTCAAGGGAGCCCCTTTCCTTTACCAGAGCCAAGTGAGGCAGCTAAAAGGCTGCCAGCACAAAGGCGCAATTGTAAGTTTTTCCCTTTTGTTTTCTGGGTTGAGCCACATCTACCCTTCTATTTTTTGTATTGTCTGTAAGCTAAGAATATTTTTTACATTTTTAAATGGCTGGAAAAAAAAAGAAATCATGTTACGTGAAAACTATATGAAATTTCAATTTCTGTGTCCATAAGCAATGTTTTATTTGAACACAACCATGTTCATTCACTTGTCTATGGATGCTTAGCGTGACACATACAGCAACTGTATGGCCCACAGTGATAGTGTGACATACAGTGACTCTATGAGCAACAGGCCTGAAATATTTATTATCTCACCCTCTAGAGAAAAAGTTTGCTGACCCCAGGTCTACTGGGATGGTAGAAGGGAAGAGCATTAATGCTGTTGCTTTTTGCAGAATATGCTTATGTATTTGGGTTCTATCCTTAACTAGCCTCTAGATAAATTGAACTGGAATGAAGGAAAGCTAGAAAAAGCTGACATTCTACTCAATTGAATGCATCATTCTCTCCTCTGATTGCATTCTTTTTTGTCTACTCCCTTTCACATTAAACACTTAGAGCTCTAGGTACGCTCTAACCCTCTGCCAAAGCAGAGCACAATTAAAGCTTCTTCCCCAGGACATACATCTTAATTAATCTTGCCCAAGGTGACAAAGCATTCATGCATGTGTATATGGATCACTTTTAAAAATCTATATTGAACTCATCATCATCTTTTTCTTTTTTCTCCACCTCCAACTTTTTGATAAAATTTCCAAGTTTAAGGAAGAGTTGCAAAAATGGTACAAAGAACTTCTACCCAGATTTATTAACTTTTAGTATTTTGCCCTATTTGCTTTATCATTTGTACTCTTGCTCTCTCTCTTTCCCTCCACCCCACCCCCACACACTGTGGTCTGCCACACTATTTAGAAGAAAGTTGTCGGCAAACAGCTGGAGTTGCTGTGCTTCAGTTCTCTCCCCAGGACTGTGTCTCCGCGCTCCCTGCTGCAATGAGCTTCCTCAAAAATTTCCTGCTGCCAGGTGCAGCTGAGGGGCTCTGTACTGAATGGCAAGGACCTCGGCATCCCGGCATCTAACCAAGACAGATGGCTGAGAGCCATCTGTCTTGGTTAGATGGCTCTGGATTAGGCTCTGGATTAGGATTCTCACTAGGGTACCCTACCAGTAGAGTGCATGCAGTGCCCAGGGACCTAAATGCCTATCCATGAGAGTATTTGTATGTTATGGTGAATGCCAAATTTGGGGAAGAATCAAAAGAATCTGTTGCTGAAGAAGACCGATGATTAATGTTGAACCTATTACTGAATTTAGGTTTGTGCCTAGTGATGAATCAGCAATGTTCACTGCAATGTGTGAATGCCAGGCTTTGCATCCAGATCCTGAGGATGAAGATTCAGATGATTGTGATGGAGAAGAATAGGATGAGGAGACACATGAACAAGAGCAGGGAGACATCCCTACATTTTACACCTATGAAGAAGGATTATCCCATTTAACAGCAGAAGGCCAGGCCACACTGAAGAGATTAGAACAAATGCTTTCTCAGTCTGTGTGCAGCCAGTATAACATGGCTGGAGTCTGGAGAAGATTCAATAAGAGATTATGAAGATGGCATGGAGGTAGATACTATACCAACAGTTGCTGGACAGTTCGAAGATGCAGATGGTGATCACTGAGAATGATTTATGCTGCTGTGGGATTCTACTCCTCACTGTAGGAAAGAACTTGGTGCCTCTTCTGTGGAGTAGGTGTTGATGAAAGAAAGTCTTTTTCCTTCTCCAAAATTTATCTGAACCAGTTCTTTTTTGAGACAGACTATACTGAGACAAAAAGTTGTCACCGGCAGAAGAAACTTTGATCTTTATTAACAAAGGCGAATTAACCAAAAGGGTATTTGTAGTTTATGATCTACCTCAAAACTTTCTGTGTATAGGTCCCCTCTGAGTAGGCCTATAGTTCCTGCCTTCACTCTATGCATCTTCTGTAAACTGGCAGGCCCACACGGTGAGAATGCGCAGGCGCTTGAAGGTGTAGGTAGACTGGATGGGAAGAAGGGATGCTGAGTCTAAGATACACCCCTTTAGGGCCTAAGCATTCCCTCACCCCTTAAAAAGAAAGACAAAAAGATCTCAGAAATCCTGGCCTCTGCTCATTCTCCACAGGAGTAAGGGTCTTTTAATTAACTGGGGACCCAGATTATTTCACTCAGGCATCTTTAGGGAGCCTTTTGGGAAACATCCTAGCCACATACACTACCACTAACACAAGTGCTTCTGACTAGCTTTTACTCTTTTCACCATGTGTCACCTGTCTGTTTGGTTATAATCTCTTAGGTTATATCCTTTAATTTCTAACCTCTTAGGTTGGTTTCCATAACAACCAGTGAAATTGGGATGATGTCCTCAGAGTACTTCAGATGATAATTGTCTTGTCTTTGTAATAGTTTAACAAATAAATCTAGGTTTTCTAAAAAAATGAAAAATAAAAAAAAGAAAGTTGTGAACATCATGAAATCTCGCCACTAAATATTTTGGCATGATTTAGCTAAGAATAAGGACAATCACCTATTTAACCACAATACCATTATGATAGCTAAGAAAATGAACAAAAATTCTATAATATCCTCTAGTATCTAGTCCATATTCCAATTTCCCTAATTATCATTTAAATGTTTTTATAGCCTTCCCAACTAAGATAATATAATCACATGAAAAAATATATTATTTCAACTAACTTTTAAAACCAGTACTCTGTACATCCTCAGTTGGATGAATTCTAAGGGGAAAAATATTGGGAAGAAATACCAAACTTCACTCAGTAGGTTTAATATTAGTGGTAACAGTGGTATTGTGACCTTGAAATATTTTACATTTGTGGTAGGACAAAACACTTAAAAGGAATGTTTTAATGTTAACAGGACTAGGGCACAGTATACAAGAAAAGATACCAATATTAAATTAAAAAATTTTTGAACTTTAATATTAAATATAAAATAAAAATATCAATACAGATTTGTGATTTTTTTTCTTGCTTTAAACAAATTTTTCTCCCTCTGGAAAGGGTCACTGAAATGGCCTAGAAACAATGACACTTCAATGGCAATGAGCATACCTAGTAGCATTTAAATATGTAATGACTCTCCCTTCTGTTATCCCCCTAATACCTGGAATCAGTACACTTTTTCTGTAAAGGGCTATATAATAAATGTTTCAGCCTGTGGGCCATACACTCCAGGTACTAAATCATACAGGTTACCATCTATACTAATTTCGATATTGATTTCTAAATATCATTTTCACCTAAAAGAACCAGGATTAATTGAGAAGAAAATGGCTGATTCTAGGTCTGGAAGAGAGAAATTATAAGTGGAGCTTAGGCTGTTTTATTTTGTCATCTCATAAATGTTGAGGACATAATAGATTTAGAAACTGGCACTTTTCAATCTCCAATGTAATAATTATTTCAGATGAAGACCATCAATAGATAGTAAAATCTTTAGTTGGAAGATTTTTAGATGGTAAATAGGATATTTACACAGAGCCCAAGTATCACTCCTTGAATTACTTACTAAATGAAAAGAAGGGGAAAAAGCATGCCTGTACAATGGGGAGATCTGGCTATTGCCACTTTAATTAAGTGTACAAACAACATCACTACTAGTGGACTAATAGCCTGACATTGTTCCTCCTGAAATGATGCAATATGAAATACATCACCTTTGTGCCAAAAATACTTTATCTCAGTCTAACCAATTTTCTAGTATAGGAATTGGCAAAATTTTTTAGAAAGAGACAGACTATAATTATTTTAGGCTTTGTGGGCCATATGGTCTCTTGTCACCACTGCTCAACCCTGCCCCAGGAAAGCAGCTATGGACAATATGTAAACTAATGGGTATGGCTCTGTTCCAATAAAACTTTATTTACAAAAATAAAGTGTGGGATTGGATTTGGCCTGTGAGTAATTATATAGTTGGTCAACCCTTGTTTGAGACCTAACTTAGAGGAGAGTCAGGGGGAAGAGGAATGATAGGAAAGGATTAGATACTAAGAGGAAATAATCAGACAAATCCAAAATGATGGATATGCTACAAAACAACTTTAAATGCTTCAAAAAAGTCAGTGTCATGGGTAAAAAAGTGATGGAACTGTTGACTGTTCAGATTAAAATAAACTAGTGAGACATAAAAACCAGTTTGAGTATGTGGATCTAGATAACAATCATCCTTTTTATACACAGTGCCACTAAAACCTGTCTCCACACCCCTGTTCTTGTGCAGATGATTTTTTGGACCAATGTGAAGAATCTTTTGGTTATCCTCTCTCCTCCATCAGAATGATTTGCAATCACTATCAGATGACTTGTTTGAGAGTGTCCCAACCCTTCTGGGTTGCTTTTCAAAGTCTCATGACATAAAATCAATCCTATTTTTCTCTAAACTTTTGATTAAAATCATTAAGAAAGCAAGTTTATGAAGAGTGAGGGAGGCAAAAAAAAAAAAAGCACGCCTGTGGTTTAATCACCAATCTTTAATTATTATCAGTCACAAGCAGGAGATTTGTATCATTTGACCCTTTTATTCCCCAAGGGAAAGAAAAATTTGCTTGTTCCTAATAACAGTCTAAGCGGATAACTATATTTTTACTAATAATTATAATAAGGTGACCTTCCTTATTCACCTGCAATTTTCCTATGAGACATGACTTGGAATTAAAATCTCAATTTATTTCAGAAAATGCCGTTTAAAACTTCTAAGTTCTGTTCTAGAGAAATAACTTAAAAATAACTTATCAGCTGAGGGCACCTGGGTGGCTCAGTCGTTGAGCGTCTGCCTTCAGCTCAGGTCATGATCCCAGGGTCCTGGGATCGAGTCCCGCATCGGGCTCCCTGCTCGGCGGGGAGCCTGCTTCTCCCTCTCCCACTCCCCTGCCTGTGTTCCCTCTCTTGCTGTGTCTCATCTTTAAAAAAAATAAAACTATAAAAAAAAAACTTATCAGCTGAAAACTGGTTTTAAATAACATCAACATCTTTTTAATTGAAACTATTTAAAACAAAGTTATTTTCCAAGCTTTAAGTATCATACGCTTTTGAGCAAACTAATAAAGCCAAGTAAGATTTCTTATAGACGAGGATTTTTTTTTCCCCAATTCACACCTCACTGCCATGACAGTCTTATATTCTCCTGGTAAAGCCTATATGTGACTTTAGAGCAGACTTCTTTACTTTCAACTAATCTTTACTAGTCTGATCATCCCTGCCTTTATTTTTCCACTCTTGTTTTGGTTTCCTGTCTTAATAAGTCATCTTTGTGAGGACAAAGCTGTTTCAAAATCAAGGCTTAATTTCGCTCATCACAATGAATGTTTCTCCTGCTTTTGTTCCTTAGGGGAGGAGATGTTTTTGAACTTCACAGTAGCTTTTCAGTTTTGTTTAACAAAGGGCTGAAGCGTGTGCTACCAATAACATACAAAATCAAACAAGACAAATTTAAACGCAGTTCACTGTTTCTGCCTTTTTGTCCTACAAACCATTCTTATAGGATGATAGTTTTACCTCCTGCTATCTTCTTCTTCTTCTTTTTTTAACATATAATGTATTATTTGTTTCAGAGGTACAGATCTGTGATTCAACAGTCTTGCACAATTAGGGGAAGAATGAAGGAGGGGAAATCAGAGGGGGAGATGAACCATGAGAAACGATGGACTCTGAAAAACAAACTGAGGGTTCTAGAGGGGAGGGGGGTGGGAGGATGGGTTAGCTTGGTCATGGGTATTAAAGAGGGCATGTTCTGCATGGAGCACTGGGTGTTACACGCAAACAATGAATCATGGAACACTACATCAAAAACTAATGATGTAATGTATGGTGTTTAACATAACATAATAATAAAAAAATAAAAAATAAAAAATAAAAAAACTCTTTTCCAACCTATAAAATAGATCTTGAGGCCACTGCAAGTATTGCCTGAAGATATTAGCCGAAAAGTTCAGTGAAATCCCAGACACCACTAGGAAAGAAAGCAAAAACATGACTTGATATGTGTATAAAATCATCATAAATTTGCATTTGGGAGACTGCATGATTCCTAATGTGATTCAGAAAACGATGACTGTAATGACCATGAAATCAGGTAGAGGGCCAGAGTTGAAGGACTGTGCCTCGAGTATGGAACATAGTGGTGATATTATTTTAAAGCTATTAACCTATTTAATTTATAAGTTTAATAATTATAACTGAATGCCTACTACGTTGGCATAGAGTGATAAACAAAAAGGACAGTCCCTGTTTTCAAGGACCTGGCAGTCTAATGGGGAATTGAATTCAGATATTCTTGGTGAAGGCAAGCACAAAGTACAATGGGAACATATGGGAGCAGCACCTAAACCAGATAGGAGGTGGGAGGGGGAGTCAGGACGTCTTCATGGTAGAAGGAAACATCTTCCAGAAATGGGAAATATCTTTCTGCCAAATACTCATGGCAATTTAAAGGAACTGACAATGATTTGATATAGTTGAAGCATATGATTTGGAAGGGCTAGGGAAAGGTTGTGGTGAGAGAAAAGTTTAAATAGAAAAGTAGAGGCCAAATTATAGCAAGTCCTTAGAAGCCTTACATCTTATAGGGTTTGAGTAGGGTAAATTCTGACTTTTAATTTATTAATTATAATTAATTGAGTTAAACAATTAATACATTTAGTGTTTTATACCTTTTCTATTTCCAAAAGGATTTTAATATATGCATAGAGATTTAACAAATTCCAGAATCCTAGAAGAAAAAAAACTAGGGAAGTAATTACCTTGGGAGGTTGTACTTATTAATGCATAAATGGGTTCAAAATGTGATTAGACACACAAATGGTAAGTTATTAGGGGAACTTGTTTATTTAAGGCCCTCTCACACCTTCCCACAAAGGGACCTCATTGACATGATCAGAAACTGAATCTCAGACAGAATGTTTTTTTGGTCTGATTTGGCATTATGTGTCTTAGGTATTTATATCCTTATCCCTTATGTATACATACCCATCTATTTGAGGTAGCCTCAGTAAATATGATCTTCAGGTGAACTTGGAACATCAGAGAATATTTAGAAAGCTAAAGTCCCTATCTACCTTTGGAGAAAATCCAGACATCCCATCTTCCGTTGATTGCATTTTTGAGTGACTTTTTAGCAATAAGACTCTCTACCTCCAAATTAAGCTTCTATGAAATCATTGATTAAAATGGCTGATTAAAAACAACTTCAAGGG
Source organism: Halichoerus grypus (assembly GCF_964656455.1). Taxonomy (NCBI): domain Eukaryota; kingdom Metazoa; phylum Chordata; class Mammalia; order Carnivora; family Phocidae; genus Halichoerus; species Halichoerus grypus. Next base: position 122,426,886 of record NC_135715.1, on the reverse strand, counting down.
AAAAAAACCCTTAAGATGATTTTCTCTTACTGAATTCTTCTCAAGTTCTTTCTATGAAGTGCCGTAAGTTGAACCTCTCTTAACTCATCCTAAGTGGAAACAGAACAATGACTCCTCTGTATAAAATTCCCAGTCATTCTCCAAGATCATTTTCAGTTTCCCATTAGCCTTATCATTGCCATATAAGGAGTCTTACTTTTTAAATATTTTCTTGAGTCAGTTCCTGATCCTTTAATAACATTTGCTGACCTCCTCCTGAATTCCCTCTTAAGAATTCAAGTATTGATTCTAAGACATTTAATGATCTCCCTTTCTAGTGTCTTAGTAGATGCAGAGTTGGGCTTAAATTATAGTTATTTGAGGTTCAAGTTAGCAATAGAAGTATACAGCTACTATACAGAGCACGTGGGTATGTACAAACACTGGCACAAACAGGTGCAAACACACATGTGCAGAATAGGGTCTGGGGACAATGTACATAAAGGAGCAGGGATTTTGAACAGAAAAAGGAGATATAAAATTTATATAAAGGAATTTCTGACTTCACCTTAGGAGAGCCAGTTAATAAAGTAACAACTAATATGAACATTATTCAGGTCAGTTGTTTGATATATGTTATGCTTCCACATGTTCTGACTTGGAAGAGGTCAGACCGCCTTGAAAGGAAAGCAGGTTGGAGGAAATGGGAAAGTGTGAATTAAAGTTGGGAAATTTCACATAAGTGTACTGTACCTTTGTGTTTTTCCATTTTATTACTAAGTGGATTCACAGCAATAATGTACTAGTAAATATTTAACAACTTGCTTGGGGATGGGGGAGGGGATGGGATAAGCCCTGGTTTGTAGTATTTGCTGATTTCTGTGGTATACATACTTTCACCATGGCTTACTTCAAACAACCAACTTGATGTTACTTAACACAGAATTGGGAGGAAATGTGCAGTTGTATGCCATTATATTTTATTTCTACTGTACAGACACAATAGATATAAATAACCTCAAGAGTGTAGATAATAGTAAAATAATTAGGAACTGATGAATTTTGATTGTTACCTTTGTTTTTATTTTTTTAGTGTTGTATTAAGTTTTAACTTTAATTCCAGTGTAGTTAACAGTGTTATATCCGTTTCAGGTGTACAATATAGCGATTCAACAATTCTATGCATTATTCAGTGTTCATCACGGCAAGTGCCCTCCTTAATCCCGTCCACCTATTTCACCCATCCCCCCACCACCTTCCCTCTGGTAGCCATCAGTTTGTTCTCTATAGTTAAGAGTCTGTTTCAAAAAAAAAAAAAAAAAAGAAGAGTCTGTTTCTTGGTTTGCCTCTCTTTTTCCTTTGCCCATTTGTTTTGTTTCTTAAATTCCACATATGAGTGAATTCATATGGTGTTTGTCTTTCTCTGACTTATTTCACTTAGTGTTATGCTTTCTAGCTCTCTGTTGATGCAAATGGCAAGATTTCATTCTTTTTCATGGCTGAATAATATTCCCTCGCATATATACCACATCTTCCTTATCCATTCATCTATTGATGGATACTTGGGCTACTTCCACAATTTGCCTATTGTAAATAATGCTGCAATAAACACAGGGTGGATGTATCCCTTTGAATTAGTGTTTTTGTATTTTTGGGGGGTAACTACCCAGTAGTGCAATTACTGGAATTTGGGGTAGTTCTATTTTTAACTTTTTTGAGGACCCTCCATATTGTTTTCTATAGTAGCTGCACCAGTTTGCATTCCCACCAACAGTGCATAAGGGTTCCCCTTCACGTTCTGCACATCCTCACCAACACTTGTTTCTCGTGTTTTTGATTTTAGCCATTCTGACAGGTGTGAGGTGATCTCATTATTGTTTTGATTTGCATTTCCCTGATAAGTGATGTTGAGCTGCTTTTCACGTGTCAGTTAGCCATGTTACCTTTGTTTTTAAATACAATTTGTTTCATTGTAAGTTAATATAATTTAATTTTTATTAATGATCGTGTTAAAGAGCTAGCTTGCAAAGGTCCTAAACATTTAGCAGTTGGCTCTCTCCAGCTGGTATGAGACAGCTTTGGCACTTGACTAAGGTTCACAGTCACCCCAGCAGATGAAAGCAATCATAGGACTTAAGTCCCATGAAGAGATAATTGTGATTCCCTGGGGATTGCTATGGAATTGCCCGTTTGCATACCTGCTGTGCCATATTAGCTGTCCTGCCCCCCCTGTGAATTCTCCCAAAAATGTGGAAGTGAGATCCTAAACCTCATGCACCTACTGGACACTCTGCACTTGTTCTGGCTTGTCTGGTCAGTTTGAAGAAAAGTAGGAGGTTTTCCAGAAACTTGGAAGTCTTGAGTGGAAGACTGAAGGAGCTGGGTATGGAGGGAGTGTTTTCATCTGGTGTTCTTATTAACACTGGTAGCTTAGGAAGCAGAGTCAAACATAGATAACTCTCAGGATGTGCTGTACATGATCTTTTAAAAATAGTTTCCTGGGTGGTCTATGACCAGAAAGAGAGGCTCTGAGCTAGGGACAAATACTTTTTGAAAATGGAGCAAATATTTTTGACAGGAGTCTTAACAATCCTAATAAATATCAGGGGTGGGGGCAGAGGATTATCCTAAATTTTAAGAGAAAAAGCAAAAATTCACAGGGAACAAGAGCAGCAAAACCTTGGGGCTAAATGGGTGTTGAATGATGATGAATTCCCAAACATATGATTGGAGGATTGATAATTATAGTGCAGAAATTAGGACCATAAACTTTAAATTTTTTTTTTTTAAGATTTTATTTATTTATTCATGAGAGACACAGAGAGAGAGAGAGAGAGAGGCAGAGGGGGAGAAGCAGGCTCCCAAGGAGCAGGGAGTCCGATGTGGGACTCGATCCCAGGACTCTGGGATCATGACCTGAGCCAAAGGCAGACGCTTAACCATCTGAGCCACCCAGGCGCCCCATAAACTTTAAATTTAATCAGGATGTTGGATAGGCCTTCATGTGAATGGTCAAACACAGGAGGCACATCAGGAGATGACAGTATAAGCCAATGAATATATTGAGGAAAGTAGAAAATAACAAGAGCCGTAGACTCTATCTGAGAGCATTTGGAGAGTGGGAAAAGTGTAAGATATGTACCTCAAATAGAGAGAATAATCCACTAAGGCTCATTAACTGGAAATAACATTAAAGAGCAGAAAACAGATAATTCCTCCTACATAGGTCCATATTTGGGCATCGAAGGCCAGAAGCCAGGGAGGGAGCATCTCACATGTTCCCATAAACAGCAGTGGAGTAAATTAACCCCAAACAAGACAAGTAGAGATTACAGCGTGTGCGGAGCTATAAAAGTGAGCCTGGAGTTACCAACAGGTGATAAACATACAAAAATACTAGGAGCCTGTGGCAGGAGTCAGAAACAAGCTGATGGGCAGGAGTCAGAAACAAGCTGATGAGCAGGAAGGGGATGGGATGCTAGAAGGAGAATACTACAGTCAGAAGAGGCCAAGCGTATGGGAACATCCAGAGTAAAACATTAAGCAGTCAATGGACAAGGCATTTGGAAGTATTATGAGCACAGGACAGAAATAGGGAGGCAAAAAGCAGCATCCAAGAGACTGATTATGAGAACAATTTTCTACCCTTTTTTTTCTTTTTAAAAAAGAGAGGGAGAGAGAGTTGGAATGGGGCAGAGGAAGAGGAAGAGAGAGAATCCCAAGCAGGCTCTGCGCTTAGCATGGAGCCTGGGGGGGGGGGCGGGGGGACTCTATCTCACAACCCAGAGATGATGACCTGAGCCAAAATCAAGAGTTGGACACTTATCCCACTGAGCCACCCAGGCACCCCTTATTTTCTACCTTCTTGGTGGTGGGTTTTCTATTGTTCCCATGCAAAAGGTACTAATCCCAGAAAAGCAGTGGTTTCCAAATTTACAGAGCAAAAATATAACCTAGCAGGTACATGAAAATATAATTCCAGAATCCAACACCAGTGATCTTAGGTTAAGCCCAGGAATCTGCGTTCTAAAAACAAGCACCACTGAAAATCCCATTTCAGTTGGTTCACCAACCACTCTCTGAGAAATACAGGGGTATCATTAATCCAGGGGCCCTGATGGTGAGATGGTTCTGGAAATAGTGTTAAATAGCCCAGAGTTTCCGCATTCCCACCTGGTGAGCAAATGCTAACTCCTGTGATAGGCAAGCTCAGGGCCCAGCTGTCACAACTTGCTGCTGTTGCTTGGAAACATCTACTCCTTTTATTTGGTTTTGTATCTTCTTTGATTTTTAATGTTGCCATTTTACCTTGGGTTTAATATACATCATTTCAAATCTTGTTTAGAAACAGGTAGGATATAAATCTTAATTAAATTTAAAAAGTAATTGGGGTGACTGGGTGGCTCAGTCGTTAAGCGTCTGCCTTCGGCTCAGGTCATGATCCCAGGGTCCTGGAATCGAGCCCCGCATCGGGCTCCCTGCTCCATGGGAAGCCTGCTTGTCCCTCTCCCACTCCCCCTGCTTATGTTCCTTCTCTCGCTGTGTCTCTCTCTGTCAAATAAATAAATAAATAAAATCTTAAAAAAAAATTTAAAAAGTAATTGCTGATGGCCTCTCATGTAATCAGAAGTGGAAAAAGTGAGTAATTCTGTTTAGATATTAGTTGAATAATAAAATGTTCTATACGGAATCTTTCATGATAATGTGAGAGTACCTTGAAAACTGGAGTTTTATACAACTAGGTGATTTTTAAAATATTAATACTTTCTATATACCAAATAAGTATGTGTATTTATTGTATTCCTAGAAAGTCTTTATATACTCAAAACTTCTTGTACTTGATATTTTATTAATTGAAGGGGGAAAGTCCAAGTTTTCCATCAGATATACCTAAAGAGAAGAATACATCACTTTGTCAAAATATTGTGGCTCTTTATTCTTTGTAGCTCTTCCAAATCCTACAAACACAGGATTATCAGTACTATCTGAGTGTGTGTGGGCTTGAAAACTCTAAATGTTTCTAAAAGAGCAAGGCTTTTGATGCCTTTTTTTTTTTTTTTTAATACTGGGAGCTTTTGGTGCAAGTTAATCCTTATGATGTCTCAGACTATTGCTCCACAAACTATACCTTCCTAAGGCTTCCACGTAGTGGACATAACTGATTTTATGTTAGACCAGGTTCAGATAGGGTCTTCCTGTGGTGTTTGGCAATTGGCCTATTTGCAGAAAGACTCATCTCCATCTGCAATTATGCCAAGGTCTACATATAAATGTTTTTATGCATTCAAATGGAGCAGTCCAAGCAAGACATTTCTGCTTGGATTGAAGAATACATATAAGAGAGAAGTGTTGGCTGTGCCTGGCTAAGGTGATAAAATTATTTTCAAAACCGAGGATCCTAGGCAGAAGATAGATTTATTGATGGGACAGTCTTCAGGGAAACCAGAAACATGATCTCAGAAAGATGTATATTCAAAAGGAGGCCTTAGGGAATATTCTTGTCTCTTGAAATAATGGGGAATCTGGCAGGAGGAGTTGTGACATCTGGGAGGGACAATAAAGATTAAAATTTAGAGTTACTTGGAGAGAAAATGTGAGTTGCCTTTCGTATATGTGACAAGGTTGGCTATATCTCTAAGAAATTAGAACTATGTGTAAATACAGAGAACAAACTAATGGTTACCAGAGGGGAGAGGGGTGGGGGAATGGGCAAAATGGGTGAAGGGGTATGGGAGATACAGGCCTCCATTTATAGAATAAGGCACAGGGATAAAAGGTACAGCATAGGGAATAGAGTCAATGGTATGGTAGTAGTGTTGTGTGGTGACAGATGGTAGCTACACTTGCGGTGAGCACAGCATAACATATGGACTTGTCAAATCACTATGTTGCACACCTAAAATGAATGTAACATTGTGTGTCAACTGTACTTCAATTAAAAAAAAGTAAGGATGAAGGATGTGTACATGTAGTGTTAATATTTGAAGAGAGAATTTAACTATTGCCCATTGTGTTAGTCATTTGGGACAGCCATATTTAATTTTTATTTAAAGAGTATTTTTCCAGTTTTATCAATTTTGATTACTTTAATCAGGTAATTCCTTATGTAAAAAAAAAAGAAATTAGAATTGTGTGGACCTTCAACTTATAGCTCATAGAGAAAATAAAATCACTTTCTTTTGCTATCCAGGCCATTGGATTACCCAGTAACTTTGAGTTAGGGTAAATAATCTACCCCTTTTGTTAGTTTAACTTGGAGTAAGTGGATTTTCCTGTGGGGTTTACTGTTTGGGGGTCATGATTAGGCCTCTGGGAGAGCCGGGCCTGTTTCTTTTCTGAGGTTGATAACTAAGAAGGTCTTATGACTGGAGAGAGCTCTTCTTCTAAGGGACCTCTCATGCTGTTGCTTTACACGCTGTGCAAAATGTGAACAGAGACAACCCATCTCCTGGTGTCCGTTGTTAGCTGTGTCTAGAGAGGCCAACACTTGGCCATTGTAACTTTTATTAAAGTAAAATTCCATAAAAGTTAATTACCTGTTTTTTTACACCAGCAATTTACTTAGGAAACTCTGCCCTACTTCTCTTCTAGCCTGTCCACCCTTTCCCCTGCTGCTCCCCAAACTTAGAATTTAACCATAATTCTAATATTAAACTGTACAAATTGTGTGTTTTTGTTCACCTACTTTACTGTACTTCTCTGATCCATGACTCTCCTCTAGGAATTTCTCCATTCAAAGAGAGGTCCCAAGGAATGTGGGTGTGGATATCTCTAGCTTAATGTAGGAAAGGAAAATACAGGGTTTTTCGAGATTTATTTCTGCCTATACCTAAACAGTGCTGCTGAGAAAAAATATATAGCCTTTAAAAGGGGGGCTGAGGGTCAGTGCTGTAGGTATTATTATTTTTAAAGAGTTTATTTAAGAGAGAGAGAGAGTACAAGTGGGGCAGGAGGAGCAGAGAGAGGGAGAAGGGGAAGCAGGCTTCCCGCTGAGCAGAGAGCCCAACATGTGACTCTAACCCAGGACCCTGGGATATGACCTGAGCCGAAGGCAGACGCTTACCTGACTGAGCCATCCAGGTGCCCCTGTAGGTATCATTTGTAAATTTATCTGGATCTCTGCCCAGTTTATTATTTTATCTTTTCCGGTAAAGTTGGTTTCCTATCACTTCAGTCTATAGTACTAATTCCAGTTTTGTTTATCTGCTTGAGCTCTGGAAAAAGCCACACATCTCTCTCTTGGCCTTAAGTAATAGACTTTCTAGAACATCGGCTTCAGCCTCTCACCTGGAAAAACTGCAGTGCAGACATCAGAGCTCATGGAGCCAGCACTGGGGATGGGCCCTTCTCCCCCGAGATCCTAACATCAGCGTTCACTTGGCTGGAATGTAGGACGCACTGCTTTGTGGAAGCGTCTGCCTCTAAAGAAAGAAAACGTACAGTGATTTCAGAGTTCAGTCCCTAAGGCTGAATTCTGAGACCGAAAGGAGACTGCTAAGAGAGGCGTGACTGGGCAGGAAGTCACTGGAGAAGCGAGCTGAAACTTGGAGGCAGAAACTCCAGGGGCGATGAGAGTCTATCAGCATTTATGGGAGCCAAGGAAAAAAGCACGAGGAAAGTCATGCCCAAAACGAAATATATTTTATCTTTTGTTTTTTAGAAAGCATATTTAAAATGCCTAACCAAAAAGTCATGGTAAAGAAAATATTCTATAATGTTTGTAGAGGGGAGATTAGCAGGGTTACTTGAAAAAAAAGAAAGGAGAGAAAAAAAATTAAAGCCCCCAAAGGCGTTTATGAAAGTAACCATTTTGCTACACTGATTTTTGTTTAAACTTCAAATGTTAAAGAGACTGTTTGTGAAGCCTCTTTGCTGATCATTTCCTAGGCTGAAAGAAAATCAGGGTTTACTTCATTGCTGTGGGCGGCTGAATCACTATAAAAATCTTTGGTCCTTTTGATGTTTGCTGTCTAGAGAAGTTCTGAGAGACCTGGGAAGGAAGAAAAAGAATGTAAGGGGGATTTTGAAACAATATTAGAGAAGGCAAGGTTTATTAATCCTATTTACTTAAATCATTTGTTTGAGGAAGAGGAGTGTGGTTTCTTTTGTTCTCAATGCCATCCCATCAGGATTCCTGAGGAAGAGAAACCAGTTCCATCAAAATGACACAAGTGTCTGTCTCTGGACATATAGGACCAGTTAAAGTCAGAAGTTGAAAATAGAAAAAAACCAAACTGAAATATTATAATTTGAAAACCCAGTGGTGTATGTAATTAGTATGGCTTTTTAAAATTTCATTCTAACAGAATGCTGCTTTCAGTTTTGTTTATTCTGAAAACATTCTTCTTGAAATTAGGGTCATCAGAAATTACAGGTATCTTATAAGAATTTTTCAGGAAAAAAAGTCCAATAAAACTAAACGCCCATACTTGTCACCTTCTTACCTTTAAATTATTTCTTTTTCTTTACAAACCAAAGTGGGAAAATTTAAAGAAAGCTAATATTGTGAGGTAAACCCTCAACATGAATTCCCTTCTTATATAACTGATAAAATGATTAGATAGATTCTTGAAGATTTTTTTTTAAGATTTTATTTATTTATTTGACAGAGAGAGACACAGCGAGAGAGGGAACACAAGAAGGGGGAATGGGAGAGGGAGAAGCAGGCTTCCCGCCAAGCAGGGAGCCCGATGTGGGGCTCAATCCCAGGACCCTGGGATCATGACCTGAGCCGAAGGCAGACGCTTAACGACTGAGCCACCCAGGTGCCCCGATTCTTGAAGATTTTTTAAAATGCAATACATATTAGCTGTAACATTAAACTTTATCTACCACGAACCATTTGTGAGTTCAAGAGTCACTGTGCAAATTACCCAATTAGTGTCGAATGACAGATGTCTCTTCTTAGTGAACTCCTATGATGGCAAGTGGCGAGCTTCTGAATGGATTAAAAAATATGTGTTTATTTACTTGATAGGTGTTTCTAATTGCTCTGGGCTTTTCTTATGTGATTTGATAGGATTATGATTTTTATATATTCATATATGTGGCACTTAATAAAAATATGTTGAATAAATGAATGTATGAAGGCAATTAGGCAAATAAATGCTGATCTGCTTGGGTAGCCTATTAAATTCCAGATCATCATAAATCATTCCTGAAAGCCAACAAGTCATTCCTGCTTCTGCTGCCCCTCCAAAATCACAGGACTAGCAAGTCTGTGTCATGGATGTCATTGTTTTTAGCATCTGCCTTTTAGCATCTGCCTTTTAGCATCCATGATTCCTGATTGTCCAAAGGAACTAAACACCTTATTTGTTCTCCAGTGTTTCAACTTCTCTTACTTCTCTGTCAACTCCTCAAATGATTACATATCTTACAAAGGGAATACCCACTGATTAGACAGGCTTAACAGAAGTGTGTGTATTCAATTTATTCTTTATTTTTATTTTGTCGACTCTTGTTATTTACCTACAATTTAGAAAATTTAATTGAATGTTTGCCATTATTTTTAAAATTTTGTTCATCATTTATCCTGTCTTTCATTTTTTGGTGAATAATGAATATTGCCTTCTGTTTAGGCACTATGCTAGTTGTTAGGCAATTAAGACAGAGCCAATGTACTCAGGAAATGTAGTCTAACACAAACAACACATGGAAACAAATAACTAGTACAAATGAATAAGTATATGTGTTAATGCCTATTAGTTTGCTTACTTGAGTATCTCTGCTTGTTCAATGGAAAGGCAAGTAATATTTCCCAAACTGGATTCTATTGGAAAAACCTTCTGTTATTAGATAATTTGGCGAAATTAGCACACTAGTCTTCTTTTTGAAAATTCATAATGTATACCACCATATTCTAATAAATATTCTGAGAGATCCTACTATAAAGAAACCTATTTCACTTTGTTTATCTTTCTCAAGCTTACTTGAATACCCAAACACTTTATCTATGGCACACATCTTAACATTCTGTGGGATATTAACATTCCATGGGCCATCAATTTGGGAAATGAACTGATTATCCTTTGGAACAGCTTGGTACATGCCTTCCTGTTATAGACAATGAAAAGATAAGTATTCCCTTATACACAGATGATATGTTTATTGGTCAGGACTCCTCAGAAGCAACTGAGAGAAACCTAACTCAAACTAGCTTAGGCAGAAAGGAGAATAGATTGAGTCACACAAATGAGAATCCAGGAGTGGGTCTTGCCTCAGGGACTCAAATGGCATCTTTAGGTTCCTCTCACTCTCTTTCTACTTCTTTACTCTTACCTGTTTGTGCATTGGTATGGACTTTCTCATATGTCTGGGCTGGGGAGACTGGGGAGAAAGGAGACTATTCTTGAACAGCTCCAGGCTTAATTACATTATTTTATCTTAGTGACCTCAGAGAGAAAAGAAAGCTTTTCTTCTTCAAAAGCCATATCAATCCCCAGGGAAGATTCTGATTGGCTCAGCTGAAGCTCACTGAGGGCCAATCACTGTGATCATAATTGTAGTGTACTATTATTAACCATATCTGGTCACCAGGAAAGTGTGTGTGTGTGGTGGTGGTGGTGGGGATTCTCTGATTAAAGGTTTCAACAGACCTGGAAGGAATGAGGAAAGGCAGTTTGAAAGGGATTGATGTTACTAAGTTGATGTTAGAGGACAAAAAACCAGACAGATGTCTACCACAATGTGGTCTAATTATTAAAATCTAGATTTGGCCATAATAGGCAGTTAGCCTAGTATCCAATTATTGCCAAAAAATCAGGGATAAAATTAAAATAAACTCTTCTAATATTAAAGTCATTATTTTTGGAATACCTCTTCTAATTTATAAAATGGTTTATAGCTAATAATCCCAAATGTTGTGACCTCAGACAGGTTTAATTATATAAAAGATTTTCTTGGCTCCAAGAAGTTGTATTGTTCGAAGTTATACATTCTATGATTTTTTTTAAGTAGTTGAAATTATTAACCCTGCTATAATTATTTCAGGTTAAAATTGTTGCAGCCATATTATAAGGTATTAAGCAATGGGAACTTAATTCTCTGCCTTTGGCTTAGAGCAAACCTAAAATAACAGACTAGGTAGAGGGGCACCTGCATGGCTCAGTTAGTTGAGCATCTGCCTTCAGATGGAGTCATGATCCCACGGTCCTGGAATCGAGCCCCACCTCGGGCTCCCTGCTCAGTGGGGAACCTGCTTCTCCCTCTCCCCCTGCTTGTGCTCTTCCACTGTCAAGTAGACAAATAAAATCATTTTTTAAAAAAACCAGACTAGGTGGAATCTTGGCCCTCTCAGCTCTAAGAGGATGTGGGGAGGTATTCCAGACTTCTCATAGGTATGTGTCATTAGGTTTGTTCCTAAGATTGTTTTTATGAGAAAACTATGCCAAGCTCAGATGCCCATTAAAGCAGATGCTCTGTATTTAACTATCAATATGATGTAGTTACACTTGAGAGATTTGTCTGAAACCAATTTTGATATTACATAAAGAAAAAATAAAAGATCAGAGTATTTGGCGGTTTGAAGGAGGTAGAGGCCACGGATACTGATGCCTGGATTGTAGCAGGAGTCAGATTTCCCAGAAGATGTTTTTAAATTAAGAAGAAGATTCATGTTGGAACCTTGGGTGGATAGATGAAGAGGAGCCTGTAAAAGAGGAGGAAAAGCAGAGGGGTAGCATGTGCATTTCAAGGAGGGGGTCATTAGTAGCAGGCATTGTGGACAGATTAAGTCGGAGAAGCTCTAAAAGAAGCTTGGTTTACAATTTGGAGTCCCTGGTGATATTGGGAAGAATGGTTTCCAGAGAGTGGAGGAGGCAGACTGCATGGGTTTTGGATTAAATGAGAAATGAAGAACTGGTAACAGAAAGAATGGCTTTTTCATTTAAAAAATTTTGCAGTGAAGGGAAAATGAAAAAGAGGATGGCAGCTGAAAAGAGATTCAGAGCTGGGAGACACATTTTTCCCCATTTGAAGAAGTTTGCTTATAGAGGAAAAAGATCCAAGAAGGGGGATCGAGAAAGACTGAATAGGAAAGGAAGAAATTCATTTCTGGAGCAAGGTCCTAGAAACAACTAGGCTTGAGACAAAAGCCCAGGCTTAAGAAGCAAAGGACAAATAAGAACGAATCTTAACAAAATTGGAAGTGGGCAAAGCATGTTGGGGAAATGAATGCCTATGGCCTTTCCAGTAAAGTAGGAGGGGAGGTTCTCTGCTAAGAGGGAGAATATTAAGCAGCTGGTGTAAATACAATTAATCTGGAGGAGTGTGGAGTGTCCAGGTAGAGTTTGACCTCATAGATACATAATAAATTCAGCAAAGAATCGGGGCTGGGAATTGGTAGGGCATATGTGGAAAGAAAAGAAGACAAGTAGAGGATACTAGTGATAATACCCTTACAAACATAGACCCAGGGACCCACAGCTGGAAAGAGAATGAAGTAAATAAAGTCCGCTGTGTCTCATAACCTGGAGGGAAAGGGAAGAAGTAGAACAGTAAATTTCATGAGGGAAGATCTAGCCCCGTGTCTGGCACATAGAACACAGTTAAAATAGATCATTGAAAAATGGAGAGCCTGATGTGCTAAAGTAGCAGGTTGAATCAGGGTAAATGATGAGAACATAAGAAACATAGGCAGTTAGCAGGCAATCCACCCCTAGAGTTGTGCAGTCTTTATCAGCATATGTGGTGGCCCTAGATATCAGAGCCAGAGCAGAATTCCTCAGTCTAAGATTTTGGCAGGAAATAGTTCTAGGTGTTGCCAAGCTCCAAGTTTGGTCAAAGGAATGAGCTGTTGAAGCAGGGGAGAAGCGAATGCTGTTGAGGCTCAAGGGACTGGAAGGGTGGAGTTTTGAATAACCCTCAGTAAATGTTGGGCAGCGACCTGGGCGGCTAGTGGTTGATTCCAAGAACCCTATCAGAAAGAGGACGGTGTAACCCCAACGTCAATGGATAAAGCTTTTCTAGAATTGGTGCCAGAGAGTCAGGAAAATGCCAGCCTTCTCCTTCCACGATTTTAAAGGGGAGCAATGGGAGTAGTATCACCTGGGAAGCACTGGTTTTCAATTAAGAAAAACTATTAAAAGGGGCAGCCAAGAGTGAAGTGGGATGGGGCTATATGCTCCAATGGAAGGGAATATTTCATCACTAACTTTGTTTAGACTTGCTAGTGCGTGATCATAAGAAAGACAGACTTTTATTCTTGTTTTTAATTCTTTATAGAAGGTACACCTCTTGAAATGCTAGTAGAAAGGGGGTGTTCTTGGCAAATTTTAAGGGTATAAAAGGATCACTGAAATCTAGAAGGAAAGGGTTAGGAAAGGGTCAACAAGAGGAGAGTAAATAAATTGGGGTAGAAATGTCTTTCCGCGCTACTAGGGGGAAAGAGCTAATATGATATTTGCAACATTCTTTCAGTAACCCTCTCCCCACCTCTTATCCTGTATTCAACTCTGGATTGCCAGGCTTAAGTCCTTGTTTCCCAGCTGTTTGTACGTCTGTACTTCTAACTCAAGTGAAGTCAGACAGCTAGGTTGAAATTGATCACGAAGAACAGGAAAACGTACTTCACTCTCTTTTGTGGGTTTTCGCTTCCAGTATGAAAAATATCCACCCCCTTGGAGCTACAAGAGTTATTCCCAAAGGAAGTGGCTCATACCTCCTTTTTAAGGCTCAAATACTTTCAAGTTATTTCTTCCTTCTTTGATTTTACTGAGTATACCCTTTAAATACCTCCAGTAGCCTGATGTTTTCAACTGTCATCAGGATACACCAGCGCTTTGTCCATTGGAGAGAAAGGAAGTGGTTCAGTAGCAGCCATTCTTGCAACTGCTCATCACTGACACTGACCCAAGACTGAGAGGGCACCTGTCATTTGTGTGTGTTAGGGTCATGGAGGGGGAGGTGAGGTTGAAGGATTCTGTTCTTGAAAGTCAGTAGCACCAAAGCAGGAATTTCTAGTTTGGATCAGTCCTGAGGCATTTCACTGTGCTGTTTGGCACATGCAAACAGAAATCAGCCCTGTCTGGGTAGTAATTTGTACCTGCTTTTGTCTTGATAACAGTACTCAGGCAGAATCCCTCTAATCTGAATATTTATACTCTAATTCTCAAAATGTAGTCCTCAGACCAGCAGAATCAGTGTCCCCTGGAAACATCTTATAAATGTAAATTTTCAGGCGCCACTTCATTACTACTGAATCAGAAACTCTGGAGGTGGTCAAATGGTCTGGGCTTTAACAAGCCCTCCAAATGATTCTGATGTTAGCTCAAGTTAGGGAACCAACGGGCCAGGTGGTGTTAGCTCTCAGGCCTGGCTGCACAATAGAATCATCTGGGGGGAACTTTTTACAAAATACCAGTGCTTGAGCCCCCACCAGCACAACATCAGATTCTGATGTAATTAGTTTGGCATGGGACTTGGCATCAGAACTTTTTATGTTTCAGTGATTCTAATGACTGTCATAGTTGAAAACCATCATTCTATAGCAATGTAAGAAGGGGCTAATCTAAGACTTTGTGACAAATAATTTATTAAGAACAATCTTACATATTTTATTAGAATGGTAATTTAGGCATGCTTATAAAAAAACCACAAATACTGTAACACTTAAGAGCGCAGGGATCTTTTTTATCTAGTTTTAATTTTTCCCTATTGTATCCTAAGCTCTGGGGACAGTGCTTGGCACATAGTAGGTGCTCAAATAACTGTATGTTGACTAACTGAATCGATCAATTAAAGAATAGGGTTCCAATAAGAACTTGCCTTTATACCTCACAAAGGAACCAGTAAGTGTTCTGAGCTGGAAGAATAGTCTGTTTGGGGTTGGCATGGGATTGTCTCTTGGGTCTATGGCTACGCTATGAATCCTCTTTGTTCTTGCCCCACACCTCTCTGCACCAGGACGTCACTGCCTTGTATCAGGATTCACATCCTATTTGCAGAAATTGGTCTCTGCGTACGCCCTTAGCCAGAATCCCCCGCAAGTCGTCTCATTGCCCATATCATTAGAAACATCCAGTGAGCGTCCGATGAGCATCCAGTTATGTTATTTTTCTTCTTTTCTCTGGGCTGGCTTCTCCTCCTTCTCCCCCCAACCCCCACCATCATCCACCTTTTGACAGATGCTGCCACCTGGCCTGCCTGTGTTTCGATCCACAGATTCTTCCCTGTTGGGGTATGCTATAGCTAATAGAGGGGTTTCTCTCCATTTGGTGGGCAGAACGACTTTCTGAGTGGGTTTGAGCCAAAAATGGATTTCCCAACAGGCAGGAACAGGTTCGCCACGCCGCCGCTCCAGTGCCTCTGGCAGCAGCACCTCCGGCAGGTGTCTGTCTCAAGAGTTCTTGTTCAGGAGGGAGTGAGCCACGTGACCTCAACACTAAGTAGCAAGTTCGCATATAAACTGCCTTTAATTCAGGAGGGCAATTTACTTCCCTGAAACATTTTCGGGGGGAGTTCAATACTGGTTACAGTACCCTAATCAAGACATGCCTTTATGTTGTTTTATTTACTGTCTAAGCTTTTTTTTTTTTTTGACTATAGATCCTACCACTATCGGCTATCAACCCCCTTGGTAGCTGTAGGTTTGTTAAGACTGAAATTACCTGGGGCTCCAGACAGGAAGGAGGTCAAGGTTTAGTACTTAATATTTTGCCCAGTTTTCACTGAAGTTTTACTGAAGTAAAGGGATGCTGCTACTAAAGTTCAAGGTGTTTCCAAGCCACTTGCATTTGTCCATTCATCTCTTAGAGTGCAGTACACACATAAAGAGTCTCCTAGGGGCGCCTGGGTGGCTCAGTCGTTAAGCATCTGCCTTCGACTCAGGTCATGATCCCAGGGTCCTGGGATCGAGCCCCGCATCGGGCTCGCTGCTCGGCGGGAAGCCTGCTTCTCTCTCTCCCACTCCCCCTGCTTGTGTTCCCTCTCTCGCTGTGTCTCTCTGTCAAATAAATAAAATCTTTTGAAAAAAAAAAAAAATCTCCTAAACCTACATCAACTCTCCATTTCTACATGAAAGCTTTCTGTCCCTTCAACTACTCAGGCCTGGAGGCTTAAACAAAATCCTTTCCAGATTATTGTTAATGCGGGGCCTGATTCTGTAGCAGCTGTTGTTTTGAACAATATGATGCCTCTCCTCCCCCCGAGAAGTTGAAAGTGCCCATTTTGCAACACTTCCAACCTCTGCAGACTCAGAGGGCATAAAACGGACTGAGGGATGGACCTATGACTCCTGTTTGGGAATTCTGGGCACAACTTGAAGACTATTGAGTTTAGCCACTTCCTGACATTGACTTTCATAGCAAGAGTTTAATTTGGAGAAAATCTGCTACCTCAAATAGCTAAAGGTATTTATGTGGAAAATTTTCCAAATGATTGACTTCACTGTGTTGCTATTTTCTTTCCCCATGAATATGTGAGTATTTGGCTTTCTCCCAGGAGTTTTTCTGCACCACTTCTCTTGAGGCAAAGACAAGTTTCTATCCAGATTGGGAGAAGAAAGAGGCACCAAGAATTTCCCCTTTTAAAGGGAATTATTATTTGAGTTAAAACCACAGCATCTGTGTAAATGAAGAATTTGAGTGTGTTGCCTGTTTGCTTCAATTTTCTGTGGTAAATCCTCAAGGTGGCCAGATTAATCTTGATCATCACTTTGGAGCCAACTTAAGTGTGATGGGCTGTGTGCTCCCTGCAGCACCCCTGTCTCCCTCGTCCCCACGGCGGTGCCAGTCTTGCTGAAGGGGTTGTCCCCACTCCCCCACCCACCTCCACCTCGTGGGCTCCACTAATTCGTCAGCCACCTCTCTTCTGACTGCTCTTGCCAAGATCACCCATGACTCCCTCCTATTTAGCCCACTGACCATTTGGTGTTACATCAGATCTTGCTGTAGCATTTGACATTGTTAATGCCACTTTCCTTCGCTACTTTGGCACCATTTCTCCTCAGTCTCCTAGATAGTTTCCTCTTCTGTCCCTTTCCTAAATGTTTCCTTGGCAATCACTCCTAGACCTACTTTTCTTATTGCTCCACACTCTCTTCCTGATTGATTCCATCTGCTCCATGGCTTTGATTCCATGATGTTGATAAAGATCCCCCATCTACGTCTTCAGCCCAGATCTGTGAAGGCTGGTCTATGTTCAAACTGAGCCTAATTTCCTTCTTTTCCCTATTTTTCTAAGTGCCCAGTTGCAGTGAGGGACACCGTTGCTCCTTGTGCAAGAAAGAAACCTTAACTCCTTTCTTTATCTCTTCTGCTCTCCCATAAAATAAACAATTCCAATTTATTCTATTTCCTACATAAATTTTAAGTCCATGTCTTCTCCTTCAGTATCTCTTCAATATCTACCTCCTACCAGTTCCCTAGATTAGGAAACCATCAACTTGCCTGTGGACACCCCTCGCTGGTCTTGATTCTTTACAATCCATGTCCATACTATTACAGGAGAGGTTTTTCTGATCACCACATTTCCCTGATCAAAGTCCTCATGCTTGCAAAGCCCCAGTCTGGCCTCTCCTGCGTCTCCAGCCTCAGCTCTTGGCACTCCTCACTTTGCATCGTTCACTTTTGGTCATCCCGAATATTTTTCAGTTCTTCAAAAATATTGTGCTTTCTCACCTCTGGGCCTTCGTATGTTATTTTTCTCTGCCTGGAACATTCTTTCTATTCTCTCCCCCTGTGCTCCTTTTTCAGGTCTAAAATTCAGAACACTTCTTCTTGGATGCTCCCTTGAATGCCCCAAGTCTGCAAAGGTGCCTCTCCCAAGGCCTGTATCACATGGCCTCGTCAGAGCAAGGGCCCCCCTTTGTCAAAATTGCCTGGGTCTTTGTATCCCCGCTGGACTGCCAGTTCTGTGAGGACAGAAGCCTGCCTCCCATGTTGAAATTGTAAATGCAGTACCTGACACAGTGGTTGATGCAGAACAGGTGCTCAGTAAACATTTGTTGAATGAGCGAGTGAGCCTCAGAGTAAACCGTGAGCCAGCCTTCTTCAGACACAGGTTCAAATGCCTGACTCTCGTTTGCAACTTCTTCCTCACTAGTCAAGCTCCCCTAACTAGAACTACTATTACTTTTCCACAGCAGACAAAACTTTGTTGCAGACAAAGCAACCTATATATCCCAAAGGAAGAGAAACTTTTCAAAGGTTCTGAGAATTAGCATATGGTAATTCTCAAATCCCAGGGTATCTTTTAATTGAACCTTCACAGTAGTTCACTTAGCTTGTACTCTGTACATAAATTGAGTAGAACCTCATTAGAGAGGTTGTGTCATGCCTTAGTGAAATGGAGAGAATGAGCAATAGCTTCCCATGACATGGAGGCCTTGGAGAAAGGGAGCAATCTGGTTCGTGGCTTCTTTAATCTGTGTATCTGACCACCGACTCCTGATATGGGAGATGAGGAGGAGGACAGCCATGGCCATCAGAGGAGTTCAGGATCTGCCTTCTAAGTCCTGTTGTGGGTTTTGTACTCTGCAAGAGTCTACTGCGTGCTTCCCTCCTTTCCTCTCCTGTGCTGCTGCTTTAATGTCAGCCTCAGGAGCAGCCTGGTTTTAAAGATTTTTTCCTCCTCTGAAGGAACCAGGTGACTGCCAGGCTCAGCCTGCCAGTACTTCCCTGGGCTTCTTTTTCATTCACTCACTCTGCTCAAACGACACAGCTTCAAATGCCTTACTCTGTTCTAGCCATCTTGGACTCTTCCTTTCTCAGGACTGTGACCAGGGGGCAAAACTTAAAAGTTGCCCACTCTCAGATCCCAACCCTATATTTACATGGGCCTGAGCATGAGTGCCTTTCTTGACTCACCCTTGCCCTGGCTTGCTCTCTCTCTCGCTCTCTGCCAGGAAGGCCAGCCTCCCCTCCACCACCATGTCTCTCCAAATGCTAATCCTTGAGACCCAGCTCAGATGCTGCCTCCTCCCTAAAACTCTTGCTGAAGCCTCCCAGTCTTTCCCACAGTCCGGCAAATCCCCGTGGCCCTTTTTTATTCCTCTCTGAAGGCACTGCATACCTTGACTCGTTCTCAGGCCTCTCTTTTTGTCTCTATATTAAACTACAAACTTCTAAGGGCTGTCTTTTTCTCAATGTGCTCATAATATCTAGCACAGGGGAAGCACACAGCAGGTATTCATGTCAGTGAGGCGAGTGGAGTAATCAAGGGGAGAAGAGAGAAGAGCATAGTGGCTAGTAGCAGGGGGGTAGGAGGGTCAGGGTCGGCGGGAGATCTGGGGCCAGTCTGCCTGGGTTTAATCTCTGGCTCTGCCACTTTCTGGGTGTGAGAACATGGGCAAGTTACATCACCAGTCCATACCTCCATTTCTTTGTCTTTAAAATGGGATCAGCACTGGTAGCCCAACATCAGGTTGTGGTGAAGTCTAAATGAGTGAAAACACATAAAGCACTCAGCAACAGACTTGATACATAGTGAACAGCTACATCAGTAAACCTCAAGATCCAGAATTAAACAGGTCTAGTGAGGGTACATCTATGGAAAATGCAGGTATACACACTAAGGACAAAGCACATTTGTGACTGATGTCTTAAAGTTAAATCTAAACCATCAATAATGGAAGACCAAGGCAATGGCCTCATACTCCCCTGAGAACCCAAGTGTCTACTTTTTTAGAAAAGATAAATCTCATCCCTATAATTGAATAGAAGAGTGGCTTGGGCAAGAAGATGGGAAGGGAGGCTGTCTAAAAAAGGCAGCAAAGGAGGGTCAAATGAGCTTGGAGGTATTGAAATGTGTTCTGGTTTAGTATCTGCTGATTTTAAGGAGAATGGAAACATAATGCTAAGGGAAAATCATGTTTTTGCTGCCATCTACAGTCAAAGTGCAATTTTTAAACTTATACACACACACACACACACAAAGGGCATTCTTGAGAAAATGAGTGACAATATAAAGTTTGGTTTAAGTTCCAATAATTGGATATATTATTATAACATTTTATTTACTATTCTTTCTGAAAGTATGTGTGTTTAACTAGTAACGTCGCCTTTTTAACATCTCAAATTGTAAAACTCTTCAGAAAACTGCTGGACTAATCACTCAGGAGTGAGACTGTCATCTGTTGGGTCGGATTAGCTGCAGCTGTGACAGGCTACAGACAGTTTGAGAGTCAATACAATGATTTCAGTGATGAAAGAGATGGATTGGATTTTACCCTACCTTTTCCTGCCCCCTGATCTGCAGTTCTCTGGTTCTTAGAATTATTGTAGCTTGCATTTTATACCAGTGTATTTTGTTGTGTGGCTGTGAGAAATCAACCAAAAACAAGTAAAAACAAATTATGACCGTCATGTCACCTCTGACATGCCTCCTGCCCCATCTGTATAATTTCCATAATTATTATATTTTCCCAACGTCCTTGTGCTTTATTTTTAAAGGGTTAAATATAGACAAGAATTACTGGAAAAGCGTTTGATGGAGAAAAAAGAAGTGGCCCTTCAAGAAGCTCATGAAGAAGAAGAGCGAGAGAGCCGGCTAGAAGCCCTTAGGAAACAGGTGTTTTTAATTTGGAGATTTTCATGGGTGGTTTCTAAGTGTCCTTCATAACATTATTAGTAGGCTTAGTTCACAACCTCTGTGATATAAAATGTAACTTTTCCAAATTGGGACACTGATCTTCATTCCTGGGAGCAATTAGATTTATGTTGAACAATTTCCAGTTTATTAGTATATTAAAATAACTTTATCAGCACCTTTCAAAAAGCTCTCCCAAGATTTAAATGCATCCATGTTACCTCTAGTTTATTAGCTGAAGAGTATCCACTTAAAGGAGTGAAACTGCATCTACCATAAGGATTTTATGCTCTCAAAAGACCCGGTGGAGCTAGAGCAAGGTAATCCTCTTTGGGGCAGGAACCTCTGGAAATACCCTACAGTCAGCAAACATGTGAAAAAATGCTTTTTAAAACTACTATTTTTTTGTGAGAATTAAAGCCTCGCATTGCTTTGCCTAGTAAAAGTAGGCAAAAGTTTTTAACGTAGACAGCAGATAGCAAAAGCAGGAATTTAAGAATTTGAGAAATGTGATAAAATAGTTTTACTTGATAATTTTTCAGAGGTTTTGCTCTGGAAGTAGTTAGTTCAACTCATAAGCTCCAAAGTCCATTGACACCATTTCCCTGCTGATTGGAAATGACTATCTGATTTCCCTTCCATGTCGGTGGAGGCAACTTGGAATCTTGGATAAGAACTTGGCCTCTGGTGTCCTTCAAACCTGGTACAACCTGGTTCGCTCCTTATTGGCAGAGGAAACTTAGATCTTTTACTTAACTTCCCTGAGCTTCGTTTTCTCCTCTGAAAGATGGGACTAATAATAGTACCTGCCTCAGAGGTTTGTAGTGATGTGTGTTCACATTTTAAAAATAATACTAAGTATAAAGCCCTCTTCTAAATATTCTTAGGTTTTATCCCATTTAATCTCTACAACAACCCCATGATGTATGTATTATTTCTATTTTATAGCAGTATTCCTATTTTATAGAAGAGGAAACTGAGGATGCACAGGGGTTCCCCAAAGTCACACAGCTAGTAACTGTCAGACTGGATTCAAACCGAGGAGGTCTAGTTAAACGGCATAGTTTAGAGGAAGTGTAAATACATGCAACTATTATATCATCTTCTTTGATAAAATAGATGACAGAAATAAATTCAAAGCATAGGAATGTAAGTCCTGGTCATCCTAGATTCAACAAAAGTTAAATTATTCAATCATTAGCAAATAATTACATACCATGGCCTTCTGGGGACAAAACTTTAATGTCATTATTACTAAACACATTCTTGTTCACAATATAACTTTGATAACTACAGAGTCCATATGACTAGAATTCTTTCCATCTGTGAACTCTTTGAAAGAGGAACTATCTGTGCCCATTACCTGTAATCAGTGTTTAGAACTATAGTATAGGATATTTTGGCTAGGAAACCTATAATAATTAAAGTACGTTCAAACCCCAGTTATGTCATTATGGTTTCTAAATGGCATTAAAAATGCCATTTTCATTTCTTTTTTTTTAAAGATTTTGTTTATTTATTTGAAAGAGAGAGACACAGCGAGAGAGGGAACACAAGCAGGGGGAGTGGGAGAGGGAGAAGCAGGCCTCCTGCTTAGCAGGGAGCCCGATACAGGGCTCAGGACCCTGAGATCACAACCTAAGCCGAAGGCAGACGCTTAACAACTGAGCCACCTAGGCGCCCCCCAAAATGCCATTTTCTTAATGCTAATTCTTGACTTTAGGAATTAACAGGCAGGTGTTACTAATGGTGCATATAATTTACAAAATTAGTGGCTTCTTTTCATTAGGATACAGGTTTGAATGATTTCAATTATCATAAAGGACAAGGGCATTTAGGTTAAAATGACTCTACAGTTTTTCAGTAGAAGGGGAAACAATGGTTTACAACAATTCCTGGAAATCTAGTTGCTTAACACAATGGGATTCACCCATCTTGCCCAAAATGCCAACACAACTCAACTTTACCCATGAGTAATATTCTCTAGATTGAGCTTGAACAGATTAAACTTCCTAGAAATCTTCGTGGGGTTGTTACCATGGCCATATGTTGCTAGTGGCTAAAAGTTGATGTTTTTTACTTTTGGTAACTTTTAAGGTAGTTCAATATGTAGGTTTTCTAGATCAGATTTCCTATGACTTAGTACCAGAAAGATAAATTTTTATCTAAATTTAATCCTAACTGTAATTATTCAATCAGTAGCAAACAATATATATCATGGCCTTTTAACATGTTTTGTTTTTAAACCATTAACTCCTTTGTGGATCTCTAGGACTGGCCTGGCTTAATATTCTGTCTGCCCTTCCTTCTTTGGTTTTATCTTCATTGAAGTTAGGAAATTTTACTAGACATTAAACATTAATAGTGTTCCCCAGAAGTAGTTAGCTTGTACCTTAATCCAAGTAGCCGTGCTTTTTCTTCTTTTAGGTTGCTATTGTCGCTCAGTTTGATCCTGTTAGAATGATGTCAGATACAACGGCATCAAAAGCAAGGATGGGTATTGGAATTGAAGAAGAATTTATTCTGCAAAAACCACTCTTTACATTGAATACCTACAATGAATACCAGGTAATTATGGGAATTAGCATGATTGATGCAAATGCCATGATAAGATTTATGGAAGTGTGTGTTTTGGGTTTCAGATTATTTTCAGTATTTACATTTGAATGCCACATGGATTGGCATAATTTTTACTGCTAAATGATAGCACACAATTACTGCCCAATTCTTAATGTTATAAAATAGTTGATAGGTAATCCTGGAACAGTTTATCTGAACATATTATGAATCTATCACTGAAAATTATTTTTTAAATTTACATTTTTATGTTAAAAATTATTTTTAAAACTTATAAATTTTACTTTAAAGTTGTGTTAATATTGTATTTTGTTTAAACGTTTCTCTATCAATTTGGAATTTGTTTAAATTCATAATGTAAGTCCTATTAAAGTAACAATTGATGATACTGATAAGACACAGCAGAGGGAAGCTTTCAGAAATTAAAATGAATTGAAGATAATACATCCGAGCTAATGATAAAAGAAAACATTTTCTGTGGAAAAGTATTAAGGTGTTATTTAACCATTTCCAGGAATTTCTGACTCCTTTTAGTCTGTTACTGAGAAGGGATTTTATTTATTTTATTTATTTTTATTTTTTTTAAAGATTGAGAAGGATTTTAAAAAGTCTTTTTGGATGGTTGGATGGATGGATGGATGGATGGAAGTCAGGAGGGAGGACAGATGAACGAATGGGTGTCACTGAAATTAAGGGAGAAAGTAGTTCCCCCTAGTTTGTTAATTTTACAAATCTAAGGAGAGAAGCTCAATATTTAATTATTTAAAAAGTAGGAAACTCCATTCACCCACTGACAAATAAATCGAGTGTGCCTCTTTGTGAACGGTTCACTTATTAATTGGACAAATATTTATGGAACATACACTGTATTTGGCACTGTGGGGTTGCCAGGGCTACATCCTAAACAGGATGGACTTGTTCTCTTGGAGGAAGTGAGCAGGGCAGCTGGGTTGGGAGGGAAAGTAGCCTGTATGGCAATAATGCTCTGGGGTGAGACTACACCTCCATAGTGGAAGTCTAAGGGCTGCAGTGGTAAGGAGAAGGGAACCCATGGAAATGCTGACTAGGGAAGTCAAAGTGTCAAAGAGGAAACAGCTACATCTTAGTCGAGGATTCTTAGCAGCAGTAACAAAAGTTATTCCAGGTGATTTAAACCAAATACAAAAAAATAGGTTGGGAGGAGGGGTGGGGTGAAAGGAGAGGGATTCATTATAAGGATGTAAGTGTGTCTCCAGAAGCCAAAGCAGGGAGAGCAGCTGGGGTTGGCAAAGAATTGGTCAGAAACTGGAAAACTCTCGGGTACCTGGGCTGAGGCAATAAAGGGTTTCACCAAGCTGAAGAGGGTGGAAAGTGTAAAGTCCGTGGCAAGGGTGGGTGCTGGGACATGAGATTGGAAACATAGGTTAGGGTCAGACTGAAAAGTATAGTAGCACTTGCTTGCTAAGACATTATCCTGTGAGCACAGGCGAGACTCAGAAGCAGGTGAATTACATAATCAGATATGTTTTAGCAATGTGTCCTGGATGGAAAATTGGTGGGTTTGGGGGGGGGTCAGATCCTTGTCAGATGGCAGAGCCCTCATAAACATGGGAGGGAGGGGCATGAATGGCTCTGAGAGGAGGGAGTAATGACTCTAAGCTAGGCAGCAAGTGACACTGAAGAGAGCCTGCATTTTGGATTCAAATCCACATCCGCTATATACTGGCTGTGTGAACTTGTGTGAGCTATTAACAGCTTTATGTCTTGTTTATTTCATCTGTAAAATAATAATTTGTAAGGTTCTTATGAGGATTAGGATAATAAATGTCAATTGCCTAGGATATTGCCTGGCACCTAGAAGTAATTCAGTAAATTATAATCATTAGCTGTGGCTGCCATTAACCATATAAGAATACAGAAGTAAAAACAGACTTAGGGAGGGAGAGAACTTGTTTTGTTCTTTTCATGTTTAGGGTGAAGATGTCTAGAACACATTTACAAGAAACTGATTGGCTGCTTCTGGGGAGGTGAATTGAGGAAATGGAGGTCAGCTTTCGAGGGAGATCTCCATGTCACTTGATATCTATTTTAAAAATAGGATAATGAGACATTTAAAAATTTTTTTATTAACATACAATGTATTATTTGTTTCAGGGGTTGCACTCACCATAGCACATACCCTCCTCAATGTCCATCACCCAGCCACCCCATCCCTCCCACCCCCCTCCACTCCGGCAACCGTCAGTTTATTTCCTGAGATTAAGAGTCTCTATGGTTTGTCTCTCTGTCTGGTTTCATCTTGTTTCATTTTTCCCCTCCCTTCCCCTATGATCCTATCTTGTTTCTCAAATTCCTCATATCCGTGAGATCATATGATACTTGTCTTTCTCTGATTGACTTATTTCACTTAGCATAATACCCTCTAGTTCCATTCACATCATTGCAAATGGCAAGATTTCATTTTTTCTGATGGCTGCATAATATTCCATTGTATATACGTATATATACCACATCTTCTGTATCCATTCATCTGTTGATGGACATCTAGGCTCTTTCCACAGTTTGGCTATTGAGGACATTGCTGCTATAAACATTGGCGTGCACATACCCCTTTGGATCACTACATTTGTATCTTTAGGGTAAATACCCAGTAGTGCAATTGCTGGGTCGTAGAGTAGCTCTATTTTCAACTTTTTGAGGAACCTCCATACTGTTTTCCAGAGTGGCTGCACCAACTCGCATTCCCACCAACAGTGTAGGAGGGTTCCCCTTTCAGGATAATGAGATATTTTAAACCTCACAAACCACAAATTGAGAAGACAGGTGATTCCAGGAGATAATTAAGGAGCACACAGGTGGAGCATGAATCCTTGGAAGTGGATGAGGGGGACCACAGAGACTATATCCAGAAGAGGAGAAACTAGATCTAAGCCTCAACTACGTTGCTTCTCAGACACAAATCTCTGTATTTTCATCTTGTATACATCATTGCCTCTCGTTTCTGTACCTCATCAGTTGCCAGAGTCTCTTGATTCTTCCTTTCATAATGTTTGACAGTTCTCTCTTCCTTGCTACCAGCCAAGTTTAGGCATTTATTACTTCATGTGTAGACCACTGTAGTAGACTGCTACTCCAGTGTTCTACCGAAACTGCCCTGGTCCCAAATTGACCTATTTCACCTCTGAATTTGCATGTGCCTTCCTTTCCTGCTCTATCTCTTTTCCTCCCTGCTCTGCTTCGTAGAAAAATAGGGTGAACATTACAGTTAGCTCAAGTGCTGCTGCTTACCTGAGGTCATCCTAGTCTCACCTGCACTGGGAGATGTACCTCTGTGTTCTACTATTCTTGGAACATCATTCACATGTGCCATGAGCTGTAGTTATCTGTATACATTCTTATTACCCCTATTAGCTTAAGAGTCTCTTGAAGGAGGGGCTGCTTTCAACAGCTTATTATCCCATCCTCTAGGGGGACTTCAAGTCCATGTAAAATGCCTCATTAGCTAAAATCTGTATGTGGCTACCTTATCATAGCAAACAGCGTCTCTTGACATTTAATATTCGTAGAAGGAGGGGAAGAAGAAAAAGGCCCAATCAGCTATAAATGAAAATAGAAATTGAGCTACTCATATTTCAGTTCCCACTTAGAATCACATTGGTGGAAACATTTTCTAATTCTGCTTGAAATAGAAATCCAGCCTTGGAAGGAGAGTTCAAGTGATTTTTTTGTTGTTGTTTTTTAAAGTAGGGGCCATGTGTTTAAACACAATTTACATATTGCTGAATGATGGAGAAATTGAATATTCATTTAAAGACCAATGCACAAGGTTGTGGTTTAGGTTTAAACAATGATTGTCTATACTTTCTAATTCTAGCTATCAATAATGAATCAATTAAAGTACTGAAAGTAAGTTTTCCCCCATCTTTTAATAATTTCAATGTGTTATATTTTGACTAGTAAGATATTCCCTACACCTTGTGTTGGAAACCACAGATATACTGGAAAATGATAATGTCAAGAATATTTGGACATTTTCAGGGCACCTGGGTGGCTCAGTCGTTAAGTGTCTGCCTTTGGCTCAGGTCATGATCCCAGGGTCCTGGGATAGAGCCCCGCGTCGGGCTCCCTGCTCAGCGGGAAGCCTGCTTCTCCCTCTCCCACTCCCCCTGCTTGTGTTCCCTCTCTTGATGTGTCTCTCTCTGTCAAATAAATAAATAAAATCTTAAAAAAAAAAAAAAGAATATTTAGACATTTTCTTTTCTTTTTTTTAAAGATTTATTATTTATTTGAGAGAGACAGAGAGAGAGTATGAATGAGCCCAAGCAGGGGGAGGGGCAGAGGTAGAGGGAGAGAGAAAATCCACAAGCAGACTCCCTGGCTGAGTGTGGAGCCCAACTTGGGGCTCCATCCCAAGACCCTGAGATCATGACCTGAGCCAAAATCAAGAGTTAGCTGCTTAACCAACTGAGCCACCCAGGTGCCCCTGGACATTTCCAGTAAAAAAAAACCTCCCCAAAAAAACAAAAACCTCAACACAATATAGTCACTATATATACCAAGTTTATAGTCATCTACCCAGAATAAACAAGTTAAACAGCTTGAGGAAATATGGAACTAAATGATAAAATGTAATTTAGTTCAATGAATTGCTACTGATTTAAATGTATTTTATTTCTACAGATAATTTCTGACCCTAGACTCCGTTTTGAGTTAGCGCTTCGAGAAGCTGGACTTCATAAAACATTTTATGCCAAAGAGATATTACCAAAAATCAGTCCTCGAAAACCTCCAAGAAAGGACATGGAGTCTACTGTATTTAAAATCTAGAGTTCATCTGCAAATCCTATTATATGTAAATAAGATTTTTCTTTGAAAACAAACATTTATATGGATAACACTACTTTCTAAAAATTTTTAAAATATCAGATATAGAAATCAAAGCATTCATTAAAACATCTTTGTCTTTTATGACTCAGAATTTCATAATTTCATGCACTATTTCCCATATCTTTGTTACGACTAATAGTACTACATTCAACAAGACTATGAGACATAATTATGACACATGATACATGTATTATCATTTAGTAAATTGCATATTGGAGGTTGCCTTATCCCATGAAAAGAGCTCAAAATAACCATTTGCAAGAATTATAATGTTGCTAGTACCTGCTAAAGTTCATTTCTGCTTGTTATTTCAGAATTTGACTTTTTAATTATGGAAGCTCCATTATCATTAATACTTCTATTATTTCTTGATTATTATAAGAGGAGACTCAACCTTTCTCTAAATTTAGAAACCAATTTGGTATACCATGTTTACTGCAAACCAATCATCCAAACAATTTCATTTTGCAAATTAGCCTGTAAAAATAAATTAGAAATTAGAAACAGCATTTCAAGCACGGGACTATCTGTTTTGGCTTGGAAAAAAATGTATTTGTGTGGTGGTTTAGAAGAAATATTTTAAAATTTATGATTTAAATGCTATCAAAATTCCAAATTATCTATTTAATATCTAGATGGTATTATAGATAAGGAGTATTTTTTTAAAAAAGATTTATTTATTTTTAGAGAGAGAGAATCTCAGGCAGACTCCCCAGTGAGCACAGAGCCTACTGCAGGGCTTGATCCCACAACCCTGAGATCATAACGTGAGCCAAACTCAAGAGTCAGCTGCTCGACTGAACCACCCAGCTGCCCCACATAAGGAGCATTTCAAATAAAACTTAAGCATAGGGGTGACTGGGTGGCTCACTTGGTTAGCGTCTGCCTTCAGCTCAGATCATGATCTTGAGGTCCTCGAATCGAGCCCCGCGTTGGGCTCCCTACTCAGTGGGGAGTCTGTTTCCCCCTTTCCCTCTGCCCCTCCTAACTCCCCCCACTTGTGTGCTCTCTCTCTCTCAAACAAAATCTTAAAAAAAAATAAAACTGTCAAGCATATATTTCTTGCTATTTAAAAAAAAATTGATTAATCAGAATAGCAAGTCATTGTTGTTGGAAGTTGCCATTATTACTGTTAGGAAGACTACCTCCACCCCTTCAAGCTCTTTTTCTCTCCATTGCAACTCCCTGCCATTTCCTAGGCATCTCTAGCCCAGGGGTTGTAGTTACTGCAATAATGTAAAAAAAGACAAAAACCAGTCTGACTGGTAGAATATTTGGCTTCATGATTGTTTCCAACATGATGGGAATAAATAATGTAGCAAACACAGCTCATTAGAATAAACCTTCACTAAAAAGTCTATAGGCAAAACCCCTTATCTGTGCCCACAAGTCATTATAATGACCTCCCAGTTCAGCCTTTTGCATCATCACATCTCATAATAATAAGAAGAAAAGGAATCCTTAACAAGACTCAGGGCAGTGAGCATTGGCAACTATCTTGAGGATGTCTCCCACAGTCACAATTTCCTTTATGGGCCCTCGATTTACTTGATGCAAAGCTTCAGACCGTAAGCCATGAAAGCCCCGCTCTGTCAGAGCACATCCTCTCTCTGCTGCGAGACATATTGTGGTAATGTCTCTCTAGTGTTCCTTCCTTATCTGTAGGGATGTTATTCTTCCTCCTAATCTGTTTTTTTTTTTCACGTTAACGTTAAGATCTGATTCTTCCTTTGTTCATTTATACTTAAAATTTGTTTTCCTTAACTTTTAGAAATAATTGTAGCTCCAGATAATCCTTCTAACTTCACAGATCTTTAGTTCTCTCTTTTGTTCTATTTGTGCAGTGTTCGAAAAATTTTGCAGCTTACTTTCTGGAGCTATGTCCTCCCCTAATTTTATCTGGACCTGCTATTTCCTTTGACTCTGCTGTTCCTGTGGTGCTCAATTTGCATTCTCCTTGCAACATTTTCTTATCTTGATGGAACTTTGTCCTAGAAGTAAGTTTTGACTACTTAGTCTGGGACTTCATGGGACCCAGACTTCTGTGGCCCCTTCAGAATTCACTGCAAACTCTTTATGCTCATTAATTATTAGAGTATAAAACCCCTTTCAGCTTTCTGAAGTTTCCAGTGAGTAGTTCTTGGCTCTTTAGGGTTCTCCAGTCCGTCTGATGTCCCTTGCTTCCCTCTGTCCTGCAAAGGTGTTGGTATAAGCAGGTCTTAACAGCTGTCAGTGGTTACTCCTTACCCATTCATATTTTGTAGTATATGGGAATTCCTTGTCACCTACTGTTGAAGACTATCACCATGGGTGTTTGGCTTTATTGTGCTATTTTTTTTTTTCTTTTTATAGGCTACTTTGAGGAGATTAAAAAATTATGCCACTTCTGCTGTCATCTTCCCAGAATCCCCCCAACTGAATTCTTGATCCCAATGGCCTTTCTTGCACTAAAGAAGCCCACCCCATTTCAGTAATGGCACCACCATCCACCACAGATGCAAACATGAAATCTGAGGGTCACTCAGGCTGCCCCCTCTCCCTCACTAGTAATATCGAATCTATCAAGGCAAATAAGTCAAACAGAGAAAGACATGTATCATATGACCTCACTGATATGAGGAATTCTTAATCTCAGGAAACAAACTGAGGGTTGCTGGAGTGGGGGGTGGGGTGGGAGGGATGGGGTGACTGGGTGATAGACACTGGGGAGGGTATGTGCTCTGGTAAGCGCTGTGAATTGTGCAAGACTGTTGAATCTCAGATCTGTACCTCTGAAACAAATAATGCAATATATGTTAAGGCAAAAAAAAAGAAGAAGAAGATAGCAGGAGGGGAAGAATGAAGGGGGGAAATCGGAGGGGTAGACGAACCATGAGAGATGATGGACTCTGAAAAACAAACTGAGGGTTCTAGAGGGGAGGGGGGTGGGAGGATGGGTTAGCCTGGTGATGGGTATTGAGGAGGGCACATTCTGCATGGAGCACTGGGTGTTATGCACAAACAATGAATCATGGAACACTACATCTAAAACTAATGATGTAATGTATGGGGATTAACATAACAATAAAAAAAAGAATTAAAAAAAAAGAAAAGAAATGAATCTATCAAGGCCTACTGACTTTCTGGCTTCTACACTGGAGCCATTCTTCCAATGGAAGATACGTGCCATGCTTTGTGGCCATTCTCACATTTGGGGATTATCTCACATTATGAACCCATCTCCCAGAGTAGAAGCTAGCTACTTCATTTTCCTGGTTCTCATGGTATATATTCTATGCAATTGAATGCACCTATTTGAGATTGCATTATTAGAGAGCTACGTGAGAACCCAAGAATCCATTTTCTGGCAAGGCTAGTAGTGGAGGCTTTCAAGCTTTGGGGGGGTAATGGTTGCATAGCTGGTAGTCTCTAGCAGTCAGGGTAGGTGATGACCGTAGAGGTGCGTGGGACTACCAGAGCAGCAGTGGGTCTCCATGAAGCAGTTTCCTGGTGAGGGCTGAGCATCTTCCCAGTAGGATAACCTCAAACACAGACTCTCTGGTCTCCCAGAAATACCTAACACTCTTTAGTAAATTGCTTTTCTATTTAAACTAGCTTGCGTCAGTTTGCTACTGTGGCGGCAGGAATACACTGATCTTTCTGTAGTTCCTGTTATGCACCAAGCACAGTCTCATGCCCTCCACTGATCTGTCTTTGTAGTATGTCCTCTCGATTACCATCTCCCCTCTCTTCAGAAAGTAGGAAGAAGAAAACAGTTCAGGCTTTTTTTTTTTTTTTTTTGGTCACCTTAATTGTTGAGTACTGTTTTTCACAGCAATGATTTTCACTCTAAGGAGAGGCCAACTAGAAATTACTTTCTCTCTCCTCAAAGAGTTCAGTGCATTTCCCCATATCCAAAGTCCCATATGGCATTTTTAAAAAGCATCAAGAGCCTGGAGCTTCCTATATCTGGTATATATTTGCTTATTTTTTATGGAGCCTGTATTTTCTTGGTTTTTCTTTTGCCCTCATTAAAACAACTCCATCATCTCCTTAGCTGTGATAGATTTTAAGTTCAGGACACAGAGGTAAAGTATAAAGTCATTTTGAAGGTAAAAGACATTTTTAAGGAAACTTGGGGAAATTAGAAACTTTTTAAGATCAAGACTGTGTTTGGCTGGAGAATCTAAGGTACAGAATTTTTCAGATCTCAATCAAATCCTAGGAATGATGAAGTTTGACCTAAGGAGAGAAAAAGATCTGAGAATTCTACTGTTTCTGACATCTGATCAATTTGTTTTGGAAAAATGGTACATGCTTCCTGATGCATTTGAAGATGAGCACTTGCTAGATTACTGCTGAGTACCAGAGCAGTCCTGAGGGGGAAAGTTCTCAGGAACTTAGACATTAAGCATTTAGGAAGGGTGAATATTGCACTTTGAGCCTCAGTGTGGGACTGGATTATAATAGAATCCATGAGCTGTGTGACCTCATGGAATCAAGTCTCAATCCTGAGAGAGGAATGTGGCATCAAATCTGTCCTGTTCTTGTCATGTTGTTAAAATCTCCAGAAAGATGTTTTCTAACCTCCACAGCAATTCCTCTTTTTACAAGTGCCTGTGTTCTTTTTCTTTCCTATCTTCAATAGCATTTGAGTCTACATTTTTCACTGCTTAGCCTGATTCAGGTTTGTATTTAAGTACATGTTTTAATGTCACTGTAGGCCTTACTAATTTACCAAGTGCCTTTTTTTCTCCTCAGAGAATGTATTATTTTGTATGTGGGAATGTAAGTGTGGGGAAAGAGTAGTTGCATTATTTCCCTCTGTTTTGTACATTTTCCCAGACATGTCAATATTACTTAGCACCACATATGCTTAAAGTTCCTAATATTTATAAATAATTTCAAAAACAATTTGCTTACATTTCTTTAGACATTTTATAAATATTGTATTAATCTGAAATGCTTACCTTCACAGTATATTTAAAACAAATGCTGCAAAAATTGTCCTGTTACTGTTGAAATATTATAAATTAACTTAATTTGGGAAGATTATTAAAAGTGGTATTTATTTTTAAACTTACCAAAATGAAATAAAACGTTCCTTGAAAGCAAAAATAATTGACTTGCTAAAGGAAATCCAGCACAATGCAACATGAATTTATGTCCACGTGGATTAGGACTCTGCTATCTGGAAAGAAAAGATCTAGATAAAGTGAAGATATTTTTTCATCCATGTTATTATATCAATATAACATAGTTGCTTAAAACTGGCTTAAAGGACCAGCAGAAGTCTCGGAGCTTTTTTATTTTTATGTCTCTAAACAATTTTATTTTTTTCCCGCTTTCTCAATCCAAATCTATAGTTTGAATCAATTCAACAAATATTTACTGAGATTGTGGCATAAGATAAAACAAAATCTCTGCTACATTAAAAAGAATGAATGAGGATTGTAGTGGTGGCTGCACAGCTCTGAATATTCTAAAAACCATTGAATGATACACTATTTTTTTTAAAAAGACTTATTTATTTTAGAGAGAGAGTGCAAGTGAGTGGGGGAAGGGCAGAGGGAGAGAGACAATCCTCAAGCAGATTCACTGATGAGCCTGGAGTCCGCAAGGGCTCGGGTTGGGGCTCCATCCCAGGACCCCAAGATCATGACCTGAGCCAAAATCAAGAGTCCAATGCTTAACCGACTGAGTTACCCAGGCACCCCTGAATGATATACTTTGAATAAGTGATTGCATGATATGTGAATTATATCTCAATAAACCTGTGGATTTTTTTTTTTTTTTTTTTTTGAGAGAGAGAGCATGCACAAGTGGGGGAAGAGGGGAGAGGGGAGAGAGAAAATCTTAGGCAGGCTCCTCGCCTAGTACAGAGCCCAGTGACACAGACTTGATTGCATGATCCTGAGATCATCACCTGAGCTGAAATCAAGAGTTGGATGCTTAACTGACTGAGCTACCCAGGTGCCCCTCAATAAAACTGTTTTTTTTAAAGATCTTATTTATTTATTTGAGAGAGAGAGAGAGAACCTGAGTGGGGGGGAGGGGCAGAGGGAGAGGGACAAGCAGATTCCATGCTGAGCAGGGAGCCTGATGCAGGGATTGATCCCAGGACCTTGAGATCATGACCTGAGCCAAAGTCAGATGCTTAATCAATTGAGCCACCCAGGTGCCCCTCCTCAATAAAACTGTTGTTCAAAAAAAAAAAAACAAGGAGAGTTACATGGCCTTATATAGAAAGAGAACCAAGATATATTGGTAGATGAGAGGTGGGGGCAACAACAGAAAAATACATATAGAGTGATATTTTTGTAAAAAAAAAAAAAAGAGTACAAATTTCTGAAGGATAGATAAGAAACCTTCAACTGTTACTTTTGGGCTATTGGAATGGGAAGTTTGTGTGGAGTGGCAACCAGGAAGTCTTACTTTTCCCTTTGTGCCCTTCTTTGCTGTTTTAATGTTTACCATGAGCTTGTATTATTTTCATAATTTTATCTCTTTGTTTTTATAATTTTAAAAGCTAAATATTTTATCTGGTGCTATGTATGAGATCCCGAGGAATCTAAGAGTTCCAGAACCTGCATAAACTTCCCTGTGATAGGACTGCCAGCAGAGGTAGAGATGGATAGGAGTCAGTAAATGATTACCGTCTCAATAACAAAATGGATTGATGGATGGACAGGTGAACTGTAGGAGTTTTGTCTTTATATGGGATAATCAACTAATAAGTAATTACCTACTGTTGCTCTGAATAAGTATAAATATATAGAGTAGAAAGACACAGTTTAAAATAAATCCCTTCTTAGGGCGCCTGGGTGGCCAGTCGGTTAAGCATCTGACTCTTGATTTCAGCTCAGGTCATGATCTCAGGGTCGTGGGGCTGAGCACATGTCAGTCTCCACGTTCAGTGGGGAGTCTGTTTAAGATTCTCTCTCTGCCCTCTCCCTTTTCCCCCTCCCCCCTCTAAAATAAATAAATAAATCTTTTTAAAAAATAAATAAAATAAGTCCCTTCTTTTCTCAAAGCATGCCCAGCATTTGGCTGAGAAGATAAAACATCTCATATTTAAGAAAAAATACAAGTAAAAGGCAGTAGATAGGAGAGGACTACAGAACAAGGCATTCTTGTCCTTCTTGCTACCCTCCTGGCTTGTGTTCCAACTCCTCAGCTTCTTGGGACATTGGAACAGCTTGTGTCTTCTCCTTTCCTTCCCTGCCATCTCTTCCCCATCTTATGCAGAGAGATGAGAAAGGACTAGGAAGTGAGGGAACAGAGAGGGTAGACCAGTATGAATGGGTGCAAAGATTTGTGTCAAGGGGTAAAAGGGAGTGTTATAGTAAACATTGTGTAGCACACAGGTAGGTCTGGAGTTAAAACATGAAATTGGGATACCACTGCAGAGGACTTCTGTGGTTGAACGTGACCCAAACTGCCCTCCTGGAGAAATGGAAATTCCCCTAATCTCCTACACAGGTATAAATAAAGGCAACTGCATAACCTGTAAGTGCAGGCACAGGAAAATAGGTAATAGAATATTATGCAGCAAGAATATCGGGACCCAGAACTCAGACATTGGGCATAGATGATTGTCCTAAGTGACGTGGCTTGTTGAGTGGCTTTACAAGGTAGCAGAAGTTATCTTCTGGGTGATAATAGAACCCTTCCAGTAGGAAAGAATGCATTTCTGGGTGCCCCTTTGTTCAAATCTGGCAGTTTTTTTCATCCCTGAAGGCTGCTGACCATCGTCACCTCTCTTGTCTGTTCCCATGTGAAAAAAAAATGGTACATCATTCAGATGTTTCCTTTGTGCTGTTTGTGAGTTTCACTTCTGTCATTCTCCAACCTAACCCCCTTTTCTAAGACACAAGCCCATGGACCCTTGAATAACAGCCTAAGGTGTTCAAACTTTATCATATAGAGAGTACTAAAAAATAGTTAAGCTTTCATGGACATAGAAACGAAGACAGTGTTTCTGGAAGGCTAACATGAGAGTTGGTACAAGTTGGATGAAAGTGGGGAGAAGACTGGGACTGGGGGGAGCCCTTTACGATTAGTTAGAATAAATCAGGTGTGAGATGATGTGAAAGTGGGGAAGAGTGTAGTCTGATCCTTATCAAATGAGGGGGAAAAGCGAACTCTGAACTCATTCACTCCTTTCCCTTTTACAAAGTTCCTTTAGACCATACCCAGTGAACCATGTGTCCTAGTAGCCATGCCGTTCTACAGTCCTATCTCTCCACACTGAATCTGGATGACCTTGTGACTTCTTTATCCAATATAATGGGCAGAAGTGATGCTGTGCCAGCTCTGGACCTGAGCGTTAGGAAAGGCCCGGCGGCTTCTGCTTTTGTGTTCTGAGAAGAAAGTTACCATGTGAGAAGTCTGACCACCCTGCGGGAAGATAAGCCACACAGAGAGCCCTAGAGGATGAGAAGCTCTGTGGAGAGAGACGCTGTGGGGTGAAGCACTGAAGCACCAGACACTGGAGGGAAGAAGTCATCTGGGACATTCCAGTAGATTCAGGTCTCCACATGACTCCAGCCCCAGCCACTGTATGACTATGACTGTGGCCATACAAGAAACCCCAGGGAGAGCAGCAGAAAAACCACTCATCTGAGCCCACTCATCCCATGGAATTATGAGAAATGGCAGTACATTATTGTTTTAAGGTGGTTTATTGTGCAGAAATTGAACCTAAATCTTGAACAACAGATCCTGGACTTGACTATGTTCAGTCCTTTGCCTGAACTCCTGGTAGGAGCAGCCAACATCTATTGAGCACTCACTATACACCAGTCACTGTTCTAAATGCTTTACATGTATGACGTAATTTGATCTACAACAACTCTATAAGCTACACACTAACATTAGCCATTTTATTTAATGGGGAAACAGGCACAGTAAGGTGACTTGCCTTGCCCAATCTTACACAGCTCATCAGAACCTAGATTTTTTTTTTTTTTTAAAGATTTTTTATTTATTTATTTGAGAGAGAGAGAATGAGAGAGAGCAAGCACATGAGAGGGGGGAGGGTCAGAGGGAGAAGCAGACTCCCTGCCGAGCAGGGAGCCCGATGCGGGACTCGATCCAGGGACTCCAGGATCATGACCTGAGCCGAAAGCAGTCGCTTAACCAACTGAGCCACCCAGGCGCCCCCATCAGAACCTAGATTTAAAGCCAGGTAACCTGCCTTCTGAGCCCTGAACTCTACTGCCTCCTAGTCTCAGGATTTGCCAATCTGGCCATCTTTCTGTTGTCCCAAATATCTAGAACTATGTTGGGTCTCAATTGAAAATGATGGGACTTAGCCACAAGTCACGTAGTGGTGACTCTTCTTTGGGTTTTTATCTGGATACGGAATCAAATGTATCATAATAATGTGATTTAAGAAATGCTGAGAAAGTCCCCCAGCAATCCCCCTACCCTTAAATGATCTCCCATTATCAGCAATAGATGCTAAATTCCTTTCAGTGGTGAAGCATTTATGAAAATGTGAATTCTCTAGGAGGGCTACTACCTTGAGCCATTGTTTCCAAGGTCTATCCTACAAAACTTTCTTTCCTAAGAGCTATTCAAGCACCAAATGACTTCCCAACTAGTGACTATAAAGTTTCACTTCCTTTTTATATATCAGTATTTTTGCCATTTTGTAGGTTAAGACCCTATATCAGCTTGTATTTTTACCTACTCCTTTCCACATTTCTGGAAATGCCTACATGTCCTACAAACATGTCCTAGTTGCAGCCTGTCATCTTAGCCAACCCTGTGGCTCCAACCATAGCCCTATGCTCTGAAGACCATCTTTTGCCATCTTATATTTGGCCTCACATAGGCAGTTTCCATTCTCTCTCTAAGCTGGGCTCCGAGCATGATATTTCCTTAATTCCACACGCTAATAGCTATGATCAGCCTGTAGCAATTCACAAGATTTATTGAAGGCTTCGAGACTAAAAGGGGATTATGATCAGAGAAGTAAAGGACTAATATTTGAGATGTGATCACAGGCCCACTCTTCCACAGGAAGTCTCCCACCAGCCACCATTCTCCTTGGCATGGCTTGCCAGGATGTAGTAGTGCCATGATGTCATAGTGGCCTGCATCTAGGAGAAAACCCAAGTGTCTCTTCTGCCTGCAGGCAGGCTCCAACTCTGTCAGGCCCCAAGGGATGAAACTATTCCCTTGAGATTATTTAGTCTTCCATGGTGAATAAAAAAAGGCACAGAAATAACAGAGAGGAAATGCTAGCAACACGTCCTTTAGAATACAGCTGGCAGATGCAGAGAAAATACCTGTGGAAATGGACCTCTGAGCTGGTGGGCTGCTTGTGTGGTGGGCATATGAGCAGTGTTGAGTCTAAGCAATGGCTGCCAATTTCAGAGACTCCCATCTAGAGCCAGGTCACGAGCTGACAGGTTTCCTTACCTGCACCCTTTGCAAACAGATAGTCCCTCAACTCATCCTTTTACAGAGAGGAGACTCATTTCCATCGTCTGACTCTTTTGGAGGAGTCTCTATGTAATCTTCCTCACGGTGCACAGACTGAATTGATCACACTTCAATTTTCTATTTTAATATTACCTAGTACTGTTTTTTAATCTCCCAAATTGATTTTTCAGTCAGTGTTTGCCAGTGTCTTTGCTTGCACTGCTTCTTGCATTCTACACATTCTTCTGAGTTTATTTTTTCCCCTGAACTACGTCCTTCAATTAGCTATTCTTTCAGCAAGAATCTAAGTGTTTTTTATTTTGTCCTCGTGCCTGAATAATATCCTTTCTGGGTATAAAACTCCAGGTTTATAATATTTTTCCTCAGGACTCTGAAGATATTATCTTCTAGATAATCTAGAATCTTCTAGAATTTATGGCTGCTATTGAGATATGTGCTATTAATCGAATTGTTCATTTATAGGGAATCCTGTTCATTTTTTGCATGCTTTTGATATTTTCTCTTAGTTTTCTTAGTTTCACCACAAAATTTCCATGTGTGATTTAACTTTACTTATACTGTGCTTCTTGAATATTTATGTCTTTCACCAACTCTGGAAATTTCTGCCACTACATTTTTAAATATTTCCTCTTTATTGTTCTTCCTGTTCTCTCCTGCTATAAACTTCTGTTAGAAATATGTTGGATCTTTTCATTTTATTCTCTACATTTCTTACTCTTACTTTTATATTTTCCATCTCTTTTTCTTTCTGTTCTATATTTCCAGATTTTTTTCAGTTCTATTTTACACTTATTCTTTCTTTAGCTGTGCCTAATCTGCTATTTAATTAATTCATTCACTGAGTTTCCCTTACAATTACAAGTTTGGTTTTTTTTTTGTAATTTTTAAATCTTGAAAGGTTTTGAAATTTGGAATTTCATTTGGAAATAAAATTTGCTCTTTGGTGTAGTGGTTAAGACCCTATATTCTGGTATATAGACCGAAAGTGTGCCTACCCCTGCCCCCACCTCTGCCGCAAAATCGTGTATTAAAATCCTAACCCCCAATGTTGGTATTAGGACAAGGGGCTTCTGGGAGGTGATGTGGTCATGAAGGTAGAGCCAGCCTTAATGGACTGAGATGTTTGTATAAATAATGTCCTTGTACAAATTTGAACTCTACCACTTATTAAATTTATGACCTAGAGCAAGTTATTTAACCTTTTTGCCCCAGTTTTCTTTTGTATAAAATGGAAAAATACTAATGCCTCATAATACAATAATAATAGTGTTGCTGTGAGGATTAAATGAGTTAATATTTTTTAAAAGATTTTATTTATTTGAGAGGGAGAGAGAGACAGTGCAAGTGAGAGCTCAAGAACAGGGGGAGGGAGAAGCAGACTCCCGTTGAGCAGGGAGCCTGATGCAGGGCTCAATCCCAGCCAAAGATAGCTGCTTAACCAACTGAGCCACCCAGGTGCCCCAAAATGAATTAATATTTGCAAAACATTTAGAAAAGGGCCGAGCAAGTGGCCAGTGCTGTACTGTTATCATCAGCAGCATCAACATTATTCAAAGTGGCCTGTCTTTTTGCATTTCTCATTCCTGCGTTTTAATTACCTCTGTTATAGCTTTAATAATTTTAAAGATGTTTCCAGTGCTTTGGGGTTATGTTAGCTCTCCATCTTGCAGAACCCCAGTAGACTTCTTCCTTCACATAACATGATTTCACAACTGCCTTCTTTCCTTGCTAGTCTTCCTGCCCTCTCAATATTTCCTTTCATTTTTTTCTTATCAGCTTCTTCCACTTCACATTAGTTTCTTTCCTTCTTTGGTAGTGTATTTCAATCCTACAGAGTCCTGTATGTACTATGTCAACCTGCAAAGATAAATAGCCTTATTAATTGGTCTTCTACTGTCATTGAAACACCAAAGCATTTATACCAAGAGCAGTGCATATTGGCTTGATGCAGGAAAATTTCACTTTGATCCTTTAGAAATATTCCCGGGTGTTGCTCTTCTTCTCTTCTCTCTAGTGAGTATTCTAGATTTAATCATTCTTTCTGATAGCTATTGATGTGTTCATCATATTCTCTCACTGCATTCATGACTATGATGAACTGTGCTTTGAAAAATCACCTTGGTTGGCTACACTATCTTGAGGAAGAGTACCCAGACAGGCTAATGCAAAGATTCAGACCTTGGCAGATATATTCCTACACTGAAGACAAGAACATTAGGCCAAACAATCTCTCTACTGGTAACCATTACCATACCCAATTCCTTTGCTCTGATTCCTAACTCCCCATGTAAACTTCTTAGAGACCATGATTCCTCCTATAGAACAGAGGCCCGTGTAGAAAGGCCAACCTGCAGGCATGATCCTATCAGGTCACATAGTATGAACTTTCTCTCTAAAAATCAGTAAATTAGAATTTGGCATCATAAAAACCACAATATAGACCTCACTGAGCCTTTGCTTTTAAAAAATTGTAGTAAAATATGCATGCCATAACATTTACCATTGTAACCTTTCTTGAATATCCAATTCAGTGGCATTATGTACATTCATATTATTGTGCAACCATCATCACCATCCATCTCTAGAACTTTATCATCATCCCAGACTGAAACTACCCATTAAACAAGAACTCCCTTGTCTTCTTTCCCTCAGCCCCTGGTAACCACTATTCTACTTTCTTTCTCTATAAATTTGACTACGCTAGGTACCTCAGATAAGGAGAATCATGCAATATTTGTCTTTTTGTGTCTGGCTTATACCACTTAGCATGTTTTCAAGATATATCCATGTTGTACTATGTGTCAGAATTTCATTGACCCTTTTTTAACATACTGAATTTTATACATTTTTCCTTTCTGGGAAAGCTAAGTTTTATTAGTCACAAAGCCAGAAAGCGTTTTATCTGCACAGATACTGAGACCATGGCCGATATTTCTCCCCCATCAGCCCTTTATATGCCATTCTCTTCCATAGCTGCTGCTCTGGCTCTGTCATGCTTGAACTTTCTTTTGCCTTTTAGCAAAAGAAAGACTTTGGAAACACATCATCTTCACATGAAAAGGGAATTTTTATTCTGAAATATGTAAGCTGCTTAACTTATTAGGTGAAAATGTGAAGGCACTGACCTTCACAAGTAGGGGAGCTGACTAGTCTAACGAGAAAATGATGTTTTTGGTGGCCTCAGCTTGTCTTTAATCCATCTCTGCCCTCCCCACAACCTTGGGATATTGTGGAAGGTAGCGGTCAAGTCTTGGTCATCCACATCCAGACACAGTTACTTGTTACGGGTACTTGTCTCTACCTTACTCCCCC
The DNA here is from genome assembly GCF_964656455.1 of Halichoerus grypus. NCBI lineage: Eukaryota > Metazoa > Chordata > Mammalia > Carnivora > Phocidae > Halichoerus > Halichoerus grypus. The sequence continues at coordinate 122,385,192 of NC_135715.1, read as the reverse complement.
TCCTCCCACTTACCTCCAACAGACTCCTCATTGGTTCTGCTCCATGCCTCTCAGCCACTTCCCCAGTGTTTCATGATGGTAATGATTAAGCTACTGTAGAGAGTAACAGATTTTCTAAGAAATTTTAGAAATTTAGAAAAAATTGACGCAATCCTAAATTACTGCCTTTTGTAGCTAATTCCTGACTAATCCTCTATAAAATGTTATATTGGTTTCTAGGTTCTTTGCTTGATGATTTTAAAATAAAAAAAAATAAAATTATTTTATACTTATAAAAATAATATTTAAATCAAGTTTAAAGTTTCAGGGAAAGAAGTGGTTTAATGGTGGGCTTTGTTCTCTAGTGAAAACTGTCAGGCTCAGTGTTTAGAAAAACAAATTATAAATATCAATTCTGGATTGAGTGATACCTATTTGGGGGGAGTAAAAAAGCAAATTAGAAATGGGGAAAACAGTTGATGAGTTAATAATGAAGCAGGTTGCAAATTATAAGTCTTTCAGTTATTCATCTTAGGAGACACTGGATGGCAGAGCCATCGGCTATTATTTTAGGATTTTTTGAAGATAGAAAAAGTCCTGAAGGACTGAGGAAAGAAACATTTATATAGTTCATTTATTTTTTAAAAGGGACAAAGACCCTGATAACTAAATATTAATTTACTTAGCTCTAATTCTGAAATGAAGATTGTAGATCAAATCCTCAAAAAAACCAAGTACTTGTGGTGTTGAGTTCTACAGGCCCACAGGATCCTGTAGAAGAACAGTGTGGCTTTATGAAACTCAGTATGTGTCAGACAATTTTAATTTCCTTCCATGACAGGATGACGGGACATGTAGCTTGGAGGCAAGCAACAGAAGCCATTTATCTGTCTTTTACTCAAGCTTTCAATTCTTTCATACACGTGATGCCCAGCAGCCAGCTAGGAAAATAAGTCAAGCACCATGTTTCTCAAGCTTCAAGCCCTGGAGAATTCCATGAGAACTTTCACATGTAAGAATAAACATTCTTGTATTAGAAAATTATCTTTTTAAAAGTATCCTACCAGTTAAAAAGAAAAATACCAACTTCTGTTTTGCAGTAAAAAATTGTAATCGAAAGATCTTCACGTGGAATGGAGTTTCTTAAGTCAGTGTTTTTCAAAACGGTTTTGGGTCCCCAGATGTATTTTGGAGGCTGTATTACAGGGTCGCAGCAGGAATCAGATGGCACAATTAAAGCGAGGTACTGAGAGAGTTACTGAAGGGACTATTTACAAAGGGGGGGGTCAGAAGGTAGGGAATAAAGGATGGTGCAGCTGGGAACAGCTGTTACCGGGCCTGATCTGAGGGCGTAGGGGGAGCAATTACCAGAACCCAGAGAGGACAGCAATATGACAAGGGCCACCAGCAGGAGGTCTGGACATTGGTAGGGGACACAAGTTATCCTGCCATGAACAGCCTGAGGCAGGTGTTCTGGACCCATGAAGTTTTATGCAAATTTGGGGATATATGTGTTAATGTGCTTCCTCCTGCAGAGTGGGCCCATAGATTTTATCAACAGTCTCCAAAATGAGTCCCAAATGTTAAGAGCTATATTTTTAAGTGATGGAAATAAAATTCAAACTGACTTTGTTATATTCCTGAACTTTATGGTTTATAGCCCTTGTTAAGGATCTACAGGGTACAAAGCATTAAATAACATTCTGTAACTAGATACAAATAAGCCAGGAGAAGTTATTTAGTGTATTTTGGACCAAAGATTCAGTTTTACTGAGCAATTGTTAAGTGTGTCAGTTATTTAGTTTGTTGGTGCTTAGAAGTGAAACATGGAACTAAAGAGCTGGTCGTGGTGGTTAATGAGTTCACATAGCAAATTACATTGAATAATATACACATATTACTCTGAAAGTGGTTTAGAATAACATTTGGGCAAAATTAAGTTGACAGGCAGTTAGCTATATATTTACTTTTATCTATCTATCTGTCTGTCTATCATTTTCGGTGGTTTTGTTTGTTGTTTTTTGTTTATTTTCATGTATAAATCATTATATACTACACACATACACACACACACACTTGCACTGGTGCCTGGTACATTGTAAGAGTGAATGAATGAGCACTGGGTGTTACGCGCAAACAATGAATCATGGAACACTACATCAAAAACTAATGATGTAATGTATGGTGATGAACATAACATAATAAAAAAAAGTGAATGAGTTATACACATAAATTCATTACATATATACACACATATAAAATATATGTCTTAATCAGCTCAAGCTGACAAAATATCATGTGGCTTAAGCAACAGAAATTTATTTTCTCACAGTGCCAGAGGCTAGAAGTACCAGATCAAGATTCCAGCCTGTCCCATATCTGGTGAGCAGATGGCCACCTTCACAGTGTGTCCTCACATGGTCCTTCCTTGGTGAGTGTGGACACAGAGAGAAAGAGAAGGAGCTCTCTGGTGTCCCTCCTTTAAGGACACTGATCCTATCCAGCCAGGGCCCTACACTATGCTCTCCTTTACCTTAATAATTTCTTACCAGCCCCATCTCCAAATACAGCCCCCCTGGGGATCAGAAATTCAACATAGACATTTCGGAGGGGATACAAAAATTCCTTTTTTAAAAAATTTATTCTGTGGTGAGGACATTTGAAATTTGCTATAAGAGTAAGCCTTAAGTATACAATCACCATGCTGTGATCCCCAGAATGTATTCATCTTGTAACTAAAAGTTTGTATCTTTTAACTGATTTAACCAGCATCTCCCCGTTTCCTTCACCTCCCCTGCCCCCCCCCCCCGCCACTCCTGGTAATCGCCATTCTATTCTCTGTGTCTAGGAGTTTGACTTCTTTTTGTTTAAGTATTCCACATATAAGTATTACTATGCAGTATTTGTCTCTCTTTGTCTGGTTTATTTTACTTAGCATAGTGCCCTTCAGTTTCATCCCTGTTGTCACAAATGGCAGGATTTCCTCCTTTTTATGGCTAAATAATAGTCTATTGTGTGCACAGGCCACATTCTCTTTATTCATTCATTGATCAACACTTAGTGTTTTTTTTCCATATCTTGACTACTGTAAAAAAGGTAACTATGTGAGGTGGTGGATGGTGTCAATTCACTTGATTGTGGCAATCATTTCACAATGTATTTGTATATCAAATTATCACATTGTACACTTTAAATACATACAATTGTATTTGTCAATTATGTCTCAATTATATGTGTGTGTGTGTGTGTGTGTGTGTGTGTGTGTATGCACACACATTGAGGAATAAGAGTCAAGTGAAAGAGCTTGATCTTTATATAACTATTCCAGGGGAGACACCATCTAAGAACTTGGAGAAGTTCACCTAGAGGAATGCCCTGCCATATTCACAGACTATCCATTCTTCTAAATCATTGGCAGCAAATCACCAGGGGAAACTTTTTAAGTAGGGCTTCCCAGTCCCATTCCCAGAGATTCTTCTTTAGTTGGCCTGAGGAAGGGCTCCAAATGGTGTTTTTTTTAAAGGCTTCCCTGGTGATCGTAATGTGTACCAGTGTTGAGAACCACCTGGAGTAAGTGCATTGACCACCGCCCACCCCACCTTCACACCCAGGCCATCTGCACCAGGGCCCACACTCCTCACTACATTACACTGTGACCTCTTAGAATTGGGACTAGTTATTCTTCTCCTAATTATTAGTTCACATTTTATCTTAGAGACACTAAAATTTTCTCTTTATGAAGCGATGCTAGCCAGCCCAAAGCCAATTTAGGACCTGCCATCTGCCAATGAATAGACTGTATGGAATGCATCTATGCATCTTGGTATCAGCTCCAGGCTCTGGGCCAGGGATGCCCCTTCCCCTCACGTTTCCCTTTTCTTCCCCACTTACTCTAATTTATGCTATTTTGATGTGCTTTTATTATCCTTGTAAACTGTTTCTAATTATTTTAGGGAAGAAGAAGGGATATATATTTATAATGAATGAATGAACAAAGGAGCAAACATATCAAAACATGCACACAAACAACCATACATAGGAATAACCAGAAGAGAGTGTTTGCAAGCCTATCTATCTGTTTCTTGAAGAGTGTTCAAGGAGGGCAAGATGAAATGGGTGGAGAAGATGGAATTAGGAGTGAAGTGAAACGCCAGTGAGCAGACACGAGGCAGGCACAGGGGAGCAGTCGGAGAATACCTACAGAGGACTTCTCCGTGGCAGTCTAAGGGGAGAAGGGAGACATGGGCCTTTCAAATGAGGACAAGCTGGGTGGTCAGAAGCCAAGTTCATGGAAAGGATGAATGTTCTCAACACAATACAGGAATGAGAACAAATCAGTATCTTCCTAGTGTAACCCTAGTTCGAAGGGAACAGAAGGGAAGTTATGTTGGGCTGAGGGGGAATTAAGCTTGGAGACCTTCCTGAAGGTGATGAATCTGGATTTGGTTGTGACAGTGGGGAAAGCCGTATGCTATAGGAGAAAACAAGAGGTTCTAGACATCGCCACAACTCTACACTGATGGTACAGAGGATTTTCCTCCCCCAAAAAGTGAGATGGGAGGGACAGTCAGGGGAGCCCGGCTGACAAGGGACTGACTAAGGGAAGGATGAATCTTGCGAAGATTGGGCATTTTGTAAGAGTTTATACAGGACATGCTAACAAGAGGATTCCTTCTTCATTTAATGAATATTTATTGAGCACCTAGTATGTGACAGGTACTGTTTTAGGTTCTTGGAATACATCAGTAAATAAAACAGGTACAGACTTTGCCCTCGTGAACCTTATAGTCTAGGCAGTAGACATTAATCAAATAATGACCCAAATCACAACATAATTGCAAGCTGTGGTGAGTACTTTGAGGAGGCCGTAGAGGGGCTGTGGGAAGCTGTGGGTGAGGCTGGCTGGGAGGACTCCGGTTTGAGGACCAGGAAGGTGGTGGACAGATTGGAGAAATATTTAGGAGAATCAAATAGGATTTAGTGATTGACTGGAAGGAGACAGAATCATCAAAGAGGTCTCCCAGGATCCTGGCTTGTTCAGCTGATACTATTTTCTGAGATGGGAAATAACTAGTGGGGAAAACACACATACACAAACTTATGTAGGTGGGCACACATACCCACACACTCCTAGTCAGGAGCTGAGAGGATGATTAACTGTAATTCTTCTTCTCTCTCTTTCATAACCTCCTCTTCTCCCAATAAAAAGGAAAATAAAGGCAATTTTCCAGGACCTGACAGGTAAAAATTCAATCTGAAGGCTTATGGAGAGCACTACAAAGTATTCCACGTGGTCTACAAAGATATGAAGCAAAATGAAAAGCTCGCTAGTGACTGCAGTGTTATTCTACATTACTTTCAGCTCTGATCTTTGTATCTGGCAGTCGATTATTGGGGTACCTTAAAAATCACACTCCAAGCCTATCAATTGCCAAAAGAAGTCCTCAAACTGATGCACCTCTCAGGGGGGTTGTTTATTGTCAGTGATTAAAAGAAAATCTTTTTTGGGGGTGCCTGGGTGGCTCAGTCGTTAAGTGTCTGCCTTCTGCTCGTATGGTCCTGGGGTCCTGGGATCCAGCCCCGCATCGGGCTCAGCGGGAAGCCTGCTTCTCCCTCTCCCACTCCCCCTGCTTGTGTTCCCTCTCTCACTGTGTCTCTCTCTGTCAAATAAATAAATGAAAATCTTTAATAAAAAAAAGAAAAAAAAGGAAAATCCTTTTTTTCTGAGCAGGAGCAGGCTCTTGGAGACTCCACCAGCCTAGACCATGTTGACCACCAACAGGGAAACCCACCCTGAGCCTCCACTCTGTCACCCATGTGGCAAATAATCTTTATTATGATTGGAATTAAGCTTTATTTGAGCCACGACCATATAAATCTGTACACAACACTACACACTATACAAGCATGTCAGCCATCCTCCACCCATCCCCCATCCATGCTTTAGAAACCCCTCCAGGGGGCAGCAACTCATACAGAACGCAGTCACACAAAAGTAGGACTTTCACATCCTGAACTCAAGTCTAAACTCGGTTGTTATTAATTCCTCAGCCTATTAGGTTAGTATTGAAATGAGATTTAAAAATATAGCCTCCTTGAAACATTTCCTCAAGAGACAAGAAAACGGCTAGAAGGTAATTTAGTCATTTGTGAGTTCTGAAAAAAATCAAGATCATTCTTTGCAATACCTAGGGTTTTCATCTGAATATATATTGTGGCCTAGAATTGTTATATTCCATGCTAAAAATCACAAACATAGGCAAACATAAGCCTCTAATCCTATTCCGTGGCGCACTGAAATCACGCAGGTGGTAGAAAAGAAGAATGGTCAAATTTCCTGAAGGGTGACCTTCTCATATAGACCTACATTACACTGACACTTTTTTTATGTAGATATTCTAAGTGTGCATCATCAATTTCTGTCACTTGTCCAACACCTAGTAAGTGCCTGACAATGTTCCAACATTTCTGGACTGGTTTCAGAAACAGAGTGACTGGAAACTGTATCTACAAGTGGCTAGTCTATTTCGATGTGAGCTTAATTAATGCTGCATATGAAACTCCAAATGTTACAATCCAGGAGTTTTAAATTTTTAATTATACACTAACAGTTATTCTAAGATGAAATTTTAATTTAATTTAATGTTAAGCATTAAATTCCTTTACAATAAATTCATTTTTTCAAGAGAAAGGGGTTTTATAAAACCACTCTATTATGATTTTAGCACATGGATAAGAACTATATAAAAACATCACAAATAATATATGACTTCAGCATTACAACTTGAACTACAAAGTTGCAGGGAAGGATTGCGCTGCACAGTTATGACATCTGGTCATGAAATCCAAGCTGCTGTTTGATGAAGTTGGAGATTAGGGGCTGAGGCTATTGCTCATGGAGCAAACGGAGCTGGTCATATTTAAGTCTGTCAAGATGTGTCACATGGACCACAGGAGCTAGAAGAGCAGGTAACATGATTACTGACAAATGGGTTTATCTTTGTATAGAAACCAGACAAATATCCCCATCTCCCTAGCATATGTGCTTTGTATTATTTTCTGTTACATAGATGCAACCTGCTGAACCCTCTAGCTTTCCACATAATTCATATTTCTGTGGACTCCATCAAACACTCCATCTAAATAAGTTAACTGGGATAATTTTTAAAACTCTCCTTTCTCCTTTTTAAGGCTCAGGGAAGCTTTGTGTTCAGGACAAGAATAAGGAGAGATCTTTGCCATCCTAGACACACAAAGCTCCCAGCTTTCTCTCCTATTGCCAGTTCTTAAAGAAGGATCTTCTTACTTGAGGGTATTATTGGAGAGCTAGCCATTACTCCTGAGATGACATTTTACTCTGTAGTGCAATGTTTGAGTTTGCCTGCTTCAGCCCTTGCTGAAGAGTAAAGTAAATAGAGAAGAGGTATGAACACAGAACCCAGGAAATACCAATAAATGTGATCCCTGACCCTTATGAAATTTGAGAAGGAAAATATGAAATGAAATGCATAAACCTAAGTGCCAACACCATGAAGGAGCAAATTTTTTAGAATTTAGTTTCTAAAGAACAGGAATAAAATTTTTAAGATAGATATAAAACCAGGGGAGAAGAACAAACATCTTTTTCTAAAAAGAAGAAGAAGAAAGAAGAAGAAGAAGAAGAAGAAAAGAAAGAAACTCTCAGTTTTGAAAAGTCACCATGAAGGTAGTGTCTTTAGTTTTTTCCATCTAGAAGAACCAGAGAGAAAAATCAGGTCCCCTACAAATTCTTTATTATCAATGTCACATGAAATCTTTGATTTCAAGTTACGTGGTTAAAAACATTGAAATCAGTGTTAACTACTTTAAATAGATAGCAATGTAGTAATTTCTATCTTCATCTGTATTATTTTATTTTATTTTATTTTAAAGTAAGCTCTACGCCCAACATTGGGCTTGAACTCATGACCCCAAGATCAAGAGTCACATGCTCACCAACTAACCACGTGCCCCTCATCTGCATCATTTTAGATAGTTGTACATTTTGGTGTACATGGGATTAGATATGCCTACATTAACAAACTTGTAAGGCATGGAGCTCAAGTTGGGTGTGGATATAATATTTATTTTTTTGACCTCCTCACTAATTCAGACTTCTTAATAAGATCTGGATTTGGGAAGGAGAAATGGACAGTAATGATAAGAGATGTTATCATTTTGTTTGGTTGAGTTCTTGTTATATGCCAGGTATTTATGAGATCATTTAGTCCTTATGGCCGGCCATACCATGAGCTAGCTATTATTTTTATCCCCTTTGACAGATGATGAAATGAGGGCTTAAGGAGGTCAAACAAGTGGCCCAGAATGACACAGTTAGTAAACAGCCAGTCAATTCCCAGCCTCCTAAAGTGCTGAGAAGTGTTCTCTGCCTTCCATCCACTGCTCCCCTGAGCAGGCACATGGTGAACCATTACCCAGACCTGTCCTGACCTACTGGTCAACCTGACCCTCCTGTTCAGTGAAGTGAAAAGCAGTGAAAATATTCGACTTGAGCTGAGTCAAATATTTTATCACCTAGGACCCTATTTATTCAAAACTCACTCGCTTGTAAAGCAACTTGGTTGAACAGGTAAATAAGCAAAGGGAAAGGCTAGAAACTTCCTCAGTTCTTTGAGTTAATGATCAGCAAGTTTCTGAAGCCTGACATGGGCTGGCAGTAGCAGGGAAAAGTTGAAAGTCCTTCTCTAATCCTTCACTTGGCAAAAGGATAAAAGGAAACTTGTGCTCTGTACTTTTCACAGAGTGGGAGCTGACTTTACTAAACATCTTTTCTGGCGATTTCAAGGGGAATGCCAAAGATGGAAAAGAACAGGTCATAGTAACCCCAGTGGTGTTTTCTTGACCCTGAAGGACCCATTAACAAGCAGCATATAATAATCTTGTCACCTAAAATTACTATTTCCACGAGCAATTAAAAGGGACTAATTACCCAAAATAATTTGTCAAAATTAAGCCTGACAGCTTTGCTACCATAATCCTCAGATTGGGCAGGGAGAGTGGCTCCTATGGAGAGATACTTAGTGACCTAGCTGTCACCAAGGAGGTTGTCAGCTAACTGACCTTAGGCTGCCGTGTGATGGAACACACCAACATGAACATGGAGCTTGATGCACCTTCAGCCGCACCAGGAATTCCCAGCGATTCTGCATTCTTTGGGATTGTTTATGGTTCCTTTAAGCATCTGATGAGAGTTTTCATTGGAACCTCTTTTCACAGAAATATACATATGCATATACTCACAAAATATTCATGTATAATTTCAGGGAGTTCAGGGCCCCTGAAATCCACCATGAATCCTTAGGAATCCACAGACCCCAATGGACCCCCACTTTAGGCCTCCCTCTCTGATTCAGAACGGACTTCCAGGAAGGTTTTTGCATAAACTGTAGGCAAAGACAGCAAGGTGAGGCACAAATTGCCCTGTGCACTGCAGGCCCAAACAGGGCTGGGCCTTGGGAAATGGCAAAGCAGCACAGGTAAGCTTTGGAGTTTCCAGGCTGGCCCTCGTGACTGCTCCTCTTCCACTTATTCCCAGCCTTTTTCATGGCCCCCTTCACTCCTCAAGATCTGAGTTTATTAAACAGACCGCATCTTTACTTCGTATTTGCCTAGAATATAAAGCATAGGAATCTCAACAACCTAGAGCCTATGCATTTTCTCTGTCTTCCCTGAAACATCAGTTTCAGGCTATTGGCTGCTAATCGAAACCAAGTGGAGAAAATTTATATTCAAAGAGGCAGATCAAAGCTAAGGAGCATAGGAATAATTTGTTCTTCTAGACTGGTATTTCTTCAAATGTGCCCCGCTGGTCACCTGGGTCAGAACCAGAGCTTGTATTTTGTGGGTTTTTTAAAAGATTTTATTTTTTATTTGAGAGAAAGGGAGCAGGAGGAGGGGCAAAGGGAGAGGGAGAGGCAGAGAATCCCAAGCACACTCCGTGCTGAGTTGTAGAACCCAATGCAGGGCTCGATCTCATGACCCTGAGATCATGACCTGAGCTGAAACCAAGAGTCAGAGGCTTAACCAACTGAGCTACACAGGTGCCCCCAGAAATTGTTAATAATGCAGATTCTTAGGCTCTATCCTGGACCTATAGAATGAGGGATGAGTGTAAGGGAAGACAGTGAACCTACATTAGAAAAGTAAACCTTACCAGTAAATTATTTTCACATTAATATTTGAGAACAATTGCTTTAAAGACTTTAAACTTTATCTTGAATCAAATCAAGTTACAACAACATACTTGAACCCTAGTGCTTTAGGTTCCCAAAGAAATGCTGACTTTTAGACAGAACCAAGATTTAGCATGAACTCTATCAAGAATTGCCCCAAATCTTTTATAAAAGTATTATTGAAGACACTATCCATTATAATATAGCTGACAATTTCACTCAAGTTTAACATTTGGATGAAGTTTTTATGATAAACCTTGAATGCTTTCTTTTATTAGATAATGAGAGTTAAGTAACTCAAAGTGTTTCCATTTTCAGCTTGGCCTCCAGGAAACTCAGAACTAAATCTAAGTGTTTAGATTTAGTACTGTACTCCCAGTTTGCCTCTTTCATATTGAGAACTCGCCACCCATTCCCTTAAATATATGCCTCTATTCTCTTTACCTCTGCTTAAATTATATTAAACATTCATCCTTTATTGAAAGCTGCTGCTAATGCCTATTCAGCAAAATAGAGAATACAAGTAATCTGTCAATAGATAAATATGTTACTCTTTTACACATTATGGAACAGTGGAGAGAGTGGAGATCAAGAGACAGGAAATCTCAGTCCTCATCCATCTGTCTTTCTCTGTCTAGCTGGGTTTCCTTAGGCAGGTTGTCTCATTTCACCATCTGAGACAGGGGCAAGTTGGATCTCAGAGGTCTCTCCCAAATCCACACCCTCAGCTTATGTGCTTCCCATCATTGTGTTGGTATGAGGACCATGCTGTCATCTCCAAGAGGTCCAGCTGTAGCCTTCGGTACTTGAGCGTCTGCTGGAGGCTGGACCCCCAAACAGAGATGCGTCAGGATGGGCAGGGGATGGAACCTGATGTGCTGGGGTGGGAGACTCCAGCAGGGGCACCCAGAAAGCCTCACCAGGGGAATGGTGAGGGCAACAATGGTCACAAACAATGCCAACCAGACAAAGGGTTGAGTCAGTGGCCCTAAATGATCCTCTAATATGGGAGTGTGTTGGTATGGTGGGAGGGAGGAGTTGGATAGACGGTAGGAGAGGGGAACTAGAATAAATCAAATAAAACTACAGAGGCTCACCTTGATTAAAAATATGTAAAAACCAACAAAGAAGAAAGAATTTTTAAAACTTTGTTTTTGTAAAAGTAATAAATGAATTACCTACCATTTATGCCTGATTTTCTGGATACACTGACTGATTTTCTTGGCAAAATAATGACTATGCATACTACTGCCTAAGTGTCAAATTAATGCTTTATTTGATTCCAACACTAACCATCTTGGTATATGCTGAGTCCTTAGGGTTTACTGGCTGAAGTAGAACAACTATCTGCTCACAACTTTTAACATAGAGAAATCTGCATTTTTGTTGTTGTTGCTGTTCTGAACAGACTGTGAACCTTGTGTATCCTTGGGGAGCTGCTGGGATGACGTAGCAGAGCGTGGTGCAAAGAGGCCTCAAATCAGAGCTGGGTTCCAATCCCAGCTCAGCTGCATGTTAACTGGGGGATTTGGGGGAAAGTTATTGAACCTCTGTGAGCCACAGTTTGTCTCTTGGGAGGGTGAAGAGAGCTGCAGTTGGTTGCCTCATACCCTTGTGTAATAATATTTCAAAACCCTGATTTTTCTCCATTTTGCAGTTAAGAAACGCTCCAGCTCCAGACCGAATGTAGGCTTTAATCCTTGTTGTAATATCTTCTTTATCAGTGATCACCATGCAGTTCCCAGAGTACACTATCCTTCATTGCTGGGACCAGCAGAAGAATATATAATTGAGTTAAAACCAAGATTCTGCTCCCTTTCACTGAATTGTAATGAAGTAATATTATAAAGACTGACTACATCCCCAAAGTTACCAGTATCTGTCAAAAGAAATAATACTGGAAACTTCCTTTACCCTAAAAAACAAAACAAATCAAAACAAACAAACAAACAAACAAAAACACTCTGAGTGCTACAAACAGCTAAAGACAAAGAAGAGGATTTAAGGAGAGCCTAACCTTAGATAAATATTAGGTTTCACATACTGCCACGCAAGCAAGTGTGTGTCAAAATGCAGCACTGTCTTTTAAAAATGGATACAAATTGAACACACTTATCACAAGTTCACAGTGCAAAAGGATTATCATCTTTAATCAGAGTGTTAGGGGTTTAATTAAAGTAGATTTTGCTTTAAGGGAGGGACAGATGTATGCATATTACAGAATCATAGATGAATTCATTTATGCAGCATTGTACAGTGGATTTACGTTATTCTGAAGGTTTAGCCTTTCAGTGGAGGATAACTCTGTGAATGCCACTATTTCCCTTCACCCTAATCTTTGTTAAAGCAACATTGGATTTACACTGTTCTTTTTCAGGATAACGAGATCAGGATAACAACAGTGACTTATGGGTGTCCGTGGCCACCTTTCAAGCAGTTTGTACACCTATCAGACATCAAAGGATCCAGGAGCTAGAGATCCAGCAGAGGTAGTGTATGAATCTTACAGCAAAGGAAGGCTTAACTCTAAAGCTTTGCCTCTTCCTATTTGGACAGTTCGGAGATGCTCTAGGGTCCGTTAGCAATTCCAAGCCATTAGTGTGGCCAGGGAATGAAGGAACCAGATGAATTTGCCATAGCCATTTTTCATGGTAAATAGGAGTTAATAGCCATTCTTTTCATTCATTTGTTCACTCATGTAGCAAATACTTATTGAATGCCCAGATGGCAGATATTATTCTAAGTGCTGTTGATATAGCAAGAAAACTACAAAGTCCCTGGTCTCATGGTGCTTATATTTCTAATGGAGAGAGATGCTAAGTATATACCTTCACTCATTAATGTATGTAAAATAATATATAAGTTAATATGTAAAGAAACCAGAAATATAATTTATAGTGGTAAATGTGATACAGAGAAATGAAGTACAATGGGTAAGTGAGTTGAATTGAGGTCATCATACAAGGAAGGCTTGCTGATGAAGTGAGGTTTGTGGTGAGAGCTGATATTAATTATAAAGATAAGAAGTGGTAATCCATGTGGACACAAGACCTCTTTGTCCCAGGGGGGATGCAGAAAAATCTGATTTTGCATGAATCCATATTCAACAAGTGACTCCTCTGAGTTAGAACAATGGCTTCTAGAAGACCCTTGTTTAAATAAAAAGTTATTTATAAGTTGAAGCCATTAGCTATCATCACTTTTACATGAAGTCAGAGTGGTTATCTAGTCATCTGGTAATATTAAAAGGACAGAAAAGGCCATTAGAGAAGGTGGTCTGGATGGACAGGGTGGTCTGGACGGACAGGGTGGCATTGGCCATTACTAACAGTAGGAACAGAATGGAGGGGGGCAGGGGAATAGGCCTGGGAGGCCAGCCATAGCCCGTGGGCCCTGAGCCATTGGTGGCAGGTGAAATACATTGTCCCGTGGTGCTTAGCACTGGTATCTTCTCCCTAACTTACTCCATGTTAAAGCAGCTGCTTGTGAAGCTCTCTCAACGTTCCCCACAGCAAACTTTTCTAGCTCACACAGAGGTTTTCCGAGCTTCACGGCTGTGAGGGAAGGGTGTTATGAAGTGGTGATTAAAGATGGGAACATGGTGGCATTGTATGCATGGAGATTTGGTTTGTGTCCTGCTCGATTTTCCAGGGGGCAATGTACCAGGAATTCACCTTGAAAACAGTGGTGTCTGAAGGAGATGAGTCCCCATCACCGCAAAGAAATTCAGACAGAAATACTCCCGAGAACTACAGGATTAGAGTTACAGATGCAACCTTTAGTGTGAATGTTGGCAGTCCAGAAGAGGTCAGCTCAGGGCAAGAGCTGCAGGAGTGGCTTGGAAGCCAGATGCGGGCAGGCTGGAATCAACTACCTAGAGTTCCGCAGCCACAGGGAAAGGAAGCAAGAGAGGAAAGAGTCCAGGAGGGCGCAGCAAGGGGCGGAGAGAGCAAGGTCACAAGGAATTGCAGCAAGGACAGAAAGTTCCCTCATATCCCTCATAACACAGTCCTTTCTCTGGGGTTTTGGCAACATCCTTAAAGAGAGAAAGATCAGGGTCCAGAGTGCACAAGCCTAGTGCTCTTCCTGGTTGCCAATCAATGCCTCTTAGGAAAAAACTGATGGTCATCCCCAAACTTACAACCAGGGCAGCACCGTTTGGAAGGAGGCAGTTTTTGTCTAACCAAACTTGTTATCTGATTATCCATTTGCATATTATGTGGGGCCGTGGCTCAAGTGACCACTTGTTGTTTCTATACTAAAGAAATGCGAGGAGGCGTTTCCTGGAGCAGAAATGTCTAAATCCAGGTGTTCCTACAGGCTGTGTGCTGATTGGACTGTTGCTCAGGTCAAGGTCAAGCTGCCACCACCTGCAGCTCTGACTCTCACTAACTTGTGGAGAGAAAAGGGTGTTAATGATGACCTTCTAAAGAGGGTAAGGATGCATTTGCATTCTTCACCCATATATTACAAGGATCTGCATGTATGTGTATTCTGAGAGCTGGGAGTAGTTAAGCATAGTGGTCCTGCACTTAATCTCTTCTTATGAACTGTAACTTCTTTCTAAAATGTATTTTTAGAAATGTTACCATATATATTTTGTTTGTAGTTTTATGTATTAAAATTGATCGACTCTAAGGACAAATATTGGAATTAATATTCCACCTGTGATCAAAAGACACATTAACATGTTATAATTCTTGACTTCTTCTTTGGAGGTTTCTTCTCTGGGGGCCGGGACACTAGACTCTCCAGGTATACTGCCAATTCCACTGGCCACTCCTCCTTGGTCTTTTTGGATCTCCCTCACCTCCCCTAACTTTTCACATCTAACCAAAGACCTGTTTCTACACTCATTTGCTTTGTTGTTTCATCTACTGTGTGGCTTTAAATGCCATCTCTGTGCTGTCAACTTACATTTTACTTCTAGAGCCCAAACTTTTCATCTAAACTCCCCATTCATAAATCCACCTGCTTACTCAGCCTCCATTTGATGTCTACTGCATCCAATTTTCTCCAATCCAATTATGTTAACTTCATCCTTCTTGTTGTTCAGGACCCAAACCTAAAAGTTGTTCTTAACTTTTGTCTTTCTCTCAAAATCCACATCAAATTGTCAACAAATCTTGTTGGATATGCCTTCAAAATGTACCTTGAATCTGACTACTTCTCACTACATCCACTACTATTACCCTGGTCCATCATCTCCCCCTGGACCACCATACTACCCTCTTACTTCTCTCCCTGCCTCTGACTTTGACCCCCCAGTAGGCTCTTCCCAACTCAGTAGCCAGTGTGCTCCTGTTGAAATGCAACTCAGATCTGGTCACTTCTCTATTCAGAGGCCTCCGATGGCTTCCCATTTCCCTCAGAGTGAAAGACAGTTCTCACAGTGACCACACAGTCTGCGCCCCCTATCTCCTCCCACTCTGCACTGCTCTCTCTCCTCCAGTCACACTGGTCTCATTGTTCCTACAACACACCTTGCATGCTCCTGCCTGGCAGCCTTTGATTAGCATGTCCCAGGCTCTTCCCCGGATACCCATGTGCCATTTTCCTGAATAGTACCTTCTCCATGCACCCTTCCCTCACCATGTGATTTAAAATTATGGTTTTCCTTCCTACCTTGTTTGTCCCTATTCCCTTTCCCTGTCCTAATTTTTGCCATAGCCCTCTTCAGCAGCTAACATATTACTGTTACTCTACATCACTCTTTGCTATTGTTTGTCTCCCTCTAGATGCCACAGGGGCAGAGAGTGTCTGTGTTGTCCTCTGCTAAATCCCCAGTGCCTGGGCACTCAGTCCACTGGGTTGATGGACAGAAGAAAGTCTTTCTTGGGGTGCCTGGGTGGCTCAATCAGTTGAGTGTCTGACTCTTGACTTTGGCTCAGGTCATGATCTCAGGGTTCTAGGACTGAGCCCAGCATTGGGCTCCACGCTCAGCCTGGAGTGTGCTTGGGGATTCTCTCTCTCTCTCTCCCTCTGCTCCTCTGCCCTCCATGGGTGTGCTCTCTCTCTCTCTAAAATAAATAAATTAATTAAAAATAAAAAGAAAGTCCTTATTTAAGAAGATAATAATTGAGATAAATCTTACTAACAAAAGATCTGATTAAAAACCAGGTTTCTCAAACTGAGGGTTGCTGGAGTGGTGGGGGGTGGGAGGGATGGGGTAGCTGGGTGATGGACATTGGGGAGGGTATGTGCTATGGTGAGCACTGTGAATTATGTAAGACTGATGAATCACAGACCTGTACCTCTGAAACAAATAATACATTATATGTTAAAAAAAAAAAAAAAGAAGAAGGTAGTAGGAAGGGAAAAATGAAAGGGGTGGAAATCGGAGGGGGAGACAAACCATGAGAGACTATGGATTCTGAGAAACAAACTGAGAGTTTTAGAGGGGAGGGGGGTGGAGGGATGGGTTAGCCTGGTGATGGGTATTAAGGAGGGCACATATTGCATGGAGCACTGGGTGTTACACGCAAACAATGAACCATGGAACACCACATCAAAAACTAATGATGTAATGTATGGTGACTAACATAATAAAATAAAATTAATTTAAAAAAAAAGAATTGGGACACACACACACAAACACAAAAAAAACACACCAGGTTTCTTAGTATTGTACCATGTACTCAGTAGGCACGCTATAAAACACATTTGAGATGATGAGATATTTTATGGCCTGTTTTTCTTTCTTTCTTTTTTTTTTCTGGAAAAAAAAAGACAATTGCCATGTGAAATGCAAAAGCATGGATCCAAAAAAAACTGCTCCAACATTTTCTTGTATATCACTGTCAATATTTGGAGACTGATTTCCACTAAAAACATTATTTTAGATGGTGTTATTCTGCTTCAGATCTGAGGCTTTCTTAATCAACTTAATGAAGAATATTTTATTCAAAAACTGATTTTATTCACTTTATAGCTTTATTTTCTTCCATCAGTAAAATTTACAATTTTTGAAATCTAGAGGATAACTATGAAAGTAATCGAAAGTCACAAAGAATAGTTATTCTGATGAGTGCTCATGGAAATTCTATTTTACTTCATCAGGGTTTTTTTGGTGCTAGCTAAAGGTTAGAATAATTTCACCAAAAATTAAAATGCATGGCACACTCATATTTGGTTTCTTATTACCATTTCCACCAAAAGGAACCCGAACTTCTTAGAGAAATGGCTCGTTCCAGACCTGAGGCAAGGAAAATGCAAGTTGTGCCTGAGAATCCTGTTGTGTTTGAAAGCAAGAAAATTCTCAAGAGCTAAGAGGATTATGTCAAAAGGATAAAAGAGTATGCTAGAAGGGGCTCTTCCTGGCCAAATTTGGGATAATTTGAGTATCAAAAACAATGACAGAAACCATTTACAACACATTGATTTGAACTAAATTCACAAAGCAATGATAACTATCCCCTCACTACCAGAGAGAGAGAGAGAGAGAGAGAGAGAGAGAGAAAGGGGTGTGAGGAAGAAGAAACTTTTCTTAAAGCAGAATGTCAGCTATTAAATGGAGGGGGAACAATAGAATTAAAGATCGCCATTTTGTAGCACATGCTAAAAATCATTGGTAAAAGATGGTTGGGTTACAGGGTGTTCCTGTAGAGATTACTTGTTCTGCACAAAGAGAAAACTTACACTTTTCAGTGGAAAGTGATAGCAGTTACCCCTTGAACCAAGTGACCCAATTTGAAATTACTAGTAGTGGGACATCTTCACATTACATCTCCCTGAGGTGGTACAATCGGAAGTTTACATTGCCATAGAATGTTCTTGCGATAAAGCTGAATCTAGTGAGGCCACTAGATTCCACTTCCACTTACAGGAAATCCACAGTATAGATGAACAAGTGAAACTCTACGATGAAACACACAGACAAATCTAGAACATGGTATATTCAACAAGATAACTTGACTCTTTAAAAAAAAAATCCAAATAAATAAATAGATAATAAATAATAAAAAATCCATTGTCATAGGAAAAAAAAGAAGAGTAGGGGGACTATTCTAGATGTAAAAAGTACAGAGATATAACAACCAAGTAATATAATGTATGAAGTTATTTTGATGTTAAGTAAGAAAAAAAATCTATAAAAAATATAGGAAAACTAGGGAAATTTAAATATGGAATGGATATTAAGTGATGTTATGAAGCTATTTTTACTTTCCTTAGGTTTTTGGGTCTTTTTTTTTTTTTTTTTTTGGTTTGATAATGGTATTTTGGCTATTAGGAGAATATCTTTATTCTCAGGAAATGATGCTGAGGTACAAGAGTTAAGTGGCATGATGTTTGCAATTCATTTACAAATGAATCAGGGAAAAAAGCAAATAGATGTATGTATTCTTATATTTACACACACTTATATGCATACATATATGTATATATGTATATATAAATATTTAGAGAGCATTCATAAATGTGGGAAAATATTAAAAATTAATCTTGGTAAAGCATACACATAGGTATTTATTATACTATTTTTAAAATTTTTCTGAATCATGAAAAATTTTCAAAATAAAAAGTTGGGAAAAGTAAAAATGCATGTAAATTAACTTTAAAAACCTACTACTCCAATGATGTTTTGTCCTTTGATGAACTGTTTTAGGAATATTTCATTTGTATCATGTCTTGATAAATTTAATTTGAACAGAAAATAGCAGCCACTACCAGGATCAAGAAAGTGGAACTTGCTGTCAAGTCCTGGCTCCATAACCTTCATGACTTTGGGCAGCTCACTTTTGCCCCCTGAGGCTTGGTTTTCTCAACTGTATAGTGAGAATAATGTCCTGCCCTCCCACAAGACATGATGATGATATTATAAGCAATTACAAGGCATGCCTTCAACCCCAAGTAATATATTGGTGGATTCCTTTTTCTTCTCCTGTGAAGTGAAAATAATTTCATGAAAAAGGAGAATTGGACTGGAGGCTTTCATGAATAGCTTACCTTTCAGACCACAGAATCTACATGCAGCCACAAACACTGCCGATTCCATTTCAGTATTTTGCCCTCTGGCTTTATATGCTCTCTTCAAGCAATGTAGCTTTTCTTCTCTGGAAAAGGACCCCAATGCTCCGTCTAGCTGACCTGGCCTAAAAGAGAGTGGAGAACTCTTAGCAACTTGATGTCCTACCAGCGTGGCAACAGCATCACTAAGGGGCTTGTTGGGGACCCACGTGCTTGATGGCTAACTCTAATGCTTGGGTCTGCACTCCTGGTAGGACAAATCCAGCCATCTGAATCATCCTATCAAGGAACCTGGAGCAAGGCTGTGCCCGGCTCGGGTATCTTGTTGAAAGGAGTCTCCATGATGTTGAGCGCTCCAGCTCTGGGGCAGGTAATCGTTGAGTGACCACTGCAGCTAGGACTGTACTGGGACAGCAGGACCCAGAGGGCTGCTAGGAGATCTGCCCTTTGAGGAAAACCTCAGGTTGCTTCCATGACTGGGGGATGGCTCAGGGACAGGTGCTGGCGGAGAAGAAGCAGCTTCAAGCCTCCTGAAGCTATTGAGGATCAGGAGGGTGGTTTGGACGGTGCAGTTCTCCATCTCTGTGAGGACAGTGCTAGCTGTATATAGGCAATTGACTTGTCCCCTCTCTCCCCTGCCACACATGTCTCAGGCTGCATGCCACCCTTTTGTGGTCGCTTTTTCCCTGCTAGGCTGCTCTCAGGATTCATTTATCACTTAATTTCACCTGTGTAGCTAGTGAAGCCGGAAGGAAGTGGAGAAAAGCCTGATGCTATCTTGCCCGTGCCGCTCCCGATTGAGGCGGGAGGGTTGAAGCAGGGAGGCTGATACACTCTGTCACCATCCATTATTTGCACAGTCCCCACTTTGGCTCCCTTTCCGCTCTTTTCCTCCCTTTCCTCTTACACACTACTTCCACCCTGGCTGTCTGCTTCTCCTTATTCCCTCCTCCTCAGTGCTGCCTGCCAACACCTCTAATGCAGTGTTATTTAAGCCAATTCAAACTCCGATGTCCCAGAAGGTGAGCAAGTAACATCCATGAGGTCTGCCTGGTCTGAAGAGAAGGAACAGCCTTGCCTCACCTTTAGCAAACATAGCCTGGATGTGGGTGGGGTCTTGCCAGGGCTGCCATGCATATATTATTTTATATTTTTTATGTTATGTTATCTCCAGAAGCCAAAAATCTGGACTTTCATGCGAAACCTCCAGAAATGTTCAATGTTGGCAAAATAATTCACATTTTACAAAATACTGTGCAGGCCAAAGAAAACATTGACTCCAACAGGCTGCCATTTGCAAGCTCTGGCTGAAACCTATCAATGACCCTCCCAGTGAAGGGGCCGTGGCCTATCACAGAGTCTCAACCCTATCAGACCCAACATGCCTCCTATTTTATAACACATATGTACTGACACCCCTTTGACTAACCTGAAGTAACATTTGTAGATAACATAACCTGTCTCCATACATAATTTTTAAAAAATTCAGTATAATACCCTAAGATTGATCCAAGGGAAAAGAAAAGAAACATAATTTAAGATGAGATAATACTTAATTTGATGAACATACACAAACACAAAAACACTACAGGATTTCTAGAAGGCCCTTCAAGGAATGGTAACAATCCTGCTTAGGTTCTTTCTTCTGGAATGAGCAGAGTCTGCCCTCGAGGGTCTTTTCTCCTGGCCCCTCCCCCACCCCTTGTAGCAAGAGCTACTACATGGCAAATCACCTGATTTCGGGACCCCTCATGGTTGAGAGATAAAAGTACCATTCTGAGACTACCCATCCCTTTAGACTCCCTCCCCCAAATATTTTTCCCCGTTTTCTGGTCCCTACTCTCCCCTGGGTACCAGATCCCTTCAGAAGTATGGGTGAATGTACCTTAAAATGGCAGAAACATAGAATCAGCATTTCCCCTTTTCCCAGAGTCACCAGTTTAAATTAAAGGCATAAACAGAGATAAGATTTTGCTAACATCGCTAATTATATTTTAGTATTTGATTTGTTCTTGGAGGATTAAACCCACTCTTAATATAAATTCATTATGGATGTTTCTCTGCTGCTTATTATGTCCTTACATTCCTATGCTCTAGTAAGCCAAAAAGGCTGTTTCAGTTCTTTTATTTAATCCCAACTATTTAATTTTCTAAAGCAGAGTTTTTAATGTAAATTATGGCCTTGAATAACAAAGAGTTGCAACAATTTTCTGTTGCTTTCCCAGTTTGTAACTTCTTGTCACCTTCATAAAAATCCTAGGTACACATCACATGTCTGATGAGGACTGGGAAGAGGGGATTCCCTTGCTGTAGCTGAGGAGCTCTTGGGCCAGTTCCTTGTCAAGTTTAGCACTTCAGGTGGTGATGTTGTCCAAGATTACCTATTCAAACCAGGGATCAAGGAAGGAGTCTGTGGCCGCATCTGCTATTACAACAGACCCCAGGGCAGTATTGCAATGTGAGATTAAAAGAGTGGTTACAGAAGAATGTCACTTAGAATTTACTTTTGACATGTAGTATGTAATCCATTCTGCCAACATTAATTAATGCTGGTTGCTAATGATTCTCCCTATTTTCATCTTTTAAATTATTTTCTTTTCCAAATGCAATTAAATAATAATATTCAGAACAGGCATTTACATTTGCTGTCTTTCCAGATTCACATTTACAACGTGATCAGGTTTAGATTTCAAGACAAACATGACTCTTGGACATGCAAATTAGTACCGGCCTTCAGGCTCAAATTTGAGTAAATTAGGTCAGGAATAAACTAAATGAGCCTGCCAGCAAGTAGCTTTCATAAAGTGATGTGACTACTTGATATTTAATCTTCTCTGCAACTCCTTGATTACTATAATTTCTTTGCATCTCTATCCTCTCTTCCTTCTGATTCTTGTCACATCCACCCTCCCCCCACCACCCCATGTAAATTAGGCTTCTTGGCTGACCTTCCATTGCTGCAAAACCTGGCTTGCTCATGGGACTCAGGAACTCAAGTCTCAGGGACCCGAGAAACCATTTTCTGCCAACTCCTATTGTCCCTGCCTGCAATGCTGTCTTGTCCTCCCCCACACTTTTTTTTTTTTTCATCAGACTACCTACAACTCATTCTTCAGGTATGAACATAAGTCACTTCTTTCAAAACTGAATCATGGAGGGGGAAAAGATAAAAAGCAATAATATGGATAGGTTACATTAAATTTCCCCAGCCCAGCTTTTTTTTTTTTTTTTTAAATTAACCATTTTATTTATAAGATAACGGGGGCCATGCCTATTTGTAACCCACGGATAACCTCAAACATTATTTGACAATAGCTTTAGTTTGTCCTTTTCCCCATTTGTTTTTTTTAAATTTTTTATTGTTATGTTAATCACCATACATTACATCATTAGTTTTTGATGTAGTGTTCCGTGATTCATTGTTTGTGCATAACACCCAGTGCTCCATGCAGAACGTGCCCTCTTTAATACCCATCACCAGGCTAACCCATCCTCCCACCCCCCTCCCTTCTAGAACCCTCAGTTTGTTTTTCAGAGTCCATCATCTCTCATGGTTCTTCTCCCCCTCCGATTTCCCCCCCTTCATTCTTCCCCTCCTGCAATCTTCTTCTTCTTCTTCTTTTTTTTCTTAACACATATTGCATTATTTGTTTCAGAGGTACAGATTTGTGATTCAACAGTCTTGCACAATTCACAGTGCTCACCATAGCACATACCCTCCCCAGTGTCTATCACCCAGCTACCCCATCCCTCCCACCCCACCCCCCAACCCAGCAACCCTCAATTTGTTTCCTGAGATTAAGAATTCCTCGTATCAGTGAGGTCATATGATACATGTCTTTCTCTGATTGACTTATTTCACTCAGCATAACACCCTCCAGTTCCACCCACGTCATTGCAAATGGCAAGATCTCATTCCTTTTGATGCCTAGCCCAGCTTTTGATCTAGTTTTTGATCCATTCTGATTTCTGTGTATAGCCTGGATAAGGGGACATATATTGATAGTGCCCTAGACTCTCTGTGTCTTAACATTTATTATACTTTGTAATTACTCACTGTTTGTCTATTGCTGAGATAACACATGAGCTCTATAAAGGTAAGAGCAATGTCTGTTTACTCTTTTCCCTGCAAGCCTAGCATTATGCCTATTATAGGTACTCAATAAAAATTTGTTGAATGAGTGAATGCTTCCATAGAGATGCCATAGAGCAGAGATCTGCAAACTACCATCCATGGGCCAAATTCAGTCTGTCTTTATAAATAAAGTTTTATTGCAACACAGCTACATTCATTCATTTACATATCTCTGGTTGCTTATACACTACAATGGCAGAGTTGAGAAGTTGCAACAGAAATCATATGATCTGTAAAGCCTAAAATATTTACTATCTGGCCTTTTACAGAAGAAGTTTATCAACCCCTGACACAGAACACAGCCATATCCTTCTGGATTTTTATAAATTCCAATATTGATCAACATGGGATTAATTTAGAGGATCCAGGGAGAGACCCATGATAAAAGAGCCTTGGTGGGTCAGAAACTTTTAAACTAAGTCAAAAATAACTCAAACAAGTGGCGCCTTGAATTATTCACAATGTCCTAAGAACAGGAAAGTGATTGAGAAGGAATTTGAAAATGTGGGCATCAAAAGTGATATTATTCACCTACCATCCTAATATTTAGATATGTTAGAACATTTATATCTTGGTTAAAGTCTCTCAAAGGTCAAAGTACCATTTAATCTGGTATTTTATCCTCATCAAGGTTTGTTGGCTCATCTAAGGAGTGGGAACATCAGCAAAGGAATGAGTTTTATCTTCTTTGTCTCTGAATGCAATGCTGCTTAAAAGAAAACAAACATTCGCATCCTATCAATAAGCTAAGAGTTCTTAATGAGGACAAAACTTCAAAATGAAGGTATCCACAACAGCACAGTGGTTTCATTTCCCACCATGCATAGACTTTCATTGTGATACTGGTACAGCCTATGGGCTGGATGCATTGTGTTGCCATAAAATGAAAGAACTAGGATCCATGCCCATGAGCTGGATGGTCAGCAGAGTGCCTTGCACGTGGCTCATGTCAAGTGGCAGCCACAGCAGCAAGGACGGTACATTGCATGGGCATGGGCTATGCAGACAGATCCTTGTAGCCCACAACCCCAAATTATAAACAATCTTAATAACGCTATTACCCATTTCATCCCCAAATGCACTGGTACCTACTACTGATTATTTGGGGTAACACTGGAAGAAAAACAATCCAAAAGGATGCCTGATTTAAAAGTGATTGCTAACATTCTCCTTCTCTTTCTGGATGGGCATCCGCAGATGTTCTTTATCCCACCTGTGAGGGCCATGGCTGGACTTGACCCTGTACAAGGTCAAGTGGTAGAAAGGGCATAATCTTTGTGAAGATGACTGTTTCTAGTGAGCATGGCTCAGCCACCTGTGGCTCTGTGCTACTGGACAAGTCACTTCTCTAATTTCTTGTCCAAGGTTTTCTAAGGTCCACACTTATTCCCAAACTGTGTAATTCTGAGAGCCAAATCACAGCCCTTGCCATCCTGTCACTCTGCTAACCAAACCTTCTCAGTTACAGTGTCCTGTCTGTATTTGCATTTGGTGACATAGTAAAATCGCCTCCTCCCAAGGTCTGCTCCTGGAGAAAAGATTGGAAAAGAAGGAGGTTTCCTCAGAACTTGGCATCAGCCCAGTGTGGAAGCAGAGACACAGCCCCTGACCAGCCAAGGAAGAAGGGAGTTGGGGGGCAGGGGCTGGCCAAACCTTAGGAAGCATCACCTGGTCCTTCCCTAAAAACCCAGCCTGATCTCTTCTGGTGTGTTGACGAGGAAAAGACCCAACCAAGTAAAAGGGTGTAGTCACTGACATGAGCTAAAACAAAGTTTTCCTAAGAGCTCTGAAGTCTGTGTCCTTAGCTGACAAATGAGGCAAATCTTAGTGATTAATTTTTCCCTCCAAGCACTTATTTCTGTCACTTATAAAATTCCTCAGCCTCAAAATTTACTCATACTTATACTCAAAACTTATACTTATCCTCATACATATTCGTCAGCAATTCTTCCAGTCTTCCCCTTAAGAATACCTAAGTCCATCTGGGCAATAGGCAGTGTGATCTCTCATGCTATGTTTCCATGGAGGAAAAAAAGAGGAAGATAAAAAGGAAATATTTCTTTAGATTTCTTTAATTTTCTTCAAATTTAAATTTCTTTAAATTTCCTCAAGCCCAGCCTCCTGACACTTTCTAGCCCATCTGGGTATCTGCTGGGCTCCGAGGATGTTGCCGTATTTTGGCAGCTACCCTGTATGGAGCAATCACTTGGATTTAATAATAGAAATCGACCCATCTCACCTATTCTCCCTGATGTACCATTTCTGGTAATGGTAACATTACAGCACCAGGCATGGTGCAGTAATTTGATGAGTTCATGAAGCATAAGCATAATAGAAATAGAGGGAATGCCAATGCCATGCTGTTGAGAGAAAAGAGAAAGTCATTATACATCTTGCAAACTGGTACATGCACAGGACATATTTTCTTCCTTCATTACAAGTTAACAGCCCTCAGATAAATTTACATAATCATTATGACTTTGCCAAAGCTGAGGAAAACGTAAGTCAGCTCTAACTGACGCCTACCTGACATGCTGATAGATGTGTCCATCTGTGAGGATCAGACAGAGACATCTCCCTGCCAGTTACATGGAGTTCAGCCCTCATTGTCAAGAGCAGAAGGTGGGGATGGCATGGTGTACTGGTGTGTCAGGCCATGGCCATTTCTCATCGCCCTGCTGGCTCTTTACAGTGAGCCTTTGAAAAAGAGCTTTTTGCAAGATTGACTTGTTTCTGAGGAAATATAAATTTGGCTGCCATGTAATTAGTCCTCTTCCACCATACTAAATGAAATAATAAATCCATTTCATTGTGTTCATGTGGCCTTGTTCATTTGCTAATTCAGTGTGAGCTCTGAAAGGTATGAGGTAGAGGTGTGGGCTACATCCACATCTGACCATTCAGAGCATAGGTGAGGTTATGTTGCTATACTTTATGACTATAACCCCTATTTTCCTCAGCATTTGCTACAATAAAATCAATATCACCAGAATAGGGGTCAATATAGTTTAGAGGATTTAGTAACTCCTGGGAGTTACAATATGTTCTAATAACTCTCCAGAAAGATCCTCTGTGCTGGAATTTGTAGGAGCTGAAACTGAGTTTTGAATCAGTGGCTATTTCATTCCTAACATAACATTAGAGGGTCAAATGTGTTCTTCAATGTGTTCTCCTCTTGGACAAAGGACTTTGCATGACGAAAAGTACCAGGGGCATCTTGGCAATTAGGTGATGTCTGCCACTAATTCTCTCACTAACAAATCTGGAAAACCATTGTAACCATGACCGTGATGTGCTCAGCTGAGTTCTCTCCCTTTCACCATCAAGAATATTAAACTATGGAAAGTTTGGAGCTCTGAGTTCCCCATTTTGGTTCCCATTGAACATGTCCTGACTTCCAAATGCATTGTAAGCTTCCTGGAGACATGAATCAAACCTGTATTAATTTGTATGGCCAAGATTAACAAGTCTGGGCTTTGGCACTGGCTCTGTCACTAATGAGTAGACTCTCTAAATCTCATTTTCCTCAACTATAAATTAAGAGAATGAACTATTATTTGATCTATTAGGTTCCTTCTAAATCAGATATTTGATAGGTTTATGATTATCACTTATTATGCAACATGATGATAAAATGACAAATGGGCTTATATATTCCTGCAAAATCTCTCTCTCTCTTTCACACACACACACACACACACACACTCAGCAGCTGCTGGAGAGAAAGAATTTTTAAAGAAGGGGTCCCAATTGGAAATCTCTGTTTGCCTAGTGAGGGCTGCTCTTAATTAGCTGACCCCTCATGATACATATTTCAGGCCTTTTCCCTGACAGGACAGCAGGGTCAGTCTAGTGCTATTTTTATTTCTTACTCTGAAGTCTTACTGCTTGTTTATGATAGTTTCGTATTTATATAAACGTTACCTTTTTTGTCCTTACCCATTTACTGTGTAAAAAAGAACAGTAGTAGTCTAAAAGTCAAGTGAAGATTAGTAAAACAAAATTTGCCAAGATCGGAGAATACTCAGCTTCCTTCCAATGTAGACATTCTATAATAGTTGAATGAACAGATGACTAAATAAATGGATTCCCCCATCTGAGCCCCAAAAGCAGGTGTGAGGCCTTCTTGGCCCAGAGGGGAGATAACTTAGGTGCCCAGCTGGTGTTACATAATCTTCCCTTCTTTACCCCAGTCTTCCAGCCACATTCATCCATCCTTCTATCACCAGGTACTATCAGGCGATTGACGGATGAGGGCTATTCTCTGGTGTAGGAGCCACAGGTAGGTCCGCTCCTTAGAAGTGTTACATATCTGCAGTGGACTCTTCCCCGGTCCTCTGGCATGCCTGGCTGTGCCCTTTAGGAGGGCTGCAGTGTCCAGACACATGACAGATATAGAGCTATTGTTTCGGAATACAGCCCTGTGGCAGAGAGACAGACTTAGAAAGGCCAGCTGGGCGCTCACACGTATACACTCTCCTTACAGGGATGCTCCCCTGCGTCCAAGAGGGAAATGGTCTCTGTGTTCCCTAAAATTGCAAATCATTCCGCTTTTATTTTGTCTTAGGACACCATGTGTGTCCAGAGCTGTTAACATAGTCCGAATACAGAGAGCAGTTCACCAGAGCTTGTGGAAATGCATTAGCAGCTTTTCAGCGAGCTGAGTATAGTGTTAAACAGCATGCTTTGACAATTCTGAAAATTGGCCCATGTGTACGAAAAGCTCAACATTCCCAAAGCTGGATAAGGGGTAGAGGAGAGAAAATTGTTGGTGGCTTAATCAGTTATAATCTGAAGAGAGGAGGTGTGCTTTGAAGGCTTTTTCCCCCTAACTTGAATAGCTAAGTGGTAGCTAATAAACTAAAGTGACACCGAATGCCATGTTCTGCCCCTAGGGCTTTTTCCAACAGCGAATGCCACACCTAGGCACTTAATTTAATTGTGTGAAAATGCAAAGCAGGTGAGGAGAAAGAACTCCTGTATTCAGAATCTCCCACCTTTTTCTGCCAGCTTGTGATGAGTACCTGAAGGGCAACCATTGAGTACTTAGACCAATGGAGGACACAAGATCAGTTTTGTGCATGCAATATCTGTCTGTCCCAGCTCAGACATCCTTCATGTCCTCTCTACTGTCCTCCAATCCCAGCTCCTTGTGTATAAACACTGCAAACTCTTTCATTGTGTTGGGGCTCCCACCAACGCAGACAGATTGTTAATAAAAATAAACAATTGCTTGCCTTATGACTGGGATAAGAACCAAGGGTCAGCTTTCAACTTTGATGTTTTTATTTTATTTTTTCTGTACTTTACCTAAGAGTATGTATAGACACTATGGGTTATGTTCATTAGTTAGCTAATTTGCATCATTGACCTGTAAATAAGGCAACCAGAAGCAAAGTTTGATGTACTTAATTAGTAAAGAAAAAGATAATCACAAAATCAAAGTAGGTGTTGATTTTGTTCAAGTAGGTGTTTCCCGGCATTTCTGTTTACAGTGAACATCAGCCAGCCTCTTGGGTTGGTACAGACAGCTCATTTGGGCACATTAGCAGGCCACATGCTTACCATGGACATGGAATCTAAGTAACATAAGGAAAAAAGTACTCTGAGTTTTAGATATGTCTTCTCATTCCACATTCCCAAACATTAGTTTTCATTGTAAAATGTGCTACGTTAACTTAAAGCTTTAAAGAAATCACATCAAGACTCTCCAACTTCTCTTTCAGAAGAAATTCTCGTGGAATAAGCCTTATCGCGTAGCCTGGAAATTTCACCATGCTATTTCATCAATTCCAATGATTTCTTTTTGTTTTGTTCCCATTTTAACATCTCTGAAATTATCATAGGTGTTGCAGTCAAGGGTGTCAAATCTAATAAAATGTGGTAATAAAACTGTCTATAGTTGCTTGTGTAACAGCCTATCAGGGGCACACCCGCCTCAGGGATGGGTGAGGTGGAGACCAGAGGGAGGATGGCAACAGCCTAATAGCATGGGTAGCCTGGTGAGCACCAGGAGGCAGGAGCAATGTCAGAGACCCAAGGAAGTGCAGCCCATAGAAGAGCACCAGGAGCAAAGTCATTTGGAAATCTAAGCTAATCCCTGCTCAGCGGGAAGCCTGCTTCTCCCTCTCCCACTCCCTCTGCTTGTGTTCCCTCTCTCACTGTGTCTCTCTCTGTCAAATAAATAAATAAAATCTTTAAAAAAAAAAAAAAAAGCCTTAAAAAAAAAAAAGGAAATCTAAGCTAAGCAGTGAGGAGCACAGAGTCCGAAGAAGGTCCAAGAGAGAGAGATAAGGCAACAAACGTAGTGTTTAAGGGCCTGCCCAACCCTATTGCTTGATTAAGTGACTTGCTTAGTGTTACACACATAATCTCTATGTGCCTCAGATCATGGCCTCCAAGATAGAAAAAATGCAGAACCCTTTGGAGGGTTTGGTAAGGATAAAATGGGATCAAATATGGAGGAGGACATTGCACAAACAGGTGACTTCTGAGTGTTCAACAAATGACAACTACTATTTTTCATATCATGTAGCAATTTTCTGGCCTTGCTTTTGAGCTTGCTTATTGTTTCTGTATTTGCAGAACTTAGTACAAATGAACCTGGTTCAAATCCAGTAAGGAAAAGGCAGTTGGTGGTGCTTAACTGATGTGGGTAACATTAGGCAGAGGATCAGAAGGATTGATGGCGAGCTTCCTCCCAGCAATGAAGAATATCTGTCCAGGGAAATACCCAACTGAGGTTATGGAGTAGGCACCCCCATTCACAAATGATTTACTAGGACTATTGGGTGGTCTGATTACACGATGCGTTCTGTTTCCATTTAACAATAATTCCTGTTCCACACTCGTTTTCAACTATAGGATGTAATTATCCTTTTATCCAGGGTCTCTGCTTCTCTTCTACCCTCATTATTGTCTTTTTTGTCCTCTCTTATGGGTTTCTCTGATGGGCCTAAGGTTGGTAATGAACTGCAATGCAAGTTAGCCATAAAGGCTGGGTAGCGAAGAGGGTAAGACTGTGGTCTAAGGTGAGTTCTTAAGTTATTACTGGTAATTCATGACATTTTTCCCTCGGTTGGTATGGATAGTTAGGACTTGGCTCAACATCTAAGTACAAAGAGGTCATTTTTGTTGTTGTTTTCTTTTTACAAAATACAGTAGTTTGAAAATAACCTCATTGTGTGGTGCCAGTGAATGTAAATTACAACTATTCAGATTGACCATAAAACCAAAACAGATGTTAGAATAGCTTGCAGTTTGAATTCTTCTTTGAACTATAGATACTGCTGTAATCAACAAGAATTTCTGAATGTTTCTGGAGACACAAAGATAATATGTATAGACAGAAACATTTTCATTCTTGAGGACTTACTCCTAACTCAGACTTACTAAATATCACCTCTAGACACAATTTTCAGTCTGGCTGCTTTAATGAGAAGTAAAATATGGCTGAAGACCACCAACCAACATTGACCTTAAGTGGCACTTTCTGTGATTTATGTCCCAAACAAAATTCTCATTTTTCCTGGTTTTATCAAAGAAGATAGAAATGCATTGGGAAGGAGTCTTTCTAAAGAATTAGAAAAATATGCTATGGACTTTGAGTAATGACTGCCAGAATGAACTCATTTTCAAATATATCCAGTGTCTTAAAGGACTTAACTTTGCCATGTTGTCCATGTTGCATTAATCTGGTCCTATTTCTAGTCAGTTTGATAAAAACTGATTAGCTGTTCACCACAGCTGTTTTCCTTCTTTGCAGGCACACAACTCAATTCAACTTTCCAGGCTCCTTTCCAGATGGATGAAGCCATATGCCGGAATTTCAGCAACTCGAATGTGAACAAATTTGATGGGTGCCACTTCCAGTCCTAGCCTATAGAAATCTCCCATTGGTGCTCCAATAAAATGCCTCTTCTACCTGCTGGATGGGCATGGACATCCAGAGAAACTTCATAAGCCACTCCTTAAAGGGGATAGAACAACAAGATGGAAGGAGCCTGGGTCCCTGAATCACCGGTTGGAGGAAAGCCACCAGGAACATTCACTTTGTACTCAATGTGAGTAAGAAATAAACTTATACTGTATTAAGCAACTAATATTTTTCAGCAGCAGCTAGCAACTAGTAAGCAAGGAAATGAAGGAAATAAGAATGATTATCAGAATCTTTAAGGTTTAAATTTTACACACCCAGAGTTCTCCTTTCCTTTGTAGATAATACTATTAATAATGATTTTCATCTCTATGAAGACAGGCTGAATTTTCAGGTACTGATGGATTTTATCCTCTCTTCTTAGCTAGAATTGCTGCCCTGGGATGTGAGGGAGTCAAGACATTGACTAGCATGCTCTTATTCAAAGGTAAAAATGTGGCTGGAAGAAGGCAAGTTTCTGAGAAAAGCTTCTATATGTGTAAAACAGACTTTGCCAGCTACCTCTAAAGATCCTGCTCTAGACTAGACCGCCAGTTCTGATCATGTGGAACTACATTACCTGCTCCCCAATTCACACACCACATGTGCACACACGCACACACACATGCACACGCGCATACACTTCTGCCTCCTATCCATCAAAATGGCCCAATCAATAAGAATTGTTCTCTGGTGAAAAAACCTAGGTTCTAAACCAGAGCATGTTTTTATTTTTGTTTTTGTTTTATCCAAAAGAGAATCTACAGAAGAGGTCCATAACCAAGTAGGCATGAGTTTATAAGGTTGGATAGTGGTTATGACAGACAGAGTGTGAGAATAAGTGCTAATGAAAATCTATTTGGGTAGAAAGGTAAAGGCCTGATTCCTGGGATTGTAACATAGATGAGACAACTGTGTGTGTGTGTGTGTGTGTGTGTGTGTGAGAGAGAGAGAGAGAGAGGGAGAGAGAGGTGTGAATATCATAATTTTCGTCTAAGACAAAACTTTCTATCCCAATGATTTCCCAGAAACCAACCTTTCGAATACCAAAGTGTAGTACTTTTTTTCTTTCAAATAGAGAAAGAGCCATTACTTTTTTCATCAGAGAAACTTAAGATTTAATCCCACCTTTTCCCTTAACAGTTGTGTTATGCCTATTACAGGTGCCCTTGGAGAGATGGGAGGAGAGGAAGCAATTTAGCACCTACTATTAATGAACATCACAGATTTATTTCTTCTTCCTCCCTCCCTTCCTTCTTTACTTCTTCTTCCTTCATCTTCTTTTCTTCTCCTTCTTTTTCTTCCTCTAGCTAACCTCTTCCTCTTCTTCCTGCCTTTCTTCAATACCTGCTCCCATTTAATGGACTATTCTCAGTTACTATGACTCAAAGAGTGCACCTAGTGTAGTGGGCAAGAAACCTGGAAATGGGACTTGGAGGAACTTGGTCCAAGTCCTAGCTTTGCCCCTATATGGTGTAACTTATTTACCTCCTTTAACCTTTCAGAACAATTACCTTTTTTATGGAGGAAATTAATATCTGCTAAATCCACTTACAAGACCTCATGTGAAGATTTAGCAAGGTAGTGAATGTAAGAGCATAAGACTTTTGCTCCTTTCACTGCTAAAGAAGTGAATACAAGTCAGATGAACACTGCACAGTTCTCACGGATAGTTCTCACACAATCCTCATGTGTGTGAGCACAGCATAACCCATAGACTTGTTGAAACCTGATGTTGTACTACACTTGAAACTAATGTACACTGTGTGTCAACTATACTTCAATCAACAAAAAATAAATAAAAATAATAGCAATAAGAGAAAAGAGAAAAAAAGAAAACCATATAACTTGCAGGACTATGAACAGGGGCAGACCTTTTGGAAAACAGAAGTTCTTTAAAAAGTTTATTCTCTTGACCATTTCCGTGAATCATCCTAAGTAATGTGAAAAATCTTTAGGTACAAAAATATTCATCTAAGCACTGCTTATAATAGAAAATACTTCAACATAAAAGTCAACAATGGACTAGAGAATGGATGGCACAGCCACTTGACATCCATATGCAACGTGTTTCAAAGAAAATGTCATAATATGGGGAAATGTTAATGACAGAAAATTAAGTAAAAAATGCAGAATACAAAGTTATATAATTCCAACTATTTTAAAGTCTATTTATTAAAAAGGATTGGAAGAAAAGAAAATAAATTGATGGTGTCTGTGTTTCGATAGTAGGGTTTTTTTTTAAGTGTATTTTGTTCTTTTTTGTATTTTCTCAATTTTAAATAATGAACATGAGTTGCTTTTATAATTTATATATATATATATATATATGATCAAATGAATACAGAAGTGCAATGTTCCTAACAGTATTCCATAAACAGTTTTCTCATTAATAGTTCTAATGAAAGAACACATTTTAATAATATGAAATATTGGATAATGGTTACTTTCAAGAAGTGGAATAAGATAGTATTGTTAGTTTTGTTGAGTTAATTTTATGATTTAATAAAAGGAGAATTAGTGAGGTTCAGCTCTGAATGTAGATGTTCAACAGTGAACTGAATCATAATAAATTCCGAACACCCAGCAGTATTGTCAATAAAATTGTATTTATCTCTAGGGACCAGAGCAACCAAATAATCATGTTTGCATTCAGTTTAGTTTGGGAGACTTTATGTCTTGTTGGGGTGGAAACGATTGTTCATGATGTGGACATTCTAAGTGGTTTCAGAGTATGAACATAGCTTGGGTTCCTATTAGGATCTCTGACATTTCTCTAGCTGAAGGTATAAACTTTGTTAGGAAAATAAGAAACAGCGGCAGAGGAAACTCAATTGTTTTCCCTAAAGTTAGAAATAGTTTTACCTTTATATCCCTAAGCATTGCTGGTAGGTTGCGTTTTAATCTTATATCTGTCCTATTAAGTAATACTAATGATCCAATTTACAAACAAGGCCAAGGCTTACAGAAGTTGAGAAACTCGTGCAAGATTATACAACCAGTAGATTACAGAACAGTCATTTCTCCAGTTCTGTCTGGCCCTAGTGGTCATTTTCTTTCTTTGCTTGGGGACTGTGCAATATAAGCTACTGGGCTCTGGAGTCAGACTGCCTGGGTCCTGGGGTAAGTTACTTTATCTTGGTTCTTTAGTTTCCTCATCTATAAAATGGGTAGAGTGAAAATAATAACTGCTTTGCAAGATTGCCCTAAGGCCTGAGATAATGTTTGTGACATACCTGATATACAGGAAACAGAGACTAATGAGCTCTCATTTTTATACCTCCCAACATGGAGAATCTGAAAGATACCAGCTTTAGAGAGACTGATATGAAAAAGTAGGATGTGGCAAAGTGTGTTCATTAAACCCTAATTCTTTTTCCTCTTGGGGGCATTGCTAGACCATATTCCCAACTCCCTTGCAGTAAGTTGAGGTCATCTGACTGAGTTCTGGTCAATGGAATGTGGGTGGAAATGACACACCTAATTCTAGGCCTGGCTCCTAAAAACCAGTATCTCACTCAATCTCTTGCCTTCTGGCCAAATGTAGGAGATGGAAGGCCTTGGATCTCAAATGGCTGCAGAGTAGACACCTCCCTTTACTTCATCACTGTTTTAGATTCAAACGAGAAGCTACTGATATACTTTTTTTTAATTTACTTGAGAGAGAGAGAGAGAGCGAGCCAGTGAGCAGGGGGAGGGGCAGAGGGAGAGAGAATCTCAAGCAGATTCCGTGTTGAGTGCAGAGCCCAATATGGGACTCTATCCCACGACCCAGAAATCACAACCTGAGCCAAAATCAAGAGTCAGATGCCTAACAAACTGAGCCACCAGGACACCCCTGAAGCCACTGATATTTTAAACAGCATTAGCCTATCTGACCAATAAGAGGTTTTTTGTTTTGTCAACATACTTGGAAATGAACCTTGTCTCATTAGATTTAAATGAGAAATAAATGAAATGGATGATGGGGTGGAAGCACAGAGTTGAGTTGGAACCTGAGAGACTGGATTTGGTTGTAATAGGGACAAAGAAAGAATGAATGGGCATATAGTTCAGGAGAAACAGGATTTAGAGCTTATCAAGAAAAGGAATGCTCAAGAAAATCATGCAGAAGACATGAGGCTAAAGAGCTTGGAGAAGGTGGAGTGAGACGTTCAAAAAACCTCATTTTAGCAAACACGTGACAGCATAATACAAAATTATTGTAATAAGGTAAGTGAAACTGAAAAACAGAAGGTAAGAGAAGAAGGAGGACATTTTAGTGTAGAAACTATTTGTCCAACAGCATTCCTCCACCAGATTCCCAGGAGAGAATGTGGAAAAATTGCTAAGGAGCCAAAGGAAGACAGGCTTGCCAGAAAGAAAGGACCACAGCCAGAAGGCTTTGTAGCCATTCATGGTGCCAGCCCATCACTCCATCACCCAGTGTGACTCCATGGTTACCTGTTCACTCCCACTCATCCTGGGTGTGACATCCCAGCACACCCTGGCCACACCATCCATCCTAGCCCTGCCATGGCTGCCAGTCCTCTAGTCCCTTCCCCCATTACATGAGCATTGCATCCTGAACCGGCAGCCTGATGCTCCCATGGCAGTCTTCCCATATGCCCTGCTCTCCTGTCTCTCCATCTCAGCACACTTCTTTGCCTCCTTCTTGGCTTTCCATGGGGTTCTCTGTATGTCTGTGTCTGAGTGTATGTGTGCATGTAATCTATGAGTCCTGCAGCCTCTTTCAGCTCTGTAGACCAGTGCTTCTCAAAGTTTAGCTGACATAATCACTAGACTCTTCATGGGTTCCTCTTCCAGAAATTCAGATTCAACAGGTTGGTGGTGTATGTGTCAGAATTTGCATTTCTGATAAACTCCTCCTTGGTGCTGATTTTGCTGGTCCAAGCTTCATGCTTTGAGGAGCACTGCCATTGAGGACTCACTCCATCCCTGTGCTGAATCTATCTCCTTTCTTTCCTGGCGGCCACTGCCCCATCCTAGGCCTCCAGCACAGCAGTGCTAGCTGGACAGTAAAACAATGCCAGCCATGTATGCAAGACAGTGAGCTGACTGCTACTATAGGAATGACCTTAATTCAATCTAATCCATATTTATGAAGCATATCATCCACAGCCTTCGGTTATTTCGGTAATAATTATATACGACTTTAATTATTAGTGATAACGAGTTTTCTTCCCCACACCACAGTGGTCAAGCTGTCTTTGCCAAGAACCATCTGGGATTTCTTCGCTCTGCATTCCTCCCATTTCCCTCCAAATACCTCAAACAATCTTAACAAAAACCTGGTGTCTTTATATATCTCCAGTGATCCTCAACTTAATTGCCCATTAAAATCACCAGGAAGATTTTCAAAAAATACTGGTTCCCAGGCCCCAATTAATTTAGACTCTGAAAGTACTTTTTAAATCTTCCCAGATGGTCTGACACGCAGCCAAAGTTAGGAACCCCTGCTTTAGGCCTTTGTTCCTCAAGCATCCCTCCCCTTCCCTTCCATTTTTCATGTATTGGAATCCTAGTTGTTCTTCAACTTCATATTCAAGTATCATCTCCTCCATGAAGGCTTTTCCAAGAATCTTTCCTCCCTGGTCAATATGGATTCCCCACACTGTGCTCTAGAGCACTGATTTAGCATTTTACATGTTAATTTTCTGTTTCCCCAGAAAGATTGTGAATTCCCTCATGCAAGCTGTCTCATATATCTTTTTTTAATCCCTAAGGCCTAACAAATTCTATTTGTTGAATTAAATTTAACTGTTCAGGAAGTGGAACAGAAGTACTATTAACTTCCTCCTGAAAAACATTTAGGGTAACAGATTCTTAATTAGTTAGTAGATCATAGCTGGTTTCAAAAATAAAGCATTCCATGATGTTAGTACACTCTCCTACTTCAGAACAAGCCTCAAAGCCTCAAGGCAAAAGGACACCTCCTTTCTTCTCTTGGTGAAGGGCAAGAGGACACTTACCCATAGTCCCTTGTTAGACAAAGTGTGGTCAGTGAACCAGCAGCAGCAACCGCATTGCCTGGGAAGCTTGTCAGAAACATAAAATCTCAGTCCCCACCCTATACCTCCAGAGTCAAAATCTGATTTTTAACCAACTCTAATGCCATTCCTGTGCACATTAAAGTTTGAGAAACACTGCCATCCACTTTCTCTTCCAACTTCTTTTGCACTTTCTGTTTTACTCTGCAAAACTGCTCTCACTATTCCCAGTGGAATCTATAAATCATTATTCTATAAAAGAGTGCCATTCATCTTCTCCAGTGATTCTGAACTCCATCAACATTTCAGAGTCACCCGGGGTGCTTTAAAAGATATTGATACCTGGGTCCTCACCCCTAGAAATTCTGATTCAGTTGGTCAAGGAGATATGGACCTTGGTATTTTTAAAATCACTGATCTACTCCATATTTCCTCTTTCAAGAAGAAATTCTCAAGCCAGCACAACCATTAATTTTATTCTTTAGTCTTCCTTGATGTCTGCCCCAGTGTCTGATAATCCCTTGGTCAAGAAATTGGAGGGCATGTCCATAGAAGATGTATAACCCATTGAGCTTATCAAGAAGCACTTCTAAGATGATCACTTTATCAGTGACCAAAAGAAAGACTAGTTTGGTCATCACACCAAATTCAACCCAGTATGAATCTGGTAATTGCAATACTTTGATCTTCCTAAAATATATTTTTACTGACTAGAACATCTTTTATTGTTTCCTCCTCAACCTTGTTTTGTATTTTCTTTTCTTTTCCTAAAACATGGGTCAAAGTTGGGATTAAGAATAAAGTCTTTCAGCAAACCATGAAAAGCTACACAGAATGGTCAGTATTACATATTGGTAACCAAAGGAAAGTGTTTGTTGAGAAGTCTTTCATTTTACCCTTACCTTCATCTTCATAATTTTTCCTTACCCTCTCCTTGGCTTCCCTGATGAAATTAACACATAGGAAGCTACCTCTGTTTGGGATGGGTAAGCGGAGCATTTTCTGAAATGCTGACATGATAAAGGCTCCAAGCAATAGGTTTCACACAACTCTCAGCGAATCAGAAGGAACTCACAAGAATTCCTTAAGCCTCATGAAGATTAATGCTCTATTATGTTCTGTGAACCTGGGGCAAGAATTGGAGCTAAATTTGCAGACAGCTTTGGCAGATTTATGTCTACCCCTGAGATGAATAACATACGCGGTATTTTAGAACTGAATTCTATGTAAAGTCCATCACAAAGCACATGAAATCACTTCATAATAGGCTGCAACACAGTTAAATCTCCCTTAGGCACTGGGAAGCTCCTTTAATTATTTCTTAGCTATAGCCCATGGTCCTGGAATTAAAGGCTGAATCCCAGGCTGAACTTTGAGTTTGTTCACTCTTGCAGGTTGGTTAACCTTTTGCATGTTTTTTGGTGACTTTTTTTTTGGCCCCATTTTCTTTTCTTTTTTTTTTCAATTGAGATATAATTGATACATTCCTCCACTTTCTTAGATGAGCCAAATGCCACCAAGAACCAAGAAACGAAAATGCCATCAGGAAGAAAATGTGCATTTTTTAAATTTTGTTTTGTATTATGAGCTGTGTTCCAACTGTATTGTCTCTAAACTTAAGAAACTTACATAACCGCAGAGGCCTATCTTATGAATATTTAATATAAAATCCAAAGAATATCCATCTCATCAGAACAAATAAAAAATCAAAATTACTCACCCAACATATGTATTCCTGTCAGATCTTGTGGATTTATTGGGAGCAGGTAAATTTGAAGGCATACTTTTACTATATGGATAGTCATTCTTAAGTTGATGTCAGAAAAGAAATATTGTGATTTGCTATTAAATTATAGATCAAATCACAGTAGTTCAGCTCCAAGTTAGAATGATACCCTCCTTTAAAACCTATGTTTTCTTCTAAAATTGCCAGTGGAACTTTTCTCTGAGCATTCTAAAGTCCCTTATTAATTCAAAAATAGCCTCCTTGACATGGCCTTTTATACTCCAACCCAGCTTTCAGAATAGCACTTCCCCAAGAAGATAGTCTCTCTTTGAAGGTGTGGCATCCTGGCATCCTGTCTTTTTGGCCAGGTTGGTTAGCTTGTTAACTGTTGACCGGTGAGCCTTTCTCTCACATCTGGCCTTGGTCCCAGTGTGGGTCTGGTGTAGCACACTGACTTATTTATTTTGAGACAACTGTACATGGATGTGAGTCTTGCATTGATTTCCATAACAACTCCACTGGGCTATCTCAAAAATGTGTCCCCAAAATGTCCCACTTTCCAAACATTTCATTTTCTTACCCCATCCCTACCTCTCACCAACTTGGTCTTGTTCTTTGTGATCAGAAGTGAGGAAAACATCCAAAGTCAGGACCTCAGAACATTCCTTCATCTGAACTTTGTCCATTCAAAATCACACAGAAGTTCTGTTTCTCAGGGGCTCTTCATTTAGCTAAACCCTAGTTAAAGTCCAATTGTCAGAGGCCAATCCAGGTAGAAAAATGAACTACAGTCCAATATTTTTAGAAAACAGTGCCTGTTAAGAAATCCATGAATTCCTGGGGCGCCTGGGTGGCTCAATGGGTTAAGTGTCTGACTCTTGATTTCAGCTCAGGTCATGATCTCAGGGAGATCGAGCCCTGCATCAGACTCCACGCTGGGGGTGGAGCCTGCTTAAGATTCTCTCTCTCCCTCTCCCTCACCCTCTCCCCCTCTCACCCGCCCCCAGCTTGCATGCTTGCTCTCTCTCTCTCAAAAAATAAATAAATAAATAAAAAGAAAAGAAAAGAAATCCATGAATTCACTACTCTGCTGCTGCTTTTCACTTTATACGTTTCGGATGGAAAATCTAAAAGACTTTAGAGGAACTTCATCTTGATCCTTTTTTGCCTCAGCTCTCATGGCAATCAGCGAAAGTCCTATGCAGGTATGAGCTTCAAAAACATTAGTCTCAAAAAAAAAAAAAACAAAAAAAACAAAAAAAAAACATTAGTCTCATCACTTTCAAACAAATCAGAGCTCAAAATGTTCATAAGCACCCAAACAACAGCAAATACAAGGCTTTGCATAATGTGAATGGATTTCTCTGTAAGAATGTGCATGACAGGGGCACCTGGGTGGCTCAGTCATTTAGCGTCTGCCTTCGGCTCAGGTCATGATCCCAGGGTCCTGGGATCGAGCCCTGCATCAGGCTCCATGCTCCGCGGGAAGCCTGCTTCTCCCTCTCCCACTCCCCCTGCTTGTGTTCCTGCTCTCACTGTCTCTCTGTCAAATAAATAAATAAAACCTTTAAAAAAAAAAAAGAATGTGCATGACAGTCAACAATCAAGTGTCCATATCCTACGTAAGATCTCCATGTTAGAAGATACTCCTCTTTGTGGTGATAGTCAGTCTGGACAAACTCCTCAGATTCCATGCCGGCCTCCTTTGGTCCATCTTGGCCAGCAAACAAAGCTTACAGAATGAGACGGAAAGAGGCTAGAGAACCAACGTAGCAGCCTAAATCTTGCTGTGCCACCACCAAGTAGATGTTTGTAACTTTGCCCAAAGTATTCAGAAATCCTGGAAGAAACTGATCTTAGTACAGGTAATGACAGCTTGGAGGCAAAATAGGCCCGACCATGTGTGTTGCTTCTGTGACTTGGGACGGCAGTAGCTGTTTGTAGTTTACAATGACGTGTGTCTCTTACCTCCTGACCCACCTCCAAGGGCTCCACCCGCGGCTCCTTCCAACCACCACTGACAGTTCCGAGCCGCAGCGTGCCCACTGCCCACCGTGGAGTCTCCACACTTGTATTTGGTATTCTGTGCTGCATGTCTCCATTTATTTTTAGGGTATAATGAAGAGGACCACCGAATTCCAGTCTGGCATTTACCTCTGGCTCTGACAGGTGAAACTGTTAGCTAATTAGATAAGTGTTAGATAATTAATGACTCCTGTGGATTCATTAGACTAATTAACAAGTCTGTTTCCAGTGCAGATTCTGTCAGCCAATGGTCTCGATCACGAATAGTGTCAGGGAATGCCAGCAAAGATTGATGGACCCCATATAACAAGTCCCTGGAACATTAAGGCAAGTGGTCATCATTTGGGTGAATTGCAGAATAGTTTTGTAGAATCTATGAGAGCAGAGTACTGATTAATGTCTTCTGGCTCATCTTCAATTCTTTCCCCTAGTTTTCAATCTTTTCAGGCTTGATCCTACTCTTATGGTAGGTTGTTCCTGGATTTTTTTTTTTTCTTCTTAAACTGTATTGCAAAAGGCCAATCACCTGAATGGCAAAGGATAAAGTTCTCATTTTTAGAAAGCATGTATACAGATGGCACGAGGCAAACGCAATCCATCCCTGGGCATTGTGCAAATAAAGGTGTGTGCCAGGCAGCGCGCTGACTCAGCCCAGCCTTGAGGTCAGTAGGCCTGCCTTGGCTCTGCCAGATCCGTGCTCAGACAAAGCCCTTTGCTTCCCACCGTCTTTCTCCATAGTGCCAGCATTTTCATATTCTCACTCCCACGACCGTGCTCTCTCTGGCTTAATTTTGCCCCTGCACCTTTAATGCTGGAGAAAAAAAATCAGAGTCCTGGCATACAACGGGATGACATTTGGGTCTCTCTGCATTTGGCACGCTTTCCACTTAACCTGTAAGATGCATCCATGTAGACATAGAACCATACCCATCCCCGAAAATAGCACTCCTCTCACTCTGGGGAGGGGCAGGGCTAGGAATTGGGGATCCCAGAACCTTGCTGTAAGGGCTGGGCATCTGCCTCATGCCAGGCCCTGTGCTAAATTCTGAGAACACAAAGAGGATGAGATGGATGGCATCTACCCTAAAGGCATTTACAGTCTAGTGGGGAAGAGAGATGAGCGGTAAAGAATATGACAGGTGCTATGAAAACTCATTGAGGCCCTGAGCTCAGCGGTGCGGGGGGGATGGCGGAAGAGAATGCAGGGGCCTCTGGGAGGCTGTGATGCCTGGCCTGTGTCTTGAGGAAAGATAGGAAAGATGTAGTCTCCAAAAATACCCCTGGGGGGGGGTGGTGGGGGTGAATATGAGAGGCCTTTGCTTCTGGCCCAGGGAACAGTGTGTAAAATGCCGAGAGGTGATAGAGAAAGGGTCTCATTCAGGGAACAATTAGTAGTAGTATGTGCTTTTACTTCCATGTACGTGCACCAGAACATCTCAGACAGGGCTGTGGTGGCTTTCAGGTTTTAAAATTCTGGCATTTTTAAAAAAATCAAGAAAGGTCAAAATGGGGTTATCCTAGTCCTACTTTAAAAGTTTACACTTAATGGGGGTGCCTGAGTGGCTCAGTCGGTTAAGCGTCTGCCTTCGGCTCAGGTCAGGGTTCTGGGATTGAGCCCCATGTTGGGAGCCTGCTTCTCCCTCTCCCCCCTGCTCACCCTCTCTCTCACTATCTCTCTCTCTCTCTCAAATAAATAAATAAAATCTTTCAAAAAACCGTTTACACTTAACAAATTGGCATCTTAACTCTTTTAATAAAGAATACAGTCAAATTGTGCCACAAGACATTGCAGGGCTTATAAAAATATCTCTTAATTCATCACACACTGTAAATTTAATAGAACACAAGTTTAAAAGTAGCATATGCCAATCTAATTTTAGACCAAACACTCTCCCACCTTCAGGCCACCAGGCCATCCCTGCCTCCCTGAGGCCATGCTTGGTGCTCTTTGCCTTTCTCCCAGACCAACCCCTTCTGCCCTGAGCCCAGAGTCCCTGCTCTGAGAGGGTCTCTCCATGAGGAACCTACAGAAGGTCCTATAGTGCTAAAGGCTGCAATGAGCACTCTTGCCCGGGAAACAATCACACACAGGCAAACACACACACACACACACACACACACACA
Source organism: Halichoerus grypus (assembly GCF_964656455.1). Taxonomy (NCBI): domain Eukaryota; kingdom Metazoa; phylum Chordata; class Mammalia; order Carnivora; family Phocidae; genus Halichoerus; species Halichoerus grypus. The sequence goes on along the minus strand of NC_135715.1, from coordinate 122,342,120 downwards.
CACACACACACACACACACACACACACCCTGCGAGAGAGAGATGGCAATGCACAGCAAAGTCCCCACCTCCACTCTTTTCTTTTGTCCCCTTTTTCTGAAGCAGGTCTCTCATGGCCAGGATGGGGTAACTCTTTGGGGCAACTCCTACTTCTTGCCACCCCAGCCCCCCCTGCTCTGCTATTTGGCCCATCAATGGCTTGAAAGAGCTCAAAAATGTCTTAAGTTATCCATCCTGATGCTAAGCAGTTTATTTTTTCATTTATTCATTGAACAAATATTTCCTGAGCACACACCGCACTCCAGGAAGTGTAGGAGACACAGGTATGACAAAGACAGCTCTGGGTTCTCGGCTTTCTTCCACAAAAATATTGACATTCCATTAACAGAAAAGATGCAACTTACCGCATTTCTCATGCTAACCTTCTAGATGTCAAATCACATGTATTAAATATATCTTCATCATTCTATTTTTCTATTTTTATTTAATTCCAGTATAGTTAACATATGGTGTTCTATTCTTCATACCTACTAACTAAAACTCATTGAATCTCTGGATCTTTCCGTAAGTGTTTACTTTCCAATACATAGGTTGTAGCTGCACCAAATCCTTTTTGGAAGAGTGGAGGTATTAAAAAACACACAATCGTTTCCTTTATGGTATAAATATGTTGCAGCTTAACATTTTTACACATATGTTCAAAGAAAATATACCTTATTTTCTAGTAGCCATCTGCTCTTTCCCACTATGCCCACCATCCTGGAAGTTAGGGCAAGGGGTGGTGACTTTAAACTTGCCCATCAAGAGCATCTTCATGTCTTTGCTTTAGACAGTCTCATCTAGATGGCTCGTTCTCTTCCAAGTCCCTCTGCCCACTGCTCCCATGTGAGATGACACGCACCACATGGGATGGGTGGGGAGAAGCTTACTTGGTTTCTTGACAGTAAGGAAGAGGAGGGCTCTGGGATCCATGTGCTTAGGTTCCCTTCCTTTGGCTCCACTGGGAGGTGGCAGGTCAGGTGCTGTCCACTGTGTTCTTGTGAGGAACCTGTAGCTACTTGGGTTGGTCTATGGGTCTCTGAATGGGGTGACTGAGACACAGCTGGGCCCATCCAGCACTAATGGGACATGATGCTGGTACCCACCTCTGAAGTCTCTTGCCTATTTGTTTCTTTGTCTCCAGCCTCAAAACCCCTTCTCTTGTGGCCTCTTTGTTCAGTCCTCAGGCTTCTGACAGCCCACTGGCATCTGAGAACTTCTGTTTCCCTTGTGAGAACACTCTGTCTGCCACACATAGGCTTTGGTGTTGTCCTGAGCTCTCTCTCCCAATTCTTCTCTGCTTACCATTGGCGCACTAATGCCCCACACCATACTAGATGGAGATTCTCCTACTGACTTGCAAACTCTCCTGGGCTATGTGGAAGGATGCACACTTCTGGCTCCAGTGTCCTCAGGTTGACCTATGTCTAGTTGGATAATGTGGCACTCTCGCCCTTGAATTTCATCCCCAGGGGTAGATGGTGACCAGGTACCCTGTCTGAACTTCTTGCCTTACTTCTCCCTGCTCCCACAACTCTCATCACAGGAAGGTGAGGTCCTCTTTGTACCTTTTCTACCTGACCCAAGTGAAATACCCTTATATACTGAATTCTCCCCGGTATCTGGCAGTCACTGTGTTCAAGTTCACTGGACCTAGCTTCTAATATGTTAATGAAAACAAACATTTTTGTAAATCTTATTGTTCCTCACACTGCCTCCCTAGGGACTCAGACTTCCTGTTAAAAGAGTCCCAATTCCCTACTTGATTTCCCATTCTCCAGCAGGTAGATAGGAATATGGACTATGAAAATGGTCATGTACACAGAAAGGAAAGAAGAGCTTGGCAACAGGTTTCAAAACTACGATCTCCATTAACACTTTGAAGCAATAAGAATCGAAGCTCTAGCACAAAGGCCAGGAATACCAGTGTTTATATTGTGCTTTGGAGTACTTATCCCTCCACAGTTCTGTTAGAATTCTTTTTTTTTTCTTACATTGATGCTTTATTTGAAACAGTTCTGAGTTTGAGAGTTCTTTCTTGCATCAAATGAGTGAAGACTCAAAGCAGGGAGGAAAAAAAAAGGTACTTGTCAGCTTGAAGTCACAGACAGTTTATCTTTCTATAATTAGATTAGGAGGAAAAAACCACGAAGAACCCATGGGTAGCAGGAAGATCTGTTAGAATTCTGTCCTTGAATTATATGACACTCTTCTAGGCAAAGGCACGCAGAGGGGCAGTGGATGAAACCTGTGCCATGAGCGGGGTCACTTGAAGGGGACTCTAGTGGAGGCTGAACCAGGCTGAGACTGTGGAGAGGATGCCAGCATCCCCCAATCCTTGCAGAGGACTGAAGCCTCCTGTGTTCAGGGCCACGGGATGCTAGAGTTACTCTGGTTAGGTTTCAAAAGTTCAGTAATTTTGTATGAGATTAAAAATACCCCCAAAATGACATATTTTCCAGGACCCACAGAGCATTGACATCTGGAATCTCTATAAAGTTGAAATTTGCTTTAAGAAAATAACTGCTCCTTGAAACACAAGAGAGCCTAGAAATAAACCCACGACTATATGGTCAATTAATCTTCAACAAAGAAGACAAGAACATGCAATGGGAAGAAGAGAGTCTCTTCAACAAATGGTGTTGGGAAAACTGGACAGACACATGCAAAAGATTGAAACTGGACTACTTTTTTACACCATACACAAAAAGAAACTCAAAATGGATTAGGGACCTAAATGTGAGACGTGAAAGCATAAAAATCCTAGAAGAGAGCATAGGCAGTAACTTCTCTGACATTGGCCATAACAACATCTTTCTGGATATGTCTCCTGAGGCAAGGGAAACGAAAGCAAAAATAAACTATTGGGACTACATCAAAATAAAAGGCTTCTGCACAACAAAGGAAACAATTAACAAAACTAAAAGACAATCTCCTGAATGGGAGAAGATATTTGCAAATAGTATGTCTGATAAAGAGTTAGTATCCAAAATATATAAAGAACTGATTGATATAACTCAACATCAACCCCCACCAAATAATCCAATTAAAAATGGACAGAAAGACATGAACAGACATTTCTCCAAAAAAGACCTACAGATGGCCAACAAACACATGAAATGATGCTCAACATCACTCATCATCAGGGAAAGGCAAATCAAAACCATAAGGAGATATCCCCTCACACCTGTCAGAATGGCTAAAATCAGAAACTTAAGAAACCACAAGCATTGCAAGGATGTGGAGAAAAAGGAACCCTCTTGCACTGTTGGTGGGAATGCAAACTGGTGCAACCACTGTGGAAAAGAGGATGGAGGTTCCTCAAAAGATTAAAAATAGAATTACCCTGTGACCAAGTAATCACACCACTGGGTATTTAGCCCAAAACAGAAAAACACAAATTTGAAAGGATACATGCACCCCTATGTTTACTGCAGCATCATTTACAATAACCAAATTATGGAAGCGACCCTAGTGTCCACCAACAGATGAATGGATAAGGAAGATGTGGTGTATATGCAATGGAATATTATTCAGCCATAAAAAAGAATGAAATCTTGCCATTTCTACCAACATGGATGGAGCTAGAGAGTATAAAGCTATGTGAAATAAGTCAGTCAGAGAAAGACAAATACCATATGATTTCACTCAAATGTAGAATTTAGGAAACAAAAAAATGAACAAAGGGGAAAAAAGAGAAAGAGAAATAAAAAAACAACAACAGAGTTTTAACTATGGAGAACAAACTGAGGGTTACCAGAGGGGAGGGATGTGGATGGGGGGATGGGTGAAATACGTGGATAGGACTAAGAGCACAATTATGGTGGTGGGCACTGAGTAATACATGGAATTGTTGAATCACTATATTGTACACCTGAAATGAATATAACACTGTATGTTTTTTTTAATTTGTATTATTGTCTTTTTTTATTATGTTAATCACCATGCATTACATCATTAGTTTTTGATGTAGTGTTCCATGATTCATTGTTTGCATATAACACTGTATGTTAATTACACTGGAATTAAGTTTTTTTAAAAATGTTTAAAGAAAACAACTCCTCTTGATTTATAAAGTTTCATTGATCTTCTTTCCTTTCAGAATTATATTGCTTAATATTTAAAGTATTAAAAACCCAGAAATTTCTCTTTGGACAATGATTTAAAATAATAAGTAAAAGAACATATTTCAACTGTGCAAACATTTATTTATGGGGCTTTGTTGAGGTATGAGAAGGACTTGATTGTTGTCAACCATTCTATATAGATAGGACCTGCTTAGTCTGTTCAGGCTGCTATAACAAAATACCACAGACTGACTGGCTTAAACTATAAACATTTATTTCTCACAGTTCTAGGGGCTGGGAAATCCAAGGTCAAGGTGCCATCAGATCAGGTATCCAGCAAGAGACTGCTTCCTGGTTCACAGGCCACTATCTTCTCCCTCTGTCCTCACGTAGCGGAAAAGGAGCAAGAAAGCTCTCTGGGGTCTCTTTTATAAGAGCACTAAGCCCCTTCGTGAGGGTTCCACCCTCATGATCTAGTCACTCCTCACAGCCCCCTGCTTCCTAATACCATCACCTTGGAGGTTAGGATTTCAACATATGAATTTGGGGGAGACACATTTAGCCCGTAACATTCTGTTTTGAGGTGAATCTGTATAGGAGGTGTCATACATACACCTCAGGGATTATTAAGCACCTACTATGTGCTAAGTTCGTTCTTGCTTAAAGTTGTATAAGAGACATAAAAGAATGTTCCTGTTCTCAGAGTCATTCTTCTGGCAACCTCCAAATGAAAAGGACTTAACTTACAACTGCCCTGGCTACTTTGGTGGCCTTTCCTATTGGGAACATGACTCCCTCAGTGTGACCAAAGCTTAAATTTCCTGTTCCCCAATGGCTGACCTTAAATACTAACACCAGGGCCTCAGTCAGCAGACGACGCTGAGACGCCAGCAAAGGTGAGCAGTGCCTCAGCTGGCTTGGTCAGTAGAGACACTTAAGACTGAAACCACTTGGCTTCCGAACACGTTTGACTTCAATCTTTAAAACGTTTCTGTTCTTAATAATGTTTGAGAAAAGGAAATGTGAGGCAAAATATCAAACAAAAATTCAAGAAAACCTATTTTATTGGGGATAAAGCATGATATTTTAAATCAATAGCAGTCAGGAATAAAATTTAAAAGTTCTTCTCTAAATTCAAAATAATCACCCTCAACTCAGAATGGAAATCTGAAGAACAAGGGGAAAGTGATTGAAAGACCAGTAAGAAAGAGTAAAGGCAGTGACAGTTGTGACGAGTTCAAGCATGACACCAGGCCAGACTCTGGACTATCTCAGTCAGTCTTCACATCAACCCTCTGAAATGGGTGTTCGTATTTCCCCAACTTTCAGATGAGGAAACAGAAGTCCAGGGAGGTTAAGTGAGATGTCTGAGATCCTGCAACGAGTAATCCGAGGCTGGGATTCAGACCTAGGTCTGCCCAGCTACAAAGCCATGGGGACTCTATTTCACAACTGTTTTTACACATTAGAGTCCTTTAAGGAAGACAAGAGTCCAAGGAGAATGGCATCAACAAGAGAAAGGAATTTGATGTGGGTCTTAAAGTAGGATTGGGATGGGAGGAGCATCTCTCTGCAACACATTGCCTTGCTGGTGTTAAGCACTGTTGACTTCACTGTTGGTGGGAAAGCATGGCCAAGCCATGGTGGGTGTGTGTTATGCGGGTGCTGCTGAAGAAAATAGCCCCTTAAAATGACAGTCTGATACTGATGCTGATTTTAAAATCATCTCATTGTCAAAATTGAAATTGACCTTTAAAACAGGTCAAGCACACTTTAATTTCCACTGTCATTATCTCAGGCTTACCCTTTCCCTAAGATTTTACCCCAAAAGTTTGGTCCAAATTACCACCCGGCCTGTAGCCAGTCCTGTCTGCTCCTGAGCGGCTTCTATAAAGGGAACTAAAAGGCACTGGGCTGAGAGGTTCTTCACTCCCTGTGGCTGGCCCATTATGGAGATGTGAGGCCTTGGAGATTAAAGCCCCGTGTTTGTTTTTCAGCATTGGGTAACCATGTGCCACCTGGGGGATGTCTGGCTGGCTCAGATGGTAGAGCAAGTGACTCTTGATCTCAGAGTCGTGAGTTCGAGCCCCATATTGGGTGTAGAGTTTACTTTAAGAAAAAGAAAATGCCCCACCTGGAAAGGGAAGTACATTAGGAAATCAGACTCTCAGTTGGAAAGAAGCTCCGTAAGTTTGACAGATGTCACCCTGAAATGAGAGAGGGTGCTATTTTCCTTGGAACTCAAGGAAGGTGCAGTCCTAACCTCTAACAAAAACCGAGGTTATTACTGCTGCTGCCCAAGAAGGCTCAGATGGGAAAATAATGCTAATACATCATGGAGGTGATGAATTCCAGGCCCAGAAAGTAATGAAATTTCAAAGCTGACTGATTCTAATTTGGGTTTAGCCTAGTGACAGAGAACAGCGCGCTCTATGACGTATTCTCCTAACCTACTAAGTGCAATACATTGAGTTAAACTTAAATTTTTTCTAAAGCAGTAGAAAACCTTGAGTACATCATCATGGTCACATTCCCATTTCTATTAATGCCGTCCTTAGGAATGTCATGACTTTTCTAAAGTGATTATTTTGGATGCTTCTCCTTGGCTTTGCATTTCATTCTCTATTGTGATGATTGTTGGTTTTTCTTTCAGTATTTTCTGTTAGTCAATATTCTTTGAATTTTTAATTATGAAATATTTTGAACACGTAAAAACGTGCAGCTCTAACAGATGCCTGTGTAGTTGCCAGACACATTTACTAATTGCTAATATTTTGCCATATTTAATACCATTTTTTTTAAAGAATCCATCAAAGCAATTTCCTTCCTTACCTTTACATTACTTTTGCTTTCTTTCCAGAGGCAGCCACTCCCCTGAAGTTGGTGGACATCCTTGCAGGGCACATTTTAAAACTTTTACTTAAAAGTATGTACTTATAACTACATGAGCAAGTTATATGTCTATCTGTACCTTAAACCTGACCATCTGTTCTTAATAATGTTTGAGAAAAGGAAACGTGAGGCAAGGAAACGTGAGGCAATACTACTGGGGGGCAAGGAGAGAAAATGTGACAGAGTGTATGTACTATATAAATATTCTTTGCAACTTACTTTTTTTAAGGTTGCTTCCAATTTTTCTCTGTGAATATCCTTATAAATATCTGCTTGTGTATGCACATGAGAGTTTCTCTAATATCTGGTCATACATTTGCACATATTCAATTTTACCAGCTATTATCACACGGTCGTACAAAGTAGTTTTACCAAGTTATACTTAGGCCAACAGTGTATAATGTGCCCCATTTCCCAATATCCTTGGCAATAAATCGAGTGTTATTAACCATATAATTCTTTTAATAATGTGGTGGTCATAAAATGGTATTTCTTTGCTTCATTTTACATTTCCCTGATTATTAGTGAGGTTAAGCATTTTCTATCTGAGTTTAATACATTTCCAAATACTGTGATTGCTGATATATTTTAATTCATTTCTTCTGTCTTATGTTTCAAAGTGTGTGTGTGTGTGTGTGTGTGTGTGTTTATGGCGAGATAGAGAGACAGAGAGACAGAGAGAAAGCACTTCTTTTCACTTGTTCCTGCCTTCTATAGAACGATTAGGTTCTCTGTAGACTCCATTTCCCTGTATTGTTTTTGAAGTCATATATTCTATTTCTGTTCTGTTAATAGTTATCCTTACATTTTAACAAGCATACTTGACTTAACAAAATTTATGGTTAACTAATACCTCTACTCTTCTCCTGAAAACACAAGGACTTGGAACTCTTTAATCCTAGTTCCTACTTCATGTTTTCCATGTGAAGTAACTTAATCTATCCTGTTTTCATGTCTCTCCACCCGCATTAGTCATTATTATGGTTACTGTTTTATTTGCAGTTAATAATACTTTAAATTATCCATGCCTGCTGATGTCTTTGATTCCTGTTGCTTCTCATTTCTAGTCCTTCCATCTGAGCTTAACTTCTTTCTTTTTAAAACACATTACATAATAGTTCTTCAGCATGGATTTTGTCTGAAAAATGTCTTTATTTTTGCTCTCATTTTTGAGTGACTAGTATGGTAGAAAGTTCTGGATGGGTGGTTATTTTCCCTTGGCACTCAGAGGGTATTAGATCATTGTCTTCTGATAACTATTGCTGCTAATGAAAATTTTGCTTTCATTTACTTGTTTTATCTTAGTAAGTTACCTGTCTATTCTTTCTGTTGTCTTTTAAATTTTCTCTTTATAGTCGCAAATTTTCTAAAGTATGTTTTAGGTGTCACTTTAAAAAAATAAAGTTCTTCTCAGGACTCATTGTGCTTCCAAATTATGAGAAAGCAGATCTGTTATAAATTCTGGAAAATTTCTCACTATTTCTTCCTTGAATACACCATCTTCCCTGGCACTCCAATTAGATATATGTTGGGCCATCTCAGTCTGTCTGAATGTCTTAACTGGTTCACATATTCTATCTCTTTGCTTCTCTGCTATGACCTGAGAAATTTCCTCAGGTCTCTCCTCACTCATTCTCTCTAGTAGGTGTGCTTAAACCAGCTTTTTCACTCAATCACCATCTACCGTAGCAACGTCCTCCACTCCTCCTGTCTTCCGAATCCGTACCCTCTCCCATGACTGCGCAGTCCCACGCCCTCTCACCACCAATGGAGTGACCTGCTCTGCCTCTTGACTGGGCTTGGCTGTGTCACTATTTTGATCAAGAAAATGAGGCAGTGTGCTAGTTGTTCCTGCCCTTGCGCCTCTATCATTGTCATAAGAACATGCCCAGGCGGGTCTGCTGGAGGATGAGAAGCACGTATATCAGAGACCAGTCACCCCAGGAACCCCAGCTGAGGCCAGCCTTGATCAGCCAACAGTCGGCTGATGCCTCAAAAGTGAGCAAACCAAGGATAGCAGAGCCACCTCACCAGCCCCAGCTGGCCCCAGGCACATGAGCAATATCTAGTTGTTGTGCATCACTCAAGGCCTAGGCTATGACGTTATGGTGGCAATGGGTAACTGCTATGCCATCCTCTGAGGTCTCTCTTCCCATGAACAGTTCTCTCATGTGTAGACATTGTGACTGGAATTCTTCAACTTTGCTTATTCTTTTTAAATTGTGTCCTGTTGTTTCCATATATTTCTATTCCACCTTTTGTCTACTTGACAATTTTAAACAGAACTATTTCATAGCTTCTTTCAGACTGTTTAATTCTTTCAAGTTCTTGGGGGTATTGATCTTCCTGTTTTTTGTGTCTGTTGATTTTTCTTATAACTGATTGGTTCCAAGTTTTACATATAAATTTTATTTTTGAACCCATTTTCTATGAGTGTCCAATAGACATTGGTTTATGCAAGTGTCACTAGGCAGTGGTGTTGTATTTGCTCCTGCCGGGAACTCCATGGGTATCCCTAGACTAGGACCAGGTTTATATAAATTTCCTATCCAAGGATTTCAGCACCACTTAGCTGGCATAAATTGTCATTTTGCAACCACATGTCATACTCTGTTTCAGTTTCTCACTAAAAACTGTGTTTCTATCCACATTGGCAACAAAAAAATTCCTTCGCATTTCAATACTGGTCATATTTAATTCTCTTTTACTGAAGGTACAGAATTTCCAAGGTCCCAGCTTAATGCAGGGGTTTCAGGTCCAAGGCCCACCTCTGGCAGGCCAGGACCACGTATGTGCATCCTGCAAAACCCCTGTACCTTGGCAGGAGGGTTTCTTCCAGGATTGATCCTCACTGTGCCATGATAGCATCAGCTCATGAGCTGATGGTTCTCATTTCTGCAATTTATGGTTAGCCCTTTCATTCCTTAAAGTTCACCCATTAACATTTATACTGTACTTCTCTTGTTTACTTTAAGAGACATGTCCATGTGGCTCAGTTTCCTATGTTCCTTGCACATGCTTTGTTCAATAGCAAAGATAATAGTGTAAAAACTGGAGATTTTTTAAAAAGATTTTATTTATTTTTTTGACAGAGACACAGAGAGAGAGCACAGATAGGCACAGCGGCAGGCAGAGGGAGAGGGAGAAGCAGGCTTCCCGCTGAGCAGGGAGCCCAACACAGGGCTCAATCTCAGGACCCGGGGATCATGACCTGAGCCGAAGGAAGCTGCTTAACCGACTGAGCCACCCAGGCACCCCCAAAACTGGAGATTTTTTAAACTGACTCAGTACTCAGCCAAAGAAAAACATGGCTCAGTACAGACTATATAGTTCAGGGCACAGGTTTTTCTTAAAATAGGCTTGATTTTTGTTAAGCACTAAAAATGGCCCTCTCTCTGTTAAGCACTAAAGAATTGACATGAGCAGTTTTTGGACTTATGTTCTTTTTTTTTCCAATATCAGCATTTCACACAGTTCTGCTATATTCTATGATTTACTTCATGAAAATGTATCTATTCCTTTATTTTCCTGGTAACACTTGATTCTTATGTCTCTAATTCCTTTAAGGTGTAACAACACTGCAAATCAACATTTAGAATAGGACACAGGAATGGCTCACTATTTTTAATACTAAATTTTACTTGAAAAAAATTTAAATACGTGCCTCTAAATGAATACTTTCAAAATGCTACAACACAGGGTTTCCTAACAAATAACTCACATTCATGGACATCTTCCTTCTCTTCTTGTCTGAGCCTGGCCTTTTCTCCATTCTTAGGGTGAGAGAAGGGGCAAGGGAACAGAACCAGAGAGATGTTCCACCCTGATTCTAATCCCCTACTTCTCTGCCTTAATCCCTTCTTCATTCACATACTAATGAGGACATAGTCTGGGAAACAAAATGCAAAGGCTGGGATTTTGGTAAAGGTGTCAAAATTCTTTTTCAAAGCAGGAAAAAAAAAGCATTTGCAAAGTTTGGCAAGTTTTGACTTGAGTCGAACTAGCTAGGAAAGAGAACTACGGCTTTAATAAGCCTGAAGAGAGTAGAACACCAAGATTTATAAAAATAGACCAACAACATACTAAATGATGCATTGTCCTTGGGTATAATCAGTGTGTGGATAAATGGAAAGTCATTGTATTCAGAGAAAAGCCATATTCTTGGCTCTGGAAGCAGGAGGAAAAAGTAAGCACAATTCTATCACAGTATATGAATGCAGTTTTGTTTCATAATGGTAGACTAACAAATTGCACCTACCAAGGCAATATGGTGTACTGAAAAGATTATTCTTTTTATGCCAAGTGGATCCATGTATTGTTGGGCAAGATCATCATCTTTTCAAACTTCAGTTTGTTTGTTTCCTGTAAAGTGGAAATAATAGTAATTACCACGCAGGAGTGTTGAGAAGATAAAATGAGAAAATATATATTAAATACCTGGTTTATAATAAGCAAATAATAAAGGATGGCAATTACTACCTTAATACTCTCTATTATCTTATTATCTTAAGGTACCCTTTTTTAAAAATTGTGGAACATTCAAATAGAGAAATGTGAAATGATGTGTGGTTAATGGAATCCGAATCTCTTTGTCAAATAAGAATGCTCCAAAAGGGAGATTCTGGGACAGCCATGGGGCTGAGGTCAGGCATGTTGATGTGGCTATATTGTACTTAAGCAGGACTCTGCCCCCAAAGAATCAGACTTCAAACACAGATGGTAACGACACTGAACAGCCCAGATGTCTCTGTGCGAATAGTGCCTAACAGACAGGAAAGTGATTCCTGTGATACATTTGTCCGAATGCAGTTAACCTCACACTTACCCGCCTTGATTCCGTGAAGGAGCAATGAGTCAGTGAGCATGTAGCTCACACCCCTCTCCCAATGACTGTGACTCATTCTAACTCATTTGACCTTTCTTTGCTAGATGCACACTCACCATGTGAGGGCAGAAATAGTTGCAAGTAAAGGAGAAAAAAAATGGAAAAGCCTTTTGGAAAAAACGATTTTTCTTAAAATATGCATGAAATTCTGGGTATATATCCAGAGGAAATACAATCAGGACCTGGAAGAGGTATTCGCATTCCCATGTTCATGGCAGCATTATTCACAATAGCCAAGAAATAGAAACAGCCTCAGTCTCTGTCAACAGATGAATGCATGAGGAAAACGTGGTAGATTATATACACTGGAACATTATTAAGCCTTAAAAATGAAGTAATCCTGCCACTTGTGTCACCATAGATGAACCTGAAGGACATTATGCTGAGTGAGGTAAGCCAGGCATAGAAAGATAAATATGACAGGATCTCACTTATATGTGGAATTTAAAATAGTCAGATTCATAGATGCAGAGAGTAGAACGGTAGTTGCCAGGGGCCGGAGAGAGAGGGAAATGAGAGAGGTTGGTCTGGTCAAGGGGTACAAAGTCTTAATTATGCCAGATGAGTAAGTTCTGAAGATCAATGTGCAGCAATGTCATTATAGTTAACAATACTCTATTGTATACTTGACATTTGCTAAGAAGGTAAATCTTATGTATTTTCACCATACCAACAAAAAGAACAGAAGAAAGTGATAATTCTGTGAGGCAATAAACATGTTAATTAATTTGATCATGGTGATTTTTCACAATGTATACTTATATCAGAACATCAAGTCGTACACCATGAATATATACAATTTTCATTTGTCAATTTTACCTCAATAAAGCTGGGGGTGAAGGGGGAGAATGAAGCTTTATAACATATACCTGTACCAAAAAGCACCCTCTTTCTTGAAGACATGTTTAGTATCTCTAGTTTTATCTTAGTGTAAAAATCATATACCTGTGTCAGTATAAGTGAAATCATGCCCTTTCATAATCTTTAAAAAAATAAAATATACATGAAAGAAATGAGCAAGCAGGAAAAATAATTGTGTGAAATGAAGTGGATTCAGCATGATTTAAGTGCTTTTTCAGTTGTCTGGTTTCCCTAAATGTGTCTAATGATGACAAGTGATTCATGTATATGATCTTGTTTCTTCTTCACAACAAACCTGTAATGTAGATATTTTCTTTTTACAACAATGTTCATCCATTTGCCCTACTTCCTCAAGTGGTAAATAGCCCCGGTCTCTCTGATCCTAAATTCCACACTTCCCCCAACCCCTTCTACCTAAGAAGCATATCTTAGATCAATTTTTCAAATTTTAATTTAAACTTATAAATTTGGCCATATGCAAATAGTGGCTTAATTAATATTTTTGGTGAATAATGTCACTGTGGCAGAGAGGAAGGAGCACCAGATTGTGAGTCAGGCTACTAGCGTTCTGGTCCCAGCTCCATAATTAACTGGTTTCATGATCATAAGGAAATCATGTAGCTTTTCTTGTTCTCAGGGATCTTATCAATAAAATGAGGTTGGAGTCTTCACTCAAGGCAAGAGACTTAAGCATATATTTTAAGGCATTTCTAATTTCTAGGTAGAGATAGGTAGAGATGTCTTACCTGGAATGGGTAGGGATGCCCTATCTGAATGACACCAACATAAATGGGAGAGCTACTGAGACCTCCTGGGTAGTTCAATTTGGGTCCACTCATGAGACAGAAACCACACAGTAATTTAAACAAGGGACAATTTACTATAAAGAATTGTTAAATCTAAGAATAGATGAGAGTAACAAGAGATCAGCTACTGAGAAATGAAGAGAACTCTAACGAATATAGAAATAGCAGCTATAAGGATCAGGCGCTATACTTAGGACTGAGATAGAGCACCCAAGAAAGAGCCCTTCCACCTAAGGCTAAGATCCAGATCTTGTTGGAGGGCATGACTGCGGCTCACAGATTGCCAGAAAAAGTCACTGTAGTGCCAAACCAGTGGAACTTGCTGGAAATCCTCCCTCTAGGGTGTCGGAAAAAGCTGTTTACAGGGAAGTGTCTTGCCAGAAGTATTCTGCTGCAAAATTGCCTAAAGGCTTCCAGGAGCCAGGCACTAGAGAAGTTATATGCACTACAGTAGACAGATGCTTAAGAAGTTACCCACGCTGTAGAAGCTGGGTGCTGGAGACGCTTCGCACCTTGTAGGAACTGGACACTGGGGAAATTGCCATGGTGCGGAATCCAGATGCTTGAGAAATCACTCTCAATGCAAAAGTGGGCACTGAAGAAGTCACTGCACGAGTACTAGGGTATCTGCATGCAGTGCGGAGTCCAGTGCTTGAGGAGTCACCCGCGCTGCAAGAGCCAGGTGCTAGAGAAGCTGTGCACCTGCAGAAGCCGGACCCTGGCGAAGCTGCCTACACAGAGGGGGCCCACCAAGAGAGCTCACTAGAACCAGGAAGTAAACTTCTTTATCTTGCAGTCTTTCTCCAGCACCACCTAGCAACTGAGCTTAACCCTGTGCCACCTGACAGAAGAAAACTTTCTAAAGGTGCACCTTAGGGGCACCTGGGTGGCTCAGTCGGTTGAGCGTCCGACTCTTGGTTTTGGCCTGGGTGCTGATCTCAGGGTCGTAAATTGAGCCCTGCATCGGGCTCTGCACTCAGCGGGGAGTCCGCTTGAGATTTTCTCTCTCCCCCTCCCTTTGTCTTTCTTCTTCCTCACGCTCTCTCTCTAAAATAAATAAATGAATCTTTAAAAAAAAAAGAGAAAATAAAGGGCCATCTTCATTTTCACAGAGCAAGCAAAAAGGGCACATTTAAACCTGAGATGCAATAACAACTTGCACAGGTGGACATCAAAAGCAGTTTCCTAGAAGAAAAGATATGGGTTGGTGCAACGTGACTTCTTGTACCTTAACAATCATTCATTCACTCCAGAGGCAGCCAGCCAGAGGCCTGCTCACCAAGCCAGGACAGGAAAGAATTTAAAAAATTTGAATGTGAAAGCTTTAAAGAAGGCCTTCTGGTTTACCAAATTCTCAATAACTACCTAGTATCTTAGCTGCAGCAGGCAGGCTTCACCCAAATACACCCAGGTTCCTGCGATCATCTGTGATCCTTGACCATCTATTCATTTAATAGATGAGAAAACCAAGGCTCAGAGAAATGAAACAACCTGCTTACACTAGCTATTCCTTCCTGTACTCCCACTCTCCCAGGCACAGTGGAAATAATAAATAAACCTATCTTAAATATCGACTTGTCTCAAACATTTGCACTAGATTTGGGCTGTTTGAGTTGCATAGATTTTGCTCATTTACATAAAATCAGGAGATTGTTGGAAGAAATGTGTTCAGGTAATCCTCTATGGCAAGAAAATACCCCGGAGCTTATTAAGACTTGGTTTTTGGGGGATTAACTACCCTGATATTAAGTGTCCCTCATGTAAAACCTCATTCACAATCTCTGACAACCAGATCAGCACTTCACAGTCTATAATTACTACTCAAAAACAATTCCCCTGATTCTCCTTTTTTCTCTTTTCCTGTGTTTTCAAAGCTATCACTTTCCATGTGATGAGATTGTACAGATTCCTATCACTTCACCAGAATGGGAAATCTATGCTATTTCCATTAAGTAACTAAGCGTTAGGTGATTTCCAAATCTTAAATAATTTCACACTCTCGGCAAGGTGAGAAAGAAAACTATATTACAAAGGTTTCCTGGGATTGCTGATAACGACGATAGTAGCAATGCCTTACTATTGCAGAATACTTCATGGTTGATGATATGCTTTTACACGCATTATTTAATTTAAAATAAATCTTCAGAAATTTTATTTGCTACTACCCTTTTATTTTCTAAGAAAGAAACCTAATTTAAGATACACTGAAGCTTAAAGATGCTAGGTGAAACATAATTAGGAAACATTCTAGTTAATTCCAAATAGAAACTAAAGTAATATCCACAACCTAATTATTTTATTATAAAAGAAAACACCTCCAGAAGTTGGTAATTATTGAAATTTTAGGTAAATATATGAACTTCAGAAGTTAATCTGGGTTGCAGTATTTATTATCAAGTAAAGAACGATGGATGAAAAATTAGAATTTTGGAAGCAGGGCATGTGGGTTTATACATCTTCTCTGCCAGCAATGGGTTATCATTTAACTTGTCAAAGTTTTGTTTTTCTAATCCATGATGTGAGTGGGATTCCATGTTCTTTTACAATTTTTGCTCCTCCAGTAAAGAAAGATCTCTGTAGCCTTCATCTCCTTTGGCCTTTTCTATCTTCACCCCCAGAAGGAAGGAGTTTTGCTCATTTTAAAACACCAAGGTCATACTATGAGGTACAATACCAGGTTTTTATTTATTCAAAATTAATCAAGGCACAGAATAGACACATAGGTCAATGGAACAGAACAGAGAGCCCAGAAATAAACTTACAATTATATGGTCAATTAATCTTTGACAATGGAGACAATAATATGCAATGAGAAAAAGACAATCTCTTCAACAAATGGTGTTGGGAAAATGGGGCAGCTACATGCAAAAGAATCAAACTGGACCACTTTCTCACACCAAACACAAAAATAAACTCAAAATGGACTGAGGACCTAAATGTGAGACCTGAAACCATAAGAATCCTAGAAGAGAGCACAGGCAGTAATCTGTTTTTTGGTTTGTCTCTGACATCGACTATAGCAACATATTTCTAGTTATGTCTCCTGAGGCAAGGGAAACAAAAGCAAAAGTAAACTATTGGGAGTACATCAAAATAAAAAGCTTCTGCATAGCAAAAGAAATAATTAACAAAACTAAAAGACAACCTACTGAATGGGAGAAGATATTTGCAAATGATATATCTGATAAAGGGCTAGTATCCAAAATACATAAAGACCTTATACAACTCAAAACCAAGAAAATAAGTAATCCAGTTAAGAAATGGGCAGAAGATATGGACAGACAATTTTCCAAAGAAGACATCCAGATGGTCAACAGACTCATGAAAAGATGCTTGGCATCACTCATCAACAGGGAAATGCAAGTCAAAACCCCAATGAGATATCACCTCACACCTGTCAGAATGGCTAAAATCAAAAATTTAAGAAACAAGTTTCACAAGTGTTGGTGAGGATGTAGAGAAAAAGGAACACTCAAGCACTGTTGGTGGGAATGCAAACTGGTACAGCCACCATGGAAAACAGTATGGAGATTCCTCAAAAGTTAAAAATAGAACACCCTACATTCCAGTAATCGCTCTACTGGGTATTTACCCCAAAAATACAAAAATACTAATTCGAAGGGATACATGAAGCCCTATGTTTATTGCAGCATTATTTATAATAGCCAAATTATGGAAGTAGCCCACATGTCCATCAATAGATGAATGGGTAAAGAAGATGTGGTGTATACACACACACACACACACACACACACATATATATACACATACACATACACAATAGAATATTATTCAACCATAAAAAAAGAATGAAATCTTGCCTTTTGCAACAACATGAGTGGAGCTAGAGAGTATAATGCCAAGCAAAATAAGTCAGTCAGAGAAAGACAAATACCATATGATTTCACTCATGTAGAATTTAAGAAACAAATGAACAAAGAGAAAAAGAGACAAACCAAAAAATAGATTCTTAACTAGAAGAACACCCCGATGGTTGCCAAAGGGGAGGTGGGTGGAGCGATGAGTGAAATAGGTGGAGGGGATTAAGGAGGGCACTTGTCCTGATGAGCACCGAGTAATGTACAGAATTGTTGAATCACTATAGTGCACACCAGAAATAAATATAACACTGTATGTTAACTATACTGGAATGAAAATTTAAACAAATATTTGAGTACCTACCTTCTCCCAGGAAGAATTCTGTGTTCTAGGAATACAGTTGTGAACCAGAGAATGTAGCCGTAGGCTAAGGGTGGAGGACAGGAAGTTAGTGAAGCAGGTAGTGGTGGAGTTTGGCAGGTGCTGATGAGTGCTGTGGAGAATAACAAAGCAGGGAAAGGATGGGGGCACTGCCACAGGTGGGCGCGTGATGAGGCCCTCAGGGACAGGATCAAGAAAGGCCTTCCAGGAAAGTTAATAGTTCAAAAACTGTCAATTATTCAAGAAAAGACTATGCTTGTATTGCAAGTATTTCCCCTTAAACTGTTGAAGCAGATTCAAAGGGATGATGGTGAAACTGTATTTGTCAGTTTAGGAGTGTGGAAGAGGAAAAGACAAGGGAGAAAAGCAGACAGGGTTTTTTTTTCTAGCAATGGGTTGAAGGCTTGATCATTAGGTACTCAACAAAAGTGAGTTGGATCTGAGCTCAGTCAAGTTTCTAACCTTACATAAATCAAGTTAATGTAGCAGTCCTTTAAGAACAGTATTTTCACATGCCAGCATGATGACCCTCCATTACAGTTAAGCTGATTTCTTTCTCTGTACCTCATCCATCTGATGGCCATGGGAGGGGAGGAGGACAAATGTGATCTCAGCTGAGGAAGATAGAGCAGTAAAGGAAGTCTCAGCTACAGGAGAAAGGAGGAAACACCTGCCCTCCCAGACCCAGAGGGCCATGGAAAGTTAGTTTGTCCTTTGCAGCCTTTCTCTGGGGCTAAACCTTGAGCACAGGTGGGTGGTACTAGATAGTGAATATCTGATAGACGCGGAAGAATCTGGAACATCAGGGACAAATAGCCTGTTCCTCCTCACTCCCTGAGAAAATCTGCATACCCCTGGTTAAAAACCTTGCGTGTGAACGCGTCCCAGGAGTGATAATGCAGAAGCCAAGGGAAGTGGCCAGGGAAGATCCTGAGGCAAAACTCCTGGCTCCCCAAGGCCTGTTCAGGGTCTCTACAGCTGCCTTGTCCAATATAGTAACCACTAGACACATAAGGCTATTTAAATTAAAATTTTAAGTTATCAAAAGGGGCGCCTGGGTGACTTAGTTGGTTAAGCGTTTGCCTTTGGCTCAGGTCATGATCTCGGGGTCCTGGGATCAAACCCCGCATCAGGTTCCCCACTCAGTGGGAAGTCTGCTTGTCCCTCTGCCCCTCCCCCTGCTCGTGCTCCCCCTCCCTCCCTGTATATATCTCTCTCTCCCTTAAATAAATAAAAATCTTTAAAAAAAATTTTTAAGTTCTCAAAATTAAATAAAATTTGAATATGATTTCTTGGTTGTACTAGCCACACTTCAAGTGTTCAATAACTATACATAGCTGTTGACCACTGCATTGAAAAGCACAGATAAGAAACTTTTCCAACATTGCAGAAAGTTCTGTTGGACAGCATTTGTCTAGACCAGTGGTCAGCAAACTTTTTCCTCTAAAGAGCCAGATAGTAACATTTTTGGCATTGCAAACCATACAGTGTTATTCATAACTACTCATGGAAGCAGCCATAGTCCATGTGTAAATGAGCATGATCATGTTCCAGTAAAAGTTTCTTTGCAAAAACAGGCTTTGGCCAGAGGGCCACAGCATGCCCATCCCTGGTCTAGAGGATCCAAATCTCCCATGTGCTTCAGGGAAAGGACAGGAGCCACAGAAAGAATTGGCAGACTTGTGGAGCCCTGGGATAGGACCAAATTACCTGTTCTTGCACCCAAAGGTGATGCAGGTCCAGGTGCAGCTCAGCAGACACCAGCCAGGGACCACACTTAGTGTTGCAAAACAGCACACAAACTTGCACACACTGACTCAGGGTGTGTTCCATTTTTTTTTTTTAACGATTTTATTTATTTATTTGACAGAGAGATCCACAGCGAGAGAGGGAACGCAAGCAGGGGGAGCGGGAGAGGGAGAAGCAGGCTTCCCACTGAGCAGGGAGCCCGATGTGGGACTCAATCAAAGGACACAGGGATCATGACCTGAGCTCAAGGCAGACGCTTAACGACTGAGCCACCCAGGCGCCCCAGGTGTGTTCCATTTTGAGAAGGAGCAGGGGGAGTGGGAAGAAACCTGGAATGATAAACCCAGATAAGCCAAATGATCTAAAAGAGATTAAGTGGAAGAGACAGGATGATGTTTGATGGCAAATATATGTGTCACCACCCACTGTCCCAAACCCACTACTCCCTGTCCACTCACTGAGGGGCTGGGGTGGGGCTCAGGAGGAAGTTTAGACCCATTACGGAAAACAAGCCCCAGTCTCCTTGCATCTCTGAGTTAGAGTGCAGATAAAAGGTTAATACTACTGCCCAGTGTTTTCTCAGGGGCACAGGGAGAGCAGGAAAGGAAATCTTTGCACTCCTTAGGAACTCTGATTTGAGCTAATTCATCTCTACAGCCTCAGCGGGGCCTCCCTGTGACTGATGATGTGCATGCCTTGTGTGGGGAGAACACTGGCCTCAGAGAGAGAGAACTGGACTCCAGCTGTGTGGCTTCTGCTAAAGTTCTTAACCACCTCTAGGTCTTGGTGACCTCATCTGCCACACGAGAAGGTAAATCAATGCCTCCTAAATTCTTATCCAGCTCAGACAACAATTTTGTGATTCATCTAAAAGACATCTGACTGGAGTTTCAGCCTGTGACTATAATTAACGTAGTGAACCAGATCACATGTCAATGAATAAAGTCTTAGCTTTATTAGTAAGTTTTTACCAGGTCACTGAAAAGTTCTGACATTTTATACTTTGATGGTTATAAGATCATCTTATCACTCCAAGTGTATTAGTCTGCTTGAGCTGCCATAACAAAATACCACAGACTGGGTGGCTTCTACAACAGACATTTATCTTCTTAGAGTTCTGGAGGCTGGAAGTCTGATATCAGGGTGCCAGCATGACAAGTTCCATGTGAGGAACCTCCTCCTGGTTGCAGATGGCACCTTTTTGCCATGTCCTAACATAGCAGAAAGAGAAAGAGAGTGCGCCTTCTGGTGTCTCTTCTTATAAGGGCATTTAACATCATGAGGACTCCACTCTCATGACCTCATCTAAACCCAATTACCCCCAAAGGCTCCATGTCCAAATACCATCACAATTGAGGTTAGGTCTTCTATATATGAATTGGGGAAGAAGGATACACAATTCAGTCCACAGCACAAACCTTAAAATTACTTTATGCTTAGATGCCGAGTTCCTGGAATTTTGCTCTCTGGTCATGGACAAATCAAAAGGAGATGCTCTTCTCATCACTAGGAAACTTTTGAGAAAGAAGTATCAGATTGAGTCCCGCCTTCTCTGAGATTCAAAGCAGAGGTGGGATGATGGGGGGGGAGGGTGACTGCCCTGATGATCAACTATCAGGATAGCTAACATTTACTGGGAAACTTACTGTGCACCAGGCACTCTTCAAGTATAGTGTATGAATCTTTCATTTCACTCTACAATTTTATTAGACCTATGTAGAGATGAAGAGGCTGATATGTGGAAAGCCTAAGTAACTTGCATAAGGTCACATATCTAATATGAGACTGAGTCTGGATGTGATTCATTAGCAGACTAATGCTAGCACCTGCTCTCCTAATCACCTATCCTCTACAGCCTTAGGTTGGACACAAGTCACGGGGAGAGTCCCTACACCCACCCACACCCACCCACACACACACGCACACACACACACCCCAGAGATGTGTTTGAACAAAATAACATGTATTAATGACATGTACTAATTAATGGATTAATGCCTATAAGCTATTTACACTTTATAATGGACTACTTTAACCAACTAATCAAAGTGCTTTTTCTTAACATCTGGCTGAGATCAGAATTTCAGGAAATGGGAGCTTTGATGAGTTGTGACAAGCAAGAAGCTATTTCGATGTGGGGCATTTAAGGGATGAGAGGCCTGGATAGAAGGCTGAATTTAGGAGCCAGGAACAACTAGGGTATCAGACAAAGGCATAAATGTGTGAGGGGAGGAAAAAGGATGGAGGAGAAAGAGGAAGCACATTGTATGTCAACTATACTCAAATAAAAAAGAAGTTAAGAAATCATTAGCCCAACCCATGTTCATAGCAGCATTATTCACAATAGCCAAAAGAGAGAAGCCACCCATATGTACCTTGACAGATAAATGGATAAGCAAAATGTGGTATATGTATACAATGGACTATTATTCAGTCTTAAAAAGGAACGACATTCTGACACATGCTACAACATGGATGAACCTTGAGGACAAGAGGCTAAATAAAATAAACCAGACACAAGAAGACAACTACTATATAATTCCACTTACATGAGGTACTTGGAGTAGTCACATGCATAGAAAGAGAAAGTAGAATGGTGGTTGCCAGGTTGAGAGGAGGTGGGAATGGGGAGTTGTTCAATAAGTACAGAGTTCCAATTTTGCAAGATGAAAAATGTTCTAGAGGTGGGTAGTGGTGATAGTTGTACAACATTGGGAATGTTAATGACACTGAACCATACACTTAAAAATTATGAAGGTGGGGGGTGCCTGGGTGGCTCAGTTGGTTAAGCATCCAGCTCTTGGTTTCAGCTCCTGTCATGATCTCAGGGTTGTGGACCCGGCATCGGACTCCAAGCTCAGTGTGGAGTTTAGTTGGGATTCTTTCCTTCTTCTCTCCCTCCCCTCTGCCCCTCCCCCGACTCATGCTCTCTGTCTTTGTCTCTGTTTCTCTCTCTCTAAAATAAAAAAAAATTATCAGATGGTAAATTTTATGTTATATGCATTTTACCACCATTAAAATAATTCTTAGCCCACTCTAATATGAAATTCATTGTCTGCTTATGGGGATGAAAAGAGGCAATGGAAATACGAGTGATGATGTTTCTGGAGAAGGCTGTGATAAAGCTGCAGAGCCTGTCCCCAAAGCACCTGTCCCCAAAGAGCCTGTCCCCCAGCATACACTAGACTCCCATGAGTCACTGGGTTTGGGATGGTTTTCACATTTTTGATTGCCTCACTCTTTTGCATGTCCCAATACAGCAATTTCAGCACAATCTCATGTTATTAGGGAGAAATGACCTTCAATAGGCAAAACCCATGACTCTCCAAAGGACAGAGAGAAATACAATACTGAGTTTCCTTCCCATACATTGTAAGAATTTCCTTCTTCAAGAAAACAAACAAACAAAACCATGAAAAAGTAAAGTAGGGCCTTATTAATCATTTGCAAACCTGCATTTATCCCTTTTGTTAGTTTCCTACATGTACAGATCAACACAGCTACTAATATTTTGCTGTAAGTCACAGTGAAATTTTGCAAATCCTTACAGCAGATACACTGTCCCATCAAACCTAGTAAACAAACACCTTCTTTGGAATTAACACTCTATTATTTTCTTCACTACTCATTTCTACCTCCAGTTAAGAAGACCTTAATCTGTCTATGCCTAGCTCTCCAATTTGATTTATAGGAGGTAAATCCCTCAGCCTTCAAAGATAATGGCAATGAGTTCAAGAACTTGTGGGTACAATGCTTAAAATTCCCTGAAAGAATGTGATCTATAGCTTCATACATCCATTCACTCATTTGCTCTTTCTACAAATGATTACAGAATGGTACTGAACCAGGCCCAGTATGAGGCGCTAGTAATATGGTACGGGAGTCAAGCACTCAGACACTGGAGTCTGACTGCTTGAATCTGAACGCTGGCTGACTGTGTGAGCATGAGAATCTTTCCAAATCTCAGTTTCTGCATCTGCAAAGCAGAGATAGTTATACTATCTGTTCCTTTTAGAGTTGAGCTGTACTAAATAAGATAATGTATATAAAATGCTAATCACAGTTTCCAGTACATGTTACATATTATTACAAAAGTACATAAAATTCAACTTCTTCCTTCAGAGTTTTGACAGAGAGCCTACATGTTTCTTATTTATTCCTCTAGGGCTTCTCAAAAGGCAGGGGTACTAGGAATACATATTTGCAAAAGACATATCTAATAAAGGACTGTTATTCAAAATATCAAAGAAACTTAATATTCAACAATAACAATCCTATTAAGAAATGAGCCAAAAACCTTGATACCTCACCAAAGAAGATATATAGATGGCAAATAAGCATATGTAAAGATGTTCCACATCATAATGTTATCAGGGAAATGCAAATTAAAACAACGATGAGATTCTCTACACACTGATTAGAATGGCCAAAATCCAGAGTACTGACAACTCCAAATGCTGTGAAGATATGAAGCAACAAGAACTCTCATTCATTGCTGGTGGGAATGCAAAAAAAAAATGGTACAGCTTCCTTAGAAGACAGTTGGGCAGTTCCTTACAAAACTAAACATACTCTTACTATACGATCTGGCAATCATACTCCTTGGTGTTTACCCGAAGGAGATGAAAACTTATGTCCACACAAAAACCTGCAAATGGATGTTTATAGTAGCTTCATTCATAATTGTCAAAATTTGGAAGCAACCAAAAGATCCTTCAGTAGGTGAATGGATAAATTAATTGTGGTACATCCAAACAATGAAATATTATTTAGTACTAAAAATAAATGAGCTATCAAGGCATGGAAAGACATAGAGAAACCTTAAATACATATTACTAAGCAAAAGAAGCCAATCTGAAAAGGCTACATATACTATATGATTCTAACTACATGACATTCTGGAAAAGGCAAAACTACAGAGAGAGTAAAAAGATCAGTAGTTTTCAGGGATTGGGTGTGTGGGGCAGGATGAACACGTAGAGCACAGAGACTTTTTAGGGTAATGAAAATACTCTGTATGATACCATAATGATGGATACATGTCATTATACACTTGTCCAAACCCATAGAATGTACACCACCAAGAGTGAACCCTAATGCAAACTATGAACTTTGGGTTATTATGATATTACAATGAGATAGTAGGTTCATCAGTTACAACAAATGTGTCACTCTGGTGGGGGATGCTGGTAAGGGGGAGGTTATGCATGTGTGGATATAGGGAGTATATGGGAAATTTCTGGACCTTCCCCTCATTTTTGCTGTGAACCTAAAATGGCTGTAAAAAAATAAAATCATATATCTACGTATAAGTATATACATAAAGCAGTTGCCATTCACCACACACAGCTGATGCCTTGGCAGAGACAAATTCCTACTTATCCAGCAGTCCCTGAACCACCTCTTTCCTTCCTTCCCCATGATAATGAGATTTGGGAGGAAACTGAGGATCCCTGCTTTAAATCAGGAATTGGCATACTATAGCCCACAGGCTAAATCTGCCCCAATACCTGTTTTTGTAAATGAAGTTTCGTTGGAACACAGTCACAGCCCTCCGTGTGTGTGTATTGTTTGCGGCTGCTTTCTCACTGCGATAGCAGAGATGAGTAATTGACAGGGACATTATGACCCATCAAACCTAAAATATTTACATTGGAGGCTTTATAGAAAATGTTTACCAATTCCCAGTCTAGATGATGATGGTGATGATGATGATGATGGTGATGAAGAAAAGCCACTTCTGCCATTCATCGAGTGAAAATACCTCTTAAAGAGAGTAATATCAACTCTATTACAGAAATAAAGACATTGAAGCCCACAGTCATCATGTAACCTGATCAAAGAGACACAGATAATACATGGCAGCTAGTATCCCTCCAAAGTTTGTGCTCTTAACTTAGAAGCTCCATACCTATACAATGAGTGGGTACTATTGGTATCCAGAGCATTAGCCATTAGGGATATTATGGTATATCTTATTCTAGATAATAAACTGAGTCCATTCTAGGTGAGAGCAGCCCTTAATTCTGTCACTGTTCATTGAATATTTACCACAAGTATACTTTTTCCAAGTTTACCCACATTCTGGTGTCTCTATCATCATACTTTCTCCCATAGCTTCATGTGCAGATGTACTAAGTAAGGTGCATCTTTTTTTTCCTTAGGAAGAGTCCTTGCTGTTCATGGGACCCAAGGCTCATTGTTGGGTTCCAGTTTCTTGCCTGCTTTTTCCTTTAGGTTCCTCCCTTTCAGTAAATGCTCATGATCCCCCACATGGGATCGCCAGATAAAATATAGGACATCAGTTATATTTGATTTTCAGATAAACAACAAATGATTTTTTAGTATGGTAAATTTTATGTGACATGTATTTTACCTCAATTAAAGTCATTTTTAATGGAAAAAATTGTCCCATACAATATCTGGGACATACCCAGGATGTCCTATGTTTGTATTTGCTCAATCTGGTGACCTTAACCCTATCCCTATATTTTTGTAGCTAGAAGATGAATTATCCACTGCAGAGTGGCAGGACATTTACATGGAAGAGCTTATGGGATAGAAAAAAAACACATGATATCTTGTTAGAAGAAGTGTGGGCCAGGACAGCTGGGCAACATACTTACATTTCAGTGTACCTATATTTCTCACCCATGAAATGAGAATAACAGTGTCCTACGAGCAGGGTTTTGTGAAGACTCAATAAAATGGATGTGAATAGCACTGTGGTAAAGAGTAATTGTTTTCTCTCCAAGTACCATTTGTTGATTCATCTTAGTCATTCCCTCTGACAGTTTACATTCAGTTCATATTCCTCAATATGCCTTCAGCACAACCCAGTTGGATTCTGTCCCCAAGCTCCTTCCTTTCCAGTATCTGACTGAGGAATTTCACTGATCATTAAAGTTGATTTAAATATTAAGTATACAAAATCCTCCCTGGTTTATAAATCCCACAGGAAAAGGTTCAATTAACCAACTTAGGTTGCTATAAAATGAAGGATATTCCATGCATATAGTCCTTAGAGTATCCCACAATGAATTTTAATAGCTTATGACCAGTAATATGATCTGCTCTGACTGCCATCCTTTTCCAAATTACATAGTCACATTTGATAGCAGCAAATAAAAACTCGGTTTTAAAAATTTCTTGAATAATAGAATTTTTGTCCACTTTCTTCATTCAGTAAATCCCAGATCCTTTTTGTTCTAAGATCTCTTTTAGAGACTGGAATTTTATAGTTGGAGTCAATGCAGTGTTCATCTGTTACCTTATCAGAAAACAAGGACAAGACAAAGTAGCATGAAGAGGGGGAAAAAAAAACTTAGCCCTAAGTAATCCATGTAAACAAAATGGAGCAAAACTGTGCACTTCCTAGTCTTCACTTACAGTCTTTGCCTCTAGGCTTTTAGCTAATAGTTGTTAACAGTTCTCACAAGTTCTTCAAAATGCAGACTATAGAAAATAATACGCTCCCTCTCTGCAAGAGATGGTCTATGTCAGAATATGCTCACGGAGAGCCTCAGCACAAAAAGGTTTTTATTCCTCACGAAACTTTTCAGCTACATCTCTTCGCTACATTTCTTTGTCAGGAACAAAGCATAAAACCCTCTACTCTCCATTATTGCCTATCATTCTTAATATTGCCACTTTTCCACTCAGGAAAAAAAAAACAAAAGAAAAAGAAAATTGAGGAAATCAAGGTTATTGACTATTAGGAAAAAAAAAAAGAAAGAAAGAAATCACCACTGTGAAGGAAGAACTCTAGAGCCAAGGGGATTTTTGTTTCAAATTGCAATGGGTCTTGTTTGTCCAAATAAATAATATCACATAAGAGTCATTTTGCTCAAGCCTCTTCCAAGTGAAAACCGTCCACAGGATTTAGGCCTTAAACAAATACATTTGAATTCTAATATACAATCATAAGAAACTAATGAAAACATTTACAAACTTCTTTCCAGGTAATACTCCCCAGTTCACTTTAGAATTCCAAATGAAAGCTGACGACTGTTCTAGTACAGACTGATTTTTGAAATGGTTTTAGATCCCAAATCCATGAATCGGTTAAAGTGCTCAGTGCTCCTATTTCCTGCAGAGTCTGATCGCTCCAGGCCGTTCTCTCCAACTACAATTTCCATGCATCTGTTGTTCCCAGTAGGGTAAATACTCACTACTGTGTCACACCCTAAAATGAAAAGTGGCTGAAAAACCATTCTCTGCTCCTAAGAAATGCTGGGCCACAAACAGATGAGGAAATTTAGAAAGGAAAATGGGGAAAAGGAATAGTAAGAACTTGTGTCCTCTGGTTTGCATGGCACCTGAAAACAACCTGGCACTTACCTGATGAGGGTAAGAGAGCAGGGGCATGGCATGGATGGGGAAGGTTCTAGCCCCCAGGAGCTGTGGATTTCAGGGTATGCTGTCAGGTGGCACAAGCCTCTAAATCACTCTCTATCTGTCCCACAGCCTACCATGCAGGATGCCTTCCTCTGAAATAAACTCTCCAACTCTCATGCTTTACTTGTAACCTCTATGGCTTCTTCTAGAGAAGATGTCTGACATGGAGCCATAATTAACTATTATTTTAGAATATGATACTTTGGTAAAAGTCACTAGTTGCTTAGAAGTCACTTAGAAGCTCTAAGGGCATCAAACATGTAACAATTAAGTTGTGATGGGGGTGGGCAAGCAGAATGTCTGGAGCCACATGGGGGAGACCTAAATTGTCAGGGCTCACTCCAACATCACTGGTGCCTGAAGAGGGGAGGTGCTAGAGTGGAAAAAAAGTGATGGCCAAAGACATGTTCACTCACATCACATCTTTAAAGAGCCCGCTCTGCTTAGCTGGGAGAGGGGCAGGGGTTGAAATTGGGTGGGGGTTCACCTCTATTTTCAAATACCCTTCAGGTCCTCATGCTGCTTTCCGATGTCCTTTTCAAGCCACTCAAATGGTTTAGGTCCTAGACAAACTAGAAGAATATGGTTATACATGGTCAGGATGATCAGCTGTTCCCTACCTGCAAGTATAATTGAAGGTACTTTCATTTATAATTTGGCTCTAACTTAACCTATTTTTCAACAATTATAGCTGATATTGAAGTGAATGTTATTTCCACATGTGACACTAAGGAGTGGCACTGAATTAAAAAAATTAAAGAGACTTTCTGTGTTTTCCCCTTTCCACTGGTCTCATGCCTTTGAGTGGGTGATAATACCCAGGTTTAAAACTGATGTCAGCTACCAAATCCTCATATTGGCATGTTGCTCTTGCCACTGACATACAAATGTGAGAAAAGGACCAATGTTAGGCGAATGAGTAAACCAACAGCCGTCTATATATCCAAAGCCCCCTCAGGTCACCACGTGGCCTTCCCATAGGTTCACCAGCCCCGGGTTCATGCTGAAGTGTGGATCACCTGCAATGGGCTTTATGATTGGCTCTCCTTAAACGATCCTCAACATCCCTGCTGTGTGAACATGTGCGTTTCCCGACAAAGATGTTCACGAGGGAGGAAATACACTGCAGGACACCTCAAACCTGCTTTTGGATAGAATGAAATTTGGAACAAATGCCAACATGAGATAGAATTATAAACTGACCTAGACTGTGAGCTGAAACTCTCTCAGATGCCCATGTAAAGAACAATGATAACTGATTTTCATAATTATGACCCAGAGATACTAAATTATCTTCAGACTCTTTAAACAAGAATAGTGTGAGATAAGTGATTGCAGTTTACCTGTTCCAATATATTTGAATCTTTAAAAAATCATATTCTAATTCTATTAACTGTAATATCTGAGTAACTGGAATATATAAATAAAATTCTGCATAAAAAGAATTGACTGATCCCTGGTTCCCCATATGGGAGAAGAAGGTGAAATTCACAGGATACCCTAAGCTTATTTCTGGTAGGGGAGAAACTCAATCACAATCACAATTGCTACTTGGCAAGACACAGAGGAAGGAACGTGTCTTTGAGATAGAGCAGTTTTATGACTTTACAGGGTACTTTTCCAAGTTTTCCTTTGGTCATGACTTGAAACACAGGTGAAATAGTAAGGAATTGACTATGCTATTACTTTATCTACCTCAGATGCCTTCTGGAAACTTCCCGTATGTATGGCTTTGGCTCTCGTTTCCTGACGCAAAGGGTCAGATCTCAGTGCACAACCTGGCTCAAAGAGATGATCTGGTCCAAAGCAGATTCTCTGACTGGGGAGTCCTTAAACTAACAAATTGTGGGCAGATGAGACACTTAGTGAGAAATAAAATTGTAGATCATGATTTAGAGAGCAATCGGAAAGTTGGCTGGGAAGTCATGGTGGACCATATTCATGTGGAAACTATGAGCTAGCAGACACACTCATGGTAGGGTTATAAATTTATTTAAACTCTAATTCCACAGCATGGAGAAAATGTAGCTTCCTCATTTGACTTACAGCTCCTTTAATCTTCATGAGCCCCCACTGACTGGGTAACAAAAGGGAAAAAGCAAAATAAAACAAAACACCTTAGCCCAATTCTTGGCTTGAAGTAATCATTTTGACATTTCTTTAGGTATTACTCAGTGTGCTAGAATTTTATTTCCTCCCTTGCTCTATTTCAGTGTGGCATCTGGGTCTACGGGGCAAATGGGGATTAAGTGACCTTATTGCTTTGAAGGGAAAGAGCCCTAAAAGCCATGCGATACCTGTTACCTCCCCTCATCCCCACGGCCACGATCCTGACCCCCTGGCCCCAGCAGGCCCTGCTAACACGCACAGCTGCCATTGGCAGGTGGTATTACCTGTGATCCCGTTCTTGCAGCTGGGACTGTGGCTGGTGGCCCTCCCTCTCATGCGGCCTCCCTCTGCTCCTACCGATGTGAAAGGCCTGTGACTCTCATTCATCTGCCACAGCATCAAAACACTCTTGCTCAGAAATAGAGCTCCCCAAAGTCTCAGTTTCCTCTGTGTTGAATCCACACCACGGGAGCACCAAAAGCAGAGCAAAAACACTGAAGCAACAGGAAGTCCTTCTCTCCCACCACATGGCACCACCGGCTTGACTTTGATGAAGCTGTCCCATAGGCGACATGGGAAGTGATCGCTTTCTGGAGTCCCGGGTTGGAGTGGAGCAGAATCCTCATGCTATTGAATACTCCAAGTTACCCAGATGTCCCTAAAGCTGCACGCTGCCCTTCAGGTGTGGCCTGGAGGCAATGGGGGATAGATAAGAGGAAGGACAAGACAGGTGTCCGGAATCTCCTTTCCTCCACCTTTGCCTCTCTCCCTTCTCCCCCCGGTCTTGTGGGCCAGGAAGGGTGGGGTTTTCCTTCACTTCACCTGTACCCTGTCATCCTCCCGCCAGTTCTAGTCAAGCCTTGGGACCTGGCTAGGTTAGATGGAAAAGGTATCTCCATTCCCTGCGAGGAGTTCTGTGATCTGACCCAACCAGGTGAGTTCCTGAAATTCTGAAGGCATTTAGAAAATCTTTCTCATCCAAGCCCAGTTTTCAAAACTACTATGTTCTCATAGGACAAAAGATTTCATGGCTGAGCCTCAGAGGTGGGGAGCTACAAAGAATATGATTTAAGAGGGGAAATAAAACATATTAGTTCAATGTTTTGCAAATAGTATCCCTGTTACACTATAGAGACTACAAAATATAATTATAAGGGGTGAGGGAGGTGGTCAGAAGTGAGAGACTGAGATGCACACGCTTGGAGCAAAATTAAGTCTGTTACTGGTAGAGCACTAAGATGAAACCCACAAACATTTTACTAGAGCCATTTAGGTTATAGAAGACTCTCTACTTACCATCTCCCGGAGGCCTCTTTTTGTTAGTTTGTTTGTTTAGCTTTTCCTGAGTCCCTGTGCTCGTGTACAAATTTTTAATTACTTCATTTAACTTGAGTGCATTTCTGTTCCTTAAAGCCAAAATATCTGAATGAACAAAAGCTTTCCGTTAAGGCTTTCATATTCCACTATGTGTACACTGTGCAGGTGAGTGTCCCCAAGTCTCATTTCATGTTTCCTGGAAAGTTCTTTCTAATCCATCCCTCCCCCCAGCCCCAGATCCCGGTCATCACACCCCCAGATCACCGCCAAGTCCGTCACCCTAGCTGGCCAGCCTGGCTCCAGGCTCTCTGCTCTTTGTTATCCTGCAATTCTTGTCCCTTTAGTCATCCTGAAACTCCACATTCACCACATCCACTGCTGTTCAGAGGTGTTAGACTTCTTCTTCCTCTGTCATATCAAGTTGGATTTGCCCCAGTCCAGTTGTTGTCTCTGCCCTTGTAAACTAATTCAAATGCTTTCTTTGCTCATCATTTCTCCAGTCCAGTCTGGTGCATGAATGGGAACACTGCTGTCTGGGCCTCCTCTCATGTTTTTTGCATGTCCTGAACTGATTTCTGCCCCTCTCCATGAGCATTTAAATCTAACCCATTTATCCAAGCCCACATCAAAGCAACTAATTTTCTGTTTCGCTGAACTGTGGGTTCCACTCTGCCATGCCACACTACTTTAGAGCTTAGTTATATTCCATCTTCGAATAATGGATAATATCAACAGCTAATATTTATTGAGCACCTTTTATGGGCTAAGTGCTTCACAGGGATAGGTCATGTGACATGCACACCATCCCTGTGAGGCGGGCGCTAGGATAAGTGTGTCTGAAGATGACGAAACAGAGCCATTCTCAGCAGTGCAGAAGCTTGCCTGAAGTTATGCAGGAGGTGAGTTGATGCAGGTGGGATTCGTGCCAAGACACTGGACTCCAGAGGCTAACCTTTCAGTTGGTATGGCGTATCACCCCCAGAGAATTACTTCTTCTGACTTCGGCTGTCATCTATCTCCCCAGCTAGACCATAAGCATCTGTATGGCCAGAGCGGGACTTCTGTGCTCTCTGGGTCCTCCTACACAAACACATAATAGCCCTTTGAGTGACACTTCTTATCTCCCCCTAACTGTCCTTTCCTGTTGCATCATCATCTTTCAAATACAAGCAACATGACCTTTACGTTAGAGGGTTTACTCAGACCCCGCTGAGGTTAGGTGACACATTTCTCCTTTCTTCCCACAAAAGTTCTGTGAGCCCCTGCACAGCTAAGGTGTCCATCACCAAAGATAGGAGGCATCTGATGCCCTCGTGGAGGCCTCCACTTTCCCTCTGCCCATCTTCCAGTCCGGGTGCTGATGTCCCAGGACCTTGGTCACCACCTGACGCCCTTTCACAACGTCAGGGTTGCACAATGTTCTGTTCCTAAACCCACCTTCTAGGCTCCGGTCCCAAAGGATTTTATAAACAGGATTGTAGCCTGTAGGAGGTGGTCTCGGGCCAACCACCCTGCAGCTGGGCCTTTTGAGCAACGTTTAAAGGAGACCCCAAAGATCTCACATCAGAATGCTCAGCAGCCCTGTGCTTTATTTGGAGAGAAACCCGCTGCCCCAGAGAGAGTGGAGAAATGTGTGGTTTGCTAACAGATTTTAAACATTAGAGCTTGGGACTTCAAAGGGAGCTTTCCCAAGGAAATTTCTCTTCCCCCTCCTAAATGAGAAGCAACAAGCATTTAGGACTGCCTTAAGATGTAGTCAAGTGAGGCTTTGAGACTGTCAACATTTGGCTTGGGTCTTTGTGGATGGTGTGTGGGAGCTTCACAGACCTAGGCCTGGCAGGAGAAATTTCAGCTGCTGCCACTTTGTTATAAGAGAACTCAGCAGGGCTGGGGGTGGGGGTGGAAATAGCTCGTACCCTCACAAGGCTTCCTCCCAACAAGGAGTATGGCGCCTCCCTCTTCTGATAACATAGCATTCTCTCCAGAACCTCTCCCTCACCCCCGCCTTCCAACTTCTCTCTTGTCTCTCTCTTTCTCCTTCCTCTACCCACCCACTGTCCTCCTTGGGAGGAAGAAAAGAACAAAGCACATTCAAAAGGGTCTCCCCAGTTCTTCAGAGTACAAGCTTCTCGTCATACTAAGGTCAGACTGAAGCCTGGGAGCAACACAGTCAGCAAAGACAAGAGCATTTCAAGATCCCCTTAAAAGGCCTGTTGTTTGTTTAAATTTTTGCCCACAGCTGCCTGGTTTAGGAAATCTAACAAAAGCACCATGAAATCCTGTTTGATCTCAGCAATATTCATTGCTTATCCCACAGGATAGGAGAGTGCCGTTTGGTTTAAGATGCGGGGAGGGTGGATTTTGTGATCATGACAAACATCAGACACTTCCCCTTCCAGACATGTCCAGGGATGTTACAGGATCGGGAGGTATGCAGGAAAGATGGGCCCATGCTTCCCTGGCCTGCTTATGTCTTTAATCATCAACTCTTCTTGCCTGCAGAGGACTGAGAGGAGCTCTTGCCCCACCGGCCTCTATTGGTTGGGCAGCAGGGAAGGGGAGAGGTGCTCCACATAGGAATTCACTCTTGCCCTGCAAGTGGGAAATTTACTTCTATACATGGCTCTCCTGCGCCTACTTCAAAATGGTCTTGGGCCTGGCCCCTTCCCTGCAGAGAGAAAAGTGAGGCACCATCACTTGACCCCCAAATTGCTGAAGCAATGTGGATGCACTCTGCTCTAAGAAAATGTGATTCCTGGAAATCCAGATTTGTGAAAAGTAAGATTAAGTCAGGGATTAGGTAGGTTTTTCGTTTTATTTGAGAAACATCAAAGGAAGCCTTAAAATAGTATCTCCCATCTGAGGGCATTTGAAATACAGTCTGATTCTTAAGAATTTGATCCCAAATAAAATTCTTGGGAAACGGATCATATACAGTCTTAATGGGAGCAGGGAGAATTATTAACTATATCTATGCAGTGCCAAGATTTGGTGAGGAAGCAAAGTTCTCAGGACGGAAAAAGATTCACTAATTAACTGACCACGTTTACAATTAGTTCTCATTTAATCATAACTTCCCATTATGCTGGTGTCTACTCTCACATATGGTATCAAGATCTTTGTTGGACACTCCCATGTGGTCAATAATACAATGCAAATCAAATGCAAATTGATTGCAACAAAGTGAAATTGCATATCCTGCAAAAGACGTGGGCTTTCATCTGACTTGGATGAGGACACAATTTGAGCTTCAAAAGAGAGTCATTTAAATATCAGAGAATTAAAAGAGACCCTTGGGAGAATGAGTGAAGTCCTTTAATATTTTTGCAAAAAATGACCCTTTCAATAAGTGTGTAGCAAAAGTCAAATGTGAAGAAAAGGAGGTCTTAACATTTTGTCTGTCAAGTTAAGCCAAAAAAATTAACACTTCATTTTTGTGATTCTAAAAATTAACAAATAATTACAATTATAAAATTCTGTAAAGTATAAGATAAGCTAACTTATTTTTATACGTTTCATTTTTTTTAAAGATTTATTTGAGAGAGGGAGAGAGCTTGGGGGCGAGGGGCAGAAGCAGAGGGAAAGAAAATCTTAAGCAGACTCCACACTGAACAGGGAGCCTACCCTGAGCCTCGATCCCACGACCCTGAGATCTGACCTGAGCAGAAAACAAGAGTAGGTCGCTTAACCGACTATGCCACCCAGGCGTCCCTATATGTTTCATTTTTAACAATAAAATTCAATCAGTGCTTTAAAAATACCATTTATGGTAAAATTTTGTTTCCTGTTTTAAGTGATTTCCCCTTTATTTTTTTATTTTATTTATTTATTTAAGAGAGAAAGAGCACAAGCAGGGGGAGTGGTAGGCAGAGGGAGAGGGGGAGGGAGAAGCAGGCTCCCCACTGCTAAGCAGAGAGCCCAACGTGGGGCTCATCCCAGGACCCCAGGATCATGACCTGAGCTGAAGGTAGACGCTTAACTGAGCCACCCAGGTGCCCCGATTTCCCCTTTATTTTTTTTAAATCTCGATTATCCTCAAGAAATGAGTACCACACGTGGTTCTTTATCAGTTCATGTACATTATTTAATACAGCCACCTGGTCGGCTAGACTGAGTAGCTATTAGCACCATTGTACAGGGAAGAAAACTGAGGCCCTGTTAGGATGATTTGAACAGCAACACAAAGTTAGTACACATTGGCTTCAATTATGTAGGCAATGCAAGTATTCTTATCTTAGTGACTAGCTGTTGGTCACATGGCTCGTAATATTAGCTATATTCCAACTCAGACCTTCTGACTCCCAGGTCTCGGATTTCGTCACAGATAAAAATAGCAAATTATGCTGTAAGCAACATTTTGAGCACTTACAGTCTACCAGGTACCATCCTAAGTGTCTTATGTGTTCCTCTCATCTCATCTTTCCAGTAATCCTATGTGCTTTATCCCTATTTTGCAAGAGAGGAAACTAAGGCTCAGAGAGGTTGAGGAAATTGCCCAATGTCCCAGAGCTGGTAAACGACGTTTCAGCTAGAATTAGAATCCACATGCTTATCTGTCTTGGTGCTCTTAATTGACACACTACTGGGCCCCTTTTCAGGAGTAGATCTAGTCCACAGAGGGAAGCTCAGGATCTTTGCCCTTAACAGTTATAGGACAACCATGCATTGTATAATACATTACATTTTCTGAGGAAAATTGCCTGGAACTCTCCTCAGCTGGTTTACTGGAAAGGAGAAGTGAAAAGCATGGGGCACAGGATAGTTAAATTTTACAAAGTTGTTCAAGAGCAGGGATGGCAAACAGCCTTCCTCCATGGAAGATGGCAATCGTCTTGCATCAGTTGGCAATCCCACTTAATGAGCAGAGGCTGCTAGAATGCAGCCAGAGTCTTAATCTGGGCTTCGTGGCAAAGAGTGGCATGACCTTTGAGCAAGCCTGGAAGGCCCACACATGGGCCGTGTGTTTCCTATTTACCCTATGGGAGAATGCCAAGGTATGGCACTTTACGATTCCATGCATTCATAAAGATTATATTCCTTAATATTTCATACCACAGTGAGTACACAGGCTGCCTGAGGTGGCAGGTGGGGACAGGAGGTGAACATAAAGAGTGTCCATATTCCAAATTCAAGAAGGAAAGACTGAATGCTCTCTGATCATAGCAACAAGTAACCACCAGATTCAGTTTTAAACCCTTCCCAATCAATTAATGACAGCACTGAATTAGTAAGCAGGCTTCTGAAAGCCAACCAATCAGCAGCAGCCATACTTGAGTACGGCTTTCCATGGCCGATCCCTGACCACCGCTGCTCCTGAGAGGCCACCAATCTCTGAGCGCCCAGCTTCCCAGACCCCATATAAGAGCAACCATCTGCTTTCTTCGGAAAGATCATGTTTTACGATCATCGTTGTTTTTGGCTTAGCGAATAATACATTCTTCTTTGTTTCATTTATTGAGTGGTAGCCTCTTCCTTGTCCAGGGGAAAGAACAGAGAAGAAAAAACATGGGGAAAAGGCCTTGTTTCTGGGGCGCCTGGGTGGCTCAGTTGGTTAAGCATCTGCCTTCGGTTCAGGTTGTGATCCCAGAGTCCTGGGATCGAGCCCCCCATTGGGCTCCCTGCTCAGCGGGGAGCCTGCTTCCCCCTCTCCAGCTCCCCCTGCTAGTGCTCTCTCTCTCTGTCACATAAATAAAATCTTTTTAAAAAGGCCATTTTTCATATATTTCTAAAAGTGAAAAAGAAATCTCTATCCAACATACATAATGAAAACACGGAAATCCCTAGAAATATGTGCGCGTGCACGCACACACACCTACATTCTACTCTTGCCTTAAAGATGTCAGAGGGAAACCTCTGCGATATTCAGGAAGCCGGGTTCTGTTGTGACCCCTATGCTGAGGGACGGATAAGCAGTGTTAAAGTATATGTTTAATTCATTTTAGATTGAGTTAAATTGGCTCTTCAGCAGTGACTATAGCAGGCTATATTCTTCCTTGACCAGTTTGCCAGAAGTTCCACAGTGATTAAACACTAAGCAAATCCATACATAGGTAAGATAAAAATAGTGCTCAGATGTTGAAAATCTAAACTTACCCAGCAAGTTTAAACCTAGTGCAGCAAGGTATCTGGTATCTGTTTTTATTAAAGGATTTCTATTTCTGGCTTCTTTTTCTTTCCTACTTTGGCAGGAAAAGAAAATGCTAGATATATGTACAAAAATCTACAAATTTATTCAGAAATTGGTACTTTACTACTGGTGAGTTGATACAAACAATGTAACTAGGGCCATTATAATGTTAAGTGAGTTTTGAACAAATAGAGTTAGAAATCCAATTATCTTTCCATAGAAAGCTTTTGTGTAGAGTCATTGTTAAATAAAGAAGGGAAGGCAGTGGGAAAGTGAGAACAGCAATTTCTCCTGCCTGCAAAAGGACATTGGAGAATTTAATCCTGAACATACATTAATCTGTTCACGATGGCCTCCCCACTGGTCAGCCCACAAAGATACCAAGGTCTTTTCTGGCTATGGGAAGCTCTTTCTAGAAGTGGAGCTGAGGGTCAGGAGCATATGATTTGGGTAAGAAATCCAAGAACAAACACAGATCCTTGCACTGGGCAAACAGCTTAGAACTGCAGGAAGGAAGGCACCACACCCCTCTCCTGGCCACTCAGTCTACCGCCTTCAACACTTACCACAAGGGACAGAAAACAGAAATCCCTTGCAGCCGTTCCAGTTCGGCCTTTGGTCAGCCTTAGATAAGCGCCCCCTCAAGTTTTAATAGGCATAGGAATCACCTTGTTATCTGGTTTAAAATGCAAGTTCTGATTCATAAATTTGGAGTAGGATCTGAGATTCCAAATTTCCAAAAAGATCACAGGTGATGCCTATGTTACTGGCTGGCGGACTTTGAGCAGCAAGAATCTGAGTTAACCTAAGTCTTAGTTGGGACACAGGTCTTCCGCTTGACTTTCACAGTAATAGCCATTAAAATTATAGTCAGAAAGGAGCTTAGAGAGCCTCTGGTCTTTGAAAATTACTAGCTGTGTGATGCTGGGCAAGTTACTTACCCTCTCTGTGTCTTGTTTCTCATAAAAGTTTGGTTACAAGGATTAAATGAAAGAATGCTTACCACCGTGCCTGATAATCAGCCTTTGCTCTGTAAAGACTAACTGAAACCATCTGGCTTCATTCCTTCATTTTGCAGATGTAAAGGTAAGTCATTCTGAGGTGAAGAAGCTTGCTTAATGTGCCAGAGATGGGGCACGAACAATATCTCCTGACTTCTAGGCAGAAGCCCTTTCTGCTGTTTAGTTAGAGCCCAGCGATAATTGAGAAAGCTGGCCCCAGCGTGCACTCAGCCCACTTTCCTGCCCCAGACTCAGACACCCACAGAACAACTGTGGCTTAACCCACATGCCCAAATATTTTTGCTACAGCCAGTCCTGACAGCTCAAGTCTTCTGCCGTTAATTATGAAGATTACCCAGATAATTGATTTAATTGGGAACAGGGAGTATCTCAGTGCAGCCAGCCAAAATGGATTAGACCTCCTTAGTGCGGTAGGCAGAACCCTGCGGCTCTCAAGGGAAGGCATTTTCTCCCTGGGGAAAATTACGGATGCCCCAGTGCTACCTACGGTGTAGAACACGCATACACTAGTCTTGCTGACCTGTTCCCCAGGGAGAAAGTTAAATCCAGTCCAAGTGTTGGATGCATACAGCCCTCTCTTTATCCCTATTATCTTTATGAAAACTCTCAATAGAGTTTTTAATGTCCACACTTGACAGTGATGACTTTAAGGAGGTCAGAAAGCAGGGAGTGAAAAATTCTCTCCCGGTGTGGTTTTGCATTAGCCACAGGCTGTTCCAACTCAATGGTGAAGAGTAGCATGAACTCCTTTTTCTGCAGTGAAAGGAATAAGATGACTTCTTTCAATAGCAGTGCTGAGATATGAATAACTGAACTGGAAAAAAATATTAGCTGTCTGTCTAGTGTTGCTGCATAATATAAAATATATCATTCCAGCATCTGTCCAGTGAGAAGTTATAAACAAGTAGCAAATGCATGCTACAAAGTATAATTACTTTGGTTGTCCTCATTATTGGTGCAATCAAAAGGGGCTTATCAATCTAGTTCTTTGAAATCAACTATTCAAGTATCCACTTATCCTAAAGACACAACCTTTTTTTAAAA
This sequence comes from Halichoerus grypus, assembly GCF_964656455.1. Taxonomy (NCBI): domain Eukaryota; kingdom Metazoa; phylum Chordata; class Mammalia; order Carnivora; family Phocidae; genus Halichoerus; species Halichoerus grypus. The sequence continues at coordinate 122,302,606 of NC_135715.1, read as the reverse complement.
AATCGGGCCCATTTACTTTAGCCTCTATAGGATAGTTTTTCTGTTTCTACATGTATTGAAGCCATGTCGAAAATCTGGTAGGTAGAAAACTCTGGGGAGAGAAGCCACCCGAACAAATACAGGACGCTCTTATTATTGATACAAATACCAAAAAATGTGTTCCTCACAAAGTCAAATTTGGGAAACTAAAAATAAGATGAATCTGAAAATTGGTGATGGGATATAGAAGTTTCTCTTTTAGGTGACAGTTGACATTCTAATCAGAGCTGAGATGGAAAAACAATGAAAGAGAAACACTTCTATCCATTGGGGATACATTATTGGATGTCTTAGTTTCAAAGGCCCCATGGACATGCCACCACAAATCAAGCCTATCTAAGATTTACCTTATATACTTTGGCAACATTCGTTATTGAACAGGGTCAGATAATTCCTCATTCCCTATTATGGGTTGGATTGTTTCCCCTCCATCCCCCACAAAAATCTCTCTCTCTCTCTCTCTCTACATATAATATATATATATATATATATATATATATATATATGTATATATATATATATATATATATATCTATATCTCAAAGCCCTAACCTGTAGTACATCAGAATGTGACCCTATTTGGAAACAGGGTTGTTGCAGATATAATTAATTAAGACGAGGTCATCCTGGAGTAGGGCGAGCCCCTAATCCAATATTCCTGGTGTCTTTATAAGGAGATGGCCATGTGAAGACAGAGAACGAACACCAATGTGAAGATGGACGTGAGGATTGGAGAGATGTATCTACAGGTTAAGGAATGCCAGGGATTGCCAGTCATTAATCCCTGGATGTCACTAGAGGCTGGGAGAAAGGCAGTGGACAAATGGTTTCTCAAGGTCCTCAGAAGGAACTAACCCTGCTGACACACTGATTCTGAAATTCTAGCCTTCAGAACTGTAAGAGAATGAATTTTTATTGCTTTAAGCCACCTAGTTTGTAGTGCTTTATTACAATAGCTCTAGGAAACTCATATATCCCCCTTATGGGGATTGTTACATTTCCATTCTCTATGTCAGGTTAAAGACTGATTGACTCTCTGAGGTGAGAACGAATCTGAGATTTTAGGAAACAAATGAGCTTGAAGATAAGAAACTTTCCCAACCCAGTACAGGCTTGAAATTGACAAGTGTTTTGTTGAAGAGGTGTCACTTTTTTTTATTTAAGCACATACAGATGACCTTGGGTCTCCTTGACTGTCTGGGACCTGTCAGCATGAGGCAAAACGGTTCTGGAAATGTGAAACTTTGCACCTCTTTCAACTGATGGCCATTCTTTGCTTTGTTCAATGAATATTTATCTTCTCCCCACAGGGACAGGAAACTGACGTGTTGAGTACTTAGAAGTAACTGGTCTTATCTTCATTTGCCTTTCCATAAACATTTATATTCACAGCATCACTGTCACAATCTATAGTTGATTGATTTTGAAGTTGTGTCTTTCTCTGAGCCTTACACCAGCTTATGAACAGATAAGAGCTAGCAAAATTTCTGCTCAGGGTCTCATAAACATGTATCACTGGTTACAGTTCATGCTGGAAAGTAGCTTTCATCTTGTGGGGCATACATAGGCCAACACTAATGGATTGGTAATGAATGCCAAGGTGGAGAGCTTTGTACTAAGGTCAATTATAAGACCACCCCTGGACTTGGCAGGAAACGTGATGTCACTGCTTAGCTCATGGGGCTATAACAGTGGTGAATGGACTCTTTGCCACCCCCCTCCCTTTCAGGCTCAAGTGGAAAGACTTTAGGTTAGACTTTGACAAAGAAAACTGTAAAACACAAACTATCACTTTAATAACGGAATGTATGACACTATGAATCTTGGAGAATGGCTTAGGAAACTCAGCGAGCACTTTTCCTGGCCATTCTCTGATGGTAATGTATCCAATATCTTAGAATAAAGAAGCAAAGCTGTTATTTTGCCTTTTTAAAATGGGCACTTTTACTTTTCAAACTTGTGAGCCTGGTTTCTTTCAAGGTCTAAGGTCAGGATCCTTCTCCTACTGGCCAAGTGACTCACACGTCAGAGCATCTCCAAGGGCTCAAAAACCATTGGCCAACTATTTGACACAATCCTTGTCCTTCAGAACTCATTAATCTAAGTTTAATGAGAAAATCAACTTCCTAGACATCCCCCGTCCCAGTAGTTTATAATCCTAGTAGCTGATTATCAGAGGAAAACCAATTTCAATATCCGTGTACTTGAACAACTGCATCCCACATAAAACAGGAACATCTCTGGATCAATCAGTCCTTTCTCTGGGAAACCTCATGCTGGTGTTCATATAGTGTTAAACAGTTTGGCAGATCAAATATTGTCAATCTATGGATTAGTTTCACTTCCTCTAGCTTTAAGAAACAGAGAACAACCATATAGTGATGTCAGCAGACTGATCAGCCAGGTTCGGTCACAATCCCACCCCGTGGTCGTAGGGTATGATGCCTGTTTGATCACTCTGTTAAGATCCTATAAACTGGGGGAGGAGCTCCTCTAATTGGAAGCAGCACAATAAGGACAGGATAGGAGCTGATCGACAATGACCATGAACCCCGGAGTCCACTTTAAGATCCTGATCCTCTTAAACTCAGGCACCCGACATTCTCTCTCTCTGTATCCTCCACAGTTTCTAGCACTACCCCTGAAAATAGCAGTCTTTCAATACATGCTGATCAAGCAAAGAGGACGCAGAGAGGTAAAGACTCGTCTCCACGCCTCTGCCTCATCTCTCCTGGAACCTGGTCTGAGGCTAAGCCAGAAACAGGGCCCTAAGCTGAGCTGTGGTGGCTCTAGCACTTGCAGTTTGCACAGTTTTATGTGGTGGAGAGTCACCTAGTGTAGAATGGAGTCCGCTGGGCTGGACTCTTCACAGTTACCTCAGGCCAGGCCTCATTCAAGTTGAGAAACCTGAGACTGGTTTGAACAGGCTGCCTGTAGGTAAGGCCAGACCGGACTGTGCCCCGAGGCCATGAGAAAGACAGAATGACCTGCTTGCTCTCTGTGCCTTGCCATCTCTGCCTTGTCAAGCTCCGTGCATTTCTCAGCCTGGGCTCTAGAGCGCAGACTTCCTAGAATCCTCAGACACATGACAAATCCCAGTTCTCTGCAAGGAAAGGGACTTCTATTTCCCCTCCTTGCTCTCCTCCTTGGGAACTCCACCAGTCATGGTCCTTCGGTCAGTCTCACCCCCACCTAGGAAGTCCTTGAAAGTCAAGCCGGTTTGGAAAAGAGCACACTTGATTGTCAAGCCAGACTCCCTGCACATCTTAGAACTTACTGACACCTGCTGGACGGTTCTCTCTGGACAGCATCTGAGCAGAAGTTTTTGCCCTACATGTGATGGTCCCAGGACATTGGCTTCTGTACTGGGATAGGAATGGAGAACTTTCCATGCCCTAATGAGTGCTGTGTCTGCTCAGTGAAAATGAGCCTCCTTCCTACAGAAAACAGACTTGAGAATCTCCAGCCAACTTCAAAGACAAGCACCTGATGGTAAAACTTGAATGCAAGAACACCAGACAGAGAAGGTCAAGGTTGGAAGGGTGGAATTGGTGATCATGGTTGAACTCTGGTTTCCTATGTGTTTTGCTGCTGGAGAAAGTGAATATAAAACAGAGCTTCAGAAGCATCCATTTTAGAGCATAGAGCCTTACTCTGGGCTCTGGGACCCCAGAGCCAGGAGACGCTGCTTGACTGGGTCTGTGTTGGCCGATGGCAAATCTTAAAGGAAGTAAATGTGGCCCTCGGTACGCTCTGCTCTCTCGATTCAAAATATTTAGCTGTCTTTGGCTACCTTCTCCAACTCCTGATGCTTCCAGGGCAATGCGCTCCTCTTACGAGAGAGGAATGACCCAATAGACTAATTTATTGTATCAGGTGAAGTTGCATTGTTAAAGAGAACCATGGAGTGAGATTTATAGTAAAATCCAGTGAATGCATCCTAATGGTAGCATTTTAAACCTCAGAGTAGGCCAGTGTGGAAGCTGTTGAGGGGCTCCTGGACCCCTCAGTGAGACATGTGGGGCAGTTACCTGTGTACACCTCCTCTACAGAGCATCTTGGCTGCCGTCTTGGCTGAGCAATCCCCCTGCATGCAGACCGACTCCTGCTTTGCCCACTTCCCAGCTTCTCCTTCTCTCAGGAAGTCACAGAAGCACTGGCTAGCTGGGTGGCTGCCCATAGACTCACTGGAAGATCCCTTCTGGAACAGCTGCCTTTCAGCACTCCCTGTCTGGAGCACCCCTCCCATCTGGGGTAGCAGGTCACAAGAGCAGCCCTGAGACTCCTCTGAGCTTCCCACCCTAGGAGTTCAGCTAAATGCAGGAAGAGGGAGAATAGGCAAGTATGTGCCTCTGAGGAAGCAGAGGGGCCCCGAGTAAGGCCTACAGCCAGTGCCGAGGAGACAGAGCCTCCCTGGGAGAGGAGCTGCACCCCTCCCTAAAGGAACCCAGCCTACCCATGCCAACCTCAGAAACCACACGCCTTCATTGCAGGCAGGAAATAGCAACCTCGAAGTCTCCCCACCTTTGGGGCCCCCTGCCATCTCCAAAGTCCTTCAGGCCAGAATTTAGGGAGAGCTCTGAAATTTGAGTCCTAATAGCTGGGTGTTGCCTACACTTGCTCTTCTCAAGACCTCTGGCCTGCTGGGGGTAATCATACAGTGGGCTTTGAGGGTTTGGGGGGGGTAGGCTAATACTGGCAAATGCCAAAAGATGTACTATTTCCCTTAAAAGCCTGTTAAAGCTAGAGACTCCACTGATGAAAGAGGTCAGGAAAATGCCATGATGTTATTTACTTTCTACCCTACCATTTGTCCTTTCTGAGGCACTGCGGAAGGAAGCCAACACTGCCTGTCAAGGATGAAAGACATCGCTAGTTAGTAACTCAGGCAACAGCAGAGGATTCACTCCAACAACCTAGAGGTCAAGGATTTCCAGACTGTGGCCTTTCCAGCTATCTCCAATCCCTATGAGCCCTCCCCTCACAGATCCTCCTCCCTGCTCTATGCCTCCTCATGGTGCCAACACAGCCCTTTGTTTCCAGTCTTCCCTGTCGCTCCAGCTGCACCCCGAGAATCTCCCCAACCACTTATCTGAGTCTCAGCCACATTTCAACACTCATCCCGTATCCCACCCCCTAATGAAGCCTTCTGCCTCTGCCCATTTCCAGCCGGCCCGCAGCTCTCAGTATGTCCCCTAGTCCGTGGCATGCACTTCCTACACTGTTAACTTATATTTTTATTTACGCGTCGTTTCTTCTGGAAGATAATAGGCACTTTGTCATACATCGATTTGCATCCCCAGAGCCTTTCACTGCAAGCTACCTGGGAGGCATCCGGATATGGCATCCCTGAAAGAGGCCCACCTCATCTCTCCAAGGACATCTCTCATGACTTCATGACTTCATCCCAGCCCATTCCAAAGCTGGCGAGCCCTAAGTTTTATAAAGTTCCTCCTTTTACAAAGCCAAAATGAGCAATATCTGGTCCTACTTCTACATTAACGGACAGCCGCCTGCTCTCAATTTTTGTATTAGGGTTCGCTTCTCTAGACTAGAGATCCTCAGTTCTTTTGTCTGGTCTTCCTTTATTATAGTTTCCAGATACTATACCATCCCTCTCTCCTGGGAACTTTCTGGTTTCCAATATCCCTCATGAAATGTGCTGCCCAGAACAAAACGCAGTATTCAGCTATTGAAGATGTACATTCTGAGTGATGAGCCTAAAACATAGGGAAGGAGGCACCTGAGGGAGGTTTTTTTTTAATTTTTTTTTTAAAAATATTCATTTACTCATTTTAAAGAGTCGGGGGAGAGGAGCAGAGGAAGAGAGAGTCTCAAGCAGACTCCACACTGAGTGCAGAGCCCAATGAGGGGCTCAGTCCCATGACCCTGAGATCACAACTTGAGCAGAAACCAAGCGTCAGACGCGCAACCCACTGCACCACCAGGCGCCCCATTGAGGGGGGTTTTTGATGTTAATTGTTATCATGAACAGGACTGGATGGCAACGATTTTGGTTAAAACAAGAAAGAAATGCTTTTGTAAAGAAAGCCAGCAAGTATTTTACCCAACCGAGGGATTCCAGTTTTAAGGAAAACCAGAAGTGGTACAAATTAGAACCACCTGGACAGACATGGAATCTATTTTCTTAATTTTATCTCACAGCCTTTTGATGGCATAGTTGTGGTTTGTGTGAGTTCTACAAAGAAGCTCATGTACCTGGTTATCCAGCAATGGGTTGCCAACCAAAAATGTAATGAGAGCAAGTTGGAAAATGAAGAGCATCAAAGCTGTAAGCATCCTAAACTGACACTGGCCGACTCTCCAGATCTTCCTTAGAAAACAGCCAGATCAGGCACCTGGGTGGTTCAGTCAGTTAGGTGTCTGCCTTTGGCTCAGGTCATGATCCCAGGGTCCTGGGATCGAGTCCCGCATTGGGCTCCCTGCTCAGCGGGGAGTCTGCCTCCCCCTCTACCCCTCCCTCCTGCCCGTGATCTCTCTCTCATACTCTCTCTCAAATAAATAAATAAAATCCTTAAAACTGCCAGACCAACCAAGTACCCTAGCAGTCCTGGAGGTGCTCCAGCACCCCGGCTCCCCATCTCTACACTCCTCTCCCGTCCCTAAGCCTGCTCTTAGCACCTCAAAATCTCTGAAGTTCCTTTAATGGGCCAAATCAAGAGAATGGAGTCATCAAATTTAAGGGGAAGGCCACCAGGCTCACATGATTTCCTTTTCCCCAAGGCACTCAACATACCAAATAATACCTTACTTTAGGGTTTGGGAGGCTAGACCATTTTCTCTGGTTCTTAAGGACCTTTTATGTATCTGTACAGGCCTAACTAAGTGAATTCTCCTCCCTGACCCTCAGTGTACTTCTACTCCAAAATCCGTAAAACTAAGGGAAAGCCTAATTTCCTTTTATCACGAAAGCCTAAGAAACCAGAGGATTTCCCCAATCACTGCAGCACACTGATCTCATTTCTTTTTACTTCTGAGGTGTTCATTTTCTGTACCATTTATGTTAACATTTCACTACCCTTTTGCTTCTATTTTCATAGATAAAGGAAATAGTCAGCTCTGGAAGAAAACTCCTCTAATTTCCGCAGAAAGTTTAAGGGATTTGCCTGAAGTTGCAGAGGTGGTTAGTCCAAGAGTGCATCTTATCCACCCCCCAGCTAGACTCTAAGCTCCAAGGAGGCCAGAAGAGACCAGGACGACACATTCTTCTTTCCAGATCCATACAGTGGCTGGTCTTTGATAAATGTACCCCAGGCCACCTTAAAACCAAATGAAGTTAGGGCTCGGGTCCATGATAGAGGTTTCTTAGAGCCTGGGATGGAAAGGAACAGCCCTTGAGCCGTTCAGTGTAGTCCTGAGAGACTTTGCTTGCAGAGACCCTGCTGGTCATCTATTAATCTTTAGGACCAGCTCATAGTCATAATCCCTTCCCCGCTGCATGGTGGTGTTTTGAAAGACAGCAGCTGGACTTAGGACAAAAAAAGACATAGCTCACAGGCTCAGTGTTTTGCTCTATCACCTGGAGTCCTGATGAATTTTCCACCCAGGCGGAAAGTCAGGGGGACACCTTATCCACCCTGCCTGAATTCCGGGAGCCTGTTGCTATCAACCTACACAGAACAGAAACCCACGTGGTGATGACAATATATGCCTGGATATAAACTGACCCCAGACACAAGGTGATTCCACACAAAAAGGTCCAAAGGAAAGTTTCTGGCCAATTTGAATACATAAACTTTTGGGAATATGAATAAAATGTTCAAGTGTCTAATCATAATCTTTAATTTGTTAATTAAATTACATATTGATGTTAAAAATCAGGTATTACATAAAATAATGCTTAATTTAGCATTTTTCCCACTCTTACATTCAGCGTCCACACACATGTTCTGTCTTCCTTGTCTCCTTCATCACGACGGCCAATTTGTTTATCTTTTGCTGTGTCATCCAGAGTGCACATCTTCATGCTTCAGTTGTTTGACGTATAATACTTCTAATAATTAGGCACAATGCTGTCGCTGAAAAATTTCTTCTAAACCATACACTTTCATAAAAATAGGAATTTCCATTTATCCTATCGGTTGACAGCACACCCACTTTATCCTTTTGCTTTTATAACTGCAAACTCCAGCAACTGAAATGTTGAGAGACAACCCCCAGGAATAATTACTAAATCTGTGTCAAATTTCTATCCCTCCTTTTTAAATCTGTTTTCCATTAGTTGACCTCTACAAAAAATGCAAAACTAGCAGTGGTTGAATCATTTCAGGATGTCTTGCCTAAAGAGTATTTTCTAGGTAACAAAAGACAAAAACCAAACAAACAAAAAAGGAGCTTGACCTGGAATATGGGTAACTTAATGAGAATTTGAATAACATTTATAACTATATCTGCATCTTCCGTCTTTCTGTGAAATAACTTTGAAGGAAAAACCTTGCCTTATAGGCAAGGAAGTCCCAGTTTATAACTGTTTTCCTGGAGTGATTATTAATTGTTCCTCCTTTTATTCTCAAAAGTATCACAGTTTGGACAATAAATTACACAGTCTTCCACTTACAGCAAAGAGCATACTATATATTGTAATTCTGTGGCCTTGCCAAGACATTCAACATATTGGCCATTCAGCAAGTTTCCTGTGAGACTAATACCCACATGGCTGCCAGACAGAACTCAAAGGCACAGTAGTTGGAAATTAAAGCAAAGCAGCTAATTATCTAAAGTGATATAAAAATGTCTAAGATTCTGGTAATTTGACTACCAGTCAACACAGCATCTGCTTCCAAAGGAAACATTATTTTTTAAAATCAATCTTTAAAAGAAATCTAATTACAAGAAACTCTCTCAATTAGTTAAAAAGGGCTGCTTTGATCTGAGAACAGTACATTTAGTTATTATTATTTGTCTAATATTTCTAAATCTCTGGAGGGAAATTGTCTTTATTTCTTATTTTATGATGTAACCATTCATACTTGCAAAGATGTCTCGATTAAGACAAAATTCAGGGGTGCCTGGGTGGCTCAGTTGGTTAAGCATCTGCCTTCGGCTCAGGTCATGATCCCAGGGTCCTGGTATCGAGCCCCACGTTGGGCTCTCTGCTCAGTGGGGAGCCTGCTTCTCCCTCTCACTCTGCCTGCCACTCCCCCTGCTTGTGCTCTCTCTATCTCTCTGAAAAATAAATAAATAAAATCTTAGAAAAGGGGCGCCTGGGTGGCTCAGTCGTTAAGCATCTGCCTTCGGCTCGGGTCATGATCCCAGGGTCCTGGGATCCAGCCCCACATCGGGCTCCCTGCTCGGCGCGAAGCCTGCTTCTCCCTCTCCCACTCCCCCTGCTTGTGTTCTCTCTCTTGCTGTGTCTCTCTCTGTCAAATAAATAAATAAAATCTTTTTAAAAATCTTAAAAAAAAAGACAAAATTCATTTCCAGTTGACCGTCTTGCTGATTGTGTTACGTGTAGTGAGGGGTATGGAAGCAGGTGGAGCAGCTTTCCCAAGCTCTGGGGCCATGAGACTCACACCAGAAGTCCAGCCCCCGTGCAAGCCCTAGAGCTTTCCTCACTTTCTGTGGGTTGGGCTGACTGCCTGCACAAGCTGACGGTTATGCAAAGACTGAAGAGGACAAATCTGTGCAAATCCACTCCCATTCATCGGAAAATCACTCTGAGCACCAATGCCCCCCATTGTAGATCAGAAACTTCATCTTCGAACATGAAATCTGCCATGCAAGGAAAACCCCAACAAACAAAAACTCCAAAACTTGCTTCTTAAAATGAATTTCTATGTTTCTCCATTCCTGCCTCTAAGAGTTGATTGCCTGAGTGTAAGTAAATCAACCCAGATCAGCGAGTCATGTACCCCAAAGTTAAGGCACTTTTCACACTGGATGGGGCATATGGTTTCATTTGGAGGGTCATTAAATAAAACTGCTTATCCTTAAATCACCTTCTGTATTTGACATTACTCATGGCCCAGGGTCTCATGACAGTTGACAAGATTTGAGCTCTTTCTGTGAGTCCAGCTTTGGGCAGCCCATCTCCCTAGATCCACAGATAATGCGGTAGAAAAACAGTCTTGCCAAGGGGAATGTCTCTCAACTATCCCCTCTCCTCAGCTACATAAGAATCTCCCTTGGCTACCTAGTGGCACAGGGAAGGTTCTCATGGGACACTGTCCTGCAGACACACTGGCTTTGGAGAGAACGTCTAACCTCTTTGCCAAAGCTCTCATCTGATTTTTCCCTGCAGTGAGTGGGCCTGAACAGAGAACAGCCAGAGGATGTCTGTCCTTTAAAATAACCAGGACCTCAAGGCCTTTGCCCCAGTCCCACGCTGTAAAGAAAAGAGAAAAGAGAGGGGCACCTGGCTCAGTCAGTTAAGCGTCTGCCTTCGGCTCAGGTCATGATCCCAGGATCCTGGGATCGGCCCCACGTCGGGCTCCCTGCTCAGCGGGAAGCCTGCTTCTCCCTCTGTCCTTCACCCCTCTGTTGCTCGCTCGCTCTCTCTCTCTCTCTCTCTCCCAAACAAATAAATAAAATCTTCAAAAAAAAAAAAAAAGAAAGAAAAGAGAAAAGAAACATCTCAGGTATCTCTCCTGTACTCTCGAAATTTCTAAGAAAATGGTCCCTTCGGCCTTTCTTCTTCACAAGAGCTTTCCCCTTCCAACCATTTCCTATCCTGACCAAGACCACAATGGGAGAAACAAGGAAAAGTGAGAGCAAGGAAGGCCCAGCTATGGAGGCCTGCTCTATCTCCCTGCCCACTTTTAGTCCTGATGGCCCTTTGTACCTCCTTCAGTGATGTCCTTTTGCCATCCAGGGTTTCTTCTTCCAGGGGAAGCTGATATGAGAGGGTAGGATATGATGTCAACTTTCCCACATGCTCTTGAAAACTGAGGATTGATTTTTATCCCTCCACACCCTCTTCCTACTGAGCTTCCTAGACACATTTTTCCTAACAACATTCGTTGTGTCGGGGACATCCTCACTGTGAGGCTGTGGCCAAGGGCTGCTCCCTGCTAAGTGTGCACAGACGTGGACACATATGACTCAAAGCCCACTAGGTGACCAACAACCCTGTCCCCTGAGGCCCTTCTGTCTTTTGCAGCCCATCCTTGTGGGATGTTGTCTTGGTCTCCCTGTAAACCCAACCATGAGCCTCTTTGTGCCCAAGGTCCCAGACCCACAGCGACCTTGCCAAGGGCTCGGCCTTCCAGTAGTCTGAGGCTGTGAGCTTGGCTTGCGCCCTGGTGACCCACAGCGACCTTGCCAAGGGCTCGGCCTTCCAGTAGTCTGAGGCTGTGAGCTTGGCTTGCGCCCTGGTGACCCACAGCGACCTTGCGAAGGGCTCGGCCTTCCAGTAGTCTGAGGCTGTGAGCTTGGCTTGCGCCCAGCCTCGTCTCTCTGTTCTCGGCCCCCTGGCTTCCTCCCCTTCTGCCGCACCTCCCAGGAGGCCCAGCGGCGTTGTTGGGAGAAACTCAGGTCCACGCCAGCCAGGCGGCTCCGCTGTCACTTTTGGTTCAGAACTGTCCTGGTATTATGTTTATCCAGAGCATTTTTCTCTTTCTCTCTCTCTTTTTCATTTTCTGATCCTGACTACAGACCAATAAAAAGGAAATTTTACCACATGATGCTTTTTTTATTTTTTAATGACTGGATTGTACCTGCTAGTTCTCAATAAAAAAAAACCCAACTTCTCAGAAAGCTTTTAAGACACTCTCTTTGAGTGACATTTTTCATTTTGCAAAGACTACAGCCTTTTCTCAAACAGATTTTTATCTTTTTTCTGAGGTTTGATGTGGAAATCTCACTAAATTCTTCCATCTAGAGAATGTCAGTATTTGATTGAAATGCGAGTTTGAAGGCTTGCCTGTTAAACCATTTCTCCTTGCATCCTTTTAAAATTAATGCATACTTCTAAAACTAATGATCTATTTAACATTGAAAATAAGCTAAACCTCATGAGAACTCGCAGAGCGTTTCAAATAGATGCAGAAGATCGCCACCTCGTGGCCACTGTGGGATCTGTTACTTAGACTCGTGCTGCTTTGTCCTGGGGTTTGGGGCCCCACCGCTAATTACGTTAAAGGACTTCTATGCAGTTCACATCCTAATCCTGCTTTTCTTCCATGCAGTTCACATCCCAGTCCTGCTTCTTTGCTGGTCAACTTGTGGAGATTTCTTGGCAATTTGGGGAAAGGAGGCTATTCTAAGTAGCCTCAGTGGTTTAGTAGAAGGAAGCTGTTTTGGTCCTTTAACTTCGTTTCAGTCAAGAGACGAAATAACTTCCGGGGAGCCCAGCTCTCCGTTTTCTTCAAACCTCATATGCTCTTACTCCTGTATTTTATTTCTAAATGTGCCTTAAGGGGATACATGTATCAACATCCTGAAGGAGATATTTATTTATTTTATTTATTTATTTTTTAAGATTTTATTTATTCATTTGACAGAGAGACACAGCGAGAGAGCGATCACAAGCAGGGGGAAAGGGAACACAAGCAGGGGGAGAGGGGACACAAGCAGGGGAAGAGGGGACACAAGGAGGGGGAGTGGGAGAGGGAGAAGCAGGCTCCTTGCTGAGCAGGGAGCCCGATGCGGGGCTCGATCCCAGGACCCTGGGACCATGACCTGAGTCGAAGGCAGATGCTTAAGGACTGAGCCACCCAGGTGCCCCCTGAGGGAGATATTTAAAAGGCAGGTTTCTGGGCTCACCTACACCAAGACCTAAGAATTGGAATGGCTGGGGATAGGTTCTGGGATTAGCATTTTTAACAAGTTCCTTAGGTGATTTTTATACACATTAAATGTTAACAATGCTGCATTTCATCTATGCAAAGAAGAAATTAGGCAGAGGCCTAACAAATTAAATGGGTTTAACCCTGAGGAGCCTCCCTAAGGCACCAAGAGGGAGGGAATTTGGAGCTGAAGAGATCTCAAGACACCAATGAGGTAAGTTTCCAAAGCTCCTGCCAGCCTGGATGTTTGCTGTTCGAACAAAGAAGACTCCGTTAAAGACTGCAATGACCTGTCACTTCAGCCGGACCCTCTAAACAAGAAGCCATCATCTATCAAAAGAGTGGCCCACCTGTGTAGGTGCCTCCCTGGACTTGAATGGGAAGCAGCAAAAGGCAATGAGACAAAAGAGTGGCTACCATGCTCCCCTGTGTCCAAGCCTCCAGGCCTGATCCTCCCACTGACTAGCTGTGTGGACTTGGGCAGGTCACTGGCTTCAATTGTCCTCCTCTATAAAATGGAAGTGGTTGGAGCACTGTTACTGAATTTTTTTCCAGCTCTAGGTGGATCTTGTAATTTTGAACTTTCAGAGGAAGAAGGGGCTCTTCATGAGGAGTGATCTTGAGAGTTCTTACTCATTCCAAGCTCAGAACTAGTCTTTGGCTGTTTGCAGGAATCAATTCTTAGGGAGTGTCACAGTGAAAGATGAGATCCTTTGTCAACGTGAAAATAACACTTTTGCAATGTCAACACTCTGTGGGAGAAAAACTTAGCACCAGATTGGGAGACCTCCAAATTTTTCCACAACCGTATGACCTCATCACTTCCTCTCCCCTCCCCCACTATAAGCCAAAGACTTCAGCTCACCCTGTCATCACAGATTCCCTTCCCATGCCCACCCCAACCCCCCAAGCCTCAGGTGTATGGACTCACTTCCTACCTGACAGCTTATTTTAGAGGTCACTGAGATGCCTGCAAGAGATTGTCTTGTCAAACATCCAGCCCATCCCTATTCTTTCAAACTCACCACACCAGGTGCCACTTCTCTGTGATTCCATCACGACCTGGGCATACCTGGCTTGGTTCTTAATACACGACATTATAATCAATTTACATGCCTGTTGCCCTAGATGTAAGACCTGTGTCTACAACACAGTATTTTCTTGAAATATTTTCTTGAATAAATGAAACTAAGAATGAAAAAAATGAGTAAATGAATACATTAAAGAATTAAGAGAATAGAAGGTGATTGTTATACAGAACCCACACACCTAGCCTTCAACAAGCATGGATGAAGAAAGAAGACCTGGGTCCAGACTCAAAGGGCCCTGGAATATTCTGGGGGAGAATCTGGGAATGGGGGACTGTGCTAGGGCCAAAGAAACATGGTGACTTACCATAACATTGTTTCTCAAAGTGCAAGTCACAGACCACTAGAGGGTTGTGAAATCAATTCAGTGGGTTCAGACCAACATTTTAAAATGAAATAGAACAGAATGGAATTAGAAAACATGTCTCTTGGCAAGAGCAAGTATTGTTTCATGGAACTTTTGTTTTTATAAATACATGTATATGTATATATGTAATCACACACATATAATGATGTAAAATATACTTCTTTTCTACATATGGTGGCCAAAAAATTAGAAGCCACTGATTTAGGAAAGGTCATCCCTATATACATCATTGACTCCATTTGAAAAAAAGAACTTACTGGCCTTATGGTATGGCTTCCATTTATTGGCATGTGGGGACCCATTTATAAGCAAATGTATATGGATTCCATAACTCTTTTGAGAGATCAATATATTTTCTAATTATATGAAAATATAATGACCTGATCTTACCCAATTTCAGTTAAGTTCAGAACAAGTAAAACTCCTTTCTAGATATTATTATAAGAAATTTTCATTGAAATAAGGACCTTCCCCTCTGTTTTTCCTGTAGTGTCTACCCCTGTATTACCTTTCTATGCTGACAGCATGACACTAACTCTCCCCTTTCCCATCAGGGTAAAAAAACAAAACAAAACATTTTCTAAGAGTTAGTGGAAAGAAGTGATGAAAGCAAATTAAAAACCTTAAATTCCAAAGCCCAACTTAAAATCTATCTAAGTATCTCAGTGGGAAATCACAGTGGAAGGTGGGATGCTAAAATTAAAACCACAAAGGAAGGAAAATAATGACTGACCTTGTTATGAACTTGAATCTAAGCACATAGGACACATACATCTTTTCTGCCATATTTTGTACTCTTCCATCGCACAAATGGCCAAGTGTTAGGCTTTCCCTGGTTTGGCTATGATACTGATCCCAGTCTTATCTGTTGACATCATGTGGGATTGTCACCATTCCTTTTGTACAAAGAGTCTCCTACAACATCTAACACGGAGGTTTCGAAATGGTGGCCAGCAGCCAACCCAACTCAGACATGTTGCTGAGGTAGACTGGTTTAGTGTTTGAAAAATGTCATGTTGACACTTAAAACTCAGAAAGCTTCATTTAAAAATTTGGCGCTTGGCTTCTCTTAAAAAGTCAAAATATTTGGCACTACACCACCCATTCCTCTACACAGGTACAATTGCTTTTAACCTTGACCTATGGGATCCCTGTATTTTGAAATAATTGTTTCCTTTGTAATCTTACGTATTTTATTTCATTTAAAAACCTCATCCTGAGAAGGGATCTAGAGATTTCGCCAGACTGCCAAAGGGGCCCACGGCCCAATAAAGGTTAAGAACCCCTAGTCTAGCCAACGAGCAGCTGTCCCTTTAACCCATGATTGGCCACAGGTCTCGTCAGTCTCTACTTGCTCTGAGGCCATGCATCCATTTCCACTTTCCACTGCATGATGCTTTTCCCAGTGTCTGAAATATTTCCTGTATTCATGTCTCTTTCAAAAGATGGGGGAAAAAATCGAACCAAGAAGGCCTTAAAATTCTTACACTAAGCTGCCCCACTTGTTTATGCTGCCTCAGTGGTCTCTGCCCTCGGGCTTACGTTCAACATCAGTGAACATCGGTGGAGCACGGCCACTGACCAATCAGGATGGCTGCCAATTGGAAACAGACAATTCAGGTGCATGTCATCTGGACTTCAGCCCTGTGCCTGCAGTCTTTTTCATCACTACCTTGATGGGCTTCTCCAGCTCCCTGGACATTATTCCCTGCTGTATCCTCCCTTCTCCCTGGAATATTGGGGCATGGGGGGGCTGCTGTCTAGCACATGCTTGGGAGTGTCACCATTTAGAGTATCCTGGGGAACAGGGAAAACCAATGCCTTTTCTGTTTCTCCTTTTCAGCAAAGGAGCAGAGAGGTTACCTTGACCCTGCTGGCCAGGCTTTGGACGTGAGTGTCCATGCAGCTGGTCCTACTAATGCCCAGACTTGTGCTGCACAGGGCAGTTTGCACAGCTCTCCTCCTGGACTCACTTCCTCACACCAACCTTCCTGAGGAAAGGAAAGGAATCAAGCCCACTTTGCAGAGGAGGACCAGTCGAGTTCAAGAAAAGTTTGATGCAAAGTCAGAAGGCGAGCACGGACTTCCTGAATTTTAGTCTATTTGAACATCTGCGGGGGGTGGGGGCAGGTGGGGTGGTGGTGGGAAACAAAACACCTGTTCCTCAAGGAAAGTGCCTTTTTGGGAATTCCACAGCAAGTGTTTAATAAGTGTTGTTCAATTGGATGCATTTATGTTTGTATAGAGCAAGTCTGGACCTTTCAAGTAAATCTAATCTCTTCTGAACAGCCACATTAGCCTTTATGCTAATTTAAGAAAGATAGACCGGCAGACAGAGAACTTGGATCTTACAACGGAACTGGGTTTTTCTTCTTTTGTGGCAGTAAAATACTATATTTTATTTCACTTTTAAAATTATTGACTTTTTTTTCTTTGGGTATACAGTTCTGTGAATTTTAACGTATATATAGATTTGTGTAACCACCTTTAGGATACGGATCCATCACACCAAAAACCTCCTTAATGCTAGCCCTTTGAAATGATTTTCAAAATAATTATACTGGTGTCCACATCAATCGAAAGCTACAGGGATATTTGTAAAATGAAGTATGCATTTTGTTTTGTAAGACAAAACTTGTGTGTGTTTTAGAGGATTTGATTTCCTTCCACTTTGGAGGATATAAAAATTATTTTTTTAAAGATTTTATTTATTTATTTAACAGAGAGAGAGACAGTGAGAGAGGGAACACAAGCAGGGGGAGTGGGAGAGGGAGAAGCAGGCTTCCCGCGGAGCAGGGAGCCCGATGTGGGGCTCGATCCCAGGATCCTGGGATCATGACCTGAGCCGAAGGCAGACTCTCAACGACTGAGCCACCCAGGCGCCCCAGGATATAAAAATTATTGAGAAAGAATCCACACAGGTCCCTCCATAATTTTTAAAGCAACATGATGGCTTGACTGGTTTCCGGCTGTAACAGAAGACACTAGAGCACCACTGTGAACGGTGGGACAACGCCCGAGGAAGGTAGCCCCCAGGAAGGAGCCCTCCACGCATCCCCCTTCCCCATCACCCAGTGGCGCCTTCGCCCTCCTCTCCTCTGGCCCCTGCCCCACTCCCAGACCCCCTCCCCAGCACCGGCTCCTGGCATCTCTCCAGCTTCTTCCTCTCTTCCCCTTGTGCCTCCCTCCCGGGAACGTCCCTCTGCTGGCCTCTTCTCTACCTTCTTGCCACTCCTCTACTCTTCCTATCTCTGGCTCCTCGTCCTGACAAGTATGATAGGAATGGAGGAGCCTATTGACAAAAGGGAAAGGAGTTCCTTTTCCCCTCCCACTAAAACTTCCCCCAGGACAGACTTACTGCCCACCGAACATTACCTGAAATAAAGGACATCTGTCCATCTGCCCACACTGCCCACCGGCTCTCCAGCCAGCCAGGCTAAGCGGCACACTGTCCCCAAAGACACAGGGGGCAACAGCCAGAGCCGAGCCTCCCGGCCTTGCTGAGTCTCTCTTTGGCTCCCTCCCTTCGAAACCGAGACTGGAAGCAGAGGCAGAACAAAGAGACGTACCACTGAGTACTGGTAAAAAGGCAGCTAATTCTCACACAGTGGATTCCTATGGAGAAAAAAAACCCAGCGCCCCATTCCCTGCCCACTATAAATACTGAAACAGACAGGATTCGTGTCATCCAAATGGTCTTCACAAGACTCCTGAATTCCGTAAATAATTGCCCCCTGGCAAATATTTTTGGAAGTGGATATTTTATGGAGTTTGCCGAAAGCAGAACTTTCTTTCAGTGACTAAAGCTAGTGGTTTTTGAATAATGCTTACTATGGCACCGCATAAATGAAACTATTTGCTAAATGCTTTTTATCGGTTATGATGCAAGCTAGTTATTGGATGTGATTCAGTGAAAAAGAGAAGAAATAAATAGATGAACCATTGCTGTCTCATGTTTGGTACGCCATTGCTCTCTCCACATGGGGCTGAACATACTGTGTTAGCCTGGAGACCGTCCTGTGTGTATGTGTATAAATACATACACACATAATATATATATTTAATGGGCAGCAACTATTTTCAAAGAATGTAAGTTTAAAAGAAAAAAAAAGAAAGGTAGAAAATGAGTGGTTTGTTCTTTACAGAGAAAGGTACAGGAGCTTGATGTAATCGGGGAGTTGCAACCCAGTGATGAAACTGGCAGTAAATAAAAAGCTCTCAAGTATCTTAATTAGTTTTTGGACTTAAAATTAGTTCTCCATATATGGGAATGAACTCATCCCACAGGCCCAAGCCAGCTTTTGAAAGTCCAAAAACAACAACTCTAAACCAGGTGTGGGGGGGTATGAACTTTTGGCAATTTCGACACTCAGGTATACAAATATTTGACTTTCTCTGGGTTTCTATAATAAGTGGTCTTAGCTTTTGAATCCTCTTTTCAACTTGGTGGCAGGAGTTTGAAGTTTGCCCATTTGAGGTACAACTCTGTCACTTCTGGAGTTAAAATTGGTGTGTTTGGGGTAAATTGTTACTTCAAGATTCTCCCCTCTTCTCACTTCCTTCCAGGAGAGATAGAAATACCACAAAGCTTATATATTGTCTAGAGAGGTGAATTTAATAGCTTAAATATGTTGTTCTATTATTCACAAGGTACTCCTGGGTCACCTTTACTATAAAAGTGGAGAATATTTTTTAAATAAAGTTAGGGCACACTCCATAAAAGTTTTACAACTCACTTAAAATCATAGACGAGCTGTGTATTTCAAGATGAAGATTTAAACTCTGGTTATTTAGCAGGGTCTTGGGAGGCAGGAATAGCTGTGTCAACTAATGTTGTGCTCTATATTTCATTACTGTCTTTATGTTTTTTTAAATACCTCAAGAATAAAGTTTATTTAAAATGTCACACTTTGCCAGCAGCACATTATATCCATAGAATATACTGGTACCATGGCCATTACTCTTATTTATTATAGTAGATTAGTTATGGACCCTCTGCCATCATATCTTGGCTTATTAACATACCGCATATTAAAAAGTGTAATGAATGGCCCCATCATGAGCAGTTGCAAAGTCTAGTCACTCATTCCTCTTTGGCTCTCCTTTTTGTGCAGAGGGAAAAATTGAAGAGGATTGGACTCATGCCTGAACAATCACCCACCTGATTCAGCTTGTGAGGTGAGGACGGAGGGGGTCCCTCTCAATACTTAATGATTGAGAAATCCTTGGGCTCCCTCCAGGGTTAGAGATGAGGACCAGCCATCATCAAAGTTCAAATGCCACAGGAAGAAGGGATGGGCTTGGATCATCCAGACCTAGACCTACAGCATGTTTGTCGAACTTAGTTTTTAAAAACAAAATGGCAGACATCAAAAGGAATGAGATCTTGCCATTTGCAATGACGTGGATGGAACTGGAGGGTATTATGCTGAGCGAAATAAGTCAAACAGAGAAAGACATGTATCATATGACCTCACTGATATGAGGAATTCTTAATCTCAGGAAACAAACTGAGGGTTGCTGGAGTGGGGGGTGGGGTGGGAGGGATGGGGTGACTGGGTGATGGACACTGGGGAGGGTATGTGTTCTGGTAAGCGCTGTGAATTGTGCAAGACTGTTGAATCTCAGATCTGTACCTCTGAAACAAATAATGCAATACATGTTAAGAAAGAAAAAAAGAAGAAGAAGAATGTAGCAGGAGGGGAAGAATGAAGGGGGGAAATCGGAGGGGGAGAAAAACCATGAGAGACGATGGACTCTGAAAAACAAACTGAGGGTTCTAGAGGGGAGGGGGGTGGGAGGATGGGTTAGCCTGGTGATGGGTATTGAGGAGGGCACGTTCTGCATGGAGCACTGGGTGTTATGCACAAACAGTGAATCAAGGAACACTATATCTAAAACTAATGATGTGATGTATGGGGATTAACATAACAATAAAAAAATTAAAAAAAAAAATAAAAACAAAATGGCAGAAACACACCAAAGGTATAGAACTCATAGCACTATCTGGTTCACAAGAATTTTTTTGCTAACATAAATTGCCCATCAACTTCTGCACAAGGTGAAGCCTTTAAGAGAAAACTTGATCCCTCCAAGGTACCAATAAATGGCAAAAACACTCAAAGAAGGTCTTCATGGAAGGGGCTGATTAAAAATCTTTTCTCAACTAACATGAAAAGAAAAGAGATCTGTCATCTAAATTTTTTTCCATTTTTTTTTAAATGACCATAATCCAGATGAATTAAACAATGCTCAGTATAAGAATGCAGGTACTTTTATTATCCATTGTGTTGCTAGCCCAAGTTTTCTGCCTCCTACAAATCAAGTTTCATTCTGAAACTGTATCACCA
Organism: Halichoerus grypus; assembly: GCF_964656455.1. Classification (NCBI taxonomy): domain Eukaryota; kingdom Metazoa; phylum Chordata; class Mammalia; order Carnivora; family Phocidae; genus Halichoerus; species Halichoerus grypus. Next base: position 122,282,016 of record NC_135715.1, on the reverse strand, counting down.
TAGAGCCTAAGGATCCTTTTGGAACCTAAGCATTATTCTCCAAAGAATCTGTGACCCACCAGTTAGTTGGCAACCAAATTTCCCTGGGAAACTCAATAGTTTGGGTATTTGAGGATAGAAGATGTGGTGGAATCTGGTGCTATTCTTTTTGGGGAGCTGCCTTTGTGTTTTTGATGATAGAGAATAGCCGGACCCATCCAGAGCAAATGATACAAGGCGCACAAGTTAGCTGCATTGCTCGGTTTGATGCTGTGCAGCAAAGGGAATGTTTATTATCAGAAACACATTTCTTGGGACACCTGGGTGGCTCGGTCGGTTAAGTGACTGCTTTCGGCTCAGGTCATGATCCCGGGGTCTTGGAATCGAGTTCCACATTGGGCTCCCTACTCAGCGGGGAGTCTGCATCTCCCTCTGCTTCTGCCCCTCCTCTGCTTGTGTTCTCTCTCTCTGACAAATAAATAAATGAAATCTTCAAAAAAAAAAAAAAAACCAACACATTTCTTTTCTGACTTTAAGGGGGAAAAAGTCCCGACTAACTGTAATTCTACTAAGAGATGGAGTGCAATTGGAACACTGTTAAGGAAACCATGGCTTTAGCGTGGATTCTGGGAAGCCCAGGACAAAACTTCATTACCTTGCAGCTTCACGCCACAGCAAGGCCCATTCTCCAGGGCCCACCACTGCTTGCAGAACCCTAGGGAGTGGTGTTGGATGGGGTTGTTCTAGGAGAGGCAATCATCCACTGCTGGGCTCCCCTGCTTAATTCTCCTAACGGATTCTGCCAGACCGTCCTAGCAGAAGAGCCGCTACCCTCACCCAGACCAATGGTAGCCTGGCTCCTAATGATGGCAAGGCCTTCAGAGGCCGCTTGCCGGTGCCGGGGTGGGCCTCAGAGCTGCGGTTCCAGGATTGTCGAGCAGATGAGTGGTGAAGTCTGCAGCCAAGTGCACAGCGCATTTTCCTAAGTGGGAGGACTGTATTCGAGACAGAACATTACTTAACAACAGGTGGGCAGTTCATTGCTAACCAGCTCAGTGGCTCCCCATCAGGGACCCTGCAGAAGCAGGCTTCTGCCTTCTGCCGGCTGTCGGAGTGAGGGGCTGCCCTCGGAACTGTCAGGACCAGGCAGTGGTTCCACAAGACAGTCTCTCCAGAAGCCCCTGTCTGAGATTTTCCCGCGTAAAGAATATAAAGCAGATCCCGTGGGCTTATCTCTCACACAAACAAGAAGTACAAAACTTCCTTCACATTCACATGCTAGTTTGCTCTTCTCCCTTTAGGTTTATGGCTGTGTAAGGGTGTTTTTGTCCAGATATGTAAAGATACCTAGAAGTTTCGAGGATAAGGACCCTCTCCTTCTCAGGTAAAAGAACGATTATCGAGTGCCTCTTGCCTTCCTAGGACTCTGTACCCATAATCTCATCTCTTCCTCACCAAACACATCTGTTCCAAGTGAGTGGCCCAAAATCACACCACTGGCCATCCAACGCATGCTTATGCTCCTGTTTTCATTCTACCGAAATGAGAGAGAGAAAGTGAAAAACGGTGTCCTGGGGCGCCTGGGTGGCTCAGTCGTTAAGCGTCTGCCTTCAGCTCAGGTCATGATCCCAGGGTCCTGGGATCGAGCCCCGCATCGGGCTCCCTGCTCAGCGGGGTGCCTGCTGCTCCCTCTCCCGCTCCCCCTGCTTGTGTTCCCTCTCTCAATGTCTCTCTCTCTCTCTCTCTGTCAAATTAAAAAAAAAAAATCTTTAAGAATTAAAGTAGCATAAACTAGAAAGAATATAAATGTTCAACAATGGGGCATTTTGATTGATTACAGTATCCATCCATATAATAGAATAACAATGGGCTAATAATATAAAAAATGTGAATTACCATTAAGTGACTAATATTATTAAAGTATCTTTATAATTACTCTTGTTTAAGGTAAATGAATACATGAAAAAATATATATCCAATAAAATTATAATAGTTGCTATCTGAGCAGTGAGCTTATTAAGAATGATACTTATTTTCTTGTACATATTTTTAGCGTTTTTCAAAAATGTTATAACAAAGGAAAAATGAAATACATTTTTAATAAAAATATTCATATACCTTAATAATCCCATTTTCAGGAATCTCTTTTAAGGAAAATCAAACATGTGGTTAAAGATCGCAAGGGAGGGGTGCCTGGGTGGCTCAGTCGGTTAAGCCTCTGCATTCCACTCAGGTCATGATCTCAGGGTCCTAGGATTGAGCCCCACATCGGGCCTGCTTCTCCCTCTCCCTCTGCTGCTCCCCCTACTTGTGCTCTCTCATGCTCTCTCTCTGTCAAATAAGTAAAAATAAAATCTTAAAAAAAAAAAAAAAGCTCGCCAGGGAATTCATCACAATGCTATTTATAATGATAAAAACTGCAATTAACTAAAATTCCAAGAACAAGGTAATAGTTACACAGTTATGGAAAAAAAATACAATAAAATATTTTGAAGACCCAAAGAAAACAAAATACCCAAAGAAAAATGTTACAGAAAAAGCAAAAGTGAACTTAAATTATTTTAGCAACCTAACTTGCTTCAGTATTTAAGCAAAACCAAACCATCATCATGGGGGGAAAAGTTCCTTTTGATTGTGCACAGCTTTCAAATATCTTAAAAGGGGAAACAATTTGGTATGATTATTGAAGCTTTGAAACTTCCTCATGTTTGTTATTTTTTATTCTATGTGGCAAGGAATACAGGGGAGCTCAGGAAAGTGAAGGTGACCCCAAAGTCAGAAATAAGGAGAAAGAAGGCATTCACTGAGTCGAGTAGAGGAAAAAAACAGGATTCTTGGTTTAAGCTCTGCCAAAGAAAGAACATACATGACCATAGCCGGCGATGGTGGAAAGGCTGCAAGGTTTAATAAGGGAAGGAAGTGTATGGTTTCTCCAGCTCCAGAAAATAGCCACCTCTAACCCTACCCCTGTATCACTTATGCCTACCCTGGGATCTTCTACGCATCTAGAAAATCTGTCATTCATTGAGCAAATATTTATTGGGTAAGCTGATAGACATAGACAGGACAGGAAAGGAGAATCTGTTGCAAGTAAGTGTGTTGAGCTACCTGTTCCCCTCCTTCTTTAGAGAAACTGCTCCTTCTCTCCCTCCCTCCGGATAGGTGTTCCATCATTTCCCATGACCCTACATCCTTTCCCACAGTGATCGGCTGAACGGTGACCAATTACCCAAGCTCAGCCAATCAATGTATCTCACTCCCTTGGCCATTGCAATTGGCCAAAGTGTGGTCATGTGGCCCAAAACAGGCCAATCAGACTTCTTTCCTGTCTTTTTCCAAAACCCATCTGGGAGAAGAGAGCGTCTTCCCTCCATTTAGAGAGTGTGAAGATGTGAGCCTGGAAGCTGCAAAGAGCCAGTTGAGGAGCAGAGTAGAAAATGGGGCAATAAGCAGAGATACCCAGAGACATGAGTTAGAGAAAGAGTATTGCTGGCATTCAAATCCCTGTTTCAGATCTCCCTAGTTAACCACTTCCTCTGTTCCTCTGGCTGTTTGTTTACATGAGCCATTACCTTCCTGTTCTTCTGAAGCTAGATCCAGCTGTGTTTTTGCTATGTGAAACCAGAGTCTTCCCCAATGCCTGCTCCTAGCATTGCAAAGCCCTGTGTTAAGTGGTAGGGATAGAGAGATGGATAAGCGAACCTCCTAGGGCTAGTGAAAAAGGTAGGTTACAAGGTCAAATGATTTAGCAAGATAATGAGGGAGCTGAAGGTGCTCCCCCTGGAGGGGACCTTATCGCATTTCCTCTTAGCTTTTAGCACCACTCTCCCTTCATTCTGCATTAATTCAACCAGTATTTACTGAACGCTGACCATATATTCTCCTCTCCGGTTTGTGCACATTTAAACTGAATTGATGTTTGCTAGTTCTTCTTTCCTGCTTAATTTCACCCAGTCTCCAGGGAACATTAAAAAGAGAGGATCCCACTTATGCCGGTAACTGTGAAAATGCAACATATATTTAATGGAAAGTTTACAAATAACCACAAGATGGGGCTGTTACGCAATGAAAGTAAAATTTTAGGGGGCCGGAGGAGAGGAAGCAATAGTCTCCAACATCCAGAACAGAATATTTAAATCTTTCGTCACTAAAAAAGAAGAAATAAAATATTTTGTGAATGTATACACTTCTAAACTTTCTATAAAATCAAAGCACTGCTTGTAACAAATTTAGGGAGTACTCCTTAAAAAAAAAAAAAGACCTACCGATTCCTTTGTGGGGAGAAAGTACATGATTATGACATCAGATATGTTCCTTTCAGAGGTTCTGCCTACAACAAGGTTGTTTGATGGTCTTTCCCCTGGTCCTTTCATCTTCATTCCTCCCTCTCTTTCAGTGAAAGGCCATAATATAAAACAGAATCGTATTGATTTGTTGTTGTTGTTGTTGTTGTTGTTGTTACAGACTTGTCTAGGTCCTTGTATTCAATTACGAAAACAAATGAATGGCATTTGACATTTTCTATCAACATGCTCTTGTTTCCCGCTTTCTTCCACCTCCATCTAAATGAAATCCCTTTGACCTCACTGCTTCTGTTCCCTTCAGCTTTACAGTTCAAAGATCTAGACAGCTCTTGGTTAATAATGATAACGTCAGGTCGCCACTCTCAGAAAATCCAAAAGAGCCACAAGAGGGAGAGCCCCAAGTATGCCGTTGCTTTTTCAGAGAGGACACGGATCAGTGGGGCCAGGCGGCTGTAGGGGCGACGAGCTGGAGATGCCAGTCCACCCGGGACGTGGGAGATGCACGAAGCTGGAGTCCCTGGACGGAAGCCTCGGAACCGCAGAGACCAGGCCTCGGCCCCTCCCCCCCGCTCCTCCAGCACCACGCATCTGTGTTGCATGAACTCAAAACTGGGAACGTCCCGTTGAGAAATGGAAAACCTAAAAATAGGCCCTCAGAAAGTACTTTGACCTTGGCTTGAAAGTCAGCCCAGTGCTATGACAAGAAAGACCTTTTCCATGAAGACTATGTTCTTAAAAGCTATATTTCATCTGCACACAGCCTCTCAGTAAAACCACACTCAGAAAATGTGCATCTTGGCTATCCTTCCACTGTAAAATCAGGATATTTGGCTCTGGTTATTCTGGACATTAGATGTCTATGCAAGGGTTTCTTTCCAAAATTCTTCATACAAAATGTTGGAGGTTATAAACTGGATTAATAGTGACATTTAAGCAAATCTGCTATTGCTGTATGTATCCAATACTTAATGATTTTTGGAAAGAATTCAAGGACAAGGCAGGAAAAAATCTTGCAGTCAAGTAACACAGAATGTACACGTTTTAGAATTAACCACAATAAACTACTAACTTGTCTTGAAGAAAGCTATCCAGGGTACCAAGAGAATATCTGTTTTTTAAGTTTTGGTAATTAAATCCAAAATTAAAGGGTACTGTCTTATAATTTCTTGCATATGTTGGAATTAATATCTGAAAATTTCAATATCAAAGAACTCCAGGGGACCTTCATATGTATTCCATATATATTTCAAGGATAACTTAAATCCTGATTAAAAAAAAAAAAAAGCTATTAAACAGAGGGGAAAAACACACTTTTATATACTTGGGTAACTTTCTAAGGGACATCTGCCCCCAGTTAAACAACACATACTTTTTAAAGACTCCTGGGGGGTTCAATGCTCCTTCAGTGGACTGAAAATTCTGGAGAAATGGACTTCATTAGCTGTTACAAAATTATTGAAAGGATATTTGAAATGGCATTTAATACCTGCAAAGACAGGAACAATCAGTGGTTTAAAGTTTCACTGTAAAGATTGGTAAATAACACTGATTACAGGTCTTATTCAAACAGAAAATAATGAATATGTGATGAAAGGAGAATAATGATCCAAATTGCTCTTAATCTTGGAATTGTGCCTATTGATTGGCCTAGAAATAATGGTGCTAAGCATATGGTAAGAAAGCCAAATGCTTGAGAAAGTCATTAACTTTGGAGGAACAGGGTACCCATTTCATTGTACTCATACGGTATGTTATTGAATAAGCTCTCCAAACAATTGTGTAGTAGGGGGAAATTTTAGTGTTAACCCAAGTTAGGTAACATTCTTCTCCACTCCTCTGTAACTTATAAAAGCTATTTAGATACTCTTTATAATTCATTAAACATTTGCCGAACCCCTACTGCATACCTGGAACACAACAGGATCAAGCAAGCAGTATAGTGCTCCAAGAGATCATTACAATCTCCCACGAGCTTGTTTCTAATAAGCTGAAGAAACAATGACCTCAAACCAGTAAATTTACACTTTCGACTGGCATTCCCAAAACACTCCAGCAAATTTCATGAACAAATATATTTATAAGCAAGAAATCATGTTAAAGAGACACAGTGGGTTTTTTTTTTAATTATAATTTCTCATTTCTAGGAAAAGCCTCAAAGAATTTTGAATTTGAAATGTCCTTATTTCCCATTAACTTTTTTTGAGGACCCGTGTATCCAATTAAAGTTAAATTTGCATTCTTTTTAATCCATTTTTGAGACCTTAAATGTATTCTTAGATCCTAATCTTGACAATTGACTTTGATTTAAACGGTAACACAGACGCATCTGATTAATGAAAATAGAAGTATCTAAGAAAGTCCTGCTCCTTAGCAAAAATGTGTTGCCCAAGGCACGCGAGTCAGTGTGAAGGCTTGCCAGGTGGGGGCGGCAGAGAGCACTTTGCAAAGACACTGGTAAGCCGAGGACCTCAACACCTGGTGGTTGCCAGGGAACCCTCAGGACACCCGGGCACTGGGCAAGATCAATCTGTTGTGAGGAAGTTTGCTGAATAGAGAGGCTGGTAACAGGAAGCACGAGCCAGGAGAAACAAGGAAAGGGAACAAGAAAGGGCTGAATGCAAAGAGGAAAGAGCTTGGGCTTTGAAGTCACAAAAACCTGACTTCTGACACTTTACCAATGGTGTCACCTCAGGCAAAGGACTTAATCTCTCAGTCTTGGTGCTTTTCATGTGTAAAATGAGCATAATAATATGATATTACCACCTTGCAGAATTGTTACAAGGTTGTAAGGTGATGCATGTAAAGTGCTTGGCACATTGCCTAACAGTATACAGAAAGGGCTTAACAAATGTTGTGCCCTATTATAATTTACTGCTGCCGTGCCAGAAGGTTGGCGCAGTGGAACTGAGTGCCAGCCTCAGAGAAGGAATTGAATGGGTGCCTCAGAGAAGTCCAAGTCTGGGGGGTGAAGGAAGCAAGGCGAAGGGAGCCGGGAGGGTGAGGACTCTCCTCACTACTCTTTTGAGTTGAGCTGATGATTTTTTTGCCACAAAAAACTTGTACACTTAGATCTTCCCACTAGGGATGTCCACCTATCCCCATTTGTAGTAGCTGGAAACAAAACAAAACCTAGTTTCATGTCTGATCAAGACCCAGTTATCTTACAAGCGCATTTATTAAATAAAAATGGAAATGGGGGCCCTGGGTGGCTCAGTCGGTTAAGCGACCGACTCTTGGTTTTGGCTCAAGGTCATGAGATCGAGCCCTGCATCAGCTCTGCCCTCAGTGCGGAGTCTGCTTGTCCCTCTTCCTCTGCTCCTCTTCCTTCTCTCTCTCTCTCTCAAATAAATAAATAAAATCTTTGAAAAAAAAAAAGAATGGAAATGAGAAAGGGTCTCTTAGGTACACATGGTAAGGCTTCCACTGGAGATTGCTTTTCAGCTTGTTTGCCAAAACAACTGATTCTTGGAAATTGCTGATATTTTTTATTTATGTGAATGGCCCCCTTGTTTCCAAAACTGTAAAGCAAGCACCTCTCTGTCTTGTTCTTGGAGAAGACGGTGAGGTTTCCAGACATCTGAGTACAGATGCTGCAGACCACAAGGTGTGAAATGTTGTACTTCATACTGGGAGGTACGGACATTTTTAACTAGATTGTGCTCTCAAAGAATTCAATAGATCTTTTTCTGGCCATAGAGTTTTGTAAACTGGACTCTCCCCCCACTTACTGTACTTACTGAAGAGCCCAGACTTTGGAAAATGTACTGTGGGGTGTTTTGCTGATCACCTTGGCTGGGTGGTGAAGCTGAAAACATTTCCCATCCTTAATTATCCTGAAGTCGAAGATAGAAATGCGGCAGAATAGAAGAGGAGAGAAAGTGCTTAGCTCTGAAGGGATTGATGGGTTAGGCATGGGACTGAGGCTTGCAGAGGCCTGGACATTTTGCAGGTGGGGTTTGGGCTGGTCCTGGCCATGCAGTGGCCTCCAGGGGCTAGGCTGGGACCCTGAGGTTTATTTCAGGCCAGCTGTGAAGCCCAAGTGTACCCAGTGGTCCCTGCAGTGTCAAGCACTAAACTTGAGATTCTTTTGACACTTAGGAGAGTTTTTATTAAATGCCATGGGTTTTCCCCATTTTTAATGAATAGCACAGTCATATAAATGTACCTAAATGTTTTGGGGCACCTGGGTGGCTCAGGAGGTTAAATGTCTGACTCTTGATTTCGACTCAGGTCATGATCTCAGGGTCATGAGATCAAGGCCCGCGAAGATGGACACCATGCTCAGTGGGGAGTCTGCCTGATATTCTCTCTTTCCCTCTCCCTCTAACTCTCCCCCCTTGCACATATGTGTATGTGCGCATGTGTGCGTGCACACGCACTCTCTCCCTCTCTATCAAATAAATAAAAATGAAAATAAAAAATAAATTTACCCAAATGTTTAAGCTACAAACTTCCCTACTCCTTCCCACTCCTACATAAAATCCATCGGCAAGTACTGTCAATCCTGGCTCCAAATAGACCAAATGCCAAGCCCATGCTGTTTCCCTGCCCTTGTTCCTACCCAATCCAGCTTCCACATTTTCCACCTGGGTTACAACACAGCCCCACTCTCCCTGCTTCTTCTCCTGACTCTTCTGCTCTATTCTTTCCTGAGCAACCTGGGGATTCTTCTTAAAACACAGGTGAAGTCAAGTCATTCTCTTCCTAAAACCTTTCCGTTATCTCAGTGTTCTTGGGGTATAGACCCATGTATTCAGCATATTCTGCAAGGCCAAATCTAAACTTGATGTGCTTTGGAGACTTTAGTGCAAACCCTGGCCTCTGGGAAGAGACTGGAAAACCTAATTATAGGACAGTGCCAAAGTGACTGTTCAAAGTGTGGACTCCTGGGTAAGTGACAAGAAACCATGACAGATTTCTTGGAATTCCTTCTGGAAGGTAACCCAATAGAACTATGGACTTCCTGTCCCTGCGGGGGAGAAGTATGAAAAGCCAGTAAAGGAAATGTGACTAACCTGTAGGAACAGGTCGGTAAGGTCTGGGGCTATATGCGTGACACACCCAACCCAGGGAAGGAAACAGCTTCCCCATAAAGCAAAGCAACCCTCTTTATCTTTGTCACAAAAGCAAGAACCCAAAATTGTATAACTTACATATAATAATGACTTCTGTTTATCAAGTACCTCTAGGGGGCTGGCCTTATAAGATAATTATTATTATCTTTATTTTTGATGTATGGAAACGGAAGCTCCAAAGGTTACTAAAAGTCAAATGGTTAGTAAGGCATAGACTTTTAAAAATTACCAAATTACCTTTCTTCATGAAGGAAAGGGACTGATCTAAGGTTTAATTTAGCACCGACTGATGTATCACGTAAGACTGGGTGTTTGTTCATTATCTGTTTCCCCACCTCTCGAATAAGAGAGCCCCATGGGGGCGGGGGCTCTGTGGTTCATTGCTGCCTCCCTAGCACGGCAAATGGTACCTGGTCAAAGCAATTTGAAAGTGGGGACTTGTCCATACATTGAAAAAATGAATAAAGAAGTGAATTTTGACAGCTGCTTTAATCATCCAAAGCTTTTGATTCAGAGCTGTGCAAAAGTTGGAAAAATTAGTGTAAATATCCATGTGCTCATAGATTTGGTGTTGGATATGTTTTTCTTATTCTTTCCACTAAAGAACTGCTATTAAAATACAACTATGCCTTGTTCAACCAGAGGTTTCCATTAGCAACAAGAATTAATTAAATTATGAGTCATCGGCAGATGACATACTAAGGCAGATTATCTCCCACGATTATTGGTTTTTTTTTTCTAATTATAAAACTAATATAGTAAAGAACACAAGTTAGATTTATGAATTTTAAAAAACAGGTATGTTCTGTTATGAAAAGATTTCCAAGATATATTTTTAGTGAAAACAAAAACGAGATGCAGAACAGTGTTCGTGACATGCTTTTATCCCAGGGATTATAATAATAGTTACTGAGAGCTCACTATGTGCCAGGCACTCTTATACCCACTACATGAATTACATCACTTGATTCGTTTGACAGTCAAATCTTGTTAGCATTATATCCCTATTTTAAATAGTACTACTCTCCTATATTAACAGTTTTTTAGTTTTTATTTTGAAACAATCTCAAATTAGGGAAAAGGTTGTAACATGCAAAGCACACACATACATGTATATCTTACAGCTATATTTATTTCTGTATCTCCTCCGTACATTGAAAACCACGAGATCATATGAACATCTATAGTTTAATTCTTATATCACAGAATTTAATTTTTCTCTCTTTTTAAAAAAGTTTATTTATTTATTAATTTTTAGAAATCGCTACACCCAACACGGGGCTCTAACTCACGACCCTGAGATCAAGAGTCACATGTTCTTCCGACCGAGTCAGCCGGGCACCCCTATTTTTCTCTTTTTGTATGTATTTCTCTTCTCTAATAATAAGAAGCCTGACTCCAGTTGTCCTCAGTATATTTCTCATTGAATCCATCCCCCTGCGTATGACCAGTCTCCTGTTGCCTCCACCGTCCCCACCCCTGGCAGGGGTGTCTTTCTCACCCCATCAGTCTCCCACGTCATAGCAGCCACTCCCGCACCCCCTCCCACCCCGTCAGGGAACAATCTCTGCCCCCACTCAGGCCCTGGCACCCACGGCAGCACAGAGCAGACACTCTGCTTCCTCCTCTACTCCCACAGCTCCTTCCAACCTGGCAGGGACAGCTCCCTGGCCCGCGTAAGGCACGGCCGTGGGAGCGTGACGTCGGGGGGTCGAATGTTTTGAAATTGGGTCAAGCCTCACATGTTAGCCTCTTTGGTTGTCAATTCTTGAAAACCCTGGAAGCATGGATGGCCATTCAGCCACTCATTTGCATGAAAATGAAACATGCAAGGTGAAAGAAGAAAAAAAAAGGAAAGGAGAAAGAAAAATAATTGCACCAGGGAGGAAAATATTTCATGAGCTGAATCTCAAGCAGGAAAGTCACCACTGATGTCACAACAGTGTTACCAGCTAATAATGGGCTGCTTCCTAACTGTCGGGAAATGCAAACAGCACAACATTAAAATGGCTCTATTTTTTCCATCCTTACAATAGCAACACAGCAACGGAGTGCTGATCTCTGAAAGACAAAGGCTGTGAAAATAAACATGCACTTAAGCCAGGGGGCACTTGGGTTGTGAGTTTTCTTTTGAGATAATTAGGTAATATATCCAGAATATTCAAACCACCACTGGGACCATCTCTTCAGCTACCAGCTTGAAATCACCCACCCGTCGCGAACGGCTCAGCCAAGCTCTTGTTTGGTGCAAGCCCGCCAGACAGCCAGGCTTCCTCGTTTCCTCACTTGCCTTGGTGGACTTGCTTCCAAGGTGTTTTAGAAAGCAAAAGGCCAGATTCAAATAAAGAGCAGACTTCCGGGCCAGACCTGCATTTTCCTCTAACTGCGTTAATCGGCGGCTGCTTGGCCTCTGGTTCCTCTATCACAGCCAAAGCTGGAGTAGGGCCTGCTTTTCTGTCTGCTTGCAGGATAGCCTGTGGGTCCCAAGCTGCAAGTCTACCGTCGGTACTTCTCGCTTTCCATCTTGTTATTACTTCCCCTGGCCCCTTGACTTCACTTTTGTCTGTATATTTTCCAGCAACTTCTTTTGACCTCATCGCCCTCTCTTTTATTATTATTATTATGAATTTGTATTCCCTGTGCCTTACACTGGTGGCTTCCTCTCTAAAGACATTAAAAAAGGAGTGAGTTTTGTGTCGATGGAAGATGCTGAGGTGGCTCTTCAAAGCCACCCTCGGTGAGTCCACATAAGGTAACAGCACTCTTCTTGATGCAAAGTCTCTCCAGTCAACCAGTAAAACTGCCCCTTTCAAAAAATGGCCTGATTCTGTTCACAGCTGAAGAACAAAACCTCCCGTCATGAGGCGTGTATGTCAGGCACTTGCCTCTGGCATTTCGCCTTCTTAAATACCAGACTGTGGCTTGCGATCTCGTTCCCCCTTCCAGGTTAGAGAAGTTCAGGTTTCCCTACCTCAGGGCCAGAGGAATCCCGAACGTACAAAGGTTTTGTGAATATGGTCAGGAATAGATGGTTCTGAGAAGGGGGACAAAACTCTGAATCCAAACAGACTGGGAAATCCACCAACAGGACGAAGATGGGTGTGAGGCACATAGTTAGGGGAAAACACCCAGACTAGGTCCGAGATCTAGGATACGCTGCATGTGGGTCGGCTCCATAGCTCAGGGGGGAGCGCACCGGCCTTGCGGGATATGCTGCACGTTTCTAGTCTACTCTTTACCTTTTGCCCACCCTTCCCTGTGCCGTAGGCAGTAGGCTGGCTCCCTGGACTATAACAACAGTCTCCTTGTCCTATGTCTTCCTGGTGGTAGATGCCAGGTGATTTATTCACCGACTCCCTCTCCATAGGGTCACCATGGGCTGTCTGAATATCCCAGCCCTGACAGGTGCTCTCTCTCTCTCTCTGGTTTTATTACCATTGTGTCCTTTGTCCCTTCCGGCCTTGGAGGAAAAGAGTACCCTTTGCCTAGCCCAGGTTCCTGCACTACCCCTCCTGATTTCCCAATAACCTGCCAACACCTTTGTTAATAATCTCTTTATTAAACTCTCTTCAAATTACCCAATTCAAGGGGCATCGGGGTGGCTCAGTCAGTTAAGCATCTGCCTTCGACTCAGGTCACGATCCCAGGGTCCTGGGATCAAGCCCTGTGTTGGGCTCCCTGCTCAGGGGGGAGCCTGCTTCTCCCTCTCCCACTCCCCCTGCTTGTGTGATCTCTCTCTCTCTCTCTTTCTCTCTCTCTGTCAAATAAATAAAAAATAAAATCTTTTAAAAAAAATTACCCAATTTGAGTGGACTGTCTGCTTCCTGCTGCTAATTTGACACTTACACAAGATCTTTTCATAACAAGGCAGAAACAAGTGTATTTGAGAAATTACAATGGATCAGGAACCCAGTTACCTGGAAAGCGAGGCCCACAGGTAGGAATTTAAGTCACTTTTGACCCAGAGAGACAAAGGAGAAACTTCTTTACTGAGAATTAGTGATGCAGAGAAGCAAATAAATTTACTGACATCTGGAGATACCAAGCTCAGATTAGGGATAGTAAGATGTACTGTGCCTTTATGACAGGTCCCACACTGTGCTAAACTCTTAATACATTATCACATTTTAGATGATTTTACAGATGAGGAAACTGGATGCTGGGGATCACTGTTGTTTTGTCTACCCAATATCCCTCCCTCAATATCTTCTAGTAACAAAACTGTTCTTTCCTGCAAGGACCTCATTTTACATGTTTTCGGTAGGGCTAACTCTGGCTTTGTCAGTCAGAACCTCCCACGCACAATATATGGTTCAGTGACAGGCATGTTACCCAAATACGCCAATAAGTCTTCCTTGAGATTTGAGACATGGACTTAGGGAAAGAATTAGCAGGATGATTATGTAAGCTGCTACTGCTTGGGGCTATCTTTCCATCTGCTTGGAAGAAGCTCTCTCTGGTAAGAAACCATACAATACTGTGCAAAGAGAACCAGAGGCAAGAGATAGCTGGACAAAGAGTAAAAGTGAGCACAAGATAGAAGACCTCATTTGCTCCTGCATAAAAGTGGGTTTTATCCCTAGATTTTTCTTATGAGTCAACAAATGGTTTTTTTTTGCTTAATCTAAGTTGAGTTATCTTAATCTTTTTTACTTAATCTAAATTGAGTTTCTGTTACATATCATTAAAAAATCCTATAAATATAATGTTTATATAATGATATAAATATAATAATATCCTATAAATATAATTTCTAAGTAAGAAATTCTTCACTAGATCAGTGATCAACACATGCAAGTAAGGAAACCATCCAAGGTTGGGGAAAGACACTCAGAGGAAGCAGGTGAAACAATTTTCAGAGCTCACGTATATCCAGAAACAGTTGGTGATCCCACAAGCCAGAATGAAGAAAATCTTGTAATACATGGGACACCAGGTAGAATACTCAGAAATAAATTACATGATTTATAAGGGGAAAGCATCAGTTTTATACTTTGCAAACCTTGAAAATATCAAACTGTTTCCAAGTAAATTAACTATATCTTAGAGCTAAGCTCAACAGTACATATAGAAATACAAAAGCATACAGCATCTAAAAATGTGAAGTTCACAGTTAACTAGCATCCAATCAAAAATTACCAAGCATACAAAAAAATAAAAAAATATAACCCATAATGATAAAGAAAAATCAATTAAAACTGGCCCAGAATATCCCTATCAAAACACCAACACCTTTTTTTCACAGAACCAGAAAAAACAATCCAAAAATTTGTATGGAATCACAAAAGACCCTGAATAGCCAAAGCAATTGTGAAAAGTAAAGCAAAATTGGAGGGATCACAAATCCAGATTTCAAGCTATATTACAAAGCTGTAATAATCAAAACAGTATGGTACTGGCACAAAAATAGACACATAGATCAAAAGAACAGAATTGAGAGCCCAGAAATAAACCCACAATTATATGGTCAATTAATCTTTGATAAAGGAGGCAAGAATAGGCAATGGGAAAAAGACAGTCTTTTCAACAAATGCTGTTGGGACAACTACATGCAAAAGAATGACTGGACCACTTTCTTATACCACACACAAAAATAAACTCAAAATAAATTAAGGACCTAAATGTGAGACCTGAAACCATAAATATCCTACAAGGGGGCAAAGGCAGTAATTTCTCTGACATTGGCCATAAAAACATCTTTCTAGATATGTCTTCTGAGGCAAGGGAAACAAAAAGCAAAAATAAACTATTGGAACTACATCAAAATTAAAAGCTTCTGCACAGCAAAGGAAACAACCAACAAAACTAAAAGACAACCCACTGAATGGGAGAAGATATCTGCAAATGACATAGCTGATAAGGGGTTAGTATCCAAAATATGTAAGGAACTTATACAACTCAACACCAAAAAAACAGAAACAAAAACCAAACAATCTGATTAGAAATAGGCAGAAGACATGAATAGACACTTCTCCAAAGAAGACATACAGATTGCTCACAGACACATGAAAAGACGCTCAACATCACTCATTGTCAGGGGAATGCAAGTCAAAACCACAATGAGATATCACCTCACACCTGTCAGAATGGCTAAAATCAAAAACACAAGAAACAACAAGTATTGTCAAGGATGTGGAGGTAAGGGAACCCTAGTGCACTGTTGGTAGGAATGCAAACTGGTGTAGCCACTCTGGAAAACAGTATGGAGGTTCATCAAAAAGTTAAATATAGAACTACCCTAAAATCCAGTAATCACACCACTGGGTATTTACCCCCCAAATACAAAAACACTAATTCAAAGGGATATATGTACCCCTATGGTTATAGCAGCATTCCTTACAATAGCCAAATTACGGAAGTGGCCCTACTGTCCACCAATAGATGAATGGATAAAGAAGATGTGATACACACACACACAAACATATATATGTATATTTATATACAATGGAATATTATTCAGCCATAAAAAGAATTAAATCTTGCCATTTGCAACAACGTGGATGGACCTAGAGAGTATATATATTTTAAGATTTTATTTTTAAGTAATCTCTACACCCAATGTGAGGTTTGAACTCACAAACCTCAAGATCAAGAGTGGCATGCTCTACTGACTGAGCCAGCCAGGCACCCTGGAGCTAGAAGGTATAATGTTAAGGGAAATAAGTCAGCCAGAGAAAGACAAATACCATATGATTTCACTCTCATGTGGTATTTAATAAACAAAACAAATGAGCAAAGGGGAAAAAAAAAAAAGAAAGAGAAAGAGGGACCAAGAAAACAGATTCTTAACTATAAGAGAACTATAAGACTGTTAGTTACCAGAGGGGAGGTGGGCAGGGGGGATGGGTGAAATAGGTGACGGGGATTAAGGAGAGCACTTCTGATGAGCACTGGGTGATGTATGGAATTGTTGAATCACTGTAATGTACACCTGAAACTAATATAACACTGTATGTTAACTACACTGCAATTAAAACAAAACAAAACATAATAAGATAAAATAAAATAAAACTGATCTGGAATGACACAGATATTAGAACTAAATTATCAAGGGCATTATAATTATAATCCTCATGTTCAAGAAAGTAGAGAGAACCATAAGCATATTAGGGAAAGAAATACAGAATGGTATAAAAAAGACCTAAATTGAGGGGTGCCTGTGTGGCTCAGTTAGATAGATGTCCGACTCTTGATTTCATCTCAGGTTATGATCTCATGGTCATGGGATTGAGCCCAGCATCAGGTTCTCAGCAGGGAGTCTGCTTGGGATTCTCTCTCTCCCTCTGCTCCTCCCCTTCTCTCTCTCTCAAATAAATAAATAAAATCTTAAAAAAAAAAAAAAAGACCCAAATCAAACTTCTAGAGTTGAAATATACAATGCCCAAGATAAAAAGTATACTGGATGGAATTGGGCACTGTAGAATAAAGCATTAGTGAATTCAAAGACAACAGAAACATTCAAAATGAAACAGAAAGAAAAATGACTGGAAAAAAAATCAACAGAGCATCACTGAACTGTGGGACAACCTCAAGTGATCTACTATCTGTGTAATTGTAGTCCTCAAAGGAAAAGAGAGAGAATAGGAGACAGAAAAAATGTTTGAAAAAATAATGACTGAAATTATTCCAAATTTTTGAAAAACATAAATATCCAAATCCAAGAAACTTATTAAATCCTAATTTAAAAAAAAAATGAAAAAACCATACCAAGGTACTTCATAATTAATGACAGCATCCCCGACAATTCATACCTGGCCTTCAAATGAGAGCAACCATAGTGTTTCAAAGATGCAGATATTCCCTTCACTAACCTATTTCTCAATAGCTTAATGAAGGGGCCTTCTAGTGGAACAAAGGTGTGGGGATGGTATGTAAGTTTCATGTGATAAATCCAGTCCAACATTCTTATCTCCCTAAGCCTGTGCATTTCCTCCTTCACATCATGCCAAGGAAGCTTTGACATGTCATCTCATTAAATGTAGGTCACCACTAAGTCCAAGTTCTAATTGATCAACCAAGAAAGATGTTAGAACCACCTCTAGCTTCATGAACTGACACATTAAATCCAGAATCTTTAGGAGGTGCACTTAGGTCAATAAATTCAATCCAATCTACTGTTATATCTTCTTTGGGTAAATGCCCTTGGAATGCACAGATGTTCCCCAGGTTTCTACTGATACGTATTTTAGCAAGATCTTGAAATTCTTTTGGGATGTAAATTATTTCCTCCTGGATCATAGAGTGTACCCATCTCTCTGGAACATGCTGAGATCTGACTCAATCCATAGGTCCATGGTAACATGGTTGTGGTAAGTCTTGTGGAGAATGGACGTCCCCTTTCAAGGCATCTGCCCCAAGTGAGGTTATCACAGGGTTTTCCCAGCTAAGGCAGGACAGCAATGGACTAAATGCTCATGGAATTATATGGTCTTATCACAGACCCATTTCTCAGAAATGGTTGGGCTATTTGAGGGCTGGAATGGCTTACGAAACACTCAGTTATGGTGTTTATTGAGAGACAACAGCCTGAAAAAGTGTAAGTTCTCTCTTACCAGGTGTAGTATATGCTTTGAATTAAAGACCATGACATCATGGCATTTCCCCCATAGCCAATATACATAAATCTGGAAATAAAGGCGTAGAAGTAGAGGGAAGATCTGTACTGAAAAGAGAATTCAAACTTTGACCTTTAGAGAAACCAGAATTTTGCTAACAATTTAAAAATAGCTATTTCCAGTCCCCTAGTCCTGCCTTCTCTCCACTACTACTGAGCAACAGGGTTCTAAAAAATATTGAAATCCAATTTTAGCTACCTAAAAATTTGGGGATCTTTACACATGTTCAATAATGTATTATGAAATGATAACCCTATAATAAAAAATATGAGCAAAGATTTTCCAAAATGAGCAGTAGAGTGCCTGGCAACGAAACAAAAAGTAGGAGAGGCAGAAACAAATTTTTTTTTTTAAGATCTTTTCATTTATTTTTGACAGAGAGAGAGTGTGTACAAGCAGGGGAAGCAGCAGGCAGAGGGAGAGAGAGAAGCAGGCTCCTCGCCGAGCAGGGAGCCCAATGCGGGGCTCGATCCCAGGACCCCGGGATCATGACCCGAGCCGAAGGCAGACGCTTAACCATCTGAGCCACCCAGGCGCCCCAGAATCAAAATATTATGTGGTGTCCCAAATACGTTTTCCTGACTCTCTGATGATCTCTCTGGTTCACCCTCCTATTTGACCTAATAATCAGAGCAGTCCCCTTAGGTTACAGGCAGACAAATCACCCTTCGAGTTTAGGGCACAATTCCAAAGAGATGTTACGAGAGAACAATAAGGAAGGACTCACGCATGAAGCCCTTCCTTTAGCCTGCAGCCCTCTGCTACTGGAGTGGTGTGAAGACGCACTGCTGGGGTTAAAAGTTAAAGGTCAAGTTGGTGTTATTATTCTCTTGGTCCTTTAGTTGACTAAAAAATATTAATTGAGATGGAAACATTTAAGAAAAGAATTATGGTTACTTTATTAGTATGACTGAATAAATGTCTCTTCAAAATGCACTTTATCATTCAAAGCATGTCATATTGCCTTAACATTACTTACTCAATTTCTGGCTAGAGAAGACTTTCTTTCTTCTTTCTTTCTTTCTTTCTTTCTTTCTTTCTTTCTTTCTTTCTTTCTTTCTTTCTTTTTCTCTCCTTCTTTCTCTCCTTTCTCTCTTTCTTTCTCTTTCTTTATTTCTCCTTCCTTCCTTCCTTCCTTCCCTTCCTTTCCTTCCTTCCTTCCTTCCTTCCTTTCTTTTTTTTCAGAGAGGAAGAGAAATGGGGTGGGGCAGAGGGAAAGAGAATCCTAAGCAGGCTCTATGCCCAGTGCAGATTCCAAAGCAGGACTCCATCTCACAACCCCGAGATCATGACCTGAGTCGAAATCAAGAGTCGGATGCTTAATCCACTGAGCCACCTAGGTGCCCCTAGGGGGGATTTCTTTTTAAAATTCCCTACTAAACTTCTCATTGATATGAACCCTGATCAGTATGGCCTCCAGTAAAGCAAACCTAGGATTTGGAAAATTGTCTGAACCCCTATAGGTAATATCTGAGCTTATCCAAAATGTTGGTTTTCAGGCCGCTTCTTCTCTGCTGAATTCTAGAAAGCTCTAGAAGGATTTAATAACCATGAAAATCCTCGAAGAACACAACTCAAGCATCAAAATGGCTATCAAGGGTTTAGAATTAATTGGAAGAATTATTTTCTTTAGGATCTAATACTCATTAAAAGTCATTTTTAGGTCCAGCAATTGCACTACTGGGTATTTACCCCAAAGATACAAAAGTAGGGACCCAAAAGGCTACGTGCACCCCGATGTTTATAGCAGCAATGTCCACAATAGCCAAACTGTGGAAAGAGCCAAGATGTCCATCAACAGATGAATGGATAAAGAAGATGTGGTATATATATACAATGGAATATTATGCAGCCATCAAAAGGAATAAGATCTTGCCATTTGCAACGACGTGGATGGAACTGGAGGGTATTATGCTGAGCGAAATAAGTCAAACAGAGAAAGACATGTATCATATGACCTCACTGATATGAGGAATTCTTAATCTCAGGAAACAAACTGAGGGTTGCTGGAGTGGGGGGTGGGGTGGGAGGGATGGGGTGACTGGGTGATGGACACTGGGGAGGGTATGTGTTCTGGTAAGCGCTGTGAATTGTGCAAGACTGTTGAATCTCAGATCTGTACCTCTGAAACAAATAATGCAATATATGTTAAGAAAGAAAAAAAGAAGAAGAAGAATGTAGCAGGAGGGGAAGAATGAAGGGGGGGAAATCGGAGGGGGAGAAGAACCATGAGAGACGATGGACTCTGAAAAACAAACTGAGGGTTCTAGAGGGGAGGGGGTTGGGAGGATGGGTTAGCCTGGTGATGGGTATTGAGGAGGGCACGTTCTGCATGGAGCACTGGGTGTTATGCACAAACAATGAATCATGGAACACTATATCTAAAACTAATGATGTGATGTATGGGGATTAACATAACAATAAAAAAAATAAAAAAAAAAGTCATTTTTAGGAACTCAAATTAGGCAACAATATGCAACAACAGGACAAACTCTGACTTCAGATTGGAAATCTTCCACTTATTTCATAGGAGGTAAACAAGCTCTAGGGCAACATGTGAGAAAATCAATTAATCATAAAATCGTTTAGCAAGAAAAGAAAAGCTCAGAGAAAAATAGAACCTAGCTTTAAAAAAAAAAAAGAAAGTATGTTTAGGGACTAGTCATCCTCCTAGCCAGAGCTATGGTAAATAAAGGCATAGGCAAAGCCATAGTAAAATCATGAAGAAAAGCTCTTCTGTCCAGAGGACAGAGAATCTATTGTCTCTACAATCATGTGGACACAGTGGGTGTGGTGTACTGGCCAAGCATCTTCTGCTCTCCTAGGGTTCACAGGATGCACCTTGCATCTTTATGGCAAAAAATAAAAATAAAAAATAAGGGAAAAAACTAAAATGCCCAAGAAAACCATTGAAGTTTTTTTTTTCAAAAATTATTAATACCCAGTACATTAAGTAGAAAAAAAGAAATCCAGGTTACAAACCATGTGCCCATTATTTTCCATTTTGTAACTCTGTGTGTGTGTCTGTGTGTGTGTGTGCATATGAAAAAATATGGAAGGACTTAGAATAATTTTTCTAGAGTCTTTCTTTTTGTATTTTCTTATTTTTCTCTAATTTTATTTTATTTTATTTAATTAATTAATTTATTTTAAAGATTTTATTTTATTTATTTGACAGAGAGAGACAGCGAGAGAGGGACACAAGCAGGGAGAGGGAGAAGCAGGCTTCCCACTGAGCAGGGAGCCCGATGCGGGGCTCGATCCCAGGACCCTCGGATCATGACCTGAGCCGAAGGCAGACGCTTAACGACTGAGGCACCCAGGCGCCCCTTTCTCTAATTTTAAAAAAAGTTCTCTCTTAAGAAAGATATTAAAAGTAGCCAACTACCTCGAAGAGTATTATGAATTCATGATTAAATAAGGTGATTGAAAATAAGGCACCCTGGGGCGCCTGGGTGGCTCAGTCGGTTAAGCGTCTGCCTTTGGCTCAGGTCATGATCCTGGAGTCCCGGGATCAAGCCCCACCATCCCCACCCTCGGGCTCCCAGCTTAGCGGAGAGTCGGCTTCTCCCTCTCCCTCTGCACCACCCCACCTCCGCTTGTGCTCTCTTTCTCGCTTGCTCACTCTCTCAAATTAATCAATAAATAAAAATCTTGAAAAAAGAAAAGAGGGCACCCATATAGTGCTGCTCACATAGCAGGCTCTTCTAAAATATCCTTCTCCATCTTCGATAATAGCTGCCTGCCCTTCAGTGGACCTATAACTTCAAAAAAGTTGCGAAATTGGGCCGGTATGTGTTCCATCATCTTTAATTTATTTTTGCCAACCGATGGGAGCTGAAATATGGAAAACATCAAAAAGATAATCCTAAATTAACTTGGACTTGGACTTGGAATTTGACCAGACACATGTGCTTAGACATGAATGTATTTACCCCCCACTAAACCTCAGGCCTTGTCCTCACCACTTCTTCATCTGGCTCCCACTTGCAGCACTGAGGAGGTGCTCAGGAACCAAAGAAATTCTGGGAGAGGATTGTTTGGGGATGGAGATGTGGCTCTGAATTGTGGATATTCATATGTATAAATGCTAAAACAGGGCACCTGGGTGGCTCAGATGGTTAAGCGTCTGCCTTCGGCTCAGGTCATGATCTCAGGGTCCTGGGATCGAGTCCCGCATCGGGCTCCCTGCTCAGCGCAGAGCCTGCTTCTCCCTCTCCCTCTGCCACTCCCTCTGCTTGTGCTCTTCTGTCTATCTCTCTGTCAAATAAATAAATAAAATCTTTAAAAAAAAATGCTAAAACATCCATATATAATCATCCACATATTTATAGTTATTAATTTTCCATGTTTCTTTGATTAAAAGAGGAGTTTCATCTGTATAGACTCCTCCAGATTTGATGACAGTGGTGACTGGGGTAGTGGAAAGTAAGAGGTCTCGGCAGGACTGGCTATGTAATTTAAGGGACCCAGGGCCAAATGAAAATGTGAAGCCTGTCATTCTGAAATTATTAAGAATTTCGAGATGATGACAGCAGAGCATTAAAGTAAGAATGGGACCTTCTAAGCACAGAGCCTGGTGTGAATGTACATGAGAGCTGAGTCTTGGAGTCAGGTAGACATGAGGTCAAATTCTAGGTTTTTCATTTACAAGCTGAGTGCATCTCTTGAGGGAGTTACTTAAACTTTTAAAGCTTTTGCTTTCTCATCTGTAAAATCAGAGTAATGAGAGTACAGCAACATTCTCAAGATTGTTGTGACAATTAAGAGAGGTCATTACATATATATAACATTGTTCCTATGCTGAGTGCATAGCATAGTGCCCGGCTCATGGGGATTCTGTCTTCTCCATCCTGTATAGCGCAGTGAGAATTCATATGCTAGAATGTAAGCTTGAGGGT
The DNA here is from genome assembly GCF_964656455.1 of Halichoerus grypus. Classification (NCBI taxonomy): domain Eukaryota; kingdom Metazoa; phylum Chordata; class Mammalia; order Carnivora; family Phocidae; genus Halichoerus; species Halichoerus grypus. The sequence continues at coordinate 122,259,142 of NC_135715.1, read as the reverse complement.
CTCTCCCCAACTTAAAATTATTTTTGGTTACCCACTGTCTACAAAACAAAATAAAAATGCACATGATGGCATATGAAGATCTTTCCTACCAGATTTTCTCCACTTCTCTAGATATGCCACCTATCACTTTCTCATATGTATCAAGATCTAAAATATAATTTGTATTTTCACTTTTCCTTAAGGATCAATAATTATAATGGGCATAAATGACATATGTTAAAAAAAGACATCGGTCCCAAAAGGCGTATGCTAAACCTTACATCACCAAGCTGAGACTTAATTAGGCTCACCTTTCCCAGAAATGGAATCTTGAACCAGTCAATCAGGATTCACCTGATCAGCACTAGTTAGGTCATCTGCCTGATAGACCCTGCCATCCCTTAACGGAAAGTGACCTTACAATAACCAACCCGCTTTTTTGCCTCGTATAACTTCCTTGTTCCCGCTCCCTTCTGCCAATAAGTCTTTCATTTTGTGCAGTTCCCCGGATCTCCTTTTTATCTGCTAGCCAGGATGCTGTTGGATGTAAATCAGTTTTTGCTCAAATAAACTCTTAAAATTTTTAATATGCCTCAGTTTATCTTATAACACATAGAATAAATGTTTCTTTGCGCCAGATGCTGTGTTAAACATTTGGTTGCCGGGAACACTAATTCTCCACTCCTGATGTTTCTTCCCATGAGAGGGAGCTTCATGAGCTGTAACACACCTGGATACCTTCCACCTCCCCCCAGGGGAGGAGTGATTTATCTCATTAGGGAGCTTGGAAGAAACTGGGTATTTATAATCCAGCCTCTTCCTCTCTCTGTAGCCAAGCTCCTCACAGGGAGCATGTGTTCTCAATTGATCTCAGGCATGCTTTAAGCTTAGTAGCAAATACCTTTTCCCAGTGGGAGACGTATTGTATAGGACTGCTGGTGACCAGGTGGTAAGTCTGTTTATTTCTGGTGTTCTGTGTCAGGAAGCCCATGTTTCCCAATGTCAGCTTTTTCCATGACAATATCTCCTGTCTGCCCTACTCTTGTCTATTTCTTAATTGGTTCAGAACTTGGGTGGGGAGAATGAGTATTATTTATTAAAGCTATATAAATACCCCAGTACAATCTACATCCATTAGCTCCTTTAAACTTCATAATTACCATATGAGATCAGCATTTTTGTCACCCAATTTTTACAGATAAAGTGAGGATTAGCAATCGACTGAGTGGCGCTGTCAAGGTCTGGACTATATCTGATGCCAAAGATCTTGCCCTTAAAATTTCCCTTTTTTCTTTTTGCATGAAAGTTTAATAATGAACAATAAGAACATTCAGATTTGGGGTTGATGTTGAAAAGAAAGCTAACGTAGTATTGTATCCGGTATACTTATATTCTGTTTGGCAGAGAAGTAAGCCAAGCTAAACTTAAATTCAGCAAATGCTGAGTTTTATTTTAGGAAGAGCAAGCTGTAACCATAATAAAGAACTGTATTTACAGCTAACAGCAATACCCGTGTTACTCTATAGGTCTTACACTACAATTTGAAACTACACTTCATGATTTATAAGGTCTGAAACATAAACAGTAAAAAGTATGTTTTTGGACATTTCTCATTAACAACCATAAAGCTAGCGATTTTGTGTGGAATTGTTTTGTCTATTCGTTCTCAAAACATGTGCAAGACATCTCTGATAGTGAACCCATTCTTTTTTTTAAGATTTATTGATTTATTTGAGAGAGAGAGAGAGAGAGAGAGAGCATGCACATACACGCTCGCACATGCGTGCACGTGCACCCTGGCAGGGGAGGGGCAAAGGGAGAGGGAGAGAATCTTCAGCAGACTCCTGCTGAGTGAGGAGTCCGATGCGGGGCTCAATCTCATGAACCTGAGATTAAGACCTGAGCCGAAGAAATCAAGAGTCAGACGCTCAACCAATTGAGCCACCCAGGAGCCCCTGATGGTGAACCCATTCTGATTTGAACACCTGACTATTTTCAACATTTGGGGAATTCCTTCACACCCCACCCATCTCTGGGAAGGCTTGATTTCCTACTCACTTGGTAAGAAGGAGGAAATTAGAACATCTGAAGTAGCAGATTGCCAATTTATGAGCACCTGAAGAATGAGCTTTGCCTATCCCAGATCTTTTGTGCTGGTACACAAATGAGTCATCAAAAATTCACTAATATTTCAATTATCTATGCTGATGGCAGTTGTACTAATAAGAGAAACGACGAAAGTGGGCAGTGCCAAGAAGTACTAGATCTGGCAGATTTAATGTATTCATTTATATTCATAACTCAACCCCTTCTCCATATGTTCCTAGTTATTATGTTCCATAAGAATTCCTACCAAGACCCCACCCAAGTGTCCCCTCTCTCTTGTGGTCCTAAGAATGTCAACACTGTGCAGTATTTTCTTCTTTATATGTCTTTGTCTCTCCATATGTTGCTCATCAAGATGTATTTTTCCCTTTGTCATAGTTGTCTAATCCTATTGATTCAACACATTATATTTCTACCAAGAAAGCAATACATATTAAAGACTCCCAAGCATTTAACTACTTTTTAAATGTAAATCTTGCTACATTTCCCATATTCCCTGACCTGACATTTCTCCCTTTCTAAGTACAATGCTTGCCACTCTTGATTGTGTCTTTAACATTTTACCCAAAATTGCAATTGGAAAGGCAAAGAAAACAGAAGATGAAAGAATGTAATTTGTATTCTTTGTAACCTTCATTATTTATCAAATATACTTCTTTTATAACCATTTTTATAGCAGTTCAAGACATGCCTAACAGCCAATGTTCACTCTTTTACAGGCCCAGTGAATAATGGAAAGCCTAGAGAATCCTGGCTTGGAAAAAGCAATCGATAAGGTTAGTTTGAGACTACTTACTATTGGAGAAATTTTCTTTTCTTTGAGAGAGGTTGGCTGATGGCAACCAGAAGAGCTTCTAGAGAACAGTTGTAGACTCAAAACGTGCGTTAGTCCACATAGATGCACCACCTTGTTTACAAAAAGGCTTCACTTTTATTGCCTCGCTGATATTCATACAACCTGGTGACAGAGAGTGCTTTGCACATTTAAAAAAAAAAAAAAATGATAACTTGAGGCACAGAGAGGTAAATGACTGGCTCAAGAATAGGTAACATGTGATTACATAAGTTTCAGGTTGTAAACTTTGAATCCAAACTCCCCTCAGGAACCTGATGGTGAAAAGGACTTCCAGGCCCCAAATTTCCTGAACTGTATGATGTCAAGAATTTGGGAGCATAGTACCAACTTGATTTGTCTCGTTGCATAGAAGGATATCCAACTTGGGGCTGAGAATTCCACATCAGGGTCTTACAGGCCTTTTCCTTCCTCCCTTTTCTGTCTTTCCTGCCCACTAGTCTTTAGTTGCCTACCTTCAATCTTCTGCCAACAGCAACCCTTACCTCTCTGGCTTAGGCAGGCAGTTCTAAAGAGTTGTTGTTGGTTACCATGGTAACAGACACTTAAGTTTCAGCTTCAAATGCCCCTTTTAATGAGGCAATTTTAAGAATATTCATGATAAATTACCAGACTACAAACTTAACTGTGGGAAGTTTTGCTTTGGAAAATCTAATAAGAAGAAAGCAGAAAGAATGAGCAGCGAGTGAAATAGAGGAAATGGGGCCAGATTTGGAGGGGCAAATGGAAGGAATGCCAGCTCTGACTACCAAAATCCAAATCAGAATCCATTCAAACCAGTGCTTTAAATTATAGATGGTCGTTGAAGGGCTACAAGCAGATGCAGCCAAGATTCCTGGGGAGGAAGAAGGAGAGAGTGAGGGGCAGAGAGGACAAGAGTTGAGCGTGGCCTACAGAAGGCTGTGCATTTTAAAGAGCTTCCATTTTCTATTTTATTGCTGACTGGGGTGGCTAAATGTAAGCAACAATCTTCCTTTTGTTTCTCCATTTCTCCATTTATGAAACCAAGAGAGACTGCAATCTGGAGAGAACACAATGAACTAGAATGTGGAATTTGGCATAACTGAATTTTCATAGCAACCTAGGTTATCCCCAAACCCCAAAGACAGAGCAGTCCTGATAATGTTCCAGGATCCTGTTCTCAATCTCTTATCTATTCTACCCACTACAAATTTCACTGAAAAATAAAAAGACTTTAATACATGGCTACACTATTACATGGAAAGAAACCTACCATAATTACCCAAAGGAAAACATGTCAGTAATCCTTGTTATGCTTTACTAGAAAAGCATGCCTCATCTGTATAGGATAGCCTAATTTTGTACCTGGTCAAACGAAGGCAAGAGGGTAGCCTAAAAGAGCTTTCACAGACACTTTAGGTCTCTGGCCGGGCTCCTTAGGTCCCTACAGGAACATCTTACTCTTGCTGCTCACAGAAAGCACCAGGGAACAGATGCATTACAGTTTGTGACAGGAGAACAGCCTGTGGATTCCGCCTACTCCCTCCAGTCCATCTGGGAGGTGGGTGAGACAGGGAGCCCACAGAGAGGGGGGCTCTCCTGGGAATCCCTTGGGGTATCGTGGCTATTGGTGCTTTATTTTCAGTAGATGGCACTGTGTCTATTGAGATAAGCAAAAGGAGAGTCTAGATGGGAAATCTAATTGTTTCTAGAGAAAGCACACTGCATGTAAGAATGCATTTTTTTTTTTTTACTTAGTAACATGATAACACGAATACTATTCAGTATTCATGTTAGCACCTTCTTTGGAGCCTAAGGAACTTCATGATTTATTATTCTGGCTCAGATGCAGGGCTGTGGTCGAGCCCAGGGCCAAGCTATGAGGGATAGAGTTGGGATAAGAATAAATCATGCTGCATGTTCACACACTTTATCACCCAAACACATATATCAGAACCTGTACTCCATCTGTGCTCTGGATCCCCACCCTTTACCCCAAAAGGAAATTCTGACATCTCAGTTTCTACCCAGCACATGGGAATTCCCACACCCCCCACAACCCCCCCCCCCGAGTCAAAGTAACCAGAACAGTGTCTTGTACATTGGTAGTCTTGTGTGGCAGATACTATTATTTGCCCACCAGCCATTTTCCTTTCTAATCCACACGCAATTAATTTTTTCTTTCTTCTGAGTGCTTTTGGAAAAGTAGACCCCAGCACCACCAGAAGACAAATCAAGTTTATTATGGTCTTTTAAATGGGAAGAGAATCTCAAGTTTGCTTCTTAGAAAATAAACTCTAAACACAGTATGGAGGATGGAATAGAAGAAAAGAGGCTCTGTGAGCCAAGTAATGTGCTATGCACTTAGTAGAATACCCTCTTTTATTCCTTACGATAATTTTAAGATAGGTACTATGCTACCCATTTTACAGCTGTGAAAACTAAAGCTCAGAAAGTATAAATAGCCTACCTAAAATCACCCTTGCAATTGATTGGGCATATTATGAGATTCTAACCGTTAGAAGAGAAATCTGCTATGTGACTTATGGGAAAGGAACATGCAAGGAGAAACCTCCTATTTCTGTCCCATGACATTACTTTCTGAATATAACCCCTGAAACTACAGCAGTCATCTTGAGACAATTACAGGAGCCAACCTAAGAGAATGAGACAAAAGTGTGAGGATAACAGAGCAAAATGATGGAAAGAACCTGAGACCTTGATGATGCTGTTGAGCTGCTGAATTAACCAACCCTCAAACTTCAGATTTATATTTCAGCCACTTTGAAATATATGTTCTGTTACTTGTGGCCCAAAACATAATATCCTAACTAATACAACCTAAGAACTACCAATGAATGATTAGAAAACAATTAGTGCTTGAGCTAAAAGCAGCTATGCAAACAGTGAATGCCAAGGAGTCAGGATATGAGAGTCCACATATTAGGGACTCTATAATGGATCATGTCTAAGGAGACTAATAAGATCCTTTCTGGGGGAGTCTGAAAAAGATAACATTTTCTCTCATCTCCTCAAGAACCTTTCTCCATCAGTTAACCCATCTCTCTTCTGTATCTTCAATGTTTTCTGTATCTTCAATGTTAACCCATCTCTCTTCTGGATCTTCAATGTTTTCTTACAGGGTCACTGGGGAACCATAGTTATAAGTATTTTCTTTTGTCTTATATGCATATTAATATTGCTGCTGTGGCACAGGGATGCACCTTCTTAAATACCATTTAAGTTTTGCACATTAAAGGGGCACCTGGGTGGCTCAGTAGGGTTAAGTGTCAGGCTCTTGATTTTGGCTCAGGCCACGATCTCAGTGCAGTGAGATCAAGCCCTGCATCAGGCTCTGCACTCAGCAGGGAGTCTGCTGGAGATCCTCTCTCTCTCCCTCTCCCTCTCCCCTCCCCACCCGACTCACACGTGTGTGTGTGCATGCACATGCACTCTCTCTCTCTCTCAAAAAAATAAAATAAAAAATAAAAAATAAATTTCTTATATTAAAAGCTAACAATACCTTTGTCAAAATCAGACTTTCTTATATATACCACTCTAAATAGCTTTTCTCTTTCATAATCATCTACTAAAATAGCTGTCTTCAGTTCCTATCCTTCAAGTCACTCTTCAACCCATGGCAATTTATACCTGCAATACCTCAACAGGACATTGTCTCTTATAAATGTTACAAAATAGTAATAAAATAGGTTATCAATTGCTAAGTAACAAGCTGCCCCCCAGACATGGTCATTTAAAACAGCAGTCACCATTTAGTAACTTTCATGATTCTGTGGGTTCACTAGGCTTGAGTGGATAATTTTTTTCTGCATGGCATTGGCTGGAGCTGTGGTCACCTGGAGGCTTGACTGGACTAAAACATCCACAAAGGCTCATTCACATTGCTCGCGTGTGGGGTTGGCTCTTGGTTGGGAGCTCAGCTGGAAGTGAGTCCTTCTTCTCATGGCTCCTCCATATGTGGGCTTCCCACAGCATGAAAGCTGAGTTTTAAGAGGGAATATTCTAAGTTTGTGAAAGTAGAAGCTGTCCAGTCTCAGAAATGAAACAATCCGACTTCTGCCACATTTTATTGGTCAATACAAGCCCAATAAGGCTTCAAGAGGAGGGATCCAAGAGGAGGGAAATCAATTTTATTTCTTGATGAGAGGAATAGCAAAGAATCCGCAGCTATCTTTAATATACTGCTGTAATTAATGGTTTTCCTTATTGCTAAATCCAATGAAAACAATACATTCCTTATTTTATGTGACGTCTCAATTCTTAAAATATTCTATTCTTTCAACTTCCATGACAACACACTCTTCTGGTTTTCTTGATACTTCTAGAGTTATTCTCACTTTCTTGTGATGAATCATCTTCATTTCCTCAAACTCAAAATATTACTCTTCCTTAAGATTCCATCCTTGGTCCTCTTCTTTTATGACTTCATACATTCTTATCAGATATTCTAATAAACTCTTAAGACTTTCATTACTATCTACATATTAATCACTCTCAAATCTTTATTCACAGCTCATATTGCTCACTTAAGTTTCAAACCTAGATATCCCATCTTTACTGAACATCTCCTATTTTCATTTAAATATCCTACAAGCATCATAAATTTAAAAAGTCTAAAATTGAGCTCATTGTATTTTTTCCCAAAGCTTCTATTTCAATGTTATCTTTCTCTGTGAATAGTACCATAATTCTCTCAGTTGCATGATACAGAGAATTTGTCATTTTGACTCTTTCCTTTTGCTCAACTATACATCCAGTTGCCAAGGCTAGTTAATATTATCTTCTTAATATCTTTCAAATGTGTTGTCTACATCTCTTCTCCAGTAGTCTAATACTGAACTCTAGGTCAGACCACTATCATCTTTTACCTGATATATTTCAGCATTTCTATCTAGTCTTCTCACCTCCAGACTGGCCTCCTCTTTAATTCATTTTTCACACTGAAGCCAGAGTAGTTTTTAATGCCAATATTAGGTCATGTTGTGCTCAATTTGGCAGCATATATACTAAAATTGGAACAATACAAAAAAGATTAGCATGGCCTCTGTGCAAGAATAACTTATAAACGTAAAGCATTCTTTATATTTTCTGTGTTGATGGGCATGCAATCTATACAGATGTAATATACATGATAATAACAGCACAAATCGGGAGAGGAGTCATAGAGGAACAAAGTTTTTTTTGGCATATTATTACAATTAAATTGATATTAATCTGAACTAGATTGTTATGAACAAAGGTGTTAATTGAACCCTCATAGCGACCACTAAGAAAATGACTCAAAAAATTTAGTAAGAGAGGCGCCTGGGTGGCTCAGTCAGTTAAAGAGCTGACTCTTGGTTTTGGGTCAGGTCATGATCTCATGGGTGGTGAGATCGAGCCCTGAGTTGGGCTCCATGCTCAGTGGGGGGTCTGCTTGAAGATTCTCTCCCTCTGTCCCTTCCCCCTCTAAAAACATAAATAAATCTTCAAAAATATATACTGAGAGAAATAATAAGGATATTAAAATGGTTCACTAGAAAATATCCTTTTAAAACAAAAGTAGTAATAAAGTATCAAAAAAAAAAAGACATGTAGAAAACAAATAGAAAAATGGCAAATGTAAACATGACCTTATCAGTAATTTCATTATATGAAAAGGGATTGAATTGAAGGGCAGAAATCTGCAGGATAGATTAAAACAAAACAAAGCAAAACAAAAAACTCCAAACCTAACTATATGCTGTCTATAAGAGACACACTTTATATTCAAAGGTACAAAGAAGTCGAGAGTAAAAGTATGGGAAAAGATATAATAGGTAAACAATAACCAGAAGAGACATAGAATGACTACTCTAATATCAGACAAAGTAGATCTTAGGACAAAATTTATTACTAGAGACAAAGAAGGACATTTGATAATAATGGAGTTAATTCATCAAGAAGATATAACTATAAACATATATACATACCAAATTTATGAAGCAAAAAGTATCAAAATTAAAGGGAAAATGGTAAATTCAGCAATAATAGTTGGAGATTTCAATATCTCACTTTCCATAATGATAGAACTAGACAAAAAGTCATCAGGCAGATAGAAAGCTTGAACACTATAATTCAACTAACAAGGACCTATAGAACCCTCCATTCAACAACTACAGAGTACACTTCTTCTCAAGTACGTGTGAAACATTTACCAGGATAGAACATACGTTAGGTCATAAAACAAGTGTCAATAAATTTCAAAAGACTGAAATCATGTGCAGTATGCTCTCCAACCACAGTGAATGAAATTAGGAATTAATAATGGAAGGAAATGAGACAAATTTACAAATGGAAATTAAACACAATCATAAATAATCACAGGGTCAAAAAAGAAATCACAAAGAAAATTAGAAAATACTTGAGATGAATGAATATGAAAACACAATATGCCAAATCTTAGGGATACCATGAAAATAGTGCCTAGAAGGAACTTTATAGCTGTAATTGCCCATATTAAAAAAGAAGAAAAAAATCTCAAATCAATAACCTAACATTCCACCTTAAGGAATGAGAAAAAGAAGAGCAAACTAAATTCAAAGCAAGCAGAAGGAGGGAAATAAATGAAATAGAAAATAGAGAAACAATAGAGAAAAATCAACAAAATCAAAAGTCGCTTCACTGAAAAGATTAACAAAATTGATAAATCTTTAGCTATCGTAATCAAGCAAAAAACGAGAGAAGACTAAAATTACTAAAATCACCAACAAAAAGACATAACTACCAACCTTACAGGGGTAAAAAAACGATTATAAGGTGTTGTGGACTGAATATGTCCCTTAAAATTCATATACTGAAGTCCTAACACCCAATGGGATGGTGTTTAAAAATGGAGCCTTGGGGAGGTAAATCAGGCTAGGTTAAATCATGAGGGTGTGGCTCTCATAATGAGATTAGTGAAGTTAGGAGAAGAGAAAGATTCTCCTCTCTTCCCCCTAACCTTCTTCCCCACCCCACACCCATCCCAGGTGCATACACTAAGAAATGACCAAGTGAGAACAATGAGAAAGTGGCTCTCTGTAAACCAGAAAGAGGGCTCTCACCAGGAGCCAAATTAGCTGGCACTTTGATTTGGACTTCCCAACCTCTAGAACTATGAAAAATAAATTTCTATTGTTTAAGCCACTCAGTCTACAGCATTTTATTATGGCAGCCTGAGCTAACTAAAACAGATTTTGATAAGTACTGCTACAACAAATACCTAAACCTGTGAAGTGCCTTTGGAACTAGATAATGGATAGAGGCTGAAAGAGTTTGGAGGTGCATGCCAGACATACGGATATTAAGGGAGATTCTGGTAAGGGCTCAGAAAGAAGAGGAGTGCTGAAGAGAGAGCTCCATCTCCTTAAAAAAGACCTAAAGAATCATGAATAGAATATTGGTAGGAATACGGACATTAAAGGCCATTCGTGAAATCTCAGATGGAAATGAGGAACATGTTATAGGAAACTGGAGGAAAAGAGGTCCTTGTTATAAAATGGCAAAGAACTTGGCTGAATTGTTTGTGTCCTAGTGTTTTGTGGAAAGTAGAATTTGTGAGTTATGAAATTAGATATTTAGTTTAAAAGATTTTTTATATATTTTATTTTTCTTCAAAATAAAATTTTGATATACAATGTTATGTTAGGTGTACAGCATAGTGATTTGACAAGTCTATATGTTACACAGTGCTCTCCACAAATGTAGCTTCCCTCTGTCAACATACAACGCAATTACAATATTATTGACTATAGTCCCTATGTGTGCCTTTCACCCTCATGACTTATTCATTCCATAAGTGGGAGCCTGTACTCCCACTCCCCTTCATTCATTTTGCCCATCACCCACCCCTCTCCCCTCTGGCAACCATCAGTTTGTTCTCTGTATTTATGGTTGCATTTCTGCTTTTTGTTTGCTTGTTTATTCATTTGTTTTGCTTTTTAGTGAAGTCATATGGTATTTAGTGAAGTCATATGGTATTTGTCTTTCTCTGACTTATTTCAGTTAGCATAATAATCTCTAGATCCAGCCATTTTGTTTCAAATGCCAAGATCTCATTCTTTTTTATGGCTGAATAATATTCCATTGTTTATGGATACCACATTTTCTTTATCCATTCATCTATGGATGGACACCTGGGTTGCTTCCATATTTTGGCTATTGTAAAGAATGCTGCAATAAACATAGGGGTGCATATATCTCTTTGAATTTGTGTTTTCATTTTCTTTGGGTAAATACCTAGTGTGGAGTTACTGGATCAAATGGTATTTCCATTTTTTAATTTTTGAGGAAACTCCATACTGTTTTCCACGGTGGCTGCAGCAGTTTGCATTCCCACCAACAGTGCAAGAGTGTCCCTTTTTCCCCACGTCCTTGCCAACACTTGTTATTTCTTGTCTTTTTGGTTTTAGGCATTCTGACAGGTGTCAGATGGTGATATCTCATCGTGGTTTTGATTTGCATTTCCCTGTTGGCCATCTGATGTTCTCTGGAAAAAATGTCTATTCATGTCCTCTGCCTATTTTAAATGGATTATTTGGGATTTTTTTGGTGTTGTGTTATATATGTTCTTTATACATTTTGGATAATAACCCTTTATCAGATATATCATTTACAAATATCTTCTCTATTTGGTAGGTAGCCTTTTTGTTTTGTTGATGGTTTTCTTTGCCATATAAAAGCTTTTTATTTTGGTGTAGTCTCAACAGTTAATTTTTGTTTTTGTTTCTCTTGCCTGAGGAGACATGTCTAGAAAAATGTTGATGAGGCCAATGTCAAAGAAATTACTGCCCACGTTTCCTTCTAAGATTTTTATAGTTTCATGTCTCACATGTAGGTCTTTGATCCATTTTGAGTTTATTTTTGTGTATGGTGTAAGGAAGTGGTCCAGTTTCATTCTTGTACATGTAGCTCTCAAGTTTTCCCAACACCATTTATGGAAGAGACTGTCTTTTCCCCATGGTATATTCTTACCTCCTTTGTCATAGATCAATTGGCCATATAATTGTGGGTTTATTTCTGAGCTCTCTATTCTGTTTCATTGATCTATGTGTCTATTTTTGTGCTAGTACCACACTGTTTTGATTACTACAGCTTTGTAGTATATCTTGAAGTCTGGGATTAGCTGAAAAGATTTCTAAGCAAAGTTTTGAAGGAGTGTCATGGTTCCTCCTGACTGCTCATATTAAAATACAAGAGAGAAATTAATTGAAGAAGGAATTGTTAAGCAAAAAGGAACCCGAATTTGGAGATTTGAAAAATTCTCCACTTATCCATATTACAAAAAATTAGAACACATGTATTAAAGAGAACACCATGGGTATGGCTGGACTATCTCTTGATAATGGGTTTGTGGGATTATATAAGCAGAAGTACTGCCAGTTTGAACTGAAAAGAATGGAGGTGAGACAAAATGAAGAAAGGCTGTGGGGCTTTATGAAATTAACAGGACTGGATGATAGTGCTATTCAGCTAGAACATGTGCTATTCTTTAAGGAAAAGGAAAAATGACCGAAAGGTGATTCAGAGATCATCAGAACCACCACGTTGGTTTCAACAGACCAGATGGCCTCTGACAAAGGCCTTGGGACTGGAACCATCATGCAGAGCTCTGGGCCAAGGCTACCCTGCCATGCCTTGGGGGTGAGACCTCTAACTGGCCGTCTTTGGGGCATAACCCCAGTACAACAAAGGCTCAGAGGCAAGATCTCTGCTCAATGGTCCTAAAGGATGAGCATCAAACCAAAGACAGTCATCTCAAGCCTTAATAGAACTCACCTCTAGGTTTTAGACTTGCTCGGGACCCATTAGCCTTTCCTTATTTCCTATTTATCCCTTTTGGAATAGGGATGTCTCTCCTGTGCCTGTCACACCGTTGTATTTTGGAAGCACATAATTTGTCTGGTTTCACAGGTTTACAGCTGGAGAGGAATTTGTCTCAGTATGAATCATACCTCGAGTTTCACTATATCTGATTTAGATATTTAAATGAGACTTTGGACTTTAGAGTTGACGCTGGAGCAAGTTAAGATGTTTAGGTTTGTTGGGATAGACAGAATATATTTTGCATGTGAGAAAAACATGAATTTGAGGGAGCCCAGAGTGGAATATTATGGAATAAATGTTTGTGTTCCCCTCCTCCCAAAATTCCTATGTTGAAGCCCCATCCCCCAGTGTGATAGTATGTGGAGATGGGGCCTTTGGAAAGTAATCAGGATTAGATTAAGGTTAGGACTCTGATGAAGGGACTAATGACCATAGAAGAAGAGGAAGAGAGGTAGATCTCTCTCTCTCTTTCTCTCTCTCAACATGTGCATGCACTGAAGAAAGACCATGTGACAACATAATGGGAAGGTGGCTGTCTTTAAGCCAGGAAGAGAGCTCTTACCAGGATCCAAATCAACCAGCACCTTGGACTTTACAGCTCCCAGAACTGTGAAATAAATTTCTGCTGTTTAAACCACCCAGCATGCAGTATTTTGTTATGGCAGCCTGAGATGACTAAGACATAAGGCATATAGTGAACAATTATAGGCCAACAAAGTAGATAACCTAAATGAAATGCACAAATTCCTAGAACCATAGAAACAAAGTTGACTGATGAAGAAATAGAGAATTTGAAAAGACATGTAGCAAGTAAATAGCTTAAGTTAGTAATCAACAAACTTCCAGCAAAGAAAAGCCCAGGACTTTATGGCCTCACTGGTAAATTCTACCAAACATTTAGAGAATTAATACCATTCTTAATAAACTTTTGCAGATAATAAAAGAGGAGGGAAGACTTCCTAATTTATATTTTGAGGCCAGTATTTCCCTGATATTAAAGCAAGACAAAGACATCACAAGAAAACTTCAGATCAATATCCTTACAAATATAGAATCAAAACTCCACAACCAAATAGTGGTAAACTAAACTTGGCAAAACATATAAAAAGATTTTGTACCTTACCAAGTGAGATTTATTGTGGGAGTACAAGATTATTTCAACATATGAAAATCAATTTGTATAATATAACATATTATAGAATAATAAGAATAGAATAAAGGGAAAAAACTTATGTGATCACCTCAATAGATGCAGAAGAAGCATTTTATAAAATCCAACACCTTTTCATGATAAAACACACTTAGCAAATTAAGAATGGAATGGAACTTCCTCAATCTGATAAAAGGCATCCACAAAAACTCCACACAGCTAACATCATACTCAAGGATAAACGAGTGGAAGTTTCCCCGGCAAAGAGCCAGGAAGAAAACAATCACCCTCAAGTCTGACATTACTTTATAATTTTTTTTTTTTTAAAGATTTTATTTATTTATTTGACAGAGAGAGAGACAGCGAGAGAGGGAACACAAGCAAGGGGAGTGTGAGAGGCAGAAGCAGGCTTCCTGCGGACCAGGGAGCCGGATGTGGGGCTCGATCCCAGGACCCTGGGATCATGACCTGAGCTGAAGGCAGACACTTAACGACTGAGCCACCCAGGCGCCCCTACTTTATAATTTTAAAATTTAAAATTATGTGTTGTAGTTAAAAATACCTTTTGCGTGGTATAACTCAGTTTTTATTCTTTTTGTTGTTGTTGTTGTTAAGATTTTATTTATTATTTATTTGAGAGAGAGAAAGAGAGAGCGAGAGAGCATGAGCAGGCAGCAGGGAGAGAGAAGCAGACTCCCTGCTGAGCAGGGAGCCCCATGCGGGGCTTGATCCCAGGACCCCGGGACCATGACCTGAGCCAAAGGCAGATGCCCAACTAACTGAGCCACCCAGCTGCCCCAATTTCTATTCTTTAAAAAAAGTACATGTGATGCACAGAAATGAGTTTGGAAGTCTATGCACCAAGATGATGGCAGTGGTAATCTCGGGATGGTGGCAGTGCCAGTGACCTTTATACATATTTTGTTTGTTTTTGTTTTTTTATGACAACATCATTGAATATAACTCACATACCATACACTCCACCAATTTAAAGTGTACAGTTCAATGGTTTTTAGTATACTTGTTTAGGCATCACCACTACCCAATTCCAGAACATTTTCATCATTCCAAAAAGAAACCTAATACCTATTGAAAGTCACCTCACTTTTCCCTCTCCTAGCCCCTGACAACCATTAATCTACTTTCTGTTCATATGGATTTGCTTATCCTGGACATACACCATATAACAGTATCAAACAATATGTGGCTTTTGTGTCTGGCTTCTTTTCACCTAGCATAATTTTTTCAAAGTTCATCCATGTTGTAGCATGTCGCAGCACCTTTTTCATGGCTGAATAATATTCTACCATATGGATATACCACCTTTTGTGGTTATACCATTCATCAATTGATGGGCATTTGAGTTGTTTCTACATCTTGGCTATTATTAATAATGTGGCTATGAACATTCAAGTGCAAGTTTTTTAAAAGATTTATTTATTTATTTTAGAGAGAGAGGGAGAGAGGATGGGGGGAGGGGTAGAGGAAGAAAGAGTCCTAAGCAGAGTCCACACTCAGTGACACAGGGCTTGATCTCACAACCCTGAGATCATGATCTGAGCTGAAACCAAGAGTTGATCGCTTAACAACTGTTCTACCCAGGTTTCCCACAAGTACAAGCTTTTGTACAGATACGTGTTTTCATTTCTCTTCGATATATATCGTGTGTGTTTAAGATTGTAAGACACTGCCAGTTTCCAAAGTATTTGTATATTTTACATTCCAATCAGCAATGTATGAAAGTTCTATTTGCTCTATATTCTCACCAACATTTGGTTTGGCTAATTTTTAAAAATATTTACTCTTCTAATGGATATGTAATAGTATCTCATGGTTTAAATTTGCTTTTCTCTGATGACTAATGATGTCGAGTGCCTTTATATGTGCTTACTGGCTACACGTGTATCGTCTTTTCTAAAGGGTCTTTTCAAGACCTTTGTCCATTTAAAAAATTAAATTATTTTTCTTTTTGATGATGATTTGTAGTTTTTATATATTCTGAATACGAAGTTTTATAAATATTTTTCTACCAGTCTGTGGCTTGCCTTTTCATTTTCCAACTTTGAGTCCGACTCTATTAGACCTCATACATTGGGCAGGCCTTAAATGTTATCATCTGTCCCCAACCTCCACTTCCTGTGAAACCATTAGAACTGAAATAATCAAGACCACCAGGGGTTGGCACATAAGTCCAAGGAAAAGCCATGCCCAGTATTTCCTTACCTCCTAGGAGTTCTATGTTCACTTCACTTTTTAGCTTCTTAGAATCTTTACTTCTTGGCAGCTCAGTGATGTATCTATCTGGAAGGTTTTGTTTCTTTCATTCTTTGGGTTTTACATTTTACATGACAGTATTATTACTTTCCGTGGGAGGATCATAGCTTCCCTTGCAACCAGCACTAGCCATGTGACACAGTTCTGGCCAATGGGATAGAAAAGGAAGTCTACCAGCAATGATCCTTTCCTCCTCCTTCCCCTTTTCTGCTTTGAACACACATATAAGACCCAGAGGTACTGTGGTGATCTTTAATTCATGAAGTGATTAAAAAAAAAAAAACAGATTTGCCAAATGACAAAATGGAAGGAAAATAGGAATCATAGATAATGACAACATTATGAGCTGTGGCACCAAACCTAGGTGGCCTAACTCTAAACTTCTTAGTTAAAAAAAACAGTTTGTCTAAACCAGAGTTTAGCTGCGCTTTTTGTTACTTGCCATCAAAAGTTAAAGTTATTTTTAGAAATATAACATTATACATTCATTCATCAATAAATAGGAATTAAAAACATACTGAATACCAGATAGTGCTTATAGCAGAATTTCTCAATAAGCATGATATTACTATTTGAGAGCATTATAAACATTTGTTGCAAGGTTTTTATAATATCAAAATAACTGGGAGCTACTAGTATTTAGTGGGTTGGTACTGGGAATATAACATTTCTTAAAGTGCCTGGGGCAGTCCCATGGAGTAAGGGTTGTCTCATATCCTGCGTAATTTTTGACATCCACCAAGACATATATTTAGGTGAAAGTGGGTTTTTAATGATCTGAACTTAGAACCTAACTCCATTCTACAAATAAATACCAAATATTTCCTGCACATGTTTAATAGACTTCAATTTTCTAGGAATATTTTGTTAGAAATTTACCATAAATTATTCAACATTTAGGACAATCATATCATAAGTAGCAAAGCTGGACATAGTTTCTGAGTCTCTAGGAGAGTACATTTCTGTCAGTCTATATTTCTAGTGGTCTCATTTACAACCATTCTTTTTTTTTTTTTTTTTTTAAAGATTTTATTTATTTATTTGAGAGAGAGAGTGAGAGAGAGAAAGAGCACAAGAGCGGGGAGCGGGAGAGGGAGAAGCAGACTCCCTGCTGAGCAGGTAGCCTGACGCGGGACTCGATCCCGGGACTCCAGGATCATGACCTGAGCCGAAGGCAGTCGCTTAACCAACTGAGCCACCCAGGCGCCCTCATTTACAACCATTCTAAATATAGATGCAAACCTCTGCCTATGTTATTATGTCTACTAGTCATACCTAGACATTTGCATATTGCAGTACATACTATTTTATTATAAACAACTTTGCTTTTATTATCCTTTTATATTTACAATTAGGCACTGTGTTGCTTTTTTTTGAAATTGTATACATATGTAGGTTATGTTTATGTAAACATTTATTTAATCTATGTATTTAATGACAGATTTATAAGTAGGTCATAAAATATCTATCATAAAAAAGGGAGTTGGGCTTTGATAGAATTAAGTTACTGGTTTCCTTCCTGATTCAATTTTTGAAGGTTATTTGTTTCTAGGAATTTATCCATTTCTTCTCCTTCATATTTCTGTGAGTTATTTTTTCTCCATTTCTGATTTTATTTGAGTCTTCTCTCTCCCTCTCCCTCTCTCTCTCTCTCTTTGATAACTCTGGCTAAAGGTTCATCAATTTTGTTGATCTTTTCAAAGAGCCAGCTCCTAGTTTCATTGATCTGTTCTATTATGTTTTTTAGTTTCTATTCATTTACCTCTGCCCTCATCTTTACTATTTCATTCCTTCCATTGACTTTGGGCTTTGTTTGTTCTTCTTCCAGCTCCTTTGGACGTAAGGCTAGGTTGTTTATTTGTGATTTTTTTTTTTTGCTTCTTGAGGCAGGCCTGTTTTGTATTAATCTTCCCTCTTGGAACAGCTTTTGCTGCATCCCAAAGATTTTGAACCATTGTGTTTTCGTTTTCATTTGTCTCCATGTATTTTTTTTTATTTCCTCTATGACTTCTTGGTTGACTCATTCATTGTGTAGTAGCATGTTATTTAGCCTCCATGTATTTGTGTTCTTTCCAGATTTTTTCTTGTGATTGATTTCTAGTTTCATACAGCTGTGATCAGAAAAGATCCATGATATGATTTCAATCTTTTTGAATTTGTTGAGATTTGTTTCATGGCCTAACAAACATGTGATCTATTCTGGAGAATGTTCCATGTGCACTTGAAAAGAATGTGTATTCCACTGTTTTTGGATGGAATTTTCTGAATATATCTGTTAGATCCATCTAGTCCAATGTGTCATTCAAAGCCACTGTTTCTGGGAGCCTAGGTGGCTCAGTCAGTTAAGCATCTGACTCTGAATTTCGGCTCAGGTCATGATCTCAGGGTCGTGAGATTAAGCCCCGAGTCAAGCTCTGTGCTGAGCATGGAGCCTGCTTGAGATTCTGTTTCCCTTTCTGCCCCTCCCCACCCCCAGCTTGCACTCTCTCTCTCTCTCAAAAAATTAAATTAAATTAAATTAACTGAAAAAAAAGATGAAGTCACTGTTTCCTTGTTGATTTTCTGCCTGGATTATCTATCCATTGATGTATGTGGGATGTTAAAATCCCCTACTATTATTATATTACTATTAATTTCTTCCTTTATATCTGTTAATGGTTGCTTTATGTATTTGGGCACTCCCATGTTGGGTGCATAAATATTTATAATTGTTAGGTTGTTATTATATGGTTATATTCCTTTTTTTAAATTTATTTTTATGTTTTTATTTTTAAAATTTTAATTCCAGTATAGTTAACATACAGTGTTATATTAGTTTCAGGTGTATATTATAGTGATTCAACACTTCCATACATCGCCCTGTGCTCATCACCTATTTCACCCATGCCCCCATCCACCTTCCCTCTGGTAACCCTCAGTTCGTTCTCTTATAGTTAAGAGTCTGCTTCTTGGTCTCTCTCTTTCTTTTTTTTCCCTTTGTTCATTTGTTTTGTTTCTTAAAAGCCACAAAAGCGTGAAATCATATGGTATTTATCTTTCTCTGACTGACTTAATGTTGCTTAGCATTATACTCTCAAGCTCCTTCCATGCTGTTGCAAATGGCAAGATTTCATTCCTTTTTATGGCTGAATAATATTCCATTGTGTATATATACCACATCTTTATTCATTCATCTATGGATGGACACTTGGGCTGCTTCCATAATTTGGCTTTTGTAAATAATGCTGCAATAAACATAGGGGTGCATGTATCCCTTTGAATTAGTGTTTTTGTATTTTGGGGGTAAATACACAATAGTGTGATTACTAGATGGTAGAGTAGTTCTATTTTTTTAAAGATTTATTTATTTATTTTAGAGAGAGAGAGAAAGAGTTGGGAGGGGCAGAGGGAGAGAGAGAAACTCCAGGAGACTCCTCACTGAGCTTGGAGCCAAGCGCTGGGCTCAATCTCAAGACCCTGATATCATGACCTGAGCCAAAACCAAGGGTCAGATGCTTAACCGATGTGCCACCCAGAGACTCTGGATAGTTCTATTTTTAACTTTTTGAGGAACCTCTGACAGTTTTCCACAGTGGCTGCACCAGTTTGCATTCCTACCAATAGTGCAAGAGGATTCCTTTTTTCTCTACATCCTTACCAATACTTGTTGTTTCTTGTGTTTTTTATTTTAGTCATTCTGACAGGTATTAGGTGATATCTCATTGTGGTTTTGATTTGCATTTCCCTAATGATAAGTGATGTTGAGCATCTTTTCATGTATCTATTGGCCATCTGGATGTCTTCTTTGGAGAAATGTCTGTTCATATATGGTTATATTCCTGAATCAAGAAGAAATAGAAAATTTGAACAGACTGATTACTAGCAATGATATTTAATCAGTAATCAAAAAAAACCCAAACAAACATAAGTCCAAGCCCAGATGGCTGCATAGGTGAATTCTACCAGACATTTAAAGAAGAGTTAATACCTTTTCTTCTCAAACTTTTCTAAAAAATAGAAGGAAAGATTCCAAATTCATTCTACAAGACCAGCATTACTGATACTAAAACCAGATAAAAATACTAAAAGAAGAGTTTTCTCTGGCAAGTGAAACAACAGCAAAATTAAACTACTGGGACTACACCAAAGTGAAAAGCTTTTGCACAGCAAAGGAAACCATCAGCAAAATGAAAAAGGAACCTACTCAATAGAAGAAGATATTTGCAAATGATATATCCAATAAGGGGCTAATATCCAAAATATATAAAGAACTTATGCAACTTAATACCAAAAAAATAAATAATCCAATTTAAAAATGGGCAGAGGACAGGAATAGACATTTTTTCAAAAAAGACATACAGATAGCTAATTAAAAATGGAAATACCATATGATCCAGTAACTCCATCACTCGGTATTTACCCAAAGAAAATGAAAACACCAATTCAAAAAGGTATATGCATACCCAATATGTTTATTGTAGCATTATTTATAATAGCCAAGATATAGAAGCAACCCAGGTGTTCATCAGTAGATGAATGGATAAAGAATATGTAATATATATTATATATATGATGGAATAATATTCAGCCATAAACAAGGATGAGATCATGCCATTTGAGACAACATGAATGGATCTAGAGAATATAATGCTGAGTGAAATAAGTGAGAGAAAGACAAATACTATATGATTTCAATTATATGTGGAATTTAAGGGAAAAAAAAACAAAGAAAAAAGACAAACAAAATTACACTCAAATATAGAGAACAAATTAGTGGTTGCTAGAGAGGAGGTGGGGGGATAGGTGAAATAGGTGGAGGGGATAAAGAGTACACTTAGAGTGATAAGCACTAAGTAATGTATACAATTATTGAATCATTGTATTGTACTCCTAAAAGAAATAATTACTGGTTTTAATAATCCCATATGTTTAAGAAATTGTTAAATGGTATTTAACATTTTTTACTAGGATGACAAGAAAATGTCTGAAGACAAAGAAAACTCCTGGTTGTTTGGAAAACTTGACCCTCACCAAGGATTGTCTGCCAGTAGAGTTTAAGATTTATTTATTTATTTATTTTAGAGGAGGGGGAGGGGCATAAGGAGAGGGAGGGAGAATCTCAAGCAGACTCCCCACTGAACACGGAGCCCAGCATGGGGCTCAACTCAGGGCACTCAGGGCTCAATCTCATGACCTTGAGATCATGACCTGAGCTGAAATCAAGAGTCAGATGCTTAACCAACTGAGCCACCCAGATGTTCCTCCCAGTAGATTTTAAGGGTTTATGCCCTATGGCCGTTTGACTCAGATCACTTAGAAGTTCCTGCCCTTCTACCAATTGGCCCCATTCCTGGTGTCTCCTGAGGAGGGTTGTGAAAGAATCTTTCCAAGAGTTTGGATTTATTTCTACTGAAGTGTGACATCTTTCCTTTGAAGGGAAGAGCACAAGTAAGGAGCACTTCCTGACTTACAGATAGCAAAAGATTGACAGAAATGTGACTTGTCTAAGATCATACAAAACTGAGCAAGCATTAACAGCGAAAACGCAATCCAAATTTTCTGACTCCTGAGGCCAATTAAGTTTTAATCCACTCATGTATGTTTTATATGTTGGGAAAAAAGGGAGGGGAGATGAGAATATCTGCATGTAGTCAGAAAGATCTCTCTCCTTTGAGCTTAATAGCTTTAAAAAAAAAAAGTGGCTTACACTTTCCACTGAATCTTCTTTTTCAAGTAATTTCACATGCAAATTTCACAGCATAATTTCCTTTGAGCCTCACAACAATCCCATTATCCCACTTTATAAGTGAGGAGGAGGAAGGAAGGAAAATTTCAAAGGTCACAAAAATATTAATTGACAAGGTAGGGACTCAGCTCCCTGAAGTTCTAGCCAAACTTCTTTAATATAGCAAAGTATTTATGAAGAGAGTCCATGTTTACCTCTTATTATGACTTTAAAGATTTATTTATTTATTTTAGAGAGAGAGGGAGAGACAGAGAGCAAGCGGTGGGGAGGGACAGAGGGAGAGAGGGAGAGAGAGAATCTCAAGCAGACTCCCTGTTGAGCACAGAGCCTGATGCGGGGCTCGATCTCAGCACCCTGAGGTCATGACCTGAGCCAAAACCAAGAGTCTTAACCGAGTCTTAACTTAACTGACTGAGCCATCTGGGCACTCCCACCCCTTATTATGACTTTTAAATATCCTCATTAGCCAATCGTATATGGTCTACTATGACTCTGTCATCAACCCCACTCATTCACCCCCCGTCTCTCATACTTGGTATGTGAAGGTTTCTTCCCTCATACTGAGATCTTTCCTTCTGGCACTACCAGATAAATTTTATTTAAGCAAATTATCAGAATCAGATGAGAGATTTCAAATACAATATGACTCTTGGACTAGCCTAAGTCTTGGGCAAATGTCTGAAAGTCACCATACTTCAAGTTCATCATAGCTTACTATCTCTGATTATTTGTGCTTTATAAATATCCACAAGAGGGTTATAAAATCCCAGGTGTTAATTGAACCCATAAAGCTATCTGAAATTTTAGGTGGAGGGTAAAGGGAAACAGAGACAGGTCTGGTTTTATTGGGAATCCAACAGGGCTTTGGCAAGGTGGACTCTTTCCTGTTTTGCTTGGAGAGGTGGTTGAAAGCTAAAGTACAAAAACTTGTGGAGGATGTAGGGGTGAAATACAAGGCAAAAAGGTAGGAAATTGAAGAGAACGAGAATATATGTATTATACATTTTGTAATTAAGAATGCAAAGGGGAATGCTCAAGTGGTATCGCTGTGAAATAATAATAGCACACAGCAAATGGGATAGTTTGGGCTGTAAAGGACAGAAAACTCAACCAATAGTGACAACCATTAGGACAGTTCTTCCTCGACTGAGAGCAATATGGAAGTAGGTGGTCCCCAGCTGGTCTGGAAGCCCATGTTGAAGTCAAGGGTCTAGGCTTTTCCCATCTTTCTTCTGGGCCATCCTCAGCATGTCAATCAAGTCTCCCATTGTGGTCCTAGAGTGGCTGTTGGAACTCCAAGCATACAAGTCTCACACATCAGCTTTGAGCAGTACCTAAACAAGAAGGGAGTTGGAGTGGGAAAAAGACTTTCTTTTCATGCCTTTCTCTTATCTAAGAGGATAGTCTTTTCCCAAAGTTCTCAACAGACCCGAACTTGGTGACATGCCTCTAGACCAATTACAATTAAAGAGAAATGGGATTGTCATGATGGTTTAAACCAATCATCTATAATTCATGCCCTGGGATTAGACATATCACTGCAAGAAAGAAGGTAGAAAGGCCAACGGGTGGGCAAACATCAGAGTCTGCCACATAAATGCATAAACACACTCACGTTTACGTATGCCCACATAAGTATACACATGCACACTTGCAAATACTGGTAACGAGTAATACTCATTTTATATATTACCCTCAATCTCAATGTTCTTTTAAAAAATCTTAATATATTTTGTAGATTTTTGTTTCTGTTTCAGTACATACTTAGCCATCTTTTTTTTTTAAATTACTGTGGACTATTCCATAGTATGAATGTGTCATTGTTTATGTAGTTATTCCCTAACTGGTGGGCATTTATGTTACCATTCCCTTCTTAAATCTCCCCAACGAGGACACCACCTGTCCCTGGTCATGATAACTGGTTGAGCCAGGCCATTCAAGTTGGTACCAACGGTGATTCCTTTATTGGTTCAGTTCAATTCAAATGCAAGCACTCAAAAAACATGGAATGAGTAATTACTATGTTGCAGGTATTGGACTTTGGGTTAACAAGGTATATAAAGATTAGTAAAATACAATCTCTGAAATCAAATAGCTTGCAGTCTAACAGGAATGTGTATCTCTAAATAACTAAGTACTAAGATAGAAGCAATTACACCATGTGATGGGCATTCGGAAGAGGAGCATTTAGGCCAAACCGGGGATTTAGAGCAGGCTTCCTACAAAAAAAAAAAAAAGACATCTGAGCTGAGTCTTGAAGGTGAGTCCATATTAGTCAAATCAAGACAAGTGGAAAGGAATTCTAGACAGCATACAGGTTCCCTAAGCTCGGGGCTTCTCAGCTGTGACAGACTCCTGCATGTGCAACATCCACCTCTGTGTCCACTCCACAGGGGCTGAGAGACAAGAGAACTGACAGGGACATGAAGCTCCTGCTGCTTGCAATGCCAGAACTAACACACTTCTTTATGCCCGACCCAGGAGTTTTCTGGCTTCTGCGTGCCTTGGGGAAACTATGGCAGGCTAACGTCTTCATTTGCAAATAGCATAAACTCTCTGATCCTTCACAACTGGTAACCAACGCGCTCTCTAGAACAACACGATGTTTTATGATCATGTTGTTCTTTTCCTGCCCCAGCTCTGGAAGCAGCCACTTCTTCAATGAGCCCTAGTTCCCAGAGTGGAAAATGGTATTTAAAAACCACATCTGAGTGCTAAATGTGCTCCTTAGTATTAGCATGTCGCTGGTCCCAGTCCCTCTCAGTAGACACAGCTAGACAAACACACACACACACACACACACACACACAGTTGCATCTATTTTTTATTTCTGTATCTATATATTAAAAACCAAGAGTTCACATCGATGTCCCCCCTAATCCAAGATCAAGCATGGATTCTGATTTTCTCCTTTTCTGTGTTTATATTTACCTTTTCCAACAGTGAGAAAACTGGCTTCCACTCTCTTTTAAACATTGGCTTGTTTGGTGTCCCCTTGAACCTTGCCGGCCCCAAGCTCCACTGCTCTCGGCGGCCAGGACAGAGGGATAGAGTAGCCCTCCCCGGCCTGAGGCCAGGCAGCAAGCAGGTCCGGGGCCATGGGAGGCACAGACGCAGCCAGGAGCCGCCCCAAGGCTTCCCCGCTGGCAGACCCGGGCTCCGGAGCAACCTGGCACTTTGCTCCCCTAGGGCACAGCCATGGCTACTTTGTAGCCAGTTCGGGCCCTTCCGGCCCAAGGCTGCCCAAGCCCAGCCCCGGAGTTTGTCTCCAAAGTGTGCAGGGCTGCAGCAGCCTGAGTTCTACGGGCAGGAGATGCAGCGTATGTCAAAGCTTTTAAGAAGAAAACATGCATCATCACCTCACCGGGAGAGGATTAGGAAGTACTGCTAACCATCTACACTGTCCCCAAAATAAAACTCTTCTTGGATTTACATGAGGCACCCCAAGCTAGATCTAGGTCATCACCTCTACGACAATTAGAAGGCCATCCCTATGAGTGACCTCAAATTGAGGATTTCCAGCAGGCTCCAGAAGCAGATGACACCATGAAGTGGGCCGCTTTGTCCAAGATCTTGAATCAAGAATGTTCTTCATTTATCTTCCTCTGAAACCTCTTTCCCTGACCTGGAAAATTCTCTGACCTAGAAATATTTTTAAAAACCCTTCCTCTTTTATTTACATTAATGAATTAATATGTACTTGCTTGATTAATTCCCCTGTGTAGTGAATCTCTGAATCGTGCTGCCATTCTCGCTTCCACATATATGCTTTCCTCACCCTGATCAGTTCTTACGTCCCATTCCACAGTGGTACTGCTTTGAGGATACCCTCCTAACATCTTCAGAATAGGGGTTAAGGATGGCATTATAGGTAGAGCTCCAGAAGCAAAATCTGAGGTCAAGTTTAATGAGAAGGATTGCTGTTAAAAATCAGCATTCATGGAAAGAAGGGGAAGGAAGTATGATTGATCAGAGGGAGAAGCTCAACTACAGTGTGGTTCTAGTAAAGTCTAAACTAACTGCACTGGGAACTCTGGAATATATATATAGCTAACCAAAGTCGTTCCAAAGTAAACCCCAAATGGCTAGGCCTTTATACCTTCACATGACAAGTCACTGGATATAGGATACCCTGGAAAGAGTGTGTTCTTGAGCAAGTTAGCTGAGATAGAGTCTGAAGGAGCTGACAGATGGAACAGCAAGACTTTCCTTGAAAGGGATCATTATAGCTCATGTCCATATCCATTACAGTCCCCCCTCCGTGCCACTCGGAAACATTTCTTCAGGTACATACATATATATTTGGGGAGTTATTCTTCTAGGATTCTAATGTCCCTCTCTTTCCAAAAGAAACTTAGAAGAAGTTAGTGGGGCAAATTGTAGTCCCTACCACTAGAACTGGTCTTAGGACCATGATATTCATCATCTTTTTCCTCCAATATCCATCCTAGATTCCTCTTACCTCAGCACTACTTCTGCTGACTTTGGTGACTTATCTAATGGTGTTACCCAGACTCCCACACCTGAGGGGTATTATTCATCTCTGGACACCATGCCCTCTTGACGCCAGGGTTGCTGACATGTCCATTTACCATCACAATTGAGCAAAGGAGTACAAAAACACACTCAAGTGTATTATCTGGGTGCCTTACATATTTATCCCTTGTGTAAGAGCACCTCTACCGCCCCCTGAAGATCCAGGTCCCATTATCACTTCCAGGACGAGAACTCCTCTCCTTGTTTGCCAGTCCCTGAACACAAGGAAACTGAAGAGCCTAGCGGCACTTGTAATGGCCATTGTAGTCTGTATTTCAATGGGACACTTTCTAGGTCCCCTACCAAAAGTGTACCCCTTGGAAAACCAGAACCTCTAATCTTACAGAGTCTAGAATTATGGGGATGAAAAGGACAAAGTCCCCAGCGGATCACTGGGAGACATAGTAACTAAGATCACTCTTACTTCCATCCCTCAGTTACTGGATCTATGCATTAATCTTACTTGGGGATACAGTGTCACATAAGTTTTTTTGGATTCAGTCTTCCAGAGGATGGACGCCTTTTCTTACAAGGGTTGCTTCTAAGCTAGCGTTTCAACTGTGTCCTCAGAAGATCATTTTAATGCTCAATCAGACAGGTAGCTTCTGATTGGTATGGTATGTGGTATGACCAGTGGATCCAATCATCATAGGCCCACATCCATACCTCCTTTTTTTTAAAAAAAAAAATGTTACTTTATTAAGTAATCTTGATGCCCAACTCGAGGCTCGAACTCATGACCCTGAGATCAATAGTCACATGCTCTACCAACTGAGCCAGTCAGGAAGCCCTCCCCTACCATCTTTTGTAGTAAAATAGGTTCCCTGTTCTGACAAAATGTTACACAGGATCCTTCCTAGGGGATAAAATAGTCCATAAATTCTTGGATAGTTATGGTTATACTGAGGCCTTGCAGGCAGGAAAAGCAAACCCACTCCCAAAATATGTGTTTATTCTTGTTAGAAGAAGCCTCTGGCCTTTCCAGGATAGAAGGGACTCGATGTAGTTAACTTGCCACCAATGGTCTCCCCGAGGAACAACACAGTATCAGGGGCTCAGCATTGGTGTCTTCTGATGGCACGTTGGGCATTTAATGACAGCAACAATGAAATCCACCTTGGTAAGTGGGAAGCCATGCTGTTGGACCCATGTATAGCATCCATCTCTCCCTCATGGCCACTACATTCATGGACCCATTGAGCCAGCACCGAAGTAGTTGGTGATAGAGACTGATGGAGTCATCGTGTCTACTTGGCCGTTTAGATCTTCCTCCAAGGTTGGTGCTCTCTGGTGGGCATTAACATATAATACAAAGATTTTCTTGCTTTGTTCCCACTGCCATTATGCTCATCCACCTCCTTGTTCCATTCTTTAAATCTTACTCCTTCATGTGTGCCTGCCCATGAATCTGGATATATTGTAACCTCAGGCCACTTCTTTCAGGATAAACAGGTGCATCACCCCGACCTCTGCCCATTAGGAGGATTCTCCCTCGCTAGTGTCTTTCAAAGCCACTTCCGAATGAGGCTGCAGTGCAGCTGCTTCCATTTTTAAGCACCGGCATACTAAGCTGTTCTATTTGTAAACCAAGCTTGTAGATTTTGCTCTTCCGTCAGCTGAGGATAAGAGATTCCCAATATGATCATAGTGCGGTGAGGGAGAGGTGCTGGTGCACAGTGGTGAAGGTCATGGGCTACTGGCTTATGCAGCTTTTTTTTGCTCTCTATCCTTCCCATGCTTGAGCTCGTGCTCCTCCTACAATAAACAGCTACAGGATTCAAGCAATCTTTTGCGAACCCCGCTCTTGATGGGCAGTTCTGGAAGCACGGTCATTTAGGGCAGGCATTCCATCTGCACCAATGTCTATTAGCATGGCAGAAGTGTTTGTTTGTTTGTTTGTTTGTTTGTTTTAGGTATAAAATGCTCCTTGCGCCAGAATTTCAGGAGTCTGAGCTGTCATTCTCCCAGTGGGCTTTGCCATAAGCCATGTGGCTACATTGCATCTTTTCCTGCCGCCTATCTCTAAGACCATAGGACCTGCAGGGCCCGTATGGCTCAGGCAGCCAGGCTGCTTGCTCTGCAGCTTGGATTTGCTGAAGAACTCTTCTTTTTGCTGGCGCCTACTGAAAGCTGGCATCATCTCTTGTCACCTGGCATATGAGCTAGATAAGTTTTCTCTGGTGTGGAATACGTTGTCTCTAGAACTGAGAGCAACCTATCAGGGGTAGGAGTTCCCGCTTTGTAGGGGGAAGTCAAGACAATGATTTGTCTTTTACTTTGGAAAGTATGCCCTGACACAACACTGGCTACAAAACTACAAAATTTTATTTATGTGTCAGGATTCTTATTCTTCATAGGGTTTATCTCACATGGAATGTATGTGTCTTACTGAGTCTTCCACTGTGTTAACCATTCTAATTCATTAGCCCCGATTAGCATAATATCATTGATGTAATGGATCAATGTGAAGTTCTGTGAGACATCCAGATGGTCCAGATCGTTTTGGCCTATATTCTTATAGAAAGCATAGAATTAACATAGCTTTGGGGAAAACTGTAAATATGTATTATTATCTACTCTATGTAAATGCAAACTGTTCCTGATGCTATTTTTTTATCAGAATATAAAAGAATACATTTGCCAAGTCAATCACCATGTATCATGTACCTGAAACCATCTTCATTTGCTCTAGCAAATATATTAATCATATCTAGTACTGTGGCTGCAATTAGGCAGACAGTCCGTTTAAGTTTGCAGTAAACTATCAATTTCCAAGACCCATCTTCTTCTTCTGGGGGATAGATTGGCAAATTAAACGGAGATATGGTGGAGTCCCCCATTCCTACATCTTTTATATTCTTAACTTTTGCCATCTCCTGACCTGGGGTTGTGATACTGGTTTTGGTTCTTGGATGGAACTGGGGGGATGATAAAGTATTTTCAGAGGTTTCTACTTGGACTTCCCCGCTATAAGAGCCCATACCCCAAAGGCCAAGAACCCAAAGTTGGAGTTGTACCAACTACTACATAGGTCAATCTCAATTATACACTTAGAGATCATGAAAATGACTGCTAGGTAGACCAATAGATCTAGTAAGCAGGACCTTTGTCAAGACTCCATAAGCCTCCATTCTAACAGGAAGACCATGATGATACCTTGGGTCTCTGCGTATCTACATTAACTCAAACCTTTGTTTCCCACAGTCTCCAAAATGTTTGGGATACCTAACCATAAGTGACTATTCAGTCAAGGGGTCTGTATCCGAAAACCAATTCAGGTCCAGGAGCAGAGCAAGAAATCAAAGCATTTAATTGCCCTCAATCTAGCAGTCATTCATCTTTTTTTTTCTTCCTATGGAACAAGCTGAGTTGTACCCTTATTGGGTGCCCATCTCTTTTGCCCCTAGGCATACTATGTTCCATTAACCATCTCTATTACTGTCTGCAGATCAGGCCCCCTTAGCTACCTTATGACTCTGCCACTCGTTAAGAAAATTACATCCATCTTCCTTCTGGCAGTTAAGTGACACTACCCACTCTCTCTTGTTTTGGAGTCCTAACATCCCCATTGCTATTATTGAGCCTAATTCTGTAATGGCCTTTTCTACTGTTAACCCTGTCTTATAAAAGAGCTTCCTCACTGAACTTTTTAGTAATGTTATTACCCCTCTCATGAATGCATTACTTAATGAACTTGGCAATGGCGCATCCAATAGTCCTCTCCAGGGTATATAATCATCTGGTGTCTCTTTCAGCCTTACATTTGAGCATGCCCATTTCCCTGGGCATTTCATCCCTTTCTCCACTGTCTGTGATAGCAATTTTGGCATTTCACCTTCATTTAGCATGAGCCATCATTTTTCCCGTGCTTCTAGGATCCATACTAGTAGAGTTCACATTGTCTGCTCAGATCCTTGACAGACTGTTAAATCTTATATTTGGGGAAGTGTCCACAAGTCAATAAACTCTCCCCTCTCTAGTACGTTGTTCTAGCCTGCTTGATAGAGCAGCCTCAGAATCCAGTCCCTATAATGTCCCCCCAGCTACTGCCAATACATTCTAATTAGGTCTTGTAACTCCTTTAGGTAAGAGTCTCTTTCCTTCCTTATCAGGCCCACCATGTCCCCAGATATGTTATGTTGGAACCTAACCCTAGTTATAGGCTTAATGACCAGATAGAAAAATGGGGGGCAGATCATGAGGAAGGCACATTCTGCCCTACAGGGAAAGACCTCTGCATTGTCTTCAAGCAAGGAAAGAGTGCTAGCTTTTTTTTTTTTTTTTAAAGATTTTATTTATTTATGTGAGAGAGAGAGAGAGAGCATGAGAGGGGGGAGGGTCAGAGGGAGAAGCAGACTCCCTGCTGAGCAGGGAGCCCAATGTGGGACTCGATCCCGGGACTCCAGGACCATGATCTGAGCCGAAGGCAGTTGCCCAACCAACTGAGCCACCCAGGCACCCAGAGTGCTAGCTTTTAATGGAGATGGGTGGTCACTTCTGTAAGCCAGGAGGATTCAAAGAAGTCAAGGGTTCAAAATCTTAAATACCATCTACCCAAATGTCCCCAGTTTCACTGTCAGTGTTCTATTTTTTCTTTTTTAACTATGGCCCTGATCTTGGCATAACGGAATTACTTTGATTTAGCATTTAACCTTTTCCCATTATTGATACAATTTAAAACAAAAAAAAAAAAACCCAAATCCTCTGTGTCTATGTGTGTACAAGTGCACACACATGCCAATGGAGTACACAAGCATTTAAAGAAATTTCTGGAAGAAAACATCAAACTTTTTTTTTTTTAAGATTTTATTCATTTATTTCAGAGAGAGCACAAGCAGGGGAGCAGCAGAGGGAGAGGGAGAAGCAGGCTCCCCATTGAACAGGGAGCCTGATATGGGTCTCGATCCCAGGACCCCAAGACCATGACCCAAGCCGAAGGCAGCCGCCCAACAGACTGAGCCACTCAGGCACCCCAGAAACATCAAACTCTTAACAGTGGTTACATATATGGAAGGGAGTAAAATGGGAAGATGTGGAGAGAGGAACTTGAACTATTTGCTATACATTCTTCCATGTTGTCTGAATTTTTTCTACAAACATTTGTACAATATTTTAAAGTACTAGGAAAATTAAAATGATCATTGCCATATAGGGAGAGAAATGAAAGAAGTCTTTAGCGACGTTCTTGGTTTTCCCCAAGAGGTTTGACCTCACTTGACCCCACCCCACCGGGAGAGAATGGATGTGGGAAGGTCATTGTGCAATGAACCAGTCTCTTGCTCCTGGAGAAGTGAGGGAAAGGGCTTCTTATCTGTGGTCAGCCCTACTCTCATTCCTCCTCAGAAGGGGCTGAAGGGCTTTGCACCTGACATCCAGGGCCGATGGAAACTGCCTCAGAAGCAGAGCAACCTGTGGGCCTATTAAAGTTGGAGGCTGTCTGTACATGATACCACAGGAGAAGTTGAATCTTGGCATTAACAACTTTTCTCGGGGGCAGAAGTTGGTAGTGCATGCGACTCTTGATCTTGGGGTTGTGGGTTCGAGCCCCACATTGGGTGCGGAGCTTACTTAAAAAAAAAAAAAAGAATGAGGTTTCTCAGCTTTTTGCAAGTTAACAGGATAGAAAGGGCCAGATAATTTATATAAATAGAATAAAGTTTCTGTCTTTTACAGCTTTTGGTTAGACAGATTTTCAATACATTTGACAAATGTATTTAGGATGGTGCATTCGTTTCCTGCAGCTGCTGTAACAAATTATCACAAATTTGGTGGCTTCAAACAACAGAAATGTATTCTCTCACAGTTCTGCAGGCCAGAAATCCCAAATCAGTTTCACTAAGCAGAAATCAAGGCATCAGCAACCCCACACTCCCTCTGAAGGCTCTCGGGAGAATCCCTTCCTTGACTCTTCTAGTTTCTGGTGGCTGTCAGTATGTCTTGGCTTGTGGCCACATCACTCCAATTCTGCCTGTCTTCACATCACCCTTTCCTCTGTGTGTGCGTATAATCTCCCTCAGCCTCTCTCATAAGGACATTGTGGCAGCTTGTAAGGCCCACCCAGATAATCCAGAATAATCTCTCCATCTCAAGATCCTTAACTAAGTCACATCTGCAAAGACCCTTTTTTCCTTATAAGTTAACATTTATAGGTTCCAGGAATTAGGACCTGGCATCTTTGAGGCCTATCATTCAGCCTACTACAGAGAGACTGATGTAACACATGTAATATGTATGGAATCAATTTGGGGGGCTCCATCTTTTCAAAGACCAATCTGCTTCTAGGTCCGATACTGAGAAACAATGGGAGTTTCATGTATCTGCCAATCAGAAGAAAACTACCATGTGGCTCAAGACACCTTGGATAGAGAAAATAATTGGTTGCTTTCAATTTGACTTTCCCACCACTGAGCTACTGAATCAGAATCTTTCCATCTGATTCTTACCCTCACTGAAGGTGTAAGAGTAGATATTGGTGTAGAGGCTCCAGTTCACACTCAAACTGCTTCTCACATGGGAAACTCCACGTAGCTGACTTCTGGGTAATAAACAGGGATTTACTTGTTTCACCATGTAGGATTCACCAATCAGGAATTCAAATTGGAGTTCTGGTTAACATTCATTAAGCATTTATTATATCCCCAGTACTGAGCAAATTATCTCACATGTATTATGTTAAGCTAACTTTTGAGGTGGATTCATTTACTAAGACTCTTTGGTTGTATCCTACATAACCAAAAAGGATTTATTAGAAGACCTCTGGACTGGCTCATGAATCAGAAGAGCTGCACAAACCAGGTTAGGAAAGACAGAAAGAACAGCAACTCTGAGGAACTCTGTCACAGCTCTTGGTTCTCTTCTCAGTCTATGGCACTATCATCATCAGATGACCCTACCTAAATTGCCTCCCCTCTCTGTGGATTTTCACTCACAATTTGAATTCCAAGCACAGTTTAATTTGACTCTGCTGAAATAAAGGCACTATTAAATTTGGCCCTGCCTGTGACAAATGCCCATCTTGGGCCAGAGGAGCATGTTCAGTTATGGGGGAGAGAAAGAGTGAACAAGAGGAATGAAGCAGACCAAAGTGATAGTTGCTTCGTAAACAATGTTACCTCATTTTACAAATGGGAAAATATTGAACCTCAGAGAGTTTACAGCTTTGTAGCAAGTTGTAAAGCCATATATGAACGCAATGCTGCCCAACCCAAACCCTGGATCTTTTTTTTTTTTTTTAAGATTTATTTATTTATTTTAGAGGGAGAAAGAAGAACACAGGGGAGGGGGGAGGAAGAGAGGGAGAGAGAGAATCCCAAGCAGACTCCACGCTCAGCCTCGAGCCCAAAGCAGAACACAGTCTCACAACTCCAACATGACGACCTGAGCCGAAATCAAGAGTTGGTCTCTTAACCGACTGTGCCACCCAAGCACCCCCAAACCCTGGATTTTTAACCACTCTTCCCATCCCAGTATCTACTGCAGCCCAGGAATCGAAGACAGATTCCAAAGCAGTTTCTATATGAAATTCCAGCTAGAGTTGTGGTATTTCAGCCAATTTTGAGACCCAGGAAATAAATGTACAGTGAGAACTCTCTCTGTTCATTCATTTGGTGCATATTTTGTGAGCAAGTATTGCTTGCAGTTTTGGACAAAATGGACACATTTTATAGCTTAAGTGTGGTTGCAAGAAGCAAAAACTCAACTCTAATAAGCTTATACCAAACAGTATTTATTGACTCAAGGGGATGGGCAACCTAAGGGAGAAACAGCCTTCAGCAAATCTAGATGCAGTGCCTTGGGGACTGATTCCTCTCTGCTCTTCATCTTCAGGCTCTCCTTCCCTCTGTGGTCATTTCATTACCAGGAAGACTCCCTCCACGTGAGGACAAATATGGCTGCCAGCATCACCAACAGGCGGCAACAGCAAGGAAAAGAACGCTTTTTCTCCCTGCATCCATGGCAATTCTGTAAAAGGATTCTGACTGGCCCTTCATGGATCAGCTGCTGAGTGACAAGCTGGACCAATCACTGTGTCCAGAGAAATGGTGTACAATGCTGCTCTGCCCCCTGTGTCCATTCCTATGGTGGAATACATGGCACCACATGACTGGCAGACCCACCAGAATCACTCAGAGTGGGCTAAAAACATTTCCTAAAAATGAAAGAGAAATGCTGTTGCAGAAAAAGGGGGAAAGGAGAGCAGGTAGAAAAACAATAAACACATTATAGATAAACCATGGTGCACATCCTTGGGCCTCACCTCACGTAGCAAATCAGAATATTTCTGTATGGTTCTTACACATGCTAAAGTTTGGTCCATGCTACAGTTCATAAGATGAAAGGAATTCCAGGAAAGACACTGAGGAAAAATAAGATTATGAGGTGAAAGGAGTAAACCAGAGCTAGGATGAAGAGTAGATAATAGAAGGATGAAACAAAGGGGAGAAAGGGAGAGATAGAAAAGCAAAAACAAGCATAACCTAAGCAGCATTTGGATGGACAAGGCATGTTTTCAGGAGTGAGTCAACCTTACATATCCAAGGGGTTTTTGTGTGGAAGAGGTGATGGGCTTAGAAGGCAGAAAGGCTTGAGTATGAATTTTCATTTTGTCGCTTGTCAGCTTTATGAATTTAGGCAGATGACTCATCCTCTCTGGTATCAGTGTTCTGATCTGTAAATTGGGGATAATGATATCCTGCTCACAGTATTCTCCTGAAACTCCAGAGATTATAATGCTTGCAAAATAGTTGTTCTTGTGTTAGTTGCCTCCCATTTCTCTTAACCCTTTCTGCAGAATTAAGACCCAAGAGGTAGGAAGAATTTAGGAAGAGAAAGGCTTGGGCTTAATATGAAGAGCTCTCTAACAACTTAAGTCACCCTATCACCCAATGAGCTGCGACCTCATTGATAGGGACTGAATATGTCCCCCCTCAAAATTCATATGTTGAAACCTCAAACCCCAATGTGACTGTATTTGCAGATAGGGCCTTTATTGAAGAAATTAAGGTTAAGTGAGGTTATAAGGGTGGAGCCATGATCCAAGAGGATTAGTATACTTATAAGAAGAGGCACCAGAGAGCTTGCTCCCACTTCTTCATGGAAGGGACACAGTGAAGAGGCAGCCATCTGCAAGTCAGAAAGAGAGCTCTCACGAGGAACTGATCCCAGCTAGAACTTGGATCTTGGACGTCCCAGTTCCCAGAACTGTGAGAAAATAAATTTCTGTTAAGCCACCTAGCCTAGAGTGTTCTGTTATCACAGCCTGAGCAGACCAACATACTCCCCTCACTGGAATCATTAAAACAAGCTGACAGTCCCCTTTCAGAGATACAGAGGGACTCTCCATAGGAGGACAGTGGAATGAGAGCAAACTATCTCTATAAGTCTATCCCAGGGCTTCTCAACCTTGGCTGCATATTAGAATGACCTGGGGAAATTTTTATTTATTTATTTATTTTGGAGAGAGAGAGTGTGTGTGTGAATGGGGAGGGCCAGAGAGGGAGAGAGAATCTTAAGCAGGCTCCTGGTCTAGCCCAATGTGGAGCCGGATGCAGGGCTCAATCTCAGGACCCTGAGGTCATGACCTGAGCTGAAATCAAGAGTCTGCTGCTTAAGCAACTGAGCCAGGCAGGCACTCCACCTGGAGAGCTTTTTAAATATACTGATGCCAAAAAAAAAAGGTATTGATGCCCAAACTTTCTGTCCCAAATCAATTAAATCAGGATCTCTGGGTATGTGCATTTAAAAATAGTGTCCCAGGTGATGTTAAGCAGCCACGACAAGATTGAGAATCGCTCCCTTAGGACATCTGAGACCCTTTCCAGCTCGGGGTTATTATTAATTTATTGAGACTTAAATTTGGTGACATAAGAAAGGAGTGTGTGTCATGAACCCCACTTTGCCAGTACAAAAGAGAGAATTGTGAGGCTATGCTCCCCAAGTCACTAAACAAGCTGATGATGAAGTTATCTTTCGATCTGTAACCTTTGGAATTCCTAATTAGATGCAAACTACATTTAACAGTAGAGTAGACATTTGTTGTTTTTGCTAGGCCGGAATCCTTACCCTTGGATTGGAAGCAGCTTGTCTTTGGGGGGACAACTCCTTCCCAATTCTATGCGTCTTAAAAGGACTGTTGATCACAAGACACCCCATATGACCCAACCTAATCCAGGCAGACTCTTTCTTCAGGGAGAATGACAGAGGGACTCTAGGTAGGCGGAGCTGTACTCTTCCCGTGACATGACTAAAGAGATATATTCCTTAGTGCAATCCTGTAGCTTCCTCCTTTCCTTTCTTCCCAAGACCTGGCCCGAAGTGTTTCCTTTAATTCTGTGACCTACAATGTATGCTTCCGCTGACTTCCTTCTTCCACCTCAGTGAGTCAGAGCTTCTTTCAGTTGCTTGCAGAACTGGTTCAAAAACTGGTACCTGGAAGTGAGCACTGCAAGCAACAGAGATCTCAGCTGCGGCAACAGCAGCTGTAGGTAGGTACAAGGCAGTGAAAATTCCCCAATTCAGTTGAAAAAGTTGAAGCCAGGTCTTTCTCTGGGAATTCCTAATTTTCACATGCGCCAGTAAATGTCTTGTTTTGTTCAATCTAGTTCTGATTAAGTAAGCTATGTATGCAAAATGCAAGGATTCACAAGAGCAAGGTATTCCCCTCTCTGTGGTTATTTGGCACGTTGGTAGGCTGGGGCTGTCCTGAGTGTGCCTTATGGCACTTTGGCTTTGTTTTTTTTTTTTTTTTTAACCCATTAGAGTAGCCTTCATGCACATCAAGACCTGGCCCAAACCAAGTCTTTTGCTGTTATGACCCTCAAACCAATAAATGGGAATTGGAAATTAAGGTCCAGAGAGTCGTACCCAGCCAAATTCCCCAACTTTCTAAGATTGATCTAATAGAAAGAGCCTATGGAAAACAAAAAGGCAGAGCACAGCAAGTGGGCATAATAATAATGATGATGACCGCCATTTGTTAAGCCCTTACTATGAGCCACTGAGCTATTATGTCACTTAATCCTAGAAGAGTGATACTATTATGTTTTGTTTTATTTTGTTTCTAATGTTGAACTGCAGATACACAGAACTGAATTGATTCAGTCAGTCATTCTTTCCCGTGACTGGCATGGTATAATCATCTGTCTAGACATGACCCCTATTTTTTCTTATCTTCTTTATCCTTCATTCCCGAGTGTATCTAATGTATGTGGTTGCAATCTATTCTCCATAGACTTACAGATCCACAAAAATATGTAGTGTAGTGTCTGCTTTTAAAATATATATAAATGGATCATACTGCATGTCTAACTCTGCAATTTGCTTTTTTTATTCAGCATTATGTTTCTGAGATCCATCCATGTTGATATATATAGAGAGAGCTAGTTCATCTGTTAAACTGCTCCATGGTATACTATCATATCGATATACTATAGTTTACCTATGTATTTCCCCTTGATGGATATCTAGACTGTTGTTAATTCTTTCCTACTACAAAAAGGGCTTCAAATGAATAATCCTGTATATGTCTCTCAATGCACTGGGCAAGAATCTCTCTAAGATTTACCTAGAAGTAGAATGGCTGGGCCTTAGTCTTCATGCATTTTCAGTTTTAGTAAATCCTGCCAAATTACAAAGTAGTTTTGCTAATTTGCACTCCCACCAACAGTATAGGAGAGTTCTTTAGGGAGATTCCATTATTATCTCCATTTTGCAGATGAGGAAACACACAAAATGTCCAAAGTGAAACGCTGTATCTATCTGAACCATGTCTATCTAACTCCCTGTCTACACTACACGACATAACACTAATTAACAGCTGAAGATACGTTTAGCTGCAAGTGACAGAATGCCCTAACTGTGGCTTAAGCAGTATGAGTATTTATCATCTCACTTAACAAAAACAGTAGAAGGAGGTGGCTCCAGAGTAGCTAAGCAGCTCAGCTGTGTTATCTGCAACATGGATGCTTTTTCGTTTTTAATTCTGCTATCCTTAGCTGTTGAGTTATCACCCTCATTTCATCTCCTCTCAGCCCTAGGCTGCCTGACACTGCTCTGACACCATGTCTGAGTTCACAGCAGAGAAGGGGGGGGTGGGGAGGGACGCGTAGTGGCACCATGAAACTCTTCTCCTTCTCTGTCCTTTTTAATAGGAAAGCAAAATGCCTTCCTCGAATTCCCCACTCACTCCCCCCCACACGCCCTTTTTTTTCATTGGTCAGAGCCCACTACTGGTCCAATCTTCAGGCAGAGTAGAATTAGATTATGTCAGGTTTAGGTCAACCACGACTCAGCTGCTGGGGCTACGGAGAAGGTTTACCTTTGTAATCTCAAGCCATCCCCACGTCTCGAAGCTGTTCTAACAGCAAAAAAGAATTCCCCAAGTTGTTGGATAGCAATTTGGTTTTTCTTTTATCTTTGACATTTTCTTCTCAGATTGTTATGCTGGCTTCTCCTCCCCACTCAGTTGTTAAATACTTGCTTCACCTTGGGCCTCTTCTCTTCCCAAGATACTTAAGAGAAGACTAACAGATGGACGGCAGGTCAAATTTAAGTTTGTGCCACCTGTTGTATTCCCTCTCCCTATGCTGATAGCATCCATTTTCATAGTTTCATTTGCCATTTACATATTGATAACTCCTAAATTTGTATCTCCAGCTTCCTCTTCTTTCTTGAGCTTTGGATTCATATGTAACATAGCCTCCTTAGAGATTCCTAAGACATTAAACTCAACATGTCCAGAATTGAGCTGTTCACCTGCCACCCAAACTTGTTCTTTCTTTTCTGGTGCGTCCTGTCTCCGTGAATGCAACTCCCACTAGAGTTGCCCAAGTCAGAGACCTGTGAGACTTCCCACACAATACCTCTCAAATGTGTCTGCTTGTCATCTGCATTACAAGCACCTTAAACTAAAACTCCTAGTAGAACATTTGTGGTATAGACCAGCACCTGGGTTATAAATGCAGTGTCGGGCCCTACCCCAGACCTTCTGGATCTGAATCTGCATTTTAACAGGATTCCCAGGCAATTCATTAAAATTTGAGAACTTCTTATCTTGACTTTTGATATAGCTTATTAATTGGTCTCCCTGAATCGGTCTCTTGCCCCCTAAAACTCTTTCTTGACACTACAAACCTCATAAGTCCCTTCCCTTATCAAATCCTGTAACTAGTTCCCCCCACCCATTCCCCCCTTGCTTTGGAGATAGAAGGCAAAAAGCCTACAGAACACAAAGCCTGATGGAAGTTCCCCTCCTGCCAAATCTCCAGCCCCATTCTGGCTTGCCCTCTGGCCTCCAGCCACATTTAGTCTTCCAATTCCTGTGCCCGGCCAGATTTTTCCCAAGTCAGGGACTTTTTGCCTGCAATACCCAGTATGATCTCAACTGCCCTGGCACGTAGCTGACCCCTCCTCTCACTTCCTCAAAGAAGCCCCCTGCTCTGACAGCCCACGGGAGGTCAGCCACTCTGGTGTTAACCTCCCTTTGCACACCGTGCTCCTTCAGACATTTATCACAGTTGTACTTAAAAAATGGAGTGTGTTCTTCATTGTGTAATGTCAAGCTTCCCCCACTGAATGGCAGCTCTAAGACAAGTGCATCAGCTCTCGCATGGCCGCATCCTTCTGGTACCTAGCACAGTGCTGGATACACGTTCCGTACTCAATGAATCGCTGTTGACTCAATGACTATGAATGAATAACCATCCCCAGGGAGTTGTCCTGGCCCAGGGTGGCCTTGCCTCCTTAGTTCAACTGGAATTCAGAATCTGAAAAAGACTGAGGAGAGCCAAGGAAGTATAATCTGACCACCAGCAAGCTAACTGGGGATGAAAATGTCCAATTCTGACAGATGTACCCCGCGCACGTGCTGAAAGAAAAACAGAAGCAGCCGCCGGAGAGTGATGGTAAACATTTCGTTCCCTGGCCAGTGCCCTCCTCAATACACTCCCAAACTGACCTTTAGAAGGACTTTTGTATAGTGGGAGGTCTCTTTTAACCTCGGATGAATAAGAGTGTGAAGTGGTGTTTGCTTTTTTCCCTTTGTTCTCTGGCTGAGAAAAGTCTGGAGGCGGTAGAGTGAGCCTTAGGAATACAATTGCCTTCCCTTTCAAATGCTAAAGAGGGGTTTTGCTACTGGTTTAGTATAATCTGAGAGTTGGAGAGGTCTGGAAGAGATCCACTCCCCTTCCTTTTGGCATCTCATTTCCTGCAGGCTAGGGGCAACTTAGCAATTAATAGAAAAACCAAAGCTGCGAAAATAGAGTCAACATTGTCTCTGCATGGTAAACCAGTGGAGGAGAGTTAGATGCTTCTCCTAGAGGGCCCCCAGGAGAACTACAGGGTGCATCAAGTCCACAATACTGGAGCAGGCCAGAGAACGTGGGGTTTGCCGCTTTCTCCTCACCTGCGAGGGGGCTAGAGTCGGAGGGTACCCTGCTCAAGATAGCTGTTAGCACAGCCTTTTGACTCCCCTACAGCATGCATCTATGTTTTGGGGGAGTCTGATGTTTAAACAGTTTGGGGGGCTGTCTTTAAGAAAAAGAACATAAAACGATGAATAAAATCACATTCAGGGCTTTGGTAAAAACTGAGGGTCTTCATCGGCTTCATGATACGTAACATATCCACCCTCTGACCCCAGCAAGTGTACTGGAAAAGCTGAGGCTTCAAAAGCCTTGGGCAAGTTAATATTCACACCCTAGAGCCTTAATTGGGTAATCTGTAAAATAGGACCCTCTAGTCCTCCTTAGAAATGGTATAAGGTAAAGATGCATGAAACAAAAGAAAGTACCTGTTATTTGATAGGAAGTACTTAATAAAAATGTCATTTTGGAGACCTCCTCTTTAGGAAATTATAGATCCACTCTGGGTTACCTTCTCCACCACTTCAGTATCTCCTTTAGCTTTACTGAGGTTTTGCAAGTGTTGTTATAATCCATCCGGAATAGACATCGTTACTTGCAGACTTAATGGACGTTCCCATACCGGTAGCTGAAATCAACACATTTTCTTTGACACACCAAGATCCCTAGTAAATTTAATTTGTATTAGTTTTTAAGAAGCTGGTCCAAGGTTGTTTTGTTTTATCTTATTTTCAGTTTCATTTGATGTGTTGTTTAATTTGTGTGTGTGTGTGCAAAAGATAATCCACAAGTCAATGTGGTATGCGGTGTGTGTGTTACGTGTGTGCACACACGCAGGCTGAGAATCATATTGTTTACCATCCCTGACGTTTACCATCCATCTCCAGTTCTATGTTTATCATCCTGAAGGCATCTGAGTTTATAATAAATCAAGATCAGCTAGTTTAAACCTGTGGGTGAATGGAATAGGAAGAAAGAAGATAAAAGGACAATGCTGTGAGCTCATAGCTAGCAAGTAGGTCAATAGTATTGGGGTTAGTGGGGGAGCCTCTGGCCTCGTACTACCTTGTTCAACTCCCAGCTCTGCCACTTACCAGTTTTAACCTATAGCTATATTCATTTGAACTTTCAAAATCTCACTTTGCTCATCTCTAAAACTGGGATATTTATAGGACTTTCCTAAGAGGTTTGCTATGCGGATTAAATGAGAAAATCCTCTCACTGTGCTAAAAACAGTAACTGGAATAGGGTAAACCCTCCGCAAATGCTAGTTATTATTAAAAGCAACCCCTGTGTAGGCTGTAATGAACTGTACGTATGTCACCTCTTGTTCACAACACTGCGGAGTTAAATGACCTTCCCCAAATGGGGAAGTACCAGAATTTCGTCAAGAATCTAGTTTCAGTGAGTCCCCATTTAGTGCTCTTGACCAAATCGAAGATCTATGGATTTGTAAGATGAATGCCTCTTTCTAAGTACTAAGATGTGGGGGGAAAAAACGTTTCTCAGAAACGAAATACAGTAGCGGTCTTTCCTCTACACTACCTCTTGCCTTTCTCCCCCAAACTTCCCTTCACTAGAACTGCTAAGAGAT
This sequence comes from Halichoerus grypus, assembly GCF_964656455.1. NCBI lineage: Eukaryota > Metazoa > Chordata > Mammalia > Carnivora > Phocidae > Halichoerus > Halichoerus grypus. The sequence continues at coordinate 122,216,758 of NC_135715.1, read as the reverse complement.
CAACTTAGGCATATGAAAAATTTTAAGAGTTTATTTGGGCAAAAATAAATTCAAATCAGGCAGCATCTAATCTAGCAGACAGAATGGAGCTCCAAGGAGCTGCACAAAATGATAGCCTTTTACAGGCTGAGGGAAGCAGGTCTTTTTTGCCTTATTGCAAGGTTACTTTTCTTTAGGGGAATGGGCTCTATCAGGCAGAATACCCTAACTAGTGCTGATCAGGCGATTCCTGATTGACTGGTTTAAGATACCATTTCTGGAACAGCTGAAACCAGAATTAAATCTCAGTTTGGTGATGTGGAACTTAGCACAAGTGACTCCATTTTGGGCCCGTTGTTTTGTTTTTGACAGCACATTGTTCAGTAGTGGATGTACATTGCCAGACATACTTATGGAAAAAGCTGGATTACATACAGAAACATCAGTGCGGGGTCCTGTTGAGTTTTCCTTGTACCCGCCCCCCCCAACTGGCATCACTTCAAGATGTAATCCAGATACTTGGTAGATCAAACTTGGAATGCCACTCTTTTCCTATCTAAAGAAAACTACTAGGCAACTACATGGCAATGTTCAAAATTATATCTAATCCAAGTTTTGCGCTGATATACTCTGTAGGACACTTTCGCTGAGGCTGGGAAGACGTGGATGTGGAAATCCCACTGTGGGGAACAGTGTGATGTAGGAAAGAAACATGTTGTTTGGTATGGAGGACCCAAGTCCAGTTACAACTTCTTTAGCACAAGTAGCTTTGAGATTTTGCATAAATGACATTGCCTATAAAATGACACAAATAATCCGCCCGCCCCCCCCCCCCGCCTATTTTTGCCCATCAGAGTAAGGATCAGAATATAACACATGTGAAATGTAATGTGTGTGTGTGTACTGTAGAAATGTAACCTTTATTAATGTAATTGTTAATTGCTATAGCTTGTTACTTTAGGGGAAGTGAGATGGTGGAAGTTGGACAAGTCACATGCAGAAAAAGATATATGTGTATACGATTGCATATGTATTCTGAAAAGTCTATAAGGGTATAGGCCAGCTTGCTTATTATGACAGGGCTTTCATATTTACTTCTAGATTGATGGATTGTTTGGATTATTTTTACAACAAGCATGTATTTTTTTAAGGTTTTATTTATTTATTTGTCAGGGAGAGAGAGAGAGACAGAGAGAGAGCACGGCAGGGGGAGCAGCAGGAAGAGGGAGAAGCAGGCTCCCCACTGAGCAAGGAGCCCGATGTGGGACTTGTTCCCAGGACCCTGGGATCATGACCTAAGCCAAAGGCAGATGCTTAACTGACTGAGCCACCCAGGTGTCCCACATGTATGTATTTTTACAATATTTTTATTTCAATAAATTCCTCTAAAAAGAACAAAGAATGGCTGTGCTAAAGAGAAGTTCTTTCAAAAGCTATAATTTGGTCAAATTGAATCCATTTTAACACATCTTATTCCAGCCCCTCATCCCACCCCCAATATGTTAATTGATCATGTGAAAATTGACCTTACAACCCACTTCTCTTTAAATTCTATGGCCTGATATTTGGTTGTTGTTTTTGGTTAGATACCCTCATATAAGAATGGAATACCTCTTTTGAAAGAAAAATGACTAAAATTTCAAAACTTAGAATCAAAAGGGACCCAATTGAGCAGTTTCCTCAAATCACAAGTATGACATCTCAGAAATTGGAAGTTTCCCATAAAAGGTTAAAGACCAAAAAAAATAATCTTTTTGGAAAACTAAAATATGTAAGTTCACCTCAGTGGCCAGTCTTTTTCTGGCTCTTTTGCAACTTAGAATTCCTCCTCTCATCTTAGAAACAAATAATGTGGGATGTGGTGGCTCAGTCGGTTAAACGTCTGCCTTTGGCTCAGGTCATGATCCCAGGGTCCTGGGATCGAGGCCCTCATCGGGCTCCTTGCTCAGCGGGGAGCCTTCTTCTCCCTCTGCCTGCCGCTCCCCCTGCTTGTGCTCTCTCTCTCTCTCTCTGACAAATAAATAAAATCTTTAAAAAATATATAAGAAACGAGTAGTGTGTGTGTGTGTGTTTTAACGTTCATAGCAGTTTCTTTGTCATAGCGCAAAACTGGAAACTGTTAACATGTCCATCAATAGGTGAATGGGTTAGCATAAATATATAGTCACACAATGGAATACAACTCAACAATAAAAATGGATGAACTATTTACAAACACTAGAGCGTGCATAAATCTCGAAATAATATGCTGAGTGAAAGAAGTCAGACAAAAACAAGAGTACATACATACTGTATGATTGCATTTATAAAAAATTCCAGAAAATGCAAGCTAATCTACAATGACCAAAGCAGAGTCAGCAGTCACCTGGAACCAAGTAGAGGGTGAAGAGGGATGGGTCACAAGGGGCATGAAGAAATATTTGAGGGTGACAGCCATGTTTATTATTTTTCCTTTTTCCTCATAAACATTCTCTTTAATAGATAAGCTTACAATTGGTGGCAACTTTTTGTAGAGTAGAAAGCTTTTGCAATATATTGTCTATATTTAAAGCTTGTTTATCTTTCTGAAGAGAGAATTTCTAAGACTAATGTGTACTGAGGCTAAGAAATTTAAGAAACTAGATAAACTACTAGTTACTAAAATTGTTTAACTTGCTAGTTGTAGCTTGTTAAGTTAAAGTTATATTTTTGGTTTGAGAAGGACCAGTAGTGATAAAGATGATAAAATAATGAGTCATGCGATATTTGGGCTTTAAAATGATACCATACTCCTTAAAATACCAACTTTTATCTCTGAGGAATTGGTCAAGTGTAAATACATGTTTTACATTATATGTTTGCCTATCTAGTTTATTTCTCACAATAGTCTTTGAAACCTATCACCGTAACAGGGTTTAGTTTACAGAGGGACTTATGTTATGGACCACAGCCATCAAGCACCCATTCACATAAGACATCTCAGTCACCAGTACCTTCTTTCTGTCATCCTATCTGATAGCCACACTCTCCACCCTCAAGAAGACAGTCGTTTTCATAACCAATTCCCAGACTATCAGGTCTGTCGAACTTCGGCACTCTTTGTGCTCCACCCATCACTCCCCACCCCCACCGTACAGATACACACTTCATTATATATTGGTACACACATTAAGCAAACTTAAGGAATTTAAAATGTCATTCTAATATCAACTAGCTCTTTAGAAACTTAAGTAAGCATAAGGTCACACCGAGGGCTTGTTGCTTAATGCAGATTTTGACGCCTACTCCCAGAACTTTTAATTTTATAGTTCTAGGTGAGGAATTGGCATTTTTATTTTGAATCTTTGACATTTTAATTATTATGTGTCATGGTGTGGACCCCCTTGGGTTCATCTTGTTTGGAACTCTCTGTGCTTCCTGAATCTGGATGTCTACTTCCTTCCTCAGGGAAATTTTCAGGTATTATTTCTTCAAATAAGTTTTCTTCCCCCTTACTCTCTTCTCCTTTGTAGGGATTATGGGATCCCTATAATGCAAGTATTTGTTCACTTGATGTTGTCCAAGACATCCCTTAATCTGTCCTCATTTTTTTAAAAAGATTTTTATTTACTTATTTATCTGACAGAGAGAACAAGAGAGCACAAGCAGGGGGCAGAGCAGAGGGAGAGGGAGAAGCAGGCTCCCTGCCAAGCAGGGAGCCCGATGCGGGGCTCGATCCCAGGACCCTGAGATCATGACCTGAGCCGAAGGCAGACACTTAACCATCTGAACCACCCAGGCACCCCCTTACCCTCATTTTTTAAATTCTTTTTTCTTTTTGCTGTTCAGCTTGGGGGCTTTCCATTACCCTATCTTCCAGATTGTTGGTCTGTTCCTTTGCATCCTCTCATCTACTGTTGATTCCCTCTAGTGTATTTTTCATTTCAGTTACTATATTCTTCAACTCTGATTGGTTCTTTCTTATACTTTCTATCGCTCTGTTGAAGTTCTTACTGAGTTCATCCACTTTTCTCCCTAGTCTAATGAACATCTTCATGACCATTAGTTTGAACTCTTTATCAGATAGATTGCTTATTACCATCCCATTTAGTTCTTGTTCTGAGGTTCTGTCTTGTTCTTTCATGTGGGGAATATTCCTCTGTCTCCTCATCTTGCTCGACTTTCTGTTTGTTTCTATGAATGGAACAGCTACTTCTCCTAAACTTGAAGAAATGATCTTGTGTACGATCATCCCCTCTCTAAACTATGTGTGCCAGGTGACTTTGGCTGGCTGGAGTTGTGGCTGGCATGGCTCGGGGTCCTGGGATACTCTGTGCTGGGGCTGCCTTGGTGGTATGGCTTGAGCTCAAGTGGGCACAGGCCAGGGCTCTCTGTGTTGAGGGCACCCTGCGATGACAGCTGAAGCTGAAGTGGGTGCAAATGGGGATATCCCAGGGTGCTTCATGCAGGGGTGACCTGGCAGGGCAGCTGAATCTGAGGCATGTGTGGGCCAAGGTGGGATGTGGGCCAAGGGATCCTGAGGCACTCCATGCAGGGGGTGCCCTGACAGGGCAGCTAGAGCTGAGGCAAGCATGGGCCATGAGATCCCGGGGTGCTCTGTTTTGGGGGTACCCCAGCAAGTCATCTAGAATTGAAGTGGTGTTGGCCTGGAGTATTCTGGGTACACTTTGCATATGTGTCACCTTGGCGAGATGGCTAGAGCTGTAGTGAGGGCTGACCAAGGGTGTCCCAATAAGCTGGGGCTGCCTTGGTGGGACAGCTGGGACTGGTGTGGACTAGGGGCCTGGGTGTCACTGATATGGTAGCCTGGCTATGAGACCCAGAACTCTGCTCCCATCTCAAAGTGGAGGGGTAATGTAAACCATGATGCTTGCCAGCCCCTCTAACCCAGAGAGAGTCCCAGCAGCTCCCTTACCATTTGGCAAGGCTCTAGGGTTAGTTCTTCTATGTTCTAGTTGTTCTTTTAAAGCACACCTGTTTTTCCTATGCCCTATAGCATTTGTGGCTGGCATGGGCCAGGGGCCTGGGGCCCGCTGAGGCGGCAGGCTGGCTATGCCACCTGGACCCCTGCTCTTGTCTGCACTATCAAGGTAGAGGACAAATGTAAACTGTGGCACTAACTCCTCTGACCTGGAAAGAGTTCCAGCAGTTTTCCTGCTGTTTGGCAGGTTTCTAGCGATGGGTCCTTTATATTCCAGTTGCCCTTTTAAACCAAGGGGTTTTTTTGTTGTTGTTTTTGGTTTTTTTTCTGAGCCCCAGCACAGATGAATCTGCTCACAATCCCTCGGTACTATCCCTCCTGACTACAGTTCACCATGAGGGCAGGGTTTCCCTTTTTTTACCCTGTCTCTGTCTCTCTTGCCATTCATTCTCTATTTGTTCTCTTTTTTGTCTATCTTCTTCTTTGGGAGGAATACTCTATAAACAGTGTAGATTTGGTGTGTCCATGGAGGAAGTGAGTTCAGGGTCTTCCTAAGTCGCCATCTTGGGCTGGAACTCTGGTAACATGTTTATTAGCTCTGTCCTTAGATCAACATTTTCCCTAACAGACTCTTCTCTTCTATTCCTTTATTCCCACACATCTGGTATCATCTCTTTGCATATAAATTCCAAATAGTTTTCTCTAGCCTCAACCACCCTTTTCATTTCTGTAAGGCTTTTCAATTATCAGCTTGACTTGGGTTCAGTGCCAGTCATTTTGAACTTTTCCCTTCTCTGTGTCCATCAATCCTTTGTTTAGACTTTTATTACATCCTTTGCTTCTTCCCATGTCTACTTTCACCTCCCTGGCTCAGGCTCTTGCTTTCAAAAAAAGCAACATGAGTGAAGAGAGACAAGCAATGGGAGATCAGAGAAACCTTCACAATGGGACTAGCATGGAACTCAGAACTTGAAAGATATTCTCCTTAAGTAGAAAAAATTATTCCAAAATAATGGAACATCATCAATAAAGGTACACCAGGCATAGAAATGCCTGGCATCATTAAAGAAAGGCAAGGAATCTGATGGGGCTTTCAGGTTGGGTATGTATAGATATTCTCAGTGATTAGGCTGGACAAGTATGTTCATTCCTGGAAGACTTTGAATTTCATTCTGTAGCCAGTGGAAAAATACAGACTCATGTGGCAAGAAAACCTGTTACAAACTATGTGATAGTTAAGAAACAAATCATGTGAGCATTAACTATGGCACTAGGAATTGATATACAACATATTTTCTTCTTAGAATCAATTGTTTTCGTGGCTAGTTGCTTGTGGGAGTGGGAGGGGTAGGAGACGAAGGTACCAGAGATGACACTGAGTTTGGTAGCCTGGATATTTAAAAGCATGATTAACCTAGAGGAGAAAGACAAATTAAATTTTGTGTTTGTGAACGACAGTAGAGTTTAGTCTTAGGCATGCAGAGTGTGATGTGTCAGTGGGATATATAGGTGGAGGTGCCCAAAACACATTATTACCTCTGTGAGGATGATCTTCCTTTTTTTTGTTGTTATAATTTTTTTTAAGATTTTATTTATTTATTTGACAGAGAAAGAGAGAGACAGCAGGAGAGGGAACACAAGCAGGGGGAATGAGAGAGGGAGAAGCAGGCTCCCGCCGAGCAGGGAGCCTGCTGTGGGGCTCGATCCCAGCACCCTGGGATCATGACCGGAGCCGAAGGCAGATGCTTAACGACTGAGCCACCCAGGCGCCCCTGAGGATGATCTTATAGAAAATCTATTCCTAGCTCCCTGTTGGATATATGGTTTTTATTTATATGTTCCATCAACACAAAGACAACCTGTCTGGCCCCGAGCCCATCATGATTCCCTTGCCACAAACCATCTTCACCTTCCCATTGCCTCATTTTGGTACATTTTCATTTCCCAAACTCCTTATCTACTATCTAGGAGTTGTTTTCAAATCTTCTCCCTCCCTTGATGCTCATATTTACTTAGGCATCAAATTTTTAATGATTTTTCTTTTATAGTGTCTCTCATGTCCACATATCTTCTGTCTCTTTTAACTCTATTGTCTAATTCTGGTCATTTTTTATTCCTTAATAATCACCTCCTAACAAGACCCCTCCTCCAGCCTGTCCCCTTACAACCCATTCTGTCTACCACAATAAGGTTACTCTTCCTAAAAACCTCAGTTGATCTTGTCACTCCCTTTCTCACAAACTTTCATTGACTTTCTGTCATCAGTAAGAGAAAGTTCAAATTCCTTAATATTATAAGATTCATAATATATCTACTCTAGCATTCTCTCCAGCCAAACTGATCTATTTGCATCCAGGAACCTACTTTTCTCTCTCCCAGCCTTGCTTCATCGCCTGCAATTGTATTGGAAGTGTGTGGAGGATGAAAGATACATTTATAGAAATATTTTGAAATGTAAGACGAGAAGGGCTTAGTATCCTGGCCAAGTCTCAGATGGGACCCTATTGAATATACCTAGCTAACCTGCCATGCTAGTGGGCTCCAATCACAGATCTAACATCTAGGGAAGAGAAGGAAAAAAGAAAAGAAGAGGAAATGAGGAAAGAAAGAGGAAATAAAAGAAAAAGATGCATAGGAGTTAGCCAGGAATGATGCAAATATCAGAGTTCTAGATAACAGTCTTTATAAACTTAAAAGCGATTATCCTCTTGTCTCTGAGCATTTCAAGGGTAGAAACCAGATCTTGATTCTCTCTGTCTCCCAGCACCCAGCACAAAGCCTGGGACATAGATGCTGCTCAGTAAGCAATTTTTAAATCAATTGTCAGCAATTGACTTGTCTTCTTCAACTAAAAGATCTCAATTCCTTCACTATTCCCTCAGGTTGTGTTTTGTAATTGTAAAAATTTCTTTTGCTTTTCGGATACTTTTTCCAAGATGTCCAGAACAATATTGAAGGAAAAAACATAGAACTCGAAAGAGTGTTTAAAATATGGTATATAATGGGGAAAATTGATTTACTCCACCATAGTCTTATTTTTCAGTACATTTCCAGAACTGTACTTGACTTTGTGTCTCATTTCCAGCTTATGAGCAACTTTAACCATTAACTCATTCCAACAACAATTATTCACTGCTAGTCACTGCCCTTGCTATGCCGATATAATGTTTTCCCTCTTAATAAATGTATTACTCTGTGCTAGTTGCTAATGAAGTTCATTCTTTTTGCCTCCACCTCTTCTCCATCTTGCCAGACCATTTGGAATTCTAATCCTGTCCTGGATGCTAGCCCTCCTAACTGACGATGGGTGTCATCTGCTAACAGCATGTATCATCTGTCAGCTTTAGGAGCTTATTTTCTGTTCTATCCATGTAAATCATTGATGAAATATTAAAGAATCAGCCCCAGAATGGAATCTTGTGGGACATGATTTCTAATATCTCTGAGTTTGACATGAATGCCATTGATAACGAACTTGTTGTAAGACTACCTACCACAGAGCTGCATTTCTCCAGTGTGTTCGTTGAATGCATTCTTGGAGAAGATAATCAAAAGTCTTTCTGGGGCCAAATAGCTATGGAAAAGTTTAGGGAGAAAACTTAGCACACTGACTGCCTGTTTTTCTGCTAGGCACTTTATCTATGTTAATTTAATTAATCCTTCCATAACTCTACAAGGCGGTATAGTATAGTAGTTAACACCATGGTTCCTAAGGTTAGACTGCCTGAGGTTGAATTTGTACTCCATCACTTAGAGCTATCCGATCTTGGCAAGCTATGGAAATTCTCTGTGCTTTAGTTTTACCATCTGAAAAATAAGGAGATAAAATTCACCTCGGAGGATTTTATTGAAGATTCCATTGCATGTAAAGCACTTAATCAGTGTCTGGCACATAGAGAATCTTCTACAGATCTTAGCTATTATTATTATTATCCCATATTCAAGTTGAGGAAACTAAGGCTGGTTTGTAGTGGAGCCAAGATTTGAGACCCAGTGGTGTCTGATTCCAATTCGTAAGCTCTTTCTACTCTATTAGGCAGACTTTTACATTTAGGTCCCATGTATTTTCAAGAGACTGTGAAAATGACCAGAGCAATCAGAAATACATTTGATTTTACCAAAAACTTTATAATTTAAGCCAACCTTTTTTTGGTGGGAGGGTTTATATTTGATTAAAACCTTTTTAAAAGGTAAGTTATTTTATGAGAAAAACAATCAACCTAAGTTTAAAATAAAAATCATAAAATCTTAGGTTTGAAAAACTATAGGGATCATCTAATTGAAGCTACTAGCTAATAAGAGACTCCTGGGAGTTTTTTTTCTTCTTACTTTTTTTTTCCTAGTTACATAAGTGGTAAGTGCTCAGCATAGAAAACTTGGAAAACCCTGAGAAGCCCAGAGGAGGAAAACCACCCATAATTCAAACACTAATGGTAATCACTATTAATGTTTTCACGTATGTACGTTTTAGTGTTATTCTTCCATAAACAAATTTTTTTTTTTTTTTACAAAATGGCATCACAATTATATGCTACAGTTTTTTTCCACTTAGTAACAGATTATAAGCATTTCCCATGTCATCATTTTATTGATTTTTTAACATCTGTAAACTATGTAAAAAAAATAAGTCATATGAGAGTACCATAATAATCTAATCCCCTATTGTTGGACATTTAGGTTGATTCTATTTTTTTTCCTACTATTATAAATAAAACTGTCATGAAGAGCCTTGTATTATGTTGTTGCATAATTCTCTCATTATGTACAAATCCTTTTTATCCTTAACAGATGGTTAGCCAGCCTCTGTTTGATCACTTCCAGTAACAGGGAGCTCACTTCTTTGCCAGACAGCTCATTCCATTTATGGACAACTCTAATTGTTAGAAAGTTCTTTATTTTTAACCAAAATCTGTTCCCTTTAACTTACACTCATTGATTCTAGTTTTGTGGTTTGGAATTACCCAAAGCAATCTTTCCTTTTTGTACTTGGCAGCCCATCAAATACTTGAAAGAGGCCGTAGTGAAACTCCCTAAGTATTCTCTTCCTGAAGATAATTATCCATGCTTATGAATCTTATGATAAAAAAGGATGAGGAACTGGTAGCAGTAGGGGGTTCCTCATGAAAGCTATACATTTGGTAACATAATATTTCCCTTTCTGCTTTGGCCTACTGGAAGCTCAGAGCCTAATTGGTTGCCCCATCTTTGTAACCATATAACCTTACCATACACATATATTTGCACTATCTTTGCCTTTAGGTCCAGTAGGTCTATATTTTTCTGGCTATTATATTTCCTTTAAAAAAAGTACTGAAGTGGATTTCTCTAAGCTCTGTACCTCCATGGTACAAGGTATATTAGGATGAAAAAAGTTTCTCTATTTCTTTTAGCCATTCTGTGTATGAAATTAGTTGACATTTGGGTCCCCTCCCACCCTTTAGTATACACACATGTCTTTTACTCCCCAAAGCTACCAGAACAATGGAAGAGTTTTAATTCCCTGCCCCTTCTCTCTGTTGGAGAAGCTTAATGGAATGGGAGAATAGAAGGTCATCTCAATCCTCCTGAATCATTAGTTCCTATCACATTGTCAATATCTCTTCTGTTGTCCAGCAACACCATTTTCTGCTCTTGAAAGAAATTAGAGAATATGTCTTGCTAGCCCTCAGATCACTGATGAACATACGTGTGACACTGCGGAATGGGTAATCCTCCCCACAGTACCTCTGAGAGGACAGTATTGTTATCCTCATTTAGCCTAAGAGAGCAGAGGCCCAAGAGGCGAGACTTGAACCCAGGTCCCTCTAACTCTGAATCTGAGAGCCCATCCCGGTCCCTAAAAGGCACGGACTTCAGACGAGCTCCGGACTGAGTCAGGCCACAAGGATTCCACTACCATTGGACAGGAGGCAGGCGACTCTGCATGTTCCTCCTTTCATTCAGGAATCCAGCTCTGATTATCCTCTTCCCACAGAGAGAAGTGTGGTGGCTGCCAGTTGCATATGGCTTGACGAAGATAGGAGAGGACATAAAGGCGGCCCCCCTCCTCTCAGTGCTCCTGGATGAGAATCAAGCAGATTGTTTCCTATTTGGAGGAAGTAGATGTGAGAAACCTAAGGCAGCAGGCAAACCTCAAATGGGTGAGAATAAAAAATACTCCCCCGACCCCCTTGAGAGGTTCTGCCTAGAGGAGCCAGGTGTGAAGGCACCGGGGCTGTCTGCGGGCCAGAGAGCTAGAATGCTTCTGCCCCAGGAGCTTCCTTCCTGAATATCCCCTCCTGAAGGGAGGCTGCGATTGCCTTCGGCCTCCCAGGAAGCCCTCTGCTGCTGGCAGGCTGGCCTGTGTAACAGCTCAGAGTTGAAACCCTCTTAAAAATAGCTCTGTTCCCTTCTGGGTTGAGCAACTCACACTTGAAAAGCTCTTTATTCTTTATAATGAATAGAGAGCAGGGACTTTTCATTGAAAAAGAAGAGCTATAATGCAAAATCAAGGCAGACTGAGGGTAGTTGTTCTTTTGAAGCGGTGGACAGAGAGGCCTTCTGCACTCACGGCTTTCACAGGTATCAACCCTTTCCTTGGATTATTCCTGGAATAGAGGCATGGAGAGGCTTTTGAGCGGCCCTTGCTGTCAAAAGCGTGTGTGTGGCGGGCTGTATTTCAGGTGATGGTGTGAGCTAGAGACCAGCAGCGCAGCCTCGAGTTGAAATGTTGATCTAATTAATTGACTGAAGAAGCCCAAGACCTGAAAGGAAGGCCTAACTCTTTGCCATCCAGACCTCTAAGGTTCACGCCCATACCCTGGAAGGAGCGAGAAGGGCTGACAATAAAAGGATGGGGTGGGAGGCCAGAAAGCTGACGCCTACCTTGGCAGGGAGCATCGCCTTTGGATGTGTGCTGGGGAATCTTGTCTGTCGGAGAGGACAGATTCCTCAATGTACACCTTTCCCAGAAAGAAAAAGGAGAAAGGAGTTCAGAGGGAGAAATGAGATAAAACTCTTAGTCTAAAACGTCAAGTTTTATTTCCAAGTAATGTATTATCTTGAAAGCAAACGAAATGTAGCTCTCAGGATCCCACTGAGCCAGCGAACAGCTCTATCTCAGCTATTACTTGGGTCTCCCACTCTATATTCCAGGGTAAACATCTGGGAGGCGTGTGTTGCATTGGAAAGAGGGGCTGGACACCTGAATTAGGGCAATTAAAGCTAGTTATTGGGTAAAAAACTCCAGATCACAGGGTCTTAAGAAGTTCGTCTCTTCCTCACATGAAGTCCAACATGGATATTCCGTCAGGAAGCCATGCTGGACAGCTTGTGTCAAGTGGTAGCTCAGGGATCCTTCCATAATGGGATCTTCCAATCACCCTCCGGGCTTTGCAATCCTTTGCTTCCTGCCACTCAGACCAGAACATGATTTAAGGTGATAATGGAGAGTCATGAGGACATCTTTAAAGGCCAGGCCTAAAAGTGGTGCCCATTACTTCAGCCAGACTCAGGCACTTGGCTCTGCTCAAATGCAAGGGGACTGGCAGAGAAGTAGAATTGACCTGTATACCCAGGAAGGACAGGTGAAATTGATATTGATGAAATTTAGCAATCTCTACCAAAATATCCAATATTCAGGCCACATGATTTTGTTCTGTTTTTCTCTCTGTTCACTGCACAAGGTCCTCAGAATCCAGGTGCTCTCTTTCCCTCTTGTGGTCTTGTTACTTCTCCTGGTAAAGGGCATTACAGACACATCAAATCCGAACCCTTCTCTGTCTGGGGAAAATCTCTTTCTCTTTCCTCTCTGATCTTTCTCTCAAACTCCTAGCGTAACCTTCTCAACACACTCAGCTTTTCCCAGAAGATAGGAAACTAAGTTATTCTGAAACAGCTTCAGATTCAGCCAACCAATGGCCCACTATCTTCTTCAAATGAAGGGAGAAGAAAAATAGAGAGAGCACAATACAAATCAGTATTTCAATAAACCATCATGCCACCAAATTGCATGAGTTCACTGGCATTCATGAGACATTTGATTCAAGACCTCTATAAACTTTTAAACTCAAGAACGCCATCTTTTCTTTAGACCTTTTTTACTTCCGTCATAACAACAAGAAATCACTTTTTTTTTCAGCATCTTTTTCATAAAGACGGAACTGGTGTAATCACCATGATGAGATAAAGAGTACATACAGAACACACATTTGAGATGAGGATGTTGGGCAGATGACTAAGCTGTCACCAGCTAGGCAAACTAATGCCACTTACCATTATGAGAGTGGGCCAGAGCCAGATGGCCAGCAAAGTAACAAATTGTTACCGACCATGGATCTCTGAATCTCTCATAGACAGTTGACAACTTGGAGTGCCAATTGCCATGGTTTGTTTTAATTTTCTCAAGAGACAAGATCTGGTAGAAGTTCATCTGTTTGGTTTTTATGAATTCGAGTCTCTGGACCTTGGGAATTACATTCCATGGGACTGAAGGAAATCCAAGTGCCATTTGACAGCCACAGAAATCTTAAAGAATTTGTGGTTCATAGGAGTGGCTTCAAAAGAGAAGATATGGAGAAGTAGTTTGATTATCAGAAAGGGGAAAAGTGGGAATCATGGAAAATACAAATGTTTTCCTTGAAGGCTGATTTATTTTAATACTCATCTAGATTTTACTAAATGGCAGATAATTCATGGTTTTTAAAAGAACATAATAATTGCTATGGACTGAGTGTACCCTCCAAAATTCCTATGTTGAAACTCTAATCCCCAGTGTGATAGTATTAAACTATGGGGCCTTCGGGTGGTAATTAGGTCATGAGGGTACAGCCATCATGATGGAATTAGTGTCCTTGAACAATCAAATGTGGAATGTTGTCTAAAATTGAGCTTTGGGTGCCTGGGTGGCTCAGTCGTTGAGCGTCTGCCTTTGGCTCAGGTCATGATCTCAAGGTCCTGGGATTGAGTCCCACGTCGGGCTCCCAGCTCAACGGGGAGTCTGCTTCTCCCTCTATCTCTGCCTGCCGCTCTGTCTACTTGTGCTCTCTCTATCTCTGTCAAATAAATAAATAAAATCTTTAAAAAAAAATAAAAAATAAAATAAATAAAATAAAATTGAGCTTTGTTTGGAGCACCTGGCTGGCTCAGTCGGTAGAGCATGAAACTCTTGATCTCAGGGTCGTGAGTTTGAGCCCCACATTGGGTGTAGCGATTACTTAAAAAGTAAAAACAAACAAAAAAACATTTAATTGAGCTTTGTTTGGGAACAGACAGTTCATAACAAATTGTTCCTACTTATCTAGATTCGGAAGCAATGGATAAATACATGTAGGTATCAACCAAACAGAGAAAAAACCCTAAGTCCCTGTTTTGGGTAAAACTGACAGAAGAACACCACTGTCCCCTAACAATTCCTAATATTTCAACCCTATCTGGTCATGGCATGGCTGGGCCACTGCAGGCCTCCCCCGAGGAGACAGCTCAGTGTTTGGTGGAGGAGAAGAGTTTTCTAGAGCAGAGGCAACTTCAAAGAACTCAGAGAGGACTCAGGTAGGCATTTTCAGCGCCTTTTCCACAATTCACTAATCACCAATCATGAGTGGAGGTAGACGGAGTGGACTAGAAGTGGCAGAAGTTATGAACCGGCCTTTTCTGGAAAGGCAAGAGTTCCTAATTGAGCCGCCAAGTCAGGACTGCTCAGAGAGGGCTACTCCTGGCAAACACTCTAGCGAACCGTCTTCTCTTACTGCTACTGTTTCAGTCAATGCTTTGCCGTTTGGTTCATATGAAGATAGAGAAGGAATGTCTATCTTTTTTGAAGTTGATACCAAAATAGGAAGAAGAGTTGACATGACAAATGATGAAACCACAATTAAAAATTATCTCAACTGAGCTGCAGTCAACTAAGCTGGAGTCTCCTAGATATAACTGAATAGCAATAAATATCAAGGCCTTTTGGTAAAAATGTTAAAAAGCAAACTCCATACACATGCAACTGCTCAGATACAGGGTGGAGACAGGCAGCTTTGACATCAATTTATATAAAAAATGTTCTAGGGGTTTTAATTTATCTGAACTTAATATGACAACTCTTATGTGTCCGCTGAAAATGTTAATGCAGTCTCCATCTGCATTTGTTCAATAAATGATTGCTTAGAGTGTATGCTGTGGAAGGTACTGTGGTGAGTTCTGGGAGTTGGCAGTAACACAGTGTCTGGAGTAATCTGTCCAGTGAAGGGCACATACTTTAAGAGCAGAACTAATGAATTAAAATAGAGCATTGTTGGGTAGAGACTTAATCCTATTTCTTTAGGTTTCCATGAGGCAAATTTTACTAACCCATGGGAACAATATTTGAGTATTTTATTGGTAAGAATCATTTTACCTGGAAATGACAGAAACACTGATATACCTAGCTTAAACAATAAGGAAATTTAGTTTCTTTTATAATTAAAAACAAAACAAAAAACCAAAGAGAGAGCCAACATGTTACCATTGGAGCTGGAGATCTATTTTTCTGCTCTTCTTTGAACTCTTCCAGCCTCTGTTTTCTTCAGACTGACTCTTCTTGTGGTTAGAAGGTGGCTCCCATCAGTCCTAGAACAAAATGCTTCCTCATTAGAAAATCTCTTTTCCAGGGCACCCGGGTGGCTCAGTCGTTGGGCATCTGCCTTCAGCTCAGGTCATGACCCCAGGGTCCTGGGATGGAGCCCGCATCCGGCTCCCTGCTGAGCAGGAAGCCTGCTTCTCCCTCTCCCACTCCCCCTTCTTGTGTTCCCTCTCTCGCTGTCTCTCTCTCTGTCAAATAAATAAATAAATAAAATCTTTAAAAAAGAAAGGAAGGAAGGAAGGAAGGAAGGAAGGAAGGAAGGAAGGAAAAAAAAGAAAGAAAGAAAGAAAAAAAAGAAAGAGAAAGAAGAAAGAAAGAAAGAAAGAAAGAAAGAAAGAAAGAAAGAAAGAAAAGAAGGAAGAAAGAAAGACAATCTCTTTTCCAACCCTTTGACAAAAGTTCTTATTCAGTCTGATTAGACTAGTTTGGGTTATGTGCCCATCTCTGGTCCAACAGCAGGCTCTAGAATCATACCATGCACTGATTGGCTGAAGCCTAAACTCTGGAGCCAATCACTTACAAGGGGATTACAGGTACTGTGATTGGCTTGAGTTGAGAATAGGGTCAACTTCCTGAGACATTTAGGCAACGTGGGAGAGGGGGGCTTTTATAAATAACATTGCGTTTATGTTTGAGAGGGAGAAAGTAGTGAGAGTGGGTGGTAGATTGGTAACTGGAGGAGAAGGCTGTCTTACTACATAGATGGGTTTGTGAGAAGAGAGGCGAGGTAGTTTTCCTTTCTCTTTTAGGAAAACCTCTCTTCTTCTAGTGGTGGAGCCTTTCTTTATGTGGTAATAGCTGTAACTCTTACCCTCAAAACCTTGCACAGTGGTCTAGATTCAATTGTCCTGTTTCTCTGCATCTATGTCAGATATGTCCAACTAGGTGGGGGTTATGAGGAAGGCTGATTGTAGTCAAGGTCCAAGTTCTACTCTCCATTTTATGTTTACTGGAAATAAAGCTGACCTTTTGATCTTCATCTGTTGGATTCCAGTGTTATTCTCTTTCTAATTTATAATCACTGGGAGGCGTGATTATCACCCCTATGAACCTTAACAAGTGAGCCTTCAGGAGCAAGCCAGAATCTTGAGGATTCTGAGAATTCTGTCACACAGAGGAAATGTAGATAGAGTACAATATTGAGACATTCAGCTGCCATCAGATATCTAGATATATCTAGATATATCAGATATTTAGAAAGTTCAAAGGGTGTGAATTTTCACAGGAAGAGCTGTGGAGAAGACCGCTCTGCTGGTAATGAGAGCCCTGTCATTGGAAAGATTCACGCACAGACTGGATGACAATCTTTCAAGTATGCTTTAAAATAGAATTCTTGAACACAGTGATTTCTATAGTATAATCCAACTTTTAGTTCTATGTAGTCCTATTTTGTAGATATTGTAGACCTCTGGTCTTCCAAATGTGATCCCCAGAGCAGCATCAGCATCACCTGGGAAGTTGTGACAAATGCAGATTATCAGGTCCCACCTAGAACTCCTGTTATGGATTGAATTTTGTACCCCCCCCCAAAAAAAGATATGTTGAAGTTTTAACCCCTCGTACACCAGAATGTGAATCAAGGTCATTACAGATGTAATTAGCTAATTTAGAAATGAAGTTATACTAGAGTAGAGTGGACCCTTAATGCAATATGACTGGTATCCTTTTAAGAAGATGAGACAGACCCAGAGACACAGATACAAGAGATGAACGCCATATGATAATGGAGGCAGAGGTTGGAGCTATGCAGCTTCAAGCCAAGAATCACCAAAGATTACCAGTAAACCAGAAGCTAGGAAGAGGCAAGGAAGGATTCTTCTTCACCTAAGGAAGTTTCCAGAGGGAGCATGGCCTTGCCAACACCTTGATTTCCAACTTCTAGCTTCCAGAATTGAGAGAAAGAATAGTTTTCTTTTGTCTTAAGTCACCCAGCTTGTGGTAATTTGTTATGGTAGCCCTAGGAAACTAGTATACCTACTGAATCAGAAACTCTCATATTGATGCCCAGCGATCTGTGTTTAATAATTCCCCCAGAGGATTCTGATGCATGCTAAAATCTGAGAACCACTGATTTCTATTTTAGCTCTAGACCAGTGCCTCTCACTCTGATACGCATGTGAATGAATTGAGGATTTTGTTAAAATGCAGATTCCAATGTTGTGGATCTGGGTTAGGGCCTGAGATTCTGCATTTCCAATAAGCTCCCATATGATGCCATATCGCCGGCCCTGGTCTTTGGGTAGCAGAGTCTAGATCAGCACAGTCCAATACAACTTTCTATGATAATAGAAATGTTCTATATCTGGGTTGCCCAACAAGAAAATCACCAGCCACATGTAGCTGTCAGACACTTGGAATGTGGCTATTCTGAAAACTGAATTTTTCAGTTTCATTTAATTTTAATTAACTTGAATTTATATAACCACGTGTAGTAGACTGTACAGGTCATCATTTCCTTGTTCCTAGACTTAGATGCCATGTTTTACAAACAGGGCTCTCAACTTTGGTTCATCTGAATTATCCATAATTTAGTAGTTTGGGGCTGGTGGTGGTATGCCCTGTGCAGGACTGTGTGTACTCCACAGTATATTAGGAGCCGCCAGAGAGCATAAAGTAGATTAGAGGGTCTTTGCCCTTAAGGAACTTCCTGTTTATAACCAACTCTCATTGTATTTCTACCAGTTTCTGCCAAGCCTGAAAGTGTTAGTTCAGTGCTAAGGGGGTTGGGGGGGGGGAGGAGAATTAAGAAATAATTAGAAGAGATGATGCTTGGCAGGGGCTTTTTTATCTCAAGGCTACCAGATTTTGTTCATGGAATTTGAGAACATGAGTGATTTGCATATGTTGCATAAATTTGCATCTTGTATTCAAGAGCCCTGACTCCAAGTCTATGAAGTACAATTTAATTAATTAGTGGAACCTACTAGCGTTGTATTCAGAACAGGATTCAGGGCATAACACACATGGAATAACTAGCAGTTGACAACAATTCTGGAGATTCCAGACCAGCAGAAGAGGGTCACAGCTGAAGGGAAGGAAGAGGTACCAGGAGCTTTGTCATCCCTGACCCTGCCTCTTATGCACCTCAAGCCTTTGTGTATTTTCTGGTTTATTTTTCACCAACTGCACAAAGTCAGCTGAAGTTCCACAAATGAATGGAATCATGCCTTTTGTACCAGCTAGTGTCTGTTTCCTTGTTTTTGGTATACCCCACCTCTCTTGCCTTGCTTCTCTGCCTTCAACTGAATTCTGTCTGGGTGTCAACAGATCATTTTAAAAGAGAAAAGAGAGGATGCTAGGCCCTGGGGGTAGAAAGTTGAATAACATGGGGTCCTTGCCAGGAAGGAGCTCCACGCTGCAGCAGGGGAGGTGGATATATGAGCAGTAACTACCATACTGTGTGTAAAGAGAAATGATGAAGCCATGTTTTAGGAGGAGGAGGGTGCACAGGAGACAGAGATAAACTCTGCTCCTGTGAAGGGTGGGAGGAAAGTCTTCACACAGGAGGAGCTTAAAGAGAAGGACTGTGGGTGGGGTAGTGGATTCCAGGCAGAGAGAACAGCACCGTGTGTTTAGCAAACTGTAAGTATCGCTACATGTGAAGGAGAGGAGGGAGGTCGGGGAGAGGTACAGAATCCAGACCAGCCTATAAGTGCTTTATTAACTTGCTTTCAAGAGGAAGGGGGATGTAGGTAAAATAGAGCATGTTAGTCCACCTCACCTAGGAATGAAAACATGCCAGAAATCCAAACAGAAAGGCTACAAGGTCTTTCCCCTAGGAACAACGTCATCCCCTCCTAGCATCTCCTGACCCATGTTTGCTGTAAATCTGCCCTAACATTTCCTGCATATGCCCCTTTCTAGGAGAATCTGAGTTCCTTTATGACCCAAGTTCACTAGGAACAAGCACCCATGCAAAATAAGCTCTGTTTGCTGCACATAATCTAAATACACTGCCCTGTGTGCCGGGTGGCTTGTGGGGGTTGGTTAGACAGAGTTGAAGTGAAGGGTCATCTGGGAATGATCATGCTAACCTGCTAACCACCTGAAGATTTCCCTCAGATTATCTCACCTCTTCCTTGGGTTGATATTTATTCCCTTTTTGTCTGGGAACTTCAGAATCAAGTGTGGCACCTGTGTGCAGCCTCAGAGATACTACAGATTCATCTGGACCCTCCCCACCCCCACCCCCACCCGTCCCAGTGGCCAAATCTGAGAGCCACAGATCTCCCATCGCTGCTGAACCAGCAAAATGGCACAAGGAGAGAGACTAAGGGTGGTGCCTCCCTATCTCGCCAATGTAAGGCTGCTCTATGAGAAGACTGGCTTCCATATCTCATCGATTTACTAAATGTTTCCGAAAAACACAAAGTATAAATTATAAATTAACTAACAGTAGTATACCTGCCCCCCTGTTTAAGAAATAAAACATTTTAAGATCAGCTGAAGCCTTTGTGTATCACTCCCCCCAACACATTCTGACCCTTCTTCTCAAGAAGTAATCACTATCCTGAATGTGGTGTTTATCATACCCAATACTGTCTTTATATGGTTATCCTGGTACATTGTGTTGTTTTAA
Organism: Halichoerus grypus; assembly: GCF_964656455.1. Classification (NCBI taxonomy): domain Eukaryota; kingdom Metazoa; phylum Chordata; class Mammalia; order Carnivora; family Phocidae; genus Halichoerus; species Halichoerus grypus. The sequence continues at coordinate 122,196,712 of NC_135715.1, read as the reverse complement.
GTATTTTGCCATTTATAAAATTGTTATTTCAATGGTATCCTGGTAAATGTTTAACAGACAACTGGATCGCCAAGGAGGGGAAAAAAATTTAAAATAAAAGACCTGATTTAAAGCAGCTGCCGATTACAACGGTGTAAATATTCCCACCATAGTCAATTTCAAGCTGCACCTGATGTCAGTTGGGAACAAGGAGTTGGGAAGAGATGAGCCCAATAGGTACGAGCCAGCTCCAGCACACCACTGATTTGTTATACTGCTCTGTATGTCCAGCAACTTGATTTTTTCCCTCATCATTATTATATTTGAGGTTTACTCTTGTCGATACATGTATTTCAAGGATTTTTCACCTCTAGTGCCATATAGGATTGATGTTTGTATAGATGCACTAAAATTGATTGTCCCTTTTGATGGACATTTAGGTTGCTCCCATTTTTGACCTTTAAAAACAATGCTGTAAGAATCATTTCTGAATGTATTTCGTGGTGCACTGTACAAAAGGTTCCAAATCTCAGAAATAGAATTTCTTGGTCTTGGTTATGTGTGTTTCAACATGAGTAGATTTTACCTGATTTTTCTCCTTGGATTTACTCTGCCACGATAGTGTACCAGAGTCTCATTACCCTCATCCTCTCCTACTCTTAGTTTTGACAGATGTTATGGACTGAATTGGATCCCCCTAAAAGCCATATGTCAAGCCCCAACCCCCAGTGTCATGGTATTTGGAGAAGGAAATTAAGGTCAAATGAGATCATGAGGGTGAGGCCCTAATCTGATAAAACTGATGTTCTTATATGAAGAGGAAGAGACACCAGAGTGCTCTCTCTCCACCCATGCACAGAGAAAAAGCCCTGCGGAAACACAGCAAGAAGATGGCCATCTACAAGGCCAGAGAGCACTCACCAGAAACCAGATTCACTGACACCTTGATCATGGACATTTAGCTGACACAACTGTGAGAAAGTAAATGTCCGTAGTGTAAATCACCCAGTCTGTGGTATTTTGTTATGGCAGCCCAAGCAGACTAATACAGAAGACTTTAATTTTTGCCTTAAAACAGATGCAGTTTTTCTTCGTTTTATTTATTTTTTATTTTTTAAAGATTTTATTTATTTATTTGAGAGAGAGAGAGCGAGCGAGCGAGAGAACAAGCCAGGGGAGGGGCAGAGGGAGAGAGAGAAGCAGGCTCCCCACTGAGCAGGGAGCCCGACCCGGGGCTCGATCCCAGGACTCTGGGATCATGATCCTGGGATCATGACCTGAGCTGAAGGCAGACGCTTAACTGACTGAGCCACCCAGGTGCCCCTTTGTTTTATTTTTAGAAACAGTTTCCTCCTAATCAAACCTCAACTCTTACCTAATTTGAAAAAACTCACAAACTGGCCTCTCCCTTAATAATCTACCTATTTACTTCATCCCCACTTGCTCCCTTTGCTCCACCTAGGCTGATTTTCTCAGATTCCCCAAACATACCATGCTCATTCTCATCTCTGGACCTTGTCCAGAATACTCTGCCTTCTTCCCAGAGGATATCCAAATCCTACCCAATTTTAAATACATAATTCAAATCCCACTCTCTAAGAGTTAGGACTCTTGGTTCAAATGCAAGAAAATCCAAACCAGCTTCAGAAGAATGGAAGAACCTGTCTCAGGGATGCCAGGGACCCAAACAGCGCTATTAAGTCTCTCTTGTGGTGCCCAGTCTCCACTTCACTCTGCCTTGGACTTAGTCTCTCCTTCTACACGTGTCCATCTAGACTGAATGGGCTGACACAGGGCCACGGAAAACTCCAAAGTTACATCATCCCCTCTTATGCATAACCCACAAGAAAGAACTTTTCTATCTCTCATTTATAATATCTTGGGAGGGAGCGGGGCATAGATTTTTTCATTGGCCTGATTTGGATCAAGTGCCATTCCCTTGTTCAATCATTCTGGCTAGAAGGATGGGATAGTGCAGTAGCCAAGCCAGGGGCATATGCCCATAGATAGCCATAAAGTTGCTCCAGAGGAGGTTTGCATTGTATTATAATCATGTGGTATTGTGACTGGCAAACCCAGTAAAACCACATGGAGGTTGAAAGATCAGATCCCCTGAAGAAGGGATCTTGATAAACAAACAATAGGACCTACCACATCACGTGGTCCATGAAACCACCTCTATTTCTCTAGCTGTCATGCTTCTCTCCACTTCTAAACTGATACTATATCTAAAGTATTTATCACTTAGTTATCAAATATTTTGTCTCATGCTAAATTATGTTCTTCTTAAAGTTAAGAATCATGTCTTCTCTTTCTGTGTATCCTTTGTAACCCCTAACAGAGAACTGAGCATATAGGAGATATCTGATTAATACATATTCATGCTTAGAACCTGTGGCCTCCTGGGGCACCTGGGTGGCTCAGTCGGTTGGGCTGCCTTCAGCTCAGGTCATGATCCCAGGGTCCTGGGATCAAGCCCTGCTTTGGGCTCCCTGCTCAGCAGGGGAGTCTGTTTTTCCCTCCTCTTCCCCCTCCCTGTGCTCCCAGCCCCCACTCCCCGCTCATGCTCTCTCTCACTCGCTCTTTCTCAGATAAATATATAAAATCTTAAAAAAGAAAAAAAAAAGAACCTGTGGACTGCTACTTCTTTCTTTCCTTTTTTTTTTTTTAAGATTTTATTTTCAAGTGATCTCTACACCCAACGTGGGGCTCGAACCCACAACCCCAAGATCAAGAGTTGGATGCTCCAGGCGCCCCTGTGGCCTGCTATTTCTAATAGGAGCAGATCTTTTAAATCCATTCCTATTGGCTTCAACCATAGCTTTAACTCAGATTAGAATTCCGCAGCTATAATGAGATTCTGGAGATAATAACACTGCCAAAAATGTGTATAGTGCATTGCAATTTAGGAAACACTCTCTCATTCTATGATCCTTACAAGTGGATAGAAGGCAGGTCCTGTCCCCATTTTATAGATGAAGGAACTGAGGCTCAGTGTAGGTGAGTGTCTTGCCCAATGTAGACTGGCCGTTAAGTGGCAGAAACAGATTAGCCATATTCTGACTGGGCTTTTGGGAACACAGCTATCTCTCAGCCCCTAGAGAGGGCCGAGGGCTGCACGAAGGGTGATGAGGACTCTTCTAGAAACAGCACTCTGCGGGGCTGCCCTCAAGAAGCTCTGATCACCCCTCATCATTTGAAGCATCCATGAATGGACTGGCCTATAGAAACTCTACCTACATTTGGGCACTCGCTGCCTGGAACATGTGTTTGAAGCCTGCAACTGAAGCATCTTTGTGGCCCTGGACGTTACTGAGGAGAGATGCAGCCCACATTTAAATGCCAGATGATAGAAGCAAGTGGCCAAGCAGTGCAGGCATTTTTGCCAACTTGGAATGGGAGCAAGTGTGACTAAGCCAATGGGACTAGAGGTGGCAAACAATTCGTGTCTGGTTGGAACCAAGCACTGTGTTGGCGATAACACTTCCAGAACAAGCAAGGGTGACCATAAACCCGTGTTCCAAGGAGCCCTGTAAAGGAATGAGCTGCACACACTTCTGTTCTTTAACAGAAATTCACTGACGGGACCCATCTTTTAACCTCAGCAAGAACAGAAATGTCGGCAATGTCATCGCCAGCCTCCCCTGCTTCCTGCTGGCCCAGCAGAAGCTTGTAAAGGCAGAACTTCAGGGCCCAGACATCTTGTTTCTGTTGCTTTTGCCAAAGACTTGCTCCAGAGGAGGTTTGCATTGTGTTATAATCACATGGTTTGCAAAATGATAGTTAAGAGTCTGTTAGCATTTCCACCCCAAACCTCGTATTTTCAGCTGCTCACAGTGACTCAAATATAAGAATTCTCTTTAGGCTGAAATTTGGCACACAGGGTCTCAGGCCCAGCTGGGGAGCAATTTCAACCTTTTTTGGGACCGGATTTCAATAACATCCATTTGGCTGTTTTTGAATAACAGCAGAAGCACAACAGAAGAGAAGTTAGCATTTTTATAGCAAAATGTTGCCATTATGTGACTCAAAAACTGGCATTGGGGGTGGGGGGGGGGAACCACCCTAGCAACTTTCAATACACCCTGGCAAGTGATTAGCCTTTGAGTGGACTAAACATGTATACTATTTTCTTAAATCTATATTAAAAAACCCAACCACTAGTATGTTGTTCAGAGCAGAGGAAAGATTTTGTTTAATAATATATTGTGTTTTTGAAAAGCAAAGTTGACTCAGGAACAATGACACATAGCGGTAGATACTGAATTTCTACTACACCCACTCCTTGGTACAATTGGGGCAGTGGCAAATTTTAGGATGCAACTGAGTTCCCAAATGCAAAGGGAAAAATTGCAAGGGGGCAGGGGACTGGGAGGGGAAGGCAACACCGTGACTTGCAAAGATATGAGGAATATTGCTGATGATCTAAAATCAGGAACCCAAGGTCTTGTCCTTTCTGGAAGGAAGACGACTTCAGAACTCAAATTCTTTTCTCCACCCCTCTCACTAATGACAACTCATGAAATCACAAATGACAGATTCCAAAATAAAGCAAAACGATACTAAACTTATTTTTTAATGAAATATTTCAGAAAAAGAAGGAAAGCATTAAAGAATAATATAACATGTATCTGTGTACCCACCTCTCAGTATATAAAATAAAACATTGCCAATACAATTGAACTCCCCTCTGTGTATTAATCAGCATTTGTGATGATTTCCTTGTCTCTTAGTATGAAGGTTTATTATTGTTTTCTTTATATAGGATGTTATGTCTCCAGTTTGTATTTCATAGAAGTAATTATCTATGATTCCCCTTCCTCTTCCTTCTATGTTATTAAAGTTTATCTGTTTAAATGTATGCTTCCCCCACCCCCTAGAATTTCCTAGTTCCCACCACTGAATAGTAGTCACCTACACCCACATTGGGAACTTGAGATGCAAAAGCACCTTTCTTGGTTAAAGTCAGGTGATGGCAATTTTCATCAGCCTCTGCCAAAATGATGGCCAACACACCTTAAGAACTTTCTGACCATTCCATTGTAGGGACTAATGTCCAGAGCCTCTATATTCCAGCCTTTGTATGCTTTCTGCCTGTCAAACTGCCTACTCTGCAATTGAGGAAAACTGCTTGTTGACCAACCCCATCCTTTCTGTGCTGATCACTGCCTTTGCAAATAAGAAACCTTGACCTATGGGCACCTTGATTCAGCATGAGCTACCTCAGGTTCTCTCTCAACCTGCTAACCATGACCTTGAAAGAGCTTCTAACCAGACTAAAAGTAAAGTGGTTAATCCTGAGACTTAGAGATGCATTTGACCCAAGAAGTCTCAATGTAGCAGGCTATAGGAATCACCATAGCTCCCTCTCCAGAAGCCATCCCCCATCTATTCCTGGATCTTAGACCCCAATTTTGTATAGGGGTCAGGTAGACCTGTGCTTCAGGGAGGCTGGGCTCCTCTCCGGCCCCCAGGCAAGAAGCAGCACTGCAGAGGGGTAAGAATCTGGGCTCATTATTCCTTCATTTAGCAGTTGTGTGACTTTAAGTAAATTACAAAAACTTTGTGTGTCTCAGTTTGATTCTTCTCGTCAGAAATGTTTATAGCTGACATGCTGGGTTTGGCAGAGTGTAAAAAAACAAGAACCCCTGGAAACTTGTTAATGCTATTGAGTCACTGAACTAGCCAACCATAGAACATAAACTCCCTGAAGACAGAGATTTTTGTCTGCTTTATTCAGTCAAATATCTCCAGCACCTAAAACAGTGCCTGGCACATAGTAAGTGCTCAATAAATATTAGTTGACTTGAATTCTCTTGAATCTCAGATTCAACAAATTTTAAACAAGACTTTTTGTTGTATGAGAAAAGAAATAGCCTCTTACTTATAGCCAAAAGCATCTTGATGTTCAGATCCCTTGTGTCCACACAGTACCATCCTTTTCTAGGAACTGTCTCCTCCCACCTAAACAAACATATATATGATAGGAGTGAAGTAATACATAATAATACCCTATGGCCACAGTTATTCAGAAATAACTACCTGACCCAACCTTAGCCTTTATTCAGGAATTTGGGATTAGACTAAGAGAGTCAAGCTTCATCTTGCTGCTTTTTGAAATGGATGAAATGTGAACTCATGGCCTTTTGGCAGTGTATTTCCTGTGTGTATTCATGAGCACCACAAACAGGTTAGCAGACAGCAAGAGGAGGGAATGAAGCAGATGGATGGAGAAGCAAAGAAGATAGGGAATGATCATGGTATTTAAGTGTGGTTCCAGTTGTTAATGAGACCCACCTGGATTCCAGTTCTTGGATCTGGGAAACAGATTAATTTTCTTGTAATGAAGTCTCCTTTGTCCTTAGGCTATGTTGAGTTGGGCTTCTGCTCATTGCAGAGAAAAGATCTTAAGGGTTTTTTTTGGTTTGATTATAGCTATGAATTCTGAGCAAACTGTACCTTCTTATAACTTATATGCACCCATGAAAAGTAAAACTTTTTTTTTTATAAAGATTTTACTTTTATTTTTTTATTTTTTAAAGATTTTATTTATTTATTTGACAGAGAGAGACACAGTGAGAGAGGGAACACAAGCAGGGGGAGTGGGAGAGGGAGAAGCAGGCTTCCCGTGGAGCAGGGAGCCTGATGCGGGGCTCGATCCCAGGACCCTAGGATCATGACCTGAGCCGAAGGCAGACACCCAACGACTGAGCCACCCAGGCGCCCCGAAAAGTAAAACTTTTATGTAAAGTAGAAACACCGAGGGAAAATTATAATTCAAAACATAATTGCAAACCTTTGGAAACTTACACCAAGAACAAGCTATGGGAGGCCAGTTGTCTCAAGTCTATTTTTAAGCCATCGTTTACAGCCCTTCCAATTCAATCCTCTTTGTCCATACAGACATGGTGATCCATGTCAGAGTTTCTTCAAGGTTTATAAGGCCATGCTTCCATACCACCCCCTGGTTGTTCCATATGGCCCACTCCATGACTAGAAACCCTTTCTGTTCTAGCTGTTTAGTGCTTCAACTGCAGGTCTCTCTTCTTTTATTAGCTTCAACTAACTTCATGGTTTTGCTTTTATTTTTCTTTGAGGTTTGAATGTACAATTCCAAGAACTATCTCTACCAACTTGAAGCCGTTGCTGGGTTCCATGTCGATAATTTTCTTTTTTTACCGGACCCTAAGGACCATCTGGTCTAAGGCCATGACTCTGCTTGCCATTTGTGCAGCTGCCTGTACATCTGTATGTCCCAGTGCACCCTTTTATTATTGTCTGCTTTCCGTTGCATGTTGTCAGAGACCTGGGTACTGCATCTGCTTGAATTTTGTTTGTAGGTTCTGAGCACAGAGCAGTGTGTGGCTTGGAACATAGAAAACTTTACTCTAAGCAAACTGGATTCATGGAGTCATGATGAATGGAAATAATGAGGGAGATCTGAGCCCAGGAATAGGGACTGGATTCATATTCAACTCCTAGGTTAGAATGCTTATTTTAAATGTTCCCACACTGAGCTACCTTTTCAAAACATTGAGCTGAGACCTATTCATGGGGTTATTTCCTTGTAAGTGCTTGTTATTTTGTTGAGTTTGCTCTCTAAGCATTAAGAGTTTTTATATTGGGTTTTTAGAATTGTTCTCCATACATTCTTACTCTTTAACATGAATTCCCCAACCTCTCGTTCCTTCTCCCTCTCATGCTCTCTCTCCCTCTCTCTCTCTTTCTCTCTACACAAACACACACACACACACACACACACACACACACACGTTCATTTGAAAAATCAGGCCTTAGGGCTGGATCTATACTTGGCCAACATCTTCAAGGTCACTGATGTTACTTCTTGCTTCTGCTGTGTGGGAGCCAACGAGAGTGAGTCATCAGGGTGAATAATGCCTCTGTAATACTACCAGATTGTGTTTGTCTCCACTTCAAAGCTCTTAGTTTTAACAGAATAGTATTTCTCCATCCCGCCCACCCAAACAGCAGTCTGGATGGCTGCAAGGCAACAATTAGATGAACAGTAGCATCATTTCCATAGGCTGGACTATGCCCCCCAAACCCACCCCCCCCAAAAAAAACCTAGCAGCACTTCTTACGGAAGTTCTCAGGTCAAATTCTACTCAGGTTTTCCTGGGTAGAGATCCACCTCTGTTTTTCTTTCTTTTGTTATTTTCCTTCCTTCCTTCCTTCTTTCTTTCCTTCCTTCTTTCCTTCCTTCTTTTCTGTCTCACCTGGAATTATAATTATGCTTCTCTTGATCCATCTTCAGTCACTTCTTGTCTAATTAGCCTTTTAATTTTTTTTTTTTTTAAGATGTATGTATTCTAGAGAGAGAGAGCACACGAGTGGAGGGAGGGGCAGAGGGAGAAGGAGAGAGAATCCCAAGCAGACTCCCCACTGAGCATGGAGGCTGATATGGGGCTCCATGCAGGGCTTGATCCCACGACCCTGAGATCATGACTGGGGATGAAATCATGAGTTGGTCACTTAACCAACTGAACCACCCAGGCGCCCCTAGCCTTTTACTTTTTTTTCCATCCAAAAGAGTGTGACTTTGAGTTTGTCACAAAAAAGAAAGAAAAATAGAAAGAAAGAAGAAAGAAAAAGTTTTAATACTCTAGAATCTATACCCATTTCTACAGCACCCTCTTGACTCCTCTTGAAAGGACTCATTATTTTAAAAGTCATGTTTCTTTGGTGGAACTGCCATGTAGTGGCCCTGATGGAAAGAATAATGGTGGAACCACCATTATGGAGCACCTAACCATGGTGCCAGGTGCTTTATACACGTGTTTTCTTAAATCCTCACAACTAAATAAGCTTTGTTATCTTTTTTAGACATGCGTAAAGCGAGGTTCAGGGATATTCAATAACTTGCCCAAGGTCACAGCCAGTAAACAGAAAGGTAGAAAATGTCTAACTCTATGGTGCCAAGATCCATTTCTTGCTCAGCCACTTGGGTGAGAGGGAAGATATTAACAAGTCTAGAATTCCTAGTTGTTGCATACCCTTCCTTTCTTGATGCCAATTTATGGAATAACTTGAAAAAGTACTATTTTCTTTAACCCTTCCTTCAGCCCATTGTACCTCCTCATTGTTGCTGATGGTATTTAGGTGTATCTCTCCTATACCAGTGAATTACATGTGTTACACATTTTGCCAGCCCTCATTCATGTCCTACATGTGCTAATCAAAGTTCCTCTAAACCTCAGGTAATGAATGATATAGTTAATCATACAAACTGGGACACTTTTGATAATGAAAAGGAAAGCTATTAATAACTATGCTGGGCCACTGAGGGCTGCCCTGGGCAAACTGGGTTGCATGGCCACCCTCTTAGGACAAACTCTAACCAAGCTAATGTTTCCTATGGACTAAAAGGGTATGAATAGACCTGCCTTAACTAAACACTATACAAAACAAGAGAACAGAAGCTAGAACTACCAGACCCAAACCTCTGTCTCACGAATAGTTGCCGCATTTCTGGGCCTGGCTGTGTGTGGTGGGAGAGGGAAGGCAGCTGGAAATGACTCACAATTAGAATGATCGTTGTCCCCATTTCTTCAAGGAGTGGCTCTCAAACTTCAGTGCACTTAAGGGTCCCCATTGTTTTTCTTCAAAATGAGGATCCCTGAACTCCATACCTTACAGATGCTGAAAGTATAGTATGGGGTGGGCTCAAAAAACTGCATTTGACCACCCTCCCATAGATATTTTGATCTAGGTAATTTATGAACTGCCCTGGGAAGGAAAAGCGTGTTCTACTGCATAAAGTCCTTGCATAGTTATTTACTCTGCAAAGACAGGCATGATTTGGAAAAAGTCCCTGCAGGACATAACACAACTGTTTGCAACATGAAGATTTGTTCACAGATACCATCTGTATGACCCGAATCACCAAATGAATAAAATAATGTAAACCATGTTTCCCTGATAATTACTTTCAACATGGGTTCTCAGGGATATACATTTTCTCTGCTTTCTGATAATCACAGCAATAATAGTTGCTATAGATTGAACAAACCAGAAATTTGTATACATTACTTCAAATACAGAAGCCCTCAAAAGTAAGTGATGTTACCTCTGTTTTATAGATGATGGACCTCAGGCTCAGAGAAGTTAGGTGACTTGCTGGACGTCTCACAGCTAGTCACTGGCAGACCTGCCATTTGAAACCAGATCAGCTGCCTCGCCCTTGAAATATTTAGTGAACTCATAAGCACTGTGTGAGGACTGAAAAATATTCGTTGGAAGCCACATCATGCATGTAAGCTTGTATGACCTTTCCAGAAGAGTAATTCCTAGACAGAGAGAAGACCTGAATGGTGACTTTGAGAAATGCTGAGGCAACTCTTTGCTATGAAAAGGCAGGGATAGAGCCAATTATCAGTTAACATTTGGCAAACTTGGGGGTCTAGCTAACCATTTTCCAGGCTGGCCTTTGGATCGAGTTCTCTTTCGCTGGCTGTGCCGCTGCTATGCTCTTTATTCATATTTTCAAGGAAACACAAGTAAAGCGACTGTTCCCTAATTGCGCTCCCTTCCTGCAGTCAGCCTGCGCCTTCTGAGCACCACGGGCTGGTTCCATACGCGGTGCATCGTGGGGAAGGACTGGTGGCAGCTGCAAGTTGGTGTGTGACACATTGAGTAGTCATATTTCCCTTCTCGGTGGCCCTCCAAAGCCCTTTCCAACATAACTTTTCCCCATCTGTTCTCGTTTGCACTGCATAATAGGGGACAGGTTTTGGAACTTGGGATTCAAAAAACAACATTAAGAGAAATAAAAATGAGATGGAATTTCAGCAGAAAGAAACTCACTGGCTTTTCCCCCACCTCCTCAGTTACTGGGATCATAACCAGAGCATTAAATCAAGCAAGTTTGTACTCTCGCCTAGTTGGTCCTCTTCACGTGGTAGTGAGGAAATGTAAGAGCATTTAAAAATCCCTTTAAACTGTCTGCATAGCAATAAGATAGACAGCGTGGCCAAGTCATTAGCAGATACAGTATTGCCCAGGACCTGACTTCAAGTTTTTCCACATTTTGCTTAGAATCTCTAATAAGTTACGTTAATTGCCTCATGCCTCAGGGTCCTTCTCTATAAAGTGGAATATGTGTTGTGAATCTTAGAATACTTAGAGACAGGGCTTTCCAAAATGCCATAAGCCCACCTCTGTGCATGCAGTGAATGATTTTGGAAATGATACAAACATCTTTACATTTTAAACATAATTGATTTCTTCTAATATACATTAGGGGAAAAAACTGCAAATGGCACAAAATACCCCCGATTTTCCAGATATTTTTTTTTTCCAAAGGATGAACCTAAACTAGGCATTTAAGTTTAAAATGTGAACACGTTTAAAGAAGACTATTCAGTAAGTTATAATAAAAGTGAATATGGCAAAACAAAAGCAGAAGTACAAGAATGATGGCTTAGAAAGCAACAAGAGCAGAGTAGTGGCTCTTTTATTCTTTAAGGCTCTTTGGAAAAGTCGTATTATATGAGCCTCAGGTCCCCCGTGTTGGATGAATCATACTCCTTGGGTCACAGCTCACTGTCATCATCTGTCTAGCGGGGGCTTGTCATCATTTTGAGATCACAGCCCTCCTTGAGAATGTGGGGACAGTTATGGGTTTCCCCAGAAAAATGTATATTCTCATATACAAACAAACTCCTTCTTACAATTTGTGGGTTTTCAGGACCACTTGGAGTTTATCCATGGACTCTTGGAGATTTCAAGTTCCTAAACTCAAGGTTGTGTCCCTTTGCTTGGCAACCTCCTTCGTTGCTTTCTTAACTTCACAGGTCAGCATTTGAGCCTCTAAGCCACACCTGTATTTCTGCAAGGAACACCATCTTCCTTCACTGCCCTGCCCAGGGCAAAACCACCCAGGCTGCGACCTACACTCACGTAGGTAGTCCAGAAAATATCCAGTCTCTTCCCTCTCCCCACCACCCCTACCCCTGCAGCTTTAAAATCAGAAATACTACAAAAACATCTGTAGTTGAGATCTCTTGTTTCTTGTCTAGCTCCCTTCCTCTTCCCTTGGGATCTGGCCCTCCCCAGTCCAACAGTGTGGTACCTGTGAGTGCTGACATTTTTGGTGAGGCCATCACTGACTGGCCCAGAGAGAGGCTGCCCCAAGGCAGACAAATAAGTTTCTTTTTTTTTTTTTTTTTTTTTAGTTTTAAATTTTTTTATTGTTATGTTAATCCCCATACATTACATCATTAGTTTTAGATATAGTGTTCCATGATTCATTGTTTGTGCATAACACCCAGTGCTCCATGCAGAACGTGCCCTCCTCAATACCCATCACCAGGCTAACCCATCCTCCCAACCCCCTCCCCTCTAGAACCCTCAGTTTGTTTTTCAGAGTCCATCGTCTCTCATGGTTCTTCTCCCCCTCCGATTTCCCCCCCTTCATTCTTCCCCTCCTGCTACATTCTTCTTCTTCTTTTTTTCTTTCTTAACATATATTGCATTATTTGTTTCAGAGGTACAGATCTGAGATTCAACAGTCTTGCACAATTCACAGCGCTTACCAGAACACATACCCTCCCCAGTGTCCATCACCCAGTCACCCCATCCCTCCCACCCCACCCCCCACTCCAGCAACCCCTCAGTTTGTTTCCTGAGATTAAGAATTCCTCATATCAGTGAGGTCATATGATACATGTCTTTCTCTGTTTGACTTATTTCGCTCAGCATAATACCCTCCAGTTCCATCCACGTCGTTGCAAATGGCAAGATCTTATTCCTTTTGATGGCTGCATAATATTCCATTGTATATATATATACCACATCTTCTTTATCCATTCATCTGTTGATGGACATCTTGGCTCTTTCCACAGTTTGGCTATTGTGGACATTGCTGCTATAAACATCGGGGTGCACGTAGCCTTTCGGGTCCCTACTTTTGTATCTTTGGGGTAAATACCCAGTAGTGCAATTGCTGGATCATATGGTAGCTCTATTTTCAACTTTTTGAGGAACCTCCATACTGTTTTCCAGAGTGGCTGCACCAGCTTGCATTCCCACCAACAGTGTAGGAGGGTTCCCCTTTCTCCGCATCCCCGCCAACATCTGTCATTTCCTGACTTGTTAATTTGAGCCATTCTGACTGGTGTGAGGTGGTATCTCATTGAGGTTTTGATTTGGATTTCCCTGATGCCGAGCGATATTGAACACTTTTTCATGTGTCTGTTGGCCATTTGGATGTCTTCTTTGGAAAAATGTCTGTTCATGTCTTCTGCCCATTTCTTGATTGGATTCTTTGTTCTTTTGGTGTTGAGTTTGATGAGTTCTTTATAGATTTTGGATACTAGCCCTTTATCTGATATGTCATTTGCAAATATCTTCTCCCATTCTGTCAGTTGTCTTTTGGTTTTGTTGACTGTTTCCTTTGCTTTGCAAAAGCTTTTTATCTTGATGAGGTCCCAATAGTTCATTTTTGCCCTTGCTTCCCTTGCCTTTGGCGATGTTTCTAGGAAGAAGTTGCTGCGGTCGAGGTCGAAGAGGTTGCTGCCTGTGTTCTCCTTTAGGATTTTGATGGACTCCTGTCTCACATTGAGGTCTTTCAACCAGACAAATAAGTTTCTGATGGAACTTGGAAAGAGATGTACATGGTAGGAAACTCAGGAGAGGGCCCTTATTGGTTAGTTGTGCAGAGAAGAATGCCAAAAACAGAGAGGTGGTCTACACATGGTTTTGATATATTGATTCCTACAACAGACCCCTTTGGAGCTGAAAATGTTCTGTTTTTGTAATCATTTCCATAACTCCCATTGTCATTTTCCACCCTTTTGCCCAAATACCCAGTGATTTATGAGAAAGGTGGTGGCGATATTATAAGACTGATGGAAACGCCTAGCACTTATTGAACATACCCCGGGCACTGGACCACCCCCACTTTGTGTGTACCCGTTTACTATCTTCAGCTCCCTCAGGAGACAGGTAGCATTATCTTCTCTACTTTGCCGATAAGGACCCCAAGTTTACAGAGTCAGAAAGGGCTCGAACTGGTCTGCAGAACTAGGCTCCTCACTCCAGACCTAGCAATTTTTTCATCTGAACTTTGAACTTTTTCCTGTTCAAAGTAGTGAAACATCTTACCCCCGCCTTTCTGTTGTTTCGACTCCCACTCATCCCTCACTGTCTCCGAGAATTTTTGTCCAATTATACTAGCCAATATAGATGTATATCTCTCCTTTTTAACTCAAATGATAGCATATAACTCAATTTCCTGAACTTGGCTTTTTTCCCCCCACTTACCACTACATTGAGGAGTGCAATCATATCAATATATTAAGAACTTCGTTATGTTGTTTAAAAAAGCTTCTTAGTGTTCCATTGTAAGAATGTATCATAATTTAGGGATTCAGTATCCTATCGATGACATTTAGGTTGTTTTCAACCTCTTATTTTTGCAGTTAGCGCTGCAATGAAAACTTTGTACATACATCATTTCACAGTTGGGTGAGGATATGTGCAGGAAATATTTCTAGAATGGAATTGCAAGGTCATAGGGTGCCTGCATTTGTAATTTTGCAATATAATGTCAAACTGCCCTCCACACATCTTGTAGCAACTTCCAATTTGACCATAACATATGAGAGTAACTTGCAGCGTTCTCCATTTTTCAAGTTTTTTTCTATTCCCACACCTGCAAGTTTCATCTTCTCTAAAACGTCTCAAATTGTTTTATTAAAAAGAAAAACATAAAATCTACACTCAGTTTCTGCAACCCGGTCACATACACACACATATAGTTTTCTGCTGTATATGTTCACCTACTTTGCTTAGAGCTCCCCCTAACTTCCAACGGAAGCTCAGAGGATGCACAGTTTAAAAGCTGGGATACTCTCAATAAGTCAGTCCTGCATAACAACTCCACCAGCAGATGGTTGATCTCCAAGCCATTCACCACTAAGGCTTTACATAAGGTTTCCAAGAACATCTTCCTCTTCCCTCTCCCCAATCCTCCCTCCCCTCAGTTGGCTGTCAGGCGTGCCCCCCACAGAGCCCCCTGCTTCCGACCTTCCTAAGAGTTTGCACCCATTACATCTTTGTGGCCATCCCATTCTATTTATTCTTCGCATTCTTTGGGAGGTTAATGACTTTGTGGAAATCTAAAACAGCCCCTCCTCAGGAAGTGGTAAAAATCTCTTGGAATAACAGGAACAAGTCTTGAAAGAGCCCTTGAATTCATCAGCATGTGCGATTAATTAAAAACCCCAAAGAAGTAATGATACCCACAAAAATTTAAGAGGCTATAATGAGCAGTGACCAAAACTTGATAATATGGATACTGTTACTTAAGTATGAGCAACTCAGAATATCTAAAGGGGGAACAGAAGCACCTTCCTCCATCTCTCTTTTTCCCAACTTCACACCCCTTCTCCTTTAAGTCATCTTTGGATATCCATTATTTATCAAAGAAGATGAACCAGAAGCAGGATAACCTCTTTGTAGTAATAAGGCTTTGTCTTCATGGGAACACAAGTTCAGTTCAGAAACTTTCAGACATGGTTTTAAAGGCTTTTGTGAGTCAACTGTTAGTGAATCACACAAAAGGGCCTTTATTAATAAGCATATTCTGTTCATTATAGAGAAATGAAAGCCCCAGAATAATTCACCAAATGTTTAAAGAGAAAACAAAAAACAATGTGGTAAACATATCAGGACTTGATGAGCTGTCTAGGTAATTGGTTGTTTCTGTGCACCTGGTTCCAAAGACAATATTTAATGTGTAATCTGTTTCATTTTGCTTGGGGAAGTAAGTGTAACTCTACCCCCTGGATCACATCTGCATTAAAATTAGGGGAGGCAGAGTCTTGTTTCAGTGAGTGGAAATTTATGCACATGAGTTGTCTTTTACATGGAGACAGCAATTATACCCCTAGAAATGCAGTCTGTGGGAGAAAATGACATATTCAACGCTGGGGAACAAAAGCCTAATGCTAAGGGGACATTAACAAGGTTGGGAACCCCCTCCCAACAATTAACATGATCATTTACAAAATCTGCAATCTATAAAATTATTTTAAAAACATGTTTTTTCAAAACAATGTGGTTTTTTCTCCTTCTTTCTAAAAAAAAAAAAAAAGACTCAGCAGCAACCATGCAGAATCCATTCCACTGTAACAAGTAATATTTTAAAATCTCTTCAGTTGTATTTAAGGGCTGAAATAAACAAATTCCAGAAAGTGGTAGGTGACCCCTGTTTTAGCAGGCTAATAAGGACTGAGGAGAAAATGTAGCCACGAATTTTTCATTTTTATGTGAGGAAGTTGTGGTGTTTGAAAGCAAAAATTCCTAATCAGAATTCTAGAACACAGGAAGAATGCATGGAGCATACGCAAATTAAAGTCTCTAATAGCTAAAATTGATTTTAAAGAAACGATTTGTTGGTTGACTTGTTAAAAAAGACAAAGCCAGAGCCACTGAAATGGATTTAAGTTTTTGTTTCTTCTCCCCATCTTCTCTGGAGGCTATAAGAAATGGATGAGGAAAGATGTGTTCCCAGCCCTCAATTCCCCAGCGTCCTCTCCACATTCATGCTTCCTGGGAACATATAAAGTACCAATGATTACACTTTATTTCATATACTAATTGCATCACGGATAGAAAAATATAAGCCCTGCTTAACTAAAAGAGCTATGGTAAGTCAATTTGTCTTTGAGGTTTTCTAAGTTTTTAATGCCTGATTCTAATTTTTGGCATATGTGTCTACGCAATTTTGTTGGAGTAGTTTTGCTACCCACTCTCAGTGAAAGCAGTAGCTCTCTTTACTGGTCTGCTATGAGAGTTTTTGTTTTGTTTTGTTTTCTTTTTGGAAAACTTGAGTTTCTGAATTAGTTTTGGCATATTTTCAGAAAATAACATTTATGAAGTAACTTCAACAGGCCAGATATTGGGGAAAAGCCAACTGCAAATTCTAAATCCTAACTAACTTTTAGAAGATAACTAGGAATTTTAAATATAAACAAACATGGAAGAAGTTGAGTTTAAAATGTTCCTAATGTTTTCTGAATCATCAGAATGCTAACATCAGAGATGTTGTAAAACTATGGCATGGCAACATGGTATATGGGAAAGGTGTGATAGAATGGGATCAGGAGATTCTATTCTGTATCGATTAACCACCTCTTTTGGGGGAATTCACTCAAGTTATCCAAGCCTGTATTCTTCAACAGTTAGAAAGTAAAATGGAGGTGAAGCCCATTGAGCTGGTTTCAACAAATCAATGGCATCATCACCACCACCACCATCACCACCAACAAAACTGAGTGGAGTTTGGGGAAGTGGGGGAGGACTAATTGATCTCAAAATTAAAGGAGACTTCATAAAATGCCAAAGAATCAAATGATATATATAGTCATTGTCTGGGTTCAGATTTGATAAAAGACTTCTTGAGAAAAATCTATGCAATTAGAATCTGAACTGTGAATTGAATATACTGAGTAATCATTAATTTTGTTAGACTTGATAATGGCATTATGGCTGGGTAAGAAATGTCCTTATGTTTTAGAGATGCTTGCTGAAATACGTAGGAATGGAATGACATGATGGCTCAAGTTTACTTTTAAATAATTTCCAAAAGCCGGTGGGTGGGGGGTGGGGGAGCATGTCCAGGCTAATCTTGATCATTGCTCAACCAGCTCATAGGTATATGGGGTCCATTATTCTATTTTTTTCTCTTTTTGCTGATGTTTGAAACTTTGCATTAAAAAAGAAACACTAATATGTGGTGCCTGGGTGGCTCAGTGGGTTAAGCGTCTGACTCTTGGATTCCACTCAGGTCATGATCTCAGGGTTGTGAGACTGGGCCTCAAGTTGGGCTCTGTACTCAGCACAGAGTCTGCTTGGGATTCTTTCCCTCTTCCTCTCTCTCTCCCTTTGCCCCTCTACTGACTGGAGCACTCGAGAGAGAGCTTCTCTCTCTCCTTAAAATAAATAAATAAAATCTTAAAAAAAAAAGTACTAATATCATGAAATCAAAAAAAAAAAAGGGAAAAAGAAAAAGTGGAAGCTGTATTAAATTATTTCTAAATTTTCTTCAGAAAAGAAAATCCCATCATTCTATTTCAAAGGCTGGATAGTGATAGCTGTAAAAATATAAAGCCATTTTTGTTTTGATTTTTAAAATCAAATAATATCGAATTAAAGCTGTGTTCTGGTTATCAAATTTTACCGATGTCTAACACATAACTGCAAATCAAGTAGAGGCAGACAACTCACAGTGGAAGAACTTGTGATGAACAGAGCAGATTTGTCAACAAATCTACACTTGATTTGTCAACAGGGAACCCCAACCTTTAGCAGCAATAGAGTAAGCCTGTCTAAATCAAAAGCTCATCTCAGCTCTATATGAGGTTGCTCTATGTTCACCCAGATCAATAAATTGTCTTTTTCCTCTTTTTTTTTTTTAATCAAATACGTTACATGGCCATTTTCTATCCAGGAATAATAACTGTCATCAACACCTTTTCCTTGCTGTTTGTGAATTTCTTTTATTTTCCAAGGTCCTTTTCATTATGAAGGGATTCAGATGTTTTCATAGTTCACATTTTAAAACTCCAGTTTCTTAGATGTGATCAGTAGAACATCTTTAGCTGTTTAGAGAATGATACAATTACTTCCTTTGTTCCAGATGGGATCTCTGTTAGAAACTGGAGGGTCTGACAACCTTTAGTGCTCTGTGTTGTAACACTAGGAGGAACGGAGTCAGAGTTAGACTTCTGACTGTTCATTGGTGTAAACACTCATGCTTGTCAGATAGAAAAGTGAAGTGATGGGGCGCCTGGGTGGCTCAGTCGTTGGGTGTCTGCCTTCGGCTTGGGTCGTGATCCTGGGGTCCTGGGATTGGGCCCTGCGTCAGGCTCCTTGCTCAGCGGGAGGCCTGCTTCTCCCTCTCCTGCTCCCCCTGCTTGTGTTCCCTCTCTCGCTGTGTCTTTCTCTGTCAAGCGAATAAATAAAATCTTTAAAAAAAAAAAAACAGTGAAGTGAGACTTGGGTGCATCTTATACACCCTGATGCTGTTTGACCCAGCATTGATGTTATCCTTTATAGGAATGGATGAATTTGGTGGAACACAACCTATCTGGCTACTTGGGAAAATCAAAGCTTATTAAGGCAGTTTTTATATTATTGGTGGTAAATATAATATATTTTTGGAAACTTCATTTTTTTATTTTTATTTTTTAAAGATTTTACTTATCCATATGAGAGAGAGAAAGAGAGAGAGAGAGTGTGTGTGTGAGCACAAGCAAGGGGAGGGGCAGAGGGAACAGGAGAAGCAGCCCTTGCTGAGTGGAGCCCGATGGGGGGGCTCCATCCCAGGACCCCAAGATCACGACCCAGCTGAAGTCAGACACCCAACCGACTGAGTCACCCAGGTGCCCCTATTTTGGGGAGCTTTAGAATGAAATTGGCAAGCAACCATTTTATCAAAATATTAGGAACTTCACAGACTGGTCCCTACTTCATCCCCATCAGTTTCTTCAGTACAGTAGAAATGAAGAGTCCCCCTAAAGAAAGGCAGCCAGTTCCACTACAAAGATGTGAGAAACAATGACTGGAAACCAAGTTAGTCTTTAAAAGTTGTTTATAGACTGGAATTTCTACCTGCTCAGTGCTCAGCAGGAAAGAAAAAAAGAAGGCTCTTTATATTCTTATCAATAAAAATAACACTAACATTCCAATGGAACAATAGGCAAAGGGCATTAACTAAAAAGAAGATTAGAAAACTACACACAGTTGATATACTTATGAGCAAGGTACTAACTTATTAGCAATCAAGTAAGTGTAAATTAAAACAGAATTTTTTAAATTTCCAAATTGGCAAGGATGATAGGGAGGGTGCTAACAGAGATGGTAAAATGGTGTGGGGGGTTGGACAGTTCAAACCACCTAGCAGTTGGAAATATGACCTAGATTCTTACTTGTAGGAATCAATCCTAAGGAAACAATGAGATGCTGTCAAAAGTTGTGGTATATTCAGGGGTTTAAATCAGTCAAAAATCATACTCTCAGAGAATATCTAATGACCTAGGAAAATGCTCATAATATAACTAAGAAGAGTAAGAGAAAATGATGTGTATTTCTATAAAATATGTGAATATGCACAGAAAAGACCAAGAGAAAATTATCTAAAATATTGTATCTATTTATATTGGAAATAGTAAAATTAAGTGACTTTACCTTCTTTGAAATACTTTTCTGTATTTCCTCTGTAGGTTTTTACAGTGAATATTGCATTATTTTATTTTTTTCTAATAGATTTGTTTGTTTAATTATAAAAGTAACAAGCACTGCAGAATGTTTTGGAAATACAACACAAGAATAAAAAGTATAAATATGGTGATGTGTATAGGGTTTCTTTTGGGGATGAGGAAAATGTTTTAAAATTGATTGTAGTGATGTTTGCACAGCTCTGTGACTATACTAAAAACCACTGAATTGTACACTTTAAATGGGCGAATTGTATTGTATGTGAATTATATCTCAATAAAGTTGCTATAAAAACCAAAAAGATTACCTGCATTGCTACCATCCCACGATTTCCACTGCCAGTATCTTGGTCCATAGCCTTACAAACTCATTTCTGTGCATCATACATACTTGCTTAAAGAATAAAAATCAGATCATACCATGCGTGCCATTTGAAAAGTATTTGTTTATTTTGTTTTTAGAGAGGGAGAGAGAGGGGATGGGAGAGGCAGAGGGAGAGAGAGAATCTTAAGCAGGCCCAGCACAGAGTCTGATATGGGGCTCAATCTTACACCCCTGAGATCACGACCTGAGCCAAACTCAAGAGTCAGACACTTAACTGATTGAGTCACCCAGGTGCCCCAAAATTAATTAATTAATTAACTAGCTAATTAATTAATTAAGTAGGCTCCATGCCCAGCGTGGAGCCCAATGCAGGGCTTGAACTCATGACCATGAGATCAAGACCTGAGCCAAGATCAAGAGTTGGAGGCTTAGCCGACTGAGCCACCCAGGTGTCCCCATTTGAAAAGTATTTTTAATTACAACATGTATAACTTTATAATCAGAAAGTATAATCAGGGGCACCTGGGTGACTCAGTCGGTTAAGGCAAAAGGGAATACAGGTATGGTTTCATATGTCTACCCCATTTCTGTAAGGATATAGAGAAGCTGACATTAAGGAGAGAGAAGTGGGTGGCTGGGAAGCTGGTAGTTCTGGAATTTACTTGTCACTATACAATATATCCATTTGCACTTGCATATTTTGTATCTCTTTTCTAAACAAAATAATCATGGGGGAAATCTTGTTGATGAAGGGATATAGATGTCTTGGTGTAATGATAAGTGATATTACGCAAGCTTGTCACTCACTCCCTTGCTAAGCTCTTTTAATCACTTCCTTGCACAGTTCTGAGACCTGCATGATCGGACCAGGCTATCTCAGTCCTCTCTATGGCCATTTCTCTACATGGTCCTTCTATTCCCATCACCCTGGCCATCAGTTCCTAGAAGTCTTAAGCTCCCCACCCCCAGGAGTGTCAAATGCAGCATCGGCAACTCCAGATAATAAACTTCTTTAGGAATTCCAACTCAAGTCACAGAATTTCAAAACGAAGAGACCTCCAAGATGCAACCCACCCCTTACTTTATTACACCTGAGGAGAAGCTAGGCTCTACAATCTGAAGTTACCTGCCTAAGGTCACACAGCTAGTTCTCTGCTATATGTAATTAACCTTAGCAGCTGATCTCTGGAGTTTCATTAAACAAAAGTAGGTTAATAAAAAGGAAGCCTTTAGATTTTAGATATTGATAGAGTGGGGCTACACTAGGACTTGGAAAATTAATTTGATTTCTTATCCATGAAAATGTCTTCATGATGCCAGTGCTCTGAGGGACCAATCAGGCAAAAGAATGTTCCCTAAAAAGGAAAAGCCTCTGCGATGTTGGATTCTACCAAGAACCACACAATTATATTTGAAATATATTTGTTTAATTTGAGGAAGAAATTAATTTGATAGTCCTGAGGGCATTCATCCACAGGACTAGCTTTTTAAATCCACATCTCCACAATGTAGCTAAATTAACCACAGTTAAGTAAATTAGAAACTCAAGCAGCTTTAGAATGTGAGCAAGACCATGGACAGTCCTGATGAGCATCTAGCCCTCAAGGTTTTAAGGAAATGGGTCACAGACTGAGATGCAGGCAAAAAGATAAGCCTGTGAGCCCTCCAGGAAATGATTATCTGAAAGAAATGGACCTACCTGCAAGAGCACAAAAATGCTAAATCTGAATTCCTTTTTCTACACCCTACCACCCACTTCACAAGTATAAATTCACATGCAATCTTCACCAGCTAGGTTTTGTTCCATGATTGTCAGACCCTTTTAAATATGTGCATTTCTACTTTTATATTAATTAATTAATTAAATAATTTTTAAGAGTTGCCTACTCTACCGTCTGCGCCAGCCAGGCACCCTGCCTTTCTACTTTTATAATGTTTTTTATTTCTGCTTATAAAAGTAATATGTTACAGATAAGTTGGAACACACAGACCCGTGTAAAAAAGAAAATAAAAGTCAACCATATCCATGATCCAAAGATAATTGCTGTATATCCTGGAATATTTTCTTCTAGTTTTTCATCTTAGTGTATATGTGAACGTGTGGAATTCATGTGTTTATAAGGGTTATTGAATTAGAATATTACCTTTATATTCTATTTTTTTCAGCTTATGCTTTATTGCTGGCATTTCCAAAATTACTAGATGATTATCAATTTATACAAATCTTTGAGTAATTGATGATTATTTTCGTAGCATAAATTTCTGAAATGGGATTACAGTGTCAAAGGGTATACATATTTTTAAGGGGTTTGATATATTGTCACCTAATTATCTTTAAGAAATTGTTTTCCCATTTACACTCTCCACAACAACTGAGTGTCCTTTATAAAGTCAATCTTAATAAGAGAGGATATGTTCATTTGCTGACACATTGTCGGAAATATTTTATCTGAGTTTTGTTTGCATTCCCTCTTCTTGAATTTTAAATTTTTTTCCTAATGTTCATATGTAATAATTTAGTCTATTCAAAACATCTGATCAACTTTCTATTAAAGGGTGCATTTTGTTGATTCATAAAGGTTTTTTGATATGTTAAAGATTTTTTTTTTTTTTTTTTTTTTTATTTTTTTTTAAAGATTTTATTTATTTATTTGACAGAGAGAGAGATAGCGAGAGCAGGAACACAAGCAGAGGGAGTGGGAGAGGGAGAAGCAGGCTTCCCGCCGAGCAGGGAGCCCGATGTGGGACTCGATCCCAGGACCCTGGGACCATGACCTGAGCCGAAGGCAGACGCTTAACGACTGAGCCACCCAGGCGCCCCGATATGTTAAAGATTTTTAACCCTTTGAGTATAGGTTGTGGGTAGCTTCACTACTTGGCTTTTCCCCTCCTTATATTTGTTTCCTAAAAAAAAAAAAAAAAATTAGGGAAAATTTTTTACATGGTCAAGTCAACCAATCGTATTTATTTTTTCCATAGCTCTTACTTACAAAGTCCTTTTCCCATCTAAAGATAGGTATCTACCTATATTTGCTTTGAGTTAATTTATAATGAAAAAATATTTAACTCTTTTTCCTTCTGGAAATATTTTCAGGAATTGTGTGAAAGGGAGCACTAACAGGATTTTTTCCAAGTGCCTCAACACTGTTTAATGAATAATCTTTGCTTTCTGCAATAGTTTTGTAATGCCTCTTTTATCACATGGCTGGCCGAGAGTCGCACACTGGTTTGCATGTAACCTGCTGTGCTAAGAGTGTCTGGATTAACTTTCCCAGTGGGGAGTAACTGTAGGCAGTTTGAGGACTCCCTGAGCAGCTCCCACAGTTCCCTGAATATGGTGGATGGCCAATAAGGTCTTGTATGAAATGAACAATTAATGAGTCATTCATACACCTGGGAAAGTTTAACTGGAAGATAAACAAATGTCTGTCCTGACTGGTTAAATGTTTACCTTTTGGGGCAAGGGTGCCAGGCATGATAGGATTTTTAGCGACCCTTAAGATTATTATTTTTCTCTTCCACCCCCTACTACTACTCTGATCCAGTCACTCCCGTCTTTGGAATATAATAATGGTTTCTTATGGCCTCAGGATTAGGAATAAATTCCAGGTTATTACCATTCAATAAATTCACCATTCTCCAAGAATAGTTATGATGCAGCCGGGTCAGTATTTCTCACACTTGAGGAATGTATAGACACCTTTAAAAGGAAAACAATTCTCACAGACCTTCAGTGATGCCTTATTTTTATTAAAATACCATTTAAATAAACTGCATATTCTTATAGGTCCAGAGCAAAAAAGGGTAGTGGGATCATGGCTACATGATATTCATATGATCCAGCATATGCATATTAATTTAACATATTAATTTCTTTTAAAAATATTGTAATGGAAGCAAAAACACAAATTTCATGGATTTCATAGAGAACTTGGGGATCCCTGGAATATGTGTCCTATTTCCAGTCTAACAGAACAGAAATTGCTTTCCCATAAACCACATCCAACCCTCAAACTTTGCCCTTTTTCTAAGCAGTTTGGATGCCTACCTCGTTTTCAACGCTCAACTTAAGCGTGAATAATCACTAAACTAGATGTAAACTAATCTCCATATGCTTGTAACCATTACACAACTGTAAAACCCAAACGAAATATGAACAAAACTATAAAAGCAATGTTTCAAATAACTTTATTTAAAGAGACAGAGGACATTGTCTTGCTGAACAAAAATGTCTGCTCACCTTGTAAACACAGTGCTGTCGCCTGCCAGGAGCAGGGTTTTTGGTTGGTTCTACATGCCCAGACTGAGTGAACAGACTTATCAGAATTAGTTCATTCCTTCAACCATTAATCTTTTTCTTCAAGAAACCTTTAGTAATTGAACTGCAGCACATCAATCCATCAGGATTTTCATCAACACCAGCTCTAAAACATCCTAATATTCTCCTAAAGAACTTGCTTCTGGAAGCTGGTATGTATAACTAAGCTGATTTTTGCTCTATAGGTTTTAATAAGCTATGTCTCTATATCACTAAGAAAGGGAAACTCTTTCTAGAACCAAAAAGAGATGGCTTCAAGATGAAAGAAAATCACTCAAAGTAGCTCCTTAAATATTTTAAATGCAGTAATTTCTAAAAAGCACAATTTATATTCTGTATTACTTACAATCTGAGTGCAGAGAGGCAGTGGTAAGTCTAAGGGCTTAATTATAAGAGCGAAGCTTTCTGCAAAATTTTATGGAATGAATTCTCCATATTTTATAGGAGAATATTATACAGGACTCTTAGGTTGCTCAAGACTCTGTTTCCTAATAGTTGTTGAAAGCTGTTGACTTTTAGAAATGAACATGTTGATCTGGGTGTAAAGGAGGAGGATACGCAGAAAACAGAAGAGATGCCAATTCACAATGCAGCAGGCAATTAATTAACAAGAGTCGTGCTCCTGGAAACATATGATGGAAAAGATCTAAGAATCTTGGAATAACAGAAGATGTATTTCTTTCAAGTTACTTTACTTGTGTGACTTCTCCACCATAGTTAGATCAGTGGATGAGATGTCGGGGTAAGGCACTGGTTCTCAACAGGGGGCAATTCTGCCCCCCAGGGACATTTAGCCATGTCTGGAGGCATTTTTAAACGTCGCAACTGTGGAGAGAAGGCATCCTATTTGCGTCTAATGGATAGAGGTCAAGGATGCTGCAAAACATCTTACAATGCAGAGGACACATCTTACGGCAATTATCCAGCCAAAGATGTCAATAGTACCAAGGTTGAACAATCCTGGATTAAAGTGTCCAAGCCAAAGGACTGTATCTGGGCTGTATGCTTGTGCGGACAGGGCTTGTGTGACAGGCTGTATCCTTGTGCATCCTCCTGCTTTACACAGATACGCATGCATGTGCAATCATTAATTTATATTACAAGGCCACAAGAACTACCTAGAATCCTCCCAGAGACTCTCCTGGAATACAAGTTAGTCCCAGGAAGGCTGAGTTAGAGGGCTTTGCATTGAACCAGTCACATGAGACCACTACTGAAGGAACAGATAAAATGAACAGTTAAAAGCATAACAGGATACATTAGTTCATTTATTCACTTATTCAGCAAACCTTTATTGGGCACCCACATGTGCCACTCTGCTAGGCATGATGATGGTACACAGTGAACACAACCAAACCTGGTCCCTGCCCTCATGGAGCTTACAGCCTAGGGAAGACTAGAAAGGTTACCAAGAAGAGGCTGGTAAAATGAGGACTCCACAAATGTACCAGATTGAGGAACATTCACACAGCAGCTCAAGAAGCTTTCATGTAAGTGTAATCTCACTTGAACCACACAACAAATCTGGAGACAGGCTTTATTGCCTTCACAGAGGTTAAAAACATGCCCAAGGTCACACAGTTTATAAGTGGCAGAGCTTCAGCCAAGTGACACTGAGGTCCCTGTTCTAAACCTGTTTTACAGAGCAAGGATACACATAGGCACTCTGGCTTGATTGACCTGGAATTTCCTCTCCTGATTCTCACCAAGCAAGCATGCAGGTACAGAAATCTTTCCCCTTACAAAAAAAATGCCCCCAGCCTTCACTGTCCTCTTGCTTATGTAATACCCGGGGATTATTTTCTACCTGTTTCATGTGTATGTGCCTTATGTTCCTAATTAGATTGTAAACTCCTGACCTGCAGGGACCAGATCTTCCATTTCCTTTGCAACCTTTTGCAGTACTGCAGTCACGTAATAAATGCCTGCTGCATGAATGAACCTGTAGAGATAAAAATACTTTATGGTATCCCCATTTATTGGTTTCATGCTCTTACTTTGCTTTGTGATAGGACTGCACATTATAAGCTTCTAGAGGGCAGAGGAAATGGCTTGGTGCTTTCCTTACACTCAGCAGGCACCATGCAAAATTTGATCCCCGCATGCCTTTTTGATGCTCTGGATAATATTAGCACACTGGAGTGTTTTTGTGTATCTAAGGACCGAGGTTGTCAGCCTTTCTGCGGCGGGGAATGTTCCTTCCTTTCCACAGTAAGCTCCCCTGGCGCCTAGGACAGGGCTAGATTACTGCAGAAGCCCCCTCCCCCGCTCTCCTCCTCCCCCAGCTCCCCGCTTATTTTCATTGCCAAGGAGGCCGACTGCGAAAATGGCAAGCTCTTGCATAACCCCAGACCTTGCAAGGAAATGAGCAAAGTGGAAGGGGATTTGAAGGCAGGTCAGAAATGGCCTGGATGAGAACACTGAGGCTTCTCGCCGACCTGCAGGACCCCAGCGGCGCGCCGCCCGCAGTCGCGGGACCCTGGAGGCAGCCCGCCCGCCCCGCGCGCCCCCGGGAGCTGTCCAGACGGCCCCGCCCGCGCCTACCTGGGCACTCACCCGCGCCGCGCGGCCTCTCCTCCTCCCACCCCGGCCGCGGGAGCCCGGCTCGGGCCTGCCCCGCCGCCGCCCCGCCTCTGAGAAGCCCCGCGGGCGGCGCACTCGCAGCCTCCTCCGGGCCCGCCAGACCGCGCCGGGCGCGCCGGGGGCGGCACGGCCAGGCTCGGTGGGGCTCGGCGGACTCGCCCCCGGCCGGGCGCCTGCAGGGGGCGCGGGGACGGCCCCGCCCCGCCGCCTTCCCTCTCCCTCCCGGCTCCCTGGATCCGCGCCGGGAGGAAATGATGTGTTGCTGCCTGGTTAATCACAGCTCCAGACACTCATTGGCCGAGCGCTCCGCAGCCACTTCCTTCTCCTCCTCCTCCCGCTCCTCCCGCTCCGGCTCCTGCTCTTTGCAGCCGCCGCCGCCGCCGCAGCCTCCCCCTCCGCGCCGGGGGAACTTTTCTACTCTCTGTGACCGTCTCCCCCGCCGCCCCTCGGGCAAGCCTCCCCTAGGGCGAGCCTCCCCCCGGGCCGCCCGCCCCGCCCGCGGCCGCCCTCCCAGCCCGTGCCGCTGCGCCTCGGGAAGTTTATTCCGCCCGCCCTCCTCCCCTTCCTCCTCCTCCTCTTCACCCCGCCTCCCCTCCCTCCCCCGGCTCTTTCCCCCCGGGTGGCTGCCGCCGCCGCCGCCGCCGCCGCCGCTGCCAGGCTGTTCCTCAGCCAGCCGCGCCGACCCTAGGGCTGGAGAGCCCCTGGCCGCCCGCACCGCCCGGCTGCAGCCGCCGCGGCCGCCGCTCGGGGCCGGCCGCCGGCCCTCGGCCCCGTAGAGTTCCGGGCTCTCTCGCCGGCTGCACCGCCCCGCCCCGCCCCGCGCCGCGCCGCGCCGCGCCGCGCCGACCTGCAGCGCCCGGCTGGCTCGCACTCCGCCTCCCCCGGCTCAGCCCCGGCCGCGGCGGGACCAGAGGTGAGGGCAGGTCGCCGGCCGCGCCGCGGGAGCTGGGAGGACCGAGGGAGGAGGGAGCCTGGCGGGAGGAGAGGCTGGGATTGGGGGTGGGAGGGTGGGCGTCTGCGGTGCCTCCCCCTCGCTTTCATTCCTTTCTCCCCCAGGCTTCATCCACTCTCGATGGGGGAAGCAGCCGCGGAACAAAACTGTCTTGCTTTGGGCCTGAACTGCTGGTGGGATATGGGAGAGGACAGAGGCATGGAGTGGGGGGGGTCTCTGGCTTGCAGCGTGTGTGTTTTGTGTGTATGTGTGTGTGTGTGTGTGTGTGTGTGTGTGTAGTGAACTCCTTCAGGGTGTGCGCCGCTGACTTGTAAATCGATCTGGTCGCCCGGCCACGGGCTCACCTTCCCAGCTGAGCTTGGTACAGAGTAAAGGGATGGGCTAATCACCCCCACCCTCAAAATATCCGTCTCTTCCAAGAGGAATTTTCTGCTGGAGAGACAGCCAATAAACTCTGCTCAACTCCCTCCCGCCCTCCGTTCTTCCTAGCTGCAGTTTCAAAAAGCTTCAAAGCCAGGAATGTGGGATTCATCTCCCGATCCCCAGAAGGCAAATGTGGTTACAGATGTTGCACTGTACTTTGCCAAGTTTAAAACCCTTCCTTCAACACTGTAACCAAAACAGTGAGGCTAGAACCTGGGGCGCGCTGGGGAGAGATGTGGGCCTCTGGGGCCGCTGGATTCACTAACTTCCTTCGGGTTCTAGGCTGGCTTAGGTCTGTCCAGTTTGCGCCAGATACGTCCCCCCAACCGCCCCTCCTTTCCCTGGAGTTTTGAACGTTCTTTGCATGGGAGAAAAGCTGTAGAGGAAGATACTTAGGGAATAAAACATTCCACTTAGCAGCAGAAGAAAAGTCTTGGTTAAAAGTTGTGCTTAATTTGGCTTTTGGAGAGAGGTAGCAAAGTAATCAATGGATTTGTTAATTTTATTGGGCTTTCTTTTTTGAGGGTTGTGTGTGTGTGAGAGAGTGTGTTAGTGATGGGAGTTAGGTGATGAGAAAAAAGACTGATCTCATACATAGTTTGTATATTTTTGAAAAGAGGCCCTCTAATTGAGACTTAGATATAACCCAGTGGTTTTAAAGAATCCTGTCCCAGAGATGCAGACTGCTCTGACAGCCCAAGGGAAGGCGGTGGCAAAAAATAGACACCACCTCCCTTTTCCCCCAAAAAAATTCTTCCTGGAAAGGTGGTGTTAAGAAATTTCAGAGATGGGCTGATCCAAGTGGCAGGCCTTAAATGGAAACACTATAGTATGTCTTGGCACTTGTGTCTGGAGGTGGGTGGCTGGCTGGGGGCCCGGGCTTGGGCAGCCAGCAGACACTAGACTTGTGCTGACCTCAGACACTGGCCTCGCCATCCAGCTTTACAGTATGCTTAAGTATGAAATGTGGGCCGCACCAGTTTCACTGGTGGGGACGCAGGGGTCAGGAGGTTGTCCTAGGCCTGGACAGGACTTGGATCACCTGGCTTCTAAGACCAAATCACTTTTTTGTGTGAGGCAGTCGTTTTTGTTTTCTGGCCTGGAACTAAAAACACAAAACAAAAAACCAAAACGGAAGTCTTTTGAAGCTGAAATGTGTAGGTCTTAAATAGATGGAATTGTGTGGTGGATAATAGCATTTCTACTGTCACCCCTCACGCAAATACTCAAAAGGTGGTGAATGATGTTGCAGTAAATTCTGGAGAGATGGCAAAAATCAGGGGCTGGGATGGGGAGAGACTGGGTTCATACTCTCCTTTTCCGGCGGTTTGGTGAATTTTTCTTGAAATGGAGAGAGTGGGTTTTAAATAAAGACTTGATTTAGGTAGTGGTTTTACAACTTTTGTACCTTGAAAGAGAGTGATCATTTGAACCTGGGTACGTTTCTTGTTATCTCTAAGTAATTTAAAAGAATATTAAAGATGCCAAATAGAGGTGGGGGAGTCTGCCTTATTCAGGAATGTAATTAATTTCAGAAGTGGGAACTTAATGCCATTAATAGCATTGTAATGATTTTTTTTCAGAGTAATGATTTACCAAATTTTCTGCATCTGTCCACCGAACAGCTAACAGTGATTGAATCAGTAAATAGAGACTATGCCTCTATCTTACCCTAGATTGCACTGAACTAATATTGTGATGATCATGATAGACTTCTAGGTAAGGTTAGATCAAGTAGTCCAGCCTTCTGAGGGAGGAAGGAACAGGGCAGAAATGCATTTGAAAAATGATCCTGTTATTCAAGGTCATGAGGTGAAGATGGAATCAATGTGTGTGTGTGTGTGTGTGTGTGTGTGTGTCCGCGTGCAAAAAGTACATTAGACAAAGAGGAGCTGGGACTGGGAACTGTCTTCTGTGCTTGTTCTGCTGTTGGATCCCAGCATCTTTATTTATTTATTTATTTATTTATTTTTTAAAAAGATTTTATTTATTTATTTGACAGAGAGACACACAGCGAGAGAGGGAACACAAGCAGGGGGAGTGGGAGAATCAGGCTTCCCGCCGAGCGGGGAGCCCGATGCAGGGCCCGATGCGGGGCTTGATGCGGGGCTCGATGCGGGGCTTGATCCCAGGACCCTGAGATCATGACCCGAGCCGAAGGCAGACGCTTAACGACTGAGCCACCCAGGCGCCCCTTGATTTATTTTTATTTGAAGGGATCTAAGGCACAACTTGTGAGAAACTGGGGAGAAGTAAACTATTAATGGTAGCAAAACCCTTTGATGTGTTTTGAATGAATTTGGTGACCGATATGATGGGGGAGCACTGGATATGTGCTAGGCACAGTGCTCAGCTCTTTACATACATTTTTCATGACATTTTTCATGACATTTTCACAGCAACCATATGTTTTATTATTTCACTCTTTTATGATGAGAAATTCAGGCTTTCCGAAATTGAGCGAGTTGCCCTAGTTGTAGAGCTAGTCAGTAGTGGAGTGGGGATTTGAACCAGGAGTTTGTGAGACTCTGGAACCCATGTTCTCAGCCCCTTTTGCCAGTGTTTGCCAAATTTCATTCACTCATATACCGTCTTCATGAGTTTACCATGGTTAAGTGTCAGTCTATTAATTATTTAGTATTTTTCTTTAAAGCAGTGATTGACCTTAGAAAAACTAAAAAGATGTCATCTTTTAAGAGGAAACAATATATCATTGCTATATTTGGAAAGCCAACTCACTTGTTAGTAATGGGAGGTAATCATAAAGATGCATTTATACTCACAATAAAACCCCAGATTCAGGACAATGATTACCTGGGGTGTGTGTGTGTGTTGCAGGGACCTGGGGATCAGGGTGGTGGAGGTAGGTAGATCATATAGCATTGGTGACATTCTGGGTTTTTGGGTTGAGTGGTGGGTTCAGAGGTGCTGATTTTATTTTTAGACTTTATAACCTACACACCCGATACATATTTTTTTTGTAAAAAGGTAAAGAAAATTAAACACATGACTGTTAACATAATGACTACTCGGGGAATATTTCACTGCACTCTTAAGACCATAGGCAGCTTGGTTCCCGTGCAAAGTAGGCACGCAAATGCTGTTGGCTGATTGATAAGACCCCAGGTGGTAATTTTATAGCAAGCTGATTGTTGTCATACCTGAATGAGATTGAGGTATATCCCCTCTTCTATATTCTGCTTCCCCTCTCATTTCAATATTGTGACCCAAATAATAGCAAGGGCTGCAGCGAGGTTTCTCCTGACTGGTTATGGGAGACTGGGGCTGAGCTGAAGATGGCACTTCTCAATAGCACCTTGTCGCATACATCTAGTGCTCAGGATGGGGCAAAAAGGGCTGTCATGAAGTGTTAACAACGCTTTCATTTTTACCCAGTGGGTAAGCATGACCGTTCAGACTGGGAAGCCGGTATTTTAGTTAAAGCAAAGCCTGGGCAAAATGTTGACAGCGTTAAACTGGCAAGGCTGGGAAATGAAGCCATCAGAGATTTTAGTGGGAGTCCACATAGTCTCCTGTTTTATTTTCCCAAGCAAGTATCGGGCACTGTGGCTTTATTCCTGGAAATGAGAATTTGAATTCGGTTTCCTGGTACAAAATGCCTTCTTTGATCTCTTGGAGTGAGAACTTTGTGTTTCTTTCTGTGGCCAGTTCCAGCTCTCAGAAGAACCAAGTGGAAGGTTTACCTCTTCTTTTTTAGCAGTTGGCCATAGACTGTTCTTGCTTGCTGTGCTAGTTTAAGAATCAGAAGTTCCAAAGCAGGATTTGTCGGTTGGAAGGGGCATTCATTTAAAGGACTCCTTTTGAAAGAGCTTCATGGAGATGATGTGGTTGGCAAATCATGGCCTTTGGTTCAGATGGGAGGTAGTTTTGTTTGAACTTACGCTCCCAAAATTAACGAGACCCAGCAGCTTCCTTTTTGAAGTTAAAACAGATACTTCCCTGCCCCCAACATTCAAACCAGCTGCCCCATCGAATAATATTCCTGTGCTCTTATATGCATTTTGGGAAATCTGAGCTTGTTTCTATGTCTAAAGACTCTTCTGTGATCCATGAGAGTTTTGTTTTCCAGAGCCACCACTACTCATTTGTTTGATTTTTGGGTTTCAGTCTCTGACCAACATTCCACTTTGCCCATTCGGGTTGCTTCATT
The DNA here is from genome assembly GCF_964656455.1 of Halichoerus grypus. Lineage (NCBI taxonomy): Eukaryota > Metazoa > Chordata > Mammalia > Carnivora > Phocidae > Halichoerus > Halichoerus grypus. The sequence continues at coordinate 122,163,718 of NC_135715.1, read as the reverse complement.
GTTTGCTCTGGGTACTTGGCCTTTATTTCTGTGACCAGGAAAGAGACTCTGAGTTTTAGTTTTTCCAGATTTTGTCGAGGTTCATGCGGGAGGTGGAGTTTGTTTTTTGGACGATGGGGCAAGTTCAGGGGGTCCCCTTTAGCATAGGTGTCCTGATGGTTCAGCTCGTTCTCATCATGAGGCCAAGCCTTGGAGTCGGTCCCTTTGCATTGCCCTTCCCCCCCCCCCCCCCACTCTTGGGGAGAGCCAAATCCTCAGGGCTCAGAGTAATCTCAGTGCAGGAATGCTTCCTGGATTTTGCCTTTTGACATTTTTCCTAGCGTTTTATCTTTACTACTCATTCTGGGGCTTGATTGATCTTTTTTGAGGGCAAGGACTTCAGGTTATTCACTCCATTTATTTGTTCGACACCATTCATTCTCCTTCACCGATTTAAAACCTTTCAAAATTCCCTCACTGGGCTCTTTGAGGGCAAGGACTGTGTCTTATTCATCTTTTGTATATGTTTTGCACCTAACACAATGCCCGGCCCAGACCACACAGTCAGTAAATGGTTTTTTAATTGTTGAGAGAATGAATGGATGATTGCATATTAGAGAAGCAGACAAGCCCAGTACTCTAGGGAATCAGGGAGGCAGCCTGAGAGCTGATGATACCAGACACAGAGGTCCTTAAGGATGAGTTTGGGAAGAAGGGATGAAAGACACTCTAGGTGGACGGAACTTTTTTTGATACCCCTTTAATGCTTGATATTGTAACATAGTGGATTCAACAAACATTTATTGTATTCTTTTCAGTTTATGCTTCCTGTTGTTTTTGGGTTTAAGGGCAAAACCTTTTTTGGGAAGAATATCTCAACACATATTTAATATCTTACAGAGCATCGAATCCTGTGATACTGAGGGCATGGCTGGGACTCGTTTAGTTGGTGAATTGACTCCACACTGACTTTGTCCTGTTGCATATGTTCACAGATAGTTGACAGCGAAAACACTGTGGTAGGCAGTGCTCATGTGGAGAGGTGGAATGTGGATGACGTCTTTGGAAAATGGATGGAATCCAGAGTGAACTTCTCTTTTGATAGGTTTTAAGGACTGATTTGAGTGGGCATGCCATGTAGACCTTTTCTGCTTGAATACCTGATGACTGGGTGCCTTGCTCATCTGTGAAAGTGATGGGTCTTCGCTAGCCTCTGTGCTGCATGGATGACGTTGAAAATGAGATCACTCTGGGGTGCCTGGCTGGCTGAGTTGGTAGGGAATGGTACTCTTGATCCTCGGGGTCATGAGTTCATGGGTGTAGAGCTTACTTTAAAAAAAAAAAATTATAACACAAAGAAAATAAGATTGCTCTAGTTTTTTATTTTTCTTTTTTAGGTAATTATGGAAGAATTATCAATTGAACTTCTAAAAATAACCTTGAGTTTGATGGGAAATGTACAGAGAGGCTAAAGGAACATAGGAGTGGTCTTAGACAAAGCTGGACATTAGATGTGGGATGGTACTTGGAATTTGAAGAGAGTGGATACTGAGAAAGAACTTGAGAAAAAGCATTCTCGTGTAGACAGGATGAGTTGAGGAGATATTTTAAGCCAAGTTCGGAACCTTCCACTATTGTAGCTATTGATGAGTGTGGTGGTGTACTCTCTGTGAAAACATAGTGTGCCTGATGGATTACTCTCCTTAAGTTATAGGTTAATACTTATAAGTAAATACCACTAAGAGAGCTGGAGCTTTAGGACTTGTAACTTGATGTCAGGGACTTACACAAGATAGAAATATACATAGGAACAACCAGTAGGAGGAAAAAGTGTAGGTGGTTATCTAGAGTGACCTTTATCTTCCTTTCGAGAATAAGGAAAATGGTAAGGGACAAGTGTGCCAAGTGATATTTTTTTTAAATGTTTTTTGAACTTGAATAACTGAACTGTTGTGCACAACAGGTGGCAAGAACAAATATTCTCTTACTTTATGAGTATGGCCTAGTAAAAAATGGAAAATCTCAGTCCCTGGAGATTATATAAACATAAATGTTCTATTTCAGTGTTTTAAAAACATTTTTTACTCGCAGCAATACATTTTACATCATGACTGAGTACACACGCATACACACATGCATATTAAAAATAAAGCTGAATTACAATTTTTACAAAACAATACAGCAGTGCGTCCTAATTTCTAGTCAATTTTTTTTTTATTCTGGTCTCTATTTACTACATTGATTTCACAACTTGCTAATGGATTCTAACCAGCAGTATGAAAAAAAAAACTATTCTAGATATTGTGGAAATCAGCCTTAATTTGTTTATTGGACATTTGCTAATCTGGATGAGAATTTTTTCTTTTTATATGAGTCTCAATTATTCTACAGATGGTCCGTGCCCTTCTGCTCTCCCCCCTTTCCCCCACCCATTGTTCTTTTCTCTGCGTAGATGTCTTTGCTTGTTTCTCCACATCGGATTAAAGTGACTAATATGTGCTTTGGACCAGCTCCAAAAGTGCAGCATCATCTTGATCCTAATCAGCATCAAAGGTGGGGCTAATTAATTTAAACTGATGGCAGGAGCCACTTAGCTCCCTGTTTGTTTAGATTATATTTGAAATGGGATGGTGACTCTCAGTAATAAGGGGACAGCAGGAGTCCCTTTTTAGGTCACCCGCACCAAAAGCATAGGAGAGAGGTAGGGAAGGTGACTCGATACAGTTATTGTTCCGGAACACAAAACAAGGTTGGTAGGGGCCAGCTCTTCGCATTCAAAGATGTAAGGAAGAGCCTAATTGCTGGCTGCAGTCATCCTTGCTGTCGTTGTCCTTATCATTAAAATCTTCCTACCTTGCTGCTGCTCCTTCATCGTTTCCCCTCTTCTTCCGTCATTTGTTGAGCATTTATCAAGGCCTCCTGTACCTGGAGCTGGGCATGGAAAGGACAGTAACATTAAGTTGAGCTCAAGGTGCACTTGAGTAAGGGACTGAAGAATTGCACATCTAACTATAAATGGCAGAAGACCAAGTATCTTGGTCACGAGATACAGGGAGATAAGGATCAAACAACACTTTTGAGGAAGTGTCTGTTTGGCTGGCCTTGGAAAAAGGTACCATTTTGATGTTATCATTTTCAGAGATCTCTATATATGTATAGGTTGTAGAGGAGGCAACCTGCCAAAACCAGGGGATGGGGCAAGTAAATATGAGGTAGCTGGCTTTTGTTTAAGAGCCAAGTTGTATAAAAACATAGTTGCACCGATTTGTCATCACTGGAATCAGACTCGGTGCCTTGAGGTGCAGCTTCTCAGAGAGTCATCGTGACCTGAGACAACTGGAAGGGAGCAGATTCACGTCTCTGGTTTTGTACTAATTGCCGGAGCCAAAGTTGAGCAGAGTGGCCAGGACTATGGTGGTGGTTCTGTTGCCCGCACCCCCCCAATGTTTTTTTTTTTTTTTTTTTTTAACCAAGCATATATGGTAACTCCTAGAAGTTAAAAGCCTTGTGATGTGACGTGACTGTGTAGAGTACATTAGAGTGAGCGTGGTAGAAGAAAGCTTAGAAAGGGAGATTTAGAGCCAAAGTATGGTTTACTTTGAATGCCAGGCTAAAGATTTTAGACTTGATTCTAAAATAGCAACAGTAAGATAACATCTGTAAGGGAGGCCCAGGGCAGGCCCCTTACTTTCATTCTCGCATTTAATGCTCACACCCAGGCAGTGAGGTACCCCCGAGTATTATCCCCATTTTACAGAAGGAGAAACTGAGACTCAGAGGGGTGATGGAAAATATCTGAGGTCACACATCTGAACTTTAACCCAGGCTGCACATTCCAAAGTCACTTGCTCTAAAGCAGAGTTTGAAAACTGGTGGCCCCCGGGCTGAATACACCTCAGACTTACGTCCCGTTTGATACCGTATGTAAAACTTTTTTTTTTTTCTTTTTGAAATAGTTGCCATCGTTTAAATATGAGGATATTTCCCAGAAAAAGTTCAGCTTTCCCCGTTCTTCGGCAAGACTGCGAGCCCTGGCAGCCCAAGGCTCACATTCCTGCAGAAACCTGCCAGAGCTCCTTGTTCCTGTGTCTCTCTGAGGAGAGGTGTGTGCTTGGTTTGCCACAGTCCCAGCTCAGCCTGTTTTCTCCCAGACACTGAGGCCCAGCATCACTTGCTCTTTACTCTTTATTCTCCTAGCCTGCTCACTCTGACGTGCTAACTGCGTTGTCCCTGTGGCATATGAGTTTGAGACCCCTGCTTATAGCCTTCTGTATAGCCACAGATTAGTAATTAGGGTAGATACCCAGTAGCCAGGGGAAATGAGAGCAGGTAGAATTAGGGTTTTGGCCTTGGGCTGGAGAAGCCATAGGTGCACAGATCATTTTTGTGAAGAAAGGAAGGGGTGAATGGGAGGCAGAAGGATCTGACTTAGGGAACATGGATGACTGAGAGAAGGGTGTTGATCCTAAAAGAAAATGAAAGGTTAAGAGGAGCTGGTTGGGAGCAGGGCATGGTATCGGGGTTCAGGTTCTGGTGGAAAAAGCGCATAGAAGAGGGCTTGCTCGGGTCTCGTGAGGAAATACAGCACTGGAACCAGCAGCTATGGGCTTGGAGCTGTGGGGATTAGATCTGTGTGACAGGATGCCATCCTGGGGCATTTGGATCTGGGGGAGAAAGGTCCCTTTGGAAATAGGGAGAAATGGGCTAAGGTCTGAATGATAAAATGAACCAGCTACAAACAGCTCAAAGTCTCTTATTGACTTTTTTGGGTCAAGTGCCTTATCTTGCAAATAAATCAAATGTTTATCCTAATAAAGGAATACCGAAACAGTCTTCAACTTTTGAACATGGGACCTGATAAACATCTGCTCATAGAATTAAAGGCAGATATACTGTTTGATGGGTGACACCTGTAATTTATGATTATGCCTATTGCACTGAGCCTAATTTAGGTGAAAGAAATTCTAACAATGATTTTTTTTTTTTTTTTTGGTATCACAGGTGACAGAAAAAGTGGTTGCTCTAGCCCTGAGATGGGGAAAACAGTGCCAGAAGTGAATGACTTGCTTTGAGATTTATTCTTTTAGCCAGTTTAGGATGGAATGTCCTTTTTAAATTACAGATGAGTTGTTTTTTCTTCTTCTTCTTATCTTTTCTTGTTTGTTTAGGATTCCCTCCAACTCATTGTTACTTAATCAGCTAGCTCGTTCTCCCATTTGGCTCTCTTTTGATCCCTGAAGGTCTTATTGTTTTAGGACATTCTAAGTACAGGTGAAGTGAATCTTTCCCAGATGTGGCTATTGAGCATGAAAATCTAACAGGAGGGCATTTCTTTTGTTCTCATACTTTTTGTAAATTAAGTTTTTAATTTTAATTCCGGTATAGTTAACATACAGTGTTCTTTTGTTCTCATACTTTTGTCTCAGACATTATAGTCTCCTTTTTGGGCCACGTGATTCTAAAAAAAATCAAATTGGTGTTTTTATTTCTAATTCATAGCTTTATTTCATTACATGAGTACATTAATATGGGTTCCCATAATTTTTTTCTTAGCCAAATATTTTAATGTTTTTTATGATAGTTTATGTTTTCAAGACGATATTTATGTGATATTACATGTGCTCAGTATAAGCTTTGAAGTATAGGAAGGGTATATAGGAAAGGTAACTTTTGTCCTCTGGCTTCTACTCTCCCTTCCTAGAGAAAAACCATCATTAAAACTAATTGCAGGGCGCCTGGGTGGCTCAGTTGGGTAAGCGGCTGCCTTCGGCTCAGGTCATGATCCTGGAGTCTCTGGATCAAGTCCTGCATCGGGCTTCCTGCTCGGCAGGGAGTCTGCTTCTCCCTCTGACCCTCCCCCCTCTCATGTACTTGCTCTCTCTCATTCTCTCTCTCTCAAATAAATAAATAAAATCTTTAAAAAAAAAAAAACTAATTGCATATCCTTCCAGTGATCATTTTTACATTTACAAACATAAACCAATATGTTTTTCTTACAAATATAGTATATTGCACATATTTCAGTTCTGTACCTGGATTTTTTCACTTAGTTTATCCTGGAAATCTTTTCATATTAGGATGAACAGTTTCCTTATTCTTTTGAAAAGTAATTCCATAGTATAGATGTATCATAATTTATTTAACTAGTCTTTTACTTATTTTAGGTAACGTGTTATAATGTTGCAGTGCCTGACTTCATATATGCTAACTACTATGTATCTACGTACTGATTTATATGTAGATGTATATGGAGATCTATCTATCTGTCTCCTGTATATTGGAGGGGGCTAAATATCAAGGACTGGAATTACTGAATCTAAGGGTATTTACATTTTAAATTACAGTAGAGGTTGTACCAAGAATTTGATTTTTGAGTTGTGTTAGTGAAGCAATTGCAGCGTCATGGTGGAAATGACGAAGCAACCCGTAAGGCTCAAGCAGGAGTCTGTTCTCTGGTATAAACCAATTTTGTGGCCCAAGAAGTTCACTTTCTTAACTTTTTTCTTCATGGTACTTTTCTTTCCTCATCTGTTTGGAAGAGCAGAGACTCAGCTATTTCTGAAGTTTAATAATTTGTTGATTCTCTTTCAGTCTCCCTCCTTTTTGGTACTTCCAGTAAATGGAGCTTGATTTTTTTTTTCCCCCTTCCTTGTGTAAGTTTGAGTCTGAAGAACCCTGGGCTTTGGAAGCCTTGCTAACCACAGCTTTACTTTGATTGTTTTAAAGCACTGTGTCTGGTTTGTGCTTTATGTTAAAAGCAGAGCTTATATGGCTGATTATCTTAAAAAAAAAATATGGTGAGTGGTAAGTAGGCATTCAGTGACCAAGAAACTCATATAGTCAGCTTTTTATTATTGATCAAGAATGGAGGCAATGGATTTTTAGACTAAGGGAAAAAGTTTTATTTTTGTAATAGCTTTTAAAAAAAGCAATAAGCATATGATAGACAGTTTTTAAGAAACAGCAAAATTTTATTTATGATTTTGGAGCATACCAGAGTGGACTGCTTTTGATCTTTCAAGGTTTTTATAATATGAAGAAGATACAATAGGGGATTATTGGAAATTTTGAGGTATTTAGCTGGTATAGCTTAATGAAATGGTTGGGTTGCCTGGCAGTTACCAAATTAGATGTATTTAAACATTCAAACCCAAGTAAATAAAATTTAATACAAAATTCATGGGTTTTTTTTTTCCCCATGCTCCATTTTCTTCTTTAGAAATTGGCTCCCCCAGAATTAAGCAACATGCTTAGATTTTTCATTTCAAAGACTTAAACATTTTGGGCTGCTAGTATAAATGTAATTTTCCTGGAAAAGATTTTGAGCCCTTGGTTACTCATTAAAAAAAAAAAAAATTACTTACTAAAGCTCTCTAAGTATACAAATTTGTTCGTCTAGCTATGGGGCAGCGAAAAAAAAAACAAAAAAACCCACAAATGTTCTATAATAAACTACATATATAACCTTTATATCTATCTATCTATATACACACACGCTTTCATTCATAAAATGGAAAATTATATAGTCACCAAAAATATTATCAGATGAATTTTCAGGGACAGATCTCACCTTCAAGGTAACCTTCTCAAAAGAGGGTTTTGTTGGCTATGCCATCGAGTTAGGTCCTTTCTTCTTTTCTGTATCTTTCTTTTTTTAAGATTTTATTTATTTATTTGAGAGAGGGAGAGAGCACATGCATGAGTAGGGGGAGAGGCAGAGACAGAGGGAGAAGCAGATTCCCTCCTGAATGACCTGAGCCACATAGGTGCCCCTCTTCTTTTCTGTATCTTACATATGCTACCATATATATATATATATATATATATATATATATATACTACCCATATCTCTGGGGTAAATACCAAGAACAGAGACTTTGTTTGTTTGGTACTCTGAGAGTGCTTGTGTATCTTATGCTTAGTATACTGCTTTATCCATAGTAGGCATGCAGAAATTTTTGGAATGGATAGAATAGACCATGAAGAGTATACAAACAACATTAAGTAGAAAAAGTAGGACACAAAAACCATGCAATTCCATACCCATAAATTATATACAGTTCTGTAAATGTAAGTAAACATAAAACGTAGTGCAATTCCAGACTTGTAGTTATATACATATGGACATAGGAAAAAAAAAAGACTGGTAGTATATAAACAGGAGTATTAACAGTTGCCGTCTTTGAGCTGTGGGTCGTGCATAATTTTGAAGAGAAAAATCTTTAAATACAAACGGGTGAAGTAAATATTGGAAGATTATGTCACCTCAATAATGTATTTTACCCTTTCAGCATTAGAGGTGGTCACCTTACCTAAAATGATGTATTACAATACCATGGCCTTTTCTCCTCTTGAGGAAAATGTACTGTATCTCTGTAGCGTGACAGGTTTTATATCTGCTTTAGAATTAAATTATGATCTGAGAGTTGCACTTTTAAGAAACTGGTTTTAATTTTACATCAGTTGAAGTTAAAGGGTAGTGAAAGTTATTAGATCTGGTACAAGTGTCTAATTATAATTATTGACACATTTTCAAATGCTCTCTTAAGTATGATACATTGCCCATGATTTTGACAGCTGTGACTACATTAAACCTGCTGGAGCACTCTTTGCACAAAGGTTTGTTTAAACTTAGAATTGTCAGAAGGATTCTTTGAAGAGTAGATGAACACAGATTTAGAGGTCAAATGGTGTTTTATTTCCCACTGTGCCTGATGATTTTAGTCTGTTAAATGTTAATCAGAAGATTATCTGGATTTAGTTTTCATTTCAAGAAAACTGGGAATTTAATTTTTTTGTGTAGTATAAAAAATAGGTGATGATATTCATTTATCATTGATTCTCTGGCATGTTAGCTAAGCTTCTACTTATTTCTCTTGCTGAAGGTCTCCAACCACGAAACTCCAAACCGACACATTTGATTCTGCGTAACAACCTTATTTTCAAAAGGTCTCCCTAGACCAAGTTCATATATTATCTCCTTTGTGCAGCTACTCCTTCCTTTTATATAGATTTGTTGAGTAGCTACTACGTGCCAGGCACTGAGCATATAAAGACAGAAAGGCTGTCGGAGAGCTCAGCCTGGGAGAAGGAAAAAAATAAATAGCCAAGCCACAGCAGAGCAAAGCACCAGAATGGAACTCGAAACATAAAGATGGGATGTGCAGTTTTGTTCGAGAAGGCATCTGAGGTCATCTTTTCAGAGGAGTGATATTCTTGAGCATCTTGAAGGCTGAGGAGGAAGGTAGCAGGTGGGAAAAGGGCCTTTGAGGTGCAGAGGCTTATAGGAAAGACAGCATCCTTCAGAACCGAATGTGACCAGTGCTCTGCTACTCAGAAGGGTGGTGCTTGGTTCAGCAGGAAGCACACCATTTGGGGCACTAGCCTCACTGGCAATGTGGAGTCTCAGGACCACCCAATTCTGCTGAATTAGAATCAGTGTTTCAACAGTATCCCCAGGTGATTTGAATACTTCTAGAAGTTTGAGAAACATTGGACTAGAACATGAGGAGGAGGTAAAGGATGGGAGAGCTGGGGAAGTAGACCACCTGCTAAGGAGTCTGGACTTTTGTTTTCAAACATGGGCTTCATAATGAAGAAGTAACATTATCAGATTTATATTTCCCCAAATCATCGGGAAGTAGAAGCGAGGCAGCATGTTACAAGATGTTTCTTGAAACCGGAACCAAAAAGTACACCACGAAAGAAGTCCTCAATTAAGTGAGAAATGCAGGACATTACACTCTCCTCTCAGATGGTGTAAATTTTCATAGTACATTGAAAATTCTGAGAAGCTGGCATTGAGAAACACCTTATCTGAATCACTTACCCTGGGATATTCCCGGATAGCCCTGGTCTTTCAGGTTGGTTACTCCTCAGTGGAACCCTTTGTAGTTGCCCAGCGGTTAACACCCCAGGGAGAGGAGAGAGCATTTTGCAGAACACATTTTGGGAGATGCTAGCACTCATTCGCACACTTGACACCTTGCCTTATCTTAGTAGGGTGACCAACTGTTTGGGATTGCCTGGGACTGAGGGCCATCCCAGGGTGCTGGACTTTCAGTGCTAAAGTCATGGATGGACAAGGTGAGTTGGGTACCCTTCCTATCTGTTTACCATGCTTTTGACTAATGACCTCATTTTGTTTAGATGGGTTCAACCTTTGACCTTAAATACCTGTTTCAGGCTCATTCTAATGGAGTAATTCCCAAATTTGTTCGCACGTTGGAAGCACCCGGAGGGGTTTCCAAACCCAATGCCCGTTCGCACCCTAAAAGGTTGTGATTTAGTTGGTATGGAGGTACCCTGGCAGTGGGATTTTTTTATAGGCCCCCAGATGAGGGGTGTGAAAGCTCGTTCCAAACAACTATAACTGAAAATGCAGTATTGATGCAACCTTAAGAATTTATTTTAATTTCATATAATTAATTTCTATTCTATAATGGAAGCACTAATCATTATAAAGAAAAAGTTTAAGAACTTGATCCAGCATCATGCTGGGGGATCAGTGGTAGCCCATGTTCCACACTTTGGGAAACACTTGTGTGGAGGCCGGGGGAGCAGTAGACTGGCCAAGACGTGGTGACAGACGTGGTAACAAACGTGGCAGGAGAAGATGGTGGAGGTTTCAGAGCCGATGAGGGGGTTGAGCCGATGAGATGTGGAAACTGATCTCATCTGTGTGGTTTGGTAGAAGGAGGAGAATCTCCGGCTACAGGGGTTATAGATGGTGATCCCATAACAGAATAGGGAAGGGTGGAGAATGCAGGAAGGTGAAGGGCTGAATTTATGAGTCCTGTTTGAGAGGCCTTGGGACATCCAGGGGGAGGTGACCAATGGACTATTTCGAAGAAAAGAGTTCGTGGTGAAAAAGGGCTGGGCTGCAAACAGATGAGAGCCTCTCCAGGTCCAGAGGGCAGTGAAGTTCCAGGTGGGGAATCAGCTTGCCGGGGAGCAGGGTTGAGGGTGCCCTGCACCCGGGGCTCACGATGAGTGCAGGGAGAAGGACCCTGAGGGGAGAGTCTGGGAACAGCCCAACGAGTAGGAGTGATGCTAAGGAGAGTGTGTCTTCCTCCACTCACCCCAAGGAAGGTAGTCCTGTGCACCAGATAGATAAGAGCTCGAGAGGGCAGTTTGTTTTGGTAATTTAGGACGTCATTAGTCATGTTTGTGTAAATTTAGCACGAGGGAGGAAACAGAGGGAGGAAACAAGATGATAGCGGGTCCAGAGGGAAGAGACTTGCTAGAGCTAGTTTTAACTGAAGAAAAAGCCTGGGATAGGATGGGACCTTAGGGAATAAATCTGGGTTTGTTTGGCAAGTAGTCATCCTCTGGTTACTCAGAGAAGTTATTTCAACAAGGAACAAAGATTATAACGAATATTCAGATATTCACAGATACACTGCCAGAGCTCTCTGGGGCTCCATAAAATTGCTTTACTTTCAAATCATCCACTCACCTTTTCTCTCCTTCTCTTACTATTCCCTGGACACAACAATGTCAGGTTCTGAATTTATATGTTTATAAGTGTCATTAAACGCCTCTTTTAATGCTGACGATAAGGCGACATGTGATTCAGTACGCCACCTTTGTTCCTATGTAGTTCACATTTGTGGAGGGCTTTGCAGTTTACTGAAGCAGCACCCCATCTTATGTGAGCCGCTAAATAATCTTTGTACAGAAGGCAGGGCTGGAAACAGTATTCTTCCATTTCATAGGGAAAAAAGAATAAAAACTCTGAGGTTTAATGTATTGAGGAGGACTCGCCCATGATTAATGACTTAGTGATGGGTCCAGGATGGAATCCTGGTGTCCTGGCACAGTATTTCTTCCATCATATTCAGGAATGGGTGGGGGTGGAGAGTGTCCCCTGCCCTCCCTCCCTTTTCTCCCAATTAGTTTGTAAGTTCTTTGAGGGCGGAAACCGTGTGTTCACTGTTGTATTGACTCCTTCACTCATTGCTGTGAGGAGGCCTTAGGAGGTGGTAGCGGGCAGGAGGCCTGTTGGCCGAAGCTGCCTACTCACAAGGTGTCTCACACTGGTCTTGACATTACTTTTGAATGACAGGGCCTCGGAATAATAACAACAGGATTGAAAGAAGGCATCGTGGGCCGCACAACTTTGAACTTGGGTCTCATTACTGAACCATGTAATTATCTTGAGACCAGCCCAATAATATCGCCTGGCATGTTTTGTAAATATTTAGTACATACACAGTTTTTGTCGCTCTGTTTTGGCATTTCTTATTTTCATGCCAGAAGTCATCTATAGTGGTAGAGACCCAAACTTCTCTGGACTTCAGCGGGGCTCTCCTTTATGTATGAGATACCCCGATGGGCTGTGTGGAGTGGTGTGAAGGTACATAAGCCTCTCTGACAAAGCTCCCGGTTCAGGAAAGCTGATCCTGTTTTGTAATCCCTATAGGGCACGTAGTGGGCCCTCGATAAATACTTGTTATTTTGAATAAGGGAGGTGCTGTTTTGTATTGCACATTCTCCATTTTATCACAATGGACCATTATCAATTTTTTTTAAATGACTTGTTTTCCCCCTGTGAATCGTTAAAGATATGATGTTAGGATTTGGGGAAAGGGAATGATGAAAGAGAATGAAAGAAATGGATTCAGCAAGTTTTAGGTTTTGAGTGAGCCGTGAAAAGTTGAAAGCAGGAAGGAGTCGCTTAGGGGGGAACTGGAAGGATGTCAGGGTCTTTTAAAGGAGCCCAAGGAGGGGAGGGGAGGATGAGACAGGAGTATTCTAATCTGGTGGTGTCTTAGAGGAGAAAACTGAAGGTCTTTTACAACCTTAATTATAGCCACAGGACAAAAGCACATTATAGCACTTTTTTTTCCCTACTTCTACTGAGGGATGGTAGTGTATAATCTTTTTTGTAGAGTCCTGTCTAAGAAGCTGTACTTCAGACTACATTAAAATACATTATTTTTCAGAGTGCTACGGATTGAGGAAGAGGAATAAAATTTTGAGTCCCTTCTTTGTATTTACGTTAAAATTTCAAGCTACTGGTTCAGTATGAAGGGAGGAACTTTTTAGTCACTGAGGCAAATTTAGGCAGATGAGTTAATGTTTGGTCATCAGAAAATGCGCCATCAGGAGCTTGTTTCTCTTGAGAGGAGAAAAAGGCAAAATATGAGTCAGACTGTAAAGTCATTTCCCCGCACTTAATTCAGCTTCCCTCCTGCTAAAGGATCGTTGACCCACAAGGCTAATTCAGACTTGCATGCAGTCTACCTTTGTAAAGCCTTTCCCCCAGGACCACCTGCAGATATATTCCTGTATATCAAGTCGGCCCTTCTGATGAGTCGGGTGCAGGTGGGCTGTTCCTTTAGGCACAGGGCTTTAATCAGTTTGCAACCTAAAAGTGCCATCTTCAAGTCTGAATGGGACAGAGTTTTCTTTTGTGAGGGTCCCATCCGTTGTTCATTGGCTTTCACAAGAAACGTGAAAAGGCAGTCAACTCACTGGAGGGGTGTGAAGTGTGTTTTATGGATACACACTGCTGTGCAGCTCGTGTGTGCTAGTTCTGTGGCCAAGCGCCATCCTTCTTTCCCTCTGTCTTTGCTCTTGATCTTCTAGTGGTTTCTATCTTGTGTTCCGTTTTGCTGGCAATTGAGATAATCTCTAAAACCTTGTGCAAATTTCTGATGAGGAATGTATCTATGGAAGGTGGATGTGAATTGTTAGGAATAAAAAAAAAAGGCTTCTATCATCTTTCTTTATTCAAACTTTTATGGTCTATGGTCTCTTTTGATTCATGCTTTTATCTGTTCGTTTCTTTTTTTTATTCAATACAGGTGAGACTGTAGGCCCTGTGCTGGTAGCAAAGGTGCTATTTCTGGCCTCAGGGGAATTCACAGCTTAGTAAGCGAGACACATACCTCCGCGGTTGCGGTGCAAATGGACAAGGGCTGTCCATCACAGAAGTGTGCGGAAGGTGCGGCAGCGGGTCCGGAGCAGGAGCACCTAACCCCCCCACCTTGGGCGGAAGGATGTAGGGAAGCTTCTGACCCAGGGAGGTATTAAGTGCACACGTTATTTTTTAAATTTTTTAATTTATTTTAATTTTTAGAAAAGATTTTACTTATTTATTTGAGAGAGAGAGACAGAGCATGAACGGGGGGCAGAAGGAGAGGGAGAAGCAGACTCCCTGCTGATGAGGGAGCCGGACGTGGGACTCCATCCCAGGACCCTGGGATCATGACCTGAGCTGAAGGCAGACGCTTAACCGACTGAGCCACCCAGGCGCCCCTAATTTTTACTTATTTTTAAAGTGTGCATTTAAGGGACACTTGTACACTCTCTGTCAAATAAATAAATAAAATCTTAAAAAAAATAAATAAAAATAAGTAAAAATTAGCCTGGCAGTGTAGGGCAGGGTATTCTAATGTGGTGAACATTCAGAGAAAAGGTAGAAGGCATAAGAAAGAGTGTGGTGCATGCTGGGAACCACAGGGAGTTTAGTTTATAGCTTATGGTATGTGTGGGGATTGATGTGGCATAAGGCTGGAGAGATGGGTGAAGGCTACATTATGAGGACTCCTTATTCTGTGCTTAACAATTCAGATCTTACTCCCAAACTGTGTTAGCTATTAGGGAATTTTAGGTAGGAAAGGGGTCTGATTCGATTTGGATTTTGGAACATTCACTGGCAGCAGTTTTGAAGATAATCTTTAATAATTTTATTTGTTCATCTATGCAATGGACTGAATTGTGTGTGTCCCCTAAAATTCATATGTTGAAACTCTAACCCCCACTGCCCCCGTATGATAGTACAGACCTTTCTCAACTTAGGATAGGGTTAACATACTGATTAGCTCATCGTAAGTTGAAAATACCCTAAATCAAAAAGTATTTAATACACCTAACGTACTAAACATTACAGCTTAGCCTGGCCTGCCTTAAACATACTCACAACACTTAAATTAGCCTACAGCTGGGCAATATCACTTAACACAAAGCCTATTTTATAATAAATTGTTGAATACGGTACTGAAAGTCAGACAGAGAATGGCTGTTTGGGTACAGAGTGGTGGTCAGGGTATCAGTTGTTTACCCTCGTGATCACGTGACTGACTGGGAGCTGCGCTGCCCAGCATCATGAGAGAGTGTCATTCTCTATATCACTAGCCTGGGAAAAGATCAAAATTCAGAATTTGAAGTTTGGCTTCTATTGAACATGTATTGCTTTTACACTGTCGTAAAGCCAGAAACTCATAAGTTGAGGCATTGTAAGTGGGAGACCATCTGTATTTGAAGATGGGGTCTCTGGAAGATAAATAGATTTAGATAAGGTCATGGGGGTGAGGCCCTCAGGATAGGATTGGTGTCCTCATACGGAGATACCAGAGAGGCTAGCCGTCTGCCACTTGAGGACACTGTGAGAAGGCAGTTGTCTGTAAAATCCTCCTCAGGAACGCAGTTGGCTGGTACCTTGATCTTGGACTTTCCAGGCTCTAGAACTGTGAGAAAATACATTTCTGTTGTTTAAGCCACCCAACGTGTGGTATTTTGTTATGGCATTCTGAGTGGACTAACATAGTCTATTTTATGTATTTGGGTAATTAGGAAACTAGGCTTACTGGGAATTAATATCATTTAGAGGATCATGGTACCCATGGCACCTATCATGTGTGTGTTTGCATCGCTGTGTAAAACAATGATTTTAAGTACTTTTGTTTGTACATGTGAAGAAGTGTCTTAAGCATGTTCTCCGGCACTTACTTTGTCCCAGATACTTTCAGGTTGAGTCTGATCTCCTTTCCCACGGTCTTGTTCTGTATTTTCTGTCTGTCCTTTTCTCCCAGCCTCCTCTAGTTTATCCTCTTTGTTGGCTTTTGCCTTGAGCTTAGAAATAGGTTTATGTCTTCCCTATCATGAAACAAAATGTTTTGAACCCTGTAACTTTCATAAGCTGCTTCCTGAGGAAGCATCTCAAAAAAAACAAAAAGTCTGCATTCATGGCTGCTGCTGGCTCCTAAGCCCCTTGTCATTGTCTTTGAGACATAACATTCTGTCTTTCTTTCCCCTTATTCTTCTGAAGTTGCTCCTATTCATTAAATGTTTCAGAAGTGCCAGGTTGGGATCAGATGCTAGTGCCTCAGGGGCGTTTATGGCTTCCTCAGTGGCCTCTTCGTCGTGGTAGAGTCACGAGGTTGGGAGGATCTCGTCCAATCACCCAGGCCCTGCAGTTGCCCTGCATTGTACTCTGTGCATGAGCCCCTGGGCCTCACGGAATTTCTGCAGAGTTAGGGGACTCAGTGTCTACTGTGACCCTACTCTGCCTTTAGATGGTGTTGATTGTCAGGGCTTGTTTGTTTGTTTTTGTCTATAATAAGTGAAGCTTTTGTTTATCCTTTGGTCATAGTTTTTTTTTTTTTTTTTCCAGCTATAAGAAAGAGTATAGTACTGTATTTACATGGTTAGAACTGTCATTCACCCCTGATACTCTTTTATCTGAGCAGAATCTCTCTGGAGCTTCTGGTGGTCTTGCCCACCTTGTTGCTCATGTCTTTGTTTGATTGAAAGTCTTTAAAAATCATATGTAGAGTGGATTGCAATACATCTGACTGGATTTTCTTCATTCTAATTTTTTTGACTTCCATACTTGTAGTGTTCAGCCAACCTGCTGTAATTCAGAGAGCCACATAGTCCTACTTAAGTGAGCTGACTCCCAACAGAAATCTCACAGTGTCCCCTATTATATCATGTCTGTCTCCTATCATAGGTGCTCCTGCTAGATCCTGTTTCCCTTGAATTCTGTGTGTCTGCTTCTGCTGCTGTTTTTTTATTCCCTTCACTAAATATAAGACCTTACCTTTACCTTGATTAATTTTCAGTTTCTTAGTTCCTACTCATGGCAATAACCTTGAACATTTTAGAGTCCATTTCTTCCTAATGCACTCTTTGAATGCAGTAACCTACAGATACATCTGCTTATCTTTTTGTCCATCCTGACCACAGGTATTTCATAAGAGCCTTTGTCAGATGCCTTGCTAAAATCTAGATGTGTGTGTTTCCTTGAACTCACAGTTTCAGGATCTTATTGAAAAAGGAAATTAGGTTAATCTTGTATGATGACCTGCTCTTAGAAATGGGGTCCCCAGGGATTATCACTTGCTAAGTGTTTAAAATCCATTCTCAAATCTTGCCTGGGACTTTGGTCTGTGTCTAGTCTGTTAACATTTCCCCCTTGTTTAAATTTCTTTCAAAGGTTTTATTGATTACTTAATCTTTTCTGACTTGGCTCTTTACTGGCTTCTTTGTACCTTTTCCTCCAAATTTTGGAATTTTCTGAGATGGATTGTTTCTGTTTTAATCTCCATCCTCTAAGATTCTTTTTTCTTTTTTTAAAGTTTTTTAATTTTAATTCCAGTTAGTTAACATACAGTGTTATAGTAGTTTCAGGTGTTCAGCCCTTCTGTACATTACCTCGTGCTCATCACAACAAGTGCACTCCTTAATCCCCATCACCTATTTCACCCATCCCTCCACCCACCTCCCCTCTGGTAACCATGAGTGTGTTCTCTATAGTTAAGAGTCTGTTTCGTGGTTTGTCTCTCTCTCTCTCTTTTTTTCCCTTTGCTCGTTTGTTGTCTAAGATTCTTGACACTTGCATTGTCCAATAAGGTGGCCATTAGCCACAATTTACACAGAGAAGTTACTGGCTCTACGGGATCTCCTGACTTCAAGTTGAGAGCCGGAGCAGGAAACAGTGACACATGGAGTAGAAGGTTAAGGTTGACTATTCTGGGAATCAAAAGAAGAGCACCAAGGAGAGAAGAGGCCAAGATTTAACCAGTCAGACTTGCCTGTTGCCATTGCCAGGTTATCCATGTATGATATATTTGTGGCCCTGTCTGTTGCTAACAATGAGTCATTTTGCAAATAAATATTAATAAATTTTTGTGTAGAGTATTTTTTTTTTTTAAGTAAAACCCTGTGGGTGGTGATAATAAGTTTTGGAAGCAAAATAAATGCTCAAATTGTTAATTTTGACATATGATTCTGCATAATGCTGCTAACCTATTCAAATACTATATATTTGTTGTCATTTCCCAGTGTTTGAATATTCTTATATGCTTCAGTTTTTGTAAATACTCCTAAACTTAACATTACTTATTAAACAATTTTTAAAATATATTCATAATAGTAAAGAGTGAAGAATATTGGAATTATTTTTAAAGATTTTATTTATTTGTCAGAGAGAGGGAGAGAGTACAAGCAGGGGGAACGGCAGGCAGAGGGAGAATAGATCCTGTGCCTTGATGGGAAGAGAGCCAATGAATTTTGGGGCCTCGTTTTAAATTGACCATAGCCTACTATTAGCCAGCTTCCTCTATACTGTGTGTAATTCTGTCAGCTGCTCTCCCCCTGCCCCCCCAAGTCTCTTCCTCCCCTCTCCACTCTCTCTTCCCTCCCCGGTCAAAGGCCATTTCTTTTACCGTGCAGCCTTTGCCATATCCCATTCTCTGGCTAAAATCAGTTTCTCCTTCCCTCCCTTAGTGCTTTATTTTTTTTCCATATTGGTAGATTATAAACTCTTTTAAGGTAAGGACCATATCTTGTTAACCTTTGCATATCTTCTAGCAGATACATTCCTTGAATTGAACATTCAGTATCCAACTGAGTCTCAAATTTGGGACCCAGATGGGTTGGGACTTGGCAGTGGTTAAGTAGAAAATTTTAATGAGAAAATTAAAAACTTTCCTTTTAATACAGATTGTTTTCAAGATTTTTTTTTTTTTACTGGCTTTCTGTTGAAAAATAAAACTAATGAACTTTTCTCCCCTAAGCATAACATTAGAGGAGAGTAGTTTTTTGATAATATCTTCTTCCTGTCCAGTTCAGTCCCTGCTACCCATGCCTTACTGTTTCTGCAAACTGTGGGTTGTGATCTATTACTGGATCAATTTAGTGAGTCATACCCAGCATTAGAAATAAAAAGGAAATAAAAGTTTGAATAAAAACTCATGTATTGGGCAGCTGGGTGGCTCAGTCGTTAAGCGTCTGTCTTCGGCTCAGGTCATGATCCCAGGGTCCTGGGATCGAGCCCCGCATCAGGCTCCCTGCTCAGCGGGAGGCCTGCTTCTCCCTCTCCCCCTGCTTGTGTTCCCTCTCTCGCTGTGTCTCTCTCTGTCAAATAAATAAAATCTTTAAAACAAAACAGAACAAATAAACTCATGTATTGCAAGAGTAAGAATTGCCTCATGAAATTTTTGTTTCAGTTTTACATATGTATATGTGTAATGAGTTGAAATGTAAGATATTTTTTATTACAGTTTGGGGTCAAAAAGCTTGAAAGACAATCTCCTATTCAACTGCCTTCTAAACTCTTGGTATTCTAGTTTCCTGCCCTACTTCCTTCCATCGTTTCTCTTCCCTCCCTTCCTTCCTTCTTTCCTTCCTTCCTTTTTAAAGTTTATTGCTTTTGATATTTTTTAATAATCTTTTTTTTAGAAAGATTGATTTATTTGAGAGAGAGCGAGCGAGAACACATGCATGAGTGCATGAGCTGGAAGGGGGGGGCAGAGGGAGAGAGAATCTCAAGCAGACTCCCCGCTGGGCACGGAGCCTGAGGCGGGGCTCTATCTCAGGACCCTGAGATCATGACCTGAGCTGAAATCAAGAGTCGTTTAACTGACTGAGCCACCCACATACCCCTGATGACTTTTTTTCTTAAGGGCTTATCTGCAGATCTCTTCTGAGGACCATATACACACCATCCTTTATGCTCAAGCTTTTCTTCACTCATCCAGCCTCTTTTTATAATAAACCTCACTGTCTCAGTGTGACATGTTGCTTTCTCGCTTCTCTTTTGGAGACTGTGAGCCTACTCTCTTGTCCTCAGGAGGAGAAGAGGTGAAATCAGATACTTCTTTTTCCTCTTTTACGTTTTTGTTGAGGTATAGCACACATAGAGTAAAATGCACACAATCCTAAGCAAATAGCTCAATGAGTTTTGACATCTGATTTCATCCATGTAAGGCATCACACAGATGAAGATATAAAACATTTTCATCATCCCAGAAGGAAAGAGCTTTTTTATTTATTTATTCCAGAAAGCGCGCATGCGCACCTGTGTGTGTGTGTGCATGAGGGGTCGAGGAGGGGCAGAGGGAGAGATTGAGAGTCTCAAGTGGACTCTGTGCTGAGCACGGAGCCCAACGTGGGGCTTGATCCCATGACCCCGAGATCATGATCTGAGCCAAAATCAAGAGTCAGTCGCCCAACTGACTCTGCCACCCAGGCACCCTGGAAAGAGCATGTTCTTAAATCCTTTCTGGAACAAGGTGGGTGGGTGAGTAAATTAGTAGATTCTCTCCAACTTCTGCATTATACAGCATATCTAGGTAATAATGTTGAATTTTGAAGTGCACAAAGGTCTAAAGCAACTGAGTTAGGAAGTGTTAAGATAGAGGATGTTGAATGTGAATTTTGGAAGAATGAAACAGGACCAGCATAGGTGAACCAAGGAGAGGAGCAAGAAAGAATCATTTCTGGAGGAGTTCAGGGTAAGAAAGATTTATCTGAATTTCAGAGGCGAAAACATAAAACTTAGTTTGCTGTTGCCACTGTAACAAATCATGACAAATGTAATATCCTGAAACAACACGAATGTATTCTCTTAAGGTTCTGGAAGCTCTGAGAGGAGAGTCTATTTCCTTTGGCTTGTGGCTCCTTTCCTCTGTCTTCAGAGCACATCCCTTCATTCTGTTTCCATTGTCGCACTGCTCTCTCTCTCTAGTTGAGCCTCCCCTGCCTTCCTCTTAAAAGGACACTTGTGATTACATTTAAGTCCGGCCGGATAATCCAGGATAATCTCCCCATCTCAAGATCTTTAGTTTAATCACATCTGCAGAGTTCCTTTGTCATATAAGGTAACGTTCACAGATTCTGGGGATTAGGACTTGGATACTTGGTTTCTGTTCTTCAAAGAATCTTTCTTTACAACAGGAAGGTCTGTTGGATGTTTGCTTTTAGTTCATTCTCCTTTTTCACGTTACATTAATTTTCCTTGAACACTACATTGCACATTCGATTCCCTCGCTCAGACATCTTTGGTGTCTCCCCTATTAACTAGTACAATTAACCTGACCTAGATTGACACCGCGGTTGCTGTGTCTTGCATGTTTTGCGTTCAGGCGTCGCTCTCTGGTCTCCAGGGCAGCAGCGTGCATCTCTTATAAGGACACTTGGCATTGGAGTTAGGACCCGCCCGAGTAATCCAGGACAATCTCCTCTCAAGATGCTTAATTTAGTTATGTCTGCAAAGACCCTTTTCCAAATAAAGTCGCCTTCACAAGTTCTAGGAATTAGGATGTGGCTATATCTTTTGGGGGGCCACCATTCAACCCACTACACATCTCAGCTCACAGTCGTGGTTTATTTCTTTGACCTCTTACATTAGTGGCATAACTATGGACTCGGAACTCCTCCTCTCTGTCCTGTTATTTTGTGTTTAATGGATACTTCCTGCCCTTGAAGGCAAGAAGGTTTCTTTTGCTATGCAACCCTTCACTCCTGGCAGGGAGCTCAAGAAATGATAAAGATCTTTTCTTTTTTTTTTTTTTAAATAAAACAGAAGGTGGCATGTAAAAACCCTGGCATGGTGATTATCAGGGTGCTCTTTTGAAATATAGCAAGTGATCTTTCTCAGTGCAAGTTTTTTGTTTATTAATTTCTGCTGTTCTTTTTAGGGGGAGCTTTTTATTTCTCAGAAACCTTTAGTGAGTAGTTGGGAGGGGGCAGCTCTGAAACAGAGCGCAGAAGCCTCTGCAAGGCAGGGCACAACTGGCGGGGACAATGGCTCTGGAGCTCTGCCAGGTAAAGCTCGGAGGCCGCTTGGCAGATCCATCCGTCACCGTCTGGAATTTGTCTTACCTGGTCTCTTGGAAGTCTTCGGCGTCACTGGAATCCTTTCCAGGGGATTCTCCAAAGTTAGAAGACCGTTCTCATAGGCACCAACACTCAATCTCCCTCAGCACAGTGGAGCGCCCTGCCCAGGGTAGCCCCCAGCCGCGCTTTCCATGCGGAGCCAGCTTCATCGTGCCCTCCGCCCTATGGGCTCACTCTCCTTGGCTTGCCCTGTAAGCACAGCTGCCTTCCCAACTGTTTTCTTTTCTTCATCTGGCTTAATTTCAAGGTTATCTGATAATACCTTTTTTTCTTCAGTCTCAGTCTTACTTTGAATGGATGCTGGCAGTCTAACCCTGTTCAAGTTTTAAGTGTTACCCTGGTGTTTTTTTGTACTAAGCATGTGAAGATGACTGATTTTCAGCCTTTTTGGTATTTTCAAGGTTATGATATCTTCATCTGGAGTTTTATTATATCCATGAATCCTCATATATAACTGGTCGAGTCTGTGACATGTAACCATTGCTTTCGGTGACAGCAGCGTGGGGCAAGGTTGCTCCCTAAGGTACGTGCTAATCCTCTCCCGTGATGCAGAGACTTTTTCTGAAAAAAGATTTTATTTATTTATTTATTTGAGAGAGAGACAGAATGCAGGCATGCGTGGGGGTGGGGGTGGGGGGTGAGGGGTAGAGGGAGAGGAACAAGCAGACTTGGCGCTGAGCACGGAGTCTGGCCAGGGTTCGATCTTCTAACCCTGAGATCATGACCTGAGCTGAAATCAAGAGTCGGTTGCTTAACCGACTTAGCCCCCCAGGCGCCCCCCATGACGCAGAGACTTTAATGGAATGGGTAAGAATGGCTGATGGTTTCAGGCAAGTGTGGGTTTGAATTTCATTCTGCCACTTGGCAGCTTTGTGACATTAGGGAAGTTACTTAGCCTCTTTGAGCTTCAGTTTTGTCATCTGTAAAATGGAGATCATCATTCCTATTGCATCATTTTCCATGTTGGAGAGATCAAGTGTGGTAATGTAGATGCAAATCTCAAGCCCTATTTGGTACCTGAGAAATGTTCGAAAAGTTGTGGCTGCTGTTCTTATTCCCTTTGCAGGGAAAACTGGGATTCTAGTGATATTAAGGAATGTTTCCAAGTTACCCACGGTAAGATCCTAACTTACAGGATTTAGGAAACGGACCAGTGTGTGTGGGTAATGCTGTGTTGAATATGTCAGTCCTTGTAATCTGGCTGTGTGGTTATTTATTTGGTTTGTTTGTAGAAAGACAGAAAAATGGCAGGAATAAAAATACACTTACTGTTACTGAGTGGAGGCAGGTATTGTGCTAGCTTTGTAAAGCTATATTTCTCATTAGTTCAAGGCCTCTGCCTCCAAAGTCAATGGGAGGGTAGACTGTAGGGTATGGTTCAATGAGTGTTAAATTCATATTTTTAAGAGTAATTTTGTGACTGTTAAAGTCTGAGAGTTTTATTCTGTATCACTTGGCTTATATAATAGAGATGTGATTAAATACGTTGTTCTTTGTACTAGGGAAGCTTCGATTCATACACTGCCTCACTGGTTTTCAGGTTGAAAAAAGAAACCATAGTAGATAAGCCTTGGAACAGACCCTTGCCCAGAGGCAACATTTTGGATTAAAATGTCTTTCCTTAAGCCCCTCTGTGTATCAGATCATTTCAGAGGAAAAAGAAGGAAGGGGCACAGACTGGTAGAAATTGAGTAAATTGGGCCATAATCTGATGCTGAACTTTGGTTTTGTGACTGGATACGGAAGACTTTTTCCAGAGTTAATTGGTTCATGAGTTGAAGAATTCCTTATATATAGGGCCATGTGTTCTTTTTTTTTTTTAAATGTTTTATTTATTTATTCATGAGAGTCAGAGAGAGAGAGAGAGAGAGAGAGAGGCAGAGGCAGAGGGGGAAGCAGGCTCCCCGCCTAACAGGGAGCCCGATGCGGGACTTGATCCCAGGACCCTAGGATCATGACCTGAGCCGAAGGCAGACGCTCAACCATCTGAGCCACCCAGGCGCCCCTAGGGCCATGTGTTCATATAATGGAGGGACTCTCTCAGATATAGGTCCTTATAGCAGAAGACATGTGGTTAGATGCATGAAAGAACTTCCACATGGAGTTTTCTGCCTGAATGTAACCTGCACGAGGGTGGGAACTTGGTCACATTTGCTCGTGTACCTCCAGAGTTTAAAACAGTGCCTGGCTCCTTGTGGGTGCTCAGGACAGATTGGTCAAGTGCATGAATTGGTAGGGTTCAGAATACCCTCTACGCTCTGCTTTTTTTTTTTTTTTTTTTTTTCGGACTGGCCTTTCCTAAGGGTCAGGAAGTTGTTTGGAAGAGAGATCCATCCATGCTGGGGCATGGCACATGGAAATGCCAGCTCTCTGTTGTGCCAGGTGCTGGAGATGAAATGGTACAAAAGATATTATCCAGGGTCTTCCTCAGTGTTTGGATTGTTGTGGTTTCTATGTTTCCACAGTGGCTGTAACAAAAGATATTTCCCTAGAATGACTGCTCCTAAAGTACGAGGGAGAACTCTGATTCAGGTTTTGGGTGGCTCTTCAGCCATTGAGCCTAAGTCAGTCTTAATAATTTTTTTTTTTTTAATTGTCCTTGAGAAGCAGCTAGACAAGTGCGTCATTCATTTACATGATTTCCCTGTCTAAGCAGTTTTAGTGGGCTTCCTGTGCTGCTATTTGCTCCCTGCGGGTGAGGAGTCAGGGCACCCTGCTCCCTCATTTTTTCCAATAAAAGAATGACTCTCAGGGTCTGGGATCCAAACCTAATAATGATCGTCATGATGCAGAGGGGTTGAGAGTGGGTTGATCTTGTTCCCTTCCTCCCTCTCTCCCTTCTTTTGAAATGTTGACCCTGTGTCCTCCAGTGTATCGTAAGCACCAAACTGAGATCTTATTCATAAGTCTCCTCATTTTGATCTTTGGGGCTCAGAAGCCAGGTACGGATGAGAAGAGGGTGGGAAACGAGGCTTGCCAGGGGATTGAGTAAGCTCATGTGCACATTTCATAATTTTTGCCATTCCTGGTTGTGTTGGATTTCTTGGGGGGAGAAGGCGTGCAGTTCCATTACCAACAAGGGAGCAGGAATTGTGGTTGCTGTCGGACCGGCAGCCAGGAGCATATTTATAGTTGGAGTGAGTGGCTCTGAGCCCACCATGGTTCTGGATATGCCTCCTGCCTTAAAGTTCCCGGTGTTCTTGAACCGAACCCTGCCCTTGTTGGCCAGACTGTAGTTAATGATAAAGCAGGCGGCTGCAGGATGTGGCGCGCGTGATGGCCTTGGCGGCTTGCAGCCTGCAGGTGGCTGACCTGAACCCCTAGCAGAAGAGCAGGTGTCCCCCTCCCTCCCCTGGTCAGGGTTACAATGATGTCCTGGCCTTTCTCTGAGTTGGCTTCATTGACACAGTGCTGTTGGACCCCTTGCTAACCAGAGTCCACTTTCTCTGCGCCACACGGGCCGGGGGTCATGTTAAGATCTCTGACACCAAAAGAAAATGCAGGTCATGAATTTAGCTTCCTCATCTCTCTTTGAATTCAGGTTGGAGATTTAGGCTCACCCTGCAGAAGGGGCAAAATCCGGTGATGCTTTGCATATTTTAGCTCCCGTTAGGGTATAAGAACTAGAAGGGAAAAGTGAAAGAGTAAGTTCTCACAGGAAACAACCAAAAATACAAAAACTTTTTCTTGCTGACGTGGTAAGGTATAACATATGTGTTTGTGTTAACCGGTGGGTGTTCTTAGGATGGAATGATGGTTCTTCTGTTAATTTGCATTTGCAAGTGACAGAAAACCCAGACTGGCCTCAGTATGATGAGAATGCGATCGTTGCTATACTGGGGAGTCTAGAGTAGGGCAGGTTTTAGATCTGGGTTGATTCAGCACTCAAGCAGGTGTCCCTGCATAGTCCCAACCCAAGTCAGGGGTTGTTGCTGGAAGTGGGGGTAGTGTTGGGGAGGCAAACAGTTCCTACAAAATAATTCTATAAATCACTTATCAGGAGCCTTTGTTACCATGAAAGAGTACTGTTTTGGGACTTCCTGGATTGTTGCTTGATGGTTACCACCTTGGTTTTCAGGAAGCGGTAAGTTCTTGGTGTGTTTTCTAGGTAAGTCTGGCATCCTGTAGAAGCAGAGGGCCAGTGATTTTGCTGATGCCCCAGGGATGCTCACTGCAGGGTATCAAATTACAGTAGGTCTTAATGGATGCCATGCAAGGTAGCTCTGTGGTGTGACATTAGCTCAATTAGCTTGCACCGTATGCCATTACATCAAAGATTGTAGCTGGACAGCTATTCTTGACCTATGTTTTGTTTGTCCCTGAAAGCACGTGTTCTGTTTCTCTCTGGCCATTCAGATTCATTTTGAGTGACTGTCTCGTCAGCCAGGGGCTGGGGAGAGGGAGGGAAAGGCTGCGTTTTGGCAGCACTTCAAGCCTGGAGGAGCGTCCTGCAGCCAGCACCATAAGTTGTATAATTTGTCCACGGAGGCCTATGCATTATAGAAATGAAAATTCCTTCTCTGACAGCATTCATTGCTTAGCACGCAGCAGTTTGGCTGTCAAAAACAGCTGGCCCTGCGGGGTGGGACAATGGAAAGGCGAGAGCAGAGAGAGGCCAGTGCTTACTCAAGTCTCCCACTGTGGGAGGATCAGGTTACTGAGACCGTCATTAACAACAGACTGTGGGGGGGGGGGGGGCTCTAAGGCAAAGCTTCCAGTGAGCAGGAGTCTGTGGTGCAGACAGTTAGTGATTTCCCCTCATTTCTGCTGAATGGAACAAAACGATAAATTATAAATAAACTATTACCCGTTGCTGACTCTCAAATTTTGGCTTTTTCTAAATGTTCAGTTCTAATTGTGTTTTCTGTTTGGCGATGAGCATTTCTGGGGAAGTAAATCCCTTCTAACCTAAGTACCTAAGTATAGTTGTTATCGGTGCATTCTAGAAAACTTGGGGAGGACAGGGGTGCAGAGCATGAGAGATTGCTTGACAACTGCATATGGGAGGTCTGTAACTTTTAGTTTCTACTGACATAGAAGAAATTCGATGAAAAGACCAGCATTGAGGACCCTGTGAGGCACGTTCAAGCATGAAGTAGAAAGCGGGTGTACATTTCCCCCCAGTGCATGGGCTGGAGACAGGAACGGGACAGAGGAGCTGTGTGGCTAGAACCTGCTCTGCCGTGGGAATCAGCAGGGTGGCTGGCTCTGTGCATTTTCCTGTATTGATTCCATGACTCACGGAGTGATCTAAGCAAAAAGCACATTTAAACTACAGAGGAGACAGCTGTCTGTTACAGGAGGACATATTTTCTGGGTTTAATGGCGCCAGTTTTTTCCTATTAGTTTGTACACTGGAGATGTACTTGCTTGTGAGGTGTCATGAAGGGTCTTTATTTTTTTTCCTTTTTGAAAAAAAAAATTACATTCTTCTAAAAATCACCTCTTAAATATTATTCTTGACTTTGATTTCACAACGGAACTTGCCACCCAAGAAAACAGTAGTAAATTTTTTCCTTTTTTTTTTTTTCCTTTTAAAAAGCTACATGTCAAAATGGTATTACTTTCATAAAGCCAAAGTCCAGAGGAAGTTTAAAGCAATGCGGTGGGAAATAACCTTGCCTTTTTGAAGTGAACAGCATGTTAGAGATACTGAGTGGCTCTAGATAAGTTTGGCTGTTGGAATTTGGTTGTTGTTCAGTGTGGATGGAACTGTCGCCTCCCCCGCCGCCCCCCAACCTCTAAATCTGTTTCCCTTTTATATGATAGAGGCTGAAGTTCCCAGATGTTGTTTGGATTAAAGATGTGTGTGGGGAGGGGGTAGAAAAAAAGCTTTCTTAATGATAATAACAGAGTCAGACTGGCTGGTTCTGTACTGACAGGAAAATGGAGAGATAAAAACTCCATTAATGGTGTGTGCACTGTCTAAGTAGCCAATAAAACAATGCTGTCCTAACTGGAAACCGGTCCCAGACTGGCAGTGCTTCGTACCAACTGCAAGAGACAACAGCTGCAAAGAGGGGCAGAAGTATTCAGTCAAGAGTCTGTTACATGACTAGCTTTGTCGGGGGGTGGGGGGGGCGGTTCTTTTGTTCTCCTCCTCCTCCCCCCACTCCTCCTGCCCCCGCTTTTGCCCATTTTCCTTGATGAGCCCTTCTTAATGCTCGCTGTTCCAGAAATTGAACCACATCTGATTAAAACTTAATGGTTACTCACAGAATGAAGTTGGCTGGTAGTTTCCAAGCCTATTTGTCTGGGTTAGTTTGAGTTTTTGACAATAGAAATTGTTAATTTATATAAAGTGTATCCAAGGGTTACGAGCCTTAAAGTTTGATAGTTCTGCTCAAGGACCAGGAGAATAGTCACTTGTCACTAAGGTAATGCGGTAGTTGCCCCCCCGACGTCTTTGAATTTCCATGCTCAAAATTAGTAGCCTGTATCTCGTTTTGGAGAGCGGCAAAGGCTCGGTTTAGTCACATTCATTCTCTGTGTGCTTTCTGAGCCCATTCTCTGAGTAAAGCCTCCCCTCCGACCCTGGGCCAGCCAGGCAGGCAAGGCTGCATTCAGGAGACCTCACTTTAGGAACTTACTGTCTCAGGGCTCAAGGTGAGGTAAGCCCCGACTGTCGCCAGAGAAGGGAAAGAAAGAAATGCTATTTGAGTGGTGTAGAAAAGCAGTTCTGAAAATTCAAAAGAGAGGTGATCCGATGACCTAGTATGGTCTCTGTTTCCTGTGACTTTATAATCTAAGTTACTTTGACTTTTTGATTTCTGGTGTGTGACGGGGAAGGAATAGATATTTGAGTGTGGGGAGTTCTCTGTCTAGACTGTCCAGAATGCTGGTGGTGGTGGTGGTGGGGGGGCGGTGGGGGCACCTGGAAGGCTCTGTGGCAGACGAGAGACATTCGTACTCCCTTGAGTGCAAGCCCTGTGTCAGGCATTATGCCAGGGCCAGGAGAGGCAGATCTGATTTTAGGTGCAACCTATGTTTCCCTTTTGGAAACTCCATGTGGATTGTAGGTCTCAAGGATCCTGGCTGCAGACCTCTCCCTCCCAGGCTACTTCCAGGCCACACCAAGGGGCCGGTGGTCATGCTATCTCAAGCATGGTCTCTTCTCTCTTATGACTCAAGATGGCAAAGTAAGGTTCGTGGGCAAACTGTTTTCTTTATATAGAAAAGGTATGTGGCCTTTCCTAGTATAATTTTTATTTAGATGGCAAACTAGAGATACTGTTCTGAGGAAATAGGATTCTTCAGTGATTAATATTAGGTATTGAATGGCCTTTAATGTGGCATGTTTACACTATTGTGCCACCTTGTCTTTTTCTAAATGTCAGATCAGCACTGTGTTAATTTTACATCTTTAAAGGACTTGGGTGAGTTCTAGATGTGACTCTTCGGTTTTCATTTTTAGAGTTTATAGTATAAATGGCTCCATAGTATTTTTGATAGGTGTTCATATATGCATCCATATTGACAAAGAATAGCACTGTATATTAAATTAAAGGTGTCGAGGGCTGGTTGGTTGGTGGTGATTGCATTCAGTTTTCTCCTCCCTAGATAACCCTTGAAGGATGGAGTCTGTGTAGTTGGTATCAGTGTGAAGTTTCTCTTGAGTCTATCAGTAAATCCTACTGTTAAGGGATCCTTGCTTTTACCATTGGTTTTCAGTTCTGCCATGGGACAGAGCTAGATGGCAGCCCGTTGTGAGTATCACAAGTCATTTATTGTGTATTATTGAGGTAAAGAAGTTTTGACATACTTTAGAGCTGATTCAGCACCACACTCCCCTATGCCCTCTATTATGTCTTCCAGAGTGAGAACAGAATGGAATTCAAAGACAAGCCAAAGTAACTAGTTTTTAGTTGTTAAAACGTAAGAACCATTAAGAAACTAGGAAGGAAATGAATATCACAAAAGTTAAGATAATGGTTGTAATAGTAACACCAGCATCAGCAGTAATGGCTTACCCTTCCATGGTGCTTTTAGGTCAGATTCTGTTCTGAGTGCTTTACGTATATTCGCTCTTTTTTTTTTTTTTTAATATTTTTTATTTATTTATTTGAGAGAGAGAGAGAGAGCAGGGAGCCCGATGTGGATGCAGGACTCGATCCCAGGACCTCGGGATCATGACCTGAGCTGAAGGCAGAAGCTTAACTGAGCCACCCAGGTGCCCACATATGTTCACTCTTAATCCTTATAATAACTCTGTGAGGCACGCACAACTTTTTTTTTTTTTTTTTTTAATCTTAATTTTGCAGCTCAGGGAAATGAGGCCCATTAAGTTATGCCCCCAAGGCTGTAGAGATAGTGAATTGCAGGGCCTGGATTCTAACTTAGGCTGTCTGGACTCAGTTCTGAGTTTTAGCTACAGTTAGGGGAGAAGGAAGATATGGCGGGGGGTAGGGTGTGGAGTGCTGGTCATTTCCTAGAAAACATAATTAGGGCCTGCATTAAAGGTTATAGTTGCGTTTTTAATATATGTGGATTAAATATATAGTCATACAATATGTATCCATAAATCATACTGTATTTGAGAAATCACAGATGTGGGT
The DNA here is from genome assembly GCF_964656455.1 of Halichoerus grypus. Classification (NCBI taxonomy): domain Eukaryota; kingdom Metazoa; phylum Chordata; class Mammalia; order Carnivora; family Phocidae; genus Halichoerus; species Halichoerus grypus. The sequence continues at coordinate 122,133,272 of NC_135715.1, read as the reverse complement.
GTGAGATTCTTAGTTTCCTTACCATTCTTGATGTTTGATGTACAAAAAACCCCTATAGTTGGGAACCACTCTCTCCCTTGAGAGAGAGCATATTCATATAGAGAAGTTTTGAAAGCTTTTCCCAAAACTGGCATACTACTTCCGTGGAATATTCATATTTATTTGCCTTTTTTTCCCTTAATTTCCTTACATATTAGATCTTGTCTTTGCCAAAGGCATTAGGAGTTGAGTATAACTCTGAAGTAGAAGTGAAAGCATTTTGTGTGTGTGTGTGTGTGTGTGTGCACACATGTGCATGCTAGGAAGGGTCATACAAAATCATATTTAAAATAGCTTCTAAACATGTATTTGACCTGCTCTTCATATGTCCAAAGTGAAATATGATAGGAGGACACCTTGTGGTTGTGTTAAATCAGTCTAAATTTGGTTGTAAGTTCCGGGAGACTCAGTTGAATTTATGCTAGAGTGTGTTGTCTTAAAATAAACCTGACTACACCGCAATGCTGGTAGAAACAACAAAAATGCTGCTCATGAAACAACTAACATTTTATTAAAAAAAATTATTACCTAAGAGTTCTCCCTCAATACTTAATGCTTTCAAAATTAGAGCTAGCAGAAGCTAGCCTTTTCCTCCCTGCCAATTTTAGAAAATAAGCCATCCTAAAACTTAGAGAACATTATCATTTCCCTCTGGGATCTAAAAAAGTAAGAAGGCAAAATCAGGGAGACAAATATTTATAAAATGGACGAGGGTTTAGTGACCTGAAACTCAGCAGAATTTTTCTCAGAATTGTTGACAGTGTGAATGGTAAACAGAGGCAGTTGCTCATGTTTTACTTCTTTTTAATCCTGTATTGTGCTTTCGTGGTCCTGTCGTCTTATTGAAAGAATCCCAGCTCAGTGATATTCAGCTCACTCTCCAGTTCCACCAGAGAGCAATCCTCAGGCACTTTCATGTGCAGCTGAAGAATACTACTTTGTTAACCCGTTGGTCTCTCAAGGATCTTTGAGTGTGAGAATGTACTTGGCTCTAGTGTAGCTTCTACTTGGGGGAGGGGAGAGCTGACAACTCGCTAGTCTTTTTAGCTCTTCTTGAATTGTTTTTCCAGGGTAGAAACCTGTGTGGCATAAAGTTGATAAGTTTTTAAATGTGTGTATGGGTGTGTGTAGATACACACGTACACAAATACACACATACACAGTATATATATTGAAGGGGTCAGTTACTTCATCAAATAGAACACATTTTAAGTGAGAATGGTGTTATTAAAACCACTATGAAGAATTAATTTCACATTAGAAATTCTGGCCCAGTTGGGAATTTGGGTTATTGATGGTAAATATAGGTTGTTCGGATTCATTGTCAGGTAGGTGGTTTCTTAAGAGTTGCAATATCACAAATGATCGAAAAGCTGATGTTTCAACTTGTGCTGATGTAAATTAAATCACAGGTGTGGAATCTCGAGGCTTGCGATGAAAAGTCTGCTAACACAATCAACTTCGGGCATGTTTTATTATATAGAATTAATCTATAAAAAATGAATCCTGATGCAAAACCATGTGTTCTAATTAATAGCAGTCCAAATCAAGAGGCTATAATTCCATTAGCGGACTGAATGCGTAATGACTTTTGAGGTGATTAAAAAGTATAGAAAATGTCTCTGTTTTGTGGTTACTCATAGAAAATTACTTGGGTAAGGAATCCAGAAACTTAGGTGTTGTAGATAATGTAATCTAATAATAGCACATGCTTCTGGGAGCAGGCCTACGCCCCCCCCCCCACCCACCTCACATCACTCTGACCTCAAAGCACCATTGGAACCCCAAAGAGGATTCCAGAGGGGTTTGCCCTGATTCTAGGTAGGCTGGCCTTGGTCCCTACTCTTTGCTTGCCCCATCTTTCATGCTTCTGCGTCTTCACTTTAGTTTTCTCCCACCAGCTGACATGTCCTTTCTGAGAGCCCCTTCCGGTTTAATTTTTTGCCATTCACCATCAGTCTGAGCAGACTTGTTCTGCCCATCTGATAGGTAGGTGGGGACTGGGGCTCAGAGAGTAGCATGCTCAAGATTCCAGAGCCTAGGAAATGACAGACCTAGGTTCAGTTCCCAAACTGAACGGTGTGATTCCAAAGCTTCGGCTCTTTCCATAAAAATGAAGTGGGAGACATGGTACGTCTATGTAGTTAAGAGCCCAGCATACACTCTGGGTCTGAAGCTGTACAGGAAAAGGGCTGCAGAGCTTTCAGACTGATTTTTTTCCCACAAACTGTTTTATTGAGTTAGTTCATATACTGTAACATCCCCCCTTTCATGGTGTGCAATTCAGTGGCTTTGAGTAAATCCACAGTGTTGTACAACTGTCACCTCCCCAATGTTAGGCCATTTCATCACCCCAAAAAGAAATCATCAGCACGTAAGACTGATTTTAGAGCTAAGAGCATTGAAATAGAAGCTGAAGGTCGGGCTCCCCGTCGTCCCGTGCCCTGGGTGAGGGTAGAAGCCGAGCTCCTGGACCAGTCCCCCAGTGGGCACCAGTGTTTGTTGACTGTGTCACAGAAGCGTTCAGAACAGTAATTCTAAACCTGTTTTTTTTTTTTTAAACCCATGTCCAATTTTGATAAATTATCTCACATTCTTCTGCCCATTTGTAATAAGAAAATGACAGAATTTAAATTTTTTTCCAGGGGCGCCTGTGTGGCTCAGTTAGTTAAGCGTCTGCCTTCGTGTCGGGTCATGACCCCGGGGTCCTGGGATCAAGCCCTGCATGGGGCTCCCTGCTCAGGGAGAGTCCGCTTCTCCGTCTGCCTCTGACCCTCCCCCATGCTCCTGCTTTCACTCGAGCATGTGCTGTCCCTCTCTCTCAAATGAATAAATTAAAAAAAAAATCTTAAAAAAATTTTTTTTCCAAACACATACTTATTTTTTATGTCTTTGATTTTTTTTAAATATATCTGCCACCCCCATTGTTTTGATTGGAGAATCATCTGCATCTCCAGGCTTCTAGGTCATCTTCGTTGCAGGTTTGCTTGAACATATTCAATGAATCAATACAGTCATGATTTAAAATGACTCATGCATTAAGCAATTTCATGTGTAAACTTAAAGTGATCCCAGCCAGTGAGTACTACTGACAGGCATGTTTATTCCTTGGATCTTCCTTCTCTTTTCCTTAATATTCAGCTTTGGCCATTTCCTCCTTTCTGTTACCTTCTTTATGCTTATTAAATTAAGCTCAGTTACATTTTATAGCAGTTTATGTATGTGTTCTTTTCTTCCTGCTGTGTGGTATAAAAAGGTTGGGGCTGGGAAAATCGGTAGTGGGGTAGGGAATAACCATTAAGAAGATAGCCTTGTCATGGTAAGAAGAACTCATCTTTTGCCCACTCTGGCCCCCAGCACCTTGACCTAAGACATCTGGAAGGAGGCCAGGGAGTGAGAGCCTAGCCTTGAGAACTGTACAGGGCCTGACTCTAAGGGATCATCTTGGGAATAATTTTCTGGGGAAAAAAATGCATGTTTTTCTTATAAGATGAAGCATCTTCCTTCTTACATTTTACTGACAGCATCTTAGTTTCCAGTAATATTACAGTGTTAGCGTGGTATTCAACTGCTGTTCTCAAGTTACTTTTCTATATATATAATTTAGAAAAAGATTATGTTCTAAAGTATTAGAGTAGGGAATACTTCCCTGTATATATATGTAAGTCAGTAGAAACTAAGGTTTAGTGTATACATTTAGTTTACACATTGTCTTTTTGTATGAAATAAGAAACACTTTAGTTCTTTCTTAGTTTCTATAATTTAGAATTTGGGGATTTTTTTCTTTTTTTTGCCTTGAATTAAAAACCATGACAACACTAAAAGTGGATCCTGGTAGGCCTACCTCTTTTTTCTTTTTTTTCCATTAGCATAATTATTTCTCAATTTTTATTGTTCATATTTCCTTTGGAGAATCCCTCTTATGCTTTGAATCCATTATCAGGGTTCACCCATTCATCCATCAACATTTATTAAGGATCTTTTATTTATAAGAGTGTCCCTGATGTTTCAGAGATGAAAAAATACTCCTTATCTTCTAGGAATCACAGACTCACTAGGCAGTGAAATTAAAAAAAAAAAAAGAGAGAAAGAAAAAAAAGAAATGTACTTTTTAGATGCCATGATAATTAAGTTTGGGAACAACAGATGAGGGTGCATGTACCTCAGACAGGGTGTAGGCATGGGGGCAGGGAAGGCTTCCATCAGGAGGTGATTTGTGAGCTGATCTTGAAGCATAGGGATTTGACAGATGGAAAAAGACATTTTGCGGGGACAAGGGTAAAGGCAGGAGGTGAATAAGATTGTGGCGTCTTCAGGGTGCTGTATGGTGCAATTAGGGTCGGAGTACCTGTAGGGTGATAACTGGATGAGGTTGGAGAGGTCTCAGGGCAGGACATGGAAATCAGGAATTTGCACATGCTGAGGAGAGCCATTGGTGGTTAAGCAGAGGAGAGGCAGCTCAGTGGGTGTTGACTGCCCTGTCCGCAGGTACCCGGAGGAGATCACCAAGGAGGCAGTTGGAAATATTGCTGGTGGGAGACCATAAGAGCCGGGACAAAGGCAGTGGTGGGGTTTGTAAGGTGAACCCCTTGGTTTCCAACTTTGTCATCAAGGTTCATTGGTGGTTCCATTGCATGAGATAGGACATAAAGGAAGACTGGCAAATTTGGGGTGGTGGGTGAGGTGGGCATGCTGACTTTAGTTTTGTTAATCTAGATTCCTTGTCTTGGGAACTTGGCATATTCTCATGCCCCTTGAGAGACTGTTCTTGAACAGCGCCCCCCCAAACACTGTTCTACTTCTTTTTGTGCATTTTCTTACTCAATTATCCTTAAGTTGGCAAACAAATTATTGGTAAGCAAATTAAAAGCAAACCTCTATGAGTTAAGAACCCAATGGCTAAATTAAATGAAAAGTGTTATTTTTATCTTTTTTTTTAGATGAGTGGGTTGTATGCCATCTCAGTACAGGAGTAGATTGGAAAACCATTTTTAATTAAAGATGTAGCCTTTCTTGTTGGCATAATTCTTGAGGAATCCTGCTAGCAATTGTAAAAGAAATATCTAAACAGAATTTTTGAGCTGGAGGGAAACTTAGCAACTTGGGCCACCACTCTGAATTTATAATTAGGGAAAATGGATGCCAGAGAGGATAAGTGACTTCCAGTGTCACACAACTATGGTGCAGGGACATGTCTAGTGCCTCAGTTCAGTGTTTTCTTCACCATACCTTGATGACTCCCTACAGTCATCCCATCAACATGATGGAGCACAGTTGGAAGAACTGTAATGTTCAAGGCTGCTCAATCTCTGGTAGACCCAGAGTCACCTGTGTTCTTGACTTTAATCTTAAATTAATCTCACTGTTCATCAGTCAGCAAGCTTGTCTAACATAATTATGGATATAGAATATACACACATGCAGACAAAGAGTAAAAACAAGAAAAGAAAGCCATAAAAATATTGTTCAGTGTTAAGTTCTTTTTTTAACTTTACTGGGTCTTTTTTTTGTTTGTTACCTTGTTCTCTCCGCACGGGGGTGGGGGGGTTGGGGGGGCAAGCAGTTTTCCTGCCTAGCCTTGGAAATGCCTATATGCCTGTGGGCAAATAATATATTAAACCAAACAATTAGAAAAAGAATGTTGATTGCCTTTTATTCAGTTTATTCTCAGTGAACCCTAATTAGGGAGAGGGATCTGGTGAAAGTTTATTTAGGTTGCTAGTTGACATAATATTTTCAAGAGGGCATTGGAAGAATGGTTTTTAAAAGCTTTAGTTCTGTCTTGTGTTTTGCAGTAGCCCTATCAGTGTTTCTGGAAATATCTGTAGATGCAATTTTGAAAAACTTAACCTTATTTTGGAGATGTTTAGTTAATAAATGTATTAAGAAAACTTAATACCATTCTAAAGTGAGGACTACTTTTATGAAGTAGTATTTTTTCTACAATTTTTTTATATGTTTCTTTATGTTTCTTTGTGTTAGCCTGTTCCACTCAAATAAGAGGTTTTAGTACATTTTGCACTGTTTTAAATTTAAGCTTAGGGTAGAAGCTTAGTCATTTAGTGATAGAGAAGTTTTAGGTTACCAAGTTTATGAGGTTGAAATAATTAATGCTTGGGATGTTTCTATAATTTTAAGCTTCATTCATTCCATGAATATTTAAATAGTTCTGGTGTGATGCTAGACCAGGCTGTGGAGGTTACAGCGGGATATTGGATACACAGAGCCCCTACTTCCAAGAAGCTTCCCTGTTGAAGCTTTGCTAATGTCTATCTAGTGAGGATATAAACACAGGAACTCCAGAGTAAAGCTTAGGAGAAACAAAATGCCAGACAGCTCATTAGAAAACCAGAAAGTCTGGTTCTGGCCCACGTGGGAGGCATCCCTGCGAACTCTTGTAAAAGTGCTTTGAGATCATCAGCTGATGAAAGCCTCCATAGTTTTATGTGTGAGGGTAATTACCAAGGATTGCCACATTACTTTGAGACAACAGATGAAACACGGTAATGGGGATTGCTGCAGTGCTACAGGAATTGGATTTACATTCGTGAAAGCTGACCCAACAGACTGAGAAAGGCAATCTAATTACCAGGGAAGTCTAATTCTGTTTCGAGAGCATGGATTGGGAGGATGGAAGAAATGCCATGTTCCTCCATTCTTACCTCTATCTGTTATTCATCCCTCTGTTCACAAGGTGTTCTGATTTCTCATTTAGAAACTTTTTGAGATTTAGAGATAGCTGGAATAGAGCTAGTGGGGTTTCTTGAAACTCAGATCTCATCTAGGAACTGACATGACACCATGGATCAACCACAGACCCATTAGCTGGGGGAGGGCTAACAGGACTTGAAAAAATGAACGCCTATAGTATGAAGGGAAGATAGAAAAATAACAGGGAAAATGCAGTGGATTCATTGGATTTCTTTTCTTTTTTCTTTCTTTCTTTTTTTTTTTTTAAAGAGGGCTCCATGCCCAGCACGGGGCTTGATCTTGCGACTGTGAGATCAAGACCTGAGCCAAGATCAAGAGTCGGACATTTAACCGACTGAGCCAACCAGGCAACCCCAGATCCATTGGATTTCTTTATCAAGCTACCAGCTGTGCTACAAGGCCTACCAAAGGCTTGCTGTGCAATTGGTAACATCAGCTGAACAGAAATGCTATTTCCTTCCCAAACTGGTTAACAAGACACCATTGGGCTTTACCTAGAGACAGGAATAACGAACAGAAAGGACAGGGCAGGAATGGAAAAGGAAAGAGAGAAGGAGCGAGTTACGTGGGCTACCTAGGAGTGAGGTGTGTGTGTTTGTCTGTCTTTTGTTGAATCTTCTCTTCCCTGAAGTCACACCTCCTCTCTAGTGAGGAGTTGACTAAGGGGTATTCTATTTTAGTCTGCAGCCTTCCCATCTGGTGTCTGGATTTCTTCTAAGCTGCCACCAGTTGGGGAATGAGGATGGGGTATTAGTCTTTCATGCTGTCTCCTTTCAGGCTTCCCTACAGAACCCTTTATAATACTTATTTAAAAATGGCTATTTTTATGAGTCAAAATGGTCAAATTATAGCATTTTCAAATGATTCAATGTAATGTCAACCCTTGTGATTCTCTGTCTTTATCACTGTCTCCTCTTCTTATACCTGCCCCTTAAATATTGCATTTATAATGATAGCTACCATTTATTAGCACCCACCATATGCTGTGGACTTCACATGGACTCTGCAAGGAAGTCATGGTGCCCATTTTGCTTGTGAGAGACTGAGGCTCAGACAGTTGGCCCAAGATTACATGATTAGCAGGGCTCTTTGATTCAAGCTTTGGAACCCTTTTGGTGCTACTATATCCCAATGCCTTTGTTTCCTTGAGTTTCACCCTTGGTCCTTATGCTTTGTATCCTGGCACAAATAAATGACTCTTTGGCTGGACAGATGGGTAAATGGGATTTTGGAGGGCCACCCAGCCACTTCAGATGAGGGTGTTTGTGATTATAAACTATAAGCAGGTTATCTTCAGGAATAGTTTGGTGCTTAATGACACTCATTCCTGTCAGAATTCACAGTGAATATCTCTCATCTCAGCCAAATTATAACTTAAATTCTGGAAGGAGAAAGGTGCTCTAATATTCGGGTCTTAAATCTATCACTAGGGCCATAGCACTAGGAAATTTCATCTTCATCTTATCTCCATTTAGGTTGCTCTTCTCTCTAGGCTTTGAGACAAACCTTAGTCTTTTCCTTCAAACATCCTGAAGACTTTGTTTTTCTTCCTTTTGCCTCTTGTCCTCAACTCTTTTTCTTCTATCCCTTACAAGTCCAGGGGGTTTGATCTCTACTCATTCTCCACACACCTGAAGAGAATAGTTATTTCCATGCAGAGTTTCTTCTTCCCAGGATCTCTTGGGAAATTTATGTCATTCCAGATCCCCAAAACAATCAGTTAAGAAATCAGGCAAATGGGAAAAAGTATTGCAATTCTCCTGTGAGAATTAAACAATTAACAGAGACAGTGGTAGATCGAAGGAATCCGCTGATGTCAAGTTGAACGCTAGCCTGTGGAGTGAAGGGTAAGATTGCCTTTTCCCAGAGCCAGGACAGGGTAGGAGCACAGAGGAGAGAATGGGTCGTGATTGCGTGTAGCTGTTGCTATGTTATAAATATGTGTTTGTGGCCCTGTCTGCTGCTACTGGTGAGTCATCCTTGCAAATAAAATAAGTTTATATACATAGCATATTGTATACAAATCCTGTGCGTGGTATTCCAGGAACTACGTTTCTGAAGCAGAAGTCTTTAAAATGGCAATTGCAACATGTGATTCTGTGCAGTGCTGTTAACCTTCCTCATAGATTCAAATTGCAGGTTATTGCAGGGGTCAACCAACTTTTTCTCTAAACGGCCAGATAGTAAATATTTTAGGCTTTGCCAAGGCATATGGACTCTGTCAGAACTATCAGCTCTGCTGTTTTAGCGTGAAAGCAGCCATGGGCTATACGTCAAATGAACAAGTGGGGCTGTGTTCCAATAAAACATTTATTTACCAAAACAGACTGCGGGCTGGATTTGGCCAGCTCTTGGAATACTACCCAATAATGTTCACTGGCATTTTCTAGCATTTGTTATAGGCTACAGTTCTTTGTAAATAACATTATTTCTTACTTATGTGACATTTTTAAAGAAGATATCCGTAATAGTGACTGAAGAATATTTGGAAGTATTTTAAGAACTATAATTGGGAGAATAATTCTGGAGAAATTCCTGGAAATTCACATTTCTCATTCCTAATTCCCAAAGATGAAGATCTATTGAGAATTTGGAAACCCCCAGAGAAGGGGATCTGCTGTATCTCCATGCTCCTCCCTACTTCCGCATTCAGTCACAATTTATCTTTTTCTCAGCTTTGTATGGCTTTCCCTGTTCTTTCTGTTTCACGGTGTCCCCCGAGTTTATCAGTTGTCTCAGGCATGTGGCCTAGTTTTGTTCCACTGGGAGACTGGGGATCTTGGGAACCAGCTGATATCCCCATTGCCTTTCTCCAGAATTACTAAGCGATCATACCTGTCTTTCCCACGTATTCAAGTGTCTGGAATAGGTAATTCTTCAAGGATACTTGACATTCATATGCTTGGTCGTAGCGATATTATTTTAGAGCCAGAACAAGAGGACATTTGTAGTGTGATTTGTAGATGATTTGTGTTATTGTTTGGGATTGGTGTGCTTTATGCTTTTCCTACCACTGTGCTTTCATGCTTCTATTATTCTAAGGAGTAGAAAACAGGAAAGGGGACTAAGAGTATTTACTATGAGCATTGAGCGCAGTTCTTACAAACTGTCAAGATGTAATTTCACTTACTGGCAATTAAGAACATAGATTTTGGAGTCAGCAAAACTTGAATTGATTCTTGGGTTTTCCACTTATTAAAAAAATGTGATGGGGTGCCTGGGTGGCTCAGTCTGTTAAGCGTCTGACTTCAGCTCAGGTCATGATCTCAGGGTCCTGGAATCGAGCCCCAGCATCACATCGGGCTCCTGCTCAGCAGGGAGTCTGCTTCTCCCTTTCCCTCCCCCTGCTTGTGCTCTCTCTCTCTCTCTCATAAATTAATTAATTAATTAATTAAATCTTTTTTAAAAAAGTGTGATCTTGGGCAGTTTTACTTAACCTCTCTAACATTGTTTTCTTATCTTTCAAATGGGAATAATAATACCTTCATCTCAATTTTTGTGCTGTTAGGATTAAATCATATGATGCAAGTGTGTGGTTAGCACAGTTCTGGAACTAAGAGCTCACTAAATGATAGCTGGCATTATTAGTAAATGTCAAAGATGGAAGGCATTTACCTTGTTTCATGGGAAAGGAAACAAATTCACAGAGGTTTAGTGATTTGGGGAAGATCACATTAAGTAGGTTGGAAAACCGGATTTGGCTCTTTCCTAAGTCCATGTTCTTGCAATCATATGCTGCTTCTTAAAGTAATTGCAGTTAAGAGTAATTTGACAGCAAGATCCACCATGGCTTATTTGGGTTATGTGGCTGGGTGGATAAACAGGGAAGGTATGGGATGATGTCTTTTTTTTTTTTTAATTTTTTTATTGAAGTATAATTGGCTTATAACAATATCTTAGTTTCAGGTATACAACACAATTCGCTATCGGTGTATATTGTAAAATGATTGCTACAATAAGTGTAATTAACATCCATCCCCGTTTGAGGGTGCTGTCTTGAAATCTGCATTATTTGGAAGCTACAATTTCTAGAGGCCAAGGATGCAGTTATAATTAAATAGTTGAGAAAACCTGCCCTGAATTTTTTTTTCTTCCTGTTGCTTAGCTGCTTTGTTGACTGCCAAGAACTTGTTTAAGTACCTTTTATGCTTGCCTGTTCCTCAGGTCCCATCATAATACAATAACTTTTAAGAAACTATTGTATGTTCTTTTAAATTGGATTAAAGAAAAATATACTGCTATGTTAAACCCACACTTGGAGTAAGAACTTTTCTTTTTTTCTCTTTTCCCCCCTTCCTTACCCTTACTCTCCACCACTGGAGAGGAATGTGCCTCTAACCTTTATAAAGGGTCAGATTTTCGTACAGCACGATTAGCTGCCAATAATTAAACCCCAGTAAGCCAAACAAAGGAGTTGGCTACGGTTTTAGAAAAAAACTCAGCTCAATGAAAGTTTTGTGACAAGTTGCTGGAGTTTGCTACATCGATAGTTATTTTATAGCACTGATTTTAATTGGTGCACATCTCTTTTGTTTTATTTGTTTTTGTTTTTTTAGCCATTCTTGGGGTTTTGAACATAACTGCTTTCCACTGCCTTTCAGGATCTGCCAAGCTTGCTTATCGGCTTGAAGTGTATTTGTGTGGAGATGGGTCCTGTGTAGAACATTTAAGAGTTAAGTATCTGGAATTTGCTACAGATACTTTGGCTCCCTTTTAACCAACCTGTTCTTCCTTGTAGTACACCACAGCTTTGACTTCAATCCATGGGTTATATGAGAACCTGATGAACTCTAAAACAAATATTAAATTATGTTTAATTTGAAGACTTGAGTTTTATCCAGTAACTCTTGAGCACCAGCTCATGTTAGGTACTGGGAAGAAATGATATAGTAGAAGGATAATATGTGATTCTTTCCTAGTTTTAAATTGGTTTTGAGACAAACCTAGTTCAAGGCAGAGGATTAAGTGCCAGATTGAGTCATATAGGATATAAATGCCAGAGGAGTCAGAATGGAAAGATCTGGAAAATACAAGAATCACTAAAGAAGGCTGAACAGAGGCGGGAGAGCATGGTCTTGAAGGAATTCCATGCAGTGAAGGTAATAGGTAGGGCTGGAAGTTGGAAAGGAAATAGAAGCACCTTTGTAATTAAAAAGTCAAACTCTGACAGTTTTTCTGATGATTCTTTTTTTGAAAGAATCAGAGAAATATGCACCAGTGTTCCTTATTTTCTTGCTATCTAAAGCTCCCTCCCAGAGAGTACCTGTAACTTGGTAAGCCCTAGGCAGGGCAGCTTAGCACAATGGCCCCCAACTAAAACATAGATTTAGCAAAGGGGAAAGCAACTTCAGTGTCAATCTGCCAAATTTCTCTGGCCCCCACCTCTCAGGAAACATCAGGGTTTTAGCAGTTTGTTCTGAAACTCAAGGTTGTGGATGCTGCTTTGTTAATGAGTTTGTTTTTAAGGATGTCCACTCTAGAAATGGATTTTTACTCTCTAACTTCACTAAATGATTGCTGCAAATGTGAAATTTCTGGTTGACCTTTCTATGGAGGGGATATTGTTGTCCTATTTTTAGTGTGCGTTTTACATGTCTAGACTGTCTTTTCAAATTGATTAAGAGCCTTGATTTAAACTGAAGCAAGAAAAGGTTTGATAATAATTGTAATGCTTTTCCCTTGAATTTCAGGGTTGTGATTTTCCTTCCAAATAATTATTTAGGAATGTAGTATTTTGGGTTTGTCTTCTGTTTAAATTTATTTACATGAACATTTTCTTGGCAAAATGTACCTCAAGGTTAAAAAAAAAAGGTGCTGTTTTTTGAAAGGAGTAAATTCTTCAGTGTTTTGTGTGACTTCATTTGAATGGAAAAGTTTGGTTCTAATAAAAATTTCCTCTTCCTTTGGCAAATGTTGATGTTTTTAAAGTCTTCCTAAAGGAAAGGGGAGCTTGGGTGGCTTTTTGTTTTTTTGTTAGTTATCTAGAGCCCCTTCCCTTCCGCTTGGTGCTCCTTCCCTACCATTGTTTTATGAGCCTTTGAACTAGTACTATCTACAACTGAGAATGGTAGTTGAAAGTGGACCTAAACCAGATCATTTCTGGGTGGGACACATAAGAAACTGGTTCCTCTGGTGCAGTGGGGTGTCTCTAGGAGGAGCAGGGGGTCTGGAGAGAGACTTTCATTCTATACTTGTATACTGTTTGAATGTTTTTTGTTTTTAAACAAGTATATGTAATAAATATATGCAAAGCCATTGTTTTTGGTTTGTTTTTGTAATTGGCTGGAGTCCATGGTGTATAGCTTTAAAGGAACTTGATTTTGAAATTTACCAACTGCAGATCTTACTGAGTTTTGTGTCACTTAGAAAAATATTTAAAGACCAGCATGGATCTGTGACCTCAACATACCGCGCTTCATTGTTTTTCAACCCCTTCCATAATTGCCTCACTTGTAAATTGGCCTTAAGTTTCGTGGTCCCCATGGAAAGGCTTGTCAAGTGTGCACTTCCTTTAGCCAGCACATTCACAACTGCAGAATTTTCTTCTGCTTAGCTGGTTTTCCTTCTTCTTCCCCTCTGCAGCCCTGAGCAGCTTGCGGGTGTCACATTGCCGGAGCAGAACTGCTGGAGAACTTCTCATGACTCCCGGAGCTCCTCCCGCTGCCTTAGTCTCCGGTGAACGGTGAACGAGGGAGCAGAGCTGTGAACCAGAGCACACTGCCTGAGGGACTGTGGGAAGACATGACGGGGCGCCGGCTTTAAGGTAGCTGAGTCAGCTTACCCAGGAGCTCTGCGAGCAGCGTTGCCAGAGCCAGCCCTCAAGCCATTTCAACAAATCACCTCTTTTAATGCTCTTTGGCAGAGATCGAATCTACACGGTAAATTCTTAGCCACAGTTTTTATTTTGTTGATTTATATGAATCCGGTATAAAAAGGGTAGGACTCTAGCCTAATTGTTCCTTGTTCTTTTTTTTTTTTTAAGATTTTATTTATTTGTTTATTTTTTGACAGAGAGAGAGAGAGCACAAGCAGGGGGAAAGGCAGAGGGAGAGGGAGAAGCAGGCTCCCGCTGAGCAGGGAGCCCGGTGTGGAACTCAATCCCAGGACCCTGGGGTCATGACCTGAGCCGAAGGCAGTCGCTTAACCGACTGAGCCACCCAGGCGTCCCCCTAATTGTTCTTAGTTCTTGCATTGCCTTGAAGGTGGGCTTCTCTCTCTCTCTTTTTTTTGGGGTGGAACTGCTTAGTTATTCTTTACCGTTGGCCAGTTTATTCAAATACTGTCAATATTTTCCTAAATATAAAATACTTCTGCCATTCTTTTCCCCTTATAGGGCCACTTTTCTTTTTTCTTCCTTCAAAGATTTTATTCATTTGAGAGAGAGAGAGAGAGTGTGTGCGCAGGAGCAGGGGAGGGGGAGAGGGAGAAGCAGGCTCCCTACTGAGCAGGGAGCCCCATGTGGCTCAATCCCAGGACCCTGAGATCATGAACTGAGGCAAAGTCCACTGCTTAACCGAATGAACCACCCAGGTGCCCCTTGATTATTTAATTTCAAAATAGTACAAAACAGTATAAAATACAGACATATAAACAGGTGAAATTTCCTCCCTGCCTTTCCTCTTTTACCCAAAGCTAATAATTTGGAACACATACTTTTCCATACACAAATCTTACCGTATTACAAATAAAATCTGCATATTAATTATGTTTAAAAATTGATGAACATGACTACACATTTTGTTTTACAACTTGCTTTTTCCTTCCACTTGATAAGTTGTGGACATTTTCCCTTTTAAGCAGAATCTCAGTCTAAATAATGACTGCTTAGTGTTCCTTATAAGGCTGTAACATAATAACCAGTCCTCAAGTGAGGGGTTAGCCTATAATTTAAAGGGGGATGCGGGGGGAGACCTTTCACATGAGGGAGAAAACAAAAGCTACGGCTGTTGACATTGGACTTTTTAGTCTTAATGATGTGAGTTTTTATTTTCCAAGGCAGATGATGCACAGCTTTGTGCTGTTGCCGAGGTGTCAGTTACGTCAAATTTTCATCTTCTGGGTGCCTGGAAGGAACTTCTTTGGCACTAGGCTGTGTTAATATATTAGTATAGTTGTTGGTTCTGGCTACCATCCTTGGAGCATTTTGAGCGATTTTCATGCCCATTTAAGGTGGTATGGGGTTGAATTAGTTTTAAGAGGAAGTAATGAATAACTGGGATGGAATTAAAAGGCTGACTTTATTTCGCATATGTATTTATTTGATGGAGGAAGGAAGAGATGGTGGTGTTTGTTAATTGCTAACCCTGTGATTCTTAATTATGAAACAGGGTTAAAGTTGTTCCGTGCAGTAGTTCCCTAGTGTGTTTGACAGTGAAAATCACCAGAGAAGTTTTCAGATAACTGGGGATTGGGGATGAATATTTGTATTGTTGTTTCTTTATAAAATATTTATTTTTAGGAAGGTGATATAATCACTGTAAGATTAAAAAGGCACAAGAGAGTGAAAAAATAAGTTTCACTCCTCCCCATATCCTAGGTGCCCAGTGTTCTTGCTAGAGGCAGCCATTGTTAACCATTTTTTTGTGTATTCTTTCAGAGATTTCAAGGCATATATAATATACCAGCACATAACCTATAGATTATTGCAGTTTCTTGTGTGTGTATGTGTTTAAAGATTTTATTTATTTATTTGACAGAGAGAGAGAGAGTGAGAGAATACAAATAGGGGGAGGGGTGGAGGGAGAGGGAGAAGCAGACTCCCCTCTGAGCAGCGAGCCTGAAGAGGAGCTCGATCTCAGGACCCTGGGATCATGACCTGAACTGAAAGCAGACGCTTAACCAGCTGAGCCACCCAGGCGCCCCGTGTGTGTGTGTGTTTTTTTTAAACCCCGATGGTAACAGTATACACTGTTTTGTGCCTTTTTTCATTGTGATAATATTTCTTGGAAGATCTTCCTTATTAATACTGCATTCTTTTTTAATGGATGCCTGGTATTCCACTGTGGACATGTGCTATAATTTATTTAACCAGTGCTATGTTGATGGCTACCTAGATGACTTCTAGTCTATTGTTTATTATTATGAACAGGGCTCTAGGGACTATAACCTTGTACAGATAGCATTTCAAACATGTTCATGAGCATTTCTGTAGGATCCATTTCTAGTAGTAGAATTACTGTGTCAAAGGGTACACACATTTTAAATATGGTAGAAATTTATTGCCAGGTTACTCTGCTCATTGGGCTTGCAAAGTTTTAGATTTCTTTTTTTTTTTTTTTTTAAGATTTTATTTATCTGTTTGAGAGAAGGAGAGAGAGATAGCAAGACAGAGAGCACCAGCAGAGGGGAGAGGGAGAAGCAGCCTCCCTGCTGAGCAGGGAGCCTGATGTGGGGCTCGATCCCAGGACCCTGAGATCATGACCTGAGCTGAAGGCAGATGCTTAACCGACTGAGCCACCCAGGCGCCCCAAAGTTTTAGATTTCAACAGCACTGGATGAGAACACTCTTCCTCATACCCTTGCTGATCACAGTACGATTGTCAGAGGTGTTTTTCTTTGCCAAATGGATAGGTAAAAAATGATAGTTTAATGTAGCTGTAATTTGCATTTGTATTGTCATTGACCTTGACCATCTTTTCATGATTTTAAAGACCATTTGTATTTCCCGTTGTGTTCCCCTATGTTTGTGTCCTTCGTCCGTTTTCCCATTGGGTTATTGATCTTTCTGTTATTAGTTTAAAGGAGCTCCTGTGCATTAACAAAATTAAGTGTGATAAGTGATATTTATATGTTGTCATTTGTACAAAAATAAAAAATACTTTGCTGTGCAGATTATTTAAAAATCAGTATACTTAAATTTACCACTTTATTCGTTCAACAGCTACTTATGGAATACCTCTTAGGCATTAGGCACTTGTTCTAGGCAGCAGTGTATATAATAGTGGAGAAAACCGATCCCAGTTCTTGTTCCATGGAGCTTACATTGTAGGGGAAGAGACAGTCAATAACAGATGTTCACAAGGATTTGTAGAGCTAAATAGATAACCTTTCTGTGGCTAAAAACCTATCTCATGGTTCCTTGGATGTCGTGTGGTTCAGTTTTCAGGTTTAAATCTTTGATCCATCTGGAATGTTAGGTATGAATCCAACTTAATTTTTCTCTAGATGCTCTGTTAATTAGGATAAGGCTGAGTTGCTGTAACCAAAGGATATGCTATGGTTCAAAGAACATAGAAGTTGATTTTTTCCTCACCTAATAGTCCCCGTGTGAGTAAACCAGGTCAGCAGAACCTCTGATGTCCACTAGTTGTTGGGACTCTTGTTCCTTCTGTTCAGTTGTCACTGTAGTTATCTTCATGGCCATAGATGGCTTCCGCATATCTGGGCTCCCTTTGTGCGAAGGACAAAGGAGAAAGTCCAGGGCAAGTGATCACTTCTACTTCCATTGGTGAGAACTTACTCTTGGGGCACATCTAGCTACAAGGGAGAGTGGGGAGTGCAATTTCTGCAGGTCAACATGCACCCAAGAAGCAGCCAAGAAGGAATTTTAGTGGAAAATTAGTGGTCTTTGTCCCATTGGCTAGTCGTTCCAATTTTACTGAATACTCCCAGCTTTTCTCCTTTGATTTCTTCTGTATTATACATTCCTGTATACATACACTTTGGTCTATTTCGGGGATATCCATTTAGTTTCATTGATCTCTCTGCCCATACATGTACCAGGATCAGTTTTTTAACTCTTGGAGCTTATGTGTGTGGTACTACCCCTTGTGATGGGGGTAGTTCCATTTTACAAAATTTTTGTATTTATTTTAAGTTTCCTTTGACAGAATTTTAAAGTTCCATTTTATAGAATATTCACGTCTATTTTCATGTGTGAGGTTTTTAAAAAAATATATGAACTTTAAAATAATCGTATCTTCACTACTCTCTCCTCTCTAAGAAGAAAACTTGCTCATATTATGATTGGGGTTGTGATATATGTATAGATACTTTGCGAGGGCTCACATCTTTATGATGTTAATTTTTCTTGTTGAATGATAATGTTGCACAGTGTTTGGGAAACATTGATCTGGACTCTATAATCTTTCTGTATCCTTGACCCATGAAACTTATATGACTGAAGGAAGAGAGGGGAAGGACCAACTTATAAGCTATTATGTTAATTTTATTTAATAATTTATTTCTGATTATGACTAGATAACCGATGTCTATTTCTCTGTTAAAAATGAATAAACTTGGAAGTTGAAAAAACAGTTTTCCTATTTGAAGATAAAAAATAGTTGCTATTTCATGGGACGCCTGGGTGGCTCAGTTGGTTAAACGTCTGCCTTCAGCTCAGGTCATGATCCCAGGGTCCTGGGATCGAGCCCCGAACTGGGCTCCTTGCTCAGCGGGAAGCCTGCTTCTCCCTCTCCCTCTGCTGCTCCCCCTACTTGCACTCTCTCTCTGACAAATAAATAATGAAAATCTTTAAAAAAATAGTTGATATTTCAGAAGTTTATTACAAAAACTTATTTGTGGCACAAATCTGGGCAGATTTTTGCGTATACATGATATGCAGTGCTGTTACTTCCTCAGTGTGTGTGTGTGTGTGTGTGTGTGTGTTGTGTATGTCTGTTAGTCTGCACCTTTTTTTTAACAGCACACATTCTGTTTTTGTCTCCTTTTTTTTTTTATTGTAAAATAAGACACAGACGCAGATATCCATACAAAGCATACATAACTTAGTTAATTATTATAAGGTGAATATTTTTTGTGACCACCACACAGATGAGGAGAAGAATATTAGCTGTCTCCCTCGAGCCCCCGGTGTGTCCCATGCCAGACACAGCCCCTCTCCCCCTCCAGAGGTCAGTCGCTGCTTTCTTGACTTCCGGAGTAATTGCTCTGTTGCCTTTCTTTATGGTTTTATCACCCGTGTGTGCATACCTAGCCACTGTACTTTAGTCTTGCATATCTTTTTATGTCTAAGTCTCTTAAACCTCAGGTTCCCCCTGCAACCCTTTCCCTTCCTTATAGTTTATCCGTTGAAGAACCCATCCATTTGACCTCTAACTTCCTACTGGCTGGATTTGGTGATTGCAACCTCATAGTTCAATTCAGCTTGTTCTTTTCCTTTTAGTGGGAAGTAGTGTTTTACCGCCACTTTCTGAGCACCATACTTACTGCTGCTGGGTAGGTCATTATCTCTAGGCCTTTCAGGGGACAGAGGACAACTACATATAAAATATTTCATGAGTTCATACTGATACTTCCAATTCAAAATCAGGTGATAAGGTTCTTACTTAACCTTCTGTGTATTGCCTTTATTTCACGTGGAGAATTGTGGTTCTTCCAACACAGCAGGAGATGATAGAATTCGAATGTACCACAGTAACTCGTCAGCTTTCTGCCACATTATACACAGAGTATTCTCAATACTGCCACAGTCCTAACACTGAGCCACTCGTTACAATAACTGAAAAGCAATGAAAACAACTTCTTAGTGGTATGCTGTTCCCATTCTCCCTGCAATTTTTTTTGGCGGGTCGGGGTGGGGGGGGGTAAGTGCAGGGGATGTTTATAGTTGAAAATTGGGCAAATTTAAACACTGATTAGCTTTTAGATGATATTTGGAGGAGGAATACTTTTAATTTTGTTAGGTGAGATGTTGATTTTATAGTTGTATTTAGAAAAAGTCCTTATTTGTGAGAGGATTTGTGGGTGAAATGATGTGACATCTGGGATTCTCATTAAAATACCTCAGGAAGAAAATGGGCAGAATAGAGGAAATAAGATGGCTTATTTTTGAAACCGGGTGGTAGGATGGTGCTTTATAATTAAAACTGGGAGGTCAAAATAGGGTTTTTTTAATAAATTTTTTAAAGATTTTATTTATTTTCAGAGAGAGAGAGGGAACACAAGCAGGGGGAGTGGGAGAGGGAGAAGCAGGCTCCCCACTGAGCAGGGAGCCCAATGTGGAACTCGATCCCAGGACCCTGGAACCATGACCTGAACCGAAGGCAAATGCTTAACCATCAGAGCCACCCAGGTGCCCCCAAATAGGGTTTTTTTATGCTTTTCAGTTTCTATAATTTGAAATATCTGTAGTACAGTTTTTTAAAATTAATTTTATAAACAGTGAAAAGACAAGGACATATGGAAGGAGAAGAAGGTAATAAGGATTCGATGGGGTGGGGGAGGGGTGGATATGAGTAAAGAACTGGTGATTCCATTCTCTGCCTGGTGGTTCAGGCTCAGCTCAGTGGCCTTGAAGCTAAGGAATTAGGTGCCATCTTGAGTGAGAAGAGGGAGCTGAGATGTGAGGCTCTGTGGGAAACTAAGATTTAAGGGATGAGTGGCAGAAGAGGAAAACTCCATCCAAGGAAACTGAGAAGGTTCAAACCATAAAAGTAAAGATCCAGAGAGAGTGGAATCTCTGAATCCCAACCAGGGAGGAACCCAGGGGCAGAAGGGGGTCATCAGCACCGCCATGCTGCAGAATGGGCAAGTGAGCCCACCCTCAGCATTCTCAGAACCACCTGAATTGCTGTGGGTTTGGGGGTTCCTAGGCCCCATCTTAGGTCAATCGAATAAAAATCTCTGGAGTTGAAGCTTGAGAATCCACATTTTGAGGAAGCTCCCTTATAGATCCAAAGAGCTATTTTGGTGATGGACTGGTTAGAGGAGAGGGAGGATGTGGAAGGAGCTGTGTAGATTTCTCTTTCTAGAAAGTTCTCTATGAAGGATGAAGAGGGTAGATGTGGGAGGACTAGGGGCTGAGGCCGGTGGTAGTTGTTGAAATAGCTGTCGCTTATAGTCATACAAGAGAGGTTTGCCTGTAAATATGGAGAACATGAATGGTTTCCCGGCAAGATGACTGAGTAGTCAGGCTAAGCGTGAGTGCCCCCCCCACCCCCCCCACCGGAGAGATGATTTTTTTGGCAAGAACTTGATTTTGATAGTTCAGGGAAAGCTTAGAAATCATCATCATGGATTAGATATTCATTTTATTTGTTATTATTTTGAATTACATATTAAAAGAGGAGAGGCTCCCATGTCTTTTCAATGCCTTTGCTTCTCAAGTTTCGAGGGGTCTCCGGGCCCATCCCTGAGGAACAAGGAAGGAATGGGGTCTGCGGGGCTGACTAGGCACTTTTTTCTCTTATTCAGTGCTCCCTTGGCCCCTCTTCACATTGTCTGTTTTCCTTTTCTTGGTTTCCTTTCCGTCATGTTCAGGTGGCACCCATCTCATGTACCTAGAGCCTCGAACAAATGTTGCCTGGTGTGGGGTGGTAGTTTTCCGTGATTTGCTTTGGGACCATTGGAGGGATTCCTACATTTCATGATTTCATAATCAGTCTTCGAAGGTTGTGGAGAGAGGACAGAGGCGAGAATCCTGTTCCTCCTGTTTTCCTCTGCCTTAGGGTCTTTGTTTTGTTTTTAATACCAGATTGGGTTCCTCATTCCTGCCCTGTAGGCTTTCCACCTCAGAGTACTTGGGGCATCAGCCATTTCCTAGATTTCGTTTCTCTCTCCCCACGTAGTAGAGCACATTTATTTTTACTTTTAACTTGCCATTAATTTCTTATTTAGGCCAGTGAGTGTTTGGGTTGGGTGGGTGGTTTTTCAGTTACATCGGTTTTCTGGTCTCTTTCTAGCCGGTATGCAGAATCTTTCCCAGCCCCATCTCCCCTTCTCCTTGTTTTCTGTTGTGGTTACTTCAGTGCTAACCCATTCAACTTGTACACTGACCCTGTGTACACGGTTCATTTTCTTTCTCATGATTGTATTTATACTTTTGATGGATATATTTAAATGAACAGCTGTGCATTTGTTGAGTCATACCACAATTATCTGATTCTGCTTTAGCTGCTCGACTGGCAAAAGCATATTTCAAGCTAAGTTGTGAGAGAATTCCATTAATCACATGCTAGTCCGGGGAGGGGAGAGGAGAAAGACCGACCACTAAGAAAAGTCTTTTGAAAGATTGTTAATTAGTTATTCCATTATTTTAGAGTAGATTGAGTTAGTTGCTCTTTGAGGTGTCACCTGAAGAAACTTTATAAAATTAATTTAAAAAAACTGTACTACAGATATTTCAAATTATAGAAATGATTAGATGTAAATAACTATAAAGGTTTAATGATATCAGCCTTGTACGCAAAATTCCCTGGGGTCATTGATGTGTAGATAAAGTTAGTAGCTGGTGCTGGTCTATTTTAAATAAAGGGGTTTTTTAAAAGTGTTCCTCTCTGTGAAGACCAGTATTCTTGATTGACATTTCTTGAATTCATTGGCAAAGTATTTTGTTTTAACCCTCCTGGACAGATAACATATGATACAGAAGATGTTACAACTTTCTTTTTGTTCAAATATATTAATTGCTAATTGTAACTCTGATTGAGTCTTTGACTTCCACCAGCCAGATCTGTTTTTCTCTTGACACTTCCTTGGGGTTCTTTCTGAAGGTTATTAATAGGCATGGAAGCATGGCTTTTCAAATAGCATCAATAACTGTTAGAAGACTGGGGTGGGAGGAGAAGATAATATGTCAATTTCTGACTTGTAGAAGATGTATTTTCAAGCTACAGAAGCTGTCTCAGAGGTCACTGGGGATGGCTCTGGGCAGATCAGCCAGTGTCTGCAACTAGAGATCCATGCAGTCCTTTCCAAATGGGATATCGTCCACCAGGGAGTTGTCTGGTACACCCGGAGTCTGCCAGCCGTCTTTTGGTTTGGCTGCTTCTCTTGGATGACACCCTTGAAAACTGAAATCCAAGTTACAAATGATATCTTTTAATTTATCTCAAATACCTGGTTGCTACTATATTAAATTGATGATGAGGAGCAGTCCCCGCCCCGCCGTCATTTCCTTGCCAGCCTGTATACAATTCCTTAAACCTCACCTCCCTCTTCCCACCTAAACCCAAGTGTAGCATAGACTAAGAAGTTAAAGTTAATTTGTTTTAATTGATATGGAGTGCCTGGTATGTGCCCGGCATGGCGATGTAGCCATGAGCTAGGTAGAATTTTTGCTCTCATGCTACTTATATTTTGATGTGTGGGGAAGGAGGAGTGCGAGAGGGGGAAACATAATAAAAATCAATGAACTAATAAATCAGCAACAGATTTCACAGTGTTAAGTGCTATCAAGAAGATATGGCAGGGTAATATAATGTAGGGGTGGGGGTGGGAAGGTCTGAGGCAGGAATGGGCTTGAGCGTGTAGGTAGCGTGGATGAGAAGGAAGGCTTTGGTCAAGCTAGCGTATAAAGTTGGCTTTTTTTTTTTTTTTAAATACCTCCACAGAAGTATGCTCTGGTGTCTCCCATTTAAAAAAAAAAAAAGAGGAGAGAGAGATACCTCCCTGATGCTGACATTTTTTATTTCACCCGCCTTTAAATTATTATAGGTTAACCGTATTAGTCTTAGAATTGGGACAGTTGTGTCAGATGGTAGGTGCCTGAAACACCATTTGTCTGGTAATTGGAGGGCTAGAAAGGTCTGCACTATTAGGTGAAAGGGGAAACTTCAGGCATAGTTAGAAATGAGAAGACAGGGCCGAGGCAGCACCTGACTGAGGACTTAGGGAGGAAGTGGGATTTTAGGTGGACTCCATAGTTATGGAATAAATTCCACGAGTTATGGGGGTGGGGAATAACAGGGTCCTTCCTACCACTAGGTAAAAAAAAAAAAAAAATGAATTTATGAGTGAATTTTATGAAAGAATATTTGTGAACCGGAGGGAGAGGCATGAGCCCTGAGCTGCCTAGGAGAATATACCAAAACAGCTGGGAGATGATGGCGTCCTATGAGTTGAGACAAAGCAGGAGAGCCACAGCTATTTGATACAGAGGGAATGAAGTGGAAAATGAGGGACAGTTTCCATCTAGTCAAGCGTGTCGAAATAAAACCTCATCTTTCGATACCGGTAAGGCATGCAGTGGGTGATCACAACATCAGAATCTCAGAAGATTTGCTCAGTCATCATCTGTAGATCAGGTAGGGGTGCGGCAAAGTCAGTTTTGTCCTGTATACAACAATTAAAATAAATGTACTGGGGATTCTCTTTGGTTCCTACATGCGAGCCTAATTTAAACCTTTCACTTGTTTTCATTCAATTAAGCCTCATCTCCCCCCCACCCCCACCCCTTGCAGATTATATTGTTCTTTTCCCCTCCTTTCCGAGCCTTATCTTGGGTCCATCTGTCACAGCTGGAATGTTTGTAGTGTAACTCTTTCAGTCAAAACCCTTTCTTTCCCGAAATAATCTGTAATTATTTCCTCTAACTACAGGATGAACTGATCCAGGGGCTGGGTTTCAGTTCTATAGGACTTGTCCAAGAAGCTATTTGTATTCATCTATCGCAGAAGATCAAATTACATGCTAATATTCTGAAAGTAACACCCCACCAGAAACCTTCCAGCGGCAGTGAAGTCTATATAAAACCAAGCCCTGGCAACTTACACATTGCCAGTTCAGACACAGCGTGGTGTTAAAAATATTTCACAGGTCATTTGTGAACTGGAGAAAAGACCCTGACTTATATGGTATGATGGCTTTGGTTTAGCCTTTTTTTTTTTTTTTTTCAGCTGTAACTGACAGCTCATGTCTCTTTTCACCCTTCCACAGGCCCAGGTAGTTTGGTGCAAGCTGCCCTTGGGTTATCTCTCTGCCTGTTGAGCATAGAAGAGACAGAATTGTTGGTACATAATGGACGATTTTTGTCCTGCTTGGAGGTGGTTGTCTTAAGTATATCTTCCCTCAAAGTTTTATGTCTAGAATTTGTCTTACTAGATCTAACTTTGTCCCAGATGTGCCTGACTGACACTAATTTCTGTTTTTATTTTGAGATGTGAGCTACAAGACCAGAGAGTGGGATGGGGGATGGGAGGTAGAAACCACTTGATGAATAATATCAGAGCGGCTTGGTTTTCCTTTCACATCAAGATCTTTTTTTCAGGGATGGGGGAGATAATCTGAGGTTGCAGAGCATATGAAATTAATTTTGAGGTTAGAGAGATGGGATGAGGGCATGACTGAAAGGTGGCCAAATAACCATGAGTAAAGATTATTTTCTAAGAGGAAAATCAAGATGGTTAAAGCACAGAATGCGTCGAAGCTTGGATAAAACGTTAAGGGTGACAAAAGCAGGTTGCTATGGAGGACACTAGGAGAAGGAAGGGAAAAATGGGGGGGGGAATTGGAGGGAGAGATGAACCATGAGAGACTATGGACTCTGAGAAACAAACAGGGTTTTAGAGGGGGGAAGGGGGATTGGTTAGCCCGGTGATGGGTATTAAGGAGGGCATGTACTGCATGGAGCACTGTGTGTTATACAAAAACAATGGATTGTGGATCACCACATCAAAAACTAATGATGTATTGTATGGTGACTAACATAACATAATAAAATTAAAAAAAAAAAAAAAAGCAGGTTGCTAAACTGTGGCTGGCTGGTTTAACGAAGGTTGTGAGTGGTGGTTGAGTAAGACCTGAACTCAGGTCAGATGGTCTTGAGCTTCACCTTGTGTTCTTGAGCTTCACCTTGTGTCCTTGAGCAGCAAGTTACTTCTACCCACCCATTTTCTTATGTGTAAAATGGGATTAATGCGAGTATTATTTTAGAGTGTTTTGGGGAGAGATTGAATGAGATAACGCATATGATCTCTAAGCACAGTGTCTGGCTGGTTAGTATGTGCCGCTACTGTTGGATGATAATGATGTAATGTTGACAGATAACTAAGAGAAAACAGAATTACTCTTAATCCTTTTCCTTGCTTTGCCTTTACCTTTTATATTAAAGAGAATATATTTGTTTTCCTTATGGAAGGAATAGCGTAGACCATATAGAGATATAAAGAAGAAAACTGTGGAAAAGTAGTGACAACCCAAGTCATTTAAAATTGGGAGGGGCAGCTGTACAATCTGGTCTTTTTTTTTTTAAGATTTATTTATTTATTTTAGAGAGTGTGCATGAGCAGGGGGAGGGGCAGAGGGAGAGAGAGAGAGAGAATCCTCAAACAGACTCCCCACTGAGCATGAAGCCCGTTGCAGGACTCGATCTTAGGGCCCCGAGATCATGACCTGAGACGAAATCAAGAGCTGGATGCCCAAGTGACCTTGCCACCCAGGTGCTTCCAACCTGGTCTTTTAAGATTCTTTCTAACTTGGAGATTATTAGAAGTTGAATTGAGGAGAGAAAATCCCTATTGAATAAGTACTCAGTAAATTATGTGTTGAACAAATGGACAAACCAAATGAGTTTAGGCTGTCTAGACAATGAACATTTTGTAGACTTTTCTGATGGTGAAGAGTCTTAATTCATCTTATAACTTTTCCTTTATCCCCAACATTATAGATAACAAGTTGTTATCTGTTCTTAAGTCTAGGTTTTAGAAATATCCTTTATTCTAATAGTGGATTATTGACTAAATTGTTTAATATGAGTTCCAAAAATTGAATATAGAAGTGTATTATACTCTTGATTATTCTGTGACCAATATCAAAATGTTTTCTGATTTTTTTTGGGGGGGGGTAGTATATTGCAATGTATCTATGGTTTTTATCCAGCTATAAAATTATGATGAGCAAAAGTAGTGACAAACTTGGTCTCCAAGCCCACACATGTTAGAAGCTGAGCTAAACAGTAGTTCTTTAACTGGAAATCAGTTTAGTCTATAAGTGGAGTTTAAAAAGTACCATGGGGATTTGGAAAGCAGTTCTGTTCTGCCCTGGTGATATACCTTTTTGTAGTAGACTATCATGGGACTGTTCTATGTCCCAAGAGAGTAGTCCTGAGACATTGTAAGAGATGGTGCTGATTTAAAGAGGGTGCCTTAGTTAAGAGGGGAAGTCCCTAACCCTTTTTCTGAATAGCTATTTTCTTTGTGTCTGAAGGAAAGACAGATCAATTACTAGAGATGGAAGGCCTTATCCAAGAACAGAAAGGTGGTGGTATAACTAGAGGCAAGAATTTATACTCTGAATCCTTTAAATAATAGATGTAATCCCCAGTAACCTACGATTTTTCAGTTAGGCATTTTGACCTTAGAACATTGCATAAGGATTTTGGTTCAACCTAAAGTAGATGAACAGTTGAGAACCTTTTTATCATAGGTTTATGTCTCATTTAAGAAGTATTTAGCTGTGTACATAAAGTATTATTCCTGTATTAAAAAAAATGTCTAATGCCTTCTTCCTTGACCATTAGACTTGCTGACTTCTTTGATGTTAGAGAAGTTGAGATTTCTAAACCTGTAGAACAGTAACATTTTTGTCATGGATCAGGTGAATGTGCATCCTAAACTATCAGGTGCCATCTGGTTATCTGGTATGGCATGGTAGAGGAATGATCAATTAAAGAGTAAGGCAGTGGTTTTCAAAATGTCCAGAATCCCGTGGACTCTCCATGACTTTCTCAGCAGTTCCACGAGGTCCTTATATATATCTGTGTGAGGCTGTATTTTCTATACGTACTTTAACCAGTGCAACATGGCGTGACAGACTTAGTGCAGAATCATGCATGAGAATCCAGTGGCTTTCTACTAAGCTAAACATATAGAGATTTACAAAAATGGGAAATAATGCCACTTTTCTTACTACCTTTTTTGGAGAAAATAATTTTTTTTTTAATTTATAAAACACGGGGTAGTGTGTTTATTGTTGTTTTAAAACAAACGCAATATTAAAAAGTTCTCCAGTTTTAATTTCTAGTAGAGGAAATATTGATAGATATGGCTCACGTTGACAAGCTGCTTAGAGTCCTCAATACTTTTTAAGACTATACAGTTATTCTGAGACCAAAAAGTATGAAAACCACTGGAGTAAGGCATCCCTGAACTATTGATTTTTTTGCTACTCCCTTTTCCCACTACCAGTCCCTCTTTTTTTGCCAACTTATATCTGAAACTTCTTAGCCAAAAATACTTGAGAGCAGGATAGTTGAAAATTTACCTTTAGAAACAGTATTTTCTTTTTAGCGTATTTTAAAATTGGGACTAGATCCTTAGGGCTTCAAATTGGGACTTTAGCATGCTGATTTTTTTAAAATTAAAATATGACCAGGAGGGGCGCCTGAGTGGCTCAGTTGTTAAGCGTCTGCCTTCAGCTCGGTTCGTGATCCCAGGGTCCTAGGATCTAGCCCCATGTCAGGCTCCCTGCTCAGCAGGGAGTCTGCTTCTCCCTCTCCCACTCCTCCTGCTTGTGTTCCCTCTCTCGCTGTCTGTCTGTCAAATAAATAAATAAAATCTTAAAAAAAATATGACCAGGAATTTTATTCCAGAACATTCTCCTTTCTACATTCTTTTCCCCCTTTCCTTCTGGAGGTACCATTTTTAATAGCTGAATTAACTGGTCTGCTTCTCCCTTTCCCTCTGCCCCTCCCCCTACTTGTGCTCTCTTATTCTCTCTCTCTCAAATAAATAAATAAAATCTTAAAAAAAAAAAAAAAAAAGAAAGAAACCAAAAATGATAAAGATACAACAAACACAGTCCTTACTATCATAGACCTTAGAAGATCTGTGGTGGTAATCAAATAATCATCCAAACGATTATATAATTAAAAATCAAATTAAGTGTCAGTTATAAAGAAACATGGTTAAATAAGACCGCTAACAAAATAACTTGAGATTTTCTGGAGGGTAGAAGAGCTTCCCCAGGAAGGTTATATCTATATAGGAAGCAAAAAGATGAGTAGAAGGTACCAGAAAAAGGATGATAGTGTGTGAGTGTACATGCATGTTTGTGTGTGTTGGGGTACGTAGCACCCTGTGGTGGAGGGTAGCATTTAAGGAAAAAGGCACAGCTTCTCAGCTTCCACAGAAGTCCTGTGGCTAGGGGAAGCACGGTGTCCCGCGGATTGATGACTAGTCAAAGGTTTAATTTGTAAAAATTATTTCTTGTAATAAAGAATTTGTATAACCAAACTCATCATATTCCCAAAATTTTGCAGGAATTATTTAAATGGAAACGTTCTTTGTTGTAGTCCTTTGAGTTAGAAAAATTGAGCTTTTGCTAATGTAGTCTCAGGGCAGTATCAACCTTAAATTTATATCAGGTAACTATGTTCTCTCATTTGTATAGTTTGATATACTACAAACTTACATGATTTCTTGCTGTCTTGGTTGTATCCTTTGTTAAATTTGAGGTTTGTATAAGAATGCATTGCTTTGCCATAGATGAGGGATAAGTTGTAGGTATTTTTTTTGTTTGTTTAAGGATTTTATTTGTTTTATTTGACAGAGAGACACAGCGAGAGAGGGAACATAAGCAGGGGGAGCGGGAGAGGGAGAAGCAGGCTTCCTGCTGAGCAGGGAGCCCGACACGGCTCGATCCCAGGACTCCCGGGATCACAACCTGAGCCGAAGGCAGACGCTCAGTGACTGAGCTGCTAGGCACCCCTGGTTTTTTGTTGTTGTTGTTGTTCCCCTTTTGGGCTGTGTGATAATGCTCCACTTTTAATTTTCTTTTAAAGGAGAAGTAAGGTTCAAACACAGTAATTTGGCTTGAATTATTCAGTCACTTAATCTTTAACATCATGTTACAACAGTTTATTCATGCCTCTCAGTTTTTAAATATAGTGCCAATTTTGCATTTCATAGGCTAAGATAAAATTCGAACTTAAAATTCTTTGAGAATGCTTAGTCTTATAGCTGAGAATTTTTCATGTCCCTATTGAGTTCTCTGTAAGAGGGTAGTCACCTTAGAGTGGCCACTAGTAGGAAGTAAATCTGATTAACTCCTGAAGATGATTTGTTTAGATCTGTGTAAAGGGTATATGTTTAAATTTAGCAAGAAATAAGGCGACATATGTGAGGGGGATTTGTAAGAAAGGCCTTGAATGGCAGTTTGAAGATAGTATGCTTAATTTAATTTGTCATCCTACAGTTAAAATTTTTTGTTTTACTTTTATCTCTTATTTTTCCTCCACAGTTGTACAATGGTAGATGGAGTGATGATTCTTCCTGTGCTGATGATGATTGCTTTCCCTTCCCCTAGTATGGAAGGTAAGTGGCTCACTGGGTATTGTTTGGCTCTCTGTAAACCAGTTTATTCTTAATACTGTCATACTTAATACTCCTCCGTTCTCCCCCTTTGTCAAGACTTTATTTTTTTAAAGTTATGTTTTCGGTTCACAGCAAAATTGAGAGGAAGGTATAGAGAGTTCTCATACCCCTAGCCCCCACACATGCAGAACCTCCTCCATTGCCAACATCCCCCATCAAAGTGGTACATTTGTTATGATTGATGGACCTACATTGACACATCATTATCACCCAAGTCCATAGTTTGCATCTCTTGGTGTTATGCATTCTGTCGGTTTGGACAGATGTATAATGACATGTATCCACCATTATAGTATCATACAGAGTATCTCATTGTCCTAAACATCCTCTGTGCTCCACCTGTTTATCCCTTCCCTCCACCCTCCTTGAAACTAGCAACCACTGATCTTTTTGCTGCTTCCATAGTTTTGTGTTTCCTAGAAAGACATATAGTTGGAATCATGCATTATGTAGTCTTTTTGGATTGGCTTCTTTCATTTATTAATAGGCACTCAAGGTTTCTCCGTGTCTTTTCATGGGTCGATGGCTCATTTCTTTTAGCACTGAATAATATTTCATTGTCTGGATGTACCATAATTTATCCATTGACCTACTGAGGGGACATACCGGATGCTTCCAGGTTTTGGCAATTATGAATAAAGTTGCTATAAACATCCATGCGCAGGTTGTGTGTGGACATGTTTTCAGCTCCTTTGGGTAAACAATAAGGCTTGTGATTACTGGATTTTATGGTAGAGTATGTTTAGTTTTTTAAGAAACCTCTCAATTGTCTTCCAAAGTGGCTGTACCATTTGCATTTCCACCAACAATGAATTAGAGTTCCTGTCGCTCCACATCCTCACCAGCATGTGCTGTTGTCAGTGTTCTGGATGTTGGCCACTCTCATAGGTGTGTAGTGGTGTCTCCTTGTTGTTTTATTTTGCATTTTCCTGATGACATCTGATGTGGAACATCTTTTCATATGCTTATTTGCCATCTGTATATCTTCTTTGGTGAGGTGTGTCTGTTAAGATCTTTGGCCGATTTTTTAATCAGGTTGTTGCGTTTGCTTATTTTTAAGTTTTAAGAGTTCTTTGTATATTTTGAATAACAGTCCTTTATCACATGAGTCTTTTGCACATACTTTCTCCCATTCTGTGACTTGCCTTTTCATTCTCTTTTGTTGTCTTTCACAGAGCAGAAGTTTTTAATTTTAATGAAGTCCAGCTTATTAATTATTTCTTTCATGAATTGTGCCTCTAAAAAGTTACTGCTGTACCCAAGGTCATCTGGGTTTTCTCCTATGCTATCTAATATTATATGACATAATATTATGTAATGGGCTTTACATTAAATTTCTAGTGAACAGTGATGTTGTAACCAATTTAGGTATCCACAGTCTAGATTCTGCTCTACGCAGTATTGTTAAAAACATTTCAATAATGCTGCAGGCTTTTCATGCCAAGAAGATATAAAATAAGGATCCTATGCGGTAAGTTTAAAAGAATTGGAGGTGTTTAAACCAGAGGAGGGGTTGAGTCGTAAGTTGTAGGAATTAATAAGAATTTAGTTGGAAAAAATTGATGGGTTAATATTTCTCACCTGGGGGCTATTTTCCTCCCCAAGGAATACTTGACAATATCTGGAGACATAACAGGCAAGTTTCTAGGATTTTTTCTCAGCTGTGTAATTGCTAAACACTATGATAACTAGAAAAAAAAATCTACAGAATGTGGTGGAATAAAGTCCCTCCAAATTCCCTTCCCTTCCCTAGGTATAGTATCAGTTCTCTATGGTATGAAGCAGTTTCTTTTGGTTTCATTTGATATCATGGGTGGAACTGTGGTTGTGAGCATGATTGAAAAGAAAGAGAGTGGAAAACCAATTGAGGTGGAACTATGGTATGAATAGAGATGGAGAAGTCGAGAAAGAATGGAGAAGAGAGAAGGGGAAAAGGGCATTTATGAATCAATATTAGCAACTGTGCCATTGGTTGTTTTTTCCTGCTTTTAGCTCTTAAGCTGCCCAAAGAATCCAGCAAATGACCCTCTAATGTCACAGCGAAGATAGGTAATGAAACAAGTCCGTCTGGCTGAAGTGGAAATGGATTGCCACTAAAGTTTTGCTATTTAATATACCACCACCACTAGGATGTTTACAAGGAAGGAAAAGGACACATCATCCTTTAGTTGCAATAGCTTTTTTTTCTCTTCAACCAGAATATCCAGTGAGTGCTACAGCCTAGAGTGCTCTAATCATAATAACAGTTGCCTTAGTCCTATCTTCCTTCCATGACTCAACTCCTTGTTAACTGTCAACAGCATATTCTATGAAAAGACTCTTTGTTTTTGTATATTTACTAGGAATTAAAAAAACACACTGAGAACCCCTAATTGTAATGCACTCTAATATATTCAACATTAGTCATAAAGCAAATGTTAAGTACAAAATACTTAACCAAAAGAGGTAAATAATAGGGTAGTTAACTAAAATCTTTATACTAGCCCCATACATTGTCTAGTGCAGACCTTTAGACCAAGTTTAAAAGGAAATAGACCCATGTTTGATGTTTGCAGAATAGCTGTGGCACCTTATTGATTGTGCTTCAGTGAAGCTAGATGGCATTACTGGGGCATAAATAAGAAAGCTATAGAGATTTAGTTCCAATATATTTTGTTGGGTAGTGTACTCTTTTTAGCTCACTGGGGAAAAAAGAAGAAAAAACAAGCAAAACTTCTTCCTCTTTGTCTCCCACATTATTCCCAAGTGTCTTCTTAAATATTGATTAGAAATAGTGTTAACACTTCAAATAATAGGTCCCAAACATTGATTAGTGTTAACACTTCAAATAATAGGTCCCAAACATTGATTTTGATAGGATTTGGTTAGTATGAGTGTGCTTTAGAACATCTCTCAAGTTGTATGGAATCCTAAATACTCCAGGGGAAAAAAGACCAAATAAGTTTGGAAAATATTGCTTACTATAAGTACCTCTGATGATTATAGGTAATATTTATTGAGTGGCTAATATGTGCCAAATGTTGAGCTGTTTTTTATGTGTTATTTCCCATAATCCTCATGATTACGCTCATGAGATAGGTTTTTGGGGGATGTGCCTTTGAATTGTTTAAAACTCTTGCTTAAGGTTACACAGCCAACAAAAGGTGTAATGTACTTTAAGGAATGGTGTTCAAGAGTTTCAGTCATTACCAGTCTTCTTCAGAATTTGACTTTTTTTTTTTTTTTTTTTTTGGTCCCTTAAATTAGCTACATCCACATTCACATTGTATCTGGTGCATGCTAGAATCCAGCTCAGTCCAGTGTGTTTGAGAGCTGAGATGAGAGCTTGTAATAGCAAATGATCAGGCTCCTTCACCTGGGTTTGTGTTTTTTATTTCTCATCTCTCATACCAATATTCATTTCTCATGTTCATTATACATACAACTCTAGCTGCAGGAAGAGTTTTATTTGCTCTTACCGAGAAGAGCACTTGAGTCCTAATTATCCATATATCCTTCCTTTCCCTTCCCATTAATAAAACTAATCATGCTCTAATACTACGATTATGCCACGGGGGAAAAGTCCATTTTTGTTCCAGAACCTCCATGTTTGGCTTTCCCTTTATCCCTGAGAGCATTTGCAGGTGACGTCCATGACACAAATACTTAAAATGGAATATTGCTTCAGAAATATTTCTAAGCTAAGATGACCCACATTTTATCAAATTTGCGAGCCATAGTTTTGATTTTATTATAGCAACAAGGGCTGGACTTTTGCAGAGTTTTGTTGTAAGAGGTTTTGGCCTGTCCTAGAGAAGATTGCAAAGTTCTAAATTATTTTGTGGGCTGACTTGATTTTACTGTTTCCGAAGCCATTGCCACTCAGACTTTCCAGCCCAATTACCCATGAAGGGGATAACGTCAATAGACTTTTTGTTAGGGTCCACAAAGGTGCCCCTCTTTGCCACTGTGGGAGAAGAATAGAATAAGCCTTTCTTTGAATTTCTCATTATTGAAGATTCAGGAAGTTCTTGAAGGGGTGAATGAATGTACGAGAAATGTCTGTATTAAGTTGGTTGCTCTCGTTTCTCATTGCTATAATTTATCCCTTTTGTTCAGAATAAAATCTTTTTCACGGATACATCATCAAATAAGAGACTTTTTTGGGGAGAGAGATGGGATATAGTGAGCTATTTGCCACTCACTCCTAAGACCTAAACTGTAAATATCTGATGGAGCGACATACTTTTAAGATACTCCTTCTTTGTTGTTAGATTTTCTTATCTAACAGAATCATGGTGTATTAGTTGATGAAAGGTGAACTATGACAAAGCTGCCTTTGAGCTTGTGCTTCTTGGGAAATGTTTGTTTCGGCTGCGGGTAGTTAAACTAAAGCCACATCCAATATTCAGTGTATTTATATGAGAGGAGGGTAGTAGCAGTAGGGTGTGGAGAAGACTCTAAAAATTCAATCTAAGTCAAATATTGAACAGATGTGAAAACAAATCCAAGATCCAAGCTCGTTAAATGATTTCCTTGTGGTCAACAGTGAGAGGGCAGTGCTGTAGCTTCTGGGCTTCTCTTTTATGAAGACAGGTCTCAAGAATGAGAAGATGAATGCCATCGCCTCTTTATGGAAGAGCTAGTGAAGCAGGAGATTTGTAGGTGTGTCACATATGTGACTTTTGCTCTCAGAAAGAAACACTGAGGAAAACAAGACACAATAAAGAATTACTTTGTAACTCCCCGAACACTATTACCCGGTGTCCTCGGAACTTCCTTCTGCAGCCCAGCATGACCTCAGGCCAGCTTCCACAGATAATGATTATATGGTGTAGTCATAATTACTCAGAACTCATGTCAATTCTAGGATCCTGTAAGACACAGGGTGGAGTGACTTCCAAACTTTTCACTGTGACTCACAGTAAGAAACATTTTACAGTTGGACCCAGTGCATCTACATTTAGAAACATTTTAGAGTAGGACCCACACACATCTGAAACAAAAAACTCATGAAGAAAACAGCAGTTACTCTTACTATGTTTAATGTACCCCCATCTCTTTCTCTCTCTCTTTTCTTTTGTTCCATTCTATTTGGCTCTATTTTATTTAAAAAGAAAGAAAGAGACCTTGTCTTGAACCACTACATCGATCTCCCTACCCAGGAATGGGCCGTGACCCACGGTTTAAAAAAGGTGACTCCAGTCTGCTCCCGGGAGCTCACTACCCGGAAATCCCTGCTGCCCCCAGGTCAAAACTCTGACAACTGCCCTGTGTATTCTGCAGCAGAGCTGGCCCCGAGCCTTGTATTTTTTCACAAGTTCATGAAGCCTGACCATCCTCTCTCGCTCTGAGCCAGTGGTTTGACAGGAATAGGGAAGTTTACATTTGTGCCTCCTCAGCCTTGGTCATAACACTGGAACAGCTGCTGCCTGATTCTAATCAGCTGAATCTGAGCTCTGCAGACTGGGGGGGGGGGGGGGGGGGGGGCGGCGGTTACTAGATCCACGGTAATGCAGCATCTAATTCTTTGTTATGGGTTAGAGCAGAGCACAGACTTTCTGAGGATAGGACACTGGGGGGATGTGGAAAGGAGAGGAGGAATAGGGGGAAGAATTAAATCTGTCTTGGGAAGGCAGTGGTGAAAATCACCTGAAACAGAACAAAACAAAATCCCCACCTCTGCCTGGAACCAAATGGTGATTTGGAATGGGAGTGGCCTTTTTTGTTTGTTTGTTTTGTTTATTTTGCTGCATTTATTTCCTCTTCTAAATGCCAGTACCTGCCCCAAGCCAGTTTGGATGGATCCATTCAGGAAAGTTGTAAAGAATAGAGAGGGAAAAAAAAAAAGATGCCTACAGTCCGGCTGGGAATCAGACTCCTCTGCTGTGTATATCATACTGCCCGTTGCCATGCTGAGTCACATAGTCACGGCTTCTCTTTATCTTTAACACCATGTCCTAGTTCATAGGCTTCACGGTGTCAGTTTTGCAAAGTGTTGGGGTGCATTTTTGGTAGGTAAATGTCCCTTCGGAGTGTCTTCTGAAGGGAACCTCTGGGCCATGCATTGGAATCAGGCCTTTCTCAGCAGAGAGACAAAGGCAAACACTGTCATGAGCCATCTTCATCTGCTTTCCTGTGTGTCCGTGTGCATGGGTTACCTCACCTGTCGGGCTGTTCCCACAGCGGCACGTGGAGACAGCGATCGGGTGGTTGTGAGGAGTTTGTGGGGAAAACGTGCCAAGTGAGGCCCAGAGTGAGGAGGAGGCCCAAACTCGGCGGTGTTCATTGTATCCCCCGTGTCTACGACAGCGCCTGGCATGTAGTTGGTGCTCAATGAGTATTTGACAAATGAATGAATAAATAATGTTGGCTACAATTATAGTTATTATAATATAAAAAAGATACTTACATAAGAGGGACTGATCTGGGCTGAGGAGATAAGAGCACATCTTTCAAAGAATTTATTCTGACTTTGGGAAAAGAGAGTCAGTTACAGCACAATCTTACGATCTTTGATAGGTTCGTGCAAGTACGCCGGTAGGCATGGCTGATGTCAGTGTAACTAGAAGTGGTTCCTGCTGCCAAGGAGTCACAGTCTGGTTGCAGAAGGCAAAGGTTATAGCCCAGCACTGGGGATATGAACAGGAAGGGCCTCCATATCACACTGGGCTGGGATTGGAGACAGCAGTCCAGGGAGCCGGGCTTTGGCAGGATCGACAGGCACTAGGGCAGCAAAGGAAGGACTGAGAAGGACTTCTTGCCCAGGGAAGGGCCTCACCCAGAGAAGTTGTGGGGGCGGGGGACGGACGACACCACCTGGGCAGTCCCAACATGGCCAGGGCAGTCTTGAGAAGGGATCTGGGTTGGGATAGAGGTCCTACTGGCCTGGCAGGGCCTGGGGTCCTGAGCCGGTTGTCTCCTGTCCAGAGGGCAGTGAGAGCTATTGAAAGGTTACGGAGGGGCAGTTTGTTTTCAAAGAGTTGTACGGTGGAAGTGGATCACAGGGTATGGCGACGTGAGAGGTAAACGGATGAGGAAAACCAGTCCTGCGGTGTTGGTGTTGTGGGGCGCAGGCCCGCATGCTGTATTTTGGGAGGTATCCCAACTATAGCAACTTCATGGTGGCGAGCAAAACAAAAAAAGAACCTTTGTTCAAAGAGGAGAACTTTGTTATTATTACTCACATATAACAGCCACTGGAGGGGCACACGATAAGCTAATAATAAAGCCACTGCTACTTTTATTAGGAAAACAGAAGCCTGAGCTGCTGACTTTTCTAGCAACTTTTGCAGGACATTTAAGTGCCTCCCGCCGGCCCTTTGTTCCTGTGTTGCCATGGAGTGTCAGTAACCCGGCTCAGAATAACCCGGGCAGTGACATGCGAGGTGCAGCTTGCTTGCTGGCCTGCTGGCTGGCCAGGTTATACTGTTTGCATTGCTCCCGTCTTGGGAGGAGCACTGAGCAGCTGGTTGCCCTGGCAGCTATGAAAGGTGGATGTCTCTTGGCTGCCTGGAGTTGGAAATGCAACCCAGACTTGCCTGCCTACTGAGCATGTGCGGCTCCTGATGCAGCTGATAGTGACTGAAAATAGCCCACTGAGCACCTGTCCCTTGTACACCAGCCCCTGGCCGACTGCCATTTAGGACAGTGGGGACTCAACTTGGTGGATAGGTGAGGGGCTGCTTCATTTTAACAGTTCTTAGGAAGATCTTGGGAACTTTTGGCCCTGGCTTAAAGGGCCAGTAAGAAAGTAGCAGCCTCTTCTGAGCAGTTCCCTTTGGCACTTCTGCCATTAGTGGGTGGTCACAGTGGCTGCATTACATAGAGCATGTGCCGAAGACTCCATACAGTTCTCTTTGCTCGGCCAGACTGTGGTCCAGTAGACTGAGGGTCTACGTTTTCTCCTGGCGATAGTAGCTTTCCTGAAAAACTCCTGGAAGGTAGCCACCCATGGTTTACATTGCCTCAGTTTTAGGACGGGGAGGCATTGGCTTAAACTATTTTGTTTGATTTTCTACCTGTTCTTTAATCCCCCATGATTGTCAGTAGATCACCTCTACAAGGTGTCTCATTGCTAGATTCTTTTTTCTCAGCAGTCCAAATGTGGGCATAGAATAGAATCACAGCAGGTTATGGGGCTGTCTGTTCCCCTCTGGGACTCCTTCCATTGCCTTCTGGGCTTTCATCTCTTCAGCGGGCTTGCCATTGTTGGGCACGGTTGGCATGTCAGTGTGGATGGAAGCGGGCTCTGGAAGGAAATGCTTCTGAAATGACTGGTGGTATTAAAGCTACTATTTAAAAGTGGCCCTTCGTAGATACTTGGGTTATCTTTAGGCTGTTAGTGCCCTGCAGCTACAGGAGCCAACGGGAATCTGTGGAAACTCTGGCCTGGTGCTTTCGCGTTAGTTTGTGTTTAGATATTCTTGCTCCCCAGCCAGCAGCCTCGTGACACATCTCAGATTTAGCTGCCTTTCTTCTGCCAAGGTCCAAGATGATTGTGGAAGCTGGAAATGGTGTGCTGTGCCACAGAGATTGGTGGGGGTGGAGGGTGGGGGAGGGAACGAGTGTTTGAAAAGCCAGTTCTGGTTCACAGCAATCTCAAAAAAATGCTTTTGGTTTCTACTTTTGAGTGTAGGCACCCGGAGCGTTTCTGTGGGCTCAGGGGTAAAAAAGAATAAGCTCAAAATGACCCAGACTCACCTATGTCATGGTGACTCTAGGACCCTTTAGTCTATGACTAATAAGCCAGTCTTTTTAAGTGTTGAATTTGGGAATTAGTGAATTCTTGTGGACCATATTAATTAGACTGATAGTGGAAAGAATACATACAAAGCAAAGATCAAGTTAAAGGCTGGAATACAGATGCACAAGGCATGTATTCATGGGATTGAAGGCATGGGATGCTTCTGGTAATTAACCTTGCATGGTGTTCTGGGCCTGGTAGGGCCTTAGGATCTGAGTTGGGAAATTAGGGGATAGGGAAGTAGCAGTATCAGAGGTTTGATCGGTGCCCTCGTTTTTTACTCTTGGATATCTTAATCTCTTGGGCTTCATCCAGGTTGGGAGCAAATAGTCTAGCAAGCACCTTATTCCCTCTGTGCTTTTTTTCTGGGGTGGGGTAGAGTAGGGAGCTAGAGAGGAGGAATTTAACTAATTCTGGACATTTTTACCTTTGGCTTTGGGTGCTGCAATGCCTAGAGGCTGGCATCCTAAGACTGTTGTCCAACAAATTGTAGCCCTGCCCATCTTCTGAAGGATTTATCTCTGTGGTTTGAAAGCTTCCAGAAAGGGTGTGGGGGTGTGGTGGTGATTTGCTGCTGGTAAGTAGAGCAAAGATTGGCAACCCTGAAGGCCCGATTACTGGTAGGGCACAGAAGGGCAGGTAGAGGGGGGGAGCCTTGTGCTGAAGCCGCCCTATAGTTCCTTCTCCACTGTCCTATCCCATGTGGAGCCTTGGTTAAGGTTTCCTAACACCAGAATTTTCCATACAGAGCCTGGCTAGGAAACCCTCACTGGAGCAAGGCATGCACTCCCTCTTTAGCTGGTGGATCGCTGAGAGACAACCCACATGAGTCAGGCACACCTCTTCCCACACTGTGAACAGAGCTTCCAGCCTCAACATTGGATAGATGGGACTACATCGCTGGTTCTCTCCAAAGCTCAACCAGGAATGGCTTCCCTGAAATGTTTATTATAATTCACCAGGTCTTTTTCTCTTCACCCTCAGGCTGTGGTACTCTCTCTTACTCTTCCTGTAAGTGGAGCTTCGCTCAGACCTGGGCATTATCAATATATGGGGTGGGGATATTTCCTGGTCTTTAAAGGAATTCCTTAGTAGGTAATTTCCATTAGGCCTTGTAGCCATTTATTTCTCTGAAGCAGAGAGTCACGAAGTTTGAAGACACAGTGAAGAAATGGGTCATTATTTTCCCCCTGTTAAAGAGTTGCTTCATAGACATGGTGCAAGTGTTAAAGCCATGTCTTTGCTACATTCTGGGAACCATGAAAAGCACGGAAAAGACAGACCAATATTGTCTTCGGTCAGTACCCCACAATGTTCTTTAACTTGTTAGTCACTTAAACACAGACCAGGTTTTTGGCTTTGAAATCGAAGGTGCGGCTGCTGCATTAGGGCTTAATTTACAGGGATTATTTCAGAGACAAGGAGTCAGCCCAGACACAAAATAAACAGATGGCACTTTCCCCGCCCCTCTCAGCTTCAGCAGTTCAAATGCAGGATGACTTGGGAATCCTTATCACCTTCAGCAAAGCAAGAAGGGGAAAATGATGTAATTCACTCTTCCCCACTCCCTGCTGAAAACGCCATTACTTTCACCGAGAGGAGGAAAATGGCAGCAAATACCAGGGGGCATCTTTCTCACTGCCAAGCGGGCAAGTCCTGCATGACTCCCCTCACGTGGTAGGAGTCAGGGCGCTTATGATGTGTCAGTCGTTCTGGTCACCTTCGCATTGTAGTAGCCCAAAGTCCTCACATCAGCCATCCAAGGAAGGACCATCCAGAAAGCCCTGCTGTTCTATTAATGTATTAAGTAATTCCTTGTTTTAGAGACGCTTGTATTTTACCTTTTTCTTCTAACAGACAAACAGGCAAACAGAACACCTACTGCACCACAACAAGTATTAATTTTCTACACTTGTAAGCCGGAGTAGGTGAACAGATGTGACTCTATGGCGAGCTCCTCTAGGAAGAAGTGGTTTGCACAGACATGCTGGCTCAGTGACTAAGCCTTGCCTTAAGATCTCTGCTGACATTTAAAGACTTTATAGGCTCAGTCTGCTCTGAAAACCAGCATCATGTCTCTTCCCACCTCTAAATCCTTTCTGTGAGGAGAAAATTCATTCTGAAGCAAATACTCATCAGGCTTGTACTCCTGTCAATTGCTGAGGCAGGTGGGGTATGTAACAGTGAGCAGAATAGGCTCAGTTCTTACCCTCATGGTGCTCCTAGTCTGGAGGAAAGACTTGGACATTCAGTAGCCAGACAGACACATCCATGGGAGTGTATGCAGGTGGTTCCTACTTTAAATCTGAGGGTATGAACAAAGGCTTCTCCGAAGGGAAGGCAGATGCTAACTAGGTAAATGTGGTGTTGGCAGGGAGGGAGTGAAGCCTTACCTGTGGAGGAAATTCCATACTTAAAGGACCTGACATCCTAGAGCAAGAGAGGCCTTCCAAAAATGGAGGGGTGATGAGGGGAGCCTAAAGAGGTAGAGATCAGCTCCACCAGGACTTCGGGCCACATGAACCACCCCGTCTGTATTTCAAGAATCATGGCAGGCAGAGAGGACTACATCTGAATGGGGATGCCGTTTGCTCAGTTCCAGAAAGCTGTAGGAAGGGCACATTTGTAGCCATCATCAGTTCAAAATCTTGGGAATCCTGCAATCATTTTTTTTGTTGTTATTCTAATTTATATGTGATCCTGTTTTATCTTTCTTAACTCCTGGAATATGTTTTCTTCTTGGCTTTACAACTTTGCCAAGTATTGGTTTCTCTGATCAGGGGGAAAAAAAAAAAAGTGATTTGGGTTCCCTAAATGGGTGTTTTATAATGAGAGTATTTAGGCTCCTGGTGTACTGTATTCCCGAGCATATAGCTTGCCTTCTTGCCAAACCATCAAATGCCCTTCATGAGGCGTTCCAGACTGACCTTTGTGTTTCTGTCTTAGGAGCAGGCTTCTGGCAGTGATACCTGGCATTGCAAAATCCATCACTGAGCCTTTGTTTAATGCCAGAGATCTCAAATGCTTTCCGATTCTGGAGAAGTGCCAAGCTGTGCTCTTGGATTAGGAGGCCATGGAAGGACTCCCATATCTATAAGCCTAATATAAGCTGTCATTTCAAATGAATGAATCATTTATGCTGTTGGAAGGAGTCCAGGGATGTTTGGGGTTCGTTTTTTTTAGCCTATAAAATTCTGAACTATACGACTTTTATAAGAATAGTCTAATCACCACATTGTTATTTGTGCTACTTTGAGGTGAGTTCTAAGAAATTCAGTCTGTTTCTTTTGCCGACCTCTGGGGTCATAGCTGCAGGCTGGTTTACTTGTAGCGTTTTCTCATTTGTCTTTCGTGTCAGACTTCAGTGGGAAATATGAGGTTTTGTGCACCATTTAGAATGATAATCAGTTTAAATGCTTTAAAGTATTATGGAGTGCATGACTGAGAACGTTGAGGATAAGCCCATAGTGTTGTGCTTTGATTTGTCAAGTCCCACTTAAAACATAAATGCGAAGGGCACCTGGGTGGCTCAGTCAGTGAAGCGTCTGCCTTCGGCTCAGGTTGTGATCCCAGGATCATGGGATGGAGCCCCATGGCGGGCTCCCTGCTGAGCAGGGAATCGACTTCTCCTGCTCCCCCTGCTTGTGTGCTCTCTCTCTGTGTCAAATAAATAAATAAAATCTTAGAAATAAATAAATAAAATAAAACATAAATGTAAATACTTTTACTCTGAGGTATAAGATTATCCCAAACTGTGAACATTCTTAAAAAAAAGTCCACAATGCTCTTTGCTCTGCCTCTTCCTGTGACAGTCTACGGTTAGGCTACCAGAGTAGGTGTGTCCAGATGATGAGCTGAGTATCGCCCAGAACAAGAAGGATCTTTGAAAAGATTTGGGATTCTGAGCCTGGGCCTCTGGTTGTGGAGCCCGCCCCTAATCCTCCCAGACTGGCTGGGAGTCGAGGACTCCCTGCTGCTTCCAGTCAGACCCGGGCTGCGAGTGTGTTCACAAGGACCTGGTTCTGGTGATACAAAGGGCACGCAGTGCCAGCCATAACACTGAGTAATGCTGGGAGGTGCCTTTTAGAACAAACAATGTGGGTGAGCTTTGCAGACAGGGAATACCTCTGGCTTGACATTTAAATTACTGAATTATTTAAATGAATGTCAATTAGGTGGCGTAGACTGGCTGCCTTCTGCCAGGGCACTTCCTAGTTATTTGCACAGGCAAAGTGTAAAGTACTTCATATCAGATGTGGCGCTTCCTGTCTGTCCTGTTGAAAATCAGTCCCTGAAGGTGACTATCCATGTCTTGGTACGTCTCGATGTGTACGGTATGCCTATCACTGTCTGAGAGATTAGAGGTCCAGACTCCTACCTGTGGCCCTACAAGGGATTTTGTGATCACTCTTGGATCCTGTGCGCCACCCCCGCCCCCTCCAACGCGCTCCAAATAAAATATCACAAGCTCACACATGTTACAGTTATTCCTAAATTTTGACGAGACTAAAACAGTGAGTCATGGGCATTTTGGGGCCTGCTGCGTTCTTAGAATTGTGGATATTAAGATATGAAAATGCTACTACCTTGCTTTTAACCTTCTTTGTTGAATCAGTAATCCTAGCTCAGAAATCTTTTTGGCATCTCTTTCACTAATCCACTCTGTTGGATGAAGCTGCCAAAGTGGCATTTAACTAAT
Organism: Halichoerus grypus; assembly: GCF_964656455.1. Classification (NCBI taxonomy): domain Eukaryota; kingdom Metazoa; phylum Chordata; class Mammalia; order Carnivora; family Phocidae; genus Halichoerus; species Halichoerus grypus. The sequence continues at coordinate 122,090,047 of NC_135715.1, read as the reverse complement.
GTGTGCGTGCGTGCAGGCATGTGCGTGGGACATGTGGTCATTCTTATAGACTTATGAATTCAGGGTCTTCATTTATACTTAGTGGTATATAAAGAAGAGATTCATGAAGGGCTCTGCTAATTAGTTACATGGAAATATACAAATTAAGAAGATTAAATGTTGGTGAGAAGCACAACTGGAAGTGAAGCTGGTGAAGGCTTTGTACTTTTCCCATTAGCTAACTGCTGGACTGAGCTCATGGTTCTTCATAGCAGAAATTAAGTTAATTACCATGTATCATTAACAACCATCTTTCTTCCCCTTTTTTCTTTTTCTGGATTGTGGAGGTGAGGCTATGAAAACTCTAGTTTTTGACATCTTAAGAAGAATGACCTATTTAAAGGTAGTCAACCCCAGGCCACTTGTGTGCAACTAGTGAAGGGATATAAAGATTCAGGGAGAGTGTTTAATAAATGAATGAATCCCTTGGACTTAGTTTATGATCCCCACAGGATAAGATCTGATTACAGTTTATAACCCGTGATGCCTGTGTGCACTGCAGAATTGGGTATAGTGAGTTGACTTTTACTGAAGATGGTATTTACTTGAGGCTGCTCAGTTCTGGCAAAATTCTTTAGGTTACATTCCAGACATCTGTCAGACCATCCCCACATCCTGTCAAACGATAGGAACCTTGGAAGGGCAGTCCACATCTTATGTCTATGGAGCTAGAGTTCAGTTCGGGCTCTAATTTTATTTATTTATTAATTATTTATTTATTTTTTCAGTAGGCTCTACCCCCAACTTGGGACTTGAACTCACGATCCTGAGATCAAGAGCTGTATGCTCCACCGACTGAGCCAGCCGGGGACCCTAAGGGCTCTGATTTTAAAAGCAGAGTTCAGTCTGAGAGCACATGAAAGGAATTATTATTGTTGTTATCTTATTTTTTTTTAATTTTACATTTTTTATTATAAACACACGATGTCATTAATTGTTTTGTACCTGGACCATCCATTTCCATAGGCTCGATGATGAGCAAGGCCTCTGTTGTCTAGCGTTACCTGTCTGTGGTTGCGCCTAATGGACCACAGGTGCAGCGAGTTGAGTAAGCCATACTCCTCAGTCCATTATCAGTCCATGAACAGCTACTCTCTTACATGGTTTTCATTGTACCCCTTCATCCTATCCCCTGACCCCTCAGCCCCAACCCAGCGTCAACAGACACGACCTCTTCAATGTGGTAGTATGTATCTTTGGATACCTATGACCTTTGAAAATATTTAGGATTTTAAAAATATATGTTTGTGTTTCAAATTTTCATAAATGCATTATTGCATGGTTTTAAAATATAGTATTATAAATTCCCTGCTGTAGATCACAAACAAATCAACGTGACACCATTAACTCTCCCCCTTACCCTGCCTATCCATTTCCCTCCAAAGAATCATCACCTGTTGGACAGCATAGTTGGCAACCCTCAGCCCAGCTCTGTGCCATTCAAGAGTGGCAAGCATGTCTAGACTCCCTAGAAATATTATCTTTCAACTCACTTTTGGCAAGTGTAAACTTTTGCTGGATTATGTCAACAGATATATATGTTTCTCATCCTCATAGAAATAGATTGGTGCTGGAATTTCTCTAGGCAGGGAAAATAAAGACTATCTTTTGGCTCATTAAAATTTTTGCTCATTAAAAATGTCTGAGGCTCTTGATTCTCGGGGGTGAGACTGGTGACATACATACACTGTCAGCGGCTATTTTGGATTTTCTGCTTTCAGGCATGTCTTTGCTCTTGGATGAGCCCCTTGTGGTTTTCAAAAGAACTAGCAAGTCAATTATAAATAGAAGGCTTGTGTCTGTGTGTCTGCATGCACTTACTCTGTGGGATGAGGCACCCACATTACAGTGGGTAGTGAACTATTTTTCACTTCTTTGAAGAGGGAAGAAGAAAGATTAAGAACACTTTTCTCTTTCTGAGATAACCCACGTCTCTACACACACCCACACAAATCTGTGTAAATGAACTTGACATTTTCAAAGACCTTACCTTAAGGTCTCCTCTTGAAAGCACAGCCACCCGACCTGTTATTTTAAGAAAGAAGCAGTTACCTCACAGACCTGCCACAGAGGGTTCAAGAATGAGAAGGCAGTCAGTCTGTGCCATAGGCCTTCGGAGCAAGCTTCTGAAAGCTGAATTTCTTTATATGAACGCTGCTTCAGAACCTCTAGGGCTTGGCTGTTTACATTCTGTCTTCACTTCTCTTCCCGACTAGTGCAAACTGTTGGGACCAGCAAGTCTGAACTGATCATTCTAACAAGGGAAGGGAAAAGAAAGAGTGGTTTGAAAAATTAGATTGCAAATGAGTGTTTCCTGAAGAAGATAATTAGGAGGTCCAATTAGGTGTGCTTCATTATGGATAGTACGTTTCTGCCTCTTTCCATTGCACCTTGGACCTAGTGGGTGTGGACAGCTCCTGTGGTCCTACCTGTTACCTCACTGTTAAAACATTGTTCTGTTCCCTCTGTCTCCTGGTACGCTCATCTTCAATAATCGGTGCCAGTTTTTTTCTGCCAGTCAAAAATGCGGAAGCAGATACGAATTTCCATTGTGATCGACATGAAAACTTCAGTGTTACTACCACTGAAAAATTAGTCTAGGCATCTAGCTGCAAATATTGGTAAGAGGTATTTGTAATTATAGGCTGCGTCCTTGGAAACTCTCGATTATACTGGTAAATTACAGATAACGGCAGGAACACCAGCATTCCTTGTATTACAAGTTGATGGATTAGTATGGAGTTGCCAGGACGTGATATTAACAATTGCCGTATATTTAGGAGCCTTTTTTTTTTTTTAAACATAAAATAAAGCTGATGAGCATTATGTCCTGGAAGAACATTTTATTTTGATGCAAGAAAATTGGGATGTGAGAGCCCATTTGGCCAAAGATAACGTGAAAACCGCAGTGGGGGAAGTTCATTGTCAGCATGTGGGTATATGATAACCATTCTTTGGCGTGGTATGATCTGAAAGAGTACACAGCTCATATAAATGCACTCATATATTGAGAGGTGATTATTATTTGGTGGTTGGTCAAGTGAGAGATATAACAAAATGTGGACATTACGGCCAGTGATGATTCTTGGCCTGACTTTCTGTTTGGTAAATGTGTTGTAATGGTCTTGGAGAAGCTGTCTTGTTCCCCTGATGGGAATAAAACCCATGTAGTGATTTTTTTTTTTTTCCTTCCTCTTGCTCTTTTGCAGATGAGAAGCCCAAGGTGAACCCCAAACTTTACATGTGTGTGTGTGAAGGCCTCTCCTGTGGGAGCGAGGACCATTGTGAAGGCCAGCAGTGCTTTTCCTCACTGAGCATAAATGACGGCTTCCATGTCTACCAGAAAGGCTGCTTCCAGGTCTATGAGCAGGGGAAGATGACCTGTAAGACCCCACCATCACCTGGCCAAGCTGTGGAGTGCTGCCAAGGGGACTGGTGTAACAGGAACATCACGGCTCAGCTGCCCACTAAAGGTTCCCATGGACTTTTCTATTTCTAGATCAAGGGTTTCTGTTGGTGGTGTTCTGATTCTGTGTGGGTTAAAGATGGAAATAGCCACAAGGCTTTCCTCCTACTCTTTGAACTAGAGGCCATGAGTGACAAGAAAGGTAGCTCTAGGTGAGGAAGGGAAGGCATGGCCTTTTGGAGTCTAAAGGGAGGATAGATATCTTTGGGTAAGTGAGCAAGGTAATGGCTATCTTGGGGATGGCTTGGCTGGCTAGATCTCTCTCGGTAGTCATGTGCAGGTGAACAGCTCCTCTTTCTCTTCAGGAGCCATGATTTCATAATTTCTGAAACAGTTGTGCTTGGTAAATATTCATCTCGATGTTGAGTGTGTAGGAAGGAAAACGAAACATAAGCCTCTGGTGGCTGAGTGGAATAGGTTTCCTTCTTTATGAGGAAGGAGACAAAGCCTCACTAACCTTTGCTCCCACATCTGATTTCCCAGTGAACCATCACAGAATCTTGAAGCTGGGTCCAACTTCACATGAACCTTGTAGTTTATGTGGAATCTTCTCTATGTTGTATGTGTATGGATTCCAAATCCAGTGGAAATCAGTCTTCCTCTGAAACTGTTACCCCATAAAATGAGCCCTAATTTGCTATCTCAGAGTCCCTACAAACATTAATGTTCCTTAGTCTTTGTCAGCTCATCCCAAGCCAGTTGATTCTCTTAACCTATAGTACATTTTTAATTGGCGTAATTACTTAATTTTGCACTTACAAAAGAAGAAACAAACCAAAAAAGTGGAGTGGGAGAGGCTACTAGGATCGCCCACTGCCAGAAATGTCAGCTAGCAGGGGAAGAGAGAGAAAAATGAAAAAAAGAAAAAGGAAAAAAACTGATACAGGATTCTGCTGTGCAGTATTTCAGTTATGGTGATGACCTGAAGGCATATAGTAAATGTTAATTCTGATATGCAAATGGGGTTGAATAATAAAAGAAGATTTTTAAAAGAGAGATTAAGTATTTAAATAGCTAAAACTAAAAGGGTGCTTGATGGAATAAACTTTACTCTTAACCTTTTTGAATTAAATTGTAATTAATGGAGTGGATGGCCGTGAAGAAGTATCTGCACTCACAGAGAAGTTATACCTACAGTACGGAAAGTTCCTAATCTGCAGAACACTTCGCGAGACTCCGAGTTGTAATAGAAAATTTATTTTCTTTACTTAAGGAATTTCTAATTCAATTAGGGAGGCACCATATTTATAATTTAATGTTGTATATAATTAGTTTTACACTTTATCGTACAAATGACATGTACTATCGGGTATTATGTGCCAAGTCGTTGATTAATTTGGATTTGGAAAGTTAAAAGACATGTATAAAGGCTGTCAGGCTTGCGGAAGGATTGTGGATTGTGGAAGGAGGCAGAGACGTGGAAGAGGCCTATGTGAGGAAGAACAGGGCTTTTGGTGACACCATGTCCTAAGGGGTCTGTCATTTAGAGATGATTATTGGTTGGGGACCTTTTAATTGTGGACCATCGCTATCCAACCAAGAAATTTTTTTATTTAACTCACTAGGCAAGTAGAAAGTCTTTGTGTGTATTTGCCCAAGTGGTAATGCACGGATGTTTGAATGGGTAATGTGATAATGCCGAGCGAGGGGGTGAATGAGTGATTAGGCAAGTGAGTGAATCAGTGAATGAATGTTTTGAGTGAGTGGATATTGAATAAGTGAGTAAAAGAACAGATGAATGAATCGGTTCCTAGGCAGAAATCGTGATGTGGAAAGATCAATGAGAATTCAGTGGTAGACATCCAAGATACACTGAGGAGAGAGACCACAGATTGGGTAATTTGTTTTTAACTCAGATAGCACTTTCTCATAGGAATATTTCATCATAATCTCTGTCTGTAAGGGCTAAGGATAAAACATTTGTACAGATCAAATCTGCATTAATAAGAGTAGTACCAGAGTACTACTTCATATCATAAATGTACTTCCACATATGTGCATCAATATGGTTGGTTCTCGGCGGATTTTTTCAAACTCCAGTTGTACCTAAATGAATAATGGTTCAGATGACCAGGCCATTGTCCAGGTGTTAGGAAGTATTTTAGTTTTTAACAGTTTGTGACTTGGGAGACCAGGTGGTCAGGCTCAGGAGCTACTCGTTAGGTATCGGTTGTGCTAAATAATAAGTAAACCGTGAGCCTTACAGCCAATTGCATTCCTTTTCTCCCCCATCTCCAGGGAAATCCTTTCCTGGAGCACAGAATTTCCACTTGGAGGTCGGCCTCATTATTCTGTCCGTAGTATTTGCAGTATGCCTTCTAGCTTGCCTACTGGGAGTGGCTCTCCGAAAATTTAAAAGGCGCAACCAAGAACGCCTCAATCCCAGAGATGTGGAGTACGGCACCATCGAAGGGCTCATCACCACCAATGTTGGAGACAGCACTTTAGCAGTGAGTTTGAGACCCCAGGGAATCCCAAGCATAATAAAGATGGCTAAACATGCATTCTTAATTTCACCGCGAGATGCTAACCAGTAGCTGGGGACTGGACAGTGCGCACACGTACCACTGGTCACTTGAGTCCTAGGCAAGCCTATGTTGGCACCTGTTTGGTCTCCCCTATGTGAGAACATTTATTTTAGACAGACATTTATGTTCAACGAGGGAGGGGATTTATTTTAGTGGATTCTTGGTAGTTATTTTTCTTTTGGGAGTAAGGGAAAAGGTGCAGAGAACGGTTGCCTATAATTTTGGGCGGGGGGCCTTGGAGTAACTCAGTTACTCTATTTTTAGCAATAAAAGTGCTTTCAAAAAAAGCACCTTTGCTTAATATTAAAATCAGTTTCCCTTCTAGATTATTTTAACACCCTGTAATTTAAGACTTTAAACTTGACATCCAAAAAAAGCAGCTATTAAACTTTTCACGCTCCTGTGCTGCCCCCTTGTGGAGTGTAGTCTTTTGGTTAAATCAGTGCTATCCAATAGGAATAGGTGTGCCACATCTGTAATTTTAAATTTTCTAGTGGCCACTTAAAAAAAAGTTTAAAAACCCCCCACCATAGGTGATATTAATTTTAACAACATATTTGACCTAACGTATATAGTTATTACCATTTCAACATATAATCATTAATCAGAAAGAATTATGAACATGCTATTTTACATTCTTTCTTTTTTTTTGAACTGCGTTTTAAAAATATGGTGCATATGTTACACTCACAGCATATATCAGTTCAGACTAACCACATTTCACTTGCTAAAAGTTAATATGTGGCTAGTAGCTGCCCTCATGGACGGCTCAGGGTCAGACACCATTGTGTTTATATGTTTTAAAGTTATTCTTTTGCATATTTTTCAATGATGAAATCACATGAAAAAGTGTCTTTCTTCTTTTACTGTTAAAAATTGTCAAGTGTCAATTTGAAAGGAACTTTCAACTTTAAGTGAGAAAAGGGAACCACTTGCTATAAATAGGTTACCATAAAATGCAAAAGAGAACTGATGACATTCTGAAGCGATCCTATGCTGAGTCTGATGCCTCTTCTGAAAAAGGTGAAGATTTGTGAGTGTTAGGTATTAAAGACAGGCTGATACCCAATCGAGACTCGCCTTGTCATATTTGATGGAAGACCATCAAGGTAGTAACTTTCTAATGTGATGCAGTGTTATTTAATGTCATGGCCATGCGTCAGCTAAGATCATCTCGTATTAAGTCTTGTTCTGCTAGACGACAAGCTTACGAGTGTATGGTAGGTCGGCAGGTAAGCCTGCTCTCCAGCTTCCTCTCTGCTGGAGAAGACCCACCCTCACCAGTCTCTGTAGCTCAGGTATTATTCTTGGACCAACCTTGGCGAGTTGTTAAAACATCTGGTGGTGGCTGATACAGGCTGAGAAATATCCCATCCTCCCGCCTTCCCCATCCTTGGGCCACCAGTCAAGTGTACATTTTTGTATGTGAAGCGGGAAGGAACCTCGTTTTCTTTCTTTTACCTACCTGTTTAGATTGTGGTATGGTGGAACTGGAGAAAAGAGGAGATGAGGCTGTTCTGTTTCCCAAAGTAGAGAAATACAGTTTTTCATTAGAAATGTACTTAGAAGTTTGTTTCCCATATTAAGGAAAATTCAGTGAGTTTATTGAGTTAGTAGCAAGATATGAAGCTGAATCCTGGCAAAGCTTTAGCAAAGCAAGATTCTGAAGGAGATTAGTCAGAATTCCATTCCCCAGAACTGCTAACCACCATGGCTGATGATAGGGATATCTAGTGTAAATCACTGTTTAAGTAGCTTCTCCAAGTTTGGAAGAGGAATGGGAGTGGATGCTAAAATAGTGTTCTCAACTCAACCACGTTAGGGGACAGTATATCGCGATAACAACACAGCAAAGAACACTTTAAAACAAGCTGTCGTTATTGGCCTATATACTTTCTTATTTAAGTGATATGCTCATTTATGTAATTCAACAAAGCCTATCTCACTGAACAGCCTCCTGTATTGAAAAAGAAGCCTTGGGGTCCAGAAGTTGAAGTAGATGTTTGTTAGTCTTCGGCTAAAGCCACCCCCTGCCTTACGTCTATGAACTAGATTTAAAATCACGATTATACATTATGAAAAAAACACATTTGTTTAATTTTCAGAATTATTCTCTCAAAAAAAGTGAATGAATAACGAGAAAAAAGAACAGCAAAAGAGATGGTTAGGGAGATGTGAAACTACTTCATCTACATTCAATTTCTTGTTGATTATCCATTTTGTGGTTTTTAAGGATTCTAAATATCTTCCTTTGGATGTTCAGATTTTGGTAATTTTGCTGATCAACAGTACTTCACAGTGGTGCTCAGAGTAAGTAAAAAAAGATGAAATTCACACAAATCAATGTATTGCTTTAACAGGCCAGCTAAAATGTTTGGGAAAGAATGAGCTTTGGGGAATGTTAGCTCAACACTGCTGCAGCCTTACAGCCATCACCACGGGCACAATACCGTGTGTTCCAAATAATCCATTCCTGTTACAAAGAGACATCTACTCCTTGGCTTGCACTGAGAATCAAAAGGAAGAACTTAACGAATGAACTAATTGGGAATTTTTTTCACAATATGTTCATTTTTAGAAGTAGGTTTGGGGCATGGTTTTATGTTGTTGTTGTTTTTTGGTTTTTTCCCCCTCTCTGATTTGTAGATAATTCACACCTAGAAATGACACTGAGGGTTAGGTTTTGTGATGCTTTTGTTCCTCACCTACCTAAAGGGTAACCCGTCCAGGTGGCCCCTCTCTGCTTGAGTGTACCAGCTAGATGACCCACGTGGCCACTGGAGCCTTTGCAATAGAAACAACATTAGAGTTGTTTGTTCCTTATTCCTGATTTGTTTGTTCCTTGTTAGAGTTCCTTAGTTGGCATGTCAACTAAAGTGAATCTTTTCATAGATACTTATGAGAAGAGCAGAACGTGGTTAGTTATGCCCAGGCCTTGGACTTGAAGGCCCTTCCCCTCTTTTTGCTCTGCTTGCTCCTCTTTCTACTGTTTTCCCCTTATGCTCAGCCCTGCTTCTTGGACTTTCTAACTTGCATCTTTGACCTTGTCCACTCAGCTTTTTTTTTTTTTTTTTTAATATATATTTTTTTATTCTAAAACTCCGGATGCAAGAAAAGACTACTTATCCCTCAGGAAAACCTATCATAAAAAGGGCCAGCTTCTGGTTTTCCTAAGAAAACCCATTCTTTCTCCAGTGGTCCACGCACACTAACGGGCCCCATATCCAGGATTGGCTTCTCCGTGCGAGTTACAGTGATATGCATGCTCGTACTCTAAACTGGGAACTGTTTCTCAGTAGTTTCTTTTTCTCCTTGTCTTGAACCACAGGATTTATTGGATCATTCATGTACGTCAGGAAGCGGCTCTGGTCTCCCTTTTCTGGTACAAAGAACAGTGGCTCGTCAGATCACACTGTTGGAGTGTGTCGGTAATTCTTTTTTCTCTTCTTTGTGGGTTGTATGCAATGTTAACAGTGGCTGTAGAAGCAGGATGGAACTTGTGTTACCTGTTGCTCGTGAAATGACAGGAGACGGTGTGGCTCTGTATCTGGTCTCCGTGACTTGCGTCGGAGCACCTCCTCTTGTTGGAATTCTTGTCCAAGGAATGTGTGGCTAGTTGCAAGTAGACCCTTTGGGATGACAGGAAGGCCTGAGAAATGAATTAGCATTGCTGCTTCTGACTGCTGCAGGCCTTGAGCGATCTGAGGGGAGGAGGCGTTTGGACAATACACTTGCCTATGGCAATTCTCCAAGCCCTCTCACTCTCCCACTGCCTTTAAAAATACTGAGATAAATTTACCAAAGCTACCTTTATAATTGCTTTGTTTAAACAAGAGCAATACCCATTTCTCTATGGCCTCTCATATTTTCCCCGTCTAGGAACATGTTTATATATAGCTGCATTCATAATGTGTATGCAGTTTATGTCCCTTCCTTCAGTTTTAAGCTCATAGACATTTCCATGTATCTGTACACATCACAAATATTTTAAAAGATTGTGTAACGATGGTCTTTTGAATGATCACTGAATTGTAACAGTACTACTCGAGAAAGCTTTTGCACGCATTGCACCTTTCTTTTGAGTACTCAAAATAAATTCCCAGGACTTGGGGTTCCTGGGTCAAAATTTGTGACCTTTTTATGGCTTGTTTATAAATTGCTGGTTGCCCTCTGGGAAGATGGTACAAATGCCTTTTTTGGAGGGGAAGTCCTGAGTTTTATTAGTTTTGCTTGTATTTGGCGGGTATTTGCAAGTCACGTGGTAGTTGTCATTAATTTCTTCTCGGGCAGCATGTAGGGATGCCCGGGGGTGGTGATAGGTTGGCAGCGTCTCCACACTCTCTTCCTAGTTCTCCTGGTTCTTTTCACGGCAGCTCCGGTCATCCCATCCTTGGCTTTTGGGAGGTAGCTGGACGTCGTAAGCTGCCTTTACCACTGGTGGAAGAGAAGCATGATGTGTGGCTCAGACACAGTCCCAGTGGTCGCAGACCCAGAGCAAAGGCAAGAGGCTCCCGCTGGTCACTTGTGTGCCTGCAGGTGACACTTGCGCTCAAACTGTGCTTCTCTTCCACCGTGGACTGCGAGCGGAGAAAACACAAATGGAAACACCCCAAATGTACCCACTGTGTACAACCGGGGTTGTTCTCGTGTACTGCCTGACATGCAGTTTGCTTAGGAACAGGGGTATTGGGGTAGGAGTGAGAAGGCAGTGACGGGCTGCTTACCTGTCTTGCTTACTCCTGCCCTCCTGTCCCGTGGCCACTCACCATTCACAGAGCCGCCGATGTCCGTATCAGTTTGCAGAGCCCAACCCCAGAGTCCAAAGGGCAAAACAGTATTGTACCTTTACAAACACATACTGTTTCTGGTCGTGTAGATATTCTTGAGCATTTTTGGAAATCGTGTAAATTCAATTATAGCATTTTGTTGGTTCAGTGCTAAAGACTTTCATAAAAGCAATGCCATTTCAGTAGCTTATAGTTAGTGTTCATGTGGTACAGCCTTGAATAAAAATGTATGTGATGAACTGCTTGGATAGTATGTTACCATTTTGGGTTCAAGGTTGGACACGATCAGTTCTTACCAGATAGTGATTCGTGAACCCCCCAAATTTCAGATACTTTATGGATTCCCATGGGGGCTCCGTGCCCCATACGTTTGGGCAGTTCTGCTTCTGTTTTTAGGAACTTCTGAATAAGGTTGCATTTCTAAAAAGCATTTGACAACTTAAAAGCATTTGAAAACCATTGAAGTAGGTTTCTATTTTAAATCTGTCTACTTATCCTGACATCCATCTCTGTTTCCTTTAAAAAAAAAAAAAAAAAAGATTTAAGGCAACTTTATAGTAATGTATACAATTCTCCGGGACATTTTTTTCTCTCCTTCCTAATGAGACTGCGTGAGGACAAAGGGCAAATAAAGATACAGAATGTAACCAAAGGCAGGAAAAGCTCAGCATACTGTTTCCCAGCAGCCTGTTTGTAGTGTCTTAGCGCTGGCCTTCATCTTGAACTCCAAATGCTGGGCAATTGCTATGACTGTATTAAAATTAGTCCTGCTCTAAATACTATTTTTGCGACCTGACAGCAGCCTACAATGATGACTTAGTGGCCACATTTAACATCCTTTTGGATTAGTCGTTGGTATTTCATAGGGACATCGTTTGTCAGGAGGGAGTCCAGATTGAGTGGTTTTGATTTTGTGTCAGGACCTAATCCCCTGGATAGGGGATTTCTTTCTCCATGTTCGGGTTCTCGTGGCTTAGTCCGTGAGCAGAGAGCGGTATTCACGGGTGGGCAGGTGGTGCTGCAGCCTCTGGTTACGAGCCGTGACCCCAGCAGCCCCTTGCCTGGAGAACGCCCTGCCCTGCTGCCCTGCGAGGTGCATCTCCCGCTGCATCGTCATCTAGGCGCCGCGTGCGTCTTTACCCTGATTATACCCCGTGTTGATCCCCGTAGTCTTGTGGTAATTACCTGCTCCTCCCAGCCTCCCTGATCACCCCTACCTGTAGTGAAGGAGAAGAACGGAGGAGGGAGCGTGTCACTGACAGGCTGACAGTGGTGTTTGCTGGTGCAGGAGGGGACAGGCACCCCACAGAGCTGATCACAAACCAGAGTCGCCGAGGTCTGGGAAATGCTTTCCCCAAGGGGCCCTTTCAGTGTGGCCCACTTCTGGCATCCCAGGGGCTGTCTGACAAGCAAATACCCATGACCAGTGTCAGGAATCAGAACTGTTCTGGGATTATGTCTTTTAAGACTCTGCAAATCCTCTTTTGAAATAGATCCGCTGCCAAGAAATCCTTTAGGGAAGGTAGTGGCTGCTTGTCGGTCTCCTCCACAGCACTGTTTTGTGTGTGTGTGTGTGTGGTGTGTGTATTTTTTTGGATCCATCAGAACACAGATCTCAAACTTAATCGTCTCCCTTATGAAAAACATAAATGCATATGTAAGTTCGCAAATTTGGACTCCCAAGAAAATGTCCGCGTTGACCTCGTATGAGGGGAAGGAAATCCAGTCAGCTATTCAGTTTAGCCACATGTGCTTTTTTTTTTTTTTTTTTTGGCTTTTAGCACATTGGAATCGAATACTCTGTACCATTTTGTTAGTTTTACTAACTTCCGTGTGCTTTTAAAAACCATATATGTTTCATACCTTTTGATAGAGGAATTTAACTGTAAACCTTGTAATTAGCAGCTAATTGTACAATGTAGATACCGAGGGTGTTGGATTTGCTATGGCAGTGGGTGGCTGGAGGGGCAGGTTCCATTTTACTTTTGTATGGCTTCACAGGCGAAAGGTGGTGGTATTTAGATCCCCAGATTAAGTTTTTTCAGGTACACAAAGGGAGGGGGTAAGAGTTGCGGGCAAGAAATGTATTGGCTCCCTCCCATGTCACCTCTGTGTTGCTCTCCCCAGGGAAAGGCAGGTATGGTGAGGTGTGGAGGGGCAGTTGGCAAGGGGAGAACGTCGCTGTGAAGATCTTCTCCTCCCGGGATGAGAAGTCATGGTTCAGGGAAACAGAATTGTACAACACTGTGATGCTGAGGCATGAAAATATTTTGGGTAAGTACAAAGATAATCACCTCATTAATTTTATCTAGAAAGAAATAATTGCCTACCTTTGCCCTCTCCGATTTGGTGTGTGTGAATTTGCAAGTCTCCCCTGAAAAGTGATAATAGGAATCATCGGCATTTATATCATGTTTAATTTTCTTTTAACACTAATTTCTTGTTGAAATCTGCAAAGAAGCTGAGTTTGAAGATTCTCTGGATGATGAAAGTGAAATCATTATTGCTAATTCTTATTCTGTAGGTTGTTATTTAAGCAACAAGAATTTACCCCATATTGTTCACTTCAAGGCTTCATCCGTTGTTCTACTTACCGCACCCTTTTTGAATATTTATTGAATCAAACTAAGAAAGCTCTTTGGACGATTTCCTAGAGATTCACAGCTCCCAGGGACATCGTAATTAAATGCACGTTCCCTCAAACTAGGCATGGTTTTTAAAGCCCAGATTTACAGAGGGATTTAGCATCCATTTTAATTTGGGAACTAAAGCTTAGAACCATTTGTGAAATCTGTGAAGAGTCCATTGAAATACTGCTGTGGAGGTATAAGGGATGAGAATGTCCTTGTTCCCTTTGACTTCTGTGGTTTTGGAAAGTTTCTCTCAATGTGTTTATACTAATACATGTATGATGAATGCTGCCCAGAGTGCCTCTTTAATAGTGGATATAAAGTTTATAGAGAAATTGACTCTACAGGATAGTGTTGGCCACTTCATGGCTATTGGAGGAGATTTGGCTCATCAGAAGGTCATTGCCAGAATTTATTTCTATTCTGTTACTGCCAATTTAGTATTAAACCTGAGTTAGGTTTTCTGCCAAGAACAGTTCGACAGTTGTCTAAAGCATGGCGGTGTGTTCCGTCTTAGAGTTGTGTGTTTCTGCGGTTGTCTTCTCCCCTTACCTTACCTGTGGGGCCCTAGCTGTCACCCAGTCCTCCTTGCTCATATCGTTGCTGGTGGTCTCCCATCTCCAGTCCATCTTGCCACCCTGAGTTCTCTTTCATTGGGTAGCTGAGATACTCCTCAAAGTGTTTCTGACGACTCCTCCATTGCCTAAAATTTGTGCCTTCTGGGCCTGGCATTCCAGACTCCTTATTTGTTGGGGTCCCAGGGAGTCTCAGATTTTCTCTACAAATATCCCCAGATGGCAGCCACTTTGGATATTTGCCATTTTTTGGGATCGCCATGAACATTCAAGTGTCTGTGCCGTTGTTCGTGGTCTTGATCACGCATGATCCCCACCCCACACTCCAACCACCCCTCCTTCCATCACAGTGTCTCAGTTCCCTTCCAGTTTCTCCCAGTGGATTTATGCACCCCCTCACTTTGCAGCTGTGCTGTAACTCTGATCGCACACAAGCTTGTGGCACAGTTAGATGCGTATGTGTAACAGCGACGATCGTTACTGTGCAGGAATCACTGCTTGAAGTATGTCATGTGCATTTTCTCCTTTCAGCTTCCCCACAGTCATAAGGGCGTAGGTACTCTTGTTTTTCTAGTTTTAACTGATGAGGTGACCAAGGTGGGAGGTTAGCATCACTCATCAGGTCAAATCGTGGAGCTGAGAGTCACACTGGGCAGTGTGTCTCTTAACCACAGTTCTGTACTTTATGTGGTAGTTAACTAGTGGAATTGTGATTCGATAATGAGAGTATGAGGTGAAGATTCATCCACAGTCAAAATTACCTTCAAATGTCCCACTTTTCCCTCTGACACTGGGACAGACAGGTTGAGCCACAGATAAAGCGTCAGTTGCGTTAGAAGGTGGGATGTGCAGGAAGTACATTTTTTTAAACAGTGGAATGACTCTTAATGGGCGGGTGCACATACTCTAAGAAGTATGTGGGGTCTGAGATTCATTAAAGGAAGGGCATGTTCAGGCACCCCTTCTCATTCTCATGGGCTCACAGGTTCATTGAGCAAAATGCTCTAGATATTGCTGGGCTATGCAAATAGTCACTTTATCAGTGCCCTTGAGTTAAATGAACTGTGATACCATTCCATTGTACACTGAGGACAAGGATCACTTCCATTGTTTTTGCCTTCACATGCAGTACTCAGGACAGTACTTACACATGCTATGTGCTCGGTAAATATTTATTAAATTGGATTTAATCATAAGAGAAATTTGAAAGTCACCTTCGCAATATGATTCATGTGAGAGGTGAGGTTCCCTTAGTGTGACCACATAGGGCAAAACATTGTTCATTTCTTATTACCTGATGAGCCAGGGAAATTCTCTATTGATGAGGTCTTTCTACCCTCATCATACTTAAAGCTGTATGGACTGATTTTACTGTGTAGTTCTTTTGGCTTTAAGAAAGCTCATAGAGGGCGCCTGGGTGGCTCAGTTGGTTAAGCGACTGCCTTCGGCTCAGGTCATGATCCTGGAGTCCTGGGATCGAGTCCCGCATCGGGCTCCCCGCTTGGCGGGAAGTCTACTTCTCCCTCTCCCGCTCCCCCCTCTTGTGCTCTCTCTCTCTCTCAAATAAATAAATAAATAAAATCTTTAAAAAAAAAAAAAAAAAAAAGCTCATAGAAATGAACTGGTTTGTTTTTATTTCTGTTTTTTTGAGGGCGGGGTCTAAACTTGGTTGAAGTTCTTTCCTTGCTTTACCAGTTTTCTGGATATAGAGGCTTTAAGGTTTTCTGTGATCTTTTCCTTTTCTATCAAAGGAGCATCTTGTATCAAATATTGGATCATGATTTCCCTCCCACCCTGGAGTATTGCTAACTCTAGCTCCTCAAAATAAATAACATCACACACACACATTTACACATATATGCATACATATAAAACTCTGGGCCCTCATTGTTTATCCCCCTATAACCGTATCTTTCAAATGACTAGATTTGGCTTCCAACTCTTCCTTCTGCTCTGTCTGGTATAGAAGTCAACAGACAAGGGGGTAACGGGAGGGTGTGCTGGGTGGTGGCAGGAACAGTGGTCGGGGGACTGGAGACGCTGGTCTCTACTCTCAGCACCTCCAGCAGGCCCACTGTGTGACTTTGGGCCAAGGTTATATGTTTCTTAGCATTCTTTCCCTCATTACTAAGACCAAGGGAGTTGAATTAATGTGAGAATTTTACTCCAAAGTCTCGTCTTCACATGCTTTTTAAAAAAATGATAGTAAAATATGAAGCTTACCGTTATAATCATATTAAGGGGAGAGTTCAGTGACATAGGTGCATTCACATTGTGCGGCTGTTACCACCCGCCGTCTCTAGAACTGCTCCACACTCTGAAGAGGCACTACCTCACCGGTTAATCAGACTTTCCTTAGAGCAAGTGGAAGTAAAGGAAAGTTACCCGCAAAAGATACTACATTGCAGAATTGCTGTGGTTTTAATTGAACCCTGAGCTATTCTGAAATGTAATAGTAACCAGCTATTCTTGACACTTCCTGTGTTAGGTATCCTATGAAGCGCTGCACTATAATTAACTCTTCTATTCTCACAGTACCCCTGTGATGTTGCTGATGTCGTTGTCCTTATCTTATAAATGAGGAAACCAAGGTGGAGATTTTAAATGACTTGTGTGAGATCACACAGCTTGGGAATGGTGGAGCCAGTCTTGGGGCCCAGCGCTCTGCAGCCCCCGTGCCCCACTGTGTGGTGGCCTCAGTCCTCAGCTGTCATAGCTGCCCGGTGCCTGGCCCCTGGGAGAGTCGCCAGGGCGAGGCTCACAAGGGCCATGGATGACCTCACTTAAGATTTTGGGTTTTATTTTCCTTCCTGGGGAGCCTGGGAGGATGACTTTGGCTGTTAAATAAGAGGCTTTTGCTCTAATCACTTTCTCTCCCCGTTATGAACACATCCAATGGCTGCGTCCAGTGTTCCAACTTATAAGTACCTGTTCAGCCTTCACTAACAGTAGAGTGCTCTGATGGAAAATGCAAAAATTCCATAAAAATGCTCTCGCATTTTGAAACAAATGTAGTTCTGTGATTCACCCTTGGGAGATAAACAGTTAAAAAAAAAAAAAAAGTCCTGCCTACTAAAAAGTCATTTTTCCAGAAGGTCTAGAGCATAATTAATGGGACAGACAAAAATCCTTCTCTAAGACCTAAGGGACTTAGGGCAGGTGAGAGAATAAGTATTTATTTGTTGTTTATGTATGTATGTATGTAATCAGAGGCTGCTCTCCCTTGGGCAGAGAAATCAGTAGAGGCTACATAAATACACAACAGTAATTTGATTTCTTTTGAGTGGTACTTACCGTTTAGGATTTTTATTTTTGAAAGTCATTAACGATTAATATCATTTGGTTTAAAATGATAAAGTAGAAGCATTTTCTTTAGTAAGAATAACTAATATCTGAGTACACATTTTGACTATTCATATTATGGCCAGTGTAGGGCTCCAAGAGAAATTGCTGTGGGGCCACAGAGACAGACTGGACAGGGGGAAAGAATGAGAGTCTGAGGCTGCCCGTGGGAACTGGCTCGGAGGGCAGGGGAGAGAGAGGTAGGGGATCAAGTTGTGGAGACATTACTTTGTTCACTTCACAGATGCGCAGTGGATACGTGTGTCACATCGTCTCTCTCTGAGTAGAAGTCCGCCTGTTTGGGGGCAGTATGGCGTAGTGGGTAAGAGTATAGGTTCTAGAGCCAGGCTGTCGGGGAGCATTACTAGCCTTAATGTCAGTGCTGTCCTCTGCCTCTTTCCTGTATGAATATTGGAGGATTACGTGCAGAGTGTGTAGAAGTATTGAGCCTGGCACCTTGTTCGTCCCAGTAACTACTAGCTGCTTCTGTTGTTGATGATGATGACGGTCAAATAGGGGACCTTTCTTTGTTCCCAGAGTTTCCTGTACAAGCTGTGGTGTGCCCAGATGGCTAGCACCAAACTTGGGGTCAGCGACAACTTAATAGATGCGTAATTTGGCATCTCCTAGCAGCAGTTTCATTATTTATAAACTGAGTATATAATGATATCTGTGTTCCCGGTGTATTGAGAAAAATCCAATGAGAAAATATATATGAAAGCAGCATAAACTTTATATCACGCTCTGTGTAAGTGTGAGGCATGTTCTGCGTGTGTCCATTTTCCCGCATCCTTTTACAAGTCCTTTAATCCTGCCTCAAGCCACATCTGTCTTTTTTTTTAATATTCTTTTTAATATTCTTTTATTTATAAGTCCCAGATGTCAGTGCTTGTAAGTGTGTCCATTAGGGGTGTGTGTGTGTGTGTGTGTGTGTGTGTGTGTAGTTTACATATATGGAGAGAGAATGTGCGAGTGAGTGGGTGGAAAGCATGTCTGTAGCAGGAAAGGCAAGACATACATCACAATTTATTTCGTAGAGTTTATTCAGTTTGCTCAAGGGTCCCCTCACAATGTCTAGGAAATTCTCTTCTTACCTCCTTATTGGCATCTGTCAAATCTCACTTCTTTTCAAGACCGCTTCAGTTATCACTTCTCGATGGAAGCCTGTTGTAACATCTCGTCTGAATTACTAGGATTCCCTCTTCTGGACTCATGTTGCCCTTTGCAGATCTAACAGTACTTTTCATTATATTCCTTACATGATATTGTAATTTTTCTTTCCTATATGTCTTCTTTTCTAGCCAACAAACACTATCATCTTGGTTTTCTTATGTGACTGACAAAGAGCATCATAGATGCTTATTATATTTGGTTTCTTTTTTATTTGATGAGTAGTCAATCATTTAATATAAACTTACCCCTTTATCTTACATCTGAACAGAGATAATCCAGAGAACCTAAATGAGTTGCCCAGTATTATACAGCAAATCACAGGCAGAGTCAATACTAGAACTAGATTCTATGTTTTAGATTCTAGTTTCTTTTTATGTTTAGATTCTATGTTTAGATTCTGTGTTTTTTATTCTTTTTGGGTGGCTGATGAATAATCTGCGCTTGGAATATGAACATGATAAAGAGTTTGATACTATCATTACGGATAAATGCAAAGATATTATTCCTATCTGAATCGTAACATAATGTAAAATCTTTTTAAAGGATTATTTATAATGAAAATGAATATGGACATTTCCTATTCATTAGAAGTACCTTTTTATGGTAGTATTAAGAGTACTATGTTTTTCTGTTGATGCCTCTGTAAACCTCCTTTCATGGTAGTTGGTTAGTTTAATTATTTTTTGTTACAGGTGGTATCTATTATATGGGTTACTGTTTCTGTGTACTAAAAGTTATAATGTGAAATTCTTACATGTCTGCTAATTTTGTTCTTGCTCCCTCCAGGTTTTATTGCTTCAGACATGACATCAAGACACTCCAGTACCCAGTTGTGGTTAATCACACATTATCATGAAATGGGATCGTTGTACGACTATCTTCAGCTCACTACTCTGGATACTGTTAGCTGCCTGCGAATAGTGCTATCCATAGCTAGTGGTCTTGCACATTTGCACATAGAGATATTTGGGACCCAAGGGAAGCCAGCCATTGCTCATCGAGATTTAAAGAGCAAAAACATCCTGGTTAAGAAGAATGGACAGTGTTGCATAGCAGATTTGGGTAAAGTTTTAAAAATATTTTTTAATTACAGTTTTTACTTTTGTTGTATTCCATCGTTTAGCTAGGTCGCATCCATGCCCCCTCCCCTAACATCTTGTTATGAAGACTTTCAAGTACGCAGGCAAATCAAAAGAACGTCCCAGTGAACAGCTGTATACCCACTACCTAGATTCCTCCATCAACATTTTACTGTTGTCACATATCCATGCCTCCCCATTCATCAGTCCATCTTTAATTATTGATACATTCCCAAGTGAACTGCAGACAAAAGAGCCCTTTCTTCTAAAGACTTCAGCATGTATACCACTGTGTCGTGCACCGGAGTCTATTATTTGTTGACTTTTTTCTCTCCGGGTAAACAAATCTTAAGTAATACATTCTCAAGAGTTTGGACGAATGCTATAAAATCCAAATCTCTATTGAAATTCAGACCTTTGCGTTACCTTGGAAGGTGACTTCCAGGTAAAATGCTCGTTCAGTCAATTCCTGACCAGCCCACCCTCAGAGGCAACCAGTAGTCTGTAGCATTCTGATTTCTCAAACCTTTACACAAAGTAGGTACACAGTTAAATAACCTATGGAATGAGGGGCACCTGAGTGGCTCAGTCGGTTAAGTGTCTGACTCTTGGTTTTGGCTCAGGTCATGATCACAGGGTCATGAGATTGAGCTCTGCACCAGGCTCCACGTGCAGTGTGGGGTCTGCTTGCGATTCTTTCTCCCTCTCCCGCTCACTCTCTCTCTCTCTCTCCCCCAAATAAATAAATAAATAAATCTTAAAAAAAAAAAAAAGAACCAACCTATGGAATGAGTTCATCTTAAAAATGGCTTCTAAAGTTGTTTTTCTGTAACCATGGCAAAATTATCAGTCAAGAAAGAGGAAAAAAATTCCTGAACCAATTCACAATTTGCCCTGCTGGGATATCTCATTCCTGTGGTGTTAGGGTAATGCTTAGTGTAGCTTTAATTGCATTATAAATAAGATTATTTTCATTTATAGTGACACTGTATATAAAACCATATTCAACTTGGGTACTGGCTGAATAATTACGCTAATGAGAACTGAATTGTAATATTGGTTATCCATTTCAGTGGACTACGGAGAGTTCTCACTCTATTTGATTAAAAAATGGTTTATATTATATTCATATCATTGTAGTTATTGTGAGGCTGATAAAGGTTTGGACAGTATTAACTCTTGTATATAAATGATAATATTTATTCTTTTTTTTTTTTTTTAAGATTTTATTTATTTATTTGACAGAGAGAGAGAGAGAGCACAAGTAGGCAGAGTGGCAGGCAGAGGGAGAGGGAGAAGCAGGCTTCCCGCAGAGCAGGGAGCCCGACGTGGGGCTCGATCCCAGGACCCCAGGATCATGACCCGAGCCGAAGGCAGCTGCTTAACCGACTGAGCCACCCAGGCACCCCTATTCTTATTTTTAAACACAAAGATGTGACATGTCAGGAAAATGTATTTCTTTTGAATTTCTTTAAAGTCTTTGCATTCATGCTGAGAATTATTTTACAGTGTTTTGCAAGTGTGAGAAGAAAAATATTTAGGATAGCATTGAAAGGGTATGGCTCTGAAGTTTTTTGTGGGCAGTTTTAGTTGTGGTGTAGAGGACTTTTGTGGCCATGCCCTGGCTTTTGGAGCAGGGTGATTTGGACTTGAATCCTGACTTTCCCAGTTATCACCCCATATATCTATGCAGATATTTTAATCTATCGATTTACCTGCCCAAAGTGCAGGACTGGCTTATACTCGACTGGGGGGCAAGGAGCACTTTAGTGTTTGACACTGTGCACTGTACTTCGGTATTGTTTCAGATGTTCATAACGTTGTGTCCAAGTATTATTCATGTCACTCAAAATCAATTATTATGTACCTCACATGGTTCTTAATAAAATTCAGAAATTATTATACTTGCTTGGCAAATAATAAGCTATTCAGATGGTTGCTGCTATTATAGTCCAGTGGTCTAGGGGAGATGGGAAATGTTGGCTTTGGTTGTGGGACTTGATAGGGAGTCAGAGTTGTTTTTCAGTAAGTCCAACTAATTAGTTATTCGTTTTTCTTTCTTTTGGCCTGTAGCCTTCCAATTAGATACATGGATTTGTACAAAAATCTGTGTTAAGGTGTTAACTATTCAGGGAGTAGTTCCTTGGTACAGAAGACCAGCTCCCATGAGATTATCATTTGTGTGTAATTTTTCACTTTATACCCACAAATTAAGGATCACTCATTA